>NC_137770.1:79086656-80286656 GCF_963455305.1 Plecotus auritus | reverse complement strand
TGAGAGTCCTTCCCTCCTGCACACCACTGCAGGGGTTGGGGGTGAAGCAGTTGGGTGCTTTGACTAGGGAACTCGAAGTGTGCAGGGGCTAGAGGTAGAACTCAGAATCCCCAGCAATAATCTCAGCCGGCATCCACTGCTGGGCTTCCCTTACCCCTGTGCCTTGTACCTGAGAAATTCAGAGGGGAGGTAGGCAGTGGCCCTTTAAGCCCCAGGCTAGGGGCAAGGGTTTTTCTGGCCCCAGAGTAAATTTTAAAGTAGCTCATTTGTTTTTTCCTGGCACCCATCTGCATATTGCCCCGGGGTGTTTCCAATAGTCTGAGTCCTGTGGAGTGGGAACGAATGCGGAGAGGTGGAGAGAGAGAAGGCCTGCAAAGTGGGAGGAGAACTTGGGCTCTAGGAATTAACTTTGTGGCAACATAGGATTGCTGGCCGCTCCCAGGGCTTAAAGAAGCTGGGGTTTGTCGTTGTTGTTGTTGTTTAGCTGGGAGCTGGCCTTGAGCCCGTTTCTCCACAGACCCTGGGGCTCAGTAGGGAGCAATAGCTCTATAGCAACCTGCAAAGGCATTTCCAGTGGCTGTGCTTTCCTAGGCCACGCCGTCTGATTCTAGGCTGCTAAATAGTGCTTGGTGCACCTGAACCAGCAGCACCAGAGGCAGTGGAGGGCTGAGATAAGGAAATGGACCAACACTAGAGAGTGAGAGTTAAATGGGTGATAAAACCCCCCAGCTTAAGGAGAGGAGGTTTCATCTCACCGCAATCCAGTTCAGGTTTTCGTCCTTCCCAGTGCGGGCCAGATGCAGGCCCGAATAGCTACAGGCACTGTCAGATTCTATTTCTTCTGCTATTTCACTCTGCGAGTGCTGGTTTGGAGGCCACGAGGAGTGGGAAGGAAAAGAGAGATGCTTTCCATACCTTAATCTTATTGAGTCCCATCTGGGTCACCATTCTGTTATCGGGGAAGTTGAGGTATTCCTTTCCCAACTGGGGGTGGCATCCTTAAAGTATCTCAAGAAAAAGAATTTTCTGAGACTCACACTGGAGGATGAGTGATTTTTATTTGCATGGAATTACATCCCTGGGTTTCCAGTGTCCCATATCCCTAATCTAGTCCTGGAAGAAGTGTAGCTGGGCACTCTAGAGCTAAAAGCAAAGCCAGTGTCCAGAGTTCCATGTTGCAGCCAGGTCCAGTTCGGCATCAGGCTAGTTACAGTCTATTAGTGCATTGTGTGTGCGGGCGAATGTATGGGAGCCCCCTACAACAAGGGTCCCAAGAGAGCCAAGAACACAAGATTACAGGAGAGCAAGTTCCTTTGTTCAAGGAATTAAGTAGCCCATATTTTGCACCCTTGCAGCGGCCACACCTGTTCTGGCTAGTAATCTGTTCTCAGGTGTGACTGACATACATGTTCTTTCTCTAGTTACCCCTAGCTTTACTGGGTATGCCTCTACCTCCCCCCTTTCCAGTCTCTTCCTCCTTGATCTGTTCGGAGTAGACTGGTGGCTCCCTGGGGAGTTGTAAAGCTTTAGCTTCATGGTGAAGCTGCCCAAATGACATGTCTGTAATATTTGGCCTTCCTTTTGTTCCTTTCCTGTTATTAATAACTAGGTTAATAATAACAGTATCAGAAGGAGATCTGTTCACACTGATTCCGGTCAATTAGGAAAGAATATTGACTATTCATTTTGTGAAGATCCCTATTCTTAATATTTTAGGTATGTTACAAAGAAAAAACAGAATAGAAAGAAAGCCAGAGGACCTACATAGAGAACCACCTATATATACAGGGTGTCCCAAGAAAATGTATACATACTTAAATGGCTGATAGCTCAATTTTGAAAATGAAATGTATTTTAATAAACACTGCCTTTATAATTATTTAAAGTGTGCGTATACATTTTGGGGGAACACCCTATATATAGTAAGCACTTAGAAAGTGAAAAAGACAGCGCTGGCCAGGTGTCTCAGTTGGTTGGGGCATTGTTCCATACACCAAAATGTTACAGGTTCAATTCCTGGTCAGGACATATACATAGGTAGCAGGTTCAATCCCCAGTTAGAGCATGTGCAGCAGGCAACAGATCTCTCTCTCTCTCTCTCTCTCTCTCTCTCTCTCTCTCTCTCTCCCTCTCTCCCTCTCTCCCTCTCTCCCTCTCTCTCCCTCTTTCTTCCTCCCTCCCTACTTACCTTCCTCTCTCTCTGAAGTCAATAAACATATCCTCTGCTGGGGATAAAAAAAAATGAAAAAGACAAAAGATCATGAAATTTCATTGGGATAATGTTAACTTTTTGGACTTTTCTATAGGAGATATTATCTTAGGCAGAGTTTGGAAAGAGGAATAGAATTAGAGACAGAATAAAAAATTAAAAGGTCCAGGATGAAGCAATTCAATGTTGAAGTTCTGTCTCTCTTGCAGACCATAAAGCACCTAATGGAGGCAGAGAAAGTGAAAGGATTCTGCCAGCTGGTGGTGGCTGCCAAGCTGAAAGAGGGTATTTCCCACCTCATCCAGTCCTGTGGCCTTGGAGGCATGAAGCACAATACGGTGGTGATGGGATGGCCTAATAGCTGGCGCCAG
Source organism: Plecotus auritus (assembly GCF_963455305.1). Classification (NCBI taxonomy): domain Eukaryota; kingdom Metazoa; phylum Chordata; class Mammalia; order Chiroptera; family Vespertilionidae; genus Plecotus; species Plecotus auritus. The sequence continues at coordinate 80,284,076 of NC_137770.1, read as the reverse complement.
AGTGAAGATTCTCGATCTTGGAAGACTTTTATTGGTACAAAACACTTCGTATACTATACCAAGGGCCCAAATAGGGCAGATAGTTAAATCCCTGTTTCCCTAACCCCAACCCCTAGCTTCGTTAATAGAGGCTATGCCATTGCTGAAACATGCTCTTATAAGGACACCTTAATAACTACTGGTAATGATAACCTTATTCTACTCATCCCCTCCTAGCTTTACATTATATTCATGAATTATTTATCTCTGTCAAGTCTTATGTTAGCAATTATCTCTGAAATTGACATATTTGTGAGTCCCATATTGACATTCTCAGTGCTGGCCAGATGCAGGAATTGGAAGGGTTGCCCTCAGCTTCAAAATCTCCCAAATTCACATATCCCCCCTTAGAAATGTAGTAAATAGAAAATATTTGATAATGTACATCACAGTATAAAATCTAATTGTTAGCTTTTTAGTTTTTTCACAGTGGTTTTCGTATTTGTGGTATACCTACTATGTAAATAGGACACCTTGCTCAAAGAAATGTAGAAACCTTATCCTTGCTTTGCTGCCGTGGTGGGAAGCAGGGCAACCCTAAGGTTCTTCCCTGCTTATCCTGATTCTCTTTTCTCTCCCTAGGCACAGTTCGAGTGACAACTGCTGCCCATCTGGCCCTGCTAGTGGCGAAAAACATCTCGTTCTTTCCCAGCAACGTGGAGCAATTTTCTGAGGGCAACATTGACGTGTGGTGGATTGTGCATGATGGGGGGATGCTCATGTTGTTACCATTCCTACTTAAACAGTACAAGGTATTTTAGACATCTTTTTAAAAAGTCTTCCTCCCTTAACTTCTGTCCCATTTATTAGGTAAGTTCTTCCTCTTCGTTTATATAGTGTTAGGGCTTAGAATCAGAAGAGTTGGGGATTATTCTTGGCTCTCCAGTTTCAACCTTATGAGAAATATTTTCTTTGTAGTTGATATTTACCTATCTCTAAATGAAATCCTGTAAATTTATAGTTATATATGATGTCTTGGAAAAAAACACTAACAAGTAAACATATTTTTTTCCTTTCGTATTTTTATTTTATTTTATTGATTTCAGAGAGGAAGGAAGGGGGAGAGAGAGAAGCATCAGTGATGAGAGGGAATCATTGATCGGCTGTCTCCTGCATGCTCCCCCACTAGGGATCAAGCCCGCAACCCAGGCATGTGCCCTGGCCAGGAATCAAACCCTGACCTCCTGGTTCATGGGTCGACACTTATTCACTGAGTCACACCGGCCTGGCTAAACTCATTCTTTAAAAAAAAAAAAAAGACCAAGGTCTTTCGAATTTGGAAAAGCAAGGGTAAACTTGCATGTTTGTGTGTCAATTAAACTGAAATTTAAAATATAGTCTGTAAGCATGGTGTCAATATGCTCTCTGAATAAAGCACCCTCTTAATGTATCACACGCCATCTTTTTTTTTTTTTTTTTTTTTTTTTAATAAATCTTTATTGTTCAGATTATTACAGGTGTTCCTCTTTTTTCCCCCTTAGCTCCCCTCCACCTGATTCCCCACCCCACCCCATGCCCTTACCCACCGCCACTGTCTTCATCCATAGGTGTAAGCTTTTTGTCCAGTCTCTTCCCGCACCCCTCACATCCCCTCCCCCCTGAGAATTGTCAGTCCACTCCCTTTCTATGTCCCTGATTCTATTATATTCACCAGTCCATTCTGTTCTTCAGATTTTTTATTCACTTGATTTTTAGATTCACTTGTTGGTAGGTATGTATTTGATGTCATTTTGTTGTTCATAATTTTTATCTTTACCTTTTTCTTCTTCTTCCTCTTCTTAAAGAACACCCTTCAGCATTTCATGTAATCCTGGTTTGGTGGTGATGAACTCCTTCAGCTTTTTCTTGTCTGTGAAGCTCTTTATCTGACCTTCAACTCTGAATGATAGCTTTGCTGGGCAGAGTAATCTTGGTTGTAGGTTCTTGCTGTTCATCACTTTGAATATTTGTTGCCACTCCCTTCTGGCTTGCATAGTTTCTGCCGAGAAATCAGCTGACAGTCGTATGGGTGCTCCCTTGTAGGTAACTAACCGTTTTTCTCTTGCTGCTTTCAAGATTCTCTCTTTGTCTTTTGCTCTTGGCATTTTAATTATGATGTGTCTTGGTGTGGTCCTCTTTGGATTCCTCTTGTATGGGGTTCTGTGCGCTTCCTGAACTTGTAAGTCTATTTCTTTCACCAGGTGGGGGAAGTTTTCAGTCATTATTTCTTCTAATAGGTTTTCAATATTTTGCTCTCTCTCTTCTTCTGGCACCCCAAAAATTCGGATGTTGGTACGCTTAAAGTTGTCCCAGAGGCTCCTTACACTATCTTCATATTTTTGGATTTTTTCTTTTTGTTTTTCTGGTTGGGTGTTTTTTGTTTCCTCATATTTCAGATCTTTGGTTTGATTCTTGGGGTACGTTGATCTACAGTTGAGTTTCGGTATATTCTTTATTTCAGACAGTGTATGCTTAATTTCTGACTGGTCCTTTTCCATTTTTTTGGCATTCTCATTAAGGTCCTTGAAGGTCTCATCAAGTTTCTCGGCAGTTTTTAGAAGATTCTTGAGTAACCTTATAAATGTGGTTCTGAACACTATGTCGTCCATTAGTTTGCTTTCCTCCATTTCTCTCATTCGTGACATGTTTCTTTGTCTCCGCATTTTGCTGCTTCCCTGTGTTGATGGAGTGGCTTTGTGTGGTAGGAGACCTATAGGGGCCAGTAGCTCAGCCTCCCCAATCACCTGAGGTGGACGCCTTTGGTACACCCCTTTGTGGGCTGCGTGCAAAGTCTTGGTGTAGTTAAGCCTTGATTGCTGTTGGTACACTGGGAGGAATTGACCTCCAGGCCAATTGGCTGTGAGGACCCGCTGTGTCTATAATGGAAGAACTGCTGCGCTGGAGACACGCTTATGGTGCAGGGCTTGTTTCAGTGGGGCTTTCGTGCTCACTGAGTCTGCCTCTTGAATGTATCACTTATGGATGTGAGGAGTTGAAATCTGGTGTCTCACACTGACCACTAGGTTCACTGGCTTCTGGATCTCCAATGGGGTGCAGATCAGCTACTGTCTGAGGCCACCCAGCAGGAGCTACAGCAAGAACTACAGTTTTCTCCTCTTTGCTTGGGGTTTGGAGGTTTTGGAGCTGTCTGACCTGGGCTGCAAGTTTGCTAGGTTAAGCTGCGATAGGGCAGGCCATTCATATGCTAAAGCTGCTGCTTGGAGCTTGGGTGGGTTCATAGATTGTGCAGGGCGGGATCTCAGGGCGTGACTAGGCTAGGGCGTGGCAAACAGCGATGGCTGCCAGTAAGCCGGCTCTGCGGCTCCGACCCTGTCCCCGCGTCCCGCGCCCCAGCACAATAAACAATTGTTCCTGCGCGTAGCCCTGCAAGCAAGCCTCCCTCACTTTCCGACCCCACGGCAGACAGTCCAGCTTCTCCCTGTAGGAGTTTGGGTCCCCCGTGTCTCCCCAGAAACGAGTTCGGAGTAATCGGGAGCTTATCTCCCTTCGGGTTGAAAACAGCAGCGCTTTCAGTCACCCGTCACCAGCCCAATTCGCGCGTCTCCGTACCTCAGCTTTTCAGCGCTTGTGCACCCCTCAATGCTGTTTGTTCTTTCCTTCTAGTTGTAGAACTTCCACTCAGCCAGCTTTCCCGTGGTTCTGGGTGATAGACGTTCTGTCTTTTAGTTGTAGTTTTGAAATTGTTGTGCGAGGCAGCAGTTTAGGTGCTTACCTATGCCGCCATCTTGGTTTCTCCTCACACGCCATCTTTTCCTTTTTTGCCAGGTGTTTTCTTGTTATGAAATTAAGAACTGCTTAAAACAGTCCTAACCAGGTGGCTCAGTTGGTTGGAGCATCGTTCCATACACCAAAAGGTTGTGGGTTTTATTCCCAGTCAGGACACATATACCTAGGTTGTGGGTTCAGTCCCCAGTGGGGCACATTCTGGAGACAACTGATCAATATTTCTCTCATATCGCTGTTTCTCTCTCCCCCTTTCTCTCTCTCTAAAAATCAATAAAAACATATCCTTGGGTTAGGATTAAAAAAAAAAAAAAAAAGACCTGCTTAAAACAGTATTTAATGTGTTTCTTGTCAAACTTTTGCCCTAGTACAATAATATTGCAAGTAGGAAGCTAGGAATCAATACCCTGATACTCTAGTAAGATGTTCTAGGCAATAGTGCCTTGTGTTGTAAGAAATGTCACTTTTGCCTTCTTACATAAAATTTTCTATGTGCGTACGGTCCTTTATCAGGTGTGGCGAAAATGCAGCATACGGATCTTCACAGTAGCCCAGCTAGAGGACAACAGTATTCAGATGAAGAAGGACCTGGCCACCTTCCTGTATCACCTGCGCATTGAGGCAGAGGTGGAAGTGGTGGAGATGGTGAGAAAGCTGAGTGTGAGACCAAAGAAACCACCCTTCACCCACCCCTATCCTGTCTTCCTAGTACCTTCTCTGATTGGGAATTCTTTAGCTGCAAATGTGGATTAATCCTTTAGTTCCAACACAACCCTAATATATATATTGATCTAAATAAGTAGAATGTGTATGTGATGTGTTTGGTGGTTTTTAAATTTTTTTCTTTTTTGTTACATAGCCCTGATATTTCTGTCAGATTCCTGTCTGCTTAATATAATTTCATTAAGATTTCATCCATGTATTCATCCTAAAATCAAGCTTAAAAAACACACAACCTAGCAGTATTAAAAAAAAGATTAGTTTGTGTTTTGTGTTTTAAGGAAACATGTAATGGTTAGATTATGACAGGATTCTCAGGGCTTCTGGATTTGATCTATGATCCACAATGTCGTGTTTATGTGGCTCAATGACTAAATAAAGTAGGAGTGAAACTTTGGTCGACATTGTGATACTTTGGTTTAATTTTGTGAGTGAAGATGAAATGGTGGTTCATCCTGCTTTCTCCTTTGTGTTTCTTGCCCACTCTGATATATGTGGCAGCACGACAGTGACATATCAGCTTACACCTATGAACGTACTCTGATGATGGAGCAAAGGTCCCAGATGCTCCGGCACATGCGACTCTCCAAAACAGAGAGGGACAGAGAGGTGAGACCTTGATGCATTAATCTAATCCTGCCTATGAAATCTGTCACTGAAAGGAATGATACCATATTGTTTTTATGAGATGAAAAATTCTTTTCTTCTCACTTTATCAGTTATCCCACTCTAGTCACATTATTGGTTCAAAATAATTGAAAGATGAAGCATGAGGGAAAATTGGGTATAGCGTCAGAGCTGTGTTGGGACTTCCGCAGGCACAGTTGGTGAAAGACCGGAATTCAATGCTACGACTGACCAGCATTGGCTCTGATGAGGATGAAGAGACAGAAACCTATCAGGAGAAGGTGCACATGACTTGGACGAAAGACAAGTACATGGCATCCCGGGGGCAAAGGGCCAAGTCAATGGAAGGATTCCAGGACCTGCTTAACATGCGTCCGTAAGTTTTCCAGCTCACAAGCTTATCACATAACAGTATCCTAATCAGGACCACAGATGTGCCTTTGCCAGGATATACAAGATGGAATCTGTTCATCTTACCCCAAATGCAGCCATCTCTCTGTTGTTTGCCTATGCTTACCAACTACCAATTAACACTGTACACAAGGTAACCATCCTTCTTCTTTATACCGTATTCCTGGTATAAACAAGCAAACATAGAATGAGAAAACCCAAGGTGTTAATATTATAAGGAAGTCATTTTGTTCATTACATCATTCATACTCAAAGCAAAAAAGCTCTATATCTCAAGTTTTTTAAGGTTGTTGATGATATGCCTCGTTTTCTGTTTGCCTTAACCACCTCTCTGTCTCCCCCGTCTTCCCCTTTCCCACTGCAGGGACCAGTCCAATGTGAGGCGGATGCATACAGCAGTGAAGCTCAATGAGGTCATAGTTAACAAGTCCCATGAAGCAAAGTTGGTTTTGTTGAATATGCCAGGGCCACCCCGAAACCCTGAGGGTGATGAAAACTGTATCCTTTCCAAGAGTGGAGCTACCAGTAGGGAAAATATTAGTTTGCTTTTTATTTTTATATTTTTATTGATTTCAGAGAGGAAGGAGATAGAAACATCAATGATGAGAATCATTGATTGGCTGCTTCCTGCTTGCCCCCCACTGGGGATAGAGCCCCAGACCCAAGCATGTGCCCTGACTGGAAATCAAACCATGACCTCCTGAGCCACACTGGCCGGGCTTAGCTTGCTTTTTAGATGTGACTACTTGGCCGCTATGAGTGATTGTTCCTGCCAAAATTTTCCTCTTGAAGAGGCTTTTAAAAGTCTTACTAGACAATCTTACAAAGCAGTGAGATTAATCTTCTTTTAAGGAGTTGGGGTTATATGTTCTCTCTGAACCCTAAAGAGACTTTTTTTAGGTGGTATATTTGCAACATTACTTCTAATATTGTGTATGGAACCCTCTCTGACAATCCCAGGACAGAATACCCATATCCTTTCTCCTTTTCAGGCTCTCGCCACTTGCAAAGCCTCTTTCTTTTGGGTGGCAGTAGGGGAGAATCAGCTGAAGTGGACCCTCCTCTGAGGGGGAAAAAAGAGATAAAGGGAAAAAAAACCAGGAAGTTTTTGAGACCGCTTCAGTACTGTAATGGTGACACCTGACCCATTCCCACCAGTATCATTAAGGAAGAGATTTTTTAAAAAGGAAAAAAGAGCTGGCAGAAAAATTCTACTTGAGTAACTTCACTTAGAAAACTTGTGTTCTCTCTAGAAATCTTAACGAGCTGCCCTGTTGTGGCTTTTCCTTTTTTGGCTTATTTTGCTACATAATATATTATACAATACTTGTGTGTTTTCCCTATTTTTAAAAAATATTTAGAAAAAAAAATCTAACAAGTGGAAAAGTCTTATATTATATATGCAAAGGGACCAGATCCCTGGATTAATTCACAGGGTGAAATTGAATTACAAAGTACAGTCTTCCAATTCTGAGTATGCAATTATTAACACAAGCATGTTGATTTTTTTAGCTTTCTAATCAGATAAACTCTGATTATCATGGTATAGGTTGTAAAGTGTGCTCTTCTTCTGCCTTTGTCTCCTTGACAAATTCTGAAGACATGGAGTTCCTAGAAGTGCTCACCGAGGGACTAGAGCGAGTCCTCCTTGTCCGAGGTGGTGGCAGTGAAGTGATCACCATTTATTCGTAATTTCCTCCTGAATGACTCTGCTTGGCTTTATGTTTCCTAAAAGGCTTCTATCCTCCATGAGTGCCAGCTCTTCACTACCAGTCCCACCAACTAGAGGCCTGTGTCCTATACACATCATCTGAATGAATCCTTGACAAGCTGAGCCTCAAGTACTTGTGCAAAAATGTAACAACAGTTCTGCTCTTTGCTCCCATATGATCTGCCCCCTTATAGAAGCAAATATTCCCTCAACATTAGAAAAATGATCAATTACTAAAGACATGGCTATACCAGTTGAAGGCAAGTTAGAATTAACAAGCTAACTAATAAAATGAATTGTCAGAAGGCATACCAGAAATGCAACTGAAGACAAAAAGCAAGTACATATCTAGCATTAAAGATGAGTCTCAGAAATCATGGTTCAACAGAGAAAAAAAAGTCATCATTCTAAGGAATTCAAGGCCAAGTGTATGAGGACCTAACATCCTGGTGAACATAACCTATGGCAAGCCAAGATGAAAAACTTTTTTAGCTAATTTTCTTGAGTGTATCCACTGCTCTGCAGGACTCTAATTTTATATCAGGGTACTGATATACAAAATCTGAAATATGGCTGCAGCTTCTACTTCATCCTCCAAAACAAGATTTCCCCCAAAAAGCAGTGTATGTACACATACTGGGTTGTTGAATATTTCAGCTGTTTGTTTTCAAACCCCACTCTGTGATTAAGATTGTAATGTAGGCAGTGTTAACATGGAAAGTTTTAAACAGTGGAGTAAAAATTATTTCTTTCAGGTTCTTTTCAAATGGCCAAATTAAGGAAATTCTAAGATAGCTATTAAGATTTACTGAAATATAATCTGGTTACCTATGTGACATGGGCAAACATACAAGCTATTTTCTAAGAAATACAGATAATGATGTACACTGACCAATAGGTTCACCTTTCCTTCTCTCTTTTATGTCCTCTGGGTTAGCAGAACGGGTCAAAAATCATAGGAACAAACACTAGGAAGCTTGGCTAAAATTCTTTCCTAAAAGGTTTCTATCTTTTCAAGGGGAAATCCAGCAATGGAATTGGAAGTTCTAGAGCCATATTCCTTCAGTAGTGCCAAAGTTATTGAGATGCTGCTACTCGCTTATCTAGTTCACTAAGATGGCATACATTGGCATTGGCCTATCCAAGTAACTTCTTTCACTAAGAAACCTGTGGACTCATTCTAAAGCCATAGTGAAGACTTGAGGCACTCACCTAAATGCCAATTATGTGCATTTTCCTTTCCATTTTAATTCTTCATTCTGACTGCAGAAACATGGCTCTAAACTAGGAGACTGTCCAAGCCAATAGTCTTCTGCTATTTCAGTTTTGCTTTAAAAGCTTTAAGTATGTTACGGAAATACTTATGCAAGCTTAGCTTATTTGCTAATTTATTGATCACAAAAACACCTTTTTTTCAAGCATAACAAAATTATTCTGGGTGACTAAATGGTAATTTCAAATATATGAGGATAGGTTATTTAGAAAAACTGTTTGCCTATACTTGTGGCTTTAGAATTTCACTTTATTGATCAATAGTGGCACTTTTTTGATTACCCATTAGGATATGGAGCAAGCTGACCTAGGTACCAGCAGACTATTCATTTGACCTTTACAGAGAAAACCCTTCACTATGACTTAAAAAAATTGAGTCATTTCAATGTATTCCTTTTAATTTTCTTTCAACCTTCAGGCGCAGTCATGGCAGCAAAGCAGACAGAATTTTTGTCTTTTACTCTGCTCCTTCCTGCAGAGGGTAGAAACATTATTTACTGCTTCCATTGCAACACTCCATTGTTTAGTTGAGTCCAGCAGTAGGACACGTTCCCCAGGATTCAAAATATTGAAGATCCATGCTCTAAAAGTCTGCCGGTCCAGGAATTCCTCTACATTTACACACACCTTCTGGCTAAAGTGATATTTATATATATTTCCATATAGAAAAAATATGGGCAGAAGTTAAGGTTAGTTTTAAAAGCATTTTGTGGTTAAAGCTCTATAAGAATCTTTTAAAGGGATAAGGGAATTCATGGCTATTAATATAGCCACTACTTCAGCCCCTAAATACAAAATCAGTTACGTGGGGAAATCGTTATTAGGCCAGATTTAAACTCATCTCTATCTAGAGCATTTCATGTCTCTGTGTTGCCTATGTTGTTTGTCTACAAAGTATCTTGTCTCTTTTAATCACTGCAAATAAAGCAATACCGAAAACTTAACGAGAATGCACCTTAGGGGAAGGGGTTTTGTTTCAAGGAAGAGAAAGAAAAGACCTCCTCCTGCCTTTTGAATAAGATCCAACTTTTAAGTCTTAGCTATGACTTTACCAGGGCAGGTTATGATAACATACATTTTCCAATTGCTGGCCCTCTGTCTTCTATAGCTTTCTTAAAAGCTGAAGTTTGAACTGCAGCATCTGCTTGACAGGTAGCAGGTTCCTCTTGGCAGGGGAAAGATGCCTACTTTGTAACTTCCATTGCCTCAGATTCCTGTGGCCCCAACGATTCCTCCAATCCTCATTCCCCCTAAATGTATTAAAAATCCATTGTGGATATTAAAGTAGCAATTTACTGTAAGCATATTTATGTGTTTTTTTGTCTGGTTTATTTTTCTTTTCATCATGTATAATCAGGATCCAGCATTAGTTTCTCACACCTTCCACAAGTGTCTCCAACAGAAGTTTTATGTCCCAGCTTATGTTAAATAGAAGTGAAATATTAAGGAAAACAGATTTAATAGAAACCTATATAATTTTTTTAAAGCATTGTTCTTGACCATTTAATTTATTGAAAGGAGATGCTGCTGTGGTTTTTGGTTTAGCAGCAACTATTCTTTTGTTTACATAGTTATGGTTTTGTTGTTTTGCTCTATACTGAAAACATAAATAAAGTTTTCTACATTATTTTCAGTCAAGGGTTGTGGCACCGTTTCTTTGTGTTTGTAGTGATATATACATTATCTTTCTAGGATGTCTGGAAAAAAGGGTGCTTTCGGTTCTTTTCAGCACGAGTGATAATGTTAGGGGTGACTATGCTAAGGAGTCGTCACTGGGGGTAAAGAAGGTTGTAAATGAGATCCAAATACATAATCACCAGGCGCTTCTTTCTCAGGCTCACAAAAGCAGTCCACCACCACTGAACTCCATCCTCTGAAACAAGAAAGAATAGGTGAGTGGGAATGAGCACTGAAATAACTTCCTGAATCAAGTACTTAATACTTTACTCACAAGTTATTTTATCCTTAAAAAATAACTTCCAGATTCCTAATGGATCTTATTTCTTAAGAAATGAGCTCTAGCCCTGGCTGGCATTGCTCAGTGATTAGAGTATGAGCCCCACACACCGAAGGGTCAAGGGTTCAATTCCCGGTCAAGGGCATGTACCTGGGTTGCAAGTTCAATCCCTGGCCCAGGTCAGGGCACATGCAGGAGGCAACCTATCAATGTGTCTCTCTCACATCAATGTTTTTCTCTCTCTGTGTTTCTCTCTCTTTCTCCCCCTCCCCCCCCCCCACCTCCCCGATCTATCCTCCCTTTCATTCTCTCTTGGGTGAAGATTAAAAAGGAAATGTACTCTACCAATTCTAATCCCCTACATCAAATGGATCAGCTATTTACTGTCCATTACAACTGGCCCCAAAGTTAACTTTTCTTCTGCCTTACCTCAGGAGGTTCAATGAAGGCTAACCAGTCTGATGCATGTGTAGGCAACAGTCCCATGGACTGGCACTTATAAACAGCCAATGCCAAACCCATGAGATTTCCAATGAGATACACCAAACCCTGAAGGAACTTCTGGCTTGAACTTTCTAGCATCTTGAAAGCTGTTGGGATAACAAAGTGCCAAAACAACTTTTTTTAAAATTATGGATCAGGCACATTAATTAAGATATAAATAATACACACCAGCCCACAGTAAAATAGCAAATAGAACTATTAAGGTGAACAAAATCCATGATAAGCTCTGTTTTCCCCTCCATGTTACCACCACTACCATCACTGTCCTGCGCACACCCTCTCTGCTACTAGCCAAGAGCCATGCAAAGATTTCCAATATGGGTTTTGCCTAAGTATTTACCTTTAATTCTTACAACTTTTGTAAGGGTTATTAGTTCAAGAATACTTACTGGCTGAAATGGCCATAAGTGCCTGAATGGGTCGCCAAGCCATCATACACACCATCATAGTAGGAAAGATGGAGATAGTATTGCCTGCCATGTACATGATGAAGAGGTTCATGGGAATCTGTTTGAGGGGACCCAAGGCAATGTCCCAACAGCGCTAAAACAAAAGACACAATTTTAACCTCTGAGCACTACCCTCAGTCCCACATTTACTGTATCACTGATGTTAAAGTCAAATGAACACAATTTTCAATTTTGTGCATCTGAGCTGACACCTCAATTTCACCACCTCTGGCCGCCACCACATCACCACAGGAAGCCTGCTCTTCCACTAAAGACACATCTTCCATCCTCATTATGTCATGTTTTTCCCTATAGGTTTTTCAGTAACTCAAAGAACCCAAGTTATACAAAGCATGTTCTTTGATTACCATGCAATCAAGCTAGAATTCAATAACAAATAGATAACCAAAAATCCATTATGAGTTGAAATTAACAAATGTACTCTAAATAATTCATAAATCAAAGAAATAATGAAAAATATAAATATTTTTTAACTGATCAAAATACATTTTAACACCTGTGGAACATAGCTAGAACTCTGAGAAATTTATAGCTTTAAATACAGATTAGAACACTAAAAATAAAGTAAGCATCTATTTCAATAAGTTAGAAAAAGAACAAATGGAAAGGAAGAAAATGAGGTAGTAATTTGTGAGATTGTCGTTAAGCCAACGGTTGTTTTTTTTTTAAAAAAATTAATAACATCATACTGATGAGCCTGATGAAGAAAAAAGGATGGAAGATAAATATTCAACATCAGGAATGAAAAAGGGACATCTCTATAGGTTTTGCAGATATTACAGTGATCAATACTATGAATTTTAGGAAACGGTACAATTCCTAAAAAAAAAAAAAAATAATACAATTTACCTAAATGGTATAAGAAATTGGAAATATAAATAATTCCATAACTGTTTTAAGAAACTGAATCTGTAACTAAGCCCATCAGATGGTTTTCCTTGGCAAATTTCAAACATTAAAGGAAAAAATAAAGCCAATCTTATACAAACTTAAAGAATAAAAATGGCAGAAACCAAGATGGCGGCATAGGTAAACACCTAAACTGCTGCCTCGCACAACAATTTCAAAACTACAACTAAAAGACAGAACGGACACCATCCAGAACCACAGGAAAGCTGGCTGAGTGAAAATTCTACAACTAGAAGGAAAGAGGAAAGCTCACAGAGAATTGGAGGTACGGCAAAGGGGCTTTGTGTGCGCAGAGAGGAAGGGCGGCTGAGAGCCTGGCTGACTTTCTCTGGCGGAAGGGGGAAGGAAGCTTCCGACCGCACTGAACCCCAGTTCTGACAGCACTGAACCCCAGTTCCGGGCGAACCCCTGGGGACCCACGCTCTTACGGGGGGAGTCTGGACTCTCGGGCGGAGACTCGGGAGCCGGGGAAGGCGGAGGACTGAAAGTGCCCGCGCGCGCTCGCCAGTGCGCACAAAGGCTGCGGAAGTTGCCACAGGCTTTCCCTAGTGGAAGGGAGTCAGAGGATTCTGACTGCACTGAGCCCCAGTTCTGACTGCAGTGAACCCCAGTTCCAGGCGAGCCCCTGGGGACCCACGCTCTTGTGGGGGAGTCTGGACTCTCGGGCGGAGACTCGGGAGCCGGGGAAGGCGGAGGACTGAAAGCGCGTGTGCGCGTGCCAGTGCGCACAAAGGCTGCGGAGGTTGCCACAGGCTTTCCCTAGTGAAAGGGAGTCAGAGGTTCCTGACGGCACTGAGCCCCAGTTCTGACTGCAGTGAACCCCAGTTCCAGGCAAGCCCCTGGGGACCCACGCTCTTGTGGGGGGAGTCTGGACTCTCGGGCGGAGACTCCGCAACCGGGGAAGGCGGAGGACTGAAAGCGCACATGCGTGCAAGGGCAAGGCTGACAGGAAGCCAAAACTGAGACTCCACCCCATCCAAGCTGAGCACAGAGGCTATTGCAATTTGGCAAGTCTAATCCTATAAGGCTGTCTCCAGCACCGAACTTCTCCCAGCATAGACACAGCTGATCCTTACAGCCAACTGGCCCGGAGGTCAATTCTTCCCAGTGATACCAACAACAATAAAGACTTAATTACAACAAGGCTGTACACACAGTCCACAAAGGGGTGCACCAAGAGTGTCAACCTCAGGTTAACTGGGGAGGCAGACCCACTGGGCCATATTGGAAACCTAGCACAAATATCTACCTTACCAACTCAGGGAATTAGTGAAAATGCAGGGTCAAAGAATCAGATCACAAACGAAACAAATGGAGGAAAACAAACGATTGGATATAGAATTCAAAACCACGGTTATAAGACTTTTTAAGAATATCCTAGAAAAGGCCGATAAATATAATGAGACCCTCGAAGATATGAAAAAGGACCAACTAGAAATTAAACATACACTGACTGAAATAAAAAATATTATACAGAGACCCAGAAACAGAATAGAGGAACCCAAGAATCAAATCAAAGAATTGAAATACAAAGAAGCAAAAAACACTCAACCGAAAAAGCAAAAAGCAAAAAAAAAAAAAAAATCCAAAAAGTTGAAGATAATGTAAGAAGACTCTGGGACAACTTCAAGCGTACCAACATCAGAATTATGGGGGTGCCAGAAGAAGAGAGAGAGCAAGATACTGAAAACCTATTTGAAGAAATAATGACCGAAAACTTCCCCCACCTGGTGAAAGAAATAGACTTACAAGTCCAGGAAGCCCACAGAACCCCAAACAAAAGGAATCCAAAGAGGACCACACCAAGACACATCATAATTAAAATGCCAAGAGCAAAAGACAAAGAGAGAATATTAAAAGCAGCAAGAGAAAAACAGTTAATTACCTACAAGGGAGCACCCATACGACTGTCAGCTGACTTCTCAACAGAAACTATGCAGGCCAGACGGGAGTGGCAAGAAATTTTCAATGTGATGAATAGCAAGAACCTACAACCAAGATTACTCTACCCAGCAAAGCTATCATTCAGAATTGAAGGGCAGATAAAGAGCTTCACAGATAAGAAAAAGCTGAAGGAGTTCATCACCACCAAACCAGTATTATATGAAATGCTGAAAGGTATTCTTAAAGAAGAGGAAGAAGAAAAAAGTAAAGAGAAAAATTATGAACAACAAATACATATCTATCAACAAGCGAACCTAAAAATCAAGTGAATTAAAAACCTGAGGAACAGAATAATCTGGTGAATATAATAGAATCAGGGGCATAGAAAGGGAGTGGACTGATAACTCTCAGGGGGAAAGGGGTATGGGGGGTTCATGAAGAGACTGGACAAAAATCATACACCTATGGATGAGGACAGTGGGGGGGAGGTAAGGGCAGAAGGTGGGGTGGGAAATGGGTGGAGGGGAACTATGGGGGGAAAAAAGGAGAAATAATTGTAATAATCTGAATAAAGATTTATTTAAAAAAAAATAAATAAAAAAAAAGAATAAAAATGAACACTCTACAACTCATTACATGGGACCTCATAAATACCAAAACCTGACAAAGAAAGACATTATGAGAAAAGTTTATAGACCACTATCAGTCATGAACATAAATGCAAACATCCTAAGCAAAATATTAACAAAGCAAATCTTAGCTATATAAAAATAATATACCACTATCCACTTGTGTTTACTCACATTAAAAGAATGCCCATACTTGTAAATAAAGTTTCCCAATGTGTCATTTACATAGATCATTTGTAAGCTTAAATCACCCATACAACAGAACTAAAGAAATATTTTATGATAATCTACCTTTAAAATCAGGCCATGTTAATACTTTTACTATCATGTATTATGTTACAATTTGATACCAAGATGAAAAATGATACTTATCAAGAAAAAAATTGAGAATAGCCATCATTTTCATGTTGTGAAAATCACTGGAATTTCATGAAACAAAGATCACTTAGTATTGAATAGCAAGGCTGAGAGGAAAGAAAGTGCAGGCACTGTTCTAGGCACTTGGGAGACAAAAACCTGGAGCTTACAATAATGAAAAGATAGGTAGTAAAATAAGTAAACTGTATCATGTATATGAATGACAAGGAGAAATGTAAAGTGGGAAAACAGGATAGGGAGTGCCATGAGGGTAGGCTTCACTGAGATAAGAGAGCAAGCCATAAAGGTGCTGGGGGAAGAGTATTCCAGGAGAGGGAAAAACAAGTACAAAAATCCTTAGATGGGAGCTTGCCTGGCATATTTAAGGAGCAGCAAGGAGGCTAATCTGACTAGACGGCAGTGAACAGAGGGGAAAGCGGTAGCCCTGGACCGGTGGCTCAACTGGTTGGAGAGTTGTCCCATATACCAAAGGGTTTTGGGTTCGATCCCAGGTTGGGGCGCCTATGGGAGGCAGCCCATCAATGTTTTTCTCTCCCATTGATGTTTCTGTTTTTCTCTCTCTCCCCCATTCTCTCTCTCTAAAAATCAATAAAAATATGTCCTTGGTTGAGGATTAAAAAATAAAATTAGCTTTGGCCAATGTGGCTCAGTTGGTTGGATGTCATCTGGTGCACTGAAAGGTTGCCAGTTCCATCCCGGTCAGGGCACATGCCTGGGTTCTAGGCTTGATTCCCAGTAGGAGGCGTACAGGAGGCAGCCTATTGATGTTTCCCTCTCACATCGATGTTTCTCTCCCCCTCTCTTACTCTCTCTCTAAAAATTAATTTAAAAATATTTAATAAATAAAATAAATAAAGGGGAATGTGATAGGAGATTAAGTCAAAGATGTTACAAGGGGCTTAGTCAATGTAGAGTTGGGTAGAACTTTACAAAGGCTTTTGCTTTTACAATAAGTGAAATGAGTTACAGAAGAGTTTTAATAGGAATGATCTGACTCATGTTTTAAAAGGATCATAGTACTGGTTGCTGTGCTGGGAATAGACTACAGGGGTAAGTAGTGAAACCAATTAGAAATCTGTGGCAGAGAGGGGCACAAGGAATCTTTTGGAGATGAAGAAAATGTTCTTTCACGATAGTCGTGGTTTCAAGGTGGTATACCACTATTAAAGCTCATCAGATTGTACTCTTTAAAAATCAGTGGTTCTCAACAGGGGGCAATTTACCTCCCTGGAGACATTTGGTAAAGTTGGAGACATTCTGGTTGACCCAACTGGGGAAAGGCACTTTTAGCATCTAATAGGCAGAGGCCAGGGATTCTGTTAAACATCCTACAATGCACATACCGTTCCCACAATAATGAAGACATCTGGGTGAAGGATGGTAGTGGCTTAGACCAGGATGATAGGTGAAAGTAATAAGAAGTAGTAAGATTTTGAATCTATTTTAAAGATAAAGCCAACAGAATATCCTGACAGGTTATGTGGTGTAAGGAAATTAGGGTACAAAAGGATGACTTCAACTGAAAGGCATTGCCACCAATAAATAATTTTCAACCTACTTTCTTATGCCTGAGATTCTAAATGTCTTTTCTTTTTCCAATTCTTAAGCACTTTTGGAGCTGATATGTAAACTACTGTTAACACTAAAATCAAGCAGTTGAGCTACCAAAATATTCAGGATAAGGCCCATCTACAGTAAGATATTCATGTGCTGCCTGGGAGAGAAGAGTGGGTGGGTAGGTCAGGACTAGCCCCAAAACTATGGTGACATCTATACCTCTGTACCTTCTCCACCAGGATCCGGTCCGTCTCTTGCACGCTGGTATCCGGCACTTGCTTGTCCAAGTAACCAACTGGGTACAGCGAGTCTCCTTGACCACCGCCCCGGTCACTTCGGCCCCTAAAGAAGCAAACCAAGAAACAGGCTGCTCAACCACCAGGCATGGCTCAGTGGTTTAGCGTTGACCTATGAACCAGAAGGTCAGGGTTGAATTCTGGTCAGGGCACATGCCCGGGTGGTGGGCTTGATCCCCAGTAGGGGGCCTGCAGGAGGCAGCCAATCAATGATTCTCTCTCACTGATGTTTCTATCTTTCTATCCCTCTCCCTTCCTCTCTAAAATCAATAAAAATATTTTTAAAAAAAGAAAAAATAACGAAACTAAAGCTGTGGACTCCCACATTTCATATCCCACATTTCCTGTTCTACTACTCATAGGAGTTAAGATCTTCAGGTGCACCTACCCAGATTACATCAATCCCTCCTGTAGGTTCGTCAGATCCCTGCCTAATGGGAAGACTGAACTATGCATCCTTTGGGCACAAAAACCTCCACGGCTTCTGCCGCTGGCTGCCCAGGAGTCGTCTTTGTGCCACCCATCCAGTCCAGGTTCCATGCCTCTGGGGCAGTGCTGGGGGCAAGGCCCTTCGCCCAGGCTCCTCACCTGCTGCCTCCTCCAGGACCGCTCAGCTCAATGGCCCACTTGAAGCGCCGGCCTCGGTTGGCCACCAGGCTCCCCTGGGCCGTCATGGCAAAGGACGCTTACTAACGCCGTGAAGTTGTTTTGTCTAAGCCTAAGACGGCCCACGGAGCCTCACGCCCCTCAGCGTTGGAGATGTCTGGTCCCCGTCTGCAAGCCCACTTCCGGCGCGTGAGTAAACGTCACTTCCGGAGGCGGGCGCAGAGTCCATGGAAGTAGCAAGCATGGCAGGTGAGAAAAGCTGATAGAATTTAACTTCCTAAAGCGACTCCGGGCGTCCCTCCTTTTTGAAGAGGCCTGTTGTGTGTTCCCTGACCCCGAGGCGCACTTTACGGGGCAGAGGGAAGGTCCGTACTGACTCTGCTTTAGGAGTTGAAGCCAAGAAAAGGTTTTCAGTTCCTCCGCTCTCCCGGAAATTGCAAGATTCAGAGCTCGCTTTAAATCCTGGTTTCACCACGGATTGTGTGACCTTGAGTTATTTAGTAGCTTCCGAATATTGGATGTCCTCTGTGTTCCTGGAACTTTGTGTTTATTATTTCATTTAAGTCTCACAGTAACCCTGGGAGGTAGATATCCCCATTCTGCACCGAAGCTAGGAGGCAGTGTGGGCTCGAGATTCAGATGGCCTCCTTTTGAATCCTGGCTTCATTATTTTTGTGACCCTGGGCAAGTTAAATTGTTTATATTGCAAACCTCTTCATATCTAAAAGTTGAATAATGTACCTATTTTCAAAGTTTGTTGTGAGGTTAAATGGTGTGCTCGGCACATACGCATGATGTGCTTTTTAATGTCATTAAATAATCCACAACATTATTTGTACTGAGTGGGTTTTGTGTTCAGTTGTACACCTATATCATAATTTAACCTATTATTGGATACGTACGTTATTTTCTGTTTTATTTTTCCCTTTTACAACCCATGTTGCTGTGAGCATCCTTGCACATCCTTCCTTATTTCCTTAAGTTAAATTATTAGAACTACAATTGGTAGATCAGAGTCTGCACGTTTTAAAGGAATTTTCATTTAAAATGCCCGCTTTAAAAAAATTACATTAATTTATATTACAGCACTAGCTGGTTTGATTCAGTGGATAGGGTGTGGGCCTGTGGACTGAAGGGTCAGGGTTTGATTCCGCTCATGCCGGGGTTGTGGGCTCCATCCCCAGGGGGGCGTGCAAGAGGCAGCTAATCGATGATTCTCATCATTGATGTTTCTATATCTCACTCCCTCTCTCAAATCAATAAAATAATATATTGTTTTAAAAAAAAAGAAAGTAACTAATACAAAACTGAGTATACTATAATTACATTATGTAAAATAAAAGGTAGAAATTAGAAGGGAGGGAGTACATAAAAATGTTATATATTGTATTCTGGTAATTTGTGCAATATTGTCTGATTTTCAAGCTATTCTTTGAAAATTATTTTTTTTAATATTTTTTTATTGATTTCAGAGAGGAAGGGAGAGGGAGAATGAGGTAGAAATGTCAATGATGAGAACCATTGATCAGCTGCCTCCTGCACGCCCCCTATTGGGGATCGAGCCCACAGCCCCGGCATGTGCCCTTGACCAGAATCAAACCCGGGACCCTTCAGTCCAAAGGCCCACACTCTATCCACTGAGCCAAACCAGCTAGGGCTCTTGTCTTATTCTTTAATAAATTAAGGAACACTTTAAAACATTGTTAGTCACTTGAGTCATATATTCCTTCCATTTTAAAGTACTCCCCTACATGTCCTAACCAGTTTGGCTAAGTGGATAGCACATTGGCCCGGGGACTGAAGGGTTCTGGGTTTGATTCCAGGCAGGGCATGTACCTTGGTTGTGGGCTCCATCCCCAGCAGGGGCATGCAGAAGGCAGCTGATCAACTCTCATCAATGTTTCTAACTCTATCCCTCACTCTTCCTCTCTGTAAAATCAATAAAAATAAATTTTAAAATAATAATAAAGTATTCTCCTACAACCCAAGCTGTTCCTCCTCTTCTCGCCCCCTGGTTGCGCTTTCTTTCTCCTAAGCTCTGTAACTTGTTTCCTGAGTCTGTGCAGTCCAGCTGGCCCACTTCTACCTCAGTGACATTCTTAACTTTCACTTGTAATTTGAAAATAAATAGAAAATAAATAAAAATAAAGTACTCCCCTACTTGTTTAAAACAAGTTTAACTAGCCCTGACCAGTTTGGCTCAGTGGATAGAGCGTCGGCCTGCGGACTGAAAGGTCCCAGGTTCGATTCCAGTCAAGGGCATGTATCTTGGTTGCGAGCACGTCCCCTGTAGGGGGTGTGCAGGAAGCAGCTGATCGATGTTTCTCTCTCATCGATGTTTCTAACTCTCTATCCCTCTCCCTTCCTCTCTGTAAAAAATCAATAAAATATATTTTAAAAAAAAACAAAAACAAGTTTAACTATAACCTGAATCAAAGTTGCTTTGGCCTCAATAGAGTATTTTAGATCTTTTATTCCTTTATCCTGGGAGTCCTTATAGTGTTATTTGCTAAAACATATTCTAAAGAACATGAAGATATTAGGACTGAGCTGAGGAAGAATTCCAAGGTTAAATATTGCATATTATATTTTGCATATACACCCTAGAGATTCTCAGTGCTATTAGTATAACATTAAAATCACAAGAAATTATTCCATAAGAATCTCCTTTAATTTTGTTTCCCAATCTACCTAAATAAGAGCCCAATCCTTATTACATCTGTTAATGCCCAATGGAATCAATGTTTTTTAAAATACAGTGGGGACAATGCTGTATACTACAATTCAGGAGAAAGATGAAGGCACTCTCTATAAAATGTTGCTTTTTTTAAGATTATAAGAATACTAGAGCTCTAACCGGTTTGGCTCAGTGGATAGAGCATCAGCCTGCGGACTGAAAGGTCCCAGGTTCGATTCCGGTCAAGAGCATGTACCTGGGTTGCGGGCACATCCCCAGTAGGAGGTGTGCAGGAGGCAGCTGATCGATGATTCTCTCTCATCGATGTTTCTAACTCTCTATCCCTCTCCCTTCCTCTCTGTAAAAAATCAATAAAATATATTTAAAAAAAAAAAAAAGAATACTAGAGGCCCAGTGCACGAAATTTGTACACTGGAGGGGGAGTTCCTCAGCCCAGCCTGTGCCCTCTCACAGTCCGGGAGCCTTCAGGGGATGTCTGACTGACAGCTTGCTCCCCAGGGGGAGTGGGCCTAAGCCAGCAGTCGGACATCCATAGCGCTGCGGCTGCAGGAGAGGCTCCTGCCACCGCCGCTGTGCTCACCAGCCATGAGCCCGGTTTCTGGCTAAGCAGCACTCCCCCTGAGGGAGTGCACTGACCATCAGGGGGAAGCTCCTGCACTGAACGTCTGACCCCTGGTGATCAGTGTGTGTCATAGCAGCTGGTTATTCCGCCATTCGGTCTATTAGTATATTAGCCTTTTATTATATAGGATCATTAGGAAGAATCCTTTATGGAAATGGAGTTTTAACTAGGAATTAAACTTTTGGGGATTCCAGTTTTTGTACAAATTTTGTTTTGCAAGAAAAATGAAGAAAAACCTAGATTCTAATCCTGACTCCAAATGCACTAACTACCTGAGTCACTTTGAATTTGGAACTTTCTTGGCCTTGATTTCTTCATCTATAAAATGAGGGACTTACACTAATTAACTTCTAAGGCTACCCTCCAGTTCTAAAATAATTTTTGCACATTTTGTATGTTATTTCATATACATAGAAAAAAGACTCAAGTGATAAACACATAAAGGAGTAATGGGATTTCAGAGCACTTTTTAAAGTTGTACTTTCCCATACTTTTCCTAATTCTCTGCATTGTGGATTTAGAAAAATAAATTTTTTTAAAAATATAATCGTGTGGTGATGGATGTTAAATTCATTGTGGTAAATATATAGAGTATATAGGGTATATTTGCATACAATTGAGAGTATGGGAAACAGTTTATTCTTATATTATTATTTCTTAATTATTGTATTATTTTCCATATGAACAATTGTAAACCTACTTTTGCCCCAACCTGTATACATATATCAAATCATTACGTTGTACTCCTAAAACTAATTCAGTGTTACATGTAAATTATATCTTGATTAAAAATTTAAGAAAGAGAAAAAATAACATTTTGATGAGGTAACATTGGTTAATAACATAAGTTTCAGGTGTACAAATTATAATTCAATATCTGTATATATTATAGTACTAGAGGACCGGTGCATGAATTCATGCACGGTTGGGGTCCGGCCAGCCTGCCCCGATTGGGGCTGATTGGGCCGGGCCGGCCATGGGGAGGGTATGCAGGCGGTTGGAACTCCCAGTCAAACTCCCAGTTGAGGGGACAATTTGCATATTAGGCTTTTATTATATAGGATACTCACCACCCAAAGTCTAGTTTCTATCTGACACCATACATTTGACACCCTTTACCCATTTCACCCTTTCTTCACCTAGTTATAACATGACATGATTTTAAACCTAGAAGCTTAATGGTTCTCTGTCTTGGAGTCACCAGAAACTCACCTTGGGACCTCTTAAAAATACTGATGCCTGATGCAAATCAAAACAACAATGAGGTATCATCTCACACCTGTCAGAATGGCTATCATCAACAAATCAACAAACGACAAGTGCTGGAGAGGATGCAGAGAAAAAGGAACCCTCCACTGCTGGTGGGAATGCAGACTGGTGCAGCCACTATGGAAAACAGTATGGCGTTTCCTCAAAAAATTACAAGTGGAACTGCCATTTGACCCAGTAATACCACTTCTGGGAATATACCCCAAGAAAAAAGAAACACCAATCAGAAAGGATATATGCACCCCTATGTTCATAGCAGCACAATCTACAATAGCTAAGATTTGGAAACAGCCTAAATGCCCATCAGCAGATGAACGGATTAGAAAACTGTGGTACATCTATACTATGCTGCTATAAAAAAGAAGGAATTCTTACCATTTGCAACAGCATGGATGGAACTGGAGACCATTATGCTAAATGAAATAAGCCAGTCAGTGAAAGATAAATGCCACATGATCTCACTCATTTGTGGAATATAATGAACAATATAAACTGATGAACAAAAATAGATAGAAGCAAAGAAGCATCGAACAGACTGTCAAACTACAGCAGGAAGGTAGGGGTGGGTTGGGGGAGTAAGAGATCAACCGAAGGACTTGTATGCATGCATATAAGCACAACCAACAGACCAACAGACGCAAGACACTGGGTGGGTGGGTGTGGGCAAGTGCCGGGGGGTAGGGGAGGCTGGGGGGAGGTCCATGGGGGTGGAGGGAAGGAGACATGTACTACTATTTGTAATACCTTAAACAATAAAATAAAATAAAATAAAAATAGTGATGCCTGGGCCACACCTCCAGTGATTCTAATCCATTTGCTTAAGGTGGAACATGGGCATCAAGTTTTTTAAGTTCTCCAGGTGATTCTCCTCAAGGACAGAGAAGCACTAGAGCAGGGGTGGGCAAACTTTTTGACTCGAGGGCCACAATGGGTTCTTAAACTGGACCGGAGGGCCGGAACAAAAGCATGGATGGAGTGTTTGTGTGAACTAATATAAATTCAAAGTAAAGGAGTGGAGGGGAGAGCAAGAGAACTGGATAGAACAGCCGGATCCGGCCCTCGGGCCGTAGTTTGCCCAAGGTTGGACTAGAGCATTTTGTTGCTTTAAAATAACAAGGTTTGAATTTACACAAAGTAATTTAAGCAAATAATCAGTTTTTGAGAGCCTCCTGTATGCCTCCCACCGTACTAAACTTGAATTAGAAAATAATGGGAATACTGAAATTGTAAAAATATATGTTAAACTTTGTTTGCTTTGTGCCTTTGAGCAAATAAGATTTTAATTATAGAAACTGAGAGAAGGTACACCATGATTCCATAGGTTATACCAGTTGTCTTGTTTGACTTTTATAATTTGTGCCACCTACACATTTTTTGTAATTGTGTTTGTATCTCATCCCTCCACCACCACCTCTTTAGGAGTCTGAGAAGCTGACTAGTTTTAATACTTTATGTGATTCTCTTCAGATTAGTTGCCTTTGGATTGAAACTTGACCAAGTACATTTTCTTTTCAAACAACCATATTTAGAAGACTAGATCTCTCTAAAGGGGGAAAAAAAGAGCTTTTATAGATATGTTTTAAGTCTATGCCATTTAACAATGTCTATGATAATTCTATTCGGCTATCCTCACTGGTCCAACCAGTTCCCCAGTGTGCCCTGAAAGCTTTTAAGCCTTTTGACAGCTTCAGTAAAATGGGCTTCCATTGCAAATCCAAGTTATTTGTGTTTACTATCATCATTGCCTTCTGAAAAGGATTGCCCTACTCTATTCATGATGCAATTTATTTCATGTCAGTAATGGGGTCTTAACAGGAGGAAATTTTTGTCCATTTTGTCTGTTTGCATGTTCAAACCTCATTACTGAAAAAAAATTTTATTATAAGATCCCACCTTGCTAGTTATTGCTAGGTTTCTGAATCATTTCTGGGTGGATTACATTTTTTTCAAATTCTGGTTCATGGCTGTGCAGTGTCATGTCACCCTATCAGCAGTGGCATGAACTAGTAAGGTGCTGGCAGATGTTGGTTAACAAAAGCATTCTTCCTTAGCAATTAACTTTTTTTTTTTTTTTTCATTTCAGGAGGACTGTTGTGTAATTCACATTTTAACAAGTTCCCATTATAGCACTTCCCTCCAATGCTTGCTTACGAAGCTGGGAGGATTGCCATTCCCACAGATCCCATTAAAGGATAAGAATGAACCATAGCATGAGTCATAATGATGTATTACTGATGGCCTAACATGTTTCTTCAAGCTTGGTTACTCTGAATTTATTCTGGTAATTAATTTCAGCTATCTTGAAAGTGGTCTAAACTGTCTACATCAAGTGTCTGAATGACCAATTTAGGTCCTTTGTGGCATTGTTTCCTATGTGTAATTTTTAAAAGCCTTAATTGATTGGTTCAGATATAAAGCATTGTTTTATAGCCTGGATTTGTTTGTTCGTTTATTTTTTGGAAGGAGAATTTTAATGGACTTAAAGTTTGTGTCCTCCCAAAATTTATGTCAAAGCCCTAACCCAGGATAGTATTTAGAGATGGGGACTTTGGGAACTACTTAGGGTTCCACAAGGTCATGAAGGTAGGAGTCTCATAATAGGATTTGTGTTCTTATAAGAAGAAACACAAAAAAAAGTATATTATTGTCTAACCACTATTTTATACACCTGTAACTAGTATGTAATAATATTGAATATAAACTGTAATTGAAAAATAAAATTTAAAAGTCACTAAAAAAGAAAAAGAAATAAGAAGAGACACAAGGGCTTGCTCTCTCACTTAGCCAGGGAGGACACACAATGAGAAGGTGGCTGTCTTCAAGCCAGGAAGAGAGCTGTCACCAAGGACTGAATCAGCCAGAACCTTGATCTTGGACTTCCCAGCCTCCAGAACTATAAGAAAATAAATTTCTGTTGTTTAAGCCACTGAGTCTGTGGTATTTTGTTATGGCAGCCTGAGCAGACAAATACAAGGATGAAGTTGGATTCAGAAGAATTGAAGGAGAACATTAGTACCTTTTGGTACTTGAAAGACAAAGTCCTACCTTAAAACATATACATAAGTGTAGGGTTGTTTAATTTGTAGGAGCTTATTTTGTAAATGGAAACATACTACACACTGTCCTGACTTGTTTTTTTCCCCCCACTTAGTCTGTCTTGGGTGTTTTCCATGCCTGTCACTCAGATCTACCTCATTCTTTTTAAAGTCTACAGAGTATACATGGCATAGATGTATGATAATTTAGTTAACTAGTCCACAATTGATGGACATTTAGGTTCCCATTTGTCGCTACTATAAAAAAAGTAACTGTGAAAATCCCTGAGTAGATTGTTAACACAGTTCTGTAGGGGAGTCATACAATTAGAATTGCTTACCACAGAGGTTATACAGTTAAAATGTTCATAGGTTCAAACAGGCCCTCCAAAATGTGCTAATTTACATTTTTAAGGGTTTGTGGACCAAATATTTTCTTGTAAGTCGAATAGTGTCAGCCAAAAATTCACATCCACCCAGAACCATGTGATCTTATTTGGAAATCAGGTCTTTGCAGATGTAATTAGTTACAAAGAGGTGGATTATGGTAGGTCCTAAATCCAATGACTGGTATCTTTATAAGAAGAGGAAAGGATGCATACACACAGGGAAGATGTCCATGTGACAATGGATGCAGAGATTGGAGGGATGCAACGATAAGCCAACAACTACCAGAACTAGGAAGCTGCAAAAGGATTCTTTCCTAGAGCCTGCAGAAGGAGAGCATGGTCCCACCAACACCTTAATTTTGATCTAGCCTACAGAAGTGAGAGACTATATTTCTATTGTTTTAAGCCGCCCAGTTTCTGGTACTTTGTTACAGCATCACTAGTAAAATAGTACAGGTTTCTAAGAGAGGTTCCATACAAATGAATTAAGCTAACCAGGGTTAGCTCAAGTGGGAAATAACAATAAAAGCTGCCAAGTCAAATCCTAAACTTTAAAAAATTTGCATGAAAAGTTTAATTTCCTAATTGCTATGATTGTTTCCTCTAATAAAGTGATTTTTTTAAATCCTCACATGAGGATA
The DNA here is from genome assembly GCF_963455305.1 of Plecotus auritus. Lineage (NCBI taxonomy): Eukaryota > Metazoa > Chordata > Mammalia > Chiroptera > Vespertilionidae > Plecotus > Plecotus auritus. Next base: position 80,257,729 of record NC_137770.1, on the reverse strand, counting down.
TGCTTATTGGGGTTTTTTAGAAAGGGGGAAAGGGTGAGAGAGGAACATCGATTGGTCACCTTGCATACATGCCCTGACTGGGCATCCAACTTGCAATCTAGGTATGTGCCCTGACCAGAAATTGAACCCGCAACCTTTTGGCATACAGACAACACTCCAACTGAGCCACACTGGCCAGGGCTAATAAAGTGATTTTTTTTAAAGTAATTTAATTACAAAAGAAGGACATTTATTGTATAAAATGGAAAATGCAAATAAGTAAAAAAGAAGATAACAAATCCTGCCATGCAAAAAAAATTTTTTTCCGTAGACATTTTTATTTCGATTCGTCTAGATGTTTTTGATTTATATTTATACTTATTTAGCATACTGTTTTATAACACTATTTTATGAAGATACATATTTTTATTTTTTAGAAAGGCAACACCCTGACTGGTTTGGCTCAGTGGATAGAGCGTTGGCCTCCAGACTGAAGGGTCCCAGGTTCGATTCCGGTCAAGAGTATGTACCTTGGTTGAGGGCACATCCCCAGTGGGGAGTGTGTAGGAGGCCGCTGAATCGATGTTTCTAACTCTCTATCCCTCTCCCTCTCCATTCCTCTCTGTAAAAAATCAATAAAATATATTTTAAAAAAATAGAAAGGCAAAAGGTATGGCTAAATTTTTATTTCAGTTTTTCTTTAAATGCTTCTTACAGCTCTGCCAGATGTTCAGGCTCTGATGCTTTTATCCAGCCCTGGCTATGATCAGGAGGCTCCACCCCCACCCAGCCTGCAGCTGGAGCTACAGCTCTTTCTCAAGACCTCTACTAGTCCTGCTACTCTTTTTAGATAAGAGAAATTGTTTAGAATATTTGTGTTCTCCTTTTTAAAATATTCAGAATTCAAGTAAGTTTGAGCAGCACTAGATAAATCTTCCTTTTAGATACAATTAATGTTAGTATTTAAAGGGTCTGAGAAGTGCTACAGTAAAGAAATATTTGTTAATCTAGCAGTTACCAAACTTCTGTGACCAAGGAGGCCTTTTCTTTTCCTCTTTTTGTCAACCTATCAACATCTTGTAGAACCGGTGTTCTGAAGAATGCAGGTAATTTTGGGTAAGAACTCAAGCCAGTTTAGGTTCAGACTCAATTTTGTTATTGCAAGAGTGGTTTTGCCTTGAAGTGAATCTAATCAGTAATCTTCCTACTGGTCCCATCTCTGAGGCTGGAGACCTGCTGTGTACCTTTAAGTTCCCTTCCCAAGGACATTATCCTGCTTTTGATAATTATTGCTCTGCCCATTTCATTCTCTTCCTGTCTGCCCCCTGCCCTTGAACTCCTCTTCACTCCCTGTTTGTTAAGAGGCCGCAGTAGTATGGAAGCTCCTAAGCAACTGCATGATTAGACTTACTGTGTATGGTCATACCTTTCAGATATTCAGTACTGACTTCCTGGCTATCAGTATCACAGTGAGTCTGTCTCCCCATCATTGGCCCCCACTCCGGGAGCTGGTCCTAAATTTTCTAGCTCAGAATAATATTTTCCAAGGCAGCAGCCAACCATATTGTGTTCTCTATCTTGCGGGGAAAAAGCACTGAACAGATAAAGTTAGGGGTGGGGGATGTTTTGCAGAGAGACACATCACTGTGCTAGGTACTAGTGTAGTGTCTCACATAGGTTATCTTATTTTCCAACAACACCTGAGAAAAGGGTATTATTATCCCCGTTGTGCACTTAAGTGAAAATGGTGTAGAAAGGGCCCAAAGGCAGTGATTTAGGCTTCCAATGGAGGTGAACCTTGCTCCAAAGCTAGTTTTCTTTCCCTTCTAGCTTGCTGCCCTGTACCACCTTCCACTTGGTGAGTGTACCCTAACTATAGGTAATCTACTTGGGGATTCAGATTTGAAAATTATAAATACCAAATATTGCTACCTGCTTCTCAGCTGCATCAAAAACAAATTGTCATAAAAGGAGGATCCCTTACCATCCAACACTACCTATCTTACACCCGCCAGGAAAATCCCCAAGTAAAACTGCTGCTTCTGTTGAAAAAGATAAAGTATGTATTTATATATGGAAATCTGTCCATGATGTAGTATTTGTGAAATAGGAATAAGACTAAGTTATATGACATGTATACTGCCAGCCCATTTTATATGTATATTTGTGCATATATGTTTACAAATACAGTACATAGAAAGATTCATCCACTTGTTAATAAGAGAACTCTGGTACAATGTAGGGGTGGTTGGGAGGAGATTTTTATCTTGTATTTACATATGTTTCTGTACTGCTTTATTTTTGTTTTACAACCAGCAAGTATTATTATTTTTTTTATAATTAAAAAGAGCCCGGCAGGTATGGCTCAGTGGTTGAGCATTGACCTATGAACCAGGAGGTCACGGTTCCATTTCCGGTTAGGGCACATGCCGGGATTGTGGGCTTGATCCCCAGTTGGGGTGTGCAGGAGGTAGCTAATCAATGATTTTCTCTCATCATTGATGTTTCTCTCTCTCCCTCTCCCTTCATCTCTGAAATCAATAAAAATATATTTAAAAGATTATTTAAAAGATAAATACATATTTACACATTAGGGGAAAAAACACCCTGATGCTTCTGCCACCAAGGAGGTCATTAGTATTGTGGTGGTGTTTATAAAATCATGAATCTTATAAACTAGCAGTGAGATTTGCTCATTTTCGTTGCTTTTGCCTTATCTGAAATGCTCCCTACTTCCTTCCACAGTCAGCACAGGAAGGTGGGGAAGGGAGGAGCAGAAAAAAAGGCATCAACTTCTCACTTTGCCAAAATCAACCTCCTGGAATTTTCCAAAGGCTCAAATGCTGAGCAGCGGATGTAGTTACTCATGGGATGGATGAGCTATTGCTGTCTATAGATGTGAGAGAGAAACATCAGTGGGCTGCCTCCTGCACACCCCCTACTAGGGATTAAGCCTGCAAACCAGGCTTGTGCCCTGACTGGGAATGGAAACTCAGTACATGGGATGATGCTCAACTAATTGAGCCACACCAGCCAGGGCCATTTATTTTTTAAGTTTCAACTGCCATTTTTAAAAAATTCTTTATTGTTTAAAGTATTACATGAGTCTCCTTTTTCCCCCCATTGACCATTCCCCTGCCACTCCCACTCCCCCAAGCACATGCCCTCACTCGCCTACTGTCTGTGTCCATTGGTTATGCTCATATGCATGCATACAAGTCCTTTGGTTAATTTCTTACCCTGTCACCCCCCGCTTTCCCTCAGGTTGTACAGTCTGTTCGATGCTTCTATGTCTCTGGTTCTATTTTTTTGTTCATCAGTTTATGTTGTTCATTATACCCCACATATGAGTGAGATCATGTGATATTTATCTTTCTCTGACTGGTTTATTTCACTTAGCATAATGCTCTCTAGTTCCACCCATGCTTCAACTGCCATTTTTATTATGTGCATTTCTACAGATTGGCATGGATTGACCTACATAATACGATACTTAGTATATCTCACTTTTGTTCTTAAATATACATTTGCATAGTACAATATCTCAGAAAATATATTTTCAAGTGGAAACAGTGCTTATCCATGAGTAATAGACCTTCAAGCGTTTCTAATGATTTTTTTTCTTTCTCAAATACCTTTATTTGATCATTTGAGATCTTTAAAACCTGCCAGGTGACTGAATACCTTTTCAATCTTCACTCCTGCTACTCTCCAGAGCTCTTTTCATTCCAATAAAATCAGGATAGACAGTGGTCCTGGTGTTACCGGAAAGGGATGGGGTCTGGAGCCAGCGGCCTATAGTGTGAGTTCTTGACTTCGTGCAGAAAAGATTTTTAAATACGAGTCCAGGTGATTTTGAGAGTATGGTTATTACAGCTGGGGACAGTGAAACAAGGAAGGGCCTAGGATAGAAGAAGCAACAGAAGAGAGACTAGGAGGGGCTACTTTGCCTCTCTAGAAACATGGGAAAGAAGTGAGCCAAACTGGGGCTCCTATCAGCTCACTAAAGAGAGAAAAGGGGTCCTTGGAGACAGGCTCAGGGGGTTAGCCCAGGACAAGCTGCTGCTGCCCATTGCTCCCCTGGTTCTAAGTCTCATGAGGAGGCGGGGGGTCCCTTAGAGTTTAATAGATGCACCCCTGTGGGGGAAGAAGAAGAGGATGGGAAAGGGGTGGGCATGCTCCAAGAAGGAGAACAGCACTTGGTCCTTTGTCTTTTCTTTTTTTTAAAATATATTTTATTGATTTTTTACAGAGAGGAAGGGAGAGGGAGAGAGAATTAGAAACACCGATGAGAGAGAAACATCGATCAGCTGCTTCCTGCACACCCCCTACTGGGGATGTGCCCGCAACCAAGGTACATGCCCTTGACCGGAATTGAACCTGGGACCCTTGAGTCCGCAGGCCGACGCTCTATCCACTGAGCCAAACCGATTAGGGCTGGTCCTTTGTCTTGAGGATTTTCAAGGCTAGAGGTTTAGGAGAGGTCTTAGGGGAAGATTCAATAGAAGGTTCATCAGCTTTTCCAGGTGTGCTCTTTCTGGGTCATGGTCTCCACTGATTGGTTCAGTGCCAGGGTCATTCACTTGCCTGGTTTGGATCTTTTCTGGGCCTGGAGCTGAAATACAACTGAGGCCTAGATGTTATCTCCAGAGAGGAAAGGTCAAGGGGTCTAAACCACAAAGCAAGTGATATGCCGGGGGAGGAACGACCACCCTGGGGGCGAGGTCAGTGCCAGTTTTGCCCACTGCTAGGCAGCCCGGGCTTTCCACCCTAGTGACCTGTATCTGACTGTAAATTGCTCGGCAAGTTTGTTCAGCTATCTGTCTCTGTTCCCCCAGTCCACTTGCCAAGGAATTTTCCTACCTTTTTACTATCCTGCCTCACTTACTTTGTACTTCCCCCCACTGTCTGGAACCCTGCCTGTCAAAAATCCTGTCTAGCATGTCAGGCCTGGCTCCCTCGTTCCTCCACAATCCCTCCCCTAACTCTCCAAGAAATGTATGTATGACTTTGCACAAGACTTCTTTTCTCATGGGAGTGTTTATGGTTAGGGTTACTCCATACACTGTCCCTGAATGACGTCCATACCCTTAAGAGAAAGGGTGAGAAGCAGAAAGGCTAACTCCGCTGCCCTTCAGTCAGATGGAAGGAATGTTTAAGGCAGTGAGAAGGAAGGAATGAGAGAATGGCCTGGGGTAAGATCCCTCAGAGACTGCCCACTGTGAAGGCTAGCAGTGAACCCACTTTCTGTGCACAAGAACTGGTACAAGGATAATAAAAATACGTTTGATCTGCACTTTTTTATCCACCAAAAAATTAAAAACTTGACCCTTGCTGGTTTGCTCAGTGGTAGAGCATCAGCCCATGGACTGAGGGGTCAAGGGTTCAATTCCAGTCTAGGGCATGTACCTCGTCTGCAGGCTCTATCCCCGGCCCTGGGTGGAGCACATGCAGGAGACAATCAATTGATGTGTTTCTCTCACATCGATGTTTCTCTCTCTCTGTCTCTCCCCCTCCCTTCCACTCTCTCTAGAAATCAATTGGGAGGGGCGGGGGAGGGATTATCCTGGGTAAGGATTAACAACAACAACAAAAATTTAAAAACTTGCCCCTGGCTGGGTGGCTCAGTTGGTTGGAGTGTCATCCCATGAACCAAAAAATTGCTGGTTCGGTTCATAGTCAAGGTACATACTAGGTTGTGGGTTTGATCCTCAGTTGGGGGGCATACAGGAGGCAACTGATCAACGTTTGTCTTTCACATTGATGCTTCTCTCTCTCTCTCTCTCTCTAAAATCCATTTAAAAAATATCTTCAGGCGACAATTTAAAAATATAAATAGCCCTAGCTGGTTTGGCTCAGTGGATAGAGCGTTGCCTGTGGACTGAAGGGTCCCGGGTTCCATTCCAGTCAAGGGCACATGCCCAGGTTGTGGGCTCCATCTCCAGTCGGGGGCGTGCAGGAGACAGCCAATCAGTGATTTTTTTCTCATCGTTGATGTTTCTATCTCTCTCTCCCTCTCCCTTCCTCTCTGAAATCAATAAAACTATTAAAAATTAAAATAAATAAATAAATAACTTGACTGACCTCCAAGGAAAAGTAATTTCAACTTTATTGATTTAGAAGTGTCAATGAAGAAAATTGACCTGCATTTTCATCATTAAAATAGTATATATTTCAAAAGTAGCAATATAAGGCCATTTTTTAAAATTATGCTGACACTTGGCAGTCACCTGAGCTCTATGGGCCAGGGCCGCTCATCCACTGGTATAAACCTCCAAACCTGAGTCTGGAGATGAACCTGCCTGAGACACCAGGCCTAAGAAGCTCCAGAAGTGAAAACGTCAAGATTCTGCTCAGGCCTTCAGACCACCTGAGTCTTATATAGTGGAGATGCTTCTATGTTAACACAGCAGATTTCCCGAGTCCCCGTTATTTGTCTTACTACATCATGCAGCATCCCTTGAGGGTAAGTACTGTCTCACACCTTTTTCACCTTCTGGTGAGGGCCCAGTACAGTGCCTCTTATATAGTGGGCCATCAAGAAATTCCTGTTTATGATAATGGTGATGAAGAAATAGCTTGAGAGAAAGTGACTTCACCCATGTGTATTGAATTTTATTTTCTTTACAACTGCACACCTACTTAGTGGAATGTTCTAAGTTGCAGATACCTAGAACCCAGGGCTCCTGCTTTCTTCACTCACCCTGCTGGGCTCTCTCTCGAGTCCCATTTGTTAACAGGTGTGGCCCCACACATAGGCATGTTCCTGCTTGTGCTTGGTATAACCTGAGAGTAGTTCAAAGGCATTGCTTATGCAAAACATATCCTAAAAATATTTCTCCCACGGACCTAAATTCATGCCTAAAAATTTCACCATTGCTTAATTTTTTACAGTAAGAGCCCTGTTACTAGGGAAGAAAAATACATTGTTATTCTCAGAGCCAGAGAGGAGTAGAACAGAGTGAAGCAGTGTGCATCCAGAACAAACTGGAGCAGGACAGAGTGGACTCGACCATATTGGAAAGAAGCACTGCTGTCTAACCAGAGAAGCAAGTCACCCTAGGAGACCTAGACACAGGCCACTTTGCCTCAGGGATGCCTCATAGCCATGCTCTTCCACAGCTGTGCTGTTCTAGAGCTGTGCTGTCTCATAATTGAGCTGTAACACTACTGAGTGGCCGCCATGCTGTAACATAATTAAGCTGTTTGCACTGAATAATGTTTGGTTGACAGACCTTAACAGACACCTTATCAAAGAAGATGTTCAGATGGCAAATAAGCATATGAAAAGATGCTCCACATCATATGTCAGCAGGGAAATGTAAAGGAAAACAATAGGATACTACAGATCTGTCAGAATGGCCCAAATCCAGAACACTGACAATATCAAATGCTGGTGAAGATATGGAGGAATAAGAACTTTCATACATTGCTGATGGGAATGCAAAATGGCACAGCCACTTTGGAATACAGCTTATTGATGTGGTTCAAACAACTTTCATATTAATATTAAGGTGCTTTGGCAGTTTCTTACAAAACTTAACGTACTCTTACCATAGGATCCAGCATCATGTTCTTTGGTATTTAACAAAAGGAGTTGAAAACTTAGGTCCACACAAAAATTTGCATATGGATGTTTGAGGCAGCTTTATTCATAATTGCCAAAGCTTGGAAACAACCACTTACATTTATTATAAGATGTCTCTTTCTGGTTTAAATACTTAGGTGAAATAGTCAGTGAGATTCTATGGCAATGGTTTAAAGAGCTTTGAAAACAGTACAGGTATCCTTGCAACCCCCTTCCCCCCAAAAACAAAACTTCTTACCTCTTTGCCTATCATCTACATTTAATAGATAAGGTGATATTTTTAAAAGTGGTAAATGTATGAATATATGATTTATTTTACATAGAGTGATTTAACAGGGAGCTGACTTTGTTTTTATTTTCCTTCATTTAATAGCCATTTCCCGACTGTGTACCTTGTAGCTATCACTATATAAGAATACAAAGGTTGCCGAAACCGGTTTGGCTCGGTGGATAGAGCGTCGGTCTGGGTCTGCGGACTGAAGATCCCAGGTTCGATTCCTGTCAAGGGCATGTACCTTGGTTGAGGGCACATACCCAGTGGGGGGTGTGCAGGAGGCAGCTGGTCGATGTTTCTCTCTCATCGATGTTTCTAACTCTCTATCCCTCTCTCTTACTCTCTGTAAAAAATCAATAAAATAAAACAGTGGAAAAAAAAAAGAATACAAAGGTTTAAGTTAGTTAAAAAAATACATTGTTATTTTCACCTAATGACATCTTAGCTCTGATTAGTTTATCTGCCAGGCTACCCATTGCTCTGAACTCCCATAGTATTTAGAATATACCCTTTTATCACTGCATTCACCATAGTGTATTGGAATGATCTCTTTCCCTGTTTTCCCAAGCCACTGTGAGGTTCTCCAGGCTATCTCAAGCACCTGGTACAATGTCAGTGTGGCACATAGTAGACCCTCAAAAATATTGTTGTGCCAAACATAACCAACCTGTTTCTTAGGCAAGTCCTGGAGAGTTCTGTAAGGAGTGCCTAAAAAATGTGAATCAAAGGATATAGTCTGAAAGTGAGGATATTTTCCATCAGATGCATTACATGAGCCCTGGCCGGGTGGCTTAGTTAATTTGAGTGTTGTCCCATACACCAAAAGGTTGAGGGTTCTATTCCTTGTGAGGGCACATACCTAGGTTTAAGGTTTGATCCTTGGTCCGGGAGCATGCCATGAGGCAACCAATCGATGTTTCTCTCTCACATCAATATTGTGTGTGTGTGTGTTTTTCTCTCTCTCTCTAAAAGGAAAATAAAAGAAAACATATCCTCAGGTGAGGATTAAAATAAATGCACTACTTGATTGGCTTCTGCAAGGGGTGAGAGGCCCATCAAAGACTACTTGCTCCTGTCACATTTTGGTTAACCTTGACCAGTGGCTTATTGTTGAAGATGGGTAGACTCTGCTTCCACTAAGATAAAGAGAATTACCCTCAGTAATTAAAAGCATGTCAGGGACAGACCCAAATTTAACCTCATACTTGAGTGTACTCCATTCCAAAGAGACTAAACCTGCTTCCTGGGGACAGGGTCTGCATCATGAATATTTCTTGTGTTCTTATGAGTCTAACACATATTAGGAACAAAAATATAATAGCTAACAATTATATAGTGCTTACCCTGTGCCAGATACATTCTTCTAAGCATTTTATATGTATTAACTCATTTAATACTCACACTAGTGAGGCAGCTATTACTATTACCCCATTTTACAGATGAGGAAACCAAAACACACAGGAATTTATATGACTTACCCAACGTCACATAGCTCCAGAGTCCATGCATTTAAATCCATTGTCCAGTGCCATTTAAATGGAAGTGACTAGATCTCTCCCTGTACCATATTTTTATAGCAAATGGTTTGAACCACTTAGGGTACGGTCTCCTCCCCTTCCCCCCACTAGATGGTCATTAGCACAAGGTCATTCTTTGACTTTTATCATTCTCAGTTTCTAGCGCAGTATTACCGCGAAGTAGCAAGACTAGTGTGCGTATCTGTGACCACCAGGGGGCACTGTGGCCACACACTCTCTTCCCCCTCCCTCCGGCGCTACCCGAGAGGGGCGGAGCCAGCGTTGGGCGGAGCCAGAAGACGCCCAAGGGGAGCAATCCCGGCGGGCCCCGCGCGCGGCCGCGTTTGAATGGCCCTGAGTGGGGCTCAGCCCGGGAGCCCGGGGACTCTCTAGGCTTCCGGGCGCAGTTGGTCAGCGCCAGGGTTCGACTGAGGCGCCGCGGTACGATGAGGCGCCGGTAAGTGACGGCCGGGCCGTGCGTGCCCCCGCCCGCAGCTACCCTGCCGGGGCAGGACTTGTTCTGGGGCCTGGTCGCGCCCTGGGCCCACCTGCAGGCCCCGCGGGGCCTCGGGCGGCCGGTGGCGGGGCTGCCCGGGTCGGGGTCCGGGCGCAAGGCCGCGGTCTCCGGGGCGAACCCCCTGCCCGGCCGCAGCGGGGAAGGTCGGGGCTGCGGCCCTGGAGGCGCGAGGGGTCCGGGCGGGGCAGAGTGAGGCGCGGACGGGACCTGCTGTCACTATTTATCTTCGGGTGGAGCCGACATCTGCGGCCCGGGGAGGGGGAAGGCCGGAACGCGCGAGGCGACCTGTCGGAGGACAGCTTTTCCCCAGCCGCCTGGGCCCGGCCGCGATTTCCTTGTGTTCTGACGGCTTCTTGGTGCCCTGACTGATAAGCTTTTGTTTAGCAGGACAAAAACTTGACATAACTGCATAAGAATTGCTGATTACAACTTTAAAAGACCTCATTGTGTTTTCTGAAAAGTTGGTCAGTAACTACCTAGCCTTTTTCTTTGCTCTTAAATGGACTTAAATATGGAGATAACAAAGAGTTGATTTGTTTTCTTGTGGCTTGTAAAGTTCCTTGAAGACAGAGTTGTCTATGTCAGTTTCCTTGCAGATTAAAAATAAGTTACTGTAACAGAAATTCTGTAATAATCACCAGCTTTGCACCAGCAAAAATTCTGAGAAACTAGTCCACATAATAACTTAAACTTGTAAATAGCTTATCCTGCTTTTTGTAAAACCAGCTCCAGACTGGAATCAGAACTTTAGACATTGAGGCTTTTTACTAGGCTAATAACTAATGGTGTAATAATAACAATGGTTACTATTTATTTTGTGCTTTCTGTATGCAAGTACTGTTTTGAGAGCTTCGATGTGGGACAGATACTATTATCCCCATTTGACAAGGAGGAAACTGAGGCACAGAGTACTGAAGTGACATGTACAAGGATACACAGCTAATAATTGCTGGGACCCAAGCAGGCTGGCTTCCAGCGTGTGACTATGCTGCTCTATCTAGTCTATTGCCTTCTTTGTATGTGGCTTTTTTTTTAGTTCACAAAGCGCTTTCATTTCATTTACTTCTCTCGACTTGGGATATAATATAGATGTGTGCAAAGTGTATTTGTGTCGACGTATACCCAAACATTATAAAATTGAGTTGTCTGCTCTTGTTGACCATACTTAAGTTTTGTACACGGAGTAAAAAATCGATTGGGTATTTTAAGATAAATGGAGTTTATAAAGTTCATGTTTGTGTTATAATTAATAGTTTTAAATCCTTTGTATAATTTCCTGAAAGTGTAGAGAACAGTTCAAAACCTACGTGTTCCCAAAAATTTTAAAGGGAAGGAAAAAAGCCCAACACTAGGTGTTCCTGAAAACATACCATTAAATATTAATGTTTTCATTCTGAAAACTTTTTGAAGGTTACTGAGCATTTCCAATGATTATACTTCACCAACGGCTCCATTAGGTTCAAAAGCAAATTATCCTATCTAATAAAAGAGTAATATGCAAATTGACCGTACCTCCGCTACACCATCAAGCCACGCCCACCAACCAATCAGGAGTGAATATGCAAATTAACCCAACCAAGATGGCTGTGGCCACGGAGAGAACAGGAGGCTTGGGTTTCCCAGGCAATGGAGAAAGCCAAGCTTTCCGCCTGTCCTGGCGTGCCTTGGCCTCCGCTTAAGGCTACAAAGTTTCAATTATAGAAGATAAATAAATCCCAACAAAAATGGCTGCAGCCACAGAGCAGCAGGAGGCTTGGTTCTGCTGAAGGCTACAAAGTTTCAATTATAGAAGATAAATAAGTCCCAGATACCTACTTCCAGCCTATGCTTGGGTCACCGGGGGGCATGGCCGGCCTGCAAACCACCACAGGCCCCTCGCCCAGGCCGCCCCATGCCCCAAGGGAACCCCCACCCTGATCCGGGTCACCCTTCAGGGCAAACCAGCCAGCCCCCACCCGTGCACCAGGCCTCTATCCTATCTAATCCTATCTAATAAAAGAATAATATGCAAATTGACTGTCACTACAACACACAAGATGGCTGCCCCCATGTGGTCAAAAATGACTGCCCCCATGTAGACACAAGATGGCCAGCAGGGGAGAGCAGTTGGGAGGGACCAGGTCTGCAAGGGAGGGCAGTTGTGGGCAATAGGCCAGCAGGGGAGGGCAGTTGGGAGGGACCAGGCCTGCAAGGGAGGCAATTGGGGGCGATCAAGCCTGCAGGGGAGGGCAGTTAGGGGTGACCAGGCCGGCAGAGGAGAGAAGTTGGGGGCGACTGGGCCTGCAGGGAAGGGCAGTTAGGGGGGACCCAGGCCTGCAGGGGAGGGCAGTTAGGGGGGACCCAGGCCTGCAGGGGAGGGCAGTTAGGGGTGACCAGGCCTGTAGGGGAGGGTAGTTAGGGGCAAACAGGCTGGCAGGGGAGCAGTTAGGCATCAATCAGGCTGGCAGGGGAGTGGTTAGGGGGTGATCAGGCTGGCAGGCAGAAGCGGTTAGGGGCAATCAGGAAGGCAGGCAGGCGAGCAGTTAGGAGCCAGCAGTCCTGGATTGTGAGAGGGATCCCAGAATGGAGAGGGTGCAGGCTGGGCTGAGGGACACCCCTCCCCTCCCCTCCCCCGTGCATGAATTTCGTGCACCGGGCCTCTAGTTCAATAAGAAAACAGCAGCTTACACTATTAACAGCAGTACATTTAAATTTATTCATCAGTTGTCCAGCTTTTGATTGTCTCTATGCCCAGCACAGTGTTAGCACAATAGCTATACAGCAGAAATGTGCCTGAGTAACCTCCCTAAAATTCTGAGGGAGGTTACTCTAATTTGGGGTATGAGATTAACAAACAAATATATGTGTGTATATGTAATGCTCTATATTAGTGGGTGTATGCTGAACTGAACTGAGCAAATCAGTAAAGCTTCTGCAAAGAACTGACAGTTGAAGGATGGATATAGGCCACTGACTAGAAAAGTATGAATGGGAATTTTAGTGAGGAAACTGTTCAAAGGCTTGGAATTGAGAATGAAAAGGATTCTTCTAGGCAGTTCCTACTGAGAAAAATAAGATGTGGGCAAGACTGAGGAATGTTGTGTAAGACATATGTCAAGAAGTTTAGGCTTGATATATGTGTGTGTGTGTGTGTGTATGAGCAGAGAGATATATGATTTTGGAAGTTTTATAACTTCTCTTTTTTAAAATATATTTTTATTCATTTCAGAGAGGAAGGGAGAGAAAGAGAGAGAGATAGAAACATCAATGATGAGAAACAATCATTGATTGGCTGTCTCCTGCATGCCCCACACAGGGGATCAAGCTGGAAACCCTGGTATATGCTCTGACAGGGAATCAAACCATAACCTACTGGTTCATAGATCAATGCTCAACCATTGAGCCACAGAAGTTTTATAACTTTTAAATGTATGACTCTCAACTGGGGGCAATTGGCCTCCTCCCCACACACACATTTGGGAGATGCCACTGGCATCCAGTGGATAGAGGTCAGGAATGCTACTAAACATCCTGCAAAAGCCCCTTCATAAGAAATAATTACCCCTAGCATCAGTGGCCCTGAGATTGCGAATCACTATTTTAAGTTGATTGTTTATATGGCCAGCTCTGTTTGCATATGCTGTAGATGAGTATGAATGATGAGTTTTAGGAGCATGTGTACAAGCAATAGTAAGTTGGGGAAAAGTGGGCTCAGAGACCTCAAGAGAAAGACGGCTGTTGTTAGAGTTCTGGGGAAGGGAGAGACTGGAGGAATAGGATGAGAGCAATGAGAATAGACAAGGAGTGGCAAAATGAGACAATTTTTTTAAAAAGGATTTTTTCTAAGTTTGAAAATAATGCATATTTATGGTAAAAAAAAAATTAGGAAATGTAGAGAAAGTGTGAAAAAACAACACAGTTATAAACTCCCTCAAACAGGAAGAACAGCCCTAACTGGTTTGGCACAGTGGATAGAGTGTCAGCCTGCGGACTCAAGGGTCCCAGGTTCGATTCCGGTCAAGGGCATGTACCTTGGTTGCGGGCACATCCCCAGTGGGGAGGGTGCAGGATGCAGCTGATCGATGTTTCTAACTCTCTATCCCTCTCCCTTCCTCTCTGTAAAAAATCAATAAAATATATTAAAAATAAAACAGGAAGAACAACTGTTAACATTTTCATGTAGAGTGGTTCCTTTCAAATCTTTTTTTATGCTGATAACTATCTTCTCTTTTATAAAACTGGGATTATACATTTTTCTCCCTATGGTGGTTGGGTGTTTTGTTTTGAGTCAGCATATCATGAATATTTCTCATTTTCCATTTGAAAAATGTTCTTTTTAATAGTCAGTCTTTGTTTTTTGTATGCTTTTGAAATTGGGAATTTTGCTTTATATTCACAGGAGACTTTTTTTTTTAAGTCAGTCAAATGTGGTTGTGTGGAGGGAGACAATGTTAATCAGCTTAACAATAACCCACAGTCGTTGGACCAACTAGAGACATTTTGAAGGAAGAAATATTAGAATATGATGACTGATTAACTATAGAAAAAAATGAGGGTAAAAGTCTATGGTATCTCCAAGGTTTAAATCTGGGAAACTAAAAGAATGGTGGAGCTACTGAAATAAGTATACACGCTCATAATACTTTTCGTTTTAGGTATGTAAACTGCCATTCACAGAGACACATAATAATATTTTAATGAGGACCCTTGATGCCTATCACCTCACATTCTTCTTAAAACTCCTATAGTAGTTAATCTTCCTTTAATTTTCTTTTCTTTTTTTTTTTTTCACTTTTTGTTTTTTGTACTAAGCTTATTTTTCAGTTCTTTCTTAGCAAGTCTTCCCCTTTCCCCTTCTTGGAAAGGTTTTTAGAAATACATTTTTTGTTAATATCCTAAATAAGGCTCAAGTTTATATTGAATTTTACTTTGAAGATTAAAGGACTAGTTTGAGATTTTTTTAAATATATAGATTGCTAAAGTTTATAAGCAAGAGGTGAGTATAATTCTTTGCGAGGAGGAGAAATTATCTTTAAAAATGCTTGCCAAGGCCCGGTTGGTGTGGCTCAGTGGTTGAGTTTCGACCTATGAACCAGGACTTCAGGTTTGGATTCTTGGTCAGGGGTATATGCCTGGGTTGCCACTGGATCCCCAGTAGGGGGTGTGCAGGAGGCAGCCAATCGATGATTCTTTTTTTTAAAAAAAATATATTTTTATTGATTTCAGAGAGGAAGGGAGAGGGAGAGAGAGATAGAAACATCAATGATGAGAGAGAATCATTGACTGGCTGCCTCCTGCACACCTCCTACTGGGGATCAAGCCCACAACCCAGGCATGTGCTCCTGACCAGAATCGAACCCGGGACCCTTCAGTCCGCAGGCCAATGCTTTATCCATGGAGCCAAACCGGCTAGGGCTCGATGATTCTTATCATTGATGTTTCTATCTCCCTCTCCCTCTCTGAAATCAATTGAAAAAAAATATTTTTTTAAATGCTTGCCCAGTGATGGGATGCCTCATAATATCACACCAGTCAGTATTACAGTGTTACTTTATCAATCATTATACTTATTCAGTTAACTAGAGGCCGGATGCATGAAATTCGTGCAAGAGTAGGCCTTCCTTCCCCCGGCTGCTGGCACCGGCTTCCCTCTGGCATCCAAGACCCGGGCTTCCCTCCGGCCGCCACCAGGCACCCGGAACCTGGGCTTCCCTCTCAGCCCCGGCTTTGTCCAGAAGGACGTTGGTATAATTAGCATATTATGCTTTTATTATTATAGATTTGGTGCTTTCTGGAAAATGTACTTAGGAAAGTAAATTTAAAAAACACACCCCTTAAATGTAATACAAATGGTACTTTTATTGGAAGCATACACTTTTCAAGTTGGATAGAATATAATTTTACATTGTTGGATTAAAATGCGGTGTTTTCACCCAACCAGTGGTTGAGCATCAACTTATGAACCAGGAGACCATGGTTCGATTCCTGGTCAGGGCACATGCCTGGGTTGCAGGCTCAGTCCCCAGTAGACGGCGTGCAAGAGGCAACCAATCAATGATCCTCTCTCATCATTGATGTTTCTATCTCTTTCTCTCCCTTCCTCTCTGAAATCAATAAAAATATATAAAATAAAATAAAATAGAATGCTGTGTTTTCTACTTTGTGCTCATCTCCAAGTATCTTCTGGTTGCTAATATCAATTAACTTTGGGGAAGTTTTATATTTTCTTCTTTGTTCTTAGGATACTATGAGAGAAATGGGAGAGAGGGTAACTATTAAGGGTTCTAGTTTCAATACATTAAGTTCAAGAATAGATGGCTATTAGACACTCAATGTGGAGCTGACTTGTGGGTGTTTAGAGAAATGAACCCAAAGCTTAGGGGAAACATTGTGATGAGTTGTTTATTTTTTAATGAATAGGTTAAATTTGATTACAGTTAAGTCTTGGACCTGGGAGTCATTATATCTCCCTAAGGTAGTGTTTGACTCCTTTGCTGGAGAAGAGAGTGTTCTCTAAGAGAAGGGGACATTTTCAAACTTCAGTATATATTCTGATCTCAGCCCAGGACACATAGTGGCAACAAACCGCTGTAACTGATAGGGCTGTGCAGTAATCTCAATTTAAGCATTGGAGTATAAGAAAGATTAAGAACCATTGTTACAAAAGGACTCTAGCATAATCTTTTGTTGATTAACTCTCAAAGGGCAATCTACCTTTATATCAAGATCTTAGGGTATCCTTCACATACTGATCAGGTACTGCAAAAATTAATCACAAGTGTTAATAGATTGGTAATAGATGAAGATAGAGTGTTAAAATTAGTGTACTAGTATATTAACCTATGTTTTTTAGAGTCATATATCTTATTGGTATATCCTTTCATACATAGTCTGTCTATCTTGAAAGCTTCAAAAATATCTTTATTAGTTAGTTAAACAGGGGTCAAAAAGGATCCTTAAGGTGACATTGTTTTGTATATGTATTTACATATATTTCCATTTATGAGTTTAAGAAGACAATTTGAAAGGTTTAGAGTATTTTTCCTCCCTGTGAATATTTCCAGAAAAACAGTGGAATGTTCTAAGAGGGAGAATAAGAGATATTTACCAAAATTTGCTAATAAGATAATCATCTACTTGGCTTAAGAAACTCGAAGTGTTCCCAAAGATTCAGATGTTTATATAGCCATTTAAGAAGAAATGTATAGTATACTATTAGTAAATGTATAGAATACCATTAGTAGTATTCATTGAAAGTAAAATTCTAAAAGGGAAACATCTCCCTTTCACCTAATCCCCCAGTCACACATAGCTTCTCTCTAGAAGTGATATTTGTCCCTGGTTTCTTGTATAGCCTTCCAAAGATATTCAGTGAATATATAAGCAAGCACTCATGTACACTTTCTGTTTTTCCTAAGTGGTAGCATACTGTTCTGCACCTGCTCCCCCACCCCCTTTTCCAGTATAAAGTCATTGAAAAAATTAAATTTATTGGTCCAAAACCACTGATAAAGATGATGATAAACAACTACCTAGCTCTCAAAATTTAGCTAACTTCATGTTCCCATTATTAATCCCAATTCCTTAATGTAGTATGCTCAGTGGACCTAGTTATTAAAACTGAAGAAGAGGTGGTGGGAATGGTAATTCCCCTTTAGCATCAATTTTGTACTTTTTATTCAGGGTGACTTACTTGGTCATAAGAAAGTTGGAATTCAGTTTGGTCTAATTGGTTATAATGATGTGTTATCATGTTGTATCTACTGAATCTCCAAAATTCTGTGTTTTCATGCTTGACCTGCCTTCCTGAATTTGACATTGTTTCTCAGACCAGCCTTCCATGGGTAACTGAATTAAGAGAAGGTGGTGTAATGAATCATCATTCAGCCAATACAAACACTGTCAGGGTTTATTTCAGGTACTAGGGTTTTGAGTTGTTCTGAACATGGAATCAGATTAAGGGGACTTATTTTTATAATTTGAATATTTAATCATTATCAGGCTCTGATGACTTGGTAAATTCATTTCCTATAATAAACCTAGCAAGTGTAGGAGACATTCCAGGTAACTTGATGGGGTACCCTTTCCCTGGACTGCGTGAATAAGTACTGCCTGTATTTGTTTCTGTGCTTCTCTTTTTCTTCTTCTCAGTGTTGTTCACCTCCTTCCTCCTGCCCTCTCTGACACATTCTTTCAAAATGTTAACTTTAATTAGATTAGAACCTTAGAAGGGATTAAAAGGCTCCAAACAAAACTAAACACGCAATAGAATGTATCATTATTCTAGCAGTCTAATAGTGTCTCATATAGCTTATAAAAGCACAGTTAACATTCTCTTTGTCACTTTTAGAGTACAAGTGTTTGCTGCCTTTGTACAAACTCCCCTCCCCACCCCATGTCAAATATACCTAAGAAAGAGAAGTCACACTTAGGGAATCATGTGATCTTTTGATTCCCTAAGTGTGACTTTTGGCTTCACATTATTAATCCCAATTGGGATTTTGTTTTTGGTTGTTTGTTTTGAATTCTCATGGTAAGTTCTACCAGTTCTATACTGGGTCACATGATTGTTCAGCCTAACATTTTTTTGAACACTTGTAATAGTTATGAAAATTAATTTTACACATTAATTAAAATTTAGTGAACACCTACTGAGAATCACTAGGCGAGTCCTGCTGTACTCTGTAGAAGCTGTTACTCTGTAAAATGATTCTATGAATATCTTTGCTTTAAACCATGCTCTTCTACTTCATAGCTTAACTCAGAGAGCAATTTTTCTTTCTAAGCTCTTTAGGTAAGTCATCAGGGATATCGCCATGCTTAACATATTGTATTACAATTGCTTGTTTTTGTTTTTCCCATTGTAAACCTTGTGGAGATGATGAGAATTTTATTACAGGAAAGGGGAGTTTAAGGGTACAAGCAGAAATGAGGCAGGAAATTACCAGTTGCTGTAATGTAGTTATATATAATACCAAAAATTCAGGTCACTGAACTTTATAATTTTTACAATTATTTTGTTGTTGTTTTTTTTACATAAGAATTTGTGTTTTGAGGCTTAAGAAACTATATCCTATTAGTGTATTGTTTTTTTATGTTAAAAAAGAAACTTAATCCTTTTATTTAAAATACAACTTTTTTACTGTAGAAAGTTGAAACAGAAAAGTAAATAATTCAACTGTTAATATCACTTTTTAGAAAGAACCTGTATCCTTTGTTTTTCCCCTCATGCTACATGTGCACATAATAGAATAAACATAACAAATTTGGAAACTGATAGTAAAATTTGCTGACATCACAAATCATGTTTTAATGAACCAAAGGCACTTGCTTCATTTGTGATGTTTATGTATAACTTGATAATACCTAACATTTACAGAGTGATTAACCCAGACATTGTGGTAAAATTATTTTACTTAATTCTCACAATACTACTCTGAAAATAGAACTTAGGTAACTTGCCTAAGATCACAAAACTAGTAAATGGTTAAAGCAGGATTCAGATCCAGGAACTCTGACTCTAGGACTGTGTTTCCCATCACAACATACTGCCTAGAGCTTTCAGTTTAATCATATAAGAAAAGCACAACTTCATGTTAAATCTTTCAACAGCAAACTAAAACATGATATTTATTGTATGTCAAATTTTCAAAGGTAAAAAATTGATAATAAGGAATCTTCTGTTATTAAGGACTAGAGGCCCAGTGCATGAAATTCGTGCATGGGGGGAGGGTCCTCAGCCTAGCCTGCACTCTCTCGAAATCTGGGACCCCCTGGGGGATGTCTGACTGCCAGTCCCTGTGGGATCAGGCCTAAACTAGCAGTCGGATATCCCTCTCACAATCCAGGACCACTGGCTCCTAACCGCTTACCTGCCTGCCTGCTTCATTGCCCCTAACCACTCTGCCTGCCTGCCTGCCTCATAGCCCCTAACCCAGTGGTTCTCAACCTTTTAATGCTGTGACCCTTTAATACAGTTCCTCATGTTGTGGTGACCCCCAACCATAAAATTATTTTCGTTGCTACTTCATAACTGTAATTTTGCTACTGTTAATGAATCGTAATGTAAATATCTGTGTTTTCCAATGGTCTTAGGCGACCCTGCTAGCGGTTCTCAACCTGTGGGTTGCTGTAGAGCAGCCGTGGGCAAACTACGGCCCGCGGGCCGGATCCGGCCCGTTCGGCTGTTCTATCCGGCCCGCGGAGCCGAAAGAGCGGAGGGTTCTCTTGCTCTCCCCTCTGCTCCTTTACTTTGAATTTATATTAGTTCACACAAACACTCCATCCATGCTTTTGTTCTGGCCCGCCGGTCCAGTTTAACAACCCATTGTGGCCCTCGAGTCAAAAAGTTTGCCCACCCCTGCTGTAGAGCCTAAGACCATTGGAAAACACAGATATTTACATTACGATTCATTAACAGTAGCAAAATTACAGTTATGAAGTAGCAACGAAAATAATTTTATGGTTGGGGATCACCACAACATGAGGAACTATATTAAAGGGTTGCGGCATTAGAAAGGTTGCAAACCACTGCCACTCGCCTGCCTGCCTGATTACCCCTAACCACTTGTGTGCCTGCCTACCTGATCACCCGACCACTCTGCCTGCCTGATTGCCCCTAACTACCTCTGCCTTGGTCCCTGCCACTGCAGCTTTATCCGGAAGGACATCTGGAATGATGTCCAGAAGGTTTTTTGGCTGTCTGGTCTGATTAGCATATTACACTTTTATTATTATAGATTGTTATAAATGTTGATAGTAGTCATTCTCTATTTCTGTTGCTAGGACTCTGGATGTGGAGGACAGCTGTCCATCTCTGCCACATTTGCCAAACTTATATTGTTACCAATATAGTAAATGTAACAATTTAAAATAGGAGCTTAAAAGCATTGTCTTTATAAAAACTAAAGCTGTAATGTCTTGGGTAGACTGGATGAAGGCAAGTGACTCAAAAACTTCCTATCAAATTTGGTATAGGTTAGAAAGCTAAAGATAAGTGAAGTAAAACTATAACCATTTAAGGATTTTGCACTGATAATGCTTTGTGAGTGCCATTAAGTTCTTGAGCCATTTAAAGAAACTTGGAGTAGAAATCATAGATGATGCATATGCATGATTTTTAGATTTTAAATGAAAATGTATTCACTAGCCTGGATGGTGTTGCTCAGTGGTTGAGTGCCAATCTATGACCCAGGAAGTCATGGTTGGATTCCAGGTCAGGGCACATGCCTGGGTTTTGGGCTCAATCCCCAGTAGGGGTGTGCAGGAAGCAGCCGATTCATGATTCTCTCTCATCATTGATGTTTCTCTCTCTCCCTCTCCCTTCCTCTCTGAAATCAATACAAATATATATTTTTAATATATTTTATTGATTTTTTTCACAGAGAGGAAGGGAGAGGGAGAGGGATAGAGAGTTAGAAACATCAGTGAGAGAGAAATATCAATCAGCTGCCTCCTGCACACTCCCTACTGGGGATGTGCCTGCAACCAAGGTACATGCCCTTGACCGGAATCGAAACTGGGACCCTTGAGTCCGCAGGCCCACACTCTGTCCATTGAGTCAAACTAGTTAGGGATGTAAATATTTATATTTATTTTCCCTCTTATACCTGTCTGGTTAGACAGGATTTTTATTTATTTATTTATTTTTATTGTTTGAAGTATTACAAATAGTAGTACATATGTCTCCTTTTTTTCCCCATTGACCTACCCCCTAGTACATGCCTTTACCTGCCCCCCCCCCCCGTGTCTTGTATCCATTGGTTATGCTTATATGCATGTGTACAAGTCCTTCGGTTGATATCTTACAGCCCCACCCCAATCTCCCCTGCCTTCCCACTGTAGTTTGACAGTCTGTTCAATGCTTCTTTGCCTCTGTATCTATTTTCCCCCATTTCTTTCCTTTAAAGAATCTTGCCTCTGCAGACTAGAAATAAACATATAATAACAAAAAATGTTTGAGTCCCAATTTCAATGTCCAACAGTTCTGAGTCCTTGTTTCAATGTCAAACAGTTCCTTATGTGTACATGTCAGCAATGATATCTGGATGGTGGGCACATGGTGGCAATGCAGGTCCGACCCTCTCTAGTTTGGTCCTAGGCAACCTGCTGCGACGCACAGCTGCTGACTGCTAGCGTGGCAAGGCATTGTCAGCGTCTTCCATCTCTGGACTGTTTCTCCTCTTGTCTTCGTGGTTGAAGCAGACCTGTCATAAATACATTTTTAAAAAAGAAATAAAATGTATTCACTAGAGTGACTAAATTAAAATATTAATAACATCAAATGATAAGACTGTGGAGCAATTGAACTTTCATACGTTGCTAATGGGAATCTATACTAATAAAAGGGTAATATGTTAATTAGACCGGGTTGACCGGACATCTTCCAGTCGTCCTGCCTTCCTTCTGGACAAAACCACAGTGGCGGGGGCCGAGGCAGAAGTGGTTAGGGGCAATCAGGCCGGCAGGGGAGGGCAGTTAGGGCGATCAGGCCGGCAACGGGAGAAGTTAGGGGCAATCAGACTAGCAGGCAAGTGAGCGATTAGGAGCCAGCAGTCCTGGATTGCGAGAGGGATGTCCGACTGCTGGTTTAGGCCCCATCCTGCAGGGTGGGGCCTAAACTGGCAGTCAGACATCCCCCGAGGGGTTCCGGATTGGAGAGGGTGCAGGCCGGGCTGAGGGACCCCCCCCCTCCGTGCACGAATTTCGTGCACTGGGCCTCTAGTGTAAAATAATACAATCACATTGGAAAACAGCTTAAGTTTATTTATACCTTAATAAAGCTGAATTTTAAAAATAAAAAAGGACATCACCACAATACCATTCAACTAGAAATCATTAACAATAACTAATAATAATTATTTATGCTCATTCTCTCCCCCCCTCCCCCCTTTCTCTCTCTCTGTTTCTCTCTCGCCATGCCCTGGGGTGAGGATTGAAAAAAAAAAAGTTTGTCAGTTTTCTTAAAAAGTCAAACATACACCTACCGGTATGGCCCAACCATTCCACGCATAGGTATTTGCCCAAGAGAAATGAAATCTGTTCATACTAAGATTAGTGCATGACTATTTTTTTTTTTAAATATGTTTTTATTGATTTCAGAGAGGAAAGAAGAGGGAGATGAGAGAATCATAGATTGGCTGTCTCTTGCACGGCCCCCGCTTGGGGATTGAGCCTTCAACTCAGGCATGTGCCCTGACCAGGAATCGAACCATGACCTCCTAGTTCATAGGTCTATGCTCAACCACTGAGCCATGCCAGCCAGGCAGTGCATGACTATTCATAGCAGCTTTATTGGTAATAGCTCAAACTGGAAACAAATTGTGGTATATCCATACAATAGGATACTGGTTCTGCAGTAAAAAATGAGTGGCCCTGGCTGGTTTGGCTCAGTGGCTAGAGCGTCAGCCTGGGGACTGAGGGGTCCCGGGTTCGATTCCGGTCAAGGGCATGTACCTTGGTTGCGGGCGCATCCCCAGTGGGGGGTGTGCAGGAGGCAGCTGATCGATGTCTCTCTCTCATCGATGTTTCTGACTCTCTATCCCTCTCCCTTCCTCTCTGTGAAAAATCAATAAAATATATTTAAAAAATAAAAAAAAATAATAAAAAATGAGTGGACTGTTAATACTTGTAATGCATGGATGAGTCTCAAAATAAGTATGTTGAGTGAAGGAAACTGTTACCCTCTTTCCCCCAAAAAAGAGTATATACTACATGATCCTGTGTTTATATAAAGTTCTAGAAAATGCTAACTATTCTATAGTGACAGAAAGTAGATCAAATGGTTTGGGAAGGATTACAAAGGGGCACAGGAAATTTTTGGAGATGATAGATGAATTCACTATCTTGATTATGGTAATGGTTTAATGGGTGTATATGTATGGATGTATACATAAGTATACTTCAGATATGTACAGTTTGTTATATGTAATTAAATTTTAGAGATGTAAACAATTAACTCCTTAATCACATATCCTTGATTGTAAACAGGTTTTTAAAAACTAGGATATAAGCAGTGTCCACACATTGCATTCAGTTAATACAGTTTCTTTTCCTTTCTTTCTTTTCTTTTCTTTTTTTCTTTTCTTTTTTTTTTTTTTTTTTTTTTTGAGAGAGAGAGAGAAACATTGATGTGAGAACAAAATATGGATTGGCTGCTTCCTGCATCCCCCCTACCAGGGATGAGCCTGCAACCTGGACATGTACCCTGGACTGGGAATCAAACTGGCAACCTTTTGGTGCCCAACTAACTGAGCCATACCAACCAGGGCAATACAGTCTCTTTTAATATATTCTCTCTCTCTCTCTCTCTCTCTCTCTCTCTCTCTCTCTCTCTCTCTCTCTCTCTTCTTCCCCCCCCCCCCCTCTTGCAAAGTATTTGTGGAGGAAACTGAGTTTTGTGTCCCAAAGACTTTCTGTTTTTCTAGATTTATCCCCATGGTAGTGTTTATTAGTTTCCTCTTTGTGTTCTGTATCTGGTAGATGGTAATAGGTAGGTGAGACGATTATGTTCAGGGTAGATATTTTTCACAAGAATATTTAATAGTTTTGTTTTATAGTGTTTCCTGTGTATCACATCAAGGGCATATAATGTCTGGTTGTCTCCTTTTTTGTGATGCTAAAGTTGATTAGTGGTTTAGATGTTGTCAACTTGATCTATCCATTATGAAATTTCCCATCAGCTTCTATATCTTTTTCTGCTTTTATTTATGGTCAAATTGAATAATCATTTCTGGGGAACCAAAAGTATGAAAATAAGGAAAGCTCTAGATACTGATATTTAGAGTATATATGGGCTTTGCTATGGTTGCTTAAATAGAGAGCTTTGCTTCATTTCACTTGTACAATTTCTTGTTTGTCTTCAGGACTCAAATCTAGTGTGACCTGAGATATTTTCCTGAATGCTTCGGTGCCTCTCAAATTAGATGCATTGCTGCTGCTTTTTCAGCAACTTATACCGTCTATTCTTCTTTTATAGCACATAATTGTTTTATATTTATTGAGTTTCTTGTCATTCTTCCCCACTAGGCCATAAGCTTCTTGAGAAATAAAACATGTATTTCTTTGTTTTTCTCATTTACTTTTTATTAAATTTATTGGCGTAGTATTGGTTAATAACATTATATAAATTTCAAGTGCACAACTTTATAATACATCTGTATACTCTATTTTGTGCTCACTACCTAAAGCCTAATCTCCTTCCATCACCAAATATTTGATCCACTTTAATCTCTTCATCCTTCCCCACCCCCTTTCTCACTCTGTTAACCCCCAATCTGTTGTCTTTATGAGTTTTTCTGTTTGTTTTGTTTAATACATGTACTTCTTATTCATCTCTTGACATGATAGGTGCTCAGTAAATGTACGTTGAATTGAATACATATGCTTTCTTTCCTTTAATCATTTAAAAATGAACCTTAAAATACTAGGACTTTGTAATGATATTCATTTGCTCGCTGGAGGATATAACTTTGATTGTGATGATCTTCATTTGCTCACTGGAGGATATATATATATATATATATATATATATATACATATATATAGAGACACATATATATATACACACACACACACACACACGTAGTTTTTGTATATATTTAAATTAACTAAGAGTTGTTGAATTGCTTTAGGTTGTGTATATAAAAGTATAAAATCAGTCCCTTCCCATGAGAAGTTTTGCAGTCTAGTTAGCAAGAGGAAACACACCTGGGTCAGTTAGTGCCAGATGTCTTACCTGTAGGCCTTCAATTATTTGTTAATTGTTAAAGACCTAAGCTATGTGATAATAACTAAGTTCCATTAAAAGGTGGTGAAGGAAGAGATCAGTGAAGATAGGAATCAAGAAATGCTTAAGAGAGGAAAATTTGAACTCAGTCGTTATAGTCAGAGGCTGTGATGAACTATAAAGTAGGGAAAGGGACTTCTCAGGGAGAAGAAACAATTTGTTTCCATAAAAATCAAGTATTAGGAGAGGCAGGAAGTTTTATAGCAAAAGTTCAGAAAATGTTATAAAGACCTAATGTTATAAAATATCCTTTCTGTATTCAAGGATGCTTATAGTGAGTTTAGGAGTCCCTACCATTTCCCGTTTCTTTTTGTGAAAGCTTTAATGTGGTTAGTTTAAGGTTTTGCCATCTTCTCAAAAACTGACTTCCTTGATCTCTTTAGCTGGATAAAGAAACCGGTGTGGGGAGGGGGGGTGGTAAATACGTTAACTACTACCAAATGATTAAAACTTGAGATAATATTTTGAGTGATCTATGTGATTTCAAAGTAATGGGCAAATTCTGGGGAGAGAAAGAGCACTAATGTTGGAACTTCACAGAGAGATCAAGGGAGTCAGTTTATGAGAAGATGGCAAAAATGTAAACTAACCACATTGAAGCTTACACACACACACACGGGAAAAAGTAGAGATTCCTAAACTCACTGTACCTTTTGCAACAGCATTGATGGACCTGGAGAGTGTTATGCTAAGTGAAATAAGCCAATCAGAGAAAGACAAATACCATATGATCTCACATGTGGAATCTAATGAATAAAATAAACTAACAGACAAAATAGAAACAGACTCATAGGTACAGAGAATAGATTGACAGCTATCAGAGGGGAGGAGAGTTGGAGGGCAGGGTGAAAAAAGGTGAAGGGATTAAGAAGAAAACAACTCATAGACAGACAACAGTATGATGATTACAAGAGAGAAAGGGGCTGGGGGAGGAAGAAGAGGCCAAAGGGTGGATATATAGTGACAGAAAGATACTTGACTTTGGATGGTGAACACACAGCACAATATACAGATGTACAATAGAATTGTACATCTGAAACCTATATAATTTCATAACTTGTTACCCTAATAAATTTAATAAAAAATAGAGAAAATTTATTGTCAGCAAGGTTTTTTATTCTTTTGGAGTGAGACAGGGTAAAAACACACACATCTCTACTTTAAAGTTGAGGAAAATGAGGCTTAGCTGCTTCCAAGGTCACATAGCTAGTTAAATGGGAAAGGTAAAAATTTGAATATGGGTCTGTTTGACCTAATCTTTTAGCTATACCAGCCTTTAAGGTTGGATGAGTCTTTAATTTTTCACCCAAATAGTGAGTTGTGATAGCTATTGCATAGTGAGCACAAAGCTTTCCAGAGAGCTGGGAGAGACATGGCCTTTGCAAATTAAGCTTATAAGGCCCACTGGTATTCACGTGAGAGGACTCACTCCACTTTATTGCACAGAGAGGGCACTGAGGGCATCTACCATCCTCAGGGTCAGACTTAGCCCACATGATTGAATAGAACAAAGAGAAAGCCAGAGGGCTGGCGTTTGTAATCACCAGTCAAAACATAAATATTCCAGATGCTTTGAGGAACATTTCTGGAACTTCCAGGCCTGAAGAGTGGACCTGTTTCTTAGAAAAAAAAAAAAGAATGGATATGGCTCAGTGGAGCCATATTCTGTCATGTGCATAGCTGAGTGTCCAAGGAGCCTGGTGAAAAGCCATGAATGACATGTGCTCTCCACTCCAGTTTTTTAAAGTCAGGCTGTTGATATATATTTACATGAGTTTTAATGTACATACAGTTGTGTGATCACTTTCACAGTCAAGATACAGAACCTATTTCTTACCACAAAAAGTTGCTTTTTATCCCTTTGTAGTCAATTTCTACCTTCCCCCCAGACTCTGACAACAATTGATATTTTTCTTTCCCTATAATTTTGCCTTTTCTAGAATATCATAAAAATGAAGTTGTAGCCCAGCCCTTATGGCTCAGTGGTTGAGCATCGACCTATGAACCAGCAGGTCACGGTTCTATTCCAGTCAGAACACATGCCCAGGTTGCAGGCTTGATCCCCAGTAGGGGGTATGTAGGAGGCAGCCAAGCAATGATTCTCTCTCATCATTGATGTTTCTTTGGATGTCTCTGTCTCCCTTTCCCTTCCTCTCTGAAATCAATAAAAAAATATTTTTCTAAAAATGAAGTTGTATAGTACTTAGCCTTTAGAGTCTGGCTTCTCTCATCCTATCTAATAAAAGAGTAATATGCAAATTGACCGTCACTCCAAGACACAAGATGGCTGCCCCCATGTGGACACAAGATGGCCACCACAAGATGGCTGGCAGGGGAGGGCAGTTGTGGGCAGTTGGAGGTGACCAGGTTGGCAGAGGAGGGCAGTTGGGGGAGACCAGACCAGCAAGGGAGGGCAATTGGGGAGGACCCAGGCCTGCAGGGGAGGGCAGTTGGGGGTGACCAGGCCAGCAGGGGAGGGCAGTTAGGGGCAATCAGGCCGGCCGGGGAGCAGTTAGGCGTCAATCAGGCTGGCAGTGGAGTGGTTAGGGGGTGATCACTGGCAGGCAGAAGCAGTTAGGGGCAATCAGGCAGAGGCTGGTGAGTGGTTGAGAGCCAGCAGTCCTGGATTGTGAGAGGGATGTCCAACCGCCCGTTTAGGTCCGATCCGGTGGGATCGGGCCTAAACAGGTGGTCGGACATCCCTCAAGGGGTCCCATATTGGAGAGGGTGCAGGCTGGGCTGAGGGACATTCCTCGCCCCTCCCCCCATGCACGAATTTCATGCACCGGGCCTCTAGTTTAGCATAATGCGTTTGAGACTTATTCTTCTATTGTCTGAGTATATCAGTAATTCATCTCTTTTTACTGCTGAGTAGTTGATAAATTTTATAGGAAAAAATATTTTAAAATCAATCTAGGAAAGAAAACATTTTAAATGATTTGGGGTGACCAAAATCTCAATTTGCTTTGGGACAAACCTGATTTATGCCTATTGACCCAGCATACTTTTTAATAATTTCTCCTTTCACTCTCAAATCTGTCCTGGTTTGGATGATAAATTATATAGTCACTGTAAACTGAGTGACAAGATATAGTTATACAGTGTTGTCAGGTTTGCCTTCCAAGATACCAGAATTGTATATATTTATATTTCATATAAATATTGACTGATAATATCAGTAATAACTTACATGTAATCTCATTTTGATCTTCATAACCATATTTCCATTTCACATTTGAGATAACAGATTCAGGATAGAATAAATGACCTGCCAAAGTAACGAGCTAGGACATTATAAACCTGCATCACCTGTCTACACATTCACCCTTGATCTCTCATCTTAATGAGAGGTAGGCAGTATAGTATATTGGTTGAAAGTAGAGGCAATAATGACAGAATGCCTGGGTTTCAGTCCTGACTAAACTTTATTGCTGTTTGACCTTGGGCAAATTATGTAACCTTTCTGTGTCTCAGTTTCATCACCTATAAAAAGGGCATGATATGCTCATAATATGATAATGACTGTGGCGAACATATAGTAAGTTTTTTTTATAAAGGCTAGATATTATTTTTAATAATATTATTATTATTTGATTAACACCAATGCAATGGAATTTTCCTGCCTCAACAAAAACTTCCCGACCTCCCCATATTTAAAAAAAAAAAAACTAGTGGGGGATGTTTTGCTCTCTTTTTCCCCAATCTAATTTAAAAAATTATTAATTTCTCTTAGTAAGGTACTTGATTGTGAAGGTTTTCTACATTTAGATAAATAGTTTAGTCTTGGTGTAGTAAATCAATTCCACAAACTATGTTCCTTGGAACATCTGTATCTTTTTTAAAAAATATATATATTTTATTGATTTTTTTACAGAGAGGAAGAGATAGGGATAGAGAGTTAGAAACATCGATGAGAGAGAAACATAGAACAGCTGCCTCCTGCACGCCTCCCACTGGGGATGTGCCCACAACCAAGGTACATGCCCTTGACTGGAATCGAACCTGGGACCTTTCAGTCCACAGGCTGATGCTCTATCCACTGAGCCAAACCGGTTAGGGCCTGCATCTTTTTATGTATGTTTGGCAGAATTTAAAATAAAAGGATGGTGGCTAAGTTTGGGACCCAGAGTTAAATAAAATTATGCAGCCTTCTCAGAGACTTTTATTTTAAACTAGAGGCCTGGTGCACGAAAATTGTGCATGCGAGAGGGGGGTGTCCCTCAGCCTGGCCTGCGCCCTCTCACAGTCTGGGAGCCCTCGGGGGATATCTGACTGATGGCTTAGGCCCGCTCTCTGCCATCAGTCAGACATTCTTAGCGCTGCTACGGAGGCTGGAGAGGCTCCCGCCACCACTGCACTCAGCACTCCCCCTGTGGGAGCACACTGACCACCAGGGGGTAGCTCCTGTGTTGAGCATTTGCCCCCTGGTGGTCCGTGCACGTCATAGTGACCAGTTGTTCAGCCGTTCACTCGATTTGCATGTTAGCCTTTTATTATATAGGATATATTTATTGATTTCAGAGAGGAAGAGAGAGGAGAGAGATAGAAGCATCAATGATGAGAGATGTTTCTGCACACCTCCTGCACACCACACACTGGGGATAGAGCCCGAAACCCGGGCTTGTGCCCTGACTTGGAATCGAACCATGACCTCCTGCTTCATAGGTTGATACTCAACCACTGAGCCACACCAGCCGGGCCACAGAGCCTTTTTAATATATTGAATTAATTTTCAAGAAGTAGGTTAGCCCTAGCTGGGTAGCTCAGTTGGTTGGAGCATCGTCTCGATATGCCAAGGGTGTGGGTTCCATCCCCAGTCAGGGTATCTATACAAGAATCAACCAATGAATGCATAAATGAGTGGCATGACAAATTGATGGTTTTCTCTCTCTTTCTTCCCCTCTCTCTCTAAATAATAATAATAATAATAATAATAATAATAATATAAGAAGTAGTTTAACATGCAGCATATTCAAATTTATTTGAACAGAGTAAAACATCCATTAAAATCTCTCTGAATACTTTAAACATAGTTGGAAAATTCAGTAGGAAACTATTGGAGATTTGAGGATTTTGCCATGAACACTATAGGCAGTGATAGTAAAGGATGATCTATAGGGGCCAGGAACAGAATGTTGTCAGGAAAAATCAGATAATTCTTACAGTAATTTAGGTTTGAAGTGATGAGACTGGAGATCTGACAGTGGAAAAGGGAAGGTCAGAATGGATCCAGGAAATATTCTGAAGGAAGATTGAAGAAGATTTAGTGATTGTTGGAAGGAAGGAGAGAGGAGTCAAATTAACTCCCAGGTTTCTAGTCTGGGAGAAGATTGATGCCAGTAATTTAAAATGTAGCTAGGAAAGGCAGCTAGTTGGTTTGATATTGGAAGAGGTTGAAAAGATTAGTTTTAGATGTGTTGACTTGGACTCAGCAATGGCAGGTCAGGAAGCTGAATACATAGAAGTTAGTGAAGAGACTAGGTCTAGAGAAATAGCTGAAGCCATGAAAGAATATTTTTCCAATTTTAGTTTAGAGAGAAAAGAGTCATTGAAGATAAAGGAACCAAAAGGGAGTAAGGGAACAAGGAGAGTCAAAATAGTGCTGTGTCATGTGAACAGAACGATGGCATTGACATGACAAAAATGCTAAATGGTGGATGAAGAATGAGCAGTCTTTAGAGTTGGCTTGGCTGACCTTGATAAGCATTATCATTGCTTAAAGGCTCCCTTATAGCTTTAAGTGACCTTGAAGATGCAATTTTTTCAGAGGAGAGGGCAAAATAAAAGTAAGGTCGTAAAGGGTTAAAAAGAAAATGGAAACTAAAAAGCCCTCATTGTAGAAATTTGGCAGGGAAGAGAAGTGGAGAAAGAGTATAGGTGTTGATAGAGGAAACCTGAGCATGGTTGAAAGCAGAAGGAGATGAATCAGTTCAAAGGGAGAAATCGAAGATAGAAAGTATATGTGGGAGCTGACTCCCAGATGAGGTGAGAAGGCAAGAATTGAGAAAATTAGATGGAGTGCCCTAATTTTGGAAAAGTTAAGATAGATTCTTCTTATAAAATGTTATCCTTGTGTGTTGGCGTTTACAGTGTTTTTACTTTTTTACTACAAGGGAGTTGCATAATTAAGCTACTTTTTATAAGATAGTGACTTCATTATGTTAAAAATATTTCTTCAGATTATAAAAATAATTCATGTTCATTGTAGAAAAATAGAGAAACCTGTAAGTGAAGAAAAAAATCACCTGTAATTCCATCAGCAATATATAACTTGTTTATGTTTTTATAGAGCCCTTTTGAATTGATTGACTTTATATATTTTTTAAAACCAGGATTATACTATATATTCAGTTTTCTGTTCTGCTTTTGTTTATATATTTCGTTAATCCTCACTAGAGGATATTTTTCCTTTTTTTTTTTTTTTTTTTAAGAGAGTGTGGGAAGGAGAGAGAGAGAGAGAGAGATTGATTGGTTGCATGTGTCCCGACCAGGGCCAGGACCGAGCCTGCAACTGAGGTACATGCCCTTGACCAGAATCAAAGCAGGGACCCTTCAGTTTGCGGGCTGAAGCTCCATCCACTGAGCCAAATTGGCTAGGGTTCTGTCCTGCTTTTTAAGATGCTATTATTTTGGAACCTTCTTCCACTTCACAAAATAGTCCTTGTAAGTAGTGTGTTTAATATTCCATTGTAAGCATTGATCCCATTTGGATCAACCGTGGCATTCTCAATTTTCTTTTTTTTTTTTTTTTTTTAGCCTTTTTCCATTTTATTTTATTTTTATATGTATGTTATGTTCCATTTTCATTTATTTAAGAAGCACATTTTTTATTGTTTAAAGTATTACATATATTAGTACATATATCTCCTTTTTTTTCCCCATTGACCTTCCCCCAGCCTCCCCTCTCAATTCTCTTTTTAATCTCCTTATTTTACCTGACCCAAATTCCATTATTAAACACTAGTGTCCTGCTGCATGGATTCATGCACATTGAAAGGAAATTAATTAGAAGAAATATTTTAATATCGCTATTCGCCCTTTCTCTATAATAGAAGTGTCAACCAAATTCATAATGGACAATGACAGATCAAAAATCACACCTGCGATTGGCACCAGTGAGAGCTTTATATGTATTGAGCATGCGTGAGTCAACTTGGCCTTTTATAGATATAGAATAAACTTGCTTAGTTAGACCTGCTTTCTGATTTAGCTAAACTTTTTCTAGCCCAGTGAAGCACCCCAACTTCTCTTGCAGGTAATTGTCAGCAACATAGCAATAAATATCAACACAAAGCAGGTTATTATTGTAGATCACGCAGGGAGAACAAAGGGTAAAATATTTCACTGCAGCAGTGTTTGACTATACTCTGAGCAGTGAGAAAACCTGAAGTCATTTTCAAGGTCCACCATTTCTCTTTTTTTTTTTTTCTGCAATGACAAATTTATTACAAAAATAATGAGAAGTACATTATATAATGGAAACAAGGTGTGAAATCAAAACCATACTCGGGGGGTAAATGTATAGTTTTAGATGTGTCCATTATTTACTTTTTTCCAAAGAAAAAAGTAAATCACACATTAAAATGAAGAGTTAAAGAGCCCCCATATAAACATTACTGAGCATTGTGTCCACCATTTCTTACTTCTTTTCAGTCGGGTCAAGTTTTTAAACTTTCTAAATCTCCATTTTCTGGCTAATGAAAAGAAAATAGGATTCTACTGACTCTCCTATCTACCTACTGCAGGACTTCTGTGAGAATCAAATGAGATGAGGCACGGGAAAACGCTTCACAGACATTTAGTTAAAGTGTAAACATGTTTGCACCTGGCTATAAAGCAAGTCAGGCTCCTTGGCTAACGAAACTCCAAGGAGGCTAGTTGCTAGGGAGAGGAAGCCGGGTGTTGCTACGCGACATCATTACCCAGTGCCCACAGTGACTGTTTCTGTGTTGGGCTGGGCTGGGCTGTGGGCTGCATTTTGCTCCATGGGGTCTCGGCAGCATTGGCTGTGGTTTGATGGGGTGTCGCTCCGGGGTGGTGGCGGGGCCTGTGTCCCACTTGGGGGAAGCCGAGTGTTGCTTTGTCGGTGCCAGGTCCGTGGTGCTGTTTCTATGTAAATGGCCAGTGCACATCATGGCAGCTCCTGTATTGAGCATATGCCCCCGGTGGTCAGTGCACATCATAGCGACAGTTGGACAGTTGGAGGGACACTTAACAAATTAGCCTTTTATATATATAGAATATATATAAATAAGTGCTACAGATGACCAGAGGAGTTATTGAGAGTCTGAGTTGAATTTAGGAGGAAGGAATCAGTATCCCCAGGCTCTAAAGATTGTCTCAGAAAATCTAATCCTTTTTTAAATAGATTTTTATTGATTTCAGTGAGGAAGGGAGAGGGAGAGAGTGATAGAAACATCAGTGATGAGAAAGAGTTATTGATCGGCTACCTCCTGCAAGCCTCCTACTGGGGATCAAGCCCTCAACCTGGGGGCTTGGGGGCTATCCACTGAGCCAAACCGTCTAGGGCAGAAAATCTAATCTTTACCTTCTATTCCTTTCCCCTTCACTGAAGTTCTTGAAGAAAAAAGTCCAAGTTCATTCTTCCCTTTCATTTTTTGTGTGGTAGCTGCCTCAGAGAGAAACCAATGATTTGTCTTTAAGCTCTATAAATTCCCTTTGGAAGTTTATAGGGAGAAATAAAGGTTATCCTTATAGGGAGGGGGAGGAAAGGATGGGAGGTAGTTTATAGTTTATGTTCATCTGTCCCTCCTTTGTCATTTCCTCAGAAAAACCGTACTCTCGTCTTATTTGGCTATTCAGAAATGAAAAGTGTTGACTGTACTCTAGTTGGTAATGAATTGGATTCAATTAATGAAAACAAAGATGTGGTAGAATGACATGGATTCATTCTGTGCCTTTCTAACTGGCTGACTGTTGTTGGGCAACTTACTTGATCTCTGGGTTAAAAAAAAAATTAGGCTGAAGCTTTAAATTCTAAAACCTCTTTATGTATTTTTTTATTATAAGACTAGAGGCCCGATGCAATAAATTGTGCAAGAGTAGGCCTTCCTTCCCCCAGTTGCCGGCACCAGCTTCCCTCCGGCACCCAGGACCTGGGCTTTCCTCGCAGAGGGAGGCCCTGCCCACCCACCGCCGCCCACCAGTCGGTGGCCTGGGCCTCCCTCTTTGGGGTAATCGTGGAGCCCTCCAATTGATCGCCCCTCCAGCTGGTGGCCTGGGCCTCCCTCTGTGGTGATGGCTGGGCTCCCGAACAATCGCATCGCACCCACCTTGGCTGGCCTGGCGCCAGTGGGTGTCTTAGCGTAGTCCTGGATGGTCGTTCGGATGGCTATTCCGCTGTTCGCCTTTCTGTCAATTTGCATATTACGCTTTTATTATATAGGATAATGGTTATAAATTTTTAACCTCAAGACTCTTGGCAAGAATACCATACACGCCCTTTGTAATATTGAGCATGACTTTGGTGGTGGTGATTGGAGGAGAATCACTGATACCAGAAATATTAGTTATTATAATTTTTTGTATACAGTCATGCTTTGTTTTTCAAGAAGAGGAATGAAATTGCCTAGTGAAATCTCAGGCTTAAATACAATATAAATAATTGAAATGCTGTAGTATATTAATATAAAAAGAAAGTTTAACTTAATTTGATCTTGAGATGTAAGTAACAAGTTATTAGAGACAAAAGTCCAGACATGTTTCATTCCTGTGTGATGAGCTTTACTCATTGGGAGTAGGTAGAGAGTATCTGAACACTTAGAGCTATTTAATCTCTTGATTTGGCAGCCATTACAGTAAATTATATGAATATATCTGTTTTCATCTTTCTGGTATGAAATGACTACTATATTAAGGCAGTTCATCTCTCCAGCTTCTTTTGCATGCCACTGTTTTTCTACCTTCTCAAGAGAATACCCATAGCAATAGAAAATACACACTATATTAAGTGTTCAGAATAGTTAAGTAAAGTTAGTATTTTGTTCTCTTCTTGATACCTCCTTTATCTCTCAAGGCCTTGTTTCCTTTTATTCTTTTTTCATTAAAAGATTATTCTTTCTATTTTCTATAATCAATGTCTTCAACCACTCTTTGATCTCATTCTGATTATTCTCTTTTTGTATATTATCAAATGGCACCTCAGAAATTCCTAAGAGCTTCAATAATTGCTTTAAACTATCTGAGTAGCACTGTCAAATGTTCTTGGGAAAAAAGAGAATCCTTTATTATTGCCAAGAAAGGTACTACCAAATTTATAAGGCATAAAGCACAATGGAATTTGTAATGTAAAAAGACTACCATTATAATGTTGATAATTTTCTTCACCTTTTTAAGCTTTATTGAAATACTAGAGCCCCAGTGCATGAAATGCATGCACGGGGGGGGGGGGGGAGGGAGGGGGGGATGTTCCCCTCAGCCCAGCCTGCAACCTCTCGTAATCCGGGACCTTTTGGGGGACATCCCTCTGGCAATCCAGGACCGCTGGCTCCTAACCACTTGCCTGCCTGCCTGCCTGATCACCCCTACCTGCCTCTGCCTATTTGCCTGATCGCCCCTAACCGCTCACCTGCCTGCCTAATCGCCCCTAACTGCTTGCCTGCCTGCCTGCCTGATTGCCCTTAACCACTCTGCCTGCCTGGCTCATTGCCCATAACCACTCTGCTGCCTGCCTGATCACCCCTAACTACTTTGCCTGTTTGCCCCTAACTGCTCACCTGCCTGCCTGATCGCCCCTAACTGCCTCTGCCTCAGCCCCCACCTACTGCTGCGATTGCCTCTGCCTTGGCCCCCACCACCGCAGCTTTGTCTGGAAGGTTGTCTGGAAGGACATCTGGAATGACGTCTGGAAGGTTGTTTGGCTGTCCAGTCTAATTAGCATATTACACTTTTATTATTATAGATAACTTACATACCATAAAATTCACCTGATTTAGATATACAGTTTACTGATTATATATAGAATTGTGCAATCACCAACTCATTCAAAGTTTAGAACATTATCATCACCCCCCAAAGAAAACTGTGTTCACTTGCAGTTATTCTCACTCCCACCCCTGCCCTAGACAACCAATACTCTACTTTCTATTTCTATAGATTTTACTTTTATGGACATTTCATATAAATGGAACCATATAATATGTGGTCTTTGTGTTTGGCTCTTTTCACTTAGCACAATATTCATATATATGGTAGCATGTATCAGTACTTCATGCCTTTTTGTTAATGAGTAGTATTCCAAGGATATAACTTATATTGTTTACCCATTTACTAATTGATAGACATTTGGGTCTATCCCATTTTGGGCTGTTCTGAATAATGTTGTTATGAACATTTGTATACAAGTCTTCTGTGAACATAAACTTTCATTTCACATGAATAAGTATGTAGGAGTAGAATTGCTGGATTATATAGTAAATCTGTATTTAACATTTTAAGAAACTGACAAACTGTTTTCCAGAGCTACTATACCATTTTATATTCCCACAGTAATGTATGAGGGTTCTAGTTTCTCCACATCTTTCTCAACACTTCTTATCTGTTGTTTTTATTATAGCCAATGAGTATCTCATTGTGGTTTTGACTTGCAATTTTCTAATGATGTAAAGTCCTTCACTCTTTAAAAAAAGGCAACATTGTATGGTCTTTAAAAAAACTGTTTAGCCTATGAAGAAATGAATATTTTTCTATATAAAAGGGAGCTAGACTATCAATAAATGTTATTTTCTAAAGGCAAAATATTTAAATTCTATACGTTTTTAAAATGTGTTTGTGTGTGTGTATGTAATCAGGGTTAATTTATGGATAAAGGATTCTGGAAGTTTATATTAGAAAAGTTTGAATTAAAGACAGAAGGTAAAAGCTGTTTCAACTAATTATCATTTTTACATAGTATAGAATGGACTTATTCATTCAACATGCACCTATAGAACACTTTGTATGTGCCAGGTGGTGTTGTAGACCCAGGTAATGTAAAAACGAAAACAAGCAAGATCCCATCTTTCAAGGAGTTTATATTCTAGTAGAGAAAACATATGCTAAACAGACATATACTGTATATCTAGTAGTAGCAAGTAATATCAAGAAAAACGGTAGGGAAGGGTAAGGAGATAGGGAAGTGAAGTTAGGTACGGTGGGTCAGGGAAAGTCACTAAGGAAGCAAACCATCCTAATATATAAAAACCCAGGGTCTGTAACATCCAAAATGACCAAAGGCTCGACCAACCGGAAGTCAGTGCTGGGTTGCCATGGAGACCCAGCACTGACTGCCACTGCTGTGGGCTCCCCAACCCAGGACTGACTGCCCAGGGGATGCAGATCAGGCCCGAAGAGAGGCCTGGAGAGAAAAGCAGGGTCTGATCTGAGCCTCCATGGCAGCTATTGATCAGCACTTGCCTCTCTCTTTTGCTCCGGGCCTGGCCAGCAGCCACGCCTCTCTCTTGGGCCTCCGCTGGGGCTGCTGATCATTCCCGCCTCTCTGATCAGGCCCGTTGATAGGCCCAGAGATGCTGACTGGCATGGAAACTGACCAATCAGAACCAAATCTGGGTGAAGTGTGAGAACCCAATGGCTCCCTTGGAGGCGGAGCTTTTGACACTGACTGGCATAGAAACTGACTAATCAGAACCAAATCTGGGTGAAGTGCAAGGAGCCAATGGCTGCCTAGGAGGTGGAGCTTTTGACTCTTGACTGGCATAGAAATTGACCAATCAGAACCAAATCTGGGTGAAGTGCGAGGAGCCAGTGACTGCCTAGGAGGTGGAGCTTTTGACTCTGACTGGCATAGAAACCGACCAATTAGAACCTAATCTGGGTGAACTGCGAAGGCAGAACCTAAGGTCGGGGCTGAGGAGAGGTTTTAAGGGCAACAGCTGTTTGGTGTAAGGTGTAAGAAAGTGGTTCAATTTTTTAATGACTGGTTTGGCAGTATAGTGCATGTGGCTGGCTATCAGTCCAGATATAGGGATTATGTATTTCTGTCTGCCAAGAGCATCTCCTCCTGATGAAAAAGACTCCCCCCCACCCCATTTAAGCAATCCTATCCTATATAACCTATCTATACTACTAAAAGGGTAATATGCTAATTAGACCAGGTCGACAGGCCATCTTCCAGATGTCCGGCTTCCTTCCAGACAAAGCCATGGTGGTGGGGCTGAGGCAGAGGCTGTTAAGGGTGATCAAGCTGGCAGGGGAGGAGAGTTGGGGGCGAGATGAGGCCGGCAGGGGAGGGCCTTTGGGGGTGAGATCAAGCCAGCAAGGGAGGATAGTTGGGGGCAAGGTCAGGCTGGCAGGGGAGGGCAGTTTGGGGCAACCAGGCCAGCAGGGAGGGAAGTTGGGGGCAACCAGGCCAGCAGGGGAGGGAAGTTGGGGGCAAGATCAGGCCTGCAGGGGAGGGCAGTTGGTGGCGAGATCAGGCTGGCAGGGGAGGGCAGTTAGGGGCGATCAGGCAGACAGTGGCAGTTAGGGATGATAAGGCTGGTAGGGGAGAGCAGTTGGAGACAAGATCAGGCCGGCAAGGTAGGGCAGTTAGGGGCGATCAGGCAGGCAGAGGCAGTTAGGGGTGATCAGGACAGCAGGGTAGAGCAGTTAGGGGTGAGATTAGGCTGGCAGGGAAGGGCAGTTGGGGGCAAGATCAGGCCGGCAGGGGAGGGCAGTTGGGGGCAAGATCAGGCCGGCAGGGGAGGGAAGTTGGAGGTGAGATCAGGTCAGCAGGGGAGGGTAGTTAGGGGCGATCAGGCAGGCAGAGGCAGCAGCAATCAGGCCAGCAGGGGAGAGCAGTTAGGGGCGAGATGAGGCTGGTAGGGGAGGGCCTTTGAGGGTGAGATCAAGCCAACAGGGGAGGGCAGTTGGGGGCAAGATCAGGCTAGCAGGGGAGGGCAGTTGGGGGCAACCAGGCTGGGAGGGGAGGGCAGTTGGGGGCGAGATCAGGCCGGCAGGGGAGGGCAGTTGGGGGCAACCAGGCTGGGAGGGGAGGGCAGTTGGGGGCGAGATTAGGCCAGCAGGAGAGGGCTGTTGGGTGTGAGATTAGGCCAGCACAGGAGGGCAGTTGGGGGCAACCAGGCCAGCAGGGGAGGGCAGGTAGGGGCGATCTGGCAGGCAGGCAGGTGAGCAGTTAGGAGCCAGCAGTCCCAGATTGTGAGAGGGATGTCCAATTGGAGAGGATGCAGGCTGGGCTGAGGCCCCCCCCCCCCCCCGCCCCATGCATGAATTTCGTGCACCGGGCCTCTAGTATATAATAAAAGCCCAGCGATGGAATGGCGGAACGACTGGTCGACCAGTCACTATGATGCACACTGACACCAGGGGGCAGACGCTCAAAGCAGGAGCTGTCCCCTGATGGTCAGTGCACTTCCACAGTGGGAGCGCCGCTCAGCTGACCGGGATGAGCGGCACTCCCACAGCGGGCTAATCCCCGCAGGTCATGCCCTCCACCAGTGCACACATCCCTCACACCGGGCCTCTAGTCCTAATATATAAAAACCCTGGGTCGTAACAACCAGTAACAAGTCAGTGCTGGTCCTGCTCCCAAGCAAGTGGTAAGGGGCAGGCAGAGGGGTTAGGGGTGATCAGGTAGGCGGGCCAGCGGTTAGGGGTGATCAGGTAGGTAGGCAAGCGGTTAGGGGCGATCAGGTAGGCAGATGGCCCCTCGCAGGGCTGGCCCCGCCCCCTCCCCCCCGCAAAAAAAGAGGAAGGCCTAGGCTAGCCAAGCCATTGCACCCCAGCCTGTCGCCTTCAGAGGGAGGCCACTGGTGGCAGGGGGGCGGGCAGCGGTGCACAGATGGCAAGCAGTGGCAGCAGCGGGGGTGGGGCCAGCTGCTTGCAGCCTGGGGAAGGAAAGCCCTGATAGGCCCTGACCTCAGGCCAGTCCTAGGGTGCACCGAGGTGTCCTGGATTGTGAGAGGGTGCAGGCCAGGCTGAGGGCCCACCCCCCTGAGTGCACAAATTTTTGTGCACCGGGCCTCTAGTATAATGTAAATGAGATACTGAATATAAAGCATCTATAGTTCCATGTTAACACATTGCGGACAGATCACGAGAATTCTAGTGTTTTCTGGTCTAAGGCTTGTGACCAATCATGAGAATTCTTTAAAAAGATAATAGCTTGTAAGAACATGTAATAAATAACTTCAAAATGCATTTGGTATTTAATTTTAAAACGTGCCTTTAACATTTATGTAAAACGTTTTTGTACTCATTCAATAGAAACTTATCTGGCCACTGGGTAAAGCTAGTAATAAAACTACTGGTCTGCAATGTGTTAAGTGATAAAATGGTGGTAGCTATTATTTTATTGGAAATTGTTATTGTCACACCACCAATTTTAAGCTTTCAAAATTAGTTTTCAAATTAGTATTCTTTAGTAATGTTTGTTTTCTTTTAAAATTTGTAAAATCTTAAATCAGTTACTAATTCTTTAGGAATTTAATAATCTTAGTGAAATAGGACAATTACCTCACCTTTAGGCTGTTATCCTTTAATTATTATTCTGTATTTATTTTTAACATATGAATGACATTAGAGACCTCTTTTTCTAATTACTTTTATTTTATTTTATTTTTTTTAATTTAATAAATCTTTATTGTTCAGATTATTACAATTGTTTCTCCTTTTTCCCCCCATAGCTCACCTCCACCCAGTTCCCACCCCACCCTTTGCCCTTATCTCCCCCCACACTGTCCTCATCCATAGGTGTATGATTTTTGTCCAGTCTCTTCCCGCACCCCTCATACCTCTTTCCCCCTGAGAATTATCAGTCCACTCCCTTTCTATGCCCCTGATTCTATTATATTCACCAGTTTATTCTGTTCCTCAGATTTTTAATTCATTTGATTTTTAGGGTCACTTGTTGATAGGTATGTATTTGTTGTTCATAATTTTTCTCTTTACTTTTTTCTTCTTCCTCTTCTTAAATAATACCTTTCAGCATTTCATATAATACTGGTTTGGTGGTGATGAACTCCTTTAGCTTTTTCTTATCTGTGAAGCTCTTTATCTGACCATAAATTCTGTATAATAGCTTTGCTGGGTAGAGTAGTCTTGGTTGTAGGTTCTTGCTAGTCATCACTTTGAATATTTCTTGCCACTCGCGTCTGGCCTGCATAGTTTCTGTTGAGAAATCAGCTGACAATCGTATGGGTGCTCCCTTGTAGGTAATTAACTGTTTTTCTCTTGCTGCTTTTAATATTCTCTCTTTGTCTTTTGCTCTTGGCATTTTAATTATGATGTGTCTTGGTGTGGTCCTCTTTGGATTCCTTTTGTTTGGGGTTCTGTGCGCTTCCTGGACTTGTAAGTCTATTTCTTTCACCAGGTGGGGGAAGTTTTTTGTCATTATTTCTTCAAATAGGTTTTCAGTATCTTGCTCTTTCTCTTCTTCTGGCACCCCCATAATTCTGATGTTGGTACGCTTGAAGTTGTCCCAGAGGCTTCTTACACTATCTTCAACTTTTTGGATTCTTTTTTCTTTTTTTCTGTTTTTCCGGTTGAGTGTTTTTTGCTTCTTTGTATTTCAAATCTTTGCCTTGATTCTTGCATTCCTCTAGTCTGCTGTTGGGTCTCTGTATAATATTTTTTATTTCAGTCAGTGTATGTTTAATTTCTAGTTGGTCCTTTTTCATATCTTCGAGGGTCTCGTTATATTTATCGGCCTTTTCTAGGATATTCTTGAAAAGCCTTATAACCGAGGTTTTGAATTCTATATCCAGTCGTTTGTTTTCCTCCATTTCTTTCGTTTGTGATCTGTTTCTTCGTCTCCCCATTTTTCACTGCTTCCCTGAGTTGGTAAGGTAGCTTTGTGTGCTAGGTTTCCTATATGGCCCAGTGGGTCGGCCTCCCCAGTTAACCTGAGGTGGACACTCTTGATGCACCCCTTTGTGGACTGTGTGTACAGCCTTGTTGTAGTTAAGTCTTGATTGTTGTTGGTATCACTGGGAGGAATAGACCTCCAGGCCAGTTGGCTGTGAGGATCAGCTGTGTCTACGCTGGGAGAAGTTTGGTGCTGGAGACAGCCTTATAGGATTAGCCTTGCCAGATTGCAAAAGCCTCTGTGCTCAGCTTTGAAGGGGTGGAGTCTCAGGGCGGAGCAGACAGTCTTGGCTTCCAGTCAGCCCTGCCCTTGTGCGCAAGTCTCTAGACCTCTGCCTTCCGCGGTTCCCAAGTTTCCGCCTTACAGTCCAGATTTCCCCCATAAGAGCGTGGGTCCCCAGGGGCTTGCCTGGAACTGCGGTTCAGTGCAGTCGGGGTCTTCCTTCCCCCTCCCGCCAGAGAAAGCCAGCCAGGCACTCCGCCACCCTTCCTCTCTGCGTGCGTGTCTCCGTACCTCAGCCCTTTGCCGCTCCTTCTCCGTGAGCTTTCCTCTTTCCTTCTAGTTGTAGAATTTCCACTCAGCCAGCTTTCCTGTGGTTCTGGATGGTGTCCGTTCTGTCTTTTAGTTGTAGTTTTGAAATTGTTGTGCGGGGCAGCAGTTTAGGTGCTTACCCATCTTGGTTTCTCCTCTAATTACTTTTATTTCTCAAGGTTCTTTTGTGATAAAGGCAACTTCATATTATATTATTCATTTGTATTAAGCTTTTTTGGGGGGGGGGGTTGTTTTGTTAATCCTCACTGGAGGTTATTTTTTCATTGATTTTTTTAGAGTGAGTGGAAACGAAGGGGAGGGAAGGGGAGGGAGAGAGAGAGAGAGAGAAACATTGATGTGATGCCAGGGATCGAGCCTGCAAATGAAGTATGTGCCCTAGCCCGGAATTGAACCCAGGCCCTTAAGTCCGAGGGCTGAAGCTCTATCCACTGAGCAAAACCGGCTAGGGCAACTTCATATTTATTGATGAATTGGATTCCAAAAAGTTGACTTTTTATAGGCTGAATAGTAATCAGGTTGCATCATTTGACAGAAACCAAGGTCTACTCTAATAGT
The DNA here is from genome assembly GCF_963455305.1 of Plecotus auritus. Classification (NCBI taxonomy): domain Eukaryota; kingdom Metazoa; phylum Chordata; class Mammalia; order Chiroptera; family Vespertilionidae; genus Plecotus; species Plecotus auritus. Next base: position 80,214,159 of record NC_137770.1, on the reverse strand, counting down.
AATTAATTTCCAGTGGTCTTAGTTCATTTGTTTTTTGCCTCATTTGTGTTTCAGGGATGCAGTTTGTTCTTATCTCTTAAAGATTTTTTTAAAGTCAGATTTATTGAGATGTAATATACATGTAATAAAATTTTACACAGTTTATATTGCTTGGTTTTGGCAGTTGGGTAACTACCACCATAATCAAGATAGAAAAGTTTTTTTGTGAAGTTTAATCATCACTGATGTCAATATTTTTAGATAGATATCTATGTATATACTAGAGGCCCGGTGCATGAAAATTCATACACTGGTGGGGGGGTCCATCAGCCTGGCTTGCCCCCTCTCACAGTCCGGGAGCCCTCAGGGGCGGGAGGCGACCCGGCGATCAGGGGAAGGCAACGCCCACATCACACCTCTGCTGCTGCCACTGCCAGTAGCGCAAGCCTTGGCTTTACTTGGTTACCTGAGCCTCGGGTGGCCGTGAGGCTTGCCTGCACCTCAGGCCGGCCCTGGGCGGCCGGGCAGCCGCCATCCAAGGCTTGCCTGCACTCGGGCTGGCACTGGGCACTGGGCAGCCACCATCAGAGGCTTGTCTGTGCCTCGGGCCGGCCCTGGGTGGCTGGTGGGCTGAGGGGACTGGGGGACTCTGGAAGCAGGTGCATGGAGCAGCCGGACCCGCCTGGGAGCAGGCCCGGCTGTGTCGTGTGCCTGCTGTGTCGCGCGCCTGCTGCCCCGGTGGGGTTGAGGGGACTGGACGCTGCCATCTTGTGGCTGTGGGCGCTGCCATCTTTGAGGGCGTGGCAGTCAATTGGCATATTCCCTCCTTATTGGCTGTGGGCTCCGCCATCTTTGTGAAGGCATGATGGTCAATTAGCACATTTTCTCTTTATTAGATAGGATGTGTTTTCCTCTGGGATTGAGCTTTTGCTCTCTTTTCTGAAGTCTATAAGCCTGGCTGCAGGCCTGTGTGAGGCAAGTGGTAGAATAAAGTTTAGAGGTCTTAGTATTTACTATGTAAACTTTCACTTGATCCTCTTTCCCACCCCCTTTTATAATATGCTCCTTTCGCCCTCATTCATGACTGGTGTTACCCATCCCAAAGATTGTGTTTTAAATTTTCCATAATATAAAACTAGTCTTTTACTGGAATGGGGAAGGGGATATAGGGATGGATCTAGGCGTCTTGGATATTCATGTTACTTGTTCTTAAGTCCACCTTTATCCTCACTTATTGAGGTCCTCAGTATTGCCAATTACTGAACCTTTTGGGGATTCTCCTTTTCACCTTTCTTCACTGTTGATTTAGGATTTGGCTTTTTCAGATCTGCCAAGTCATTTATCACTTCTGCTTTGCCATTTCTAAAATGTTGTTGCCACCCTAACCAGTTTGGCTCAGTGGATAGAGCGTCAGCGGACTCAAGGGTCCCAGGTTCGATTCCAGTCAAGGGCATGTACCTTGGTTGTGGGCACATACCCAGTAGGAATTGTGCAAGAGGCAGCTGATCGATGTTTCTCTCTCATCGATGTTTCTAACTCTCTCTCCCTCTCCCTTCCTCTCTGTAAAAAAACCAATAAAATATATTTAATAAATAAATAAATAAATAAAATGTTGCCATCATTTCCTCTTCTTTGTCCTTATGGGTTTTATGTGTTTAAAAACTTTTTTCTGTCATTGTAATGGGGTCTAGTCTCCTATTTTTAAATGTTTCTCTTCCCTTAAAAAAAAAAGTCTTGACCCCTGTTTTTCAGTTGGTTGGAACATTGTCCTGTATACCAAAAAGTTGCTGGTTCAATTCCTGGTCAGGGCACATACCTAAGCTGCAGGTTCTATCCTGGATCTCGATCTCTCTCTCTCACATCCCTTCTCTCTAAAGTCAATAAGCATATCCTCAGGTGAGGATTAACAAAAAAAAAAAAAGCTTAGCTCATGAACAAACCCTTTATGATCTAGATTGTGCCTATCTCTTCCAGCCTCATTTCTCACTGTGCTGTAATCCACTCCCAGCCTAAGCTCCAGTCACATGCATCTGCTTAAGATAATGCCAGACAAACCATGTTGCTTCATGCCTTTCAATTCTGCACATGCTGTTTGTTATTTAAGACTTTCCTCAGTGAAGTTTTGCTCACTCATATGGATGTCCCTCAGTCAGTGCTTATTGTATCAATGTAGTTGTTTATTTACTTTTTTAAAAGTCTCATCTGAGAGGTTTCTTAACCTGGAGTACATTGGATTATTTTTTTCAAAGGTAGAAGAAAGCTTTGGAGAGCTAGCTTCAAGAATGAAAGAAAAATGTAAGGGTTAGGCATAAACAAGTCAGATATATATAGTTTGATTTTGGTTCCTCTGTCTGCTGCTTGGGGTGGTATATGTGATTTGGTTAAAAAATTTTAGGCTTCTGTAGATTTGGATGCCATAATTACTACTATACACATGGACTTGATTTCATGACCTGTAAGTTTAAATTTAATATATGGCTAGTGATATGGAAAATGGGGAGATTGACATTTTGTGTTGGGCCAAAATACATGCCATGTTATTATTACTGGTGACGTCTAAAAAGAATGAGAACAGAAAGACCCTTAATTTCATGAAATGCCCTACTCTGTATTTAAGGTTTTTAAAAGTGTGTAGATTAGAACTGTGTTCTCTGCTTTACTCATAAGCTGTTTTTACATAGCAAGCTGTTTTCCTATTTTTGTATGTTTATTAAGGAAATAGTTAGACTCTTTTGCTTTTTGTATTTTCCATTTATTCTTTTTATTTTGTTGTCTAGGTATTTAAGAGATTATGGCATCTGAAACCCACAATGTTAAAAAACGGAACTTTTATAATAATATTGAGGATCATTCCATTGATCGTCCTAGAAAAAGGATCTCTAATTTCACTAATAAGAACATGAAGGAGGTAAGTCCACATTTTCTAGGTAACAGGTAAGACAGTATTTTAGTCTGTTCAGGCTAAGAATACCATGACAGAATACTATAGACTGGATGGCTTTAAACAACAGAAATTTATTTCTTACAACTCTAGAGGCTGGGAAGTTCAAGATCAAGGCCCAGACAGATTTGGTGTCTGGTGATTGTCTTTTCACTGTGTCTTAGCATGGTGGAAGGGGTAATAGAGCTCTCTGGGGTCTCTTTTATAAGACCAGTATCTCATTCATGACCCAGTCACCTTTCAAAAGCCCAGCCTCCTAATAGGATTTCAACAGGAATTTTGGGGAGACACAGGTTTTTTTTATTTCATCACAGACAATTTAAACTATTAGGCGTATGGGTAATTCTGGTTAAATTATTTAAAAAACAAGAGATACCAATTCTGTTTAACTTGCCAGTATTAAGTAGAATTAATGAAATATTGAAAACTTTATATTCTGAAAGCTCTAAAAAATTTTTGGCCCGTATACTGTTCTGGTAGGATATAATTTTGATATTTTAGTTTAATATTAAAGAATATTTTTAATTTTTAAAATTATTATTTATTTATTTTTATTGTCTAAAATTTTACATATGTCTCTTTTTTCTCCACTTGACCACTCCCCCACCCCCAACCTCCCACCCCCACAGTCATTCCCACCCCACAGCCATTCCCACCCCGGGCAAGCCCCCGCTGCCCCAGTGTCTGTGTCCACTGGTTATGCTAATATGTATGCATACAAGTCCTTTAGTTGCTCTCTAACCCCCTCTCCCCTACCATTTGTCTCTAGATCTATTCTTGTTTATCAAATTATGTTGATCATTATATCCCACATATGAGTGAGATCATGTGATATTTATCTTTCACCGACTGGCTTATTTCACTTAACATAATGCTCTCCAGTTCCATCCATGTTGTTGCAAATGGTAAAAGTTCCTTCTTTTTCATAGCGGCATAGTATTCCATTGTGTAGATGTACCATAGTTTTCTAATCCACTCATCTGCTGATGGGCACTTAGGCTGTTTCCAAATCTTAGCTATGGTAAATTGTGCTGCTATGAACATAGGAGTGCATATATCCTTTCTGATTGGTGTTTCTAGTTTCTTGGGATATAGTCCTAGAAGTGGGATTACTGGGTCAAATGGTAGTTCCATTTTTAACTTTTTGAGGAAACTCCATACTGTTCTCCACAGTGGCTGCACCAGTCTGTATTCCCACCAGCAGTGCACGAGGGTTCCTTTTTCTCCACATCCTCTCCAGCACTTGTCGTTTGTTGATTTGTTGATGATAGCCATTCTGACAGGTGTGAGATGGTACCTCATTGTTGTTTTGATTTGCATATCTCGGATGATTAGTGACTTTGAGCAGGTTTTCATGTCTCTGGGCCTTCTGTATGTCCTCTTTCAAAAAGTGTCTTCTTAGATCCTTTGACCATTTTTTTGATTGGATTGATTATCTTCCTTTTGTTAAGTTGTATGAGTTCTCTGTAAATTTTGGAGATTAAACGCTTATCTGAAATATTATTGGCAAATATGTTCTCCCATGCAGTGGGCTTTCTTGTTGTTTTGTTGATGGTTTCTTTTGCTGTGCAGAAGCTTTTTATTTATTTTTTATCTTTAATTGCTCACTAATTATTTTTTGTATATATTTTAAGAAAAGATATGCCAGGAAACAGTTATAAATATGTGTATTATATAAATGTGTATATAAAATGTATATTTAACCATCACTGCTTCCTCTTTCCTTACTGTCAATAATTTGGTTGAAGTCTCGGGACTGCTTATCTTTTTTTTTTTTTAATAAATCTTTATTGTTCAGATTATTACAATTGTTCCTCTTTTTTCCCCCCATGCCTCCCCTCAACCCAGTTCCCACCCCACCCTCTGCCCTTACCCCCCCTGACTGTCCTCATCCATAGGTGTACGATTTTTGTCCAGTCTCTTCCCACACCTCCCACACCCCTTTCCCCCCGAGAATTGTCAGTTCACTCCCTTTCTATGCCCCTGATTCTGTTATATTCACCAGTTTATTCTGTTCATCAGATTTTTTATTCACTTGATTTTTAGATTTACTTGTTGATAGATATGTATTTGTTGTTCATAATTTTTATCTTTACCTTTTTCTTCTTCCTCCTCTTCTTAAAGAATACCTCTTCTTCATATAATACTGATTTGACAGTGATGAACTCCTTTAGCTTTTTCTTATCTGTGAAGCTCTTTATCTGACCATCAATTCTGAATGAGAGCTTTGCTGGGTAGAGTAATCTTGGTTGTAGGTTCTTGCTATTCATCACTTGGAATATTTCTTGCCACTCCCTTCTGGCCTGCATAGTTTCTGTTGAGAAATCAGCTGACAATCGTATGGGTGCTCCCTTGTAGGTAATTAACTGTTTTTCTCTTGCTGCTTTTAATATTCTCTCTTTGTCTTTTGCTCTTGGCATTTTAATTATAATGTGTCTTGGTGTGGTCCTCTTTGGATTCCTTTTGTTTGGGGTTCTGTGCGCTTCCTGGACTTGTAAGTCTATTTCTTTCACCAGGTGGGGGAAGTTTTCTGTCATTATTTCTTCAAATAGGTTTTCAGTATCTTGCTCTCTCTCTTCTTCTGGCACCCCCATAATTCTGATGTTGGTACGCTTGAAGTTGTCCTAGAGGCTCCTTACACTATCTTCATATTTTTGGATTCTTTTTTCTTTTTGCTTTTCCAGTTGAGTGTTTTTTGCTTCTTTGTATTTCAAATCTTTGACTTGATTCTTGAGATCCTCTAGTCTGCAGTTGGATCTCTGTATATTATTATTATTTTTTTAAAATATATTTTATTGATATTTTACAGAGAGGAAGGGAGAGGGATAGAGAGCTAGAAACATCGATGAGAGAGAAACATCGATCAGCTGCCTCCTGCACACCTCCCACTGGGGATGTGCCCGCAACCAAGGTACATGCCCTTGACCGGAATCGAACCTGGGACCCTTCAGTCCGCAGGCCGACGCTCTATCCACTGAGCCAAACTGATTTCGGCTGTATATTATTTTTTATTTCAGTCAGTGTATGCTTAATTTCTAGTTGGTCCTTTTTCATATCCTCGAGGGTCTCACTAAATTTATAGGCCTTTTCTAGAAAATTCTTGAAAAACCTTATAACTGTGGTTTTGAACTCTATATCCAGTAGTTTGCTTTCCTCCATTTCTTTCTTATGACCTGTTTCTTTGTCTCCGCATTTTGGCTGCTTCCCTGAGTTGATAGAGTGGCTTTGTGTGCTAGGTGTCCTATAGGGCCCAGTGGCTCAGCCTCCCCAGGTTCCTGAGGTGGACACTCTTGGTGCACCCCTTTGTGGGCTGTGTGCACAGTCTTGTTGTAGTTAAGCCTTGATTGCTGTTGGTATCACTGGGAGGAATTGACCTCCAGGCTAATTGGCTGTGAGAATCAGCTGTGTCTACGGTGGGAGAACTTCTGTGCTGGAGACACCCTTATGAGGCAAGACTTGCTTCAGTGGGGCTTTGGTGCTCACTGAGTTTCCCCCTTGTGTGTGTCCCTTATGGATATGAGGAGTTGTAATCTGGATGGTCCTACTCTGACCCCTGGGTACACTGGCTCTTGGATCTCCAAGGAGGTGCTAATTTAGCCTCTGCCTGAGGCCACCCAGCAGGAGCTATGGAGAGATCTGCAAATTCCTCTTCTTTGTTTGGGGTTTGGAGGTGCCCAGATGAGGCCCAGCTGTGAAGCAGTGCAAGCTGCTGTGGGGCCTTGGGCCTTCTTTTGGATGTTCTGGGTCTCTCTGACTCAGCTGCAGTTTGTTAGGTAAGTTTAGATTTCAAAGGACCAGGCCATTCATATGCAAAAGCTTCTGTGCACAGCTTGGATGGGGCAGAGTCTCAGGGCAGAGTAAACAGCAATGGCTTCCCGTCAGTCCTGCCCTAAGAGGCCCCCGGGTCTCAGTGTCCCTCGGTAAACGCTGCAAGCACCTCTGAGAGAAAGCTGCCCTCGAGTTCTGCCCACTGCCAGACAGTCCATTTTCTCCCCGTATGAGTCTGGGTCCCCAGAGTCTCGCCCAGAACTGGAGTTCAGAGCAGTTGGGAGCTTGTGTCTCTCTCTGGATTGAAAAAGCCAGCCGCATACTCAGTTGCCAGCCCTCTCCGCACGCACCCCTCCGTACCTCTGCACTTTATTTCCGCAGCTCCTCTGAGTCTCAGTGTGCTTTTCTTTTCCCTTCTAGTTATAGAATTTCCACTTAGCCAGCCTTCCTGTGGTTCTGGATGATGTCCGATTTGTCTTTTAGTTGTAGTTTGAAGTTGTTGTGTGAGGCAGCAAGTTCAGGTGTTTACCTATGCTGCCATCTTGGTTTCTCTCTAGAAGCTTTTTATTTTGATGTAGCCCCATTTGTTTATTTTCTCCTTAGTCTCCATTGCCCTAAGACCGTGTTCGGCAAACTGTGGCTCGTGAGCCACATGCGGCTCTTTGGCCCCTTGAGTGTGGCTCTTCCACAAAATACCACGGCCTGGGCGAGTCTATTTTGAAGAAGTGGCGTTAGAAGAAGTTTAAGTTTAAAAAATTTGGCTCTCAGAGGAAATTTCATTCGTTGTACTTTTGATATTTGGCTCTGTTGACTAATGAGTTTGCCGACCACTGCCCTAGGAGTTGTTTCTGTAAAGATATTGCTACGACATATGACTGCTATTTTGCTGCCTATGGAGTCTTGTAGAATTTTTATGGTTTCCCATCTTACATTCAAATCCTTTAGCCATTTTGAGTTTGTTTTTGTGTATAGTATAAGTTGGTGATCTAGTTTCATTTTTTTTCCGTGTATGTGTCCAAATTACCCAGCACCATTTATGAAAGAGACTGTTTTGACTCCATTGTATGCTCTTGCCTCCTTTGTCAAATATTAATTGAGCATAATGGCCTGGGTTGATTTCTGGATTAAAGAGGAATCTTAAAAGTGCTTTTTGTTCACCATTTTAAGACATATCAGCACTGATATAATTTCTCTTCAACCACATTAAAATTCAACTTATTAAGTATCCTGTAAATATAATATGTGACTAGTGGCATAGAAAATAGGGAGATAGATATACCAAAAACATCTATATACAATGTTGTTGTAACTAATGATTGAGATAAAGCATTAGAACAGAAAAAAATTTTAATCTGAAAAACTTAACTGTTGAATCTCAGATTTGTTAATATCAATCACAGAGTTTACATAGCTTTATTTAAAAACTTAAATGTGCTACAACTATCTATTTTAATTTTTCAGGTTAAGAAATCTCCAAAACAGTTGGCTGCTTACATAAATAGGTAAGAGCATTTTTAAAGTTTGTGGGAAACAGCAAATGTTGAAAGAAGGATAAGAGTAAAAATGGGGGAAAAATAAGTATTCTCTTTTATTAAAATAATTATTTTATTCTCAAACATTTCCTTTTTGCTAGTCATTGTGCTAAACACATCAATATTATCTCTAATAGTTACCACAGTCCTACTGGGTAGGTTTCATTGCCCCCTAACAATTGATGAAGAAACCTAAAGATCAGAAAAGTTAAGTGATTTGGTCAGGGTTATGCACCCAGAAAGTGGTAAAAATGGCATTCATTCTCAGATTTGCCGAACTTTCTACTAAACCACTGTTTCTCAAAGTGTGATCTGAGGACCCTGGGGGTTCCTGAAGCCCTTTCAGGGAGTTTTTGAGGTTACTCTAGTCATATCAATACTAAGACATTATTCACCTTTTTCATTTTTATTCTCTTACAAGTGTATAGTAGAGTTTTCCAGAGGCTACATTTGATATCACAATAGATTGAATGGAGAAGGAAATAATGAGAATCCAGCTGTCTTCTGTTAAATAAGATATTAGAGATTTTGTAAAGATACAGAATAATGCCATTCTTCTCACTGTGTGTGTGTGTGTGTGTGTGTGTGTGTGTGTGTGTGTGTGTGTGCGCGCGATTTTATAAAAATATTCTGTGTGAGCCTTGGCCGCTGTGGCTCGGTTGCGCATCGTCCTATGCACCAAAAAGGTTGCTGGTTCGATTCCCAAACAGGGCACATGCCTGGATCCCCGATCGAGGGGATTGATGTTTCACTTTCACATCAGTCTTTCTTTTTCTCTCTCTGTCTCCCTTCCTCTCTCTGTCTTAAAGTCAATAAAAATATTTTTAAAAAATCTGTGTTAATCAGTAACAAGTCTATTATTAATTAAAAAATATATTTCTTTATTGATTTCAGAGAGGAAAGGAGTGGGAGAGAGAGATAGAAACATCAATGATGAGAGAGAATCATTGATCAGCTGCCTCCTGCATGCCCCCTACTGGGGATCGAGCCCACAACCCAGGCATGTGCCTTTGGCTGGAATTGAACCTGGGACCCTTCAGTCCGCAGGCTGATGCTCTATTCACTGAGCCAAACCAGCGAGGGCAAGTCTATTATTTTTAAATGAATTAACACATTTTCTCAGTTTTAGTTCCTAATACAGTAAGTATCAAATATTTCCCACATAAAAAAATTATTTTGAGACCTCAAGAATTTAAAAAATTTTTAAATTAAATTTATTGGGGTGAATTGGTTAATAAACTTAATATAGGTTGGTTTCAAGTGTTCAATTCTAATACATCATCTGTATATTGCATTGTGTGCTCACCACCCAAAGTCTATTCTTCCGTTACCGACTCCCTTTATCCTTTACTACCTTCCCACCTACCTTTTTCTCTGGTAACCACTATACTGTTATCTATGTCGATAGTTTTGTTTGTTCATTTGTTGTTTTCAGTTTTATATCCCACATATGTATGAATTCATATGGTTCTTGACTTTTTCCATATGACTTATTTTGCATAGTATGATATTCCCAAGATCCATCCATGTTGTCAGGAATGGCGGTATTTCATCTTTTCTTGTGGCTGAGTAGTATTCCATTGTATAAATATACAACAGCTTCTTTATCAAATCATCTATCGAAGGACATTTCCGTTGTTTCCTTATCTTCGCCACCGTGAATAATGCTGCACTGAACATGGGAGTGCATATGTCTTTTAAAATAAATTAAGTTTTTTGTGTAGATACCCAGAAGAGGGGTTGCTGGGTCCTAGGATAACTCTATTCTTAGCTTTTTTGGGAACGTCCATATTGTTTTCCATAGTAGCTGTACCAGTTTACATTCCCACTAGCAGTGAATAAGGGTATTTTTCTCTGCAACTTCTCCAACACTTGTTATCTCTTGTCTTGTTAATAGCCATCCTAACAGGTCTGAGGTGCTATCTCATTGTAGTTTTGATTTGCATTTTCCTAATAGCTAATGAAATTTGAACACATCTTTTCATATATCTGTTGGCCATTTCTACGTCTTATTGGGAGAAGTGTCTGTTCAGGAGACTTTAAGAATTTGTAAGAGTGCAAAACCTCCCGAGGCCAAAACTTTTGAAAACCACTATACTAAACCATGAGATGTGGTTTCTTATTCAAATAAAATTAAGTATACTTCAACTTAATAATAATAAACTTTAAAATATTCAAATTAATTATTTGTCACTTTGTTAGAAAAAGTTTAGGTGATTAGAAATTGTTATAATTTTCTTACTCCAAAAATGGCCTGTAATATTTCATTTTAAAAGCATCTAGTTGCCCTAACCAGTTTGGCTCAGTGGATAGAGCGTCGGCCTGCGGATTCAAGGGTCCCAGGTTCGATTCTGGTCAAGGGCATGTACCTTGGTTGCGGGCACATACCCATTGGGGAGTGTGCAGGAGGCAGCTGATTAATGTTTCTCTCTCATCGATATTTCTAACTCTCTATCCCTCTCCCTTCCTCTCTGTAAAAAATCAATAAAATATATTTTTAAAAATTAAAAGCATCTAGTTATTATGCCTCTTTATTTTCATTTGGTATAAATTATCGTCCTGTTCATTGCTTTTCAGATGGTTTGTAATTTCCCTCTTTAATCTAAAATTTAAGATTTTTAAAAATTCTGTTTACTTCTAATTTCACTGGATTGTAATCACAAAATGTGGCCTATTAAATCTTTCTGTTTAAAAACTTTTAAAGGTTTTAATGTGGATCTTTTTTCATTTTTACAGAACAGTTGGACACGCTGTTAAAAGCCCAGATAAACTACATAAGGTGATCTATCACAGAAAGAAAGTTCATTATTCTTTTCCAAATTCTTGTTTTAAAAAGAAACAGTCCCCTAGAAGTGGGGGCTGTGACATGGCAAATAAAGAAAATGAACTGGCTTGTGCAGGCCACCTGCCTGAAAAATTACACCATGATAGTCGAACATATTTGCTTAACTCCAGTGATTCTGGTTCTTCACAGACAGAAAGCGCATCATCAAAATACAGTGGGTTTTTTTCTGAGGTAAGTTAAGTTTGTAAACTTAACTTTTATTATTGCTATACTCTTGTTTTTTTCTTTGTCATATTCTGCTATTTGAATAATTGCCACACATTGAATTCAGATTTATTTGAATGATTGTAACTCCTGACACAGTTTTCCTGATTAACCAAATTTGACTCAGTAGTTTATTCCATTTCTCTTAAATTAGTGATATCTGAGGTAACTTCAAATGATTGACAAGCCGCTGTAAATACCCAGAATGACAGGTTGGCCAGTAGAGATTTAAAGGAAGGTAAAAGAAATCTTGCTTACAAAGTAGACCACCAGCCTGGCTGGCATTGTTGAGTGTCAACCTATGAACTAGGAGGTTACAGTTCAATTCTTGGTCAGGGCACATACCTGGATTGTGGGCTTGATCCCCCATGGCAGGTGTAAAAGAGGCAGCTGATCAATGATTCTTTCTCGTCATTGTTGTCTCCCGCTCCCGCTCCCTCTCCCTCTCCCTTTCCCTCCTTCTCTGAAATCATTAAAAATATATTTAAAAAAAAAGTGGACCACCAAAACCAGTTATCCAAACACATTTTGTTGGGCTCTCAAAATTACCTAGTAGACATTTTATTTTGGCGAACCTACTAAGGTATGCTGTTCTTCTGGCTCTGGCAAAATTAGTTATTTGAATAGGCTCAAGGGAATTTTTAGGGGATGATAAAAACATTCTAAAACTGGATTGTTATGATGGTGGCGCAACTCTGTAAACTGGTTATAATAATTGAATCACATACTTTTAATGGATGAGTTTTATGGTCTGTAACTTATATCTCAAGAAAGTAATTTATAAGAATCATTTGAAAAAATGGTTTGATAAAGTTTATAATAATTATTACTTGTTTATTGTATATGTTGTAGAAAATAAACCCAAAGGAAAAAATTATCCATAATCTCAACATTTGGAAATAACAGTATTAAATTTTATTTATTTATTATTTTTTAAATAAATTTTTATTGATTTCAGAGAGGAAATCCGAGAGAGAGAGAGATAAAAACATCAGTGATGAGAGAGAATCATTAATGGGCTGCCTCCTGCACACCCCACACAAGGGATTGAGCCCGTAGCCTGGGCATGTGCCCTAACTAGAATCAAACTGTGACCTCCTGGTTGGTTGCTCAATGTTCAACCGCTAAGCCATGCCAGTTGGGCTTTATTTATTTACTAGAGGCCCGGTGCATGAAAATTCATGTACTGGAGGGGGGTCCCTCAGCCCTGCCTGCCCCCTCTCACAATCTGGGAGCCCTCAGGGGCGGGAGGCAACCTGGCGATCAGGGGAAGGCGACGCCCCATCACACCTCTGCTGCTGCCACTGCTGGCAGTGCAAGCCTCGGCTAGCCCTGGTTACCTGCGCCTTGGGCCGGCCCTAGGCAGCTGGGGGGCTGAGGGGACTGGGGGACTCTGGAGGCAGGTGCACAGAGAGGCTGGACCCGCCTGGGGGCAGGCCCAGCCTTGCCGTGTGCCTGCCACCCCGGCAGGGCTGAGGAGACTGGGTGCCGCCATCTTTGAGGGCAGGGCAGTCAATTAGCATATTCCCTCCTTATTGGCTGTGGGCGCTGCCATCTTTGTGATGGCATGAGGGTCAATTAGCATATTCCTTCTTTATTAGATAGGATTTTTAACAAAGCAAAAACATTTTTGTTTCATTCTAAGAAGGATTTTAACAGAAACCGTATACCTGAATGACATGTATATGTGAGTTTAAATTTAAGAACAATATACGCTACACAATGCATAATAGTTATTAGTCTGTAACATAGTATGGGAAGGGAGAGTTTATTATTTTCCTCCTTTTTTTTTTTATCAATTTCAGATGTTTCAGTTGTACTTAGATATTAATGGAAGCTTTCATCTGTCAAAGCTTTGTAAAAGAAGATGAGCCCTGCTCCCATGAATTGAGTAAATGATGAGTTCTGTTCTTACAGCTGTTTAAATTCTTGTTGAGCCTAAGAGGCACACTTGCCTCACCAAAGCAAGAATGTCAAAGAGATACACAGTCTTTTTTTTATTCTTCAATTATAGTTTATATTCAGTATTTTTAATGTATCTTTTCATACTGTACACATATTTTATAATTTGATGTTTAATAAATTTAGACATTTTTCCATGTGATTGACAGTTCTATAATTTTTTAATAGATACACAACATTACATTGAATATACCTTAATTTCTTTACTATGATTTGGTAAACTTAGTATTGTTTCTCTCTGGCATAACAGCTTTAAAAGCATTTTCTGTATCATACAAGCAGAAAAAGTTTTTTTTAACTAAAATGTCCATGCGTGGTATAGTTGAATGAAGATGAGCATCATATTTAGGATTATAATTACAAGTAAAGAAGAAATAAAGAAAGGTAGAAAATACATTATTATTAAACTAAAACCATAATGAAGTGATGCAAAAAAAAGATTCTTTTTGCCAGTGAAAATGTTCTCAAAAAATTTGATACTGAAATAATAGAAAGTTAGCAATGATAGGAGAATGAAGAAAGTGTGTATAGTATATGTAAGAAAAGAGGAAGGAAGGAAAATTTGGCTTAATATTGAATTATCATGGCGCCTAGAGAATAGGATGGTAACTAAACCTTAGTGTTAAAGAGAATCACTGTCATAATAATTCATTCACAAATATTTATTGAAGGTTCTCTACTGTGTAATGCATTCTGCAGGCTCTAAGGAGATAGATTGGTGGGTAAAAAGTAGACACTGCTCCTACTTTCATGTAGTTATAGAAGTGAAGTGGCCAACACTAATCAGATAATCATAGAAACTACATACCTTGAAGGAAAGGAACATGTAACTATATAACCTAGAAATCTGGCCTTGATTGGGATCTAGGTTGATTCCTCAGTTGAATTGAGAGAATAAACATTGAGTGCAAATGCCTTTAAAAAAATTTAAGTTGTGTATTTGAATTAGTGCCATGGTATAAGACATTTTTTCTTTTTTTTTTTTAAATAAATCTTTATTCAGATTATTACAATTATTTCTCCTTTTTCCCCCCATAGCTCCCCTCCACCCAGTTCCCACCCCACCTTCTGCCCTTACCTCCCCCGCACTGTCCTCATCCATAGGTGTATGATTTTTGTCCAGTCTCTTCATGAACCCCCCATACCCCTTTCCCCCTGAGAATTATCAGTCCACTCCCTTTCTATGCCCCTGATTCTATTATATTCACCAGATTATTCTGTTCCTCAGGTTTTTAATTCACTTGATTTTTAGGTTCACTTGTTGATAGATATGTATTTGTTGTTCATAATTTTTCTCTTTACTTTTTTCTTCTTCCTCTTCTTTAAGAATACCTTTCAGCATTTCATATAATACTGGTTTGGTGGTGATTAACTCCTTTAGCTTTTTCTTGTCTGTGAAGCTCTTTATCTTCCCTTCAATTCTGAATGATAGCTTTGCTGGGTAGAGTAATCTTGGTTGTAGGTTCTTGCTATTCATCACATTGAAAATTTCTTGCCACTCCCTTCTGGCCTGCATAGTTTCTGTTGAGAAATCAGCTGACAATCGTATGGGTGCTCCCTTGTAGGTAATTAACTGTTTTTCTCTTGCTGCTTTTAATATTCTCTCTTTGTCTTTTGCTCTTGGCATTTTAATTATAATGTGTCTTGGTGTGGTCCTCTTTGGATTCCTTTTGTTTGGGGTTCTGTGCGCTTCCTGGACTTGTAAGTCTATTTCTTTCACCAGGTGGGGGAAGTTTTCTGTCATTATTTCTTCAAATAGGTTTTCAGTATCTTGCTCTCTCTCTTCTTCTGGCACCCCCATAATTCTGATGTTGGTACGCTTGAAGTTGTCCCAGAGGCTTCTTACACTATTTTCAACTTTTTGGATTTTTTTTTTTGCTTTTTGCTTTTTCGGTTGAGTGTTTTTTGCTTCTTTGTGTTTCAATTCTTTGACTTGATTTTTGTGTTCCTCTTGTCTGTTTTGGGGTCTCTGTATAATATTTTTTATTTCAGTCAGTGTATGTTTAATTTCTAGTTGGTCCTTTTTCATATCTTCGAGGGTCTCGTTATATTTATCGGCCTTTTCTAGGATATTCTTAAAAAGCCTTATAACCGTGGTTTTGAATTCTATATCCAGTCGTTTGTTTTCCTCCATTTCTTTCGTTTGTGATCTGATTCTTTGACGCCGCATTTTCACTGCTTCCCTGAGTTGGTAAGGTAGATTTGTGTGCTAGGTTTCCAATATGGCCCAGTGGGTCTGCCTCCCCAGTTAACCTGAGGTGGACACTCTTGGTGCACCCCTTTGTGGACTGTGTGTACAGCCTTGTTGTAATTAAGTCTTGATTGTTGTTGGTATCACTGGGAAGAATTGACCTCCAGGCCAGTTGGCTGTAAGGATCAGCTGTGTCTATGCTGGGAGAAGTTCGGTGCTGGAGACAGCCTTATAGGATTAGACTTGCCAAATTGCAATAGCCTCTGTGCTCAGCTTGGATGGGGTGGAGTCTCAGTCTTGGCTTCCTGTCAGCCTTACCCTTGCGCGCACGTGCGCGCCTTCAGACCTCCACCTTCCCTGGCTCCTGAGTCTCTGCCCGAGAGTCCAGACTCCCCCCACAAGAGCGTGGGTCCCCAGGGGCTCACCTGGAGCGGGGTTCAGTGCAGTCAGGGACCTCCGACTCCCTTACACTAGGGAAAGCCTGTGGCAACCTCCGCAGCCTTTGTGCACACTGGCACGCGCGCACGCGCTTTCAGTCCTCCGCCTTCCCTGGCTCCTGAGTCTCTGCCCAAGAGTCCAGACTCCCCCGACAAGAGCGTGGGTCCCCAGGGGCTCGCCTGGAACCGGGGTTCAGTGCAGTCAGAACTGGGGCCCAGTGGAGTCAGGAACCTCCGACTCCCTTACACTAGGGAAAGCCTGTGGCAACCTCCGCAGCCTTTGTGCGCATTGGCGTGCGCGCGCGCGCTTTCAGTCCTCCGCCTTCCCCGGCTCCGGAGTCTCCGCCCGAGAGTCCAGACTCCCCCCACAAGAGCGTGGGTCCCCAGGGGCTCGCCTGGAACTGGGGTTCAGTGCAGTCAGAACTGGGGCTCAGTGCATTCAGGAGCCTCTGACTCCCTTCCACTAGGGAAAGCCTGTGGCAACCTCCGCAGCCTTTGTGCGCACTGGCGCGTGCGCGCTTTCAGTCCTCCGCCTTCCCCGGCTCCCGTGTCTCCGCCCGAGAGTTCAGACTCCCCCCGTAAGGGCGTGGGTCCCCAGGGGCTCGCCTGGAACTGGGGTTCAGTGCAGTCAGAACTGGGGTTCAGTGCGGTCGGGGGCTTCCTTCCCCCTTCCGCCAGAGAAAGTCAGCCAGGCTCTCAGCCGCCCTTCCTCTCTGCGCGCACAAAGACCCTTTGCCGTACCTCCAATTCTCTGTGAGCTTTTCTCTTTCCTTCTAGTTGTAGAATTTTCACTCAGCCAGCTTTCCTGTGGTTCTGGATGGTGTCCGTTCTGTCTTTTAGTTGTAGTTTTGAAATTGTTGTGCGAGGCAGCAGTTTAGGTGCTTACCTATGCCGCCATCTTGGTTTCCAGGATTCAAGTCATTTTTTCAAGGCCCTCTTTTTACTTTGCTCTCTGATTTTATTATTATTATTATTATTAATCCTCACCCAAGGATGTTTTTCCTTTTTTTTTTGAAGAGAGGGAAAGACAGAGAGAAACATTGATGTGAGAGAAACACATCGATTGGTTGCCTCCTGCACATGCCCCTACCAGGGCCAGGCCTGGGAGGAGCCTGCAACCCAGGTACGTGCCCTTGACAGGAATTGAACCCAGGACCCTTTTGTCCACAGGCCGAGGCTCTGTCCACTGAGCCAAACTGGCTAGGGCTGCTCTCTTATTTTGATTACTTTTCATAAACCTTCCTTATACTCATACTTAACTAATACATTTATTGATTTATCTATAAAATAACCCTTTTTCCTGATTGGCTAGTGCTTGATCTAAAATTCTAAAAGTAATACCATATTATTTTGTCAAAGTTCAAATACACATAACCTTGATCTAACTGTTCCAGTTCTAAAATCGATCCTACAGAAGTATCTGTGCAAGTGCACATATTTACATGTATAAGAATGTTCATTGATGCATAGTTTTAATAGGGAAAAATCAGAATCAATCTAAATAAACATAAAGACTAGAGAATATGTAATTGCTTTTCAAAAATGAGTTTGATCTATGCTTTGACATTGAAAAATCCTCCTAATGTATAGTGAAAAAGTAAGGTTTTCAAAAATACACATAATATTTTCATTTTATAAATGCCTAATTTGTCTCTCTAGAAATGGTTTTGGAAAGATGCATAACAATCTGGTAACTGATTACCTCTGGGCAGTGATATAAGATGTTTTGTGTGCAGGTAGAGTAGCTACTTTTAATCTTATTCAGTTCTGCATTATTTAAATTTTTAATAACAGGAATATATTATTATATAGAAAACATGAATAAATGAATCAATTTAAATGCTTGTCACATAACTGAATTTTTTTGGTTCCCTTCTCATAAGCTATTCAATAGATAATGACTAGGCTATCTTTACCTTTTCCTTTAATCCATATTATAAATTGAATCCTTTAATAGGTGACCTAAAAACAATTTATTATTGATATTTAAAAGAAAAATGGTAGCAAGTAAGGAAAAGTACTGGTAAAAAATAAATAGGTCCTAAGTGTATTCAGATCCTTTGTTTACAATGTTCAACTGTAATATATATCTGTATGTATATGTATTACAGTTGAACATTGTAAACAAAGGATCTGAATATATATTTTTTGTTTATATGTTTTGTAAATGGAGTCACCTTTGTATAATTTTTTTTATTTTTATTTTTAATTTTTATTGAATTTATTGGTGTGACTTTAGTTAATAAAATTACATAGGTTTCAGGTGTACAACCCTATAATACATTATCTATATATTGTATTGTGTGCCTACCATCTCAAGTCAAGTCTCCTTCCATCACTGTTTATCCCCCATTACCTTCTTCTATCTGCCCCACCCTCCTTTCCCTCTGGTAATCACCACCTTTGTATAATTTTAAAATATGTCTACCAGAATAATTTAATTAAGAAAATTATTTCATATCATGTTTCAGTGTGCTTTTTAAGAAATTAGATTATTACCTTTCAGGTTTCTCAGGATCATGAAACAATGGCACAAGTTTTGTTCAGCAGGAATTTGAGATTGAATGTAGCTTTAACTTTCTGGAAAAAGAGAAGTATAAGTGAACTTGTAGCTTATTTGGTGAGGTAAGTGTGACCTTTTTGTTCAATAAAAAGTAATTTCTAGTATGCTATTTACAAGTGCCTCTTATTTTTTGTTATTACTGGCTAAACTACGTTTAGCTTTAATAGAAACAATATAGTTTAAATTGCATTCAACACCAGTCTAAGAGTAACCAAAATAAAGGAAACCATCAGTTTTATCAGACTGAATAAAGCTGTTACCTTCTCTAATATTCTTTTTTTTTATAATATATTTTTATTGATTTCAGAGATGAAGGGAGAGGGAGAGAGAGTTAGAAACATCAGTGTTGAGAATCATTGATTGGTTGCCTTCTGCACGCCCCTTACTGGGGAATCGAGCCTGCAACCCGGGCATGTGCCCTGTACCAGAATCGAACCTGGAACCCTTCAGTCCACAGGCCAATGCTCTATCCACTGAGCCAAACCAACTAGGGCTTCTCTAAGCTTCTTATCCATTATACTAAGAGATACCAATATTGGAAAACTAAACCTTTAAGAATCACCTTTGAGTGGAAATTTTAAATATTACCTTCTCAAATGTTACCTTAGTGAGGCCTTCCTTTGCCACCTTATTTAAAAATATACATTTCTTTACTCCTATCTATCTTTTCTGTTTTATTTTTCTCTGTAGCATTTACCACCATCTGCATGTTCTATATATTTTACTTGTTTATATGTTTTCTAGAGGCCTGGTGCCCAAAAATCACACACTTGGGGTGGGGGGTCCCTCAGCCCAGCCTATGCCCTCTCGCAGTCTGGGAGCACTCGGGGGATGTCCAACTGCTGCGGAGGCAGGAGAGGCTCCTGCTACTGCCACGGTGCTTGCCACCTGTCAGCCTGGCTTCTGGCTGAGCAGTGCTCCCCTTGTGGGAGCACACTGACCACCAGGGGTCAGCTTCTGTGTTGAGAGTCTGCCCCCTGGTGGTCAGTGTGTGTCATAGCAACCGGTTGTTCCACCATTTAGTCGATTTCCATATTAGCCTTTTATTATATAGGATTGTCTGTCTCTGCATTCTCCCACCCACCTCCAACTCTCTCTCTCTCTCTCTCTCTCTCTCTCTCTCTCTCTCACATACACACACACACACTCTAGAATGCAAGTCCTATCTCTTTGTTTACTGATGTACCCCCAACATCTGGCTAATCATACACACTTGGATTATTTGTTGAATGAGTGAAATTTTCAAAGGCAGTGTGAAGGTCATCCTATATAAAACCCTAAGCCGGCAGTTAGAGACCTCCCAAGGGGTCCCGGACTGCAAGAGGGCACAGGCTTGGCTGAGGGACAACCCCCCCGCCTCCAGTGCACCAGGCCTCTAGTATGAAAATAATTGAAGAAATTATCTCTCTAAGTAATGCTATTCTTTTTGTACCCACAGGATAGAAGACCTTGGAGTGGTGGTGGATTGTCTTCCTGTGCTTACCAATAGGTAAAAAAAAATATTTTTCAAAAAATAAATTAGTTTAAAAAAGACAAATTATGACCTATTCATATTTTTATGACTTGTATTTATTTTAGTTTACAAGAAGAAAAACAGTACATCTCACTTGGCTGCTGTGTAGACTTGTTGCCTCTTGTAAAGTCACTACTTAAAAGCAAATTTGAAGAGTAAGTGCTGATCTGAATCTCAAGTCATTTTTTCTTTTTCAACATTCTGTGCCCTGTGAGTGCATTAGTAGTAGATTGAGCTCCTTAAAACATACATGGTTTCTCTTTTTAACTTGCTTATAGTCCAGTTAGGAAAAGAATATGAAGTGACTAAAGACAATTACAGAAACATCTATAAACAAGTTATATAAAATGCAGTTTTGTGAAATAAATGTTTAGAAGAGGGAAAGGTCAATGTAATATTTGCGTTGGTTTATTTCTGAGTAGTGGAAGTATTTGTGTAAAGGCTTCTTAGATGAAAATACTTGAATTTTGTAACAAAATGTCATTTCAGATATATAATAGTTGGTTTAAACTGGCTTCAAGCAGTCATAAAAAGGTGGTGGTCAGAACTATCATCCAAAACAGAAATTATAAATGATGGGTGAGTATACCTTTAAAGATAACCGTATGCTTCTAAATTTTATTTTATTTCACTTTTTTCCCCCAGAAAAGCAGTTGGATTTAACTAGGTGATAATTTTATTCTGTGATCATCAGTATATAATATTCTCTTTATTTTCAGGGAAATACTAAATTGGGATACTGTTCATATGTGAAAATTACATATAGAAGTTGAATTTCAGAGCCCAGTAACCTCTTCTTTTAGCAGAACCCTCCTCCTCATTTTAGAAGGAAAAAGCACAGCAGTGATTTAACCATTATAATGAGTAAGAGAGAGAAAAAGAGATAGTCCTTAGTGGAATAAGTAACGAGGCACAGGAATGGAGGTATCCTGCAGAGTCCTTTAGCTACCTAGACACTAACCTTAGAATCCAATTCTAAGAACTGTATTATAACCATCAAATTTTGAGTATTGCAATTAGATTTAGTATTTAGTATCGCACTTTGAGTGTTGCAATTCTAAAAAACTATATTATAATCATCATAATTTGAGTATTGCCTTGCTATGAAAATATGTAGGTATTCTACCAAATGAACAAGATTATCATGAAGCTACTAAAAATGTCTCCCAAAGATTTCCTTAAAGTTTACAGTTTTCTTTTTAAATTCTCAAAATGTCCTACTCTATACCCAACAACAAGTTATATAAATGCTTTGTGCCTAGTATTCTTACCCGCATTAACAAATAACCTTTAATTTCTGTGATTGGCATGTACTATTTTAAAGAGTTGCCTGACTTCAGTAATATAATATTCTCTAATAAATACTTGAAAATTTTAAAACTATTTTCATTTACTACCAAAGTTCATATCATATTTGCATTTTCTTTTTTCCTCCTAGAAATATTCATATTTTAAAACAACAATTAAGCAGATTGTGGGAACAAGAAAACCATCTTACTTTGGTTCCAGGATATACTGGTAATATAGCTAAGGTAATCTGTATTTAAGCTTAAAAATTTAAGGTTAAAAATTAATATTTAAGCTTAATTAAAATTTAGAAATAATATGTAAGTATGCATTTATAAATGAATTCTTTCAAATCTTGAGACAAAGTAATTCAGTACTATTCAGTAAGATCTGCAGTCAGTTTCATATTTGCAAATGTTTATGGTCTTCTGGATATGAATGTGACTTTGACAGGGAGCACAAAATTACCCATTGAATGTGTTTGAAATATAGCCACAGAAATAATATGTTGGAGGTTGTTTAATGACCTAGTTCCAATTAAAGAAAAATATTTGAAAAAGTTAAAAATTCAGGTAAGGAAGGCATCTGAAGATTAAGTGAGGAATACAATTAAATGGTTTTGGGGTGTTATATTTTACTTGACTATTGCTAATATCATGCTCTTTAGGAAAGTATACTGTTCAAATCACAATATGAATTTGATATTGGTCTTTATTGATATATTTGTCTCTTAAAGGAAAAGGTACATTAGATTTTAATATTTAAACTACAGAAAATATTGGTATATAAAACACATATAATTGCAAAAAAGTCATTGTTAAAATTTTCCACCCTTTTACTGAGCATATTGCTATCATAAATGGGCATTAGTCAGAAATATAAAATTGTTTTTTAATTTAAAAATATACTAAATAAGAGGATTTATGTTATAGACTTAATTGTAAAAATTTTCTTGGATACTTTTCAAGGAAAGAAACAAAATGATGTACCAAGCATGTGTTTTACCACTGTATAATTTAACTTTGTAGAATTTTTAATGATTAAAATATAAACAGAAATCAGTTCCAGAAGTATTTTTCTGTTGTTCTTTTGATAATGGGGGGGGGGGGGGGGGGCGCGGGAGTAGGAGGGAGTGGAGCATAAAAGCTGAAAGAAATTGGAATGCTTTAGAGCATACCTGATATATCACATTGTTCTGGAGGGGTCTTATATTCTTGGTAACAGAACTGAAAAATTAATGTTTTCTTAGAAATTTGCTTTGGATTGTAATTTTTTATAAAGAAAGAAGCTTTATTGTGAACATGAGATTAAGATAAAGACAATATGGAGTGATTAAAAGTTCTATGAAGTTCCTTAAGCTATGATAAAAAACCTCTTTTATAAGATTAAACACTCAATTATAGTTTTCTTGAAGGTAGAAATCAGAAAGATAGGCTATCATCAAACTGAAAGAATTGTTGTGAATGATTTAATGATCTTGCCTACCTATAAAGACAGAATTGCTTGATCACAAGAACCAAACCATTTACTCAGCACTTAGCAAACATTTATTGAGCCCTTGTTGTGTGCAGGCCCTGTGCTAAACAAATGCAGATTAAAAAGTTGAGTACACCACATCATTTACCCTCAAAGGTTACAAAGGGAAACTGAGGCAAATCAAGTAATAAAAAGGGAGAAGAAAGGGGTTGTGTATATGTATATTTACTGTACTAGCTAATGAAATGTTTTTGTTTTATTTTCTAAGGATGTAGATGCTTATTTATTACAGTTGCATTGAAAGACTTCATCTACTAAAGAGCATTTGGTTATTCAAAACATACCTGGACTATATGATTTCCAAACAAGTCTCATTGGAGAACTGTGAACTGTGGAAGAAATCAAAACCTTTTTCTTTTAAAGCCACGTATGAAACCAATAACAAAACCCTAACAATCTACTTCACATTGAAGTGGAAAAATATCCGAAAGGAGCAGCTTCAACTTTAATAAGGTGAAAGTGCACTATGAAGATTGTTCACCTTTGCTGCATTTGGGATTTATATGGTTGCTTGGCAAGAACTACTGGATCTTAATGCAATCCTTCATAAGAATATACTTCATACTATGTGAAAAAATAAGACAAAACTTATAACTAGGAAAAGCAAAGACCAATCATCATTACTTTTTTTAAGATTGTGTTTTATAAGAAAACACTCAAATGGTGTGCAGCTATTTTCTTATGTTGAAAGACTTTGAAAGTTTTAAACATCATAGCAAATAATCAATACTAAAAGTTTTTTTTGTCCACACTGAGATACTGTGTAAACAAAATGCCTTAATTATTAATAAGCCAATGTATATGATACCAAGATCTGTTTTAAAAAAAAGTAAAACCAACCATGCTTCTGGCATGAAAGTTATGGAATTAAATCAGGGGTTTCTATTCATGTGGAATGTTGTTCAAACTTATTCCACACCATCTTTAAAACTTGAGAATATTTTTAATATCTCTGAAATTTTTTTGCCAGAATTGTCATGTCATGTATGTATGTGTTATTACTATATAAAAGAAAGAGGTAAATATGTATTTGTATGTGTGCTTAGCTGGAATTGTTCATAGAGTTGGCTAATTTATATTCACTTTCTATTGTATATAGATTTCTAATATTTTCAGTTCTGTATCATTTAAGCTTCATTTGAGTAAATTTACTAAATATTCCCATTATTTGCTTTTTAAAAATCTGGTTTTGTATGAATTCTAATTGTTTTTCACTACATTATGATTTAAAGAATTACATACAATGCTTTAGCAATGTTTACAGTTAGTGCTGACCTTATATTTTGAATTCCAATACTTTATATTACTACCTCCTCCAATGGTTGGTATGAAATGCCAGCAGACTGTATGAGGTGTGTTTTTTTTTCTTAATACCATTTTTTGGTGTCAATGACCCCACTTGTGGAATGTCTTCACAGCTGTATATTTTAGCCTGTCTTGAGAGTGATTGGGCTTTAAATACCACTATTGTTTCCTACATCATCTCATCTTTAATGAGCCCGAGATGCATCTGAGCAAAGATTCTTAGTATCAAATTTCTGTGCAGTAATCCTTCAAGCACTTGAATGTAAGTCTTTAGCATTTACCCAATTAGCGACTACTGATGTGAATCCTAAACAAGCATCTTTATTGGTTTAAAAATATTAAAAATGTTCTCTTTTACTGAGTTCTCCTTTTGTTTAGCTATATTCCATATAGCTATGTATTCTTCACAGTAGTAATTGGCTATTTTCTTAAGTCTTTATTATAATTTCAGAGTACTGCACTTCTGTGATTTAAGAGTTGAGTTATTTAAGAACTCATTTTTCAGGAGGTGGGAATTTGAATCGGAAATCTGAATCATCTCTGTGAAACCTTAAGATGATGAAATATAACCTTTCTTTGTTCCTATTCCTTTAGTTATCACTTTTATCTAATAGTTTGAACCAGTTAACTCAGAGCATGGTGCTACTGAGGCTAAGGACAGGAACTTTACTAGTAGTACAGGTTCATTCACTTTACACACATATACAGAACTATTCATAGTTACAGACTGCACCTTTGCTTAGGTATCTGTCTCACAGATTCAGCTTTTGATCACAAGGACGATGGTGTGTATACTTATCATAAACCCTTCACCTCAAATAGAAAGATATCTCAAATAATTGGTATATGTAATACTGTAGACTTTGAATCTAATATTTAAAACAATATAATATTAAAAATAATATAATATCTAAAATACTGTGTTATAATTTTCTCTGATAAGATCATTGACTAAACAATATCTTCTAAAATTAAACTTCAATAAATCAAACTTCAGTAAAAATTAAGTACAAATGAAACATATTAAGAAAAGGCACTTCCTCATTAACACTGAGTTCTTGTGCTTAACTTTGGGTTTGTTGAAGGAGAGTTGATACTCCATTTTATTTACTTGGAGCTATATAAAGCAGCAGTCTTTAGCTCACAACGATTATTCAATGGCACACATTCCTAATTCTTGGTCTTTGCAATTGGCCTTAATACCTACCTCTCACTGACTGAGTTATGATTAGTATTAGTTGATTTTAAGATTGTTGATAAAAGATGTTAGATAAGTAAATATTATTGAACACTTCTGTTGCTATTAAGCTCTTAGCATGCTATTTAATCAGAATAGTTTTGATACCCAGAAAGAGCCAAAGGAAGTGTTTACAAAATATTTTGGCTGTTGTATTGACCTGGATTAGGACAATTGCTGTCTGTCATCACTCATTTGTGGCTGTGCTGCTAAGCAGTATACAGAAGTGAGGGACTACCCACGGTTCTGTGCCTTACTACCTCTTCTACCTTTTAGGTTTTCTGTACTGAACTTTGCTAACTTTGCAAGTCTAAGTACAGTTTATTGAAGTGATAGAGGGTTATAATCAAGTAATTTGTTTCTACTAGAAATAAAGTGAATGGATTTTGTAATAAGTGATCATGATCAGAAAAATGGTTAAAAGTTAGGAAGCAAGCATTATCAGGTGGTTTTAAAAATTAATCTTTTGACAGTAATTTTAAAGGTAATTGACAGATTATTACATGAGTCCTGAGATGTGAGGATTTGGATATCTGTATCTACTTTGGGGAATCATTAATGTCAGCACTGAAGTCTAAGGGCTACTGAGGAATTAAATCCTTATCTATCCCCCTAAACATATTTGGTACATGTCATATCCTAACCTTAAAAATTGTTGTGTGTGTGTGTGTGTGTGTGTTCAAGGCTATATTTCTGGCCTTTGAAATAGTAATTTTCTCAAACTTGGAGCATTTCTACATTTGGCAAGTTATTAATATTAATGGATAACTAATTTGAGTAAGGATTATTACCTATTAAATACTGATAATAGAAATCATGTAAATGTTTATTTAGTTACTTAAATGAGTCAAGGAATCTGAAGGAAAAAAAAAAAAAACACACCGAAATTTAAGTTAATATTTTGTTAGTCATTCCCAGTATCTCTTCCTATTTAAGAACAAGATGGTAATGCAGTTGCCTTTATTGATTTAAGGGGGAAAAATAGAATCACAAGCAGCTGACTTACTTGGAGTGGTCCATTTGGATGCACTACTTATCTTTCAATATAGACTATTATTTTCTGGATTACTTCAGGTGAAAAAAGTATTGTTGGACATTTGTTGGTAGGTATTTACTCCTATGTTATTCTTTCCCCCCTCAGTTTCTAGTTCTTCTAGCTGTGAAAATTGTCATAAAACACACTATTCCCTCCTTTTTTATTCTGTAACAGGAATATAGAATAAAAAGTTCCTCCCTAAATACTGTATGCTTCTAATTTGTAGTGTAGCTTGATTGATTCAATAACAGCACTGACTACAACAATAAAAATAAGTACTGCATATCATATATCCAGTATACTGAGTACACTTTTGTGGTTTTTTTAAATTAATTAATTTATTTTAATTTTAGAGAGTGGAACAAGGAGAGGGAGAGGGAGAGGGAGAGGGAGAGGGGAGGAGAGAGAAAGAGAGAGAAGTTGTCTCCCACACTTGGTCCAACACGGAATCAAACCAACACCACCTTTTGGTGTACGGGATGATGTTCCAACCAACTGAGCCACTCTGGCCAAGGCCTGAGTATATTTTCCAATGCTGTACTTATTTCAAATATTGTAGGCATTATTTCCTCAGGTTTAGATTATTGATTTAATAGTATCTGCTAAAATCAAACTTTAGTAAAAATTAAGTACAAAACATAATACAGTTGACCCTTGAACAACCCTGGCTCCCCCACCCCCTGTAGTCAGAAATTCACATATGACTTTTGACACCCCCAAAACTTAACTGCCAGTAGCCTTCTGTTGACCAAAAGCCAACATAAACAGTTAACACATATTTTGTGTTATATGCATTATATGCTATATTCTTTTTTTCAATTTAAATATATCTTGTTTTTATGTTCCTGGCATCTTCATTTCTCCCTCCTTCATCATATCACTTCCACACAAAAGCATCTTGTTGATTTCATAGTCAAAAGAGCTGATTTTTCCAAAGCTCTAAGAGAAGTTAGCAATGTACACATAAAACACTTTCAGAAATTATTTAAATTCATTAGTCACAATTGTTCTCTCTTTTATTGACATAAAACAGCTAAAGATGGGCTTTCCAGAGAACTCCAGTGAAAGCTTTACCAGGGGAAAAATAGTAGGACACACACCACGAAACCAGAAGAAAAGTTCACACCAGGTCAGTGATTTACAGCTCCTAGGTTAATGAACTGATAAGACTTGGGATGAGGAAGAATAACAGTAGTAAGAATGCATTGTTGGCAGACTTGAGTAGGGGAAAGGGAATGTTGACCTGAAGAAGGAGAGGTGGTACTAAGTATGACAGCTGGCAGGTGAGTCATCAAAGGCCCATTTACACCATCAATACCTATGGGTCATCCTCACCACTGCACAGAAGATGTCTTTTGAGTATTAAATTGGCATCCTCTAAAGTATCTCTTTCTCCCCTTTGGGAAAAAATGTCCTGGTATTCACCACCTCCAACCTCCCTCATTCCTCAGAATGCTGCTGTTTATACTTGAGACATTCTTCAAAATCATTTTAGTTGGTTGTGCATTTTACAATCTGCACAGGGAAACTGAGGCACAGTTGGAGACTTTTCTACAAAGTGTTACAGCCTAACATCATATTTCTATACAAAGCCTTGTTGAGAGTATTACAGATGTCCCCCCTTTTACCCTCATTACCTCCCTCCACTCATTTCTCACCCAGCCCTAGGCTTTCACCACATTATCTGTCCATAGGTAATGCATATAAGATCTTTGGTTGATCTCTTCCCACTTCCCTCCCACTTCCTTCTGAGATTCGTCAGTGTGTTTCATGCTTCCATGCCTCTGATTCTATTTTATTCACCAGTTTATTTTGTTCATTAGATTTCTTGTTCGTTTATTTTTATTTTTATTTTTTTTCTTTCTTTTTTTTATTTTATTTTTTTAATTGTTTGAAGTATTACAAATAGTAGTACATATGTCTCCTTTTTTTTTTTCCTTCCCCATTGACCTTTCCCTGGCCTCCCCTTCCCCCCAGTACATGCCTTTACCTGCCCCCTCCCCCCAGTGTTTTTTATCCATTGGTTATGCTTAAATGCATGCGTACAAGTCCTTCGGTTGATCTCTTACAGCCCCCCCCCGCCCCCCGCAACCTCCTCTGCCTTCCCACTGTAGTTTGATAGTCTGTTCAATGCTTCTTTGCCTCTGTATCTATTTTTTCCCCATTTCATTCCTTTAAAAAATCTTGCCTCTGCAGACTAGAAATAAACATATAATAACAAAAAATGTTTGAGACCCAATTTCCATGTCCAACAGTTCTGAGTCCCCATTTCAATGTCAAACAGTTCCTTATGTGTACATGTCAGCAATGATATCTGGATGGTGGGCACATGGTGGCAATGCAGGTCCGACCCTCTCTGGTTTGGTCCTAGGCAACTTGCTGCGTCGCACAGCTGCTGACTGCTAGGGTGGCAAGGCGTCATCAGCGTCTTCCATCTCTGGACTGTTTCTCCTCTTCGTGGTTGGAGCAGACCTGTCAATTCCTCTCTGTTGCAGGAATCCACATGGTCTTGGAGTTGTTTTCTGAAAGTATACAAACATATTCTCGACCAAAAGTTAATAAAGGAATCTTTTCTATATAATTGATTTGGGATCCTTTTTATTTTTGCCCAAACGATTTTCCTTTGTCTTATTTAGACACCATGTGTGTTTTTCATGGGTGTCTTGCTGTTAGCATTACAAATGAAAACTAATTTTGTAAAGTAAAAATTTTCTAGATGTAATTTACTTATAGGATATTTTTCCTTACATGATATTACCCTTCTATCCCCCCTTTTTTGATTAATGAAGGCTTTTGTAACTTTTATAATGCAGTCTTGATGACTTTAAATTTTAATTTTTTGACAAAAATATGACTGCTTTAGTTTCATTGCATGTTCAGGAATTTTACCATGAGATGAACTACCAATAGAAATTTTAGTTACCACATTAGGAACAGCTTTTTGTCCAGTACAATTAAATTTTCTTGAATATTCACTTATTTCAATTAGCCTATTTAAATTAATCTGAAAACTTGATTATTATTTTACTGTCAAATTTAGTACTCTACCAACAATCTTAATTTACCCTGTAAATATTAGTGGAAAGGATTATTTGCATTCTTGAGTAGGCCCTGAGCATTCCTGGTGCTAGGCTGGATTTAGATATAGGGCAGCTGCTATCGACCAAGTCTCTGTCTGTTACCTGGGTCCCAATCTGAGCTGGGCCAAGTCACTGTCTGTCACCTGTTTCCCGATCTGAGCTGGGCGTGGGAAGCAAAGCAGCCATGGGGGCAGGAGACCTCCCTCAGACGGGGTGAAGGTTCAGGCCCCTGCAAGGTTGGGGGGGGTGAGGGTCTGTGCCCCACCTCTGTTGATCCCCAAGTTCTCTCCTGATGGCCCCGCTTCGACTGTGCCTGTCTTAGGTTGTTCCTTCCCTGAGGAATCTTACCCGTCTCTGGCTAACCAGTCATCCTCCGGGGCCAAGCAGGGTGATGTGAGGTTCAGTTCTGTCTCCTTGGTAGCCTATGCCCCCGTGGCCTCCACGCCCAGTACCTGCCTTGGGATCCCCTGGCCTGCTGGTGGGGCCCCAGCACTGATCACATATCTCGGGGAACTCAGGTTTCTTCTCCAGGGAGGGCCCAGCTCACACGATTGGGCGAGAGACAGATCCATGGTACCAGCCACCACGAGGCTTCATGTTCAGCATGAACAGAAAGCTCAGGCAACAGCTGAGAGCAATTGGATTGTGAGAAGAGGGTCCCTCTTGGCACAAAAGGCAAGAGGGGCCAATATAGAATGCTTAAGTGCCTTCCCAATGCCTTAATTCCTTCTGAAAGGGATTATATCCTTTCATGTCCTTTTTTTTTTTTTTTTTTTTTTTAAATTGCTGCCAAACATTCCAAGAATTAGTTTGTAAGTTTATTTGGGATAATTGTACAATATGCTGTTGTGAAATATCTAAAATTTTAATAACATTGTAGAATAATATCATGTAAGGATATTCTTTGCTCTAGGCCATGGCTATTAAATTTCAAACTGGCTGTCAATTTCTTTTTGTAACCTTATATAAATTTTGTCAGGAAGGCAAAAACACAAATTATTTCCCCATAACCCCCCACCCCCTACTTATGTCCCACCCCCTTGTTGTCTGTGTCCATTGATTAGGCTCATATGCATGCACACAAGTCCCTTGGTTGATCTCTCTCCCTTACCCCCACCCTCCCCTACCTTCCCTGTGGTATGACGTGCTGTTTGACGTTTCTCAGTCTCTGGATTTGTTCTTGTTCATCAGTTATGCCATTCATTATATTCCACAAATGAGTGAGATCATGTGATACTTATCTTTCTCTGCCTGGCTTATTTCACTTAACATAATACTCTCCATCTCCATCCATGTTGTTGCAAATGGTAGGAACTCCTTCTTTTTTACTGCAGCGTAGTATTCCATTGTGTAGATATACCACAGTTTTTTAATCCACTCATCTGCTGATGGGCATTTAGGCTGTTTCCAAATCTTAGCTATGGTGAATTGTGCTGCTATGAACATAGGGGTGCATATATCCTTTCTGATTGGTGTTTCTAGTTTCTTGGGATATATTCCTAGAAGTGGGATCACTGGGTCAAAAGGGAGTTCCATTTTTAGTTTTTTGAGGAAACTCCATACTGTTCTCCACAGTGGCTGCACCAGTCTGCATTCCCACCAGCAGTGCACGAGGGTTCCTTTTTCTCCACATCCGCGCCAGCACTTGTCATTTTATTTTTATTTTTAGATTTAATTATTGATATATATGTATTTGTTGCCATTTTATTGTTCATTTTGATCTCCTCCTCCTCCTCCTCTTCCTTCTTCCTCCTCCTCCTCCTCTTTTTTTCTTAAAGAATATCCTTCCACAGTAGTTTGATGGTGATGAACTCCTTTAGCTTTTTCTTGTTTGTGAAGCTCATCTGACCTGCAATTCTAAATGAGAGCTTTTCTGGGTAGAGTATTCTTGGTTGTAGGTCCTTGCTATTCATAACTGAATATTTCTTGCCACTCACTTCTGACCTGCAAAGTTTCTGTTGAGAAATCAGCTGACAGTTGTATGGGCACTCCCTTGTAGGTAACTAACTGCTTTTAAGATTCTCTGTTTGTCTTTAACCTTTGGCATTTAATTATGTCTTGGTGTGGGCCTCTTTGGGTTCCTCTTGTTTGGGACTCTTTGCGCTTCCTGGACTTGTAAGTCTATTTCTTTTAACAGGTAGGGAACGTTTTCTGTCATTATTTCTTTAAACAGGTTTTTAATATCTTGCTCTCTCTATTCTTCTGGCACCCCCATAAGGTGAATGTTGGTATGCTTGAAGTTGTCCCAAGAGGCTCCTTACACTCTCCCATATTTTTGGATTCTTTTTCTTTCTGCTGTTATGATTGGGTGTTTTTTGCTTCCTTATATTCCAAATCGTTGATTTGATTCTTGGAATCCTCTTCTCTACTGTTGAATCACTGTAAATTATTCTTTATTTCAGTTGGTGTATGCTTAATTTCTGACTGGTCTTTTTTCATGTCTTTGACATTCTCATTAAGATCCTTTAAAATCTCATGAAGATCCTTGAGTAATCTTATAACCATGGTTTTGAACTCTGTATCCAGTAGTTTGCTTGCTTCCATTTCTTTCATTTGTGACATTTTTTTTTTTTTTTTGTCTTCACATTTTGGTTGCTTCCCTGTGTTTATTTCTATGTATTAGGTAGAGCTGCTATGTCTCCTGGAATTGGTAGAGTGGCCTTGTGTAGTAGGTGTCCTGTAGGACCCAGTGGCTCAGCCTCCCCAGTCACCGGAGCTGGGCACTCTAGGTGTGCCCTTTTGTGGGCTATATGCACTGTCTTCTTGTAGTTGAGCCTTGATTGCTATTGAAGTCACTGGAAAGAATTACCCACAGGCCTATGAGGACCAGCTGTAATTACAGGAGAGAGCTGCTGTTCAGGAGACACCCTATGGAGCAGGACTTGCCTCAGTGAGGCTTTGGTGCTCACTGAGTCTGCCTCTTGAGTATGTTGCTTGTGAATGTGTAAAACTGTAATCTGCTGTGGTTTGAGGCAGTTCACTGGGTGCATTAGCTCTAGAGTCTCAGGGAGGCGCGAAGTCAGCCACTGGCTGGGGCCACCCGACAGGAGCTACAGAGGGAACTGCAGATGGCTGCTATTTGCTATTTGTATTGGGCTTGGAGGTGCCCAGGTGAAGCCCAGCTGTGAAGCAAGGCAGGCTGGTGCTAGTGCTGGGTCTTGGGTCTTTTAATGATAGTTTTGGGGCACTCTGTCACCAGCTGCAGCTTGTTTGAGAGATTTTAGCAAAGTCTGAAGCCTGAGCCAGGACAGGCCATTCATATAGAAAAGCTGCTGCAAACAATTTGGATGAAGCTGCAAATTGCATGGGGCAGGGTGTCAGGGAATCCCCAGGGTGGAGCAAACAGTGTGCCCCAGGCTGATGGAGACTCAGATATGGCTACCAGTCATCCCTGTGACAGGGAAGGTCCCAGCACAGGAACAGTGACCCCTGTGAGCACTCCTGTCTGGGAGAAAGCCACTCCTGAGTTCCTGCCCCGATGCCAGACAATCCAGTTCCTCCCTGTATGTGTTTGGGTCCCCCAAAGGCAACTGGGTGCTGGGAGTTCAAGTAAGTTCGTGCACTGACCCTTTAAAAGGAACACCTGGATCAATCTCCAGGTCACTCAGTCACAATCCCTGCTGGTTCTTACAACCTATAGTTTTGGAGATTTCTCTTCCCAGTTCTGGAACCCTGGGCTGGGGCTCTGGAGGTCTGGTGTGGGGCTAGGACTCCTTGCTCCTTACAGGCAGCCTCCGCAGAGACTATCTCCCTTCCAATTAAAAAAACAGTTCATGTGGGTATCAGACCAGCCCATTCCCTGCCTCCGCCCATCCTACCAGTCTCAGTGTGCTTTCTTCTTTACTACTCTAGTTGTAGGACTTCCATTCAGCCAGCTTTCAGGCGGTTCTGAATGATGGCTCTGGACAGTATTTTAGTTGTAATTTTGATGTAGTTATGGGAGGCAGCGAATATAGGCATTTACCTACGTCACCATCTTGGTTCTCTTTGTACATATACTATATTCTTAAATAAAGTGAACTGAAGAAAAGAAAATGTTATTAAAATCATAAAGGAGAGAAAATACATTTACAGTATTAAAAAATATATATGTATATAAGTGGACCTGCACAGTTCAAACCCATGTTGTTCAAGGGTCAATACCACAGTATTTTCTTTTATAGCCTGTAATTAATCATAAAACAAAAGGGCAGTTACTGTATACCAGTAGTTCTATGAATAGGCAGCCCCATAGTTGCCAGTATTTTTCATAGCAAAGCTAGTTATTTAGTATTGCTTTGATACACAAATGATAATTTTCTGAATTACAAAGTTTTCAGATAAGAGATGCCAAGAGCCTGAATAAGGATATAGCCCCCAAATACACTTGATTCTTATGTTTTACAATATTCTGGATTTTTTTTTTAATGTCTTAGACCCAGGCAAGTTTGTTGTGACTCTGAATTTATACCAAAGCTAAGAAGAGTTGATCCAAAGTATTTTCTAGGATAAGAAAAAGTTATTATGGGTGTCCCAGAATACACTGAATTGCCAGGTTTACTTGTTTCTAGAGTTATTTTATTGGATTTATCAACCAAACTTTCATCATGGAGCCTGGACTAGAATTAGACCTCACCTTACAGGAGTTAGGAGCTAAGTTAGCATCCATTTACTTTCCTACTTTCATTTAAATAGAAAGCAAGAAAGAAGATAGAATAATAACTGCAGCTTAGCCTCAACAACAGCAGGAGAAATGAAGGTTGATACCTTTCTTTTAGGCATGTTCTAAAGCTTACAAAATGTTTAGAAGAGGCTTATAATTTTTCTTTAGCCATCCAGATTCCTTTTCTGCTATTTAGCATACATGATAAGAAATCATCAAAGGGGTGAAACCAACTCACTTTTTAATCTCTTCTTTGAAGGTGCCCCTGTCTGTCCCTTAGACATTGGTGTTCTTCAAGATTCTGTCTATGGTCTTTCTCACTCTACCATTTCCCTGAAAAATACTCTTATTTTCATGGCTTCCTTTACCATCAACATTAATTCTTCTCATTTTGGGAGTGGAAGAAAGGCTATTTTGGGGTTCAAGTAGACATGGATTTTTTTTAAAGGTTGAGAAAATATTGAACTGTATGTTTATCATTCTCAAAAACATGTCTTGCCCTAAACCTAACTTAGCTCATAAATTATTTATTCATTGCCTACTGGAAACATCCATTGGTATATCTTATAGATATATTAAATGCAATATATCCAGAATTGACCTCATTCTCTACCTCCACTTCCCTCCACCAACCCTACCCTGCCCCCACCCTCATACAGAGGGACAAAAAGTCTGTTCTTGCTGTATCCTGGATTTCTATTCTCATTGAATAGCCCCAACATCAGCATTTATCAAGCCACAAACCTGTGAATCATCTTTGAATCATCTCCAACTCACTGAAATCCTGTTGGAGCACCCCCCTAAATTTTACCTTTCTATATCTCTCCACCTTTCCTGCTATTATCGTAGTCTACATTATTACAGCAGCCTCCTGACTCTGGCACTGGTCCTTTATTCCTATAGCTCATTCTCCATACATGCTGCCCTGGAGCAGTCTGTAAAGAACAAGTCTTACTGTGTCACTCCTGAGGCCTCTTAGGACAGTCTGAACAGTGGGGTTTACAATCTTTTGACAACATTTCCTCTCCTCCCTGTGCTCCAGCTAGAATAAATGTGTTTCAGTTTCCAGAAAGCATTACACTTTCTCTGCAAATGCTTCCTTTGTCTGAACACTATTGACCCCCAAGTTCACACAGTTATTCCTTTTTAGCCTTGAAGTCTCAGCCTAACACAGTTCCTCTGGGAAGCCCTCTCTGGAGCCTCTTCAGCTGTTAGAGGTCTCTGGCCACAACTCTTATCTCAACCTTGTTCTCTTAACACTACTTAGTGTTTTGTAATGCTTATTATCTATCTTCCCAGCTAGATTAATAGTTTCATGAGATCAGAAACTCATGTCACATCCCCAGTACCTAACATAAAGCCTGACAATTAGTAGGTATTTGAAGGCCTGGGGTGGGGCAGGAGCCTGGGGAGAGGAGCAAAGAAAGAAAATGGGGGACATCTGTAATACTCTTAACAATAAAAATAAATTTTTAAAAAATGCAAGGGTGTAGCATCTTTGGGAATACATTGTATGAGGAAGTAATTTAGTGATCCAAAGCTATTTCTAATAGCATAGCAGCTAAAAATGAGTGGTTCTAAAATAAATATATCCTGTTTTCTTCTCTCACTTTTTTTTGTTTTAGATTAGTTTATAAATGCTTATGCTATAACAAAATAAAACTTCAGCTAACATATGTTTGATTCTTAAAGGTTGTTACATTTGTTTTTCTATTGTATTGTTTCTACATTCCACATAAAATCCATGCAAATGAGGACCATATATGCAGTGCAAAATTAAGATATTTTCTGATAATGTAAAATACATTTTTTTTCTTGGAATTAAGGTTATCCCTTTATGTTTATGTTTCTTCTCTGCTTTCATCTTAGAATGGTTGAGAATCATATGAAATAATATGTTTCTTTTTAAATTACTATTATACTTTCATACCTATTTATGAAAGTATAATAATGAAAAGAAGAAAATTAAATAACCATAATATCATCCACCTAGCAGTGGTTCTCAATCTTTCTAATGCCGCGACCCTTTAATACAGTTCCTTATGTTGTGGTGACCCCCAATCATAAAATTATTTTCGTTGCTACTTCATAACTGTAATTTTGCTACTGTTATGAATCGTAATGTAAATATCTGTGTTTTCCAATGGTCTTAGGCAACCCTGCTAGCGGTTCTCACCCAGGGCCAAGTGTAGATTACTAAGCATGCAGAAACTAAAAAAAAACAATTATTTAGGCAGAAGAGAAATGTATTCATTTAGAAGCACCTCATTAACTAGACTTTGTAGAAAATGTTTTTTGTTTGTGTTTTTCCCATGGAAAAAACCCTTTTGTGTATTTGATTAAACAAAAAGCTTTTCCAGTGTATGGAAAGTAGGAAACTATACTAAATATATGAAATTCATTTGTATTAAAAATCCATACACATAAGAGAAAATCTAGAAGGAGAGACATAATTGTTCTCATATAAATGAATTTCATATATTTAGTATAGTTTCCTACTTTCCACACACTGGAAAAGCTTTTTGTTTAATCAAATACACAAAAGGGTTTTTTCCATGGGAAAAACACAAACAAAAAACATTGTCTACGAAGTCTAGTTAATGAGGTGCTTCTAACAGAATACATTTCTCTTCTGCCTAAATAATTGTTTTTTTAGTTTCTGCATGCTTAGTAATCTACACTCGGCCCTGGGTGGGGGTAGCTCAGTTGGTTAGAGCATCGTCCTGATACACCAAGGTTGTGGGTTTGATCCCTGGTCACAGCACATATAAGAAGCAACCAATGAATGGATAAATAAATGGAACAATTAATCGATGTTTCTCTTTCTCTCCCTTCCTCTCTCTCTAAAATCAATGAATTAAAAAACTTTTAAAAAGTAATCTGCATTCTGTCCTGGAGGAAACTAATGCTAGAAATGGAGAAAAACATTAATAGTGAGTAATATCAACAGAGGTAGGTAAAGCTAATATATATGTGACTATTACCCTTTGCCTAGAATCAACCCACTATTCTGTGCTATAATCAACCATAAAGATTATATCCTTACTAGGGGCCCAGTGTACAAATTCGAGCACCTTGAAAGAAACTGTGGGCCACGAGGCTGCAGTGGGCATGGGCAGGTCTCGGCCCATCCTCCGCGCCCCTGCCCAGCCCCACCACCACAGCCCCCAATCCCCTGTCTGTCAGCAGCCCTGCTCCCACCGCTGCTGCTCCCACGCACTGATGGCACCAGCCCCACTTGCACCCTGTGACGGCTTGGAGCGATTGGGCCTGATGCCAGCAGTGGGTGTGAGTGAGGCTGGTGCTGTCAGTGGGTGCAAGCAGCGGCTGCTTCTCCGATCACCCCTCAGGAGCAGGGGGAGCTGGAGAAGCCCTCAGAGGTGATCGGGGCCGAGAACCACAGCTTGCACCTACTGACAGTGCCGAGCGATCGGGGCCAGCACCGGGCACCAGCAGTGAGTGCAAGCGGCAGCTCTGGCGCTAGCAGTAGGTGCAAGTGGGACCGGCGCCAGCAGCAGGTGCGACTGCTGGGCGGGACCATGGCGCGCAGGAGCAAAAAATTTTCAGTAACCACCAGAGGCTCACCCTGATGACTGCGACCGGCGCCCTGCCTTGGTCTGGTGCCCCCGCTCACCTGCTCCACCATCCCACTGTGGCCACTGCCTGCTATGCTCTGCGCTCTGTCACCTGCTGCCGACGCTCTCCATGTTCCGTGCACCCCCTGGTGGTCAGCACACGTCATAGCGACTGGTTGTTCGGTTGTTTTGCGATTTGGTCTATTTGCATATTAGGGTTTTATACATAGAGATAGATGTGGAGTAAAAAGAGGGTGATTTTCTTACAAATGGGCACCCTAGTGAATGATCATTCTCCTATAGTGTATTAGTGTTTTTACAGTACTAACTAGGCAGAATTCCCCAGTCTTCATCAAGTCTTAAGATCACACTTTATATTGGCTTGCTTTCACAAATACCATTGAAATGTTTGTTTTAAAGAACAAACTTTACTCTTCACATAGTTATTGGTGATTTAATCTGGTATAGTTTTGTTTTGATTCACACTTATTAAACCAATTAACAGCAAAACAGATCAATAGAAAAATGTTAGTACCCTTCTAACTAATTACTTTAAATATTCAAATATTTTATGAGAGATGACTCTATAGCAATTGAAACAAAATAAATCTGTTAGGCTTTTAAGAATGTCCGATAGTATTGATTCAGGGCCATTTAATTGTTGTCTTAGTCATTCTTACTTGGCCTCTAACCAGGAAGGTGGCCTGAGAGTGAATGGAGTGTGACTGTGAATGGGTATGGGGTTTCTTTTTGGGGTGATGAAAATATTTTGGGATTTTTTAGTGGTAATGGTTGTACAATTTTGTTATCATACTAAAAGCCACTGAATTATATACTTTATTTTTATTTTTTTATTTTTAAATATATTTTTATTGATTTCAGATAGGAAGGGAGAGGGAGAAAGAGATAGAAACATCAATGATGAGAGAGAATCATTGATTGGCTGCCTCCTGCATGACCCCTACTGGGGATCAAGCCCACAA
This sequence comes from Plecotus auritus, assembly GCF_963455305.1. Lineage (NCBI taxonomy): Eukaryota > Metazoa > Chordata > Mammalia > Chiroptera > Vespertilionidae > Plecotus > Plecotus auritus. The sequence goes on along the minus strand of NC_137770.1, from coordinate 80,175,543 downwards.
CCCAGGCATGTGCCCTTGACCAGAATCGAACCCAGGACCCTTCAGTCCACATGCTGATGCTCTATCCACTGAGCCAAACCAGCTAGGGCTGAATTATATACTTTAAACGCCACTGAATTGTATGTAAAAAAATTCATATACTGAATTTTACGGTATATGAATGATATAGCAAAAACAAATAGTTGAAATCTTAAAAAATCATTTCTGCTTTGTCATAATCCATATGGTTAGATTAATGTGTAATAACTTCATTCTACAAATCTTTAAAATATGAAATAGCTAAAGTTTGCTTTAAAGTTTCTGGTGATAACTAGAAATTATGCTTTGGTACATTACCTAAACTAGTTATTTTCTGTAAATGTCATTAAATATAGATATAAGTTTGGAATTAAATAATGATAGCTAAAGTGATTTTAATAATTGACATGTGCTTGGTGTAATCTTCAGGAGAATAGCTGAAGTTTTAGATTAGTATTACACCATATATTTTCTTAAGCTTTTCTTAGACAAATCATATAATTTTGTAATTAGGACTAAATGAAAATAGCCTGGCTTGTTGTTGTTATCTTTATTAGGTTAGTGGAACCTAATAATTCTTTTAAACTATGACCTGATATGGGGGGACTCAGTATAAATTTTGTGTTTAAATGACATAAAAATTAGGGCTTTTCTTTTAAATGTTAATTCAGCTGCCAACTAAGGAACTGTATTTGAAATCAAATACTTTAATTAAAAGATATTTATAAAATGTCCACAGCTTCCAGGAGCTGCTTGTAGCAGCTGGCACACCCACATTTGTCATATCACATGTGGTATGAGTTTCATGTCTGCTACTTTTATCTCTTGACCCATCTTTTCTTTCAAGAAAAAAGCCACAGCTGACTATATAGAAGAAAAAACTTCCTCAAGTACAATCTGGTAATATTTATTAGCAGTGATCTGAGTAAATTGTAACATTGATAATTTAGAAATATACATATACAACCACTATAAGCCAAATGTTTAAGATAGCAAAGAAACATATTTGGTTCAACATTCAACAGTTAAGTTGTTAACAAGTGTTTAAATCTATATGAAGAAAGAGCTTCAAAATTAATGTTGAATCTATGGGATTTGTTTTCTTCTTAGACCAGTGGTCAGCTAACTCATTAGTCAGCAGAGCCAAATATCAACAGTACAACGATTGAAATTTCTTTTGAGAGCCAAATTTTTTAAACTTAAACTTCTTCTAAGGCTACTTCTTCAAAATAGACATGCCCAGGCCGTGGTATTTTGTGGAAGAGCCACACTCAAGGGGCCAAAGAGCCGCATGTGGCTCGCGAGCTGCAGTTTGCCGACCACTGACTTAGACTAATAAAAATTTATTTTCTCATTCTGATTATACAGCTCTCTAAACATCATATATCAATTAAGTTTTCCAAAATATTTATTAGAAAATTAAGAAGTTGGTTTTATGTCCCAATGACTGCTAACAGGTATGATTTGGGCTATGTCTAAAGTTTTCTATTTACTGCATGTCATTGTTTCTGGTAATGAGCTGGTTGAGGCAGTGAGACTGTATGTAATAAACAGATTACTTGCTATATGCTTGTTGATGTTAAGCACTATGTAGGTACAGTCACTGTCTTCAAAGAGCTGTTCCTTTTTTTAAATTCAGATTCCCCTTTATTTTTTTAATATTGTTGACATACAATATTATATAAGTTTCAGGTGTACAATATAGTGATTAGACATTTAACCTTACGAAGTGATCACCCCATAAGTCTGATACCAATCTGATACCGTACATAGATATTAGTGTTATTGACTATATTTCTTATGCTGTACTTTATATCCCTGTGACTATTTTAATAACTGGCAACTTGTACTTCTTAATCCCTTTTACCTTTTTCAACCATCCTGCCAAAGCCCCTCTCATCTAGCAACAATCAATTTGTTCTCTGTATCTATGCATTTATATTTTGTTTTTTAGATAAGAAAAATCATGTGGTATTTATTTTTCTTTGTCTGACTTATTCACTTAGCATAATATCCTCTAGGCCCATCCATGTTGTCACCACAGCAAGATTTCTTTCTTTTGGCTGATTAATACTCTATTGTATATATGTATCACATATTCTGCATCCATTTGTCTATCAACGGACACTTAGGTTGATATCTTGGCCATCCTATATAATAAAAGGCTCATATGCAAATTGTCCCCTTGTTCGACCGACCGGGAGTTTGACCGCTTGCTATGACATGCGCTGACCACCAGAAGGTGGCGTGGAACAAAGGAAGACCCCAGCCGCAGCTGGCAGCTGGGGGAAGGAAGGCCCTGATCAGCCCTGATTGCCGGCCAGGCCTAGGGACCCTACCCATGCACGAATTTCATGCACCAGGCCTCCAGTTGTAAATAATGCTGCAGTGAACATATGGATGCATATATCTTCTTGAATTAGTGTTTTAGATTTCCTCAAATATGTAGAAGTGGAATTGCTGGGTCATATGATAGTTCTGTTTTTTAAAAATATGCTTTTATTGATTTTAGAGAGAGAAGAAGGGAGATAGAGAAAGAGAGAAACATGATGAGAGAGAGAAACATCAATTGGCTGCCTCCTGCGTACACCCTACTAGAGATCGACCCTGCAACCTGGACATGTGCCCTGACCAGGAATAGAACCTCTTGGTACATGGATGACACTCAACCAACTGAGCCACACCAGCCAGGGCATTATAGTTCTATTTTTAATTTTTTGAGGAACCTCCATTCTGTTTTCCATAGTGGCTACAACAATTTACTCAAAGAGTTGTTCTAAAATTCTAAATGTACTGCAATTCTAAAACTGTACTATGGAAAAGACTTTGAAATCTTTAGTTTTTATGTACACTTTTAGGAAGACCCAGATCTTAGCAATTTTATACTCAAATGCATAAGGTAGTATATTGTTAACATTTTTTTCTTTATGTAGTACATGTTACTTTTTACTACATGCCTGGCTGCAGAAGAGTAAGCTATTTACTCTGGTGTTTATAGGTCCCTCAGACCCTTTGTAATAAAAACTCAAGTAGTAATTAAAATTAATAGGGAGTTTTGTATACTATGGCCATCCCTGTTTATTTTTAAATTAGATATATGATATTCAAACTTACATATTGGTTCATTATTCACACTTAAGTCTTTTGAGAATAGTGGCATCAAGTGGATTAAGGTACAACTCAAGGACATTTTGTCCTGAGTTCTTTGTATCCTTTCCTGCATATTATGACTTGTTTAATGGGAAGCTGCTTGGAAGTTATCCTTTTAAGAACTTGATCCAAAAGAATTCTGATCACACCATTTCCAGATCATCTTAAATGTATCTCAGTTTTTAAAGCTTTATTGAGGTGTAAATTGATATACAAAAGCTGCACCTATTTAATGGACCTATTTGATGGGTTTGAACATATACAGAGGTGTGTACCTGTGATACCATTATCATAATCAAAGTATTGAACATTGTTATCATTTTGTTTGTGTGTTAATTAAGAACACTTAACTATGAGATCTACCATCTTATGAAAATTTTAAGTGCACAATACAGCGTTATCCACAATAGCTAAGGAAACAACCCACATATTCATCAACAGACAAATGGATGAAGAAAATGTGTTATATATATACAATGGAATATTATCTGGCTTTAAAAAGGAAGAAAATCCTACCATTTTTGACATTATTCTAAGAGAAATAAGTCAGCCTCAGAAGGACAAATACTACATGATCCCACTTATATGAGGTATTTTAAGTTATAAACTTACAAAGCAGAAAACAGAATGGTGGTTGCCAAGGCATGGGGCGGGGCGGGGGGGACGGAGAAGGGAAAATTGAGGGTTGCGCCAAAACCGGTTTGGCTCAGTGGATAGAGCGTCGGCCTGCGGACTGAAAGGTCCCAGGTTCGATTCCGGTCAAGGGCATGTAACTTGGTTGCGGGCGCATCCCCAGTAGGAGGTGTGCAGGAGGCAGCTGATCGATGTTTCTCTCTCTCATCGATGTTTCTGACTATCTATCCCTCTTCCTTCCTCTCTGTAAAAAAATCAATAAAATATATTTAAAAAAAAAAAAATTGAGGGTTGCTCAGTGGGTATGAAGTTACAGTTATACAAAATGAATGTGCTCTGGAGATCTACTGTATAACATAGTGCCTGTAGTTAACATTAATGACTATCTTATTTAGCCATTAATGGCTTTGGAAACTGAGGTGAATGCTCCGTCAAAGAAATGGATATAATTCAGATTTTTGCTTAAAAGGGTTATTTTTTTCACCTTCCTTTATTTATGATACTTTTTTTTGTTTGCTTTTTTCAACATGCCATGTACAGCTAGTGTAGGTAGCTAGTTATTAATAACGGAAGGGACAGGTAGAATCAGACATTAAGCCTGATTATCTAGGGAGTTGAATCAAACATTAAGTCTGATTAACTAGGAAACTAGCATTTACAGACCCCCCAAGGGATAGCTGCATCCTCCACCAAATGGATGCTAATCCCCAAGCAGGCAGGAAGAACTGAGAACTGGCTTTCCAATATCCTCAAGGGACAACTGCCTGTTAGCTGGGATTATGGCGCTGCGCGTGCGCGTGCGCGTGCGTATATAAAATAATAGGGGAAATTTCTTTGCTGAGCACATGGGTGATGAGAGCCAAGATGGCACAGAGGAAGGTAAGCACTTGTTCAGTAGAAACCAGATGTTAAGACAAAACTTTAGGGCATGTGCAATAGGAGCAAAAATGACAACATAAAGGGGAGGAGTCTAGCCTGGGAAAATCAGGGAAAGGATCAGATAGGATAAGGCCATGGGACCCTAAAGATTCAAGAAAGGGATTGGTTAGAGGGAGGGCCCAGCACAAGCCCACAAAGAATTAAGAAGATTGGTTAGTTTGAAAGAAAGCTTATCCTTTTCCAAACCCAAGGAGATGTAATCAAAGCTTAAAAAAGGCTCATTTATTCGTGCTCCCCCCCACCCCACCCCGCCATAGCAGCTGTGTGGGCTGAAGTGCCGCACCTGGCAATAGTATAACTGGGAATACATACTATCTAGACTACTAGAGCTCATGGTTTTACAATTCTGGATCCTTACCTTCCTGGTGGGCACTTGTGCTTAATAGGCCCAGACGTCTTCCACAGCAGAGGTAGTTGAGCCACCTGGTGATGGATAGGACATTGGGCACCTGGGGCAGTCCTTTGTTTCCACTCCAATAAACCTTGCCACTATTGCTCACATTCTCCTATGTGTGAGTCCCTGAAATGCTTTTCTCTGACTCTGCAGAAGAATCCTATTTCACTGGCAGCACATCTTTGTTTGTATTTAATCCTATATAATAGAAGCCTAATATGCAAATGGATCAAACGGCAGAAAGATGGGTGGAATGACTAATCACTGACCACCAGAGGGCAGACACTAGATGCAGGAACTGCCCCCAGCCTGCAGGTTCCAGGCCAGCCAAGATGGATGCCAGCGGGGGGGGGGGGGCAATCGCCCTGCCAGTTGCCCCTCAGAGGGAGGCGCCCCGCTGGTTGCCTCCAAGATGCCAGTGGGGGGCCCCCCCCCCCCCATCACCTCGCTGGTCTCCCCGCAGAGGGAAGCGACCGGTGGCTACGGCGGGGGAGGGGGCACTGGCGAGCAGGCAGCTCCAGGCCAGCCAAGGCGGGTGCCAGTGGGGGCCCTCCCCGATCACCCTGCCAGTCTCCCCACAGATCAGGTCTAGGGACCCTACTAATGCATGAATTTCACGCAGCAGGCCTCTAGTTTAGATTATAAATCTGCTGTACTACACATGCCCTCAGTGCTCGTGATGCCGAGGGGCACTAGGGAAGGCCAAGGCAGGCCTTGATCTGATATCGATACTAGGGCCTCACTTCTTGTCACCGCATAAGAAAGGATTCAAGATGGAAAAATTTAGGAAAGCACAGTAGATTTATTAAAGTAAAAGTATGCTTTCAAGAAGTGAGAGAGGGTGACCTCAGAGAATGAGACTTCCCTGATGGGGACTGGGTGGAAGGTTTTTATTAAATGTAGGCAAGGACGGGGGATAGGGTGGTCCTTGGCTTTTGACACTGGTAGGGTGACTGCTGACACAGCTTATCCTCATCCCTTCTCTCCAAATAGCAATTTCTTTTTTTATTTTCCTAGAACTGTCATGGCGATTCTGGAGGTGGAGTGGTCCTAAAACTGCAATGCAAATATATTATAAAGATATTATAATGGGCCTGTTAATCACTTTTAGGTCAATATGGCTGTCTAATCTGGTTGAGACCAGTTTTTGTCTCAACTACAGGAAATTGGAGAAGAAAGGAGAGGTATGCAGAGGGTAGGAGAACAGGTGGTTAGTAAAAGTCACATCTGCAATGTTCCAGCCAGGACAGAAAAGGGAAAAGTATTCCCCTCCTTTGTTCCCTATTCTAACTTTCCTGCCTCACTTATGTCCTTCATCATACTGAGTAATGGCTGCTTAGTAAATTCTAAGTATCCATTTTTCACTTTTTCTTTCATGAGTTGCTACAGCAACATTCTTTCTAAATTGCTATTTTTGGCTCGTCATAAAAAGTCACATTTTAATTATAAATGATATGCATAAGTAAAGCTGTAGATCTCCTTTGGACTTCTGATGCCATCATCCTATATAATAAAACCCTAATATGCAAATTGACCAAACAGCAGAATGACCAGTTGCTATGATGTGCACTGACCACCAGCTTAACGCAGGAGCTGCCCTCGAGAGGCAACCGGCAGTGGCAATTTGGGGGTGGGGCTGGCTGGCAGGCGGCACCAGGCCACCAGCCAAGGCAGGTGCCAGTGCGCCCCCCCCCCATCACCCCGCCTGCCTGTTGCCCCACAGATGGCCCTGATTGCCAACCAGGCCTAGGGACCCTACCCTATGTATTGGAAACAGTCTCTTAGATTTAAAAATTAAAACCTGGCAAGGCTACTCTAACACTAAAAAAAACGGGATGATGCAGCAATGACATGCATGGACTCTGACTTGCACATTTTGTGGTCAGCCCTGATTCTTACACTTATAACTGTGGGACAAAGCCAATTACTTAACTTCTCTCTGCTTCAGTTTTTCCACCCATAAGATGGGGAAAACGGTACTACTGCCTCAGAAGGATCATGTTATGTACTATCTTTTATAATCAGGGCAAAAAAATGTAGCTGCCCATACAACAGCAAGATGCCTTTCACCTGTATGAAAAGTATGGTTGCTGGTGCATGCAGCATCCTGGATTGTGAGCGGGATGTCTGACTGTCAGTTAGGGCCGATATCCCCCAAGGGGTCCCAAATTGTAAGAGGACACAGGCTGGGCTGAGGGACTGCCCCCGCCCCACCCCACCCCTGCAGGAATTTTGTGCACCAGGCCTCTAGTCTTTTATAAGAAAAAATGTATATATTATGTGAAATCATAGACTTTAAATATACCTATCCCTCGCCTTCTCCCTGAGATACCATTTTAGCTCAAGTATCACTGCCTGGGGAAATTGGCATTATACAGTGGTTATGCAATGCCTGCAGATTGTGTTCCCAGTGTACAAGATAAAGCCATATGCCAAAAGCACTCCCTTTGTAAGGGTGTGGTTAGCCTAGAATAAATGCATTTGGTGAACTCTCTGAAATGAAATTGCTGAACTTTCCATTCCAAAGTTGCTTAAATTCTTGGGAATTTGAGTTTTCCCTTTTTTTGTTTTAATTAATTTTTGATCATTTTTTAATTTTTCAATTATAATTGACATACAATATTAAATTAGTTTCAGGTTTACACCCCAATGACTAGACATTATAAAATTTACTAAGTAATCATTTCAAAAAATCTCATACCCATCTGACACCATGCCTATAGTTGTTAAAATATTTCATAAGCTGTACTTTTCACCCCCATAACGCTACTATAACTACTAATTTGTACTGCTAAATCCATTCACCTTTTTCATCCATTCCCCCAACCCCTCTCCCATCAGGCAACCATCAAAATGTTCTCTTTATGAGACTGTTTCTATTTTATTTGTTCATTTATTTATTGACATTTTATTGTTCATATTTTTAATCTGTTTTCTTCTTTTTCTTAAAAGAAGACCCATTAAAATTTCATGTAATACTGGTTTGATGGTGATGAACTTCTTTAGATATTTCTTATCTGTGAAGCTCTTTATCTGACCTTCAATTCTAAATGATAGCTTTGCTGAATAGAGTAATGTTAGTTGTAGGTCCTTACTATTCATCACTTTGAATATTTCTTGCCACTCCCTTCTGGCCTGCAAAGTTTCTGTTGAGAAATCAGCTGATAGTCATATGGGTGCTCCCTTTAAGGAAACTAACTGCTTTTCTCTTGCTGCTTTTAAGATTCTCTCTTTGTCTTTAAACTTTGGCATTTTAATTATGCTGCATCTTGGTGTGGGCCTCTTTGGGTTCCTCTTGTTTGGGACTTTCTGAACTTCTTGGACTTTTATGTCTAGTTCTTTCATCGGGTAAGGGAAGTTTCCTGTCATTTTTTCAAATAGGTTTTCAATTTCTTGCTCCTTCTCTTCTCCTCTGGAACCCCCATGATGTGAATGTTGGTACACTTGAAGTTGTCCTGGAGGCTCCTTACACTGTCTCCATGTTTTTGGATTTTTTTTTTTTCTTTTTGCTGTTCTGATTGGGTGTTTTTGCTTCCTCATATTCCAGATCACTGATTTGATTCCCAGTGTCCTCTACTCTACTATTGATTCCCTGTAAATTAGTCTTCATTTCAGTTAGTGAATCCTTCATTTCTGACTGGTTCTTTTTTATGGTTCCTAAGTCCTTCTTCATGCTGTTGAAGTTCTCACTAAGTTTCTTGAAGTTCTCCGTAAGTTCCTTGAGAATCCTTATGACCATTGTCTTGAACTCTGCATCTGGTAGTTTACTTGCTTCTATTTCATTTAGATTTTTTTTCTGGAGATTTCTCCTGTTCTTTCATTTGTGACATGTTTCTTTGACTCTGCATTTTGGCTGCTTCCCTGTGTTTGTTTCTATGTATTATGTAGAACTGCCATATCTCCTGGAATTTATAGAGTGGCCTTGTGTACTAAGTGTCCTGTAGGGCCCAGTAGCGCAGCCTCCCCAGTCACCTGAGCTGGGCACTTCCAGGTGTGTTCCTTTGTGGTCTGTGTGCACTGTCCTGTTGTAGTTGAGTCTTGATTGCTGTTGGTGTCACTGTGAAGGATTGATTCCCCAGGCCAATTGGCTGTGAGGACCAGTTGCAACTACAGCAAAAGAACTGCTATGCAGGTGTTGACCCTATAGAACAGAACTTACTTCAGTGGGACTTTGGTGCTCACTGAGTGTGCCCCTTGAGTGTGTCATTCTTGGAGGTAGTTGGGTTGTAATCTAGCATGGCCTGAAGCTATCTATTGGGTACACAAGTTCTGGGGCCTTCTGGAAGATGCAAAGTCAGCCACTGCCTATGCCCTGCCTGGGGCCACCTGGCATGAGCTACTGAGCGATCTGCAGATGGCTGCTACTTGGACGTGCCCAGGAGAGGCCAAGCTGTGAACCAAGGTGGGCTGCTGCTAGGGCCAAGCCTAGGGCCACTTAGCGAGAGGTACAGAGCACACTGAGGCCAGCTGCTGCTTGTTTGAGAGATTTCAAGAAAGTCCAAAGCATGAACCAAGAGAGGCCAGGTGTATGGAAGAGCCACTGGAAATGGCTTATGCCCCAGTGTCAGGCAGGCAGGAGGCAGCCAATCAATGATTCTCTCTCATTATTGATGTTTCTCTCTCTCTCTTCCTTCCTCTCAGAAATCAATAAAAATATATTTAAATGAAAACTTCAGAGAATTGAGGCTCAGAGAGATTTTTCAGGTGAACTGGGTTTCATTTATGTAGATTGGGAGAAATGAGTCTGACTTCAGCTTAGTACCCCCAAATAATAATTAACTCTGATTGGTGATGTCTTCTATATGCTATACAACTTCTGCATTGACACCACAGAGGAAGACTATCTTGATAAAACTATGCTAACTTTGGCTTAGAAAGACAGATTTAGACAATAGTTTATGTTAACTGAAATCTTTTTTGTATTTCTGAAACTTGGTGGAGAAGCTGAGCTAAATCTGCAATGCTTAATAAGCTTAGCTCCTTCACTCTAGTCTGACCTGCCCATTTTTTGTATACTTAAGATATTAAAGACCTTGATAAATATACAATAGCCAGTTGATTATAAGCTTTGACTATCTGTATTTGTAGAAACATTACAACACTTTATGTGGAAGAGCACCTGGTACATGCATTCATTACCTTCTGAGAGGATTTGCTGAGTCACTTGATTCTGTTTGTGATACTTCAGGACATTTAGAGAACTTAAGCATTATTCCTATGAAGAACCTCAAAGCTATAATTGTGTTCCACAAGCACATTTTTTTACTCCTACATTCAAATCTTAATTTCCATTCATGAACTCTTCTAACATTTTATACCTATTTACCCAAGACAAGTCAGATTTATGAGAATCAGGTAATCTCTCCCCTTTATTTTTCTCCCAAGAGCTGTTAGTATTTTATTGCAGTTTTATATTAATAACCATCCTAATTATTTTTAAACTTTTAATTTAATTTAATTTTTCTATCACCTTTTATACCCTCTATGCCCTTTTCCAGCTCTACCCATCCCCCACCACCCCCGCACATTTTTCTAATCATTTGACCTGTTGATATTGTACATTTGTTAATGCAGATCAAAGATAATGCTAAAGAACACAAGTATTTCACCCTTTTTAGAAGCATAAGAGCCCTTGCTGTAATGGAAGGCCCTCAGAATAAAGAGTTTCTGGAAATTATAATAGCTAACACTGACTGCTGTGTGCCAGGCAGTTTTCTAAGTACTTTACATGTACTCACTCATGTTGTCCTCACAAAAACCATTTGGTACTATAATTGTCCTTATGAGGAAATGGGAGTACAGAGAATTTAACTGACTTGTCCAAGGCTACCCAGCTCCTAAGTGGCAAAGCAGGCAACCTGACTCTAGAGTCTGTGCTCTTAACCGTTAAGCTATAGTCCTCTCCCAGAATAGTAAGAGAAAGAAGGTGGGAAAGGGGGGGTGGGGTGGGCATGAGGGCAATCTAAACAAAATTCTACCTTTGAAAATGGCATTTAATTAAATAGGTATTACTATCATCCTTGGCAGTTATGTGAATTTTGTAATTCTTCAAAGAATCTATTTTATTCTCCCAGGATATGTGTGTAATGTTTTTGCTTTTGCATTATACATATTAAATCTTACATGGATATTTTGATTCGTTTCTATGAAATTTCAAATGTTCTTCATAGCAATCACTTCTCTATAAGATCTAAAATATATCTTACATGTTTATACCTGTTATAAAAAATAATATTAACAATGTATCTTTGCTACTACAGCACCAAACAGATCTTTCCCCTAGTGCTGTGCCTTCCCAGCTATAGGTAGATCAAGGAAAGAAAAACTTCTGCTTAAAATTAATTTTGCTAAATATAGCAAGAAATCAAAGATATTTCTTCTATTTTTCCTTAACTGTGAACATTTTAGAAGATATCAAAATCTCTTTTGCATCAAAATTGACAAGATCAAGTCTAATCTGTTGCTAAATTATAATCCACCAAAACCCTAATGGAGATAAGCAAAACTAAGAAAATTGAGGCTAAAATAACTCTAATTAGCCTGTGCCTTAAGTTAAAGCAAGGAAAAGAAACAATTATGCTGCTATTATATCTAAAGGAGTTTTCTAAAATTATAGTTTAATCTGTGAAAGGTATTCATTATTTGTATATGTGAAAGGTATTCATTATTCAAAATATATATATAACCATAGGGCAGAAAATCTCTAGGAAGAGTAATATGCCCAGGTCAATGTGACTCAGTTGGTTGAGCATCATCCCATGTACCGAGAGGTCACAGGTTCGATTCCCAGTCAGGGCACATGCCCAGGTTTTGGGTTGGATCCCCAGTAGGGAGTGTACAGGAGGCAACCGATCGATGTTTCTCATTGATGTTTCTCTCTCTCCTTCTCCCTTTCTCTCTCTCCCTCTAAAACCAATAAGAACATATAAAAATGTAACTAGGACACCCTATAGTAAGAGTCACAAAATAAGTCTTCTAATCTGAAGGTAAAGTTAAAATGATGTTGGATTCCTTTCTAATCTTAATTCCTTAAATTAGAAGGCTTGCATTCTGCCTACCTCACCCTTATTCCCCACCATAATATCCTTAAAATGAACAGGAGGATAATAGCATTTTCCTGGGAAGTCTATTGCCAGGGATACAGGTTTCATGAGTGAGAATCAGTTTTACAAAAGGCTGCCTCCTTTGATCCTGGGAAGTTTAAAGATGAGGAATAAATGGTTACATTTTCTGCCTATTTCCCCAAAAGTAAGTTTGGAGACAAAATTCTTAAGTTAAACCATCCTTTTCAGGCTTCAAATTCTTGTCCTCCCCTCTTTCTCTTGGACACTATTTACTGGTGTTCTGGGTGTTAGAAATATAAAGATCAGCCCTAACTGGTTTGGCTCAGTGGACAGAGTGTCGGCCTGCGGACTGAAAGGTCCAAGGTTCAATTCCGGTCAAGGGCATATACCTTGGTTTCGGGCACAACCCCAGAAGGGGGTGTGCAGGAGGCAACTGATCAATGTTTCTCTCTCATCAATGTTTCTAACTCTCTATCCCTCTCCCTTCCTCTCTGTAAAAAATCAATAAAATATATTTTTTTTAAAAAAAGAAAGAAAGAAATATAAAGATCAGTCAGACTTGGCTCTGCCCTCAAGCAGTTTCCAACTTCAGCAAAGTGTGTTAGGCTCAGTAGTGGAAGGAAATATAGGAATTTGTGGGGCTCACAGAGTAAGAACATCTAACTAGACTGTGGGAACAGAGGCCATAAAGAAAAGATTCACAGAAGTAACCCAAGTTGAAGGCAGGTGAGTAGGAGTTAGCTAGTTGAGGAATGGCAGTCCAGGCAAAGTAACCAGTGTGTCTGAAGGCATTGTGGATGAAGAAAAGGCACACTGTGGAAGGTGGCAGTAGATTTATATGAGGGGCCAGATAATAAAAGATTTTGTGAGCTTTGAGAATAATATTCCAAGTCCTTAAATTTGAGTCAATCTATATATATAAAAGCCTAATATGCAAATTGTCCCCTCTTTGACCAGGAGACTGGGAGTTTGATTACTTGCTATGACGTGCACTAACCACCAGGGGGTGGCGCAGAATGAAGGAAGGCCCTGGCCGGCAGCCAGAAGGCCCCCCCCCCCCACCATCAGCTCTGATCGCCAGCCAGGCCTAGGAACCCTACCCATGCACGAATGTGCCTCTAGTATTTAATAATTCAAAGCAATTAAATTGCATGCAAATTTATGTATTAGACAACTTATTCTGTCAATAGTGTGGAAAAAGACTTGCACGGGGCTCAATGGAAGGAAAATGCTCTGTTAGAAGGCTATGGGATGACCCAGGCCAGGAGGGAAGTCATCTTGAAATAAAGCAGAGGCAATAGAATAAAGAATAAGATAAGAAGGAGATTTAAGTGGACATGGTAGGAATAAGTGAAGTTGGTGTTTCAGTTGTCCATTGTCCTAAATTTTATTGCATACCAACAAGGTTGCAGAATATAAGATCAATATAGAAAAATCTACTATATTTCTATTTACAGTAGCAATGAGAAAATTGAAAATGAAATTAAGAAAACTTCCATTTATAATAGCACCAAAAAGAATAAAGTACTTAAAAATAAATTTAACAAAAAGTAGTTTTATACTCTGAAGACTATAAAACATTGTTGAAAGAAATTAAAGAAAACCTAGATAAAGGGAAACACATCTCGTGTTAATGGTTTGGAACATATTGTTAAGATAGCAGTATTTATGAAATTGACCTACATAGTCAATGCAATCACTATCAAAATCCCAGCTGACTTGCCGGGACCGGTTTGGCTCGGTGGATAGAGCGTCGGCCTGCGGACTAGGGGGTCCCGGGTTCGATTCCGGTCAGGGGCATGTGCCTTGGTTGCGGGCACGTCCCCGGTGGGGGGTGTGCGGGGGGCAGCTGATCGGTGTTTCTCTCTCATCGATGTTTCTGGCTCTCTGTCTCTCTCCCTTCCTCTCTGTGAAGTATCAATAAAATATATTTAAAAAAAAAAATCCCAGCTGACTTTGCAGACATGGATAAGCTGACCCTAAAATTCATATGGAAATGCAAAGGTATTAGAAGAGCCAAAAAAATCTTAAAAATGAAGAACAAAATTGGAGGACTCACACTTTGTGACTTCAAAATTTGCTATAAAACTACAGTAATCTGGACAAGTAGTACTGGCTTATGAATAGATGTATAGATCAATGGAATGAAATTGAGGTTCTTGGGGGGAAAAAACCCTTAGATTTATGACCCATTGATTTTCCACAAAAACAAATGGGAAGAGGATAATTTTTTCAAGAAATGATCCTTATCCACATGCAAAAGAATGAATCTGGACTGCTCACATCATCCACAAAAATTAAAATGAACCAGACTTAAATATAAGAGCAAAAACTGTAAAACTTAGAAGAAAACATAGGTATAACTAGAGGCCCGTTGCAGGAAGATGCCTGCAAGAACAGGGCTTCCAGTGGGCTTCCCTCTCACCACCGCCACCCCTCCCGCCCCCTGTGCTTTCCCTTCCCTCCCGCCTCCTCTGCCCCCCACCCCGTGCTTTCCCTCCTGCAGCCACCCCCCCCACCCCCTGCGCTTTCCCTCCCACCGCCACTGCTGCAGGGCGCTTTCCTGTGCTTTCCCTTCCCTCCCGCGGCCTCTGCCCCCCACCCCACGCTTTCCCTCATGCCATCACTGCTGCCCCGTGCTTTCCCTCCCGCCACCACCCCGCACTTTTCCTCCTGCCACCGCTCCCTCACCCCCTGCGCTTTCCCTCCCGTAGCCGCCCCTTGCTTTCCGCTTTCCGCTTTCCCTCCCTCTTCCTTCTATGCTGTCTTCAGTCTTTACTCCCTCTGCATATGCAAATTAACCACCATCTTTCGTTGGGTTAATTTGCAAGCTCGCTCTGATTGGCTGGTGGGCGTAGCGGAGTGATGGTTAATTTGCATGTTTCTCTTTCATTAGTGTAGATTGGATTAGTCAATATTTTGTTCCATATGACACCAAAGGCACAAACAACAAAAGAAAACAATCAGACAAATTGGACTTTATCAAAATAAAAAAACTCTTGTGCTTCAAGGGATACCATCAAAAAAGTGAAAAGACAACCAACTGAATGGAAGAAAATTTTTGTAAATCATATATCTGATAAGAAAAATATCTAGAGTACATTTTAAAAACTATTATAACTCAATAATTAAAAGTCCCAATTAAAATATGGGCAAAGAATCTAAAATAGACAGTTCTACAAAGAAGATATACAGGACAGATAAGCACATAAAAAGTTGTTGAACATCATTAGTTGTCAGGGAAATGCAAATCTAATTCACAATGAAATATCACTTCAAACTCACCATGATGAAAAAAGACAGATAATTACAAGTGTTGACAAGGATATGGAGAAATTGGAACACTCATATAATACTGGTGGGAATATAAAGTGGTGCAACCACTTTGGAACAGTCTGATAGTTCCGCAACACTGAAACAGAGTTACCATATGATTTTGAATTCTGCTCCTAGGTACCCAAGAGAAATGAAAACATATGTCCTTAAAAAACTTGTACATGAATGCCTGTAGAAGCATAATTCATAATTTTAGGGGCAGAAATAGAATATTGGGGACCAGCTAGAATTGTGAGAAATATAAATCATGCTCTGTTAACCATGAATGTTTTATTCTGATTGAAGAAGACACATTCTTTTTTAAACATATACATTTTATTGATTTTTTACAGAGAGGAAGGGACAGGGATAGAGAGTTAGAAACATCGATCAGCTGCCTCCTGCACACCTCCTCCTGGGGATGTGCCTGCAACCAAGGTACATGTCCTTGACCAGAATCAAACCTGGGACCCTTCAGTCCATAGGCTGACGCTCTATCCACTGAACCAAACCAGTTAGGGTAACAAGACACATTCTAACCTGGCTGGGAGCTCACCTGAAAATGCAGCCCATCCTCCCCATTGAGAGCTGCCTATTATCATGGGAAGATTAACAACTTTGTTGCAGAAACCAGAATCACCAGCCCTTTGAAGACCTCCAGCCCTTTGAATATCATTAAGCCTTTTGAAGATCCCCAGCTCTTTGCATATCACTAGCCCTTTGAAGATCCCTAGCCCATATTACCTGTTAACTGCCCATTTAGCATACCCTTTTACCTACTTCCCCATGTAATCTTTGTTTTTCTACCCAATATAAGCAGCTTACTTATGGGAAGAAGAAGAGCAGATTTTTGTGGATGACCTGCTGCTCTCCCATACTGCCGGCAGTATTGGAATAAATGCTCATATATGATTCAACCCTGTCTCTGCTTAATTGGCTCAAGTAGTGACAGACAGCATGAACCTATGGATTGGTTACAATAATAGCCCAAAAGTGCCTTATGGACAATGTTTGTTTCCCCTTCCAATTCATACATTGAAATCATAACCCCCAAAAGTGATGGTATTAGGAGTTGGGGGCCTTTGGGAGGTGATTAGGTCATAAGGGTGGAGTCATCATGGATGTAATTAATGACTTAATAAACTCTCTTGCCCCTTCTGATATGTGAGGATATAGTAAGAAGACAGCTATCTCTGACCCAGAAAGCAGGCTGGCACCAGATATCAAATCTGCCAGGATCTGAAACTGTGAGATACAAATATTTGTTGTTTAAACCACCTACCTATTCTATGGGATTTTTCTTGTACTGGCCTGAATGGCCTAAGAAAGCATAAACAACCCAAATGTCCATCAACTGATAAATGGATACAGTGGTATTGTAAATGCAGTATATACATACAATGAGACATCATTTGATAATACAAAGGAATGAAGTATTGATATATGCTGCAACATGAATGAACCTTGAAAACATGCTAAATGAGTGAAGCCAGTTACAAATGACCACATTGTATGATCCCATTTATATAAAAGGTCAAGAACAAGAAAATCAATCGAGACAGAAAATATATTATTGGTTGCCTGGGGGTGAGGTGGGAAGATTGGGAAGTGGCACTTAAGGGGAATAAGAAGGATAACCTAAATTTGATTATGGTGATGGTCACATAAGTCTACGAATATACTAAAAGCCATTGATGTTTATTTTATTTTATTTTTTTAAATATATATATTTTATTGATTTTTTACAGAGAGGAAGGGAGAGGGAGAGAGAATTAGAAACATCGATGAGAGAGAAACATCCATCAGCTGCCTCCTGCACACCCCCTACTGGGGATGTGCCCGCAACCAAGGTACATGCCCTTGACCAGAATCGAACCTGGGACCCTTGAGTCCACAGGCCGACACTCTATCCACTGAGCCAAACTGGTTAGGGCAAGCCATTGATTTTTACACTTTAAGTAGATGAATAGCTCAATGAAGCTGTTAAAAAAAAACAGTGAAGTAAAAAAAAAACACCTAGTGAAGTAAAATAACAACTGTTTTATTACGCTCACAATTTTGGGAGTCAGGAATGTGGGCAGGGCACACAGCAGGAACAGTTCCTAGCTACTCCCCATGACTGGATCCTAAGCTGGAGTGACTTGACTGGCTAGAATTGTCTGGTATGGCTCAACTCAGGTCATAGGCATTGGTATGCTGGAACCAGATTGGAAACTTGGAAAGCCAACTGTGCACAGCCCAACTCCACCATCAGTGGCATGACCTGATAGCTGTAATTGGTCCTGGTGGGAGTATTTACACCACACAAATTGGAAATGCTACAAATCAAGATTTCCCGATTGGAGTGTTAAAGCAAAGTACAAAGAAAAAAACCCACGCTGATTTCAGAAGCCTCTCTAAAAAATGCCTGTAGTTGTTTTGTTCTTTGTTATTTTTCTTCATTTTCAACTAAGATCTTAACAGAAGGAACAAGCTGTTAGCATGAAGGAGGTGTTAATAAGATGGCAGAAGGAAAATTAAGGCTAGAACATCCTCATGCTAAAATCAGGCAGGCCTCTACCAGCCTTGTTTTCCATGTGACTATCACCATGTGACATGCTCTTTCAGAAAAATAAAGGGCAGTAGCAGTTTTGGCTAACAGATTGTTATGCATGTAAACACAGAGATTTAAAACCATACCTTCAGCCCTAACCGGTTTGGCTCAGTGGATAGAGCGTCAGCCTGAGGACTCAAGGGTCCCAGCTTCAATTCCAGTCAAGAGCATGTACCTTGGTTGCGGACACATACCCAGTAGGGAGTGTGCAGGAGGCAGCTCAATGATGTTTCTCTATCATCTATGTTTCTAACTATCCCTCTCCCCTCCTCTCTGTAAAAAATCAATAAAATATATTTTAAAACAAAATAAAAAAAAGATACCTTCATTGAAAAAGACCCTGTAATCGGTGCCTGCTGTGTGCTGGCCTTTGTGGGCTCTGTACTAGTAAGCAGGTGCACACATGGAAAAAGGAAGTGAAATAAGTGGCAGAAAGCATGTGGAGGAAGGAGTGTGGTTGTGTGTGCTGTTGTTTTGTTTGTTTTCCTTTTTGGTGGGTGTAGTTGGATACTGTTTGATTATTTTAGATTGAAGGAATCTGGGAAAGAAGTTCTTTGTACTCAAATAGCAACTTCAGATAGTATAGATCAGCGATTTCCATCCTTTTTCATCTCATGACCCACATAAACTAATCATACTAAAATTCTGTGGCTTACCAAAAAAATATATATTTTTTGCCAACCTGACAATAAAAGGTATAATTTTGATTCAATCACACCAGATGGCTATTGTCATTTTATTATTTGACAGTCGAGGAGAAAAGAGGTCAGTGTCCCTGACTAAACAGCCAGGTATTGCATGTTTTAAAAATCCTTGTGGGAGGCATGGATAAATGGAGCAGACTGACAGATCTCAGACAGCAGGGGGGTGAGGAAGATGGGAAGTGATCAACCAAAGAATATTTTTTAAAAGAAATTCTTGCAGCATACTGGTTGAAAATTGCTAGTATAGATCAAATAGCAATTTTTTCCAGACACTTTATAAGATTACTGTGGATAGAATTTCTTTGTCTTCTAATTGGAATAGTTTTATTACTGATGTAGACTACATTGCTGTGTTTTTCCTATTTTACAGTTGGTTGGGATTAGATAGGCTCTATAAAGAAAGGGATTGAAAGCACCCACATCAATAATCTATAATAATAAAAGTATAATATGCAAATTGACCAAACAGCTCAACAGCAGAACGACCATCTGGACAACCCACCAGACAACCTTCCGGACGAAGCCAGGGCTGCGAGGGCGGCCAAGGCCGCCGGGGCTGCAAAGGCCTACTCTTGCACGAATTTTGTGCATGGAGCCTCTAGTAGAAACATAAAAGTCCAACCCTCTTTAATTTGCTCAGACTCTGTCTGATTTAATCACTTAAGCTCACTGCTGCTAGTGACCTATCTGCACCTTCCTTGAACCTTAATATGTATGGCTTTAATAAATTTAGAAAATACTATAGGCTACTATTTTGGATGGTAAAATTTTATCATTCTATTAGGCAAGTTGTCTGAGGTAGGAGTTTAACAGAATTTTTGTTTTCTCCCTTATCTCATGCAACTAATAGCTAGAGGGTTTTTTCCACTTTATAAGAAAATCAAATCCTTTCTTGGTTTGGAATATTTCAGTGGTGGTGTATTGCCTCAGGATAAAGTACCTTGGCTTACTAGGCCTTTCATGTTCTTGGCTTTGCTCATCTCATCTTAATATCACACACACATACCACACATACACGCCACACACACACCACACACCATACACCACACACCACGCACACACACCTCACACACACAGCACACACACAGCACACAGCACATACCACACTAAAACCACACACCACACATACAATACACACCACACACACACACCACACACCACACATACAATACACACCACACATCACACACACACAGCACACATCACACACACACACTGCACACACACCACATACCACGCACATACACCTCATGCACACACCACACACACATCACACACCACACACCACACACACACAGCACACATCACACACACACACCACATACCACGCACATACACCTCATGCACACACCACACACACATCACACACCACACACACACACACACACACACACACACACACACACACACACACACACACCACTAGGTGCCAGTGTACTCTTCAGCCAGTTTATCTGACACGTACTGCAATTTCAATTCCAAGCTTTCAAACTTGCTGTTCCTTCTGCCAAGAACACTTCTCCCTCCCTCTCCCTCTCGGCTTCTCCCCTCCCCACCTTCTAAAATAACTTTCTTGAATCTATGAGTCTTAACTTATTCTTCACTTCCAATTTTTGTTTACATCAGGTGTGCCACCTTTGTGCTTGAGAATGCTCTGCACCGCCCCCCTCCACTGCCAATGATGGCACATAGGTATGACTGGCTATACTGTAGTTTACCTATTTGTTAATAGCTTCTTAGGTAGGATCAGTCTGTTTAATTCACCACTATATCCCCAGCTCCCAGCACCATGCATCCTAAATAAGAAATATTCAATACAAATTTTTTTTGAAGAATGAGAAAACAAAGGAACAAAGGGCTACTGAGTGCTTTTAGTCAACCAGAATATTCAGATAAGACCCAGGTGCCTGTACTTATCGGTCTCTCATTCTTCTTGGCTGTAGCCACCAACTGGCACCTGCTTTTCTATGAAGGGAAGAGTCTCTCAGTAATGGAGCTCCTGTAACAGGACCCCGCCATGCTGTGGATGAGCACATCTGCAAACCCTCTGTCACTGCCATGGGGACTTGCTGCCTTACACATGGGTCATTCATTGTAAGACGGCATATTTTGTTGCAGAATGAAGGTAACAAATAGACAATAGTTGTGACAATAAAACACCCAACACAGTACCCTTCACAGCTTCATTGTTTGATAGATGTGCTGATAATTCTGATAAAACCCAGGGGACCTCTAGCAGCTCATCAGGATCTCTGCTGGCAGATCTTCTGTGGAGGTTGATGCCCCACCACACTGTTTTTTTCCTCTGACGCGTTCCCAGGGAGAGGTGTGAATAGGGGGCTCAGTAACTGTATTGTCAGCACTCTCCAGCTCTGCCAGGGACTTCACTGTCAGCTTCTGACCCTTTTCTGCCTCACCTCACCCCCCACCTCCCACCGATGCAAAATCATAAAGTGTTTGGGAAATGAAAAATTGTTCTCATAGAAAAAGATTAGGGACCTTTGAGAACCAGAATCGGGTAAGTCTGGGATAGGGCCATTGAACTGCTCTATTGGAAATACAGATGCTGAAGATTCTTTATCTGAACATTGTTCATATTTAGTTTAACCCAATGGGTTAGAGCATCTAGCTAAAAGGACAATGATTCATGCTGTTTGCCGATTACTGTTAACTGCTTTTCTATCTGGTATCAGGACATAGGCCTCTCATCACTATAAGACTATTTTTTTTTTTGGTCTTAGGAAAGCATGCTGGTTTTGAGGGAGATGTTTGGTCAGGGATATAATATCAGTTTCCCAAATCTTGGATTCCATAGTTGTTTCTGCTGTGTGGCCTCAATGCCCATTTCAGGCCATTAATGTCTTTCTGTAAAATGATCTCCTTGTGTAATTATAGGGGAGTTTATGAGGAATGGAAGGGACTAAATAAAATTACTTACTTTAAAATAGATAAAACATTTTGTTGTAGTGTGTATAATTGAAACACATGTATATTTTGCCATCTCCTGGAACAAATATATGGTCACAGAAAGCTTATTAAATTGATCCTATTCCTGACCTGACCGGTTTGGCTCAGTTGTTAGAGCATCAGCCTGTGGACTGAAGGGTCCCAGGTTCGATTCTGGTCAAGGGCATGTGCCTTGGATGCGGGCACATCCCCAGTAGGGAGTGTTCAGGAGGCAGCTGATCAATGTTTCTAACTCTATCCCTCTCCCTTCCTCTCTGTAAAAAATCAATAAAATATATCTTTTAAAAAATAAATAAAAAATAAATTGATCCTATTTCTAATTCTGTATTAATCATAACAAGGTCACATTGAAATAATCTAGTGATTAGTCACCATAATAATACGTCCATTAACTGAGTGCTTTTCACATGCCTGGAGCTGTGCTACATGCCCATTCTATCATCTCATTTAATCTTCATAACAACCCTGTGAGCTAAGTACTCTAATTCCTGTTTTCTCTCTATGAGAAATTGAGGCTCAGCAAGGTGAAGCCACTCAGCCAAGGCCTCACTGTTAGTAATGGACACAGCCAAGATTCAAATTCTGGCTTGACTCCAAAGCCTGTGTATATATTCGTCACTCCTGCACTGTTCTAAGCATTGAGTTGAGCTAGAGAGAAATTTGTTAGTATCCTGATATATGGACATAATAATTTTGACTTCTGGAAATTTGCTACTGATAGCTACACAGGAATCCTTCCGCTTAAAAATAAAGTATTTTGCCCTCTCTAGTTTGGCTCTGTGGATAGAGCATCAGCCTGCATACTGAAGGATCCTGGGTTCAATTCCAGTCAAGGGCACATGCCCAGTAGGGGGCGTGCAGAAGGCAGCCGATCAATGACTCTCCCATCATTGATGTTTCCCTCTTCCTCTCCCTTCCTCTCTGAAATCAATAAAAATATATTAAAAATTTTAATACTTAAAAGAAAAAAGCATTTATATTATTCTTTGTTTTCTAAGAGCTTTGCTAGTCTACTTATTTAAAAATGCTTACACCTGCAATGGGTCAGTAGCTCTCCAACATGGTGCATTAGTCACCTGGAAAGCTTGTAAACATGGGAATACCCCGGGCCCCATCCCAGACCCACTGAGTCACATTCCCTGTGGGTGGGGGCCAGGCATCTGATGTTTAATAAGCTTCCCAGGTTATTCTGACACACATAGAAGTTTGAGCATCACTGAGGTATGTGAACAGTAGGAGGGTTATTTTTAGGAATGATAATTCTCAGGTTTGTAGATTTACTTAGGACCTCACAGGAAATTTGTGAGTGACTAAACTACAATGCATAAATTCCAAGCCATTATCCTATCTAAATGTATAGAATAATTCTCAACTGGCAACATCAATGGTATGACCTCATGTAATAGAATTTATTATCTCCTTTTTTTTCCTCTTGAAAGGTTGCTTATTAATGATAACAGCTAGCACTCTGGTCTATATATGCTGAGTCTTTTTCATTTGGCATGTGAGAAATGATTATTGTATTTCCTGAAATCACTATTAATAAGATCTCAAGGAGTTTAAAACAACAACTGTTCAGACTCCAAATAAAGAATCACAGAATCCCAAGATTAAAATCGTCATATATAGCCATATGTTACTTGAATTCTCCTTTATGGCATCTCCACCAAGTGGCTGAGTGGCCTATTTCTGCTAGATAGCTGGCACTTCCTGGCAACAGTCCATTCCATCTTAGAAAGTTCTTCCCCTTAATAAGCTTAAATCTATTTTTCTAGAGCTTTTGGTCCTAGTTTTAACCCCTCATCAGAACTTCTTACTCAAATTAGTTAAAACCTTTGCTCAAGGAAGTAACCCCCGATTGCTGTGTTTTGGAAGTTCTCAGGATGCCTCGTTGTCTGATGTAAGCTGTGTGCTCCATGGCCAGGCCACCTGTCGGGCTATTGTCTGTATAAATGAACTTAGAATTGCAGGCTTAGACGAAATTCATGATTCATTTTTAAAACATTTTTTAGTAATTCTATATAGAGAAATTTATTTGGGGTACTTAAATATAGAGTACAAAAGGCCAAAGAAATGGATGTGATCTTACACTTTGTCAAAGCATTCTAAGTGTTCCATTTTACATTCATTTCATTAGCATAGTGTTGGATGTAGCAACCGGATTAAGAGTTTTACACATCACTTTCTAAGTTGTTCAGAACCTTCTAAAAACCTGATGGTTGTCAGTAGGTCTCTTCTAAGTGAGAAATATAATGTATCTCGGCTTCCTTTGATTCATTTGCTTTTTTGAGGCTCAAAAGGAAAACAACATTTGTGTCCTCATTGCCAAAACAAGTTCTGGTTCTAATACTCTTTTTTCAAGGTATACATTTCCTTTTCACCATCCTTTGTCACAGACCAAAACTTGATCTGGCGCCCAAGAGAAAAACAGCAAATGCATCAGTAACCAGTGGTCCAGTTGCCACCGATGTTAACTTTCAATGCTCTGGATGCAATGAGAGTCATATGCAACCTAACAAAGATAACAGGTAAGGTTATTTTTGGGAAGAGATCTTTTCTTGACTGTAGGTGCTTTTGTATATAAGGTCCAAATTTTAGAGGATAAGCCAGACAAATGTTACTACTATAACCATTCAGATAGGCTGGCCAGGATGAAAGAGACTTTAAGACACTAATTACAGGTGGAAATGACACTGAATAGTAATATAAAAGAGACATTGCAGTTCAATTATAATTTATGGCAAAGGTCAGCTATGCATCCAAGAGCCAGTCTGTTCTCTGATATAATTTTCCTGGGGACAGAATGAGAGAAGAGCATTTTCCTCTATTCCCACTGATGCTTCCAGACTTTTGCCCTTCTATCATGGATCATCTTTCCTGAAATTATTGTGATCTCTTTTTGTCACTCTTAGCCTATTCAAGATTTTTCTCCACCACCTCGTTAGCATCAGGTTCTACTTACACTCACTGATGACATCTTCAACATTCACATTGAATCTTCAGATGTAAGACAAAGTACAAGCAAATTCCCAGGTCTGAGTCACTTGTATTTATTTTATAAGAGATGAATATGAAGTTATAGACATGTTCTGACAACTGAAAAACACTGTGGGAAATTCTATATCTCCTTTAGTATTAAGGGATTGAATGACATTTGAACTACAATAATACATGTCTTAAAGTCTGGTTTTTGGAAAATTATGTTGATTTGTATCACTAAATTTCCTAGGGTTAACTGCCATATAAATTAACAGATAAAGTGCATTAACAGTGACTCATAATTAAGAATAGGAATAGCAGCAACTGAAAATTATGACCAACTCACAGCACTGCTGGTGCAGTGTTTCATACAGCATCCTGTCTGAAAATTGTAGGAATTCTAATTATCTGCCTCTGCTCATTAACTGTGGGAGCGCAGCAGCCTGCCAAGTATTGTGTGGCTGCCAGTCCTCCTCTTGGAATTCTTAGTCAGAGTCTTCAGTAAACCAAGGCCAGCTTATGTATTAGGCACAGTAGGCACAGTGCCTAGGGCCCAGAATACTCTTAGGAGCCCTCAAATGTGTCTTAATTTCCTTTAAAATAAACATTAAATAAATAAAATAATGAGCGTATAATAATGAATCTGCCTGGGTTATATATGTCTTTATACCAATGTAGTCATAAAATAGAATTGTGTGTGTGTGTGTGTGTGTGTGTGTGTGTGTAGGAAGGGGTCTACAAGGGTAAAAGTGCCTAGGGCCTCCTAAAATCATGTACGGCCCTGTGGTAAGCTCTAATACTATGTTAATGTAGCTCATAAATACAAAAATTGAATGGTTCTTAATAATTCACAAAATATAGCATTCAGTGTTATATAAAATTCTATGGAACTGCTTGTGTGTGATCATAAGAACTAAAGGAAGAACTTGTATTTTAGTATCTGGACTGGGGGACCCTCATAGTCAGAGGGCCATACTTGATGATCATAGCTCTCCCCCACAGATCCCTGCTCAAAGTATAGTTTGAAGTGTAGTCCAAAGCAGCATACATGAATTTGTTAGAAATGCATACCCTTAAGGATCTGCCCTGGCCGGTGTTCCTCGATGGTTAGACGTGTTGGCCTGTGCACCGGAGGGTCTCCGGTGCGATTCCCCATCAAGGGCATGTCCCTAGGTTGCAGGTTCCATCCTTGTGCACACAGGAGGCAACCAATCAATACGTCTCTCTCACATCAATGTTTCTTTCTCTCTCTCTTCCCCCCCTCCTTTCCACTCCCTAAAAAAATCAATGTAAAAATATCCTCTGGTGAGGATTAACAAAAACAAAACACTTAATCAGAATGTACGTTTTTACCAAAAATCCTCAAATGATATGTATACATGGGGAAATTGAGAAGCAATGTCAGTTTTAGAAGGATCTATACCTAGGGAGTACCCTGCATTCTAATAGAGAGGACTTCTTCTTTGTAAGTGATGTGATTGAGAAAAAAAAATCCTTTATCAACAACTTTCCCCTAAAAAATGAGTAGTTCAGACCTCATAAGAAGCAGAGGAATTTTCTAACAAGTGTGTAAAATGTGCTCATAAAAAGATGGTAAGAAAGCTATAAATCTTTTAGAAGAAATTACAGGGAAAAGTTTTGTGACATTGGATTGGCAATGATATCTGGGCTCTGACACTGAAAGTACAGGCAACAAAAGTAAAAACAAACATTTTGGATAACATCAAAATGTAAAAGCTTTTGTCATCAAAGGACACTATCAACAAAGTGAAAAGGCAACCCATACAATGGGAGAAAATATTTGCAAATTATATATGTGATAAGGAGTTAATATTCAGGATATATAGAGAACTCCTATAACTAAACAATAACCTCAAAACAACTCTTACAAAATGAGCAAAGGACTTGAATAGACATCTCTCCAAAGAAAATATGCAAATGGTTAATAAGCACATGAAAAGATACTGAATATCACGAGTTGTCTTAGTCCCTTTGGACTGCTATAACAAAATAGTATAGGCTGGGTAGCTTATAAACTGTGAGAATTTATTTCTGACAGGTCTGGAAGTTGGCAAGTCCAAGATCAAGGTACTAGTATGGTTTTGCTCTGATGTAACCAGCTTCCGGTTCACAGATGGCCATCTCTGTCTTCGTATGGTGGGAAGGGCTAGCGATCTCTGTGGGCTCTCTTTAGTAAGAGCACTAATCCCATTTACAATGGCTCCATCCTCACAACCTAATCACCTCCTAAAGGCCCATCTCATAATTACCATCGTTTTTAGGAGTCAGGATTTCAACATGTGAATTTTGAGGGGACACAAACATTCAGTGCATAGCACTAGTCATTAGAGAAATGCAAATCAAAATCATGAGATACTGCTTCTCACCCATTAGGATGGCTGTTATAGAAACAAACAAACAACAGAAAGTAACGTGTTGGTGAGGATGTAGGAACACCTGAACTTTTGTGCGTTGTTAATAGGAATGGGAAATGGTGCTGCTGCTGTGGAAAGCAGTATGCTGATTGCTCAAAGAATTAAACATAGAATTATCATATATCCCACTTCTGGATATATACTCAAAAGAAGTGAAAGCAGAGATTCGAACAGCTATTTCTACACCCATGTTCATAGCAACACTATACACAGCCAAAGATGGAAGCAACCCAAATGTTCGCCACCGATGAATGGATTTAAAAAGTGGTATATACATACCGTGGAATATTATTCAGTCTTAAAAACGGAGCCCTGACCGGTTTGGCTCGGTGGATGGAGCGCCAGCCTGCGGACTGAGGGATCCCGGGTTCGATTCCGGTCAGGGGCATATGCCTTGGTTGTGGGCACATCCCCAGTGGGGGGGTGTGCAGGAGGCAGCTGATCGATGTTTCTCTCTCATCGATGTTTCTAGCTCTCTATCCCTCTCCCTCTCTGTAAAAAATCAATAAAATATATTTTTAAAAAAGGGAGAAAATTGTGACACATGCTACTACAACAGGGGTGAAATTCAAGGACATTATACTAAATGAGATAATCCAGTTAAAAAAGACACATACTGTATGATTCCATCTTTATGAGCTATCTAGAGTTGTCAAATTCATAGAAACTGAAAGTAGAAATGGTGGTTCCCAGTGGCTGGAGGCCTGGGAACATGGGGAGTTGTTTAAGGGGTATAGAGTTTCAGTTTTGCAAGATGAAAAAGTTCTGGAGATTGGTTGCACAACAATGTCAATATACTTAACACTATGTAACCATACATCTAAAAATAGTTAAGAGGGAAAATTTATGTCTTTTATCACAGTTTTTATAAAAGGACAGTAAGACTCAAATCAAGGCCTGAAGAAGACCCTGCTTTTAGACTTATGCACAAACGTAAAGAGAGTTAATGTTTTATAAAGACTGGCATGTGAGGCAATTGACACAGGGATGGTGCAAGGAGGGTTAGGAATGCTTTGTGTGAAGCTGGAGTTCAACTACTATTGCACTTCTCAGATCCTGTGACTGGTCTTAGAGCCAATCCTTTAGCCTCAGTTCTTGTGGTGCATTGAATATTCCTATACTCTCATTATAGGTCCTGAAGAAGCTGGGTCCAACAGGCCAGAAGAGCCCAAAAGCACACAGGGTAGTTAGTGTTACATGACTCCTTCATTCTAACACATTGGTTTCTTATTCACTATACTAGAGGCCTGGTGCACGAATTTGTGCACCAGTGGGGTCCCTCAGCCTGGCCTGCGGGATCAGGCTGAAACCAGCTCTCCAACATCTCCCAAGGGGTCCCGGATTGCGAGAGGGCACAGGCCAGGCTGAGGGACCCCACTGGTACATGATTGGGGCGGGGAGGGACACGGGAGGTTGGCCAGCCAGGGAGGGGACATGGGAGGGCTCCAGGGTGTGTCTGGACCATCTTGCTCTGTCCCAATTGGCCAGACCCCAGCAGCAAGCTAACCTACTGGTTGGAGCATCTGCCCCCCGGTGGTCAGTGCACGTCACAGCGAGTGGTTGAGCAGCCTTAGTGTATCATTAGCATATTATTACACTTTGATTGGCTGAATGGCCAACCGGTCAACTGGACACTTAGCATATTAGGATTTTATTTTTAATATATTTTATTGATTTTTTTTTACAGAGAAGAAGGGAGAGGGATAGAGAGTTAGAAACATCGATGAGAGAGAAACATCAATCAGCTGCCTCCTGCTCACCTCCTACTGGGGATGTGCCCGCAACCAAGGTACATGCCCTTGACCGGAATCGAACCTGGGACCTTTCAGTCTGCAGGCTGACGCTCTATCCACTGAGCCAAACTGGTTTCGGCAGGATTTTATTATATAGGACAGTAATTAACAATACTTACATTTTACTGTTTACAAAGCACTTTTGCTGTAATATCCTGGGATGTTTAGAATTTTGCCTCTTATTAAAGACGAGTGACCCAGGGCACAAAATTTGTGCACATTAAAAGGGGATTAATTAGAGGAAATAATTTAATATTGCTATTTGCCCTTTCTCTATAATAGAAGTGTCAGAGATGAAAGAAAATTAGTAAAATGTTTATGAAAACCCTCCTCCTGTCAGAGTCTGGGGCTCACCACAGGACCCAGAGTCAAGTCCCTGCCCACCCACATGCACCTCAAAATCGCGTGAGACTGAGACCCGGCCGGCCCCGCCTCCATTGGGCTAGATCCAGACCCAGCCAGTCCCACCCTTGTCAAGCCCTGCCGGGCAGGGGGCTTAGCCTCAGGTTCCCTGGCCTGGTGCCAGGATGTGGGGCATGGCCTGAGGTCCCCCAGCCCAGACTGGGGCCGGGGGTGTGCCTTGAGGTCATCCATCAAGCCCCACCAGGTGGGGGACATGGCCTGAGATCCCCTGTCAAGCCCCAATGGGTGGGGGGCATGGCCTGAGGTCCCCCATCAAGCCCTGGCAGGTGGGGGGGGTGCAGCCTCAGGTCCCCTGGCCCAGCACTGGTAGGGGGGCGCAGCCTCAAGTCCCCCGTCAAGCCCTGCTGGGGGGGGGCATGGCCTGAGTTTCCCCGACCCAGCACTGGGGGTGCATCTTGAGGTCCCCCATCAAGCCCCGCTGGGTGGGGGGCACAGCCTGAGGTCCCCTGTCAAGCCCAGCCAGGCAGGGGAGCACAGCTTCAGGTCCCCTGGCCCAGTGCTGGGGTGGGGGCATGGCCTGAGGTTCCCTGCCAAGCCCCGCCATGCGGGGGGTGCGGTCTGAGGTCCCCCTGGCCTGGTGCCGGGGTGGGGAGCATGGCCTGAAGTCCCCTGTCAAGCCCCACCTGGTGCAGGGCACAGCCTGAGGTCTCCCAGCCTGGCGCTGGGGCGGGGGGAGCAGCCTGAGGTCCCCTAGCCCAGCACCAGGACGGAAGTGCACCTTGAGGTCCCCTATCAAGCCCCATGGGGGTGGGGGAGGGCGTAGCCTCAGGTCCTTGCTGATTGCTCATTAAGGCTCCTTATGGGAACTTGGCCTCACCTGTGGGTGCAG
Source organism: Plecotus auritus (assembly GCF_963455305.1). Lineage (NCBI taxonomy): Eukaryota > Metazoa > Chordata > Mammalia > Chiroptera > Vespertilionidae > Plecotus > Plecotus auritus. The sequence continues at coordinate 80,145,307 of NC_137770.1, read as the reverse complement.
CCATCTTTGTGATGGAATGCTGGTCAATTAGCATATTCCCTCTTTATTAGATAGGATGATTGTTTTCTCCTCATGTTTATAAGTGGATTGCATTTCTTCATACTTCCCAAATTTGTTTTACTTGGGTTTTTTTACAGAATTTGAAATTTAGAGTAAAGAGTACTCTTAGAGAACTTAGAGTAAACTTAAGGAAGTGAAATATTTCCTTTGTAATCTAGTTTTTCAGGACATGAAGGCAAATGAGATGCCTCTTGTACTCCCTTTGAGATGGGTGGATGCCACATCCCAGTTCAGGAGACTTCCAGAGGGAACTTCAGAAAGCCAAACCAGGGATCCTAGTTGATGAAAGGCATTTTTAAATAGTAAGCGAATTGGCTCCAGTTTACTTGCATGAAAAAGATTAGCTAAGCTATTTTAAATAAATGAGGTTCAAAAACTCAAAAGGACAGCCCTTGCTGGTTTGGCTCAGTGGATACAGCATCGGCCCATGGACTGAAGGGTCTGGTCAAGGGCACATACCTTGGTTGCAGATTCCCCAGGCCTGGTTGGGTGCATGCAGGAGGCAACCAATCAATATGTCTCTCTCACATTGATGTTTCTCTCTGTCCCTCCCTCTCCCTTCCTCTCTCTCTAAAAATCAATGTAAAAATACCCTTGGGTGAGAGGATTAACAAAAAAACACAAAAAAACTCAAAAGGACAAAAATCACAAATAAAAAGCAGGGTGTTTGGGGATAATCACAGCTGAGGTTTCCCAGGTACTATAGGCATACCTCATTTTATTGGGCCTCATAGATGTTGCATTGTTTTTGTTTTTTTTTTCCCTCCTTTTTATTTATTTTTTAATTTAATAAATCTTTATTGTTCAGATTATTACAATTGTTTCTCCTTTTCCCCCCATAGCTCCCCATCCACCTGGTTCCCACCCAACCCTCTGCCCTTACTCCCTCCCCCCCACTGTCCTCATCCATAGGTGTATGATTTTTGTCCAGTCTCTTGCCGCACCCCCCATACCCCTTTCCCCCTGAGAATTATCAGTCCACTCCCTTTCTATGCCCCTGCTTCTATTATATTCACCAGCTTATTCTGTTCCTCAGATTTTTAATTCAATTGATTTTTAGGTTCACTTGTTGATAGATATGTATTTGTTGTTCATAATTTTTATCTTTACTTTTTTCTTCTTCCTCTTCTTAAAGAATACTTTTCAGCATTTCATATAATACTGGTTTGGTGGTGATGAACTCCTTTAGCTTTTTCTTGTCTGTGAAGCTCTTTATCTGCCCTTCAATTCTGAATGATAGCTTTGCTGGGTAGAGTAATCTTGGTTGTAGGTTCTTGCTATTCATCACTTTGAGTATTTCTTGCCACTCCTGTCTGGCCTGCATCGTTTCTGTTGAGAAATCAGCTGACAATCATATGGGTGCTCCCTTGTAGGTAATTAACTGTTTTTCTCTTGCTGCTTTTAATATTCTCTCTTTGTCTTTTGCCCTTGGCATTTTAATTATGATGTGTCTTGGTGTGGTCCTCTTTGGATTCCTTTTGTTTGGGGTTCTGTGCGCTTCCTGGACTTGTAAGTCTATTTCTTCCACCAGGTGGGGGAAGTTTTCTGTCATTATTTCTTCCAATAGGTTTTCAGTATCTTGCTCTCTCTCTTCTTCTGGCACCCCCATAATTTTGATGTTGGTACACTTGAAGTTGTCCCAGAGGCTTCTTACACTATCTTCAACTTTTTGGATTCTTTTTTCTTTTTGCTTTTCCGGTTGAGTGTTTTTTGCTTCTTTGTTTTTCAAATCTTTGACTTGATTCTTGCGTTCCTCTAGTCTGCTGTTGGGTCTCTGTATATTATTTTTTATTTCAGTCAGTGTATGTTTAATTTCTAGTTGGTCCTTTTTCATATCCTCGAGGGTCTCGCTAAATTTATCGGCCTTTTCTAGGATATTCTTGAAAAGCCTTATAACCGTGGTTTTGAATTCTATATCCAGTCGTTTGTTTTCCTCCATTTCTTTCGTTTGTGATCTGTTTCTTTGTCTCCCCATTTTTCACTGCTTCCCTGAGTTGGTAGAGTAGCTTTGTGTGCTAGGTTTCCTATATGGCCCAGTGGGTCGGCCTCCCCAGTTAACCTGAGGTGGACACTCTTGGTGCACCCCTTTGTGGACTGTGTGTACAGCCTTGTTGTAGTTAAGTCTTGATTGTTGTTGGTATCACTGGGAGGAATTGACCTGCAGGTCAGTTGGCTGTGAGGATCAGCTGTGTCTACACTGAGAGATTTTCGGTGCTGGAGACAGCCTTATAGGATTAGCCTTGCCAGATTGCAAAAGCCTCTGTGCTCAGCTTGGAAGGTGTGGTGTCTCAGGGCGGAGAAGACAGTCTTGGCTTCCCGTCAGCCCTGCCCTTGTGCACGAGTCTCCAGACCTCTGCCTTCCACAGTTCCCGAGTTTCCGCCTTACAGTCCAGATTTCCCCCATAAGAGCGTGGGTCCCCAGGGGCTCGTCCAGAACTGCGGTTCAGTGCAGTCGGAACTGGGGTTCAGTGCAGTCAGGAGCTTCCAACTCCCCTCCGCCAGGGACAGCCTGTGGTAACCTCCGCAGTCAGTCTTTGTGCGCACTCGCGCCTCCAGACCCCTGCCGCTGCGGCTCCCCTGAGTCTCCAAGTCTCCATGTGCCTTTCTCTCTACCTGACAGTCCAAACTCCCCCTGTATGAGCCTGGGTCCACAGGGTTTCACCCGGAACTGAGGTTCAGTGCAGTTGGAACTGGGGTTCAGTGCAGTCGGGGTCTTCCTTCCCCCTCCCGCCAGAGAAAGCCAGCCAGGCACTCTGCTGCCCTTCCTCTCTGCACGCACGAGTCTCCGTACCTTAGCTCTTTGCCGCTCCTTCTCTGTGAGCTTTCCTCTTTCCTTCTAGTTGTAGAATTTCCACTCAGCCAGCTTTCCTGTAGTTCTGGATGGTGTCCGTTCTAACATAGTTGTAGGTTTTTTTTTGTTTTTTTTAAAATATATATTTTATTGATTTATTACAGAGGGGAAGGGAGAGGGATAGAGAGTTAGAAACATCGATGAGAGAGAAACATCAATCAGCTGCCTCCTGCACACCCGCTACTGGGGATGTGCCCGCAACCAAGGTACATGCCCTTGACTGGAATCGAACCTGGGACCCTTCAGTCTGCAGGCTGATGCTCTATCCACTGAGCCAAACCGGTCAGGGCTTTAGTTGTAGTTTTGAAATTGTTGTGCAGGGCAGCAGTTTAGGTGCTTACCTATGCTGCCATCTTGGTTTTCTTGATGTTGCATTGTTTATAAAGATTACCACTAACTTTCTTACCTAATAAGAGATAAACATGTAAATTGACCGTACTGCCGCTACGCCCACAGCCAATCAGAGTGAGTATGCAAACTAACCCAACAAAGATGGAAGGTTAATTTGCATATAAAGGCGCAGAGCGGCCGGGAGAGCGGGATGCCTGCTATGAGGGGGAGAGGGGGTGGCGGAGGGAGCTATAGGAGCGGTGCTCTGGACAGAAGCGAGGACTTGCCGGCCCCCTGGGCGGCTGGGAGTAAAGCCAGGGGAAGGAAGGCCTATTCTTGCACGAATATCATACAACGGGCCTCTAGTATTATAATAATAGCTTTATTTTGGTGATTTGAAACTGAACCCATTATATCTCCAAGGTATGCCTGTACTTTATTTATTTATTTATTTTTAAATATATTTTATTGATTTTTTTACAGAGAGAAAGGGAGAGGGAGAGCTAGAAACAACGATGAGAGAGAAACATCAATCAGCTGCCTCCTGCACACCCCCTACTGGGGATGTGCCTGCAACCAAGGTACATGCCCTTGACCAGAATCGAACCTGGGATCCTTGAGTTCGCAGGCCGACACTCTATTCACTGAGCCAAACTGGCTAGGGCGCCTGTACTCTATTTAAAAAACACACAACCTCATTGATTTAATAAAAGAGAAGTAGCTAAGGGCATGATCCTCATTACTTTGTAATGAGGATAACCAACTCTCTCTTCTATGAGAATCAATGTAAGAAGAATAGCTTGTAAAACACCGTGACACTGAACGATGCTGACAAGCAGAATACTGAGACCAGGAAAAAGATCAAAACCATAATCCAAGATGCCACTTTAAGTGATCATAAAAACTCTAAATAAGGATGGTAATTGTTTTTTGGCTGATTTAAATTTTAAAGAGTTCAAAGTAAATATATATATATTTATATATATATATATGTATATATATATGTATATATATATATATATATATATATATATATACACACACATACATACACACTAGAGGCTCGATGCACAAAATTCGTGCAAGAGTAGGCCTTCCTTCATCTGGTCGGTGGCCTGGGCCTCCCTCTGCTGAGCGATCATGGGGCAATGGCCGGGCCCCTGACCAGTCACATTGCACCCATCTTGGCTGTTCTGGCACCCGTGGCTGTCATAGCATGGTCCCGAATGGTTGTCCGGATGGTCATCCAGCTATTCGGCTGTTTGGTCGATTTGCATATTACGCTTTTATTACATAGGATACACACACACACACACACAATTAGCTTCTCCCTTTAATTTTAAAAATAGCTTTATATCTGTATAACTTATATTTATTTAAAAAAAACATTGCAAAATCAGAAAAACAAGAAAAAAAAAACAAAATAAATATTAACTGTAAAACCCGGAGTGAACCTCTGTTGGTATAACTCAACATTTATAAAAATTCTGTGTTGTGTTTTGAGTGTCTCTGTTCCTATCCTTGTTCGCCCCCTTGTGGCCATGATACGAAGAAGCCAAGAGCCAGGCAGCAAAAAAGGAGAGAAAAGCAAAGGGACTGGATAATAAACAGGTCACCTCTCACTTTCACCGTATTTCCCATAATTAAGATATATGGATCTCCTTGAAATCTATATGGGTCAGGGTCTTGGCCGGGAATACATGGGAGACTTGAAGGGGTGATTATAAATTATCTTTTCATTAAACTTTCATAGAAGTATGGGCAGTGGTAAGGGAAACCGAAAGGGATGTCCTACTGATACCTCCCATGGCTGAACCCAACTGGAAGCACCCAGAGGACAAAGGAAACCAATCATTTATTTATTTGTTTAAACTATGTTTTTATTTATTTCATAGAGAGGAAGGGAGAGGGAGAGAGAGATGGAAACATCAATGATGAGAGAGAACCATAGAATGGCTGCCTTCTGCACACCCCCTACTGGAGATCAAGTCTGAAACCTAGGCATGTGCCCTGACCAAGGAATCGAACCAGTGACCTCTTGGTTAACCAAGTTTTTGCAATCCTTCACAATCCACCTTCCAAGGCACAAAGCAGTAAATCTCCGGCTTAGAAAGTGGATCTGGCTGGGCAAACAGAGCAAGTCCAGTACAAAATCTTTCTAACATAGTTCTTTACAATTACAGTTAATTTTATAAGGTATGAGTCCACGGGCTACATTCTGGAATAATTCTTGTATAATTTTTCACTGAATATCTATGCAATTCCTGGGGGGAAAAAACAGATAAAACTTCACGCTACCTGAAAACATCACTTAGGCTTCTCTCCTCCATCTAATGACTGTGGAGGTATAAGTTTTAGGGGTTCAAAACATTGGGTACTCTGGTATAAGAGTGAGAACAAGGTAGGGGAAAAAAGAGAAAGGCAGAAATGGGGATATAGAGAGCTCAGTTGCTGTTTGCTGCTGGTCTTCATCCACCCTTGCCCCACATAGAAAGTAAACTTCCCAGATCCTACTTGGGGTATTGAGACCAGCATTGATTATTAGACTAAACGGTTGTCTAAGATACCAGCAAAGCAGGGTCACCAAAAATATGTGAAAGAAAATCAGAATATTTGGGGAGGAAGCTATTTTTATCTCAGCATATTTATAAATGTATCATTTTAGAAAAGTGAAATGTTATTTCATACTTTAACATAGTTTTGGTGATTGCTGGTGGTGGGAAGGGTTATAGCACATGATAATATTTTTATAGCAGACTTGCTCCTTCAAAAGACCAAATGTGAAAAAATGCTATCTTCAAAAGACTTAGGGAATGTTCTCCTAAGAGGCAGTTGCTGATGTTCAGGAGAATAGAATATTGACCCCCCCCCCCCCCCCGCCCACACACACACCTTCCGGGCCAATATAGCCGGGGAGCCGGTTTGGCCCTGTCTGGGGACCACCACTCCTGCGCCCTGGGGACAGGGCAAAGGGGGGGATAAATGGTGATGGAGACTTGACTTGGGGTGGTGAACACACAATACAGTGTACAGATGATATGTTGTGGAATTGTGCATGTGAAAACTGTATACTTTTGTTAACCAGTGTCACCCCAATAAATGCAATAAAAAGGAAAAGAAAATGAAAGGCTTGCTGATCTCTGAAATCTCCGGCTTAGCCCCAAGATCAACATTGGCAGGTTTACCCCCTCCCCACAACGTTGTTATGCTCACCAAAAAGCACTCGAGATAGGACGAATGGTGTAGTGTCAGATAAATGTCCCCCAACTCTTTCCCTTTTCACCAGAGGCAACCCTTAGTAAATAGTTTACGTATTTTTCCAGCTATTTTCTCTGTAGAGACACTCTCTCTCTTGAACACACAAACGGGGGCCTTTTCATCTCATACGTCTTGGGGAATCTCTAGAAGTTCTTTTAAACGTTTTTTCTGGATCTGTGTCTTCCGAAGCCTTCGCCTCATTTGCAGAAACTACTTCAGATCCTTGGCCTTCTCTGTCTAATCCTCTGTTACTCCCGCGTGATCCCAAACCTCGGTGGTTGCCACAGCAACATACTTTGCACCACTGTCCTTGCGCGGGCGGTCCTTTCCCTTGACAAGTTCCTCAGCCCGCGGGCCAATCACGAGCGTGGGGTGCGTCCGCCTCATCTCCGCTTCGCAAGTCCATTGGCCAAAGCTTCCGGGTTTGAGCCCGCAACTCGCGCCGAGGCCGGGCGCGCAGTGATGACGTAACCGGCGGCGCGGTGCCTGGGAGACGGGGAGGGTTTCCGGGGCCGCGGGTCGGACCACGGAGAGCTGCTGTCATGGCGGCCATCCGGTGGGTCTTGCTGTGCGCCCTGCTGCTGCTGCTGCAGCTGGCAGGGAGAGCCCGCAGCTCGGAGGCGCCCGGCGCTTCCGCTGAGGGGTCGCCAGGGGTTGGGGTTGGCCTAGGAGATCGCTTCAAGATTGAGGGGCGCGCGGTTGTTCCCGGAGTGAAGCCTCAGGACTGGATCTCGGCGGCCCGAGTGCTGGTGGACGGAGAGGAGCACGTCGGCTTCCTTAAGTGAGCGTCCCGAGGGCGTTGGGATGGAAGCCAGAGGGGAAATCCCCCCAGGAGAGCTAAGTGTCAAGACCAGGCGACGTTGCTGCCGGCGGGTGAAGGGGCGGGCGCCCCAGCGGTCTGTGCCGGGAGACCTTGGGAGGAGGGCGGACGCTTCCCCTCCAGTCTCGCGGCTCAGAAACGCGGCTGGCAGGTGCTGGCCTGACGGCCGGAGCCGGGGGCTGGTTGTATTCATCTCCTTTTGGCCACTCCTGCGCCCTGGGGACAGAGGGACCATTATTTGCCACTTGCTGAATTCTTTCCTTTGAATCTCATCTGGCTTCCCTGGAATCTTTTTTTTTTTTTTTTTCGCTTGATGTTGTGTAGAAAGATGCTAAGCAAGTGGGAATTATGAAAGCCCAACGGGCTTCTAGTGATGACATCGATTGGGAGGCTGATGCTGCTTCTAAAATTAATAGGCCCCGAAGTCCCTAATCAAAGCACCTTTTTCGCCTGGAGGTGGGGTGGTTGTTCTTTTTTACACTTGAATTCATCGTGGAATTGGCAACATCACACTTGGCATTTATGTAAGACTAGGGTTTCTCTGTGTTGCTTACATGCTCTGTCCTCTCTAGCTATTAGCAGAAATGGAATTTCAACCTATCTTAAAAGACGTGTTGAATTTATTAGTGCTCGTTTTGCGGCAACCTGCTTTTCGGATGTCTAGACAACAAGTGTGATGTTTTAAATTTTTTAATCGCTGCTTGGAAAGGGAAACTGCGAACTGAAAAAAAATATCTAGGAAAGGAAGTGTTTATCTGGTGGGTTTGTACACCACCAAGCAATATCTGAAAACCAAACCAGTTAAATGTGGACATTGAATTCTAAATTTGATTTGCAAATATTCAGATCATTCAGATGTCTTTGAATGAGAATTTCAACCTTAGATTAATAAATAATGACAAGAAGCTTACAACCATTATTTTAATGCTATTTGTCATTAAAGATCTGACATTAGGGTGTTCTTTAGGTTTACCCTAAATAATGTTTTAATGATAAGGTTTTCATTAAGCTTTGGAAAATTAGCCTTACTTGGCCATTTGGCCTCGCTCTGCTGCAGTATACAATTATTTTTCAAAGCATTTATTATTTCCATTTAAAAATAACATCTAAGTAACATGTATTGAAGAAAATATAAATAATAAAGTAGAGATAACAAACCTTAATATTTCATTCTGTCTTTTCCAGCCTTTTTGGAGTCATATGTCCGATATTTTTAATAGTAAAATACAACATATACACTTTGTAACCTGCTTTTTTTGCTTAATATTTTGTGAGCAGCTCCTGATACCATTTTATGTTTTTACATTTGTGTGTAGAAAGTTTGATTAAGAATTAATATAAGGAGTTTGTCCTGGCAAACTTGTTGGAAGAGGGATAGGTAATTTGTCTTGTACCTGTTATGCATAACCAGCAGTTTTGATTTCTATTTATGCTTATTGGAGGATATTTGGGACTTGGTTAGTAGAGATGAAAGGAGTTTGGCTTGAGGACTCCCCATGCCACTTCTCGCTTTTATCACTATATAAACCATAATTTATATACATCCACTGAACCAAACCAGCTAGGGCGGTAGTTTTCAATTTTGACAGGAAGATTATGTACTATACTTTCATTAACTTTTATTATGGACAATTACAGACATGAACTAAAATGAACAGAATGGCTTAGTGAATCCTTAGGTACCTATCACAATCTACTGTTTGTTTAATGTGTCCTCTATACTTCATTTGTTTTTTTCTAGACTATTTAAATATGATCCTAAAGATGATATGATTTCACTTATAAAAACATTATTTCGTATCTCTAGAAGATAAAATCTTAAAAAAATAACACATACCATTATTGATTCAACAAAATTATTAATACCATAACTTCATCTAATAATACCCAGTCCATTTTTATGTTTTGCTGCTTAAAAATGTTTTTATGGCCCTGGCCAGTGTTGCTAAGTGATGAGAGCATTGGCCTGTGCACCGGAGGGTCTTGGGTTCGATTCATGGTCAAGAGCATGTACCTGGGTTGCAGGTTCAATACCAGGCCCTGGTTGAGGTGAGTGTAGGAGGCAACCAATCAATGTGACTCTTTCACATCCATGTATGTCTTCATCCTACCGTTTTCCTCCCTCCCTCCCTCCCTCCCTTCTTCTCCCCCTCCCTTCCACTCTCTCAAAAAAAATCAGTGGAAAAATAATCCTAAAGTGAGGATTAACAAAATAAATCTATACTAATAAAAGGGTAATATGCTAATTAGACCAGGAGACCTTCAGGGAGACCTTCCAGATGGGGGGGCAGTTGGGTGTGAGCAGGTCGGCAGGGGATGGCAGTTGTGGTTGAGCAGGCCGGCGGTGGGGGGAGCAGTTGGGGGCAAGCAGGCCTGTGGGGGGGTGCATTTGGCAGCGATCAGGCTGGCAGGGGGGCAGTTGGGGGTGATCAGGCTGGTGGGGGGGCAGTTGGGGCGAGCAGGCCGGCAGGGGGGGCAGTTGGGGGTGATCAGGTCGGCAGGGGAGGGCAGTTGTGGGTGAGCAGGCCGGCGGGGGGGGGCAGTTGGGGGCAAACAGGCCTGTGGGGAGGCATTTGGGGGTGATCAGGCTGGCAGGGGGGTCAGTTGGGGGCGATCAGGTCGGCAGGAGGGGCAATTGGGGGCGAGCATGCTGGCAAGGGGGGGAATTTGGGGGTGAGCAGGCTGGCAGGGGGGCAGTTGGGGGCGAGCAGGCCGGCAAGGGGGGGATTTGGGGGTGAGCAGGGCGGCATGGGGGGCAGTTGGGGGCGAGCAGGCCGGCGGTGGGGCAGTTGGGAGCAAGCAGGCTGGCAAGGGGGCAGTTGGGGGAGATCAGGTTGGCAAAGGGGGGCAGTTGGGGGTGATCAGGTCGGCATGGAAGGGCAGTTGTGGGTGAGCAGGCCGGCGGGGGGGGGGGCAGTTGGGGGCAAGCAGGCCTGTGGCGAGGCATTTGGGGGTGATCAGGCCGGCAGGGGGGGCAGTTGGGGGCGATCAGGTCGGCAAGGGGGGGCAGTTAGGGGTGATCAAGCCTGAAAGGGGGGCAGTTGGAGACGAGCAGGCCGGTAAGGGGGGGAATTTGGGGGCGAGCAGGGTGGCATGGGGGTAGTTGGGGGTGATCAGGCTGCCAGGGGGTGGCAGTTGAGGGCGAGCAGGCTGGCAAGGGGGGGCATTTGGGGGGAGCAGGCCGGCAGGGGTGGCAGTTGTGGGTGAGCAGGTCGGCGCGGCGGGGCAGTTGAGGGCAAGCAGTCCTGCAGGTGGTGGCAGTTGGGGGCGAGCAGGCCGGCGGGGGGAGGGGGGGAGAGGACAGTTGGCAATCAGGTCGGCAGGGGGGGCAGTTGGGGGCGAGCAGGCCTGCTTGGGGAGCAGTTAGGGGTGATCAGGTCAGTGGGGGGGGGCAGTTGTGGGTGAGCAGGCCGGCGGGGAGGGGGCAGTTGGGGCCAATCAGGCCAGCAGCAGAGGCAGTTGGGGGCGAGCAGGCCTGCAGGGGGGGAAGTTAGGGGTCATCAAGCCTGAAGGGGGTGCAGGTGGAGGCAAGCAGACCGGCAAGGGGGGAATTTGGGGGCGAGCAGGGTGGAATGGGGGGTAGTTGGGGGTGAGCAGGTCGGCGGGGGAGGGGGGGCGCAGTTGAAGGCAAGCAGGCCTGCAGAAGGTGGCAATTGGGGGCGAGCAGGCCAGCAGGAGGGGCAATTGGGGGTGAGCATGCCGGCAAGGGGGGGAATTTGGGGGTGAGCAGGCTGGCAGGGGGGCAGTTGGGGGCGAGCAGGCCGGCGGTGGGGCAGTTGGGAGCGAGCAGGCTGGCAAGGGGGGCAGTTGGGGGCGATCAGGTTGGCAAGGGGGGGCATTTGGGGGTGAGCATGTCGGCAGGGGGTGGCAGTTGGGGGTTAGCAGGCCGGCAGGGGGGGGCAGTTGGGGGTAAGCAAGCCTGTGGGGGCATTTGGGGGCAAGCAGGCCTGCAGGGGAGGCAGTTAGGGGTGATCAAGCCTGAAAGGGGGGCAGTTGGAGGCGAGCAGGCCGGTAAGGGGGGGAATTTGGGGGCGAGCAGGGTGGCATGGGGGGTAGTTGGGGGTGATCAGGCTGGCAAGGGGGGGGCATTTGGGGGGAGCAGGCCGGCAGGGGTGGCAGTTGTGGGTGAGCAGGTCGGCGCGGCGGGGCAGTTGAGGGCAAGCAGTCCTGCAGGTGGTGGCAGTTGGGGGCGAGCAGGCTGGCGGGGGGGGGGGGAGGACAGTTGGCAATCAGGTCGGCAGTGGGGGAAGTTGTGGGTGAGCAGGCTGGTGGGGGGAGAGTTGGGGGCGAGCAGGCCAGCAAGGGGGGGAATTTGGGGGCGAGCAGGGAGGCATGGGGGGTAGTTGGGGGTGATCAGGCCGACAGGTGGTGGCAGTTGAGGGCGAGCAGGCGGCAGGGGGTGGCAGTTGTGGGTGAGCAGGCCGGCATGGGGGGGCAGTTGGGGGCGAGCCGGCCGGCAGGGGGTGGCAGTTGTGGGTGAGCAGGCCGGCATGGGGGGGCAGTTGGGGGCGAGCAGGCCGGCAGGGGGTGGCAGTTGTGGGTGAGCAGGCTGGCATGGGGGGGCAGTTGGGGGGGAGCAGGCTGGCGGGGGGGGCAGTTAGGGGGGAGCAGGTCAGCAGGGGGGGCAGTTGGGGGCAAGCAGGCCGGCAAGGGGGGGAATTTGGGGGTAAGCAGAGCGGCATGGGGAGTAGTTGGGGGTGACCAGGCCTGCAGGGGGTGGCAGTTGAGTGCAAGCAGGCTCGCAAGGGGGGGCAGTTGAAGGCAAGCAGGCCTGCAGGGGGTGGCAGTTGGGGCGAGCAGGCCGGCAAGGGGGGGAATTTGGGGGCGAGCAGGGCGGCATATGGAGTAGTTGTGGGTGAGCAGGCCTGCGGGGGGGAGGCAGTTGGGGGCAAGCAGGCTGGCAGGTAGAGTGATTAGGGGCGATCAGGCAGGCAGGCAGGCAGGCGAGCGGTTAGGAGTCAGCGGTCCCAGATTGTGAGAGGGATATCCGACTGCTGGTTTAGGCTCAATCCCGCTGCGGGATCGGGCCTAAACCAGCAGTCGGACATCCCCCGAGGGATCTCGGATTGCAAGAGGGTGCAAGCGGGCTGAGGGACCCCTCTCCCCCACCCCGCCCCCTGGCCTCTAGTAAGTAAGTAAGTAAGTAAGTAAATAAATAAATAAATAAATAAATGCTTTTATATATTTGTTATTTCAAATCAAGATCCAACAAGAAAGGTCTACATATTGTACAGTTTTAAAGCCAAGTTTAAACTTTTCATTATAAAATTTATCTTTGTAAAGTAAAATATTTATCTTAGGATGAAAAATCTATTTGCATTTTCTTTAGGCAATTACTTATGCTATTATTTATGTTGCACAGTCATTAGTTCAATTCTGGTGTGGCTTCTTTTGGACCTAGAAAAATGTTTTGAGATTCACTTAGTTAGGGCCCCATCAAGAAACAGAAGATACACTCAAATTAGGTAATTCAAGGAAAGCTTAATGAAAAGATTAAACAGTGTTGTCATGGTGTAGGGGGACAGCCCTAACATTTACAACCTCAAGGCTATTATTATCATCTCCAAGAGTAAGGGAAGTAAAGGTTACTGGAAGCTAGATGGGAAGAAAGGACTGCCTTAAGAGGAGGTGAGGTTCCTAAGCTCCTTTTCTTCTCTTCCTCCCATGTACAGAGAAGAGAATCGTGAAGAGTGGATTTGAAGGGCAAATGGAAGACATCTAGTTTAGGAATAAAATTACCTTGGTGTTTACATTTCAATTCTGTTTTTAGTTTAGTGTGTACTCTAAAGTAACAAGGAATAACTTCTTCCTTTTTTAGTAAATATTGTGGAAGTGACAGGAATCAATTATTCCTTTAACAGTAGAAGAGCTCAGTGATAAGAAACATTATTTTAAAATATTATTATGATACTGGGAATTCTCTGATAAAGTTGGTCCTTTAGAAACAATCATTTGTTTTTCCTGAAACAGAAACTTCTTTTTCCTCAGAATGGCAGTTTCTCATTATCAAAACAAATTAATTTTGATCTGTGATCATGAAATTAGCCCTTAATGGGGTGGTTTTCTAAACCCAGAAAGTTTAGAAGTCAGTTAGGAAAAGATGGTATTTTTTGTTATCGTTGTTCTGTTGTTTGTTAATCCTCACCAGAGGATATATTTTCCTTTTTTTTTTTAGAGAGAGAGTGGAAGGGAGAGGGAGAGACAGAAACATTGATGTAAGAGAGAAACATCAATTGGTTGCCTCCCACATGTGCCCTGACCAGAGCAGGGATTGAGCTTGCAACTGAGGTATACCTGCCCTTGACTGGAATCGAACCCTCAACCGTTCAGTCCAAGGTGGATGGTTTTAACTATAAAAAAAAGAAAGAAAGGAGAACAACAGAGTGCAAATTAAAATTAGCAAAAAAAGCCATTTTAATTAAGAATTTATTGAGGATTGGCAAAATTGGAACTACTAATATTGTAGTAATCCTATCTAATAAAAGAGTAATATGCAAATTAACCATCACTCTGCTACACCAACAAGCTATGCCCACCAGCCAATCAGGAGCAAGTATGCAAATTAACCCAACCAAGATGGCTGCAGCCACGGAGCAAGCAGGAGGTTTGGGTTTCCCCCGGCAATGGAGGAAGCCAAGCTTTCCACACACCCTGGCTGGCCCAGGCCTCCACTCAAGGCTACAAAGTTTCAATTATAGAAGATAAATAAATCCCAACAAAAATGGTGGCAGCCAAGGAGCTGGAGAGAGCAGGAGGCTTGGGTTGCCCTTGGCGATGGAGGAGGACAAGCTCCCGCAGCCCTGGCCTGCCTTGGCCTCCGCTACAAGGTTTCAATTATAGAAGATAAATAAATCCCAACAAAAATGTCTGTGGCCACGGATCAAGCAGGAGGCTTGGCTCTGCTCAAGGCTACAAAGTTTCAATTGTAGAAGATAAATAAACCCCAGGTACCAGGGCCTCCGCTTGGGTCGCCGGGGGATGTGGCTGTCCTGCAAACCACCCCAGGCCCCTTGCCCAGGCCGCCCCACGGCCCAAGGGAACCCCCACCCTGATCCGGGACACCCTTCAGGGCAAACCAGCTGGCCCCCACCCATGCACCAGGCCTCTATCCTATCTAATAAAAGAGTAATATGCAAATTGACCATCACTCCAACACACAAGATGGCTGCCCCCATGTGGTCAAAGATGGCTGCCCCCATTGGACACAAGATGGCCACCACAAGATGGCCAGCAGTGGAGGGCAATTGGGAGGGACCAGGCCTGCAAGGGAGGGCAGTTGTGGGCAATCAGGCCTGCAGGGGAGGGCAGTTAGGGGTGACCAGGCTGGCAGAGGAGGGAAGTTGGGGGCGACTGGGCCTGCAGGGGAGAGCAGTTCGGGGGGGGGGGGCAGGCCTGCAGGGGAAGGCAGTTAGGGGTGACCAGGCCTGCTGGGGAGGGCAGTTAGGGGTGATCAGGCCTGCAGGGGAGAGCAGTTAGGGGCAAACAGGCTGGCAGGGAGAGTTAGGCATCAATCAGGCTGGCAGGGGAGTGGTTAGGGGGTGATCAGGCTGGCAGGCAGAAGCAGTTAGGGGCAATCAGGAAGGGAGGCAGGTGAGCAGTTGGGAGCCAGCAGTCCTGGATTGTGAGAGGGATGTCCAACTGCCCGTTTAGGCCCAATCCCAGTAGGATTGGGCCTAAACGGGCAGTCGGACATCCCTCTAGGGGTCCCAGATTGGAGAGGGTGCAGGCTGGGCTGAGGGACACCTTCTACCCCAGCTCCCGTGCACGAATTTCGTGCACCGGGCCTCTAGTCTATATATATAAAAGCCTAAGCGACCATTTGACCATTCGGTTGCTATGATGTGCACTGACCACCAGGGGGCAGATGTTCAAGACAGGAGCTGCCCCCTGGTGGTCAGTAAGCTCCCACAGTGGGAGCGCCGCTCAGCTGACCTACAGGTGACAGATGCTGACAGGTGCGCTGGACTCAGGCTCACGGCTAGCGAGTGCAGCTAGGGCTGCGCAAGCCTCTCCTGTGGACACTCCCCCGCGTGCCCCTCCCCCATCCAGACCTGCCGGGATCGGACCAGCATTGGGACTGACTGGGCACGAGCCCGCAGCCGCTTCTGGTCATGGGTGCTCTGGTATTGCCCTAGGATGGGCACTCGGAGAATGCTGTGGAGTGGCAGCGAACCTAGTGGGCGGTCGCGGCAGCAGCAGGCACAGCAGGGCCAGGATGAGTGGGAGTGTGCCTGCCACTTCACGCACTACTACATTCCTTGGGGTATGTTGGACTGTCGGTTTCTGCCCCATCCCTGCAGGCCATGCAGAGGGACCCCGCTGGTGCACGGGCCTCTAGTAATGTATATTGATAGTTTCCCTTGAATGAAGACATGGCTTCAGAACAGGAACTGTGCTTCTGTGTCTGTTATCTGTGCCACAGAGGGAATAGAAGTACTTTCTATGTCAGGGTTCTCTGCTACTGTGGAGTGGGGTATTTTCAGAACCCATTCAGTGTAATTATGGAAGCTGAAGCATGGGGCAACTCTTGCTAATTTGGGAGTATTTTTTTTCTAATTGCTCTGAATGTCATTCTTGGGGGAGTTGATTTGCGGGTTAACAAGATGATCTAAAACAGTGGTCGGCAAACCGCGGCTCGTGAGCCACATGTGGCTCTTTGGCCCCTTGAGTGTGGCTTTTCCACAAAATACCACGGCCTGCGCGAGTCTATTTTGAAGAAGTGGCGTTAGAAGAAGTTTAAGTTTAAAAAATTTGGCTCTCAAAAGAAATTTCAATCGTTGTACTGTTGATATTTGGCTCTGTTGACTAATGAGTTTGCCGACCACTGGTCTAAAACATTAGAAAAGAATAAGCTATTGATCAGAAGTGACTAAATATGATTTTCATTTTTCCAGGACAGATGGGAGTTTTGTGGTTCATGATATACCCTCTGGATCTTATGTAGTGGAAGTTATATCTCCTGCTTACAGGTTTGATCCCATTCGAGTGGATATTACTTCAAAAGGAAAAATGAGGTCAGAGCAACTGATTTAATTTTTACCGAAGTGTGGGCTACAGTATTACTTAAATTGTTCTAATCTGCGGATTGATAATATTGTAAAGTTGAACTTCCTTCTGCTCTGGTTTAAAAGTTATTTTAAATGTCCTAATGTGATTATATAGAGAAGAGATAAGATTGCTTACTATATGTACAACAAAGGCACTGTGAAAGTTGTAAATGAAACATGATTAAAGTTGGAAATAATTTAATTTTTCTAAATTGGAAATATTATTAATCACCTGTTTTTCATTGGGATTTTTTTTTTTTTTGAGAGAGTAAATCTTTTGTTTATTATTATTTTTTATTTTTTAAATTTATTTCAGAGAGGAAGTGAGAGGGAAAGATAGAAACATTAATGATGAGAGAGAATCATTGATTGGCTGCTTCCCACATGCCCCCCACTGGGGATCAAGCCCCTCGGGCCTGTGACCTTGACCGGAATCGAACCCGGGACCCTTCAGTCCATAGGCCAATGCTCTATCCACTGAGCCAAACTGGCCAGGGCCATTGGGATATTTTGATAATATCTTAGTACCTATTTGATAGTGTGTTGACCTAGACATTTCTATTATTATTTTTTGGAATATTTAATGTGCAATGGAAATTCAGTTTCTTTTGGGAAAAGAATAGATTATATTGTAGAGTTTATTTTGAAGTGAGATCATGAGAAGAAAAAGAAAAGCACAGCGTTAGAGGCTGGCAGACTAGGAAAAATTTCAGAATTTGAGGTGAAAAGAATTTTGGATTATTCAGGCTGTGCATATGGAATACCACAAATACATTTGCAGTTGGAATCGGTTGTGTAGATATCCACAATGTTCAGATTCAGCCTTTTGTTATAACCTCCAATATATTTATTTGTTTTATTATTGTATTCTTTTTGTCTAACCTCACCAGGAAGTATATGAAGCAATTTTATATATTTATTTTTCTAGCTTTATTGAGGTATAATTAACAAATATGAAACAGCTTTAAATGGTAATATCTCTTCTTTGTTTGAGCTACCACAAAATTATTGCATGTTGTTGTAATAAAGTACGAGTCATGTAATGGCAAAAATAATTTGGGGGTTAGAGGAGCTACATTTTATTACTGACCTTTTCAGTATGTGCCAAGCCTATTCAGATTGATTTATAGCTACCCCAAATTGAGATGACATAGAGATATGTTCACTTAGTACCATAATATTTACAGTTGAGTTAGTGTTTACTTTTAAAATGTTTTTCTTCTTTTTTTGTGCTTTTTTAATTGAAAGTTTTTAAAGTATGATATGTAAATATGCTATAATTCAAATAGAGTAACACACAGAGCTCTCTTATCCTTTATATCAGCTGCATCTTAGACTAGGAGTCGATGTTCCATCATTTTCATAACCAGCTCCTACTGATAGACATGTAGGATTTTCTTTCTCTCTTTTAGCATGTATAGTGAACAGAGACAGTTATTCTGTAGTATTTTAAGTTCTTAATGTTATCATGAAACCAATATCAAGATGTCATTAAAAATGCATTCTTTAAAAAAAATTTTTTTTTTTATTGATTTCAGAGAGGAAGGGAGAGGGAGAGAGAGAGATAGAAACATCAATGATGAGAATGAATCATTGGTTGGCTGCCTCCTGCACGCCCCCCACCGGGGACTGAGCCCGCAACCCGGCATGTGCCCTTGACCAGAATCAAACCCGGGACCTTTAGTTTGCAGACCAACACTCTATCCACTGAGCCAAACCAGCTAGGGCTAAAAATACACTGTTTAGAAACAAAGTACTTTCCTCTCTTTTTGAAGTTCAGTTTTTATCTTAGATTATTCTACTTTGTCCAAATTCTAATCATATTTCTTGATGTTGGCTATTTAGAGCAAAGGTGAATATTGAATTGAAGCTAATACCTTGCAAATATGTTCATAAATAATCTGATGAACTAAATGATAAATGGATTGCTTTAAAGTATATGAACCTCCTTAGGTATCAACTTTCTCATTCTTTTTAGGGACATAAAGATTTTTTTAAAATGTACAAGTAAAATTCTAGTATGTAAATCTAAATCTTAAAGAACTTATCATGACTTTTTATACATTTTGAATTGCAAGCGTGGAGATGGGGGAATATGTAGATTACAGTATACATTATATACAGGTTAGAAAACTTTTCCCCCCCAATTATATGTGGAATCTAATGAACAAAATAAACAGACAAACTAAATAGATCCAGAGACATGGAAGCATGCAACAGACTGAGGACTCCCTGAGAGGGAGGAGGAGAGAAGAGATCAACCAAAGAAACTATATGCATGCATACATAACCCATGGACACAGACAACAGTGGGATCAAGGCTTGGGGAGGGGATGGGAGTGGGGATGTCCCTCCTGTTTCCCCCATTGCCCCCCTCCACCCTTAAAAAACTTTTTAAATTGCAAACACTGAATTCTGGAGGGAATGAGAGTTGTTAAAAGGGAATACTTGCCTGTTCAAAACTAAATTATTTTTATTCTTTTTACTCTGTTTGAATTTTGAATTTGTAGTCTAAGCAAATAGAAATATTTTTCTGAATATGGAAGTTTTATTTGCTTTTTTACCTTGGGAAAAGAGTACTTCCTGCTTTAGCATTTAAGGATTAGTTGCAGCAGTGTGATTCATATTCTCAGATCCATTCCTGATGATTGGATGCCCGAAGCATAGATAAAAAGAAAACAAGGACCTTATCAAGTGGGATTCATATAAGATCCTAATATTCTTGGCCTGGCTCGTGTGGCTCAATTGGTTGAGCATTGTCCCATGCACCAAAAGGTCGCTGGTTCAATTCCCTGTCAGGGCACATACCCGGGTTTTGAGTTCAATCCCCAGTTGGGGTTTGTGTGGGAGGCAGCCAATCAATGTTTCTCTCTCTCTCCTTCTCCTCTTTCCCTCTCCTCTCCCTCTCCCTCACCCTTTTCTCTGTAAAATCAGTAAAAAACATTTAAAAAAAAAAGATCCTGATATTCTTGACCAATGTTTTATAAGCATACTTGGTAAGTTAGTTTAAAGTATATGTGGGACTTCCACTTCTGACATTTTGGCCGAATGTAAAACCTTAGAATGCTGGATAAAATATGTATCGCTATTTCTTTTAAATGTGTAGCTTGATTCCAAGTCTTGTGTTTTTTCTTTACATTTTGCTAAATATTTTAGACATATAGGTAAAGCTACTTTGATCAGCCTTTCAAGTCAAAAGTTTAGATATCTAAGTATCTGGGAAAAGCTAAAGGTAATTATAAGTCATTGCTTATAGGCAGTTCTTTTAACTAGTAATGTTTTTAGTAGAATTACTGATTTCTTTTTCATGTTGTTTTATCAGAGCAAGATATGTGAATTATATTAAAACATCAGAAGTGGTCAGACTGCCCTATCCGCTTCAAATGAAATCTTCAGGCCCACCTTCTTACTTTATTAAAAGGGAATCATGGGGCTGGACAGACTTTCTGATGAACCCAATGGTATGTATCAGGTTATAAAAAAGTATCTTCACTAATCTCTAATTTGCTTCTAAGCAGTTGAAAACTTTTAACCCCTATGAGATAGAAAGCTGACATCAGATTGTTGGGTGAAAGTATAATTAGTGGATTTCAGGAAAATAGTGCTTTGGGAATATATAATGAAAAGAATATAATGAGAATTGCATGGTAGATTTGACATTGTAATTTCCAGTCAGGGCACATACCCAGGTTGTGGGTTCAATCCTCCTGTCTGGGTGCTTGTGGGAGGTAACCAGTATTTCTTTCTCTCTCTCTCTCTCTCTCTCTCTCTCTCTCTCTCTCTCTCTCTCTCTCTCCCTGTTCCTCTCTTGCGCAAATCAATAGAAAAGAATTAAGAAAAAAATACTAACAGAGTACATTCTTTAGAGATAAATTGACTTTTTTTGCTGCTTTTGAAAGTTGAGTTATTGTTAGAATTGTCTTAAGTTTTGATCGTTCTTTGCTGATAGCTATTCAGATTACAAATAGGAATGTTTGGGACTGTACATCCTCTACTGAGGAATAAATTAGTACCTAGAATCTCCTATCAGGGATAAAGAAACAGAAGGATAGAGTAGATAGGAGAAATCAGCAGTTAGACTTCATGTTCCAATTTCTTTCTTTTTTAAAAAAAAATATTTTTATTAATTTCAGAGAGGAAGGAAGAGGGAGAGAGAGATAGAAACATCAATGATGAGAGAGAATCATTGATTGGCTGCCTCCTGCACGCCCCCCACTGGGGATGGAGCCTCCAACCTGGGCATGTGCCCTTGACCGGAATCGAACCTGGGACCCTTTAGTCCGCAAGTCAATGCTTTATCCACTGAGCCAAACCGGCTAGGGCTCCAGTTTCTTTCTTTCTTTCTTTCTTCTTCTTCTTTTTTTTTTTTTTTATTGATTTGAGAGAGAGACAGACATTGATCTGTTGTTCCACTCATTGATGTTTTCATTGGTTGATTCTAGTATGTGCTCTGACCGGGACCGAACCCACAACCTTGGTGTATTGGGACAATGCTCCAACTAACTGAGGTACCCGGCCAGGGCTATATTCTGATTTCTGAAATTCATGGAAGCATATACAAAGCTATAAGCTTCTAGGACATCTTTTGAATTGATCTGCTAAAGTAGTTGCCTAGAAATATATTGCTCTAGAGCAGTGGTTCTCAACCTTTCTAATGCCGCGACCCTTTAATACAGTTCCTCATGTTGTGGTGACCCCCAACCATGAAATTATTTTTCTTGCTACTTCATAACTGTAATTTTGCTACTGTTATGAATCGTAATGTAAATATCTGTGTTTTCCGATGGTCTTAGGCGACCCTGCTAGCGTGACAGGGTCACCTAAGACCATCGGAAAACACAGATATTTACATTACGATTCATAACAGTAGCAAAATTACAGTTATGAAGTAGCAAGAAAAATAATTTCATGGTTGGGGGTCACCACAACATGAGGAACTGTATTAAAGGGTCGCGGCATTAGAAAGGTTGAGAACCACTGCTCTAGAGGATGTACATTAATGAGAGGTACATTATAGTTTTTTCTCCAAGAACCACAAAGAGCAGCCCAGCTGGCTATCAGAATCACCAGTCCCAGTGCCCAACTACAGATTAAAGAGAGTGAATAGATAGTCCTGTTTGCAAACTATTTGTGTTAACTAAAGCTATAAACTACAAAATGGTAGATGGCACAAACTCAGAGTAAGGTGTCTATAAAATCCAAACACATACGTATAGACAAGGCTTTTATATTCTGCAACAGTCAGACGTTGAAGAGTACCTTGCTATCAGCAAAGCTGGTTCAGGAGAATTGAGGTGGTTGCTACTAGTTTTATTCTATACCAGGGGCCCAGTGCACGAATTTGTGCACCTTGAAAGGAACTGTGAGCCGCGAGGCTGCGGTGGGCACAGGGGTGGGTCTCAGCCCATTCTCTGCTTCCCTGCCCAGCCCCTTCCACCATGACCCCTAATCCCCTGTCTGCCGGCAGCCCTGCTCCCGCCGCCACCACTCCCACGCGCTGATGGCACCGGCCCCGCTGACGGCACAGAGTGATTCGGGCAGGTTCCAGCAGTGGGTGTGAGATTGCCCCTCAGGAGTAGGGGGAGGTGAAGAAGCCCTGAGGGGCGATTGGGGCCTGCAGCTGCCGCTCACACCTGCTGATGGCGCCAAGTGATCGGTGCTGGGTGCCGGTAGCAGGTATGAGCAGCGGCTCTGGCGCCGTCAGCGGGTACAAGTGGGACTGGTGCCGCCAGCAGGTGCAAGCACCTGGTGGGACCTCAGTACGCTGGAGCAAAGAATTTTCAGTAACCACCAGAGGCTCGCCCCAGTGACAGCAACTGGTGCTCCGCTGTGGTCTGGTGCCCCCGCTCACCTGTTCCACCATCCCGCCGTGGCCAATGCCCACCATGTTCTGCGCTCTGACACCTGCTGCTGACACCTGCTGCTGACGTCCGCCATGTTCTGTACATGCCCCCGGTGGTCAGCACACATCATAGCGACTAGTTGTTCGGTTATTCAGTTGTTCTCCTATTTGGTCTATTTGCATATTAGGGTTTTATATATATAGATACAACATTTAAATCTTTAATTTTATCATTGATTAGGTGCAGATTTTGTTCTACTGTTAAGTGGAAAGAAACATTTTCTGATTTTTTTTTCCCCTCACAGGTTATGATGATGGTTCTTCCATTGTTGATATTTGTACTTCTGCCCAAAGTGGTCAACACAAGTGATCCTGACATGAGACGGGTAAGATGATTGCCTAACTGTGGGTTTTTGAACCATATTCTGATGCCTGGTCCATCTGTTGTGGCTGGTGGCTTGGATCTTTCAGCTTTATCCTAATTTCCAAGCCAAATTCATCTAGAGGTTGTGCTAATACAGTATTATGTCCCTGGCATTTAGAGAGTCATTACCATTGCACCAGATAAATTCATTAGTTTCTGCTTAATAAAGGCTGGTGTCTCTTCATATAGCTAAAACATTCTACTTAGTATTAGACTCTGTGCCTCACTTGTTATAGAGTTGAAATGTGTAATAATCCTGGTACACCTAACCCAAATATTTTACAAAATGATAGCTTCCTATATTCTATTTTTACTTTACAAAACTCTTTAGAGTACACATTTAGTTTATATGTTCAGACACATGAAAGAAATTTGAATAGACCAAGGGAGAAAAATAGAATAGTGGCTTTCAGACTTTGTATCACAAAACTGGACTGGGGAGAGGAGTTGCCAAGTAGGATGCTTCAAGTTTAGTGCCACAGCTTTGTCTCTTTTAAATTGGCTTCCATATAAAATCTTCAGTTTTTTAAAAATCATTGTCCATTCTTCCACTTAAAACAATCAATAAATATCTTCTTAGTTCCGAGTTTTCCCATTATAATTAATGTATTGATGTGTTGACATCTTATTCATTGCTGAAAAACATTTACTAATCAGTTCTAGGTTCTTGATACCAGGGAATATACAAATGAATTATTATATCCCTGTCATCAATAAGTTCATAATCCAGTTAAATGTAGTGTAGGAAATAGAATGGATTTGTAAAAAATTCTTCTTGCTAAGATAAACATAAAATAAATAAAAATGTTTGCTGAGATAATAAGTTCTGTAGAAGGTGAGGCATTTTATTCCAAGCTGGAATGACAGAAAAAGCTTTGTGGAAAGAGAAAGCTTTATAATATTTTATTGCTAAATTTTGGCATCTCTGCTTCAGTGTTGGTCAGAAAGTGTACATCCTATAGATTCCTTATATCTGTTAAGCCAGTTAACTCTCTGTGGCATCAGCAGAGGCAGCATTAAAAGTCACATTGGATTAAAAATTAATTTACTTGCAAAGTACTTTGCACATGGTAAGCAATATAAAAACTTGATCATTCAAGAGCTTCAGGTGTGCTCCCTCTCCCAGGAGCATGCCTGTGCCTTTCCCTTCACCCTCTTCTTCTCTCTCAGGTATGCATCTTCTAAACTCTAAGGGTTCCCATGAGACTTGCAACCAGGGGAGCAATGGTCAGTGGCAGCTCATGCTGGACTAATCCCCTGAACCTGTCTCCAAGGCCCCCTTTTTTCTGACTTCTCATTGAGCCAAAGCAGCCCTGCCTAGGCTCTCCTGTTGCTTCTCCTGTCCTAAGCTATTCCTTGTTTCACTGTCCCCATCTTTAATAAACGTAATCTCAGAATAAAAACAAGAAGAGCTTCAGAATTGAACAGATTAAAAAATAGAGTTGAGCCCTAGCTGGTTTGGCTCAGTGGATAGAGCATCGGCCTGCGGACTGAAGGGTCCCAGGTTTAATTCTGGTCAAGGGCACATGCCCAAGTTGTGGGCTCGATCCCCAAGGTGGGGTGTGCAGGAGGCAGCCAATCAATGATTCTCTCTCAGCATTGATGTTTCATCTCTTTCCCTCTCCCTTCCTCTTTGAAATCAATTAAAATATATTAAAAAAAAATAGAGTTGATATATTTTTGCAGGGACTCAAGACTTATTACCATATACATTTAATTCTTTATTATTAGGACACATTAACATATTTGATTTATATTTATAATGTTTCTTTTCCTGACCTTATTTGTAAAAGCACTTTCTCCTTGAAAACCTATGTGTAAATTCTTCCTTTGTGGAGAAAGTCCAAGCTAAGACTCAAAAGGTATTAAATTTTAAATGATAGGTAATATAGTATTTGCTATTTTTTTCATGTCTGAACTAACGGTTTTAAGTTCATTTTTGGAATGTCACATAAAATTCAAATGAAGCAGACATTATATTAATATTGTGAAAGTGGAACAGTACTTTGTGTGTTTTTGGCTTAATAAAGGGGAAGACAGACCTCAAAATAAAAATGTCAGACCCTTATCCTGTCCTGCCAGTAACTTGTTTATAGCATTTGTGTTGCTTGCTTTAGATGTTATAGTTGAGGTCACCCAGGTCATATGGCATAACTGTATTACTAAGGGCCTTAGGAATCAAGTCTTAGAAATACTGCTGTTCTCTTCCAAATTATGCTGATACCTTGATAGATAATTAAAGATTGATGTTCTGGTTATATGTATCTAAAGAAAGTGGAATTTAAAAAACACTTGTCAAAACAAGAAAGCATTGTAATCAGAAAACAAATAAGGTGGCAGGAATATGATTACATATGTCCATTATTAGAGGAAATCGTAATATATAAAGAGCCAGGGTCTGTAACGTCCAAAACGACCGAACGGATGACCGAACACCAGGCTGCGCATGCAGCAGGCTAGGGTGGGCGGGGACTGGCAAGCGGACTGAACTGCTGACCTCTTGGTCCCTCCTGGGTCGTGGGCGCTGTGGCGATCCAGCACTGACTGCCACCGCCAAGGCGGGTGCAATGCGATTGGTCAGGGGGCCCCAAGATCGCCCCACAGAGGGAGGCCCAGGCCACCAGCCGGGAGGCTCTGTGATCGCCCCAAAGAGGGAGGCCCAGGCTACCTGGCCGACGGCAGTGGGCGGGGCCTCCCTCTGCGGGGCAATCAATCATGGGGCTCCCAGACTGCGAGAGGGCACAGGCTGAGCTGAAGGACCCTCCTCCCCCCACCAAGTGTATGAATTTCGTGCACCGGGCCTCTAGTGCCTTTTATAAAAACACTAGGGGCCCAGTGCACGAATTCGTGCACCTTGAAAGGAACTGTGGGCTGCGAGGCTGCAGTGGGCACAGGGGCGGGCCTTGGCCCATCCTCTGCGCCTCCACCCGGCCCCTGCCACCACCACTCCCACGTGCTGACGGCACCAGCTCCGCTCACACCTGCTGACAGCGTGGAGCAATTGGGGCCGGCGCCGTCAGCGGGTGCAAGCGGTGGCTGCTGCCCCTATCGCCCCTAAGGAGCAAGGGGAGATGGAGAAGCCCTCACAGGTGATTGGGGCTGGCAGCTGCTGCTCGCACCCATTGATGGCGCCAAGTGATTGGGACTGGTGCCTGGTGCTGGCAGCGGGTGCAAGAGGCAGCTGCCAGCCCTGATCGCCCCTCAGGAGCAGGGGAAGGTGGAGAAGCCCTGAGGGGCGATTGGGGCCAGCAGCCGCCACTTGCACCCACTCATGGCGCCGAGCAATCAAGACCAGCGCCAGGCTTCAGCAGTGGGTGCAAGCACTGGGTGGGACCATGGTGCGCAGGAGCAAAGAGGCTTAACCACCAGAGGCTTGCCCCAATGACAGCAACTGGCGCCTCGCTTTGGTGGCGCCCCCGCTCATCTGCTCCACCATCCTTCCGAGGCAGACGCCTGCCATGTTCTGTACTCTGCCGCTTGCTGCTGATGCCCGCCATGTTCCACACATGCCCCCTGGTGGTCAGCGCACGTCATAGTGACTGGTTGTTCAGTAGTTTGGTTGTTCTGCCGTTTGGTCTATTTGATATTAGCCTTTTATTATATAGGAAGGATAAGCTGAGTCAGACCCTAGGCAAGCATTTATTGGACATTTACTAAGGATCAAAATGCATCTATAATAATAAAAGGGTAATATGCTAATTAGACTAGACATCATTCCAGACGAAGCTGGGGCCGGAGCGAAGCTGCCCAGGTCCCGGGTGCCTGCCAGCAGCCAGAGGGAAGCCGCCTGGGTCCCAGGTGCCTGAGGGGAGCTGGTGCTGGCATCCAGGGGGAAGGAAGGCCTACTCATGTACGAATTTTCATGCATCGGGCCTCTAGTACTGGTATAAAGGAGGTACGAAACATGGTTTCTGAAGTGCTTTTGGGTATGACAGTGCATCATTGCTTAGACCAGTGCCTTTCACTTGTTCTACTCCTTTCCTTCTTCTTTCATGGAAGTGTCAGTTGTTCAGTGACCCAGGGATCCCTGTACCTTTTATGCCATTATGCTTTCTCTTCCTGCAGGAGATGGAGCAGTCGATGAATATGCTGAATTCCAACCATGAGTTGCCTGATGTTTCTGAGTTCATGACAAGACTCTTCTCTTCAAAATCATCTGGCAAGTCTAGCAGCAGCAGCAGTAAAACAGGCAAAAGTGGGGCTGGTAAAAGGAGGTAGTTGGGCAGTCCAGAGCTGGCATTTGCACAAACATGGCAACACTGGGTGGCATTCAAGTCTTGAGGGAAAACCATGTGAAGCAACTACTGTAAACTTGAGTCATCCTTAAAGTTGATCTCCTATAACTGTTGTGTGTGATAACTCTTCAGTACATGTTTTGAACTTGGTACACAAGAAAACCCAGCTTTTATCCTTGTGTGAGGTCAATAGTGATGTCACTGAATTAATTACAGTGCCCTATAGTAAATGACATTAATAAATTATATGAAGTACTATACATTATGTATATTAAAATGTGTTAACCCAGAGATAAAATTATCTTGTCATTTTTTTCCATTTAATGTTTCTTTTATTCCTAAAAGTTTTCTTCTGTCTTTCATTATCTGAGGCTTGAAGTTGACCCTTCCTGTTTAAAAAGTGGTTGATATTTTTAGAACAGCATACACCATGTTCTTTTAGCCAGATCCTTCAAAATTCTCAGCCCTGCCCTGCCATTTAGCATACCCTGATGGTTGAGGTAAAACCACGTGTTCCTGATATACTTTCAGTTTTTATTATTATAGTTCGTTTCAGAGTATGGATATATGAATTAGAATACATGTTATCAATTTTTAAATTCTGCTTACCAACTATGGTAATCATTATTGAGTATCGGTTTTGTGCTGTGATTGATTCAAGGTGCCTGTCTCAACAGAGTTTACCACGAAGAGAAGAAGGACAACTAGTAATAGGAAGTGAATGGCCAGGGGAAGGAAATGCAGCAGTAGGAGAGCCTTATAGAGTCTGAGGATAGAAAACCAACCTTAGAATTTCAGGTAATGGAGGTATAGCACAGGTAGCTTTTCAATTCCCTCAACTCTCCATCTCTGATTCTCAAGAGTTGTTGGAATATAAATTACTATTTTCCAATCAGGGGTGTCTCAAAAACTTATTATTTAGTAAGTTACAAAAATTTCACACCTTATGGGTTGTTTTAATTAAAGAGGAACTCTGAGGCTATCATATTGCTTCTAATAGAGGGCTCCTGTCCTCTCCTGTGTTAAAGACCTCCCCTATTGCTTTTTTTCAGGTTATTCAATCAGCAAAAAACTACAAAAAAGATTGGTTCCAAACTCTCATTTTCCCTTTTGTAATAGGTGCCATTGTTCATTTTGAAATGAGGTATGTAAGTTTTCTTTTAAAGAAATAAGTCCCAATGCAAGATATTTACATTATATAAAGGAGGAACCAAATCTCTGTTTGTATTATAACACTAAAGTAACCAAACTGGTTATTTTATGAATGTTTAATATGAGAACTAGGTCTTTTAAATAGAGTAATTTATTGAAAATAAAATATTAGAACACTAGTTAAGTGAAAGTTATATTTTAAAGTAGAAAGAATATAGTAAGAGTCATAGTTATATGACCAGAAGTCATCTTGAAAAAATTTAAAAAACAGATTGTCAGAATTTGTGTATGAAATCCCTAATGACTTATGACAAAGAAATTAGAAAGCACTTCCAAGGAAATTACCATTTCAAGTGTTAATGAAGAATCTATGTGTGGTTATTTTACATAGATTCTAACACCATCTGAATATTATATATATAAATATATATGTACATATACATATATTTCCTACTTCCTTGAGTTCTTTCTGCTATTTCCCTTTTGGAGACAATATTATTTTGCTCTTGTTTAGGGCCTTTCTTAGATTCAGTTTACATGTAGTATCTCCTTTGAAATGTAAGCTTCGTGTTTTAAAATATTTTAAATCTACTAAATTAAACCTGGGTAGTGACTTTGTGCAAAACAACTTTTTTTGTGTGCAAAACAACATACATATATATCCCTTATGTTGCGGAATGTTATTATATCACTTGCATATGCAAATCTTTGCATAGAGCCTTCATCAAATGCTTAGTGTACTTACAGATACAGAAATGATTGTATATTATTAGAAAATAGGGTTTAGTGCGAAGAGCCCCTGTTTACCTGCTAACTTGCTTTGTGGCTTTGGGCAAGCCACTTTCCCTCTTCGGACCATGTCTTGTTCATTGTATTTCCAGCATTGAGCATGTAGACACACAATAAATATTTGTTCAATGAATAAATAAATGGGCCTCAAGTTTCCTCATCTGTGAATTGAGGATTGGGATTCGATCTGCAAGTTCCTTCTCAGATCTAAAATTCCACTTACTTTTAACCCAGTCCTATTATTTCCTACCCTTAAGAATCATATGATCAGTGATCAGTGCCAGCTTTCTCATTTTTTAAAAAAATGTAGTTTTATTGATTTCAGGGAGGGAGAGGAAGAGAGAAATAGAAACATCAATGGTGAGCCGAAACCGGTTTGGCTCAGTGGATGGAGCGTCGGCCTGCGGACTGAAGGGTCCCGGGTTCGATTCCAGTCAAGGGCATGTACCTTGGTTGCGGGCACATCCCCAGTGGGAGGTGTGCAGGAGGCAGCTGATCGATGTTTCTCTCCCATCGATGTTTCTAGCTCTCTATCCTTCTCCCTTCCTCTCTGTAAAAAAATTAATAAAATATTTAAAAAAAAAGAAAAAAAAGAAACATCAATGGTGAGAGAATCATTGATCCGCTGCCTCCTGCACGCCCCCTATTGGAGATTGAGCCTGTAACCCAGGCATGTGCCCTTGACTGGGATTGAACCTAGGATCCTTCAGGATAGAGCAGGCCAATGCTCTATCCACTGAGCCAAACCGGCTAGGGCGAGGGCAGCTTTCTCATTTAACTACTTCCTTGAGTTCTTTCTGTTATTCCCCATTTGGAGACAATATTATTTTGCTCTTGTTTAGGGACTTTCTTAGATTCAGTTTACATGTAGTATCTCCTTTGAAATGTAAGTTTTGTGTTTTAAAATATTTTAAATCTACTAAATTAAACCTGGCTAGTGACTTTGTGCAAAACAACTTTTTTTTTTTCCGCCCATTCTTACAAGGAAGTCTTGTTGGCCCAGGATGTATTCATAGCACCCAAGTTTTGTTTTGTTTTTTAAATATATTTTATTGATTTTTTTACAGATAGGAAGGGAGAGGGCTATAGAGTTAGAAACATCAACGAGAGAGAAACATCCATCAGCTGCCTCCTGCATACCCCCTATTGGGGATGTGTCCGAAACCAAGGTACATGCCCTTGACCGGAATAGAAATTGGGACCCTTCAGTCTGCAGGCTGATGCTCTATCCTCTGAGCCAAACTGGTTAGGGCAGCACCCAAGTTTTTAAAAAATATATTTTTATTGATTTCAGAGAGACAGGGAAAGGGAGAGAGAGTTATAAACATCTATGATGAGAATCATCAATCAGCTGCCTCCTACACCACCCCCCACTGGGGATCAACCCTGCAACTTGGGCATGTGTCCTGCCTGGAAATGCAATTGTGACCTCCTACTTTAAGCATATCAAACTCAAAGGCTAACACAGGCCAAATAAACAAGGTTTAAGTTTACGTGGGCCACAAAAAACCAAAAGCTTCAATTTTCATAGAAACGTAGGTTTATTTTAATAGAGACATGTTGAATACAAAGGGCTGAAATAAATGAGTAATCGTTAACATAAAAGAACATTTTAATAAAGATTTTTTCTTGAACATTAACTTACCAGACATTGAATAACTGCACAAATGATTAAGCATAACGAAAACAAACCTGTTTTTCTTGTTCTCTGAAAGCGAATACCAAACACTTCACTGTGTGGGATTCCTTGTTCT
Organism: Plecotus auritus; assembly: GCF_963455305.1. Lineage (NCBI taxonomy): Eukaryota > Metazoa > Chordata > Mammalia > Chiroptera > Vespertilionidae > Plecotus > Plecotus auritus. The sequence continues at coordinate 80,114,745 of NC_137770.1, read as the reverse complement.
CTGTCTTCCCTCTCTGGACACTAAGCTCCCTGGGCTGTAAGGCACTAGTAATCATCAGTCCAAGACTAATGATGTGGCAATTGGCTGCTAAAATATTCGCTGCTAGTATTAGTGGAGAGAAATGGTGAGCCTGTGCGTAAGGGAAATGAATGCAACACGATGATAGTAATCAGTCATTTCCAAATGTAGTTTGTTATTAATAATTATGTATAACAGGATATTGTAAAAATTACAAAATTTTTATTAAAACGTTTCTTACATACTGTTATATTGGCTAGGGCTAGGCCACAAAAATATTCGTTGTGAGCTGTAAGTTTGACATGCTTATCCTAGTTCATAGGTCAACGCTCAACCATTGAGCACGCTGGCTGGGCAGGGATTTTGTAAATCCTTGATAATCCCTTTAAAGTGAATTCTGATCAGCTGTGTACCACTTCATGAAGTCCGAGAAAGGAAATGGACTTAAATTGCAGCAGAAGGAATTGCAGTTGACCCTTGAACAACACGGGTTTGAACTGTGTAGATACACTTACATGCAGAGTTTTCACTTGACTACCCAGTTCAAATCTGTGTTGTTCAAAGGTTAATTCCACAGTTGGAAATCTGTGTGTGCAGAGGGCTGACTGTAGTTATATAGATCTTTGTGAGGGAGGTCAGCATCCCTAACCCCCAAGTTGTTCAAACGTCAACTCTAGAGAAACCAAGATGGCGGCATAGGTAAGCACCTAAACTGCTGCCTCACACAACAATTTCAAAACTACAACTAAAAGACAGAACGGACATCATCCAGAACCACAGGAAGGCTGGCTGAGAGGAAATTCTACAACTAGAAGGAAAGAGGAAAGCTCATGGAGAATCAGAGGAGTGGCAAAGGAGGGCTGAGGTACGGAGACGCGCGCAGAGAGGAAGGGCAACTGAGTGCCTGGCTGACTTTCTCTGGCGGGAGGGGGAAGGAAGCCCCGGACTGCACTGAACCCCAGTTCCGACTGCACTGAAACCCAGTTCCGGGCGAAACCCCGTGGACCCAGGCTCATACAGGGGGAGTCTGGACTGTCAGGTAGAGAGAAAGGCACACGAGGACCCAGAGACTTGGAGACCTGGGGGAGCCCCGGCGGGTCTGGAGGTGCATGTGCACACACGTGAGTGCACGCAGAGAAAGCTGAATGTGGAGGTTGCCGCAGGCATTCCCTAGTGGAAGGGAGTCGGAAGCTCCTGACTGCACTGAACCCTAGTTCCGACTGCACTGAACCCCAGTTCTGGGTGAGCCCCTGGGGACCCACGCCCTTACAGGGGGAATCTGGACTGTCAGGTGGAAACTCAGGGGAGTCGCGGAAGGCAGAGGTCTGGAGGCGTGTGCGCAAGGGCAGGGCTGACGGGAAGCCAAGACTGACTGTTCCGCCCTGAGACTGCCCCATCCAAGCTGAGCACAGAGGCTTTTGCAATTTTGCAAGTCTAATCCTATAAGGCTGTCTCCAGCACTGAACTTCTCCCAGCGTAGACACAGCTGATCCTCACAGCCAACTGGCCTGCAGGTCTATTCCTCCCAGTGATACCAACAACAATCAAGACTTAACTACAACAAGGCTGTACACACAGTCCACAAAGGGGTGCACCAAGAGTGTCCACCTCAGGTTAACTGGGGAGGCCGACCCACTGGGCCATATAGGAAACCTAGCACACAAAGCTACCCTACCAACTCAGGGAAGCAGTGAAAAATGGGGAGATGAAGAAACAGATCACAAACGAAAGAAATGGAGGAAAACAAATGACTGGATATAGAATTCAAAACCACGGTTATAAGGCTTTTCAAGAATATCCTAGAAAAGACCGATAAATTTAGCGAGACCCTTGATATGAAAAAGGACCAACTAGAAATTAAACATACACTGACTGAAATAAAAAATATTATACATACCCAACAGCAGACTAGAGGAACGCAAGAATCAAGTCAAAGATTTGAAAAACAAAGAAGCAAAAAACACTCAACCGGAAAAGCAAAAAGAAGAATCCAAAAAGTTGAAGATAGTGTAAGAAGCCTCTGGGACAACTTCAAGTGTACCAACATCAAAATTATGGGGGTGCCAGAAGAAGAGAGAGAGCAAGATACTGAAAACCTATTGGAAGAAATAATGACAGAAAACTTCCTCCACCTGGTGAAAGAAATAGACTTACAAGTCAAGGAAGCTATTATCAGAACCCCAAACAAAAGGAATCCAAAGAGGACCACACCAAGACACATCATAATTAAAATGCCAAGAGCAAAAGATAAAGAATATTAAAAGCAGCAAGAGAAAAACAGTTAGTTACCTACAAGGGAGCACCCATACGACTGTCAGCTGATTTCTCAACAGAAACTATGCAGGCCAGATGGGAGTGGCAAGAAATTTTCAATGTGATGAATAGCAAGAACCTACAACCAAGATTACTCTACCCAACAAAGCTATCATTCAGAATTGAAGGTCAGATAAAGAGCTTCACAGATAAGAAAAAGCTAAAGGAGTTAATCACCACCAAACCAGTATTATATGAAATGCTGAAAGGTATTCTTAAAGAAGAGGAAGAAGAAAAAAGTAAAGAGAAAAATTATGAACAACAAATACATATCTATCAACAAGCGAACCTAAAAATCAAGTGAATTAAAAACCTGAGGAACAGAATAATCTGGTGAATATAATAGAATCAGGGGCATAGAAAGGGAGTGGACTGATAATTCTCAGGGGGAAAGGATACAGGGGGGGGAGGTGCAGGAAGAGACTGGACAAAAATCGTACACCTATGGATGAGGACAGTGGTGGGGAGGTAAGGGCAGAGGGTGGGGTGGGAACCTGGTGGAGGGGAGCTATGGGGGGAAAAGGAGAAACAATTGTAATAATCTGAATAAAGATTTATTAAAATAAAAAAAAAAGGTTAAAAAAAAAAGATAGCAAGATACTGAAAACCTATTTGAAGAAATAATGACAGAAAACTTCCCCCACCTGGTGGAAGAAATAGACTTACAAGTCCAGGAAGCGCACAGAACCCCAAACAAAAGGAATCCAAAGAGGACCACACCAAGACACATCATAATTAAAATGCCAAGGGCAAAAGACAAAGAGAGAATATTAAAAGCAGCAAGAGAAAAACAGTTAATTACCTACAAGGGAGCACCCATATGATTGTCAGCTGATTTCTCAACAGAAACGATGCAGGCCAGATGGGAGTGGCAAGAAATATTCAAAGTGATGAATAGCAAGAACCTACAACCAAGATTACTCTACCCAGCAAAGTTATCATTCAGAATGGAAGGTCAGATAAAGAGCTTCACAGATAAGAAAAAGCTAAAGGAGTTCATCACCACCAAACCAGTATTATATGAAATGCTGAAAGGTATTCTTTAAGAAGAGGAAGAAGAAAAAAGTAAAGATAAAAATTATGAACAACAAATACATATCTATCAACAAGTGAACCTAAAAATCAAGTGAATTAAAAATCTGAGGAACAACATAAACTGGTGAATATAATAGAATTAGGGGCATAGAAAGGGAGTGGACTGATAATTCTCAGGGGGAAAGGATATGGGGGGTGCAGGAAGAGACTGGACAAAAATCGTACACCTATGGATGAGGACAGTGGTGGGGAGGTAAGGGCAGAGGGTGGGGTGGGAACCTGGTGGAGGGGAGCTATGGGGGAAAAAAGGAGAAACAATTGTAATAATCTGAACAATAAAGATTTATTAAATTTAAAAAAAATGTCAACTGTAGTTTGTTGTGAAGTTCTTGGCATGGTAAATAAAATTGTGGAATCTCTCAGATTTACTTTTTTTGGAGTTCTTAAAAAAGGGGGCAAAATGTCAGCTCTTAGGATGGTTTATATATGCAGCTACCTGGTGGTCTCTCAAGTTTCCTCTTATCCCAAAAACTAAATTATTTTATTCCCAGAATGTGAAGAATGGTAGGATGGATAAAATATTAGTAGAAGAGGAAATGAGATATAACAACAAAATTGGACTGTGGGGAAGGAGAGAGGAAAATCTAAACTCTTACAATACGAGATTTCCTTTAACATACATCTGTTGATTGTCATCCAGTTTACCCCTTGTAACTGGTTCTCCCCTGAGGAGAGGGTGCAACCCGAAGGAGTGTTCTCCCAGCATCTGTATTTGTGGAATTTGGCCCTGCTTTTATAGGCATAGCTGATCATTCCAGGGGGGACATCTAACCCAGGCTAGGCTGAAGGCTGTTCCCTGGGAATTTAAAATTAAAATTGAGGGACTAGATGGCAACATGAATTTACAAGATGTTTATGGCTATGTATTCTGTCATGTAAACTGCAAAGAAGAGAAAACAGGTTCAGAGAGAAAGTATAGGATGAAGCAGATGCATAGAGAGGAGCTGAAATGGGAGGTGAATTTTGAGAACAGTACCTTCTATCTTTTCCTGAGGTGACTGCGTTCTTGCCCTTGGGACCCGTGGAGCACTGCTATATACTATAGTATAGTGCTGCTGTGTCTTACTTAAGCTAGCTCCAGTAGGTTTCTAAGTGTTCTAACTTACATACTTTTTCAGAACTGACCAAAATGATGTCCAACCTGCTAAAAGCCTCCTCCATTTCCTTTAGTCATGCAAAATTGACTCTGTTGCCTCCATATTCATCTTGATTGAATGCTCAGAAGGGACTTTCTGACTTAGGTCCTGGCTCAATCACTTATTAATTGTATGATCAACTTGTTCACCCTTTGCCTACCTTTATTGGCATGCCTCTCTCCTTCCAAGCTCTCCTCAGGGTGGTGTAGTCAAGAGAAATTGACTTCCAAGAGAAAGCAATTCTAGTCCTAGTCTGTGGTGCCTGGAGCTTCAGGCACTGTAAAACTAAAGGTGGTTCTAAAAGGCAAATCTGATGGGGTCATTCCCCTATTAAAACCCTTTATAGACGCTCTATACACTTCAAGATAAACTGAATCCTGACCACTGTCCCTCAGGATTCGCTTTTTTCCCACATCCTGAATTTTTCGCGTTTCTCCACTTTAAGCTCTATATGCACACTCATCTCTGGGCCTTTTTATTTTTTATTATTATTTCTTCCTCTTAACTCTACCACGCTTCCCCCCTATTTTTTTTTTCTGTCTACCTCTTACATCTTATTTACAACTTAGTATAGAAATTACCTTAGACAAAAGTCTTCCAGGTGCCCCAAGGTTTGGATAAGAGCCTCTTCTTTGTTTCCCTTTATGCCTGTACTTAATACCATGATAACACTTCACTGTGTGGGATTCCTTGTTCTCTGTCTTCCCTCTCTGGACTCTAAGCTCCCTGGGCTGTAAAGCACTAGTAATACACCAGTCCTGTTCTCAAGGAAGGGTAGAAGGAACATCAGTTTCTCCTGTAAAATAGTTCTGGAGTGGCTGCCACATAGAGCTTCATAATGTATTGTTGGGATCCCAACTCAAATTATTAGACAAGGGTAGAGTTCAGAGAACTATAGCGAATTAAGCTTCTACTTCTAAGGGAACCAGAAAGATACTAGCCTTGCCAGAAAAACAACCCCTCACAAAACCCAGGAATCTTGTCTTGCAACTGTCCCCTACCTCAGGTATGCAAATCCTTACTTAGTAAAGAATATATTGTGAAACACCTATCCTATATAATAAAGAGGTAATATGCAAATTAACCCTCATGTCATCACAAGATGGCTGCCTACAACCAGGCCCACAGGGGGTTAGTGAGGGATGACCAAACGACTGAAAAAGCAGGCTGCGTGGGGTGACCAGGTCTGCAGGGGGTTAGTGAGGAACAACCAAATGACTGAACAAGCAGGCTGCGTGGGGCAACCAGGCCGGCAGGGGTTTAGTGAGGGACGACCAAATGACTGAACAAGCAGGCTGCGTGGGGCGACCAGGCCGGCAGGGGGGTTAGTGAGGGACGACCATATGACTGAACAGCAGGCTGCGTGGGGCGACCAGGCCAGTGGCGGGGGGGGGGGGGGCATGAGGGGCAACCAGGCCAGCAGGAGGGGCAGTTGGGGGCAACCAGGCCGGCGGGGGGCAGTTAGGGGACACCAGGCCGGCAGAGGGGCCAGTTGGGGGCGACCAGGCCAGCAGGGGGGGCAGTTAGGAGTGACCAGGCCAGCAGGGAGGGGGCAGTTAGGGGCAACCAGGCCGGCAGGGGGGGCAGTTAGGGGTGACCAGGCCGGCATGCATGGGCAGTGAGGGGCTATCGGGCTGGTGGCAAGGGGGGCAGTTAGGGGTGACCAGGCAGGCAGGCAGTTGAGCATTTAGGAGCCAGCAGTCCTGGATTGTGAGAGGGTCCAGGCTGGGCTGAGGGCCCTCCCCACCCACCCCACCCACCCCCGTGCATGAATTTTGTGCACCAGGCCTCTGGTACTATTATATATGTTCCAAGGGCTATTAGGTGAGATGACACCATGATGGGCAAAACAGCATGAACTCTGGTCTCAGAGCTTAGAATTTACTGGGAGAAATGTACCAACTCATACAGATGTGTAATGAAAACATTAATAGGTACTCCAGGGAAAAGTTAGAAGTGCTATAAAAGCTCATAACATGGGACCTGATGAGAAGGTAGAGGACAAATGGAGGGCCACTTCCCTGAGAAAGTGACCTGTGAGGTAAGATGAAAGAGAAGGAGTTATACTGAAAGAACAGCATAGCCGGAGCACTTCAGAGGACGGGGGGGTACCTGGAGATGCACTGCAGGCCCGAATTCACCTGATCCCTGAGAGCACACCTGGCTCCTCTCAGGACAAACAGTAAGGGAAAGCATTGCCGGGGGAGTTCTGGGGTCACCTGGCTGTGCCTACTGCTAATCGATCTTTGAGCAAACTGTTCTGTGAAAATTATTGCCAATAGTCTAACAGGGGTGGGCAAACTTTTTCACTCGAGGGCCACAGTGGGTTCTTAAACTGGACCTGAGGGCCGGAACAAAAGCATGGATGGAGTGTTTGTGTGAACTAATATAAATTCAAAGTAAAGGAGCGGAGGGGAGAGCAAGAGAACGGGATAGAACAGCCGGATCCGGCCCGCGGGCCATAGTTTGCCCACGGCTGGGAATCTGGTAGAAATCTCAGAATTCCAGAACCTTCAAGATAATATAGTAATTGGAAAAAAAACAAGCCTTGCCTTCCCTCTTGCCTTGCTCCCTACCCACCTCTGGTTCAACCTCAGATCTTTAAATGATGTGGTCCAGCAGAGGTGTGCGGCATAAAGATGCCTTTTCCCTTTTATCCTCTTTGGAGCTGATGGGGGTTGGTTGGGAAGGCCTCTCAGCGGGCTCTTGGCTCCTAGGTGGTGCGCTCAGTCCTCTGACTCTGAACTAGCTGCTCAACTTGAGACTCTTTTCTGTCTCCACTGCTTCAGGTTGTCTGTATAGAATTATGTGTGTGACTTTATGTATTTGATTTTCCTTTTTTTTTTACGATTTTTTTTTTATGTATTTGATTTTCAAAGTGTTCTTGCAGGATCCTACTGACAACTCCTCTAATTTCTGCATTACCACCTGACCTCTGCCCTAGAGAAGGGTTTGAGATATGGTATAGGACAGTTAGGCTATATCCAGACAGGCAAGACTCCTTTCTGAAAGGCATAGCATCCTGGCATGTGGCCCAGGAAGTTGGAACCAATTGGGAAAAAAGCCCAGAGGACTGTGCTCCTAAGAGCTTCTAAATGGAATGTTGCATGTAATCCAGATTCATTTTGTTATTCTTCACTCACCCTCTCGCTTCAATCAGGTAAGCGCTCTATCCTTTGCAGTTAAGACTTTGGTGCTAATTTACTCTTCTGTGCCAAAGAGCATGGTGAGAGAAGCCTGGAGAAGGGAAATGTTTGTGCTTGGGGAGGAGGAGAATCTCAAGCCATCACTGGGTTGATTCTCTATCCCTCATTATGTTAGTTTCTATTCCTGAAAGGCAGGGACAGTGTCTTATTTTCTTTTGCATCTCTAGGTGCCCGCATAGGTCAATAATCATTTGCCGAACAAATGGAAGTTTTTAGGTGGCCTGGATGGTGTTTCTGGATCTAAGAAGACGGTGAAGGTAAGTGTGTGAAGGTTTGGGGCATTTAGAGGAGGTGGCTCCAGTGACTAGTAGAGGACAGAAAAAAAAAATGACTGATTAAAAATGAAACAAGGGCCGAAACCGGTTTGGCTCAGTGGATAGAGCGTCGGCCTGCGGACTGGAGGGTCCCGGGTTCGATTCCGGTCAAGGGCATGTACCTTGGTTGCGGGCACATCCCCAGTGGGAGGTGTGCAGGAGGCAGCTGATCGATGTTTCTCTCTCATCGATGTTTCTAGCTCTCTATCCCTCTCCCTTCCTCTCTGTAAAATATCAATAAAATATGTTTAAAAAAAAAATGAAACAAGGGTTACTGGTTCTGAATAGAACCTATTCATTGTGGAGATAAAAACCCAAATGCTTTCATTATCACTTTTATAGGTCAGGATCAAGTTAATAATCCATTCACCCTGGTATGGATAGTGAATAGGTTAAGGTCTTAATTTTGTCCCAATCTGTGATTTAAACCTTCAGGGCCCCTGAGAGGTGGTGCTGGGAATTTAGGAAGGAAACTTTCCCTTGAATTTCTGAGCTGCACAGTCAGAAAGCTTAGCTCAAACTAGGCTCCAGATGTGTGGGACTAAAGCCTCCAGAGGTACTCCTTGCAAACATAAAAGGAGCTTTAAAAATCTGGTTTCATTCATTCCTGTGTTTTCTCAGGCCAGGAGAGAAGAAGCCAACATGTACTTGAAAAATGCGAGGTAACTGTTCCATGCCAGTCAAGACTGCCTTGTCCTGCCCGGGCTCTGTGCTGGTGTTGACGCTACATAGCTTAGCAGTGGCTCTGAAATCCTTCCCATTTGATACTGCCCAGCATCGGTCTGCAATTTGTTCATCTATAAAATAGAGTGTTTTCCTTGCTTGGATTTTGTTATGGGTTGAATTGTGTCCCCCAAAATATGTTAGAGTCCTAACCCCCAGTACCTCAGAATGTGACCTTATTTGGAAATCGGGTGTTTATAGAGATAATCAAGTTAAAATGAGATCATTAGGGTAACCTAATTCAGTATGACCGGTGTGATTATAAAAGGGCAATTTGGACACAGAGGCAGACATGCACAGGGGAAGATAACATGAAGAGACCCTGGGAGAAGATGGCTATCTGCAAATGCCCGAGGCTACCAGGAGCTGGGAGCGAGGCCTGGAGCAGACCTTCCCCAGGCCTTCCAAGAGAGCAGGGCCCTGCTGACGCAGGACTTCTGGTCTCCAGAACTGTGAGATAATAATTTCTGTCTTACTAAATCATCCAGTTTGTGGTACTATGGTATGGTAGCCCTAGGAAACAAATTTTATTTATTTATTTATTTATTTATTTATTTTCAATTTTCAGTCTGTGACTCATTGATAAGTCACAATTAGCAAAGTTTTTGTTGTTGCTGTTTTTTGCTAATTCTCACCCAAGGATATTTTTCCATTGCTTACTAGAGAGAGTGGAAGGGAGAGGGAGAGACAGAGAGAGAGAGAGCAACATCGATGTGAGAAAAGACACATTGATTGGTTGCCTTCTTCATGTGCCCTAACCAGGGCCAGGGATTAAACCTGCAATCAAGGTACATGCCCTTGACCAGAATCAAACCCAGGACCCTTCAGTCCAAGGCTGATGTGAATGTGAGGATTGCTGAACAGTACTTAGCAACACTGTTTTAAAAAGTGTATATGTGTAGAAAATCATTGCTAATACAACACTTTGGAGGATTGGGAAAGAAAACTCTTTGGAGGACTGCTCTTAGCAGGACCATAAGGGCATTTGTGTGTGGGGGGAGAGGGGGAAGGCCTCTGGTGGTATGAGGCTTATTTGAGGACCATCCTATATAATAAAAAGGTAATATGCAAATTGACCATCACTCCAACACACAAGATGGCCGCCCCCATGTGGACACAAGATGGCCGCCACAAGATGGCCGGCAGGGGAGGGCAGTTATGGGCGATCAGGCCAGCAGGGGAGGGTGTTGGGAGGGACCAGGCCAGCAGAGGAGGGCAGTTGGGAGCAATCAGGCCTGCAGGGGAGGGCAGTTGGGGGGGGACCAGGCCTGCAGGGGAGGGCAGTTGGGAGGGATCAGGCCTGCAGGGGAGGATAGTTGGGGGCAACCAGGCCAGCAGGGGAGAGCAGTTGGGGGCAAACAGGCCAGCAAGGGAGGGCAGTTAGGGGTGACCAGGCCAGCAGGGTAGGGCAGTTGGGGGCAAACAGGCCGGCAAGGGAGGGCAGTTGGGAGCGACCAGGCCTGCAGGGGAGGACAGTTAGGGGCAACCAGGCTGGCAGGCAAAAGTGGTTAGGGGCAATCAGGCAGGCAGGCAGGTGAGCAGTTGGGAGCCAGCAGTCCTGGATTGTGAGAGGGATGTCCTACTGCCCATTTAGGCCCAATCCCGGGCAGTTGCACATCCCTTGAAGGGTCCCAGATTGGAGAGGTTACAGGCTGGGCTGAGGGACACCGCCCCCCCCTCCCCTGTGCACGAATTTCATGCACCGGGCCTCTAGTATAAAATAAGAAGATTAGGACTTTTTGGACAAATAGATTGCCATAAAGCACACTAATGCAGATAAGTCTGGATGATGGCTTTTTCGTTATCGAAGATAAACTTAAGATGGTTGCTCCCCCTACCCCACACATTAATTCATTGAGGGAGATGGGGGACAGTGCAGTTCATTGGGAGGATACTTTGCCCAGATGGATGGTCCCTCTTTGATTTTAATATGAATATTTATTTGAGTGTCAGTCTTTTGCTTATTATTACTTAATGTCACCAGAGTTGTTCAACTTGTTCTACTTGTGTCCTCATTAACTGAAGCAATTTTTGAACATAGTAATTTGATGATATCCCTTCAATCTTAATCCGAAAAAAAAACAACAACTGCAAATATTGGAACTTTATTAAAAGATTAGTTTTTCACAGTGATATGGGAGTGGCAATTCTGAAACTCTTAAAGGATTGAGCAAATTGAGCAAAGGAGATAATGATGATTCTCACTGTTGGAGAAGGGAGATACACATATGGAAAAGGAAGAATCCTATGGTGTAGGATTGGAATTGCAGATGTCAGTATGAATTCATTGCTTTTAATAAGTGTCCACATGTACATATTTTTTTAAAATATATTTTTATTGATTTCAGAGGGAAGGGAGAGAGAAACATCCATGGCCCTAACCGGTTTGGCTCAGTGGATAGAGCGTTGGCCTGCGGACTGAAGGGTCCCAGGTTCGATTCCGGTCAAGGGCATGTACCTTGGTTGTGGGCACATCCCCAGTAGGGGGTGTGCAGGAGGCAGCTGATCGATGTTTCTCTCTCATTGACACAGTGTTTGCAATTTACTCCAAGTGGTTGAGAAAAAATATGTGAGTACACACACACACACACACACACACACACACAAGCGTACAAATATGGCAAAATGTTAACAGTTGGGGCATATGGGTGAAGGATATAGGAGTTCTTTGTACTAAGTTTAAAATTATTTTGAAGAATTTTGTTTTTTAATTTCCTTCTGGTTCCTTCTTTGATACTTAAAAAATGTGTTTCCCTTCTCTCTCCTACTTGCCACCTGAGGTCCTTATTAGGTAAGGGTTTGTGTAATCTCACTCTTTACATTTGGACATCCTTGGGCGGGGCGGGGGGGGGGTGTGGGGAGGGCAGATGGGAATTGGTATCACTTACAATGGAGGTGAAATGACAAGGGCTTCAGCCTTTTGAGCAGTTGAGGAAATGCTGCTGTTGTTTTGTTGCAGGGTCTGTACCAGCTAAAGGGCTGTGGTTTGGGGTCTGCCCCACCTCCCTTGTCCTAGAGGGAAAGGGAAGCATTTTGGTCCCAGGAATCTTGTCATTATTATTTCATCTTATTTTGGTCATTGGTAACTGAGAGGAAAGGGGGAAATCACAGAGGTAGAAAGAGGGATGTGTATCCATTCTTAAGTGGTGAGGCCATGCATATGTGTGGGATCTCTAATACAGATGGATCTATTAAGCTAACCTGAGACCATTTTCATCTCTAAATGCTTTGTATTGGACTACTGCGTGGTTAAATTTCTTTAATTTCCAGAATGATGCTTGTACAATACAAAAAAGCAGCCCAGTCCCCACATCCTTAGCTATAATTCCAATATTTATAATAGACAACTGGATATTCCAATCCAGAGATTAGGTACAGATTTCACAATTACAAAGAGTCAAACATCAGCAACTCCCTCAAAGGACATTCACCAAAGGAGCAAAGCAGAGGCAGGAATATTGACAAAATGCTTTAACAAAAAATTGTACTGAAAAGAGATTGCTTAACAAGCCATCAAATTCACAGCCAACGAGAAACACAATGTTAGCAACATAGCAGCATCCAGTAGGTAACTAGTCAAATAAAGCTGTACATAGTTTTCCATAGAAGAATTTGGGAGTCAGAGAAGATTTGAAGTTAGCACACCCTACCCACCCCCCAGGTTCCTGCCGTTTACCATTGGGCCTTCATTCTGAGGACCTTACCAGAGGCCCAATGCTAGTGCCCCCTAGTAGTGTGGGTATTTATTTATTTATTTATTTATTTATTTATTTATTTATTTAGGGATATGTCAAAGGGCATAGGTAGTCTGCAAAACTTACTGTCTCCAAAAGCCAATGATGGGAGAAGGGGGTCCTAATATATGGTGACAGGAGAAGATTTGACCTTGGGTGGTAGGCACACCGTGTAATAAACAGATCCTGTAACATAGAAGTCCACACCTGAAATCTATATGTTCATGTTGACCAATGTCACCCCAATAAACTTTTAAAAAGCCAATGATAAGGAAGCATAGGCCTCTCCATTAATTTCATATATGATGAACAAAAAGTCCCAGATTGCTTTGGGTTTGAAAGTGTACCTTCAACTCCGCCACCTGTCCCCACTTCAAGTTCTGCATTCTTTTGTTTGAACTGGCTTGTTTCTCTTATCTCTCTCTGAACAGTGAATGCCCAACATGGGCTTAAAGTGCTGTTATTCTCCTGGAGGGATTTTCATTTTTCTGGGGAACCCAAAGCCTTAACCTAAAAAACCCAACTGTTTATCTAGAGCTGGTGGAGCAGGTTTGCTCATGAAGTTACACCCTGTTAGCATCACATAGACCAGGGAGCGTCTCTCCTGGAGAACTGAGCCAATTAAGATTCTCTAGCAAATTCTTGGCAGGTGTCAACCTGCCCTCACAAAGGCTCAGCAGCTACATCGCTTCCAAGATGTTACACCTCAGCATTGGGTCCCCATAGGGCTGGAAGGCCGCCCTGGGCTTCTGCTGCCCTGGAACATTCTTGGGACTTTGTGAGAGGCAGGTTTGCTCTTCAGGTGTCAAATGTAGCTCTCCTTTGCCCAATTCCCAGGACAACTAAGCCAGCTATTTTTACATCTCCTTAGCAAAGGAGGTTGAGAAAGAACTGGCCTATATTCAGTGAAATGAAGTCTGGAGGTTTTTAAACACACTGCAGATACAGTGAACAGGTTAAATAAGGAGACGCGTCTGGCTCATCTTTAAATTTCTCCTCAGAACTGCACTGCTGCTTTCTTTGTGGATCTTTAATTATATGCACTATTTTATAGTTTCAATTTCTTGCACATTGGTTTATTTTCAAAATTATCAAAGAAACAGCTTAGATTCAGTTTGTTTATGTACACAGATTTCAATTAAATTTGTCTTTAATAATCCTGATACTCTAATGTATGTTATGTTGATATAACTGATATATTTTTAATGGCCATAGCCAGCTTCACCAGACTCAACTGTACTTTTCTGGACTTCTCATCTTTGACCATGAATTTGGAGAGGAATGAATAAGTAAGTCATTTCTGAACCCTGATTCAAGAACCTATTTAAAAAAGTAATAAAACCTTTCCCCTGCTGTCCCTCCACAGTGGAGGGAGGCTGGAGGCTCCACAGTGACCTGCTGTGCCTGGGTGTGAACTGGGGTCTGTGTGAAATGAGGGAAATTGGGGGCCTGCTAAATGACCAAGGAATAAGTTCAAAAGCATGGGGTGAAGCCAAATTTGTTTTCCACAATTTGCCTCAGGTTGGCCTTGCAAAGAGATTAGAAATTAAGACCACTGAAAACAGTTTAAGAGAACCCTGAGGAATAGCCCGGAGAAGATCTTTAATCAGTGAAGCACTGTTAACAACTAGTCTTCCTAAGAACTGAACGTGAATAAATGGGTTTAAATGGGCACAAAATAGAATGCACAACATTTGTTAAGAAAAAAGGGAAAATCCCCACTGGTAAAACCTAAAATAAGTGACTGTGGAGACTGGACCATATTTTTTAGCAGAATAGAGTCCCCTCTCTAGGATTGGGTGTGATCAGGTTTCAGGTCCTTCCAGACGCAGGATTCTGAAAGGAAGGATGGGGACCAGCTTGATTTCAATGGATAACAGGAATTGGCATCAGTTGTAAAAGGGAACAGCAAGAGCTTTGCTCAGGTGTAGGGACAGGAAAACATACCACAGCGCAGAACACATAATATCTGTATAATAAATACTTTGTGAATAAATACTGATTAGTTTATAAAGAAAGTCTTAGAAGCCAGTTGAATACCACTCTTGTTAACAGGTAACACTGACTTACATTCCCCTGGTTCTCACTGACACAAGACAACTTCATAGACACATACATACTGCACAAAAGTCTATGACATGTTTCCACAGGGGAGATGTTTCCAACTGGTCCCTGCTGTTCCCCACAGAAGGTTAGACAAAAGTCCCCTCAGTCACTGTCCACCGTGACCCAGCATACCTCCCGCCTGTGAAGCCACAAGCCCATTCACTTCAATGGGAAACTCCTGGGACATCAGGCGACCTTAGTCACAGACAGGAGTAATTCAATGGGGCAGCAACTGTGGCAGGTGTGACTCATTTCTGTGGGCAACAGATCTCAAGCCTTTATAAAGTTCTCAGAGACTCAAAATGACAGATGTGTTTTTTGAACACCAACAAACTGCAATCAGGAAGTGGATGATGGTCATTCTTTTGAGGGGAGTTGTTAACTTTTCAGGGGAGCTTGCTGTTCCCCTGCCAGAACAATTTTTCTTCCACTTTTTTCTTTTTCCATCGGCAGAGAAGCAGCATCTTAAAGGTCTTCCGGAAGGTTCTGTTGCAGAGGGCATAGCAAATGGGGTTGACAGTGCTGTTGACGTAGCACAACCAGTAGCCCAAGTGCCACAAGGTGACGGGGACACACTTGTCACAGAAGGTGGAAACCAGGACCATGATGTTATAAGGGGTCCACGTGATGATGAAGGCCAGCAGGATGGCACTCAAGGTCTGGGCTGCTTTCCTCTCTTTGACAAGGACCATTCTCTTTCGTTTGGTTATTTGATGGCTGAGGTTGGGATCCAGGCCTTTCGTGGAAGGGTCCTTGGACACTGGGGAGGAGCAGGGCATGATTTTCACCTTGCGACAGCCGTTGTTGGTCTCCTGGGTCCCATCCGCTTTCACCACCAATTGGAACTTATAGGCCACACATTTCTGACTCTTGGGTCTATGAGCAGCTGCTGGAGACAGGAAGTATTTTGGGGTGTCGTAGTCATTTTTTTCAGCTTGACCTTTCACAAAAGTTTCCTTGGTCTCTTCAGTACTGAAGTCTTCCTGTGGGCTGTCCTTGGCCTGACTCTTGTAGACCACCTGGAAGACAGGGTCAGCGGTGGGCTTGTCCTCATCCTCCGAGGAGGGGCAGCTGCTGCAGGTAGTGAGCTGCTCAGCTTTGTCCCACTCAGTGCTTGGGCCGGAGCCTTGGGACGGCTTCCCAGGGGTGCTCCTGCGCGAGGATGACCAGGAAGCGTGGCTCCGTTCCCTCTGGGCCAGCGTGGGCCGCGGGCAGCCAAAGCAGCTGAGCAGAGCCTTGTGAGCGGGCTTTCTCTTCTCAGTTTCAGCTACAGAGTCAGACCCCTGGAGGTCAGCAAGGTCCTTGGTCCGCTTCTCTGTCTCCCGGTAGATTCGGCAGTAGAGAATGGTCATGACAGAAACAGGAATGTAGAAGGCAGCAATGGCAGTGCCGAAAGTGATGGTGGGCTCAGAGAGGAACTGGATCTGGCACTCATCTGGAGGCACCGTTCGCTCCCCCACCAAGTACTGCCAGCAGAGGATCGCTGGGGCCCAGAGGATGAAGGAGATCAGCCAGGCCAAGCCAATCATGATGCCAGCCCTCTTGGGGGTACGCTTGGCCCGATACGTCAGGGGTCTTGTGATAGAAAAGTAACGGTCAAAACTGATCACCAGAAGATTCATGACAGAAGCGTTGCTGGCCACGTAGTCCAGTGCAAGCCAAAGGTCACAGGCCAGACTCCCAAGAGCCCAGCGTCCCATGAGGATGTAGGTGGTATAGAGGTTCATGGAGAAGACCCCAATGATGAGATCTGCGCAGGCTAAGCTGAGCAGGTAATAGTTGTTCACCGTCTTCAGCTGACTATTGACTTTGAAGGAGATCATGACTAAGACATTGCCCACAGTGGTGATCAGGCTGACCACAGCAGTCACAGCTGCAATGGTGATGACTTCCCACAACCCATGGCGTTCCAAAGGCTGGTGATTCACTGGGGTGCCATTGACAGTAGTTACATTGTGGTAAGATTCTCCTTCCATCCTGGTGTAAGAATTTACATTAGGAGTAAGTCAGGTTCTATACTGTTCTCTTTTTTATCTAACACTTCTTCTGGGACAGCATCTGGAAGAGAGGGAAATACATTATCTTCACTTGCCAGCATGAATTTCTTTCCCACTCATTGTTTATAATTTCTAACAAAATACTGAATGTGGTCCCATACACATTTGGGGCAAGATGCTAAAATAAAATCTCTAAAGTTTTTAAAAAATTCTAACCCTAGATATATTTATTTATTTATTTATTTATTGAGAGAAAGGAAGGGAGAGAGCAAGAGAGAGAGAGAGAGAGAGAGAGAAACAGTGATGTGAGAAACATCAATTGCTTCCCGTATGTGCCCCAACTTGCAACCTTGTAGTGGACATAAGGACACTCTAATCAACTGAGCCACCTGGTCAGGGCAAATCTCTAAAGTTTTGAACATTTTTATAAGGGCATCATCCCTTTGCTTATGATTAATAATGACTGAGTGCCTTTCATGTACAGGAGGCTGCTGCCCTCTTGTGGTTTTGAATGGCAATTTTAAAAATAAACTGGGAGGATGAGAGCAATGGAAAAGGAAAGAGAATTGGATTGCTGGGGAGTATTAATGAGGAGAAAGCAGGTTACATTGTTACTTTCTACTGCAATAGCCTTAAGCTCCTGGTCATAAGTATTTAGCCAATCGTGCGCTGGCAAAAAAGACAAGTTATGTCAACTCTATAGTCCAATTATTTAGATTACTGAGTCTAATTATAAATTCAGTTATTAAACATTATTGAGGCATTGTTGTGAGCCAAGACTGTATTACAAAACCTCACCCTGACTTAGTGCACAAACTCCCAGTGGGGACCTGGTTTTCATTGAGAGGTTTGAAGTTTGCCCCATATGCTGAAGATGGTGCCCCTCTCTTGGGCTATTTGCAATGTCATAGAAATGTTTAAAAATATATATTTTTAAAATTTTTAATTTATTTTTTCTTTTTAAGATAATTTTAAAATTATAGTTGACATATAATATTATATTAATTTCAGGTATACAACAGTGATTAGACATTTATAAAACTTATGAAGTGATCACCCTGACTAATCTAGTACCCATTTAACACCATATATAGTTATTACAATATTATTGACTACATTCCCTATGCTGTACTTTACTTTTTTTATATTTGCATGATTTAAAATTTTTTCATTGAATTTATTGGGGGTGACATTGGTTAATAAAATCATTGGTGCAACTCTATAATGCATCATCTGTATATTGTATTATGAGTTCACCACCCAAATATCTTTTATTTATTTATTTTTTTATTTATAGTTAATTCTCACCCAAGAATATTTCTTCTATTGAGTTTTAGAGAAAGTGGAAGGGAGGGAGGGAGGGAGGAAAGGAGGGAGAGCAGGAGAGAGATAGAGAGAGACAGAAAGAGAGAGAAACATTGAAGCGAGAGAGACACATCGATTGGTTGCTTCCGGAACTCACCCTGACCAGGCCACGGATTGAATCTGCAACCCTTGACCGGGAATCAAACCCAGGACCTTCAGTGTGGGCTGATGTTCTAACCATTGAACAACCATTGAGCAATACTTGGACCCTTCTGGCCAGGGCCAAATACATTTTTAAAATCTGACTATAAAGAAATATGCTCTTTGTAAAAGTTGAAGCAATGTCCAAATGTATAACTTAGAAAACAAAAGTCTCCTCTAGTTCCGACTCACAGAGGAAGCAGTGCTAACAGGTTAGTGTGTATTTTGACAGCTTTTCTTTATGCATATACTAACCAACATTTAAATACAATTATTTTTAAGTGGTTGAATTTTTTTAAGTGGGTGAATTTTTAATGTTTACACTCTAAATGTTGTTTTTTACTTAAAAAATCATCACAGACTTCTTTGCATTAGTAAATCTTTGGGATCAAAGAAATTTTTTTGTGCATTTTAATGATGGCTCACTATTTCAGTTACTGGATGTACTATAATTTATTTAATCAATTCCCCATTGATAAATTCCAAATTTAAACACATTTTCTTTTCTAGTTTAAAAATTTATGTACATGATAAGAGCTTTAATGGTTACAAAAGGGAGAAAGGGAATAGATAGGTCTTCCTCCCACGTCTGACCTCCATACTCTCTAGCACCCTTTTCCAGAGGTAACCCGTTACCATTTCTTTTTTTTTTTTTTTAAAAGCTTTTAAAAGAATGTCTTTTTATTGATTTCAGAGAAGAAGGGAGAGGGAGAGAGAGATAGAAACATCCATAATGAGAGGGAATCATTGACCTGCTGCCTCCTGCACCCAGGCATGTGCCCTTGGCTGGAATTGAACCTGGGACCCTTCAGTCCACAGGCTGATGCTCTATCCACTGAGCCAAACCGGCTAGGGCCAGTTACCATTTCTTATCTTTCCTTCCAAACAGTAATGTGTGCATATAATATATATTTGATGATATATGCAAATAGCATTACAAAATTCCAGGCACCATGGCATGATGATAGGAAGTGGAGAGAGAAGGCTTTTTGGTGGCCCTCAGAGCGCGCTATGTGGCAGTGCCTGCTCTGTCTGCTGGCCGGTTTTGACTTCTTTAGGAACAGTAATTGATTAAAGATGACAAATTTGTGAAGGGCTATATATTTTTTGTTTTATATTTTAAACTGTATCTTTAGATTTTTAAAATCTCAAATTCAATATGGCACTGAAGATATTGTCTTGTAACAGAATCCCGATTCTCCTACCTTCGTCATCTTGCACCCTTCTCTTTCACATCCCGACTAACGCAGTCCAATTTACCTATGAAATAATTCTCTTATTGGTTCCTTTCCATTCCTGCTGCCACTACATGGTCCAGTCTCCTGTTATCTTATACCAACAACTTCTTGGTATCACCAACATCCAAAAGCTGGCAAAGTAAATCCCAAGAGTGCCAGATCAACAGACTCACCAGAACCTGAAAAGATCAGTTACTTTATACCCTACAATTATCTGGGCAAATGCCATCACAGACTGTCTTCCAGGTGTCAGTACTAAGCTGTGCAGTGCAAGAATTTTCTTTTTTCCTCCCCTCCTTCCTTCCTTCCTTCCCTCCCTCCCTCCCTCTCTCTCCCCCTCCTTTCAATCAATATTTATTGACTGACTATTATGTGATAGATTCTAATGCTGGGGATACTATGGACAAGACCCTAGTGGGGTTATAGATAAATATCTGGGGGTTGGTTCTGCATGCCATAGGGCACATGTGAAGGGCATCTAACCCAGTCAAGTGATGGTGGGGAAAACACATTCTGAGGGAAAATTTTCCAAGCCAAGATTTGAAACATGAATGGGCTTTAGCTAGGCAAAAGGGGCGGGGTGGAGTTGGGGGAGAATGTTTCAGCCCCACCAGGGAAGAGCTTGTTTGTAAGCCCAAAGGCAAAAGGAGGCACCCAGTCCTAGGAAGCCTGAGATGTGAGAGGTGAGCCTAGAGTGGTTGAGGGTGGGGTGAGAGGGACAGGAGTGGATCTGAGAGACAAGTCTGCTTTCTGGGAGAACTGTGTCAGCTATTTCCAGACTCCCCGCCTGCTCTGAAGGTGGTCCCAACATCCATGGTGCTGGGGAGTCATAATAAAATGAACTGACTGCTTGTTGAGTCGTTCTAATCAAGTCTTCAAAATAGAAATAATTGGTGTTTTGGAAGGATTTAATTCCCACTTAATTTTAGTGAGCAATTTATAACAGATAAATTGAGTGCATATCCTCTCTGACCTGATTCTTTTTTCGCAAAAATAAGGAAATTGGACTATAAAATCTAAGATACCTACATTTCTATGGTTTTGTATTTTATGTAACGTGATAGTTAATTGTATTTGTCAACCTGATTAGGCTATGGTACCTAACTGCTTGGTCAAACAGCCATGTAGATGTTGCTGTGAGGGTGTTTTTTAGATGTGAATAAGATTTACATCAGTAGGCTTCAGGTAAAGCAGATTACCCTTCAGAATGTGGGTGAGATGCATCCAATCAGTTGAAGGCTATAAGGGAAAAGACTGAGGTTTGCCAAAGAGGAAGGAATTCTGCCTCCAGACTCAAGACCAGGGGTGGGCAAACTTTTTGACTCGAGGGCCACAATGGGTTCTTAAACTGGACCGGAGGGCCGGAACAAAAGCATGGATGGAGTGTTTGTGTGAACTAATATAAATTCAAAGTAAACATCATTACATAAAAGGGTACGGTCTTTTTTTTTTATTTCAATAGTTTTATTCATTTCAAACATTTTAACAAGAAGAATGTAAACACTAATTATTATAATTTGAAACTTCAAAAAATGGAGAAATCATAGCACAATAACATACCTTATATTGAAGATGGCAAAGGCAAAATAAAATTGCCTAATAAAGGAAAGGTACAAAAGCCTTTCAAATTAAACTTAAATATAATAAAATAATTTAAAACTAAAACAAATAGAAAAGAACAAAATGTGTAAACAGTAAATTAAACATTTTCTTTAGTGCAACTTCCAAATTATGCCCGGGACGTAGATGTAGATGGCAATGTAGACTGGGTTGAAAGGTTTTTGGTCTTTAAAACATCAACTTCAGTGGGAACAGTGTTGTTGGTCTCCTTTTTAGCTAATGCTCTGAACTGTGCTCTCCAGGGGCGTGTCTCCCTACATCACCACGATAACGTGTCTACGCATTCCCAGGGTGATGTGGGGGGACGCGTCCGCGGGCATTACAATGAGCCTCTGGAAGATTGAGAGGTTGTTCCTTCTACTGAATGGGCGGATATAAGTCCGCCCACTCAGAAGAAGGAGCTGCGGCCGTGTTTCCCGACGTTGCCATGTTAACACTGCTGCTGGTGAAGGAGAGGAGGGGAGAGCAAGAGAACCCTCCGCTCTTTCGGCTCCGCGGGCCGTAGTTTGCCCACAGCTGCTCAAGACTATGGCACTGACTCCTGCTGGAATTTCTAGCCCTCTGGCGGGCACTGCACATTTCAGACTTGCTAGCCCCCACAATTGCATGAACCAATTCTTTAAAACTTTCTTTCTCTTCCTATCTCTCTCTCTGATAAGCAGAATAAACTCGTTGATACATGGAAAAGCAGCTCATTTAGAGTGGCAACATCATCTCATAATTATACAACTGAACCTGGCATTGGGAGCTTCAGATTCAAACCACAGCTTTGAGCTATGACTTTCAGCATAGTACTTACCCTCTCTAAATTTCAGACTCAAACTTTTAAAGTGGGGATAATAAAGAGTCATTACCTCATAGGAATATTTTAAGGATTAAGTGAGATAATCCATGTTAAGTGTTTCTCAAAGTGCCTGACACAGTAATATTCATTACAAAGCTGCAAGCCATCTGGCAGGAAGGACATCAGGAGACTCTTCCCGTTGTGGGACTGGATCTGAGGCATGGTCTATTAGGGGACAAAGTAGGATGAGACCATGAGGCAGTACTTTAGTGTTTGAGATACTGGCTGTTTGAGGTACATTGTGGTACAAGTGATATGTCTCCCTTTAGTTTGTGTAGCTGGTGTTCTTCTAATCTAGGGGCAGAGCAAATTGTTTCCAACCAGCAAAACAGAATTACCTTGAAGAGAGCCAAGGCTAACACAGTCTTCCTCAAATTCTGCTCATTAAGACTATTTCAAGATGCTTGATTGAAAAAAAAAAATGGTTCCATGGTCAGTAAGTTGAGAGAATGCTGTATCCTATATAATAAAAGCATAATATGCAAATCGACTGAATGGTGGAACTGACCGGTCAATGGGGGCAGGGCTGGCGAGCAGGCGGCACCAGGCCAGCCAAGGTACTTGCCAGAGGGGTGGGGGGGGGGACGGCGATGCGGGGAGGGGGCAGCAGTGACCAGCAGCTCCTGCACACCCCCTACTGGGGATCGAGCCCGCAACTCCCAACTGGGAATCGAACCATCATGGGTTGATGCTCAACCACTGAGCAACACTGGCCAGGCTCAGATAACTTTTATTACAGCATATTGTCATATTGTTTTATTATTATTGTCTAATTTTATTTATTAAATTCTCACCCAAGGGTATTTTTCCACTGATTTTTAGAGAGCATGGAAGAAAGAGGGAAAGACAGAGAGGAATATCAGTGTGAGAGAAACACGTCGATTAGTTGCCTCCTGCACACACCCCGACCAAGGCCGGGGGCAGGGGATGAGCCTGCAACTGAGGTACATGCCCTTGACAGGAATTGAACTTGGGACCCTTTGGTCCATGGGCTGAAGCTCTCTACCCACTGAGTCAAACCGGCTAGGGCTATTGTTGTCTAATTTATAAATTAAACTTTATCTTATGTCTGTAGGTACAGGAAAAAACAGTATATAGGTTTCAGTACTATCCCCAGTTTCAGCCATTTGCTGGGGTCTGGAACATATCCCCTGTTGATAAGGGGGACAACTGAGTGGTAGAGGCTGAGATCCTCTTAAACACTAATGCACAGGACAAGCTACCACCACAAAAATGATCTATCTCTAAATGTGCCCAAGTTGAGAAACTCTTGATTTGTGCTAATGTCTGGCATGAGATTTATATGTGGATGTTCACCTTGATGAGAGCCCAAATCTGTGGTGTGCGTGAAACTTAACAACCTGTTTCTGCCTCCACCCCCAACAAAGCCCCCATTGGCAGAAATTTGCCAATTTCTGTGGTGTAACAGTTTCCACTGTAGCCCATTTCAAGATATCAAGTTTATGTCACGGACCATAGAATTAGGAAGAGACAATGTACCAAACCTTTATCAGTTCTGGCCACACAAGGGGGACAGGTTGTCCACTGGGTTCTTAAAAATAATATTCATATCCATCTGTATCTCCTGTTAGTTCCTTTATGGTGTGCAGAGAAAAGGATACAATGTTCTCTACTCTTCTCATTTTCCTGTTGTTTTAGTGTTTCTCTAGAGGTAGGATTACTTAATTTGAGTTCAACATGGGAATGAATAACTTAATCCTGAACACCATGGTAAGTCTTAATTTTACAAGTAGAGACAAGGGGAAAAAAGGGGGAAATACTATTATCCTGCCCTGCTAGCGTGGCTCAGTGGTTGAGCATCGACCTATGAACCAGGAGGTCATGGTTCAATTCTAGGCCAAGGCACATGCCCGGGTTGCGGACTACATCCCAAGTGGGGGGCATGCAGGAGGCAGCCAATCAATTATTCTCTCTGACCATTGATGTGCCCTTCCTCTCTGAAATCAATAGAAATATATTAAAAAAATACTATTATCCTGACAACATTCTCTCCTGCATTTCCTCTCTTGACTAATGGCATCAACTATTTGGTCATTCAAGCAAGAAACCTGGGCATCAATCCTAACTTCTCATCCCCCTGACCTTCCCACTTAAAATTAGACACGAAGTCCTGTTAATTCTTCCGTGTCCTCTCTGTCCCTATTATCTGCCTCCTTGGCGCCCAACTTAATTCAGGCCCTGTTTATGGCCTAGATTTTTCCAGTGGTTTCCAAAATGCCTTTGCCTAGAATTCTAATTCTCCTCCACAGAATATCAACCAGGCAAACTCCTGCTCAAGCCTCAGGCCCTGGCTGAAGGGTCTATTTCTCATGAAGCCTTGGGTAACTACTCACTTAGGTATAGTTTAAATTTTCTTCTTCTGGACCTTCACCTTGAACCACCCACTGTACTCACCACTCTACTGCAATCATCTGTTTACAGGAGTATTTTTCTTGTGGGAAGTGAGCTACTTGAGGGCAGACATTCCTTTTTTTTTTTTTTTTTTTTTTAATATTCAGGACCTAGCACTGTGCCTGACACTGAGTAGACAACTAAAACAATGAATAGTGTTACATGTGTGTGTGTGTGTGTGTGTGTGTGTGTGTCTTTTTTAAGCCAGAAAAGACTGGGGAGGAAGAAAACACTTGTTTTGCAACACTGATTGGATGATGTACATTTTAAGTCCTTGGTTTTATTTCATGTGGTTTCTGTAATACAAAGTTAAAAATGACTTCCATGTACCCTTATAACTAATTGCCCTTCTTCCCTTGGTTAAAAATATAGACTGATACATGAAATGGACTACTTACTATTTAGGTATAAACGAAACTGAACATTAAATAATGAGTTTCAAAAAATTTCTGCTGAGTAAGTGAAACACTCGGATAGACTGCAGTGAGAATGCTAGTTCCCCGTTACCTCGCCCTGTTACATCAGGCGAGTTAACTGTCTAGGGTTGTTTCCTCACATGCAAATAGGGATAACAGGGCTGTTAGCGGGATTTCATGCTCATGTGCTCAGTAAGAGTGAGCATAAGCAGTTACTTCTGCAGGCATTCTCTTGAGGACTCCAGGGCCTGGTCTCCCCATCACCAGTTTTGTGCCGATCTTTCCCTCGATCTTTCCCTCCCTCGTAGTTGCTGGCTGCAGTCCACACCCACCTCTCCCCTGAGACCCACCCGCCTTTTCCTCCACACCTGCTCTTGAACCCCGAGTTCGGTACCTTTAAAATTATATTAATTCTTAATAATCAGGAAATTAAACTGCAAAAGTAGTTTTATGCAAATACACCCATATTTGTGTATATATACACTTTTTTACAAAAACAATTTATATTATACAAACTGTTCTATAACCTGTCCTTTCACTTATCACTGTCCCTACCCCATACCCACCCTGTCCACTGCGGGCTCCCCCTGGTCGGGCCTTCATCTGAGCCCCCAGCCCTCCCCGAGCCCAGCTCCCGCCCCACCTGCCCGGACCGGCCGCCCCGCCCCCGCCCCGGGCTCCTTCCCGGCCCGCACGCCGCGCTGCAGCCACCGGGCCCCTCGCGGCTCCTGCGCGGCCGCTTCCGGTGGGGTGCGGCGTCTCCGCGCGGCCCGGCTCCTGCGCGCTCGGCACCGCTGGCCGCGGCCAGATGCAGACGGACCGCGGAGCTCGGGGCGGCCACGGACGCCGGCCCGGCCGTGACCGGCCCGGCGGAGATCGCGACCGCGAGAGGGCGGGGGCCGCGGCGGCGGTGGCGAGAGGCGGCGGCGGGGACGGAGGCGGCCGCCGGGGCCGCGGTCGGGGTTTCCGCGGCGGTCGTGGACGAGGAGCCCCGCGGGGCGGACGCCGGGAGCAGGGAGGCCGGGGCGCCGGAGCCAGAGCGCCGGTAAGAGGCGATGGTTGGGGGAGTCGGGACCGGGGCTGGTGAGGTCCCGGTCGCGAGCCAAGAGCCGTGAATGGCGTCCCGGGCGCGCGCAGGGACGGCGGCGGCGCCTGCGCGGGGGCGGGGGGGAGGGGAAGGGAGAGAGCGCGCGCCGGGCGTGCACGTGGCGCCCCCGCGGGTGCGCCTCTCGCCTCCTCCCGCCGGGTTGTCCCGGACTCATAGGGGTCCCCGGCCTTAGTGGTGCAGAACCCAGGGCCCGAGGCGGTGTCGGGGCTGCAAGCCTAGGGGGCTGGTTGGCTTCGGGTGGATGTCAGTGTGAGTGGGACCAGGGCGTGGTCTCTAGGACTTAACACTTGGGCAGCCTTACCTTACGGGGAGACATTCCTGCTATTAGCAGAGAAGGGATTTTTAAATGTATTCTTTAGTCCGTTGTGTTCACTGTGCTATGCCTGGCACACCGTAGGCACATAAATGTTTATAGAATGAAAGAATGGCCCTGATGAACTGGACTCATAATACTTGGGGATGGGATCAGATGCATAATTCTCCTTTATGAAGTGTAGTTCTCTTTTATTATATACTAGTGACCCAGTGCACGAAATTCGTGCACATTAAAAGGGCATTAATTAGAGGAAATAATTTAATATTGCTGTTTGCCCTTTCTCTATAATAGAAGTGTCAGAGATGAAAGAAAATTAGTAAAATGTTTATGAAAACCTTCCTCCTGTCAGAGTCTGGGGCTCACCACGGGACCCAGAGTCAAGTCCCTGCCCACCCACATGCACCTCAAAATCTCATGAGACCCACACTCGGCCGGCCCCACCCCCTCCATTGGGCTAGATCCAGACCAGGCCAGTCCCACCCTTGTCAAGCCCTGTCGGGCAGGGGGCATAGCATCAGGTCCCCTGGCCCAGCGCCAGGATGGGGGGGGGGGCATGGCCTGAGGTCCCCCTGCCCAGACCAGAGTGGGGGGCATGCCTTGAGGTCCTCCATCAAGCCCCGCCAGGTGCGGGACATGGCCTGAGATCCCCTGTCAAGCCCCACTGGGTGGGGTGCATGGCCTGAGGTTCCTCGTCAAGCCCCGCTAGGCTGGGGGGCGGGGGGGGGGGTGGAGCCTCAGATCCCCTGTCAATCCCCACTGGCAGAGGGGCGCAGCCTCAGGTCCCCCATCAAGCCCCGCTGGGCGGGGGTGCGGCCTGAGTTCCCCCGACCCAACACTGGGGGTGCACCTTGAGGTCCCTCGTCAAACCCTGCTGGGTGGGGGGGCATGGCCTGAGGTCCCCTGTCAAGCCCTGCTGGGTGGGGGGTGCGGTCTGAGGTTCCCCCAGCCTGGTGCCAGGGTGGGGGGGGGGGCGCGGCCTGAAGTCCCCTGTCAAGCCCCACCTGATGGGGGGGGAATGGCATGAGGTCCCCCAGCCTGGCGCTGGGGTGGGGGGAGCAGCCTGAGGTCCCCTAGCCCAGCACCAGGATGGGAAGCGCACCTTGAGGTCCCCTGTCAAGCCCCTCTGGGTGGGGGGGTACAGTCGGAGGTCCCCTGTCAAGACCTGCCGGGTGGGGGGTGCAGCCTGAAGTCCTCTGTCAAGCCCCGCTGGGCAGGGGCGTGGCCTGAGTTCCCCGACCCAGCACTGGGGGTGCACCTTGAGGTCCCCAGTCAAGCCCCACAGGGTGTGGGGCATGGCCTGAGGTCCCCTGTCAAGCCCAGCCAGGCAGGGGGCCGGAGCCTCAGATCCCATGGCCCGGTGCTGGGGGCGTGGCCTGAAGTCTTCTGTCAAGCCCCACCTGGTGGGGGCGCGGCCTGAGGTCCACCAGCCTAGCGCTGGGGTGGGGGGAGCAGCCTGAGGTCCCCTAGCCCAGCACCAGGAGGGGAAGCGCACCTAGAGGTTCCCCGTCAAGCCCTGCCAGGTGGGAGGTGTGGCCTGAGGTCCCCTGTCAAGGCCCACCTGGTGGGGGGTTCGGCCTGAGCTCCCCTGTCAAGCCCCACGGGGGTGGGGGAGGGCGTAGCCTCAGGTCCCTGCTGATTGCTCATTAAGGCTCCTTATGGGAACTTGGCCTCAGCTGTGGGTGCAGCCATCTTTGTGACGGAGTGATGGCCAATTAGCATATTCCCTCTTTATTAGATAGGATTAGAGGCCCAGTGCATGAAATTCATGCACGGTGGAGGGGGGGCACTCAGCCTGGCCTGCACCCTATCCAATCTGGGACCCCTTGGGGGATGTCTGACTGCCGGGGATCAGGCCTAAACCGCAGTTGTATATCCCTCTTGCAATCTGGGACTGCTGGCTCCTAACCACTCACCTGTCAGCCTGCTTGATCGCCCCTTACCACTCTGCCTGCCTGCTTGATGCCCCTAACTGCTCCCCTGGTGACCTGATCGCCCCTAACTGCTCTGCCTGCCTGATTGCCCCTAACCACCTCTGCCTCAGCCCCGCCACCGTGGCTTTGTCCTGAAGGACGTCTAGAAGGACGTCTGGAAGACGTCCGGTCTATCCGGTCTAATTAGCATATTACCCTTTTATTAGTATAGATATGTAGGAATCAGGCCACTGGCCTTTGTCTTTTTGCATTTTCAATCAATAAGTGTTTCATCAATCAGGGCTGAATTTTAATAGCGATGTGATCGATCCTTTGTAACACATTCATAAGGTAAGTTCTTAGAGATCACAGCAGGGAATGATATGGACAAACTGTTACTCTACTGATATCCCAGGTAAAGGAGTTAGATTACTGTGTTTTTGTGAGCTGTTCTGCTGTTATTTTAACATTTATAGTACAAAACTTTATGCCTTTATGTTTTGAATTCTCATGTGCATAGGTAAAAAAAAAATTTTTTGTATTGAGGCAAAATTTCCTATAACGGAATTATTTGCAATATCTTCAGGGCACAGTAGGTAAGACGTCCCTGAAGATAGCTTTATACAGAAATACAGAGTTGGAAAAAGATTTCAAGTGTAACATACTTAACCTTGTTAGGGTCAAGGTATGTAAGAAGTAAAATACGAGTGAGGTATGAAGAAATACTTAGTGTCAGCTTATCAGGGAAGGAGGGAAACTCAGACGAATTTAGTGTGCACATGTTACTTTTATAACAACATTATTTATATATATAACTATATATAACTTTATATAACTATAACAACTTTATTTTTAAGGCAGCTTAAAGTTATTTAAACAACTTTATGTATACGTATAAATGTAACATCTTCAATTTGACAGGTTAATGGACTTGCCTACTGTCATAGCTAGTGGCAGAGCTGGAATTTATACCGAGTTGCCCTGGACTCCACTACATTTTATCTCTTAATTTTTGTGAACCAATCACCACTTTACTGAGAACAAAGTAGACACTCCTTGTCTACAGGGATCATATTTTAATAGAAATTGTAGTAATGGTTCTTTTGGGACTTACTGAAGTGTCTGGTGCAAAGGCCTTTAATAACAACTGTCTTTACCTTGTTCAAGTGAGTGAATGAAAGTGCTTCTGTTGTATTTATCTCTGTTGAACTAAATTGAGTAAAATGACGGCCTATCATTTAGAGGATGAATAATATTCTCTTCATTTATGTGAATATAATAATCCTTTCTGTTAAATTTTTAGGCTTTTATCTTTTTTGGAATGGTTTTTAAAATTTCATCCTATATTTTCTTTTAGGAGTTTCTCACTTCACAGTTTGATTCAATGTGTTAGTGCATGTGAATGTGTGGCACAGTGCCTGGGGCATAAATAACAGTTGTAGCCCCCACCACTTCTACCACTGTTACCACCACCGTCGTTTTTTTTGGGGGGGGTGGGGGAAAGGGGGAAGATAGGAAAGGCACTGGCATGCTCCCAGGAGGGAGCGTGCCCCACCATCATGTTTTCAGGCAAAGCTGGATGAAGAGATGTGGGAAAGATTATTCCTTCATTTTGGTTTGGGTTGGTGACCTGTAAGGTCCCTTCCACTTTCAGATTCTGAAGTACTGTTCACATTTAGGCTTGCTAAGAATAACATTATTGGTGCCTAAAGATTAGGTGGGACAAGATTGATGGCCTACCTGAGACCTTCTTGTTCTCATATCTCATGGTGCATTTGTGCCAAAATGGAGATTAATTGAAATGATTAGAAAGAAAAAAAAATCGTAATAGAATTTTAGTTGTGTAAGGACCCGTTGCCTAACTCTGGAATTTAGTACTGTTTACATACAACCTTTGCTTTCTGTTTTAGACTGACTATGACACATACATGGCTTGTAAATGAAAAATAAGACAAAATAAAACTAGATAAAAAAACTTCTAGATACATAATACTCCAAGGTAACTTAGTTGAGTACACAGCATCTGCGAGTCTCTTGCTCCTAAATCAGTCCTTCTGCAGATGGTACGAACCCAAAGACTGCAGAGTGTGAGTAAGCATCCTATATAATAAAACATGCTAAGTGTCTGGTTGTCCAGTCATCTGTTCAACCAATCAAAGTGTAATATGCTAATGATATGCTAAGGCTGCTCAACAGCTTGCTATGATGTACATGAC
This sequence comes from Plecotus auritus, assembly GCF_963455305.1. Classification (NCBI taxonomy): domain Eukaryota; kingdom Metazoa; phylum Chordata; class Mammalia; order Chiroptera; family Vespertilionidae; genus Plecotus; species Plecotus auritus. The sequence continues at coordinate 80,084,517 of NC_137770.1, read as the reverse complement.
CACCAGGGGGCAGACGCTCTGACCAGTAGATTAGCTTGCTGCTGGAGTCTGGCCAATTGGGACTGAGCAAGACGGGTTGGACATACCCTGAAGCCCTCCCTCAGTCCCTCCCTGGCTGGCCAACCTTCTGCATCCCTCCCTGGCCCCAATCATGAACTGGTGGGGTCCCTCGGCCTGGCCTGCAGGATCGGGCCGAAACTGGCTCTCCAACATCCCTCAAGGGGTCCCGGATTGCGAGAGGGCGCAGGCCAAGCCAAGGGACCCCACTGGTGCACAAATTCATGCACCAGGCCTCTATTATATCATAAGACTAATTATCTTCATTGAATACCCACTGGGAGCATGAGATACTTGATGCAATCAGTAACTTAAAAAAACTCAAAAACCCAGATAAAGGGGTTTGTTAGTATTATATTCATCTTTTCGATGAGCTATTAGCAAAGATAAAGTCAAGGCCTATTGGCTTTCCTTGGAATTTCCCCCATCTTTTCCTCCTTATAGTTAATTATAGTAACTCACAATTATTGAGCACTTGGTATGAGATGAGAAAACTTAGGCAGTTAAGTAACGCACAGTTAGGAGAGGTTAAATAATTTATCCTTTATCACTCAGCCAGCAAATTGCAAAGCCTGGATTCAACCCAGGCATTTTGATTTAAGGACCTGGTCTTTCAATGACTATCCTAACCTGCCTCTGGAGTGACTTTGAGATTTGAAAAGGGGATGTGTGAAGGACTGTTGAGTGATGCTTTTCACATAACCTGTTTTTTCCTGATGTTTCGATATGGTTATAAGGCTTTAAGGTAATACTGATACCATTTTCAGTTATTGTAGATGTCAGATCTTAGCTTTCTTGCTCCATATCTATATGGCAGCTGCTTTTAATCATCTACACCAGTGGTTCTCAACCTTTCTAATGCCGCAACCCTTTAATACAGTTCCTCATGTTGTGGTGACCCACAACCATAAAATTATTTTCGTTGCTACTTCATAACTGTAATTTTGCTACTGTTATGAATCGTAATGTAAATATCTGTGTTTTCCGATGGTGTTAGGCTCTACAGCAGTGGTTCTCAACCTGTGGGTCATGACCCACAGGTTGAGAACTGCTAGCAGGGTCGCCTAAGACCATCGGAAAACACAGATATGTACATTACGATTCATAACAGTAGCAAAATTACAGTTATGAAGTAGCAACGAAAATAATTTTATGGTTGGGGGTCACCACAACATGAGGAACTGTATTAAAGGATCGCGGCATTAAAAAGGTTGAGAACCACTGATCTACACGAATAAAAGAGAAATATGCAAATTGACCGCGCCTCCACGGCACCCATCAGCCAATCAGGAGTGAGTATGCAAATTAACTCAGCAAATGTGGTGGGTTACTTTGCATACGCAGGTGTGGAGTGGCCAGGTGGGGTGGGATGCCTGCTATGAGGGGGAGGGCGGGGGGCGGAGGGAGCTACAGGAGCAGTGCTCCGGCCCAGAGTGAAGACTTGCAGGCTCCGGGGTGGCCGGGAGTGAAGCCAGGGGAAGGAAGGCCTATCTTGCATGAATCTGTGCAACGGGCCTCTAGTCTATAATAATAAAAGGGTAATATGCTAATTAGACCAGACGTCCTTCTGGACGTCATTCTGGACGTCTTTTCTGGCGAAGCCAGGGCCAGAGGGAAGCCTGCCAGGGTCCTGGGTGCCTGTGGGCAGCCCAAGGGAATCCGGCCCAGGTCCCAGGTGCCTGTGGGTGGCCAGAGGGAAGCCAGCCCAGGTTCCGGGTGCCTGTGGGTGGCCCAAGGGAAGCCAGCCCGAGCCCCAGGTGCCTGCCAGCAGCCAGAGGAGGGAAGCAGCCCGGGTCCCAGCTGCCTGCTGGCGGCTGGAGGAGGGAAGCCCAGGTCCAGGGTGCTGGAAGGAAGCTGGTGCTGGCAGCCAGGGGAAGGAAGGCCTACTCTTGCACGAATTTTCGTGCATTGGGCCTCTAGTCTATATAAGCCTAAGTGACCGAACGACTGGTCGACTGGTCACTATGACACACACTGACCACCAGGAGGCAGATGCTCAGTGCAGGAGCTGCCCCCTGGTGGTCAGTGCGCTCCCACAGAGGGAGCGCTGCTCAGCTGACCAACAGGCACCAGACGCAGGGCTCATGGCTGGCCGCCGCAGCCCAGAGACCGCAGCGGAGTGGCAGCAAGCCTACTGAGTGGCGGCGGCGGCGGCGGCAGGTGCAGCGGGGCGGGGATATGCAGGAGCGGCAGGCGGTGTTGGACTGCTGGTTTCGGCCCAATCCCCACAGGCTACGCTGAGGGACCCCACGGGTGCACAAATCCGTGCACTAGGCCTCTAGTGTCTTAATAATTTACTAGAGGCCTGGTGCATGAAATTTGTGCACTCGGGGGGGCGTCCCTCAGCCAGGCCTGTGCTCTCTTGCAGTCCGGGAGCACTTGGGGGATGTCCGACTGCTGTGGAGACAGGAGAGGCTCCCACCACCTCCACTGCGTTTGCTAGCGGTGAGCCCGGCTTCTGGCTGAGCAGCGCTCCCCCTGTGGGAGTGCACTGACCACCGGAGGGAAGTTCCTGCGTTGAGCGGGATTGGGCTGAAACTGGTTCTCCTACATCCCCCGAGGGGTCCCAGATTGTGAGAGGGCACAGGCCAGTCTGAGGGACCCCACCGGTGTATGATCGGGGATGCAGGAGGTTGGCCAGCTGGGGAGGGACCATGGGAGGGCTCCAGGTCGTGTCCTGTCCATCTCGCTCAGTCCCAATCGGCTGGACCCCAGCAGCAAGCTAACCTACAGGTCGGAGTGTCTGCCGCCTGGTGGTCAGTGCACGTCATAACGAGTAGCTGAGTGACCTTAGCATATCATTAGCATATTACACTTTGATTGGTTAAATGGACGACTACACATTTAGCATATTAGGCTTTTATTATATAGGATGTCTAATAAAAGATAAGGTAGCTATTTATAGCTGCATTAAGGAAGGTAGTAATTGGAGGCACTTTTTTCCTGACCAAACTTTTGCTTTGCAAACAATAGTGTCAAGCCTTTGCCTGAGGATTTGTCATTTGACATTTTTATTGCTACTATTTCACTCAGTAAAAGAAATCTCTGACTTTGATGTTCAAGTTTACTATGAACCTGGACGAAGACAGATGTCAAATCAAAGTTGCTGGCAGGTTTCTAAGGCACTTACCCCTTCATTGTTGCTGGAAGGAGTCACCCTTATAGTGTCAGACAGAGATTAAAAGCTCAAACTAAATGACAGCCTCTAGACTATATTTCTTTCTTTCTTTTTTTTTTTTTTAAAGAAAGACTGAAGCACTTTTGGTTAAAAGCTGAATGTGTATCTCCCCCCAAATTGCTTTAAGATTAGCTCTTCAAAACCCAACCCATGAAATTGACTCTCCTGTTGCAAACTGCTGCTCAGACACTGTAACTGTTTTGGCATCCTTATCCTTTCTAATGTGTCCCATTTTGAGGTTTCTTTTTCTTTTTTTAAAAATTTTGTTTTATTTTATTGATTTTTACAGAGAGGAAGGGAGAGGGATAGAGAGTTAGAAACATCAATGGGAGAGAAACATCGATCAGCTGCCTCCTGCACACCCCCCCACTGGGGATGTGTGCTCGCAACCAAGGTACATACCCTTGACTGGAATTGAACCTGGGACCCTTCAGTCCGCAGGCCGACACTCTATCCACTGAGCCAAACCAGTCAGGGCAAGGTTTGTTTTTCTTACTGTCATTTCACTTACATATTTCCATTATTTTTTAAAAAATATATTTCTATTGATTTTTTACAGAGAGGAAGGGAGAGGGATAGAGGGTTAGAAACATCGATGAGAGAGAAACATGGATCAGCTGCCTCCTGCACGCCCCCTGCTGGGGATCAAGCCTGCAACCAAGGTACATGCCCTCGACCGGAATCGAACCTGGGACCTTTCAGTCCACAGCCCAACACTCTATCCACTGAGCCAAACTGGTCAGGGCCATATTTCCATTATTGATACAGCTAACTGATTCTTAAAACTTTCTGCTTGTATTCTGCCTGAACTATTTTTGGTAAATTATGTATGATGCTGTACTTTAACATTTCTAACATTTTAAGTCAATGGTTCAGATAGTTTCAGAATATAAAATTTCCAGCATATTGTGTATATAGACATATTAAATGGAACCATCACATCATTGCTATACCTGGATAGAGTCTAAATACTTTAGTGATTTCATAGTCACCATCATTCATTTAAGAATCATATTCAGCTCTTCAGCAGTGAGAAGATTTACATTATTCCTTATTCCTTTTAACTTGTGTTTTAAAAAAATTTATCTTTATTGTTGAAAGTATTATAGACGTCTCCTTCTCCCCCTGCCACTGACCTCCTCTACCCTGTCCCCGCCCCCTCAGACACCACACTATTATTGTCTGTGTCCATGGGTTATGCATATATGCACATAATTAGCTTGTGTTTTAATTCTGTATCTCATACAGAACTTAATTCAATGTAATATATAGGGTGGGGCAAAAGTAGGTTTGCAGTTGTGAATAAGGAAAATAACTATTAATAAATAATAATATAAAAATAAACTGTTTTGCATACTCATAACTGTAAACCTACTTTTGCCTACCCTGTATTTTTTAACTAAAACATATTTTAGTGATCATCTTTTCTGCTTCCCTGTAACAAGTTTTTATTAAAGACATGTTTTATAACCTTAGGTATACTTTTTTTCTTTATATTGAGTTAAGATTACATTGATTAAGATATAGTTTATTTTGATTAGCAATTATTACACACTAGTGGCCCGGTGCATGAAATTCGTGCACGTTAAAAGGGGATTAATTAGAGGAAATAATTTAATATTGTTATTTTCCCTTTCTCTATAATAGAAGTGTCAGAGATGAAAGAAAATTAGTAAAATGTATATGAAAACCTTCCTCCTATCAGAGTCTGGGGCGCACCACGGGACCCAGAGTCAAGTCCCCGCCCACCCACATGCACCTCAAAATCGCGTGAGACCCAGACCCAGCCGGCCCCGCCTCCATTGGGCTAGATCCAGACCTGGCCAGTCTCACCCTTATCAAGCCCCACCCGGTAGGGGACGTAGCCTCAGGTCCCCTGGCCTGATGCCAGGATGGGGGGCGTGGCCTGAGGTCCCCCAGCCCAGACCAGGGTGGGGGGTGTGCCTTGAGGTCCCCTGTTAAGCCCCGCCAGGTAGGGGACATGGCCTGAGATCCCCTGTCAAGCCCCTCTGGGTGGGGGGCATGGCCTGAGGTCCCCATCAAGCCCTGCCAGGCGAAGGGGCGCAGCCTCAGTTCCCCTGGTCCGGCACTGGGAGGGGGGGGCACAGCCTCAGGTCCCCCGTCAAGCCCCGCTGGGCAGGGGGCGCGGCCTGAGTTCCCTTGACCCAGCACTGGGGGTGACCTTGAGGTCCCCTGTCAAGCCTCGCCAGGTAGGGGGGCGCAGCCTGAGGTCCTCTGGCCCGGTGCTGGGGCGGAGGGTGCGGCCTGAGGTCCCCCAGCCTGGTGCCGGGGTGGGGGGCGTGGCCTGAAGTCCCCTGTCAAGCCCCACCTGGTGGAGGGCACGGCCTGAGATCCCCCGGCCTGTCACTGGGGCGGGGGAGCAGCCTGAGGTCCCCTAGCCTAGCACCAGGACAGGAAGCGCACCTTGAGGTTCCCCATCAAGCCCCGCCGGGCGGGGGGTGTGGCCTCAGGTCCGCTGGCCTGGTGCCAAGGTAGAAGGCGCGGCCTGAGGTCCCCTGTCAAGCCCTGCCGGGTGGGGGGTGCAGTCAGAGGTCCCCTGTCAAGCCCAGCCAGGCAGGGTAGTGCAGCCTCAGGTCCCCTGATCCAGTGCTAGGGCGGGTGGTGTGGCCTGAGGTCCCCCGTCAAGCCCCGCCGGGTGGGGGTGTGGTCTGAGGTTCCCTGACATGGTGCTGAGGTGGGGGGTGCAGCCTGAGTTCCCCCGACCCAGCACTGGGGGTGCACCTTGAGGTCCTCTGTCAAGCCCTGCTGGGTGGGGGGCATGGCCTGAGGTCCCCTGTCAAGCCCAGCCAGGCAGGAGGGCGCAGCCTCAGGTCCCCTGGCCCGATGCCAGGGCGGGGGGCGTGGCCTGAGGTCCCCCAGCCTGGCGCTGGGGTTGGGGGAGCAGCCTGAGGTCCCCTAGCCCAGCACCAGGATGGGAAGTTCACCTTGAGGTTCCCCATCAAGCCCTGTCGGGTGGGGGGGGCATGGCCTCAGGTCCCCTGGCCTGGTGCCAGGGTGGGGGGCATGGCCTCAGGTCCCCTGGCCTGGTGCCAGGGCGGGCGGTGTGGCCTGAGGTCCCCTGTCAAGCACTGCCGGGTGGGGGGCGCAGCCTGAGGTCCCTTGTCAAGCCCTGCTGGGTGGGGGGCATGGCCTGAGGTCTCCTGTCAAGCCCTGCCGGGTGGGGGGCACGGCCTGAGGTCCCCTGTCAAGCCCTGCCATGTGGGGGAAGGCGTAGCCTCAGGTCCCTGCTGATTGCTCATTAAGGCTCCTTATGGGAACTTAGCTTCAGCTGTGGGTGCAGCCATCTTTGTGACGGAGTGATGGTCAATTAGCATATTCCCTCTTTATTAGATCGGATAAAGGTAATTTTATTGTAAATGTTCTTATTTTCCCTAATGAATTTACTAAGGAATCCATAGATGAATATTACTTACTAGAGTCCCAGCACGCAATTAAAATCGCGTGAGGAGGTGCCTTGCCTCCCGCTGTGCGAGGAGGCACCCCACAGGCGGCTGGGACCTGCGCCTGACTTGTGCAGTGCTGGCCACCGTGGGAGTCAGACCAGACCAGCGCCGCGGGGGGTTGGACCGGCGCCGCGGGGGGCCAAGACCCACGCCTGACTCGCAGTGTCCCCCGGCCACCCTGCCTGTGTCCGCTCCGGGGCCGCCCGAGACACCGCGCCGGCTCAGGGAGGCCCCCCTGTCTCTGTCTCCATCTCCACTCCGGGCCTCACCTGCGCATGCAACCTCCTCCTGTTTGGTCCGGTCGTGACCCGTTATGGAGTCCTGGCATAATTTGCATGTTACCTCTTTACATATATAGATTATATATATAGACTAGAGGCTTGGTGCACGACATTTGTGCACTCACGGGGGCGGGGAGGGTGTGCTCAGCCTGGCCTGTGCCCTCTCACAGTCCGGGAGCCCTCTAGGGATGTCTGGCTGATGGCTTAGGTTCACTCCCCACCTAAGCCAGCAGTCAAACATCCTTAGTGCTGCCTTGAAGGCAGGAGAGGCTCCTGCCACTGCCGCTGCACTTGCCAGCCGTGAGCCCGGCTTGTGGCTGAGCGGCGCTCCCCCTGTGGGAGCATACTGACCACCAGGGGGCAGCTCCTGTGTTGAGTGTCTGTCCCCTGGTGGTCAGTGCGTGTCATAGCGACCGGTCATTCCACAGTTCAGGCGATTTGCATATTAGCCTTTTATTATATAGGATTGCCTGGATGAGACAGGATGCAGTGTCAGTTGTTTTCCTAATTTTTGTTTTTATTGATGTAAGCACTGAAAAACATTGGTAGATGGTAATGGTTGGAGTTTCATTATATGTGTCACTCCATTCTTTGAATATCTTTCTAATTATATGCCAAAATCAGTATTATAAAAAATGTTAATGATCTGTCAACTGTCAACTGGATTAGGCTCTCCTTCAATTTTGTTGAAAGCAGGGAATTGGAAATTATCTGATTTGCAAAAGGACTTGTTACTCGGTCTTTAGAATTATACTCTCTCAACATCTGTCCCTATATTTAAAATGACCTCTTTGCTTGGGGACTCAGGGAATACACCATAGTCAGAGTGAGAATGGCTGAGAAGGTTTTTTTTTTTTTTTCCGGGGGGTGGGTCTGGGGGAGGTTTGGGCTGTGCACCATTTGCAGACTATGGTTTCCAGTTATTTGTCATTCTTAACAGTCAGTCTCTGCTAGGATGGAAAATGGCAAGCTCTTAATGTGTGTTTCCTGGAGAATTAGGTACTAGCCCGTTGGTGCTTTTTCCTGTGATTATTTCCCACTGTACTGGGCAGCTGGCCTCTAAAGAGGTCAGGTAGCTCATTTGATCCTAACTGCACCACTGCAAAACTTTCTAGCCTTTTTTTAGAAATTAAGTTATTATAAAAGTGTTTTCTATTCAGATGGCACTATTCCCAGATGCACTTTGAAATATCAAAGGAAGAATTAAAGACCATACTGACACAATTATTTCTATTCTATAGAAGCTACCAATTAACTTATTGGGGCATTAGATTCATTCCTTTTGAAATTTCATTTTCTTTTGCTAGAAGCCATAAGTGTGGTGTGTGTGTGTGTGTGTGTGTGTGTGTGTGTGTTTGAGGTGCCGAGAGTAAAGGCTTTATACTTTTTTTCTTTTGGATGCAAATAATCAACAATTTGGTTTTGTCTGAAAAAAGAGCACTGGATAGATATATGTTATAGATATTTCACTTTTGAGTGGATTTTGTCAGAGGATGTTGAAAAAAATACAAATGGATGTGCTTAATTTTATCCTGATGTTGCTAGGATGAAGTTTTTAGAATTTGACCAACCTGATGTCAGTCAGCCTTAACTTGCTAAAAAGACAATTTTTGTAAAGAACACCGCTCCCAGGGATGGCTCTTTCCCTGCCAGCCATTGGTATGTGCACCCAGGATGAAAATGAAAAACTACGTAGGAGATTGATAGAGTTACCTGTTGTACACTAACAGTCCTACATTTGTGTCCTCTTGCTATTAAGTACTGATATAAATATATCAGATCCCTATTTCTTTTTTAAATAAAATATGTTTTTATTGATTTTAGAGAGAGAGGAAGGGAGAGAGAGACAGACAGAAACATGGATGAGAGAAACATCACATCCATCAGCTGTCTCCTGCACGCCCCCTACTGGGGGGTTGAGCCCACAACAGGAGCATGTGCCCTTGACTGGAATTGAACCTGGGACTGAAGTCTACAGGCTGACACTCTATCCACTGAGCCAAACCGGCTAGGGCAGTAAACACATTTTAATATAATTAATCTAAGCAAAGCATCATTGGGATGACAGAACTGTTACTAAAAATCCATATATTATTGGGTTACCAGTGCATTGAGCTGTGAGAACTTACTAATGCTGAGAGATTTTGTTAATGGGTGTGTTTTCTGTGAAATAGTCACCATATTTAGATTTCGATCATCTTTGCTATAAAAGGAACGATTACAGCTGCATTTTGGGAAAAATTTAAAATATCTAATATTCCTCCTCAAAGTCTAATGCAGTGTGAATTTCATTTAAATAGAGGATTTGGAACCTGTGGTTCTGTTGAGTGTGAATCTCAAGTTCACATCCCAGTAGTTGGAATGATATTGAGGAGTAGGCTATTTTACCCTCATGCTTTCCTTTTGCTACAAGGCTGATAATTAAATAACATGTCCTTGTTTAATATATGGGCTTATTAGAGCCTAGTCTTATATTATTGAAGAAGGCTTAACCCCTGTTGCAGATTCACAAACTCCAAGTCCTTTCAAAGAAGTTATGAGTTTTCTGGGAGCAAAGGTTGGTAAAAATGAGTATTTTCCTAAAGACAAAGCTTGGCTTCCAGTTTTCCCTTACTGTTCTTCACGTAGCTCTCAGGTTATGTTTTAGCTTGCTGCTTCTTTTATATGTCAGGTATAATTTTGTAGAACAATTCCTATTAAGTTTTAGAAAGTATTTTTCTCTTCACAGCCAAGAGAATCATTGAATTAAGAGGTGACCAGAAAACACTGTTTGAAGAGCACATATTTTCCATGCATTGGAAGGAGAAGTTAAGCAGCCGAGTTGATTTGTTTTTCAGTTTTACAATGTGGAAGTAGACTGAAAGGAGGTGGTTTTTAGATAGACTTGGTGGGGAGTGGGGCTCAGGTTTGCACCTCATCTGTTTTCCACTTGGCTTCCTGGTGGGCAGGGAGGGGAGGAGAAGGTGCTGTTGGAGCTTGAGGATGAGTGTCCACTCTGGTGCGTGGTACCATGGTGATCCCTAGCTTTAGTATTAGACTTGGAGAATTATGGTCAAGGTAGTAGATCATATAATTCATAGACAAATAAATAACCAGGGTATACCTTCTCAGGCCTACTAAGTATTCTGCCTTTTGTCTGTCTTTCTTCCACCCCGCCACCTGTGTTTTTTAAAATCTTCCTTTCAGGGGGAGATATCACACGATGGTCAATGATGTATATTTTGGAGTCTAACAGACTGGTTAGAATCCTACCTCCCAACCCCTCAGATGATCCCTTTAGTTGACAGTCCAAGTACCTGTCCCTTTTCCTCCCGTCTCTCTTTCCACATACACACATACTATATTTTTTAAAATAAAGATTTAAAAAATCTTTAAGAGGAAATGGTAGACATGATGTCACTTTACCCTTAAACACTTAAGTGTGTATTTCCCCAAAGCAAGGGAAGTTCTTACATAAACATAGCACAACTGTCAAAATCAGGAAATCAACATTGATATAATACTACTATCTGTCGTTTGAAATTTGGCCATTGACTCAGTAACATCCTTTATTAGGCTTTGAATCTTGAGGTAATGACATATGGCTGTAGGAGGATTAGAGCTCATTATGGCAGGTACCATGGCATCCTAACTAGTGTATTTCTCTTACGTTACTGTGGCTGAGTTCTCAGATTCCTGTTTCCTGCTTGTTTTCTCTCCCCTGCACCCCCCTCCACCCCCCTCCACCGCAGCCTCTAGACTTCTCATTGATTTTACAAGCTACCTAAAATTCTTTTAGTAAATTCCTTTTCTGCCTAAGTTAGCCATAATTCTATAGTTTGCAACCCGACCTCTGTTATTGTATTTTTTACGCTTTCCATTCACATGCTGAGCTGCCATGCCACCTTTCTCTGTGAAGCTTCTGGTTTTCCTCAATTAGCGTCTATTTAGAAAGTATTTAGCAGGTAGGTGGTGCAGGCTAGAGAGAGTGTTTCTAGGCCGTGTCCTTTGGGATTTCACATCACGAGAACCCTTTCTGTTTCATTTGCTTTCGTTGCATTAGCTGAAGTACCCTCCTCTTGGTGATTGAAAGCTCAGTAACTAAAAAGTTATTGCTCTCCCAAGGGCCAGGTTTACATAAGAGCTTTAATTCACATTGGGTTTTACATTTTCCTAGTCCTAAGGCCATTAAACTTTTTGATTTAATGCTGGCAGCAGATTCTCTAAACTGTGAGGTTGAAACAGGAATTATAGTACCCAGAGGTTTTATTTCTATAGAATCCCTTTTCACTCTTTTATTCTCTTTTTCTGTTTTAAGCTCATTTGTTTTATATATTATTCAAGCTTGATTATTTTGTCTATACTTTGTATCCTTTGCTACTTTTTACCTTTTAATTTTTTGTCAATCATTAGTTTTTAAAAAGCTGCTTATATAATTCTGTATTTTTTATTATGATATTTGAAATGTTAGATTACATAGGTAATTTTAGTATTTATTTTTTTCTTAACTATTTCTTAAACTATTAGTGATGAATTGGCAAGAGTAGATTTTTGTTAAATTTAAACTAGAATTTATTTATAAAAATGTGCTGTGTTTATTCTATGTACAGAATAATGGGATTGGATAATTTTTTAAAAATCTAGCAGGAAAAAATTAAAGTACACCAGCTTTTTAGTAGTACTCCTTTCTACTGTAAAATTAGGGCAGAACTAACTCAGGACAGAGCATTTCTTGTGCCTCATTTTTTCCCCTCATGCATAATTTTTTTTTAACTTTTTATTGATTAGGGTATTACAAATGTGTCTTTATCCTCCCATTGTCTCCTCATCCCCCAGTCCTGTCCTCACCCTCACCTCCTGTTGTCTGCATCCATCGCTTATGCTTATATGCATGCATACAAGTCCTTTGGTTGATCTCTCATGCATAATTTTTTTATTGTTACACACAACATTCTAGGTAGAAGACAGTGGTATCATAGGAACACCTTTAAAACCATGGGGCACATAGACAAGTGTCTAGCAGTTAGAGCCCTCTAAATTTTTAGCTTAATGATAGAATTCTAGGGTAATAACAGTAATGATACCAAGGCCATTCATTTTGGTGATGGCTAAGGTAATTCAGTTTGTGGCAACCAGTACTCTCCTTTCTAGAATGTCTTGTGCCTCCATTTTAAAATTATTATTAATTTTGTTTCTTTTGATAAACGGGAATTGTAGGTTCTTTATTGCTTCATAGAGATGATGTAAACATAAATCAGGTTGCTTACAAATATTTAAAAAAATCCTTATTAGTTTTCTTGGAGATAATTTCCTAATGAAACTATATACAGAAAAAAACTTTAAACATTTTTTTTTAAAGTGTTGATCATAGTAAGTATTGGCTGAACTTAGATTCTCTTGGTGGAAGTTGATATAACCAATAAATGAGTCAATTTGACATCAAAATTTAGCTTGTGGCCCAGTAATCCTATATTTAGTAGTTTATCTTACTGAACAAGTTAGCAAATATAAGTAACGATTGGTCACAGATGATTGCTCACTGCAGTGTTGTTTACAATAAGGAAAACCTGGAAACAACTTCCTAGATATCTATCAAGAAGGACTGGTTAAATAACAGATGGTATGTCTATGCAGAGGAATGCCATGCAGCTGTTAAAGAATGGGGTAGATATGGAAAATGTTCAATACCAAGGGAAACACTTCAGAGAAGTTAGTATAGTATCATACCATTTGTGTGAAAAGAAGGTACTCATTTATTTGCATAGAATATTTCTGGAAGGCTGTCTAGGAAACATGTAGTAGTTACTTTTGGCGATAAGGAGAATGTGGAAACTTCTTTTTTTAATATCTTCTGTACTATTTTAAATTTTTATTTTGTTACGATGAGCATGCATTACTCATATGTTGAGGAAATCAGTTAAACAATAAAACTTATATTAACTGAAAGTGCTTCATCAGGGTAGGACCTGAAAAAAATCCTCACATTTAATTGATTATCAGAACCTCCCTGTGAAAGAGGCAGGCAGTCTTAGATGTAGTTTTACAGATGAAGAAATAGTAATTGGGTGGACTTAGACATTTTTAAGGGTACAGCCAAGTAGTTGGTGATGGGATTGATACTTGAACTCGAGGTTTCCGACTTCTAGATTGAGATCTATTGTTTTTTGTTTATGAATGAGCAAAACAACTAATTCTGAATTGTTAATTCTGAATTGTTTCTTCTCCTAATATTATTATGTACTTTTCATGCTTTCCTATCAAGCATTTCTCTTTTCCTTTCGAATATAGCAAATGGTTAGGCTGTATTGAATTGTAGTTCATCATTTAGATCTGTTGACTTCAGTTTTTCTAGTTTATTTAATATGTATGTTATTATTCTTTGAGATTGCAACAGGTACAGTAGTAAAATATGGAGATGGGAATTTAAGGTGTCCTCTAAATGACTTAGGAATTGAGGCTTCTGCCCAGTACCCTAAAGTCAAGGTGTGTGACTTCACTACACTACTTCCCAGGCTGTAAAAGCCATACTCCCATCCCCAAGTTCTAGTTCCTTAAACATACGTTCTAAGTGGGCTGCTGTGATATGTGACATTTAAAAAGATTTTGAAACTTCCATTTGCCTTTCCTTCTCAAAGTTTTTCTTCCTAAATTGGGGACATTTTTAAAAAACAAGTATTAATTCATTCTAATTCTATCACTTGAATGCCATCTTTATAGCTTGTAATCAGTTAAATTATCCTTGTTGATTAAAAAGCTTAAGTGTTAGATTGAGAAATGCTCTGTAAATACACATTCTGGAAGCTCAAATTGCTTAAAAAATGACTGTGATGGTGATGCTTTATTCCCCCCTTTATAAAAAACTAAATTTATTGGGGTGACATTGCCTAATAAGATTATATAGGTTCCGCCCTAACCAGTTTGGCTCAGTGGATAGAGTGTCAACCTGTGAACTCAAGGGTCCCAGGTTCGATTCTGGTCAAGGGCATGTACGTTGGTTGCGGGCACATCCCCAGTAGGGGGTGTGCAGGAGGCAGCTGATTGATGTTTCTCTCTCATTGATGTTTCTAACTCTCTCTCCCTCCCTGTAAAAAATCAATAAAATATATAAAAAAAAGATTATATAGGTTCCAAGTGTACAATTCTATGACACATCATCTGTATATTGCATCATGTGCCCAACACCCAAAGTCAAGTTGCTTCCCATCACTATATATTTGACCTCCTTTACCCTTTACTGTCCCTCCCACCCCCCTTCCCTTTGGAAACCACCACCCTGTGGTCTGTGCCTATGATTTTTTGTTTGTTTTCTGGTTTGTTCATTTGTTGCTTTCAGTTTTATATCCCATGTATGAGTGAAATCATATGGTTCTTGAATTTTTCTGTCTGACTTATTTTGATTAGCATGATATTCTAAAGATCCATCCATGTTGTTATTTTCTTTTACAAAAGTTCTGCTTACAGGATTTTTTAAAAACAAGTGAATAGTAGAGTTAAAAGCAAATGTGTAACTGCTTTTTGCCTATTGAAATAAAGGGCCATCGAGCCATCTGCCAAATGAAGGTTGAACTAGATGTATGAACTCCAAGGCCCTTGACCAGCTCCAGACAACAATGGAAAGAACATTTCAGGCCACTCCCAGGCACCGTCTGTTGCACAGAAGGTGTGTCTGCTCACAGCTGAGATGAAAACAGCCACCAAAGCACAGTTTTCGCAGTGAACAGCAGGTGGGGTAAGAAGTCCAACATTTTTTCAAATGGAAGTAACATTCATTTCATACTTGAGTCATTGAGGGAACAATCATGGAATGCATGCAAAGCTGAGTGTGTTCAAACCTTAGCTGAATAGGTTAAAACAACAGCAACAATATCTTCGTAGTGATTATAATTCTTTTTTTTTAGAGAGAGAGGAAGGAAGAGGGAGAGAGATAGGAATAGTGATGAGAGAGAAACATCTATAGGCTGACTCCTGCACACCCCCTACTGGGAATCAATCCCCCAACCCAGGCATGTGCCCTGACCGGGAATGGAACCTGTGACCTCTTGGTGCATGGGTCAATGCTTAACCACTGAGCAACACTGGCTGGGTGTGATTATAATTCTTTGCTAGTCAATTCTGATTGCTTCCTGGATTGTTGATATTATTTCAAACCAGATTGGAAAATCTAAGAAACGATGTATACTCATCATTCTCCTTTGTGTTTCTTCTTTTGTTAGAATAGTACAGTCTTACTCATTGGGGAAAAGAGTAGGAATCAGAGAAACAAGTTACAGAATAATATCATCCTTTGTTGATGGGGTTTCTTATCTTTTGCATGTGTGGGCATTACCTCTGACTGAGCATCAATGTGTATGTCATGGTCAAGGGTAATTCAGGCAAGGATAATTAGTAAATGTGTGAGTTTAATATGCCATTTAATATTTTATCCTTAACATAGGTATTTTTAGGTGAAAATGTTGGCTCAGAGCACATCTGAATCTAACAATTTTTTAAATATTTACAAGGATGGTTTAATTGATTATCTATATATATAAAAGCCTAAGCGACCGAGTGACCATACGACCAGTTGACTGGTTGCTATGATGCGCACTGATCACCAGGGGGCAGACGCTCAATGCAGGAGCTGCCTCCTGGTGGTCAGTGCACTCCCACAGCCAACCTTCCGCAGTCCCCTCCCACCATCGGCCCCGATCACTGGCCAGGCCAAGGGACTCCACCTGTGCACGAATTTGTGCACCGGGCCTCTAGTAAGCTATAATGATGGCATTCTAGAACTGAATAGTCTCTTAAAGGCTTTTTACTTTTAAATGCTTATAAGTGAGAAAGAGAATGAATTGATACTTGTTTGCTATAGGTGTCCCAAATTTAGAGACTGACGTGAAGTATAAACTCCACATCTGTTATGGATTATCATATTCATGAAATTTCAATATAGTTTCATTTGTTACTGAGCACTGATGGCTTAGAGTCAAGGTAGAAGTGAAATGTACAGAATAAATTTTGTGGAAAAAAATTGCAGACTTTGGGAGTTGTCCTTTTCTTTTGGGTTATTAGCTTCTTCTGATATATTAACTTCTGTGTCCACTACCTTCTTTCCTGGATTGTAAACTGCAGTTGCAGTTTACGTATATAGTGACTTTTTGGTGCCAAAGCCATCTGTACCTCCCCACTTCCAAAGCTGGTACATCTTTAAAATGACATATATTTTAAAAGAATTATTTGAAGAGGCACCTTTATTTTTTAGTGCAGGAGCTGACTGTATTCATTGTATAAACATATACAATTGGCCTGTGTCCTTCTCTATAACTTCACATATACATTAATATATTAATGAACATATAAATTGTATATTAATATGCTATTTGGAAGCTTTTTATATTCCCAGTTGTTTCCTTTTTGTTCATGGTACTTTATATGACTTGATAGTTTTCCGTAATGAATATTTTCTGGGCAAAAGAGCTTCTCTTTTTTGTTTTCTGACATTACTAATGATTACTAATGATGTTGTGGACTGAATGTTTGTGTCCAAATTCGCACATTGAAGCCCTAACCCCCAGGTGACTGTGTTTGGAGATAGGGCCTTAAAGAGGTAATTAAGGTTAAATGAGGTCATAAGGGTGGAGCCTACCCTGATGGAGCTGGTGCCCTTGTAAGAAGAGGAATCGAGAGATCAGAGTGCTCTCTTCCTTGACATTATGAGGATACAGCGAGAAAGCAGCCATCTACAAGCCAGGACGGGGCCATCTCTAGACACTGAATTTCCTGGCACCTTAAGTTTGGACTTTCCAGTCTCCAGAATTGTGAGAAATAAGCTTATATTGTTTCAGCCACTCAGTCTGTGGCATTTTGTTGTGGCAGTTCAAGGTGACTAATACAGGTGGCTCACTTTCTAACCACCAATAAATAGGTATTTTTTTTTTAAAAAAAACAGTGGTTTAATGTGAAGACTTCAGATGAAGTAGATTAAGAAACGGAAGGGAATTTTAATGCTAAGGACATCTGACTGTTACATTATTGAAATGATTAGCCCAGCCTACTTTTTGCTGGTGCTTACATATATCTGTTCTTTTAGTTCCATATTTTTTAATTCTCTTCTTATTTGTGATTGTTTACTTCACACATATGATTACCAGTAACATTTTTTTCCCTTTCCTTTAAATGGCATGTGGTAAAAATACATTGAAAAGTATGTGTGTAAAGTAGGGAGTGATAGATTAAAAACAAGATTGACAAATTATAGTTTTTTTTTATAATGTATTTTTTAAAATATATTTTATTGATATTTTACAGAGAGGAAGGGAGAGGGATAGAGAGTTAGAAACATCGATGAGAGAGAAACATCGATCAGCTGCCTCCTGCACACTCCGCACTGGGCCTGTGCCCGCAACCAAGGTACATGCCCTTGACTGGAATCGAACCTGGGACCTTTCAGTCTGCAAGCCGACGCTCTATCCACTGAGCCAAACCAGTCAGGGCTATTTATAGTTTTTGAAGCTGGGTTATGGGTACCTGGGGGATTTAGTGTACTGTGTTTGAAGATTTTTATAATAAAAATACAAGTAAAAAAAACTAAATGTAGTCTTTCAGTTTCCTAGTAGAAAAAGAATAATTTGGCATTTGAGATTATCATTTATGAAATATATGATGTTATTTTTGGATGGATTATGCTTATCTTGACTATTTTTTAAAAATTTTAAATGGAATTTATTGGGCATTGGTTAATGAAATTATATAGGTTTCACGTGTACAGTTCTACAATACATCATGTGTATGTTGTATTGTGTGTTCACACCTCAAGAAAAGTCTTCTTCCATCACCATTTATCCCCTCTTTACCCTCTTCTACCCTCCTACCCATCCCCTTTTCCCTCTGGTAATCACAATTCTGTTGTCTGTGTCTATTAGGGTTTTTTTTGTGTTTCTTTTCTTCTTCATTCATCTTTAAATTTATGATTTGACTTTGTTTTTTTAAAAATACATATGATATTTATTTATCAATGATACCTAAATAAAGCTGGGAAAAATAAAGTGATTATTGATATGCTTGGATTGATATGTACCATATTTTTTTCTGTTTTCTATTTCTTGTCCTTGTTCTGTTTTTTTTTCTTTCTTTTTTAAAATTTTCTTTATTGATTAAGGTATTATATATGTGTTCTTACCCCCCACCGCCCCACTCATGCCCTCACCCCCCTGGTGTCTGTGTCCATTGGTTATGCTTATATGCATGCATACAAGTTCTTTGGTTGATCTCTCCCCCTTACCCTCACCCTCCCCTACCTTCCCTCTGAGGTTTGACAGTCTGATCGATGCTTCTCTGTCTCTGGATCTGTTTTTGTTCATCAGTTTATGTTGTTCATTATATCCCACAAATGACTGAGATTATGTGATATTTATCTTTCTGACAGGCTTATTTCACTTAGCATAATGCTCTCCAACTCCATCCATGCTGTTGCAAATGGTAGGAGTTCCTTCCTTTTTACAGCAGTGTAGTATTCCATTGTGTAGATGTACCACAGTTTTTTAATCCACTCATCTGTTGATGGGCACTTAGGCTGTTTCCAAATCTTAGCTATTATAAATTGTGCTGCTTTGAACATAGGGGTGCATATATCCTTTCTGATTGGTGTTTCTAGTTTCTTGGGATATATTCCTAGAAGTGGGATCACTGGGTAAAATGGGAGTTCCATTTTTAGTTTTTTTGAGGAAACTCCATACTGTTCTTCACAGTGGCTGTACCAGTCTGCATTCCCACCAGCAGTGCATGAAGGTTCCTTTTTCTCTGCAGCCTTGCCAGCACTTGTCATTTGTCAGTTGTTGTCATTTTAGAACAACTCTATTCCAACAAAATAGACAACCTAGAGGAAATGGACATATTCCTAGAAAAATACAACCTCCCAAAACTCAATCAGGAAGAACCTAAAAATCTCAATAGGCCGATAACTATGGAGGAAATTAAAGCATTCATCAAAAAGCTTCCAGCAAACAAAAGCCCAGGGCCAGACAGCTTCACAGGGGAGTTTTACCAAATACTCAAAGAAGAAATAAAACCTATCCTCCTCAGACTATTCCAAAAAATTCAAGAGGAAGGAACACTTCCAAGCTCATTCTATGAAACCAGCCTTACCCTAATACCAAAACCAGATAAAGACAACACAGAGAGAATTACAGGCCAATATCGCTCATGAACATAGATGCCAAAATCCTCAACAAAATTCTAGCAAATCGGATTCAGCATTACATTAGAAAGATCATACACCATGACCAAGTAGGATTTATCCCGGGGATGCAAGGATGGTACAATATCTGCAAATCAATAAACGTGATACATCACATAAACAAATTGAGAGATAAAAATCACATAGTTATATCAATTGATGCAGAAAAGTCATTTGACAAAATCCAACAGAAAAGGCATTTGACAAAATCCAACACCCTTTCTTGATAAAAACCCTCAGCAAAGTGGGAATAGAGGGATCATACCTCAACATAATAAAAGCCGTATACGACAAACCTACAGCCAACATCATACTCAGTGGGCAAAAACTAAAATCATTTCTCCTAAGAACAGGAACAAGACAGGGATGCCCACTTTCACCACTTCTGTTTGACATAATACTGGAAGTGCTAGCCCTAGCAATTAGACAAGAAGAAGGAATAAAAGGTATCCAAATTGGAAAAGAAGATGTAAAACTCATTATTCATAGGTGACATGATACTGTACATAGAAAACCCTAAAGACTCCATAAAAATTGTTAGACTTAATAAATGAATTCGGCAATATGGCAGGATACAAAATTAACGCCAAGAAATCTATGGCATTTTTATACACCAATAGTGAACTTATAAAAAGAGAGAGAGAAAAAAAACAATCCCATTTACCATTGCACCAAAAAAATTAAGATACCTAGGAATAAACATAACTAAGAAGGTAAAATACCTATACTCAGAAAACTACAGGACAGTGAAAAAAGAGATAGAGGAAGACATAAACAGATGGAAGAACATACCATGTTCATGGATTGGTAGAATCAACATCATTAAAATGTCCATACTACCCAAAGCAATCTATAGATTCAATGCACTGCCCTTTAAAATACCAACAGCACATTTCAAAAACCTAGAATGAAATTTCCAAAAATTAATCCTATCTAATAAAGAGGGAATATGCTAATTGACCATCACTCCATCACAAAGATGGCTGCACCCACAGCTGAGGCCAAGTTCCCATCAGGAGCCTTAACGAGCAATCAGCAGGGACCTGAGGCTATGCCCTCCCCCGCCCCCGTGGGGCTTGACAGGGGACCTCAGGCCCTGTCCCCCACCCAGCAGGGCTTGACAGGGGACCTCAGGTCACACCCCCCACCTGGCAGGGCTTGACAGGGGACCTCAGGTCACGCCCCCCACCTGGCAGGGCTTGACAAGGGACCTCAGGCTGCACCCCCCACCCTAGAGTCAGGCTGGAGACCTCAGGCTGCTCCCCCGACCCCAGCGCCAGGCTGCGCCCCCCACCAGGTGGGGCTTGACAGGGGACTTCAGGCCATGCCCCCCGACCCAGCACCCAGCCAAGGGACTTGAGGCTGTGCCCCCCTGCCTGGCTGGGCTTGACAGGGGACCTCAGGCTGTGTCCCCCACCCAGCGGGGCTTGATGGGGGACCTTAAGGTGTACCCCCAGTGCTGGGTTGGGGGAACTCAGGCTGCGCCCCCACCCATTGGGGCTTGACGGGGGACCTGAGGCCGTGCCCCCCTCCTGGTGCTGGGCTGGGGGACCTAAGGCTGCGCCCCGCTGCCTGGTGGGGCTTGACAGGGGACTTCAGGCCATGCCCCCCACCTGGTGGGGCTTGATGGAGGATCTCAAGGCATGCTCCCGGTCCCAGTCTGGGCTGGGGGACCTCAGGCCACACCCCCTGTCCTGGCACCAGGCCAGGGGACCTGAGGCTACGCCACCTGCCCAGCAGGGCTTGACAAGGGTGGGACTGGCTGGGTCTGGATCTAGCCCAATGGTGGGGGAGGGCGGCCGGGTCTGGGTCTCACGCGATTTTTAGGTGCATGTGGGTGGGCGGGGACTTGACTCTGGGTCTTGTGGTGTGCCCCAGACTCTGACAGGAGGAAGGTTTTCGTATACATTTTACTAATTTTCTTTCATCTCTGACACTTCTATTATAGAGAAAGGGCAAATAGCAATATTAAATTATTTCCTCTAATTAATCCCCTTTTAATGTGCATGAATTTCGTGCACCGGGTCACTAGTCTGGAATAAATAAAGACCCCGAATAGCCACAGCAATCCTGAGAAAGAAGAACAAAGTAGGTGGGATCTCAATACCAGATATCAAGCTGTATTACAAAGCCACTGTTCTCAAAACTGCCTGGTACTGGCATAAGAACAGATATATAGACCAATAGAATAAAATAGAGAACCCAGAAATCGACTCAAACCACTATGCTCAATTAATATTTGACAAAAGAGGCAAAAGCATACAATGGAGTCAAGACAGTCTCTTCAATAAATGGTGTTGGGAAAAATTGGACAGATACATGCAAAAAAATAAACTAGACCACCAACTTACACCATACTCAAAAGTAAACTCAAAATGGATAAAGGACTTAAATGTAAGATGGGAAACCATTAAAATCTTAGAGGAATCCACAGGCAGCAAAATCTCAGACATATGCCGAAGCAGTATCTTCACTGATACAGCTCCTAGGGCAATGGAAACTAAAGAGAAAATAAACAAATGGGACTACATCAAAATAAAAAGTGTCTGCACAGCAAAAGAAACCATCAACAAAACAAGAAAGCCCACTGCATGGGAGAACATATATGCCAATGTTATCTCGGATACGGGTTTAATCTCCAGCATTTACAGGGAACTCATACAACTTAACAAAAGGAAGATAAACAACCCAATCAAAAAGTGGGCAACGGACCTAAATAGGTACTTTTCAAACGAGGACATAAGGAAGGCCAAGAGACATATGAAAACACTAGAGGCCCAATGCACAAAAATTCATGCAAGAGTAGGCCTTCCCCCGGCTCCCGGCACCGGCTTCCCTCCACACCCGGGACCTGGGCTTCCCTCCTCTGGCCACCAGCAGGCACCCAGGACCTGGGCTGGCTTCCCTCTGGCTGCCTGCAGGCACTGGGGACCCAGGCTAGCTTCCCTCCGGCTGCCTGCAGGCACTCAGGACCCGGCTGGCTTCCCTCCAGCCCTGCCTTTATCAGGAATGACATCTGGAAGATGTCTGGTCTAATTAGCATATTACCTTTTATTATTATAGATGCTCAAAGTCACTAATCATCTGAGAGATGCAAATCAATACAACAGTGAGGTACCATCTCACACATGTCAGAATGGCTGTCATCAACAAATCAGATTTGACTTTGTTTTGACTTCTTGATCTGTTAAGACTGGGTTTGAAGTGGATTTTAACATCAGGTTTAGCTCTGAATGATGGAGAGTAAGATGGTGAGATTAGCCTTGCATTTTTATGTTCTGTAGGTCTGCCTTTCCATCATTTAGGATACAATCCAGATTCCTAACTATGCCCTATAAGGTCCATGATCTGATGGCTGCTTGCCTCTTAGGCCTACTGCTTTGCTTTTTCTTCTAAGTTTGACCCATTGTAGCTATGATGCTTGCGTTATTTCTGATTCTTGAATGTGGCAGGATTGTTCTCTACTGCGGGCCTGTGCATGTACTGCTTGGAACATTTGTCTCTACCCCCAGACCCTGGCCTGGCTTGCTCCCTTAGCCTGCCTGGTTCTCTGCTTAAGTGTTATCTTTGACTATTCTGTATAACAGTGCCCTCCTCCTTCTCCAGTTACCCTACTTATTTTTGTAGTATTTGTCACTACCTGAAATCATTGTGTTTTACATATTTATACAAACATTGTATATTTATTTATTCATTTGCTTGTTGTTTGACTCCTGTGGTAGAATGGAAGCTGCTGTGTTCCTCCACATTAAACTGTGCCTGGCATAGTACAGGCTCTCAGTAGCTAGTTATGTGACTGCATGATGGATTCTGTGTTGAAGTCTGGTGTTACTTCCAGTATTCTGGAAGCATTTGTATTCATCTTCTGTTAGCAGGTTTATGCTTTTCCTATTACAGCTAAAAGCAGTAAAGGGAAACCAAACCCACTCTAAGGGCTCCTCCCTGGACACAGTCCTCTGTTTTGCCATCAACGAAAAGAGCCAGAATGAGTTTAAATGCCTCTGCCAAAGAAAGAAGCCTCTTCCAGAATTTCTAACAGTGTCTTTCTGTAATGCCTTAACAGCCTGAACATGGTAGATTAGTTTTTTAGACTACTCTAGCACCAACCTGATGAGCAGCTGTTTCCAATGAGTGACCTGCCCTCTGGCCTCTTAAGCCTGGTGTGGTTGGAAGGGAAGGCAGAAGATGGAGGCTTTATAGCGGCCAGGTAGTTTTGTTTTCCTTTCCTGCCTCCTTTTATTAAGGGTCTGACATAAATAGTGACAGCTAAGAGGAGGATAAAAATGTGCGCCAACTGTCATGGCTTTATAAGAATCAGTGATGGGGGTTTCTCTACCCTGGCAATACCCTCAAGTGGACAGTGAAATGGGCTCAGGCGTGCAAGCTGTCCTGACGTGAAGTGGTCAAGAGAGATGCTGACTCGGCAAGTAACTGAAATTACTGGGAGGACGCGACCAAGGTGAAGGTAGCCCACTAAGGCCTCTTTCTCTTGCTGATTGCGACTGAAAACTGTGGACAAATTGATCACTTGACTCAAAAAAGTAAAGCTGGCAAGTTGAGAAGGGAGTGGAAACCCAGAGCAGTGACCTGTATGGGGGACCAGCGGGGTGAGTTCCTCATTGTTTTTCTCTTCTCTCTGGCCTGGAGGCAAGGGCAGGCTCTCAGCAGAGCTGCAGCCATGCTGCAAAGGCAGCTAAAATCCTAGAAAATCCCATACTTCTGGCCAGAAAACCAGGAAAATGCAGGCTGGAAAGTATGGGGGAGTCCCTTTGTTTTTTTTTTGAGTGACAGGAGTGAGGGGGACTCTCCTTGGAGAACCAGGGTAGCTGGTGGTGTCAACAGCTGAAATGTCTGTAGAAATCCCGTCTTTCTGACCAGGGGCCCCTGCAGTCCAGAGAGTTGTGGGAGAATGCTCCTTTTTATTTCTCTCTCTCTCTCTCCTTTGCCCTTGAGGGGCAATGTGGGCACCTGGAACTCCAAGAGAAACCCTGCCTTCGGGTTGGGGGGTTGGGAGAATCCTAGAGAGGAGAGAGCTGAAGGGGATCTTCTCATGTGTGTGACCTGGCCTGAGGAGGCCAGGTCACACCCTGAGCTCAGCATGGGGACCTGAAGCAGCCAGAGCCTGAGAGCTGAGGGGACAGTGGAGCTTCGCCCACAGCAGGTGAAACAGAACCTGCCGCCTGAACCCAACCACACTGATTGCCCGATAAAGTGGAACAAATAAGTGAAATCATAATGCCCACCAGAGGATTTTTAACAGTAAAAACAACGCTTTTTTTTAAAAACCAGTCCAAGCAACTTCATATTCAGAATTTTATCCTGTACCTAAAATTTCACAGGAAGATGTGATTAATTCTTGAGGCAAAAGGCAATCAACAAATGCCAGCCCAGATATTGGAATTATGAGACAGACATTGAAGCAGTTATAACTGTGCTCCACGAGTAAAACTGCCTTGAAAGGAATGGAAGGTTAGCTGTTCTTTTCTTAGGCAAAAACACAGGGGAAAATGTTTGTGATTGTGGGTTAGGCAAAAATTTCTTAGATATAGTACCAAGAACGTAACCTGCCCCCCCACCCCCAAAAGATAAGTTGAACTTCATGTAAATAAAAAACTGCTCCGGGAAAGACACTTCAGAAAATAAGAAGAGCTCTGATCAAGTAGCTCAGTTGGTGTGGGAACCCTTGTCAGGGTATGCTGGATGATCAAAGCCCCTTTGCCCCATGCAGGTGCGAGGGCAGTGACTCAGTAGTGGCAATATACCAGTTGTTCCCGGCCCGGGGCACACGCCCCACGGGGGGGGGGGGCAATCTGATTTTTAAGGGGGACAATTCGAGAAGGAGTTATTAACAGTGAACTTTTTGCATTTCTTATGATTCTAGGGGCCTCATATACAGTATATAAATATATATTGTGACATGTTTATGCATTCCACTTCTCTATTATATGTTTTGAAACTTTATTTGCTATTTTTTCATATCACTTCTTTTTAAAAAAATTTCTTGTGATTTCTTCCTCAGTACTTCAGCTGTCCTTTTGTTCTTTTCTTTTTCTTTTTCATGGATGCCATGCTCTTTGGAAGCTTGTTTAGATCAAGTTAATGGCCTTTTAGGCTTCCTCCACATGAATAGGAGTTCACTTTTTGAATGATAATTATGTCACGGGGGGCATCAGGATTTTAGAGATGCTTAGGTGGGGCATGGCCAAAGAAAGGCTGGGAACCGCTGTAATATACGTCCTGCGCAAGTGCACCCTTATGCAACCTGTTAATGTTAATGTAGCACCAGCGTCACTAATGGCACGAGGCCCTCTTTCCTTTGACTGTGTAAGTAAGTTGCCACTGACCAGCTGGTGCGGCCGCTTTTGTGGGCCTCCTTTGAAGAACTGCTTTGCGCCATGGCTTCTGTAGTGGCGATGGCTGCGTGGTCTACAATAAAGCCTCTCCTAAACGCCCAGGACTTCTCAGGTCTTCATCCGATACCTGGCGTCCGAGGAGCTGTGCTGCCACGTTGGTAAGAGCGTCCTCCCAATAAGCCAAGGTTGCAGGTTTATTCCCCGACAGGGCACATACAAGAAGCAACCAATGACTGCAAAATAAGTGGGACAACAAATTGATGTTTCTCTCTCTCTCTCTAATCAATTAAAAAAAGAAAGAAAGAAAGAAAATGAGAAGCGAAGCCACCACACTGAGGGTATATGGAAGATATCTGGACTTTCTACTCAATTTTGCGATGAACCTAAAACTGCTCTAAAGAAGAAATCTATTAAAAAAAAAAAAAAAAAAAAGCCAAGCCACAGACTGGGATAATATATTTTTTAAATCACATATCCAAAGAGAATTTGTATCCAGAAAATATATAGAACTCTCAGAACTCAATAATAAGGAAGTAAATAATCCATTAAAAAAAATGGGGAAAAGATTTTAACAGACAATTCACCCAAGAAGATATATTGATGGTAAATAGCCTAAGACGCTGAACATCATTTGTTAAGGAAATCCAAATTAAAACCACAATGAAAAACCACTGTATGTCCATTGGAATGGTGTAAAAACCTGCCAATACCACATCTCGGCAGTTTCTTATCAAGTAAACATATACTTAAATGACTCAGGAGTCCCACTCTTAGGTATCTATTTACCCAAAAGAAATGTAAACTTACGTATGTGAATGCTTATTGTGGCTTTTTTTTCACAATTGCTAAAAGCCATGCACAACCCAAAGATCCTTCAGCTGGTGAGTGGATACACAAACTTAGGCACATCTACACCATGGACTGCAACTTGGCAATCCTAAGGAATGGACCACTGTTACTTGCAACTCGGATGACCAGCCCTGAATGCACTGTGTGAATGAAGGACGTCTAGGAGGGGTGATGGGGCTGCTCTGCATCTATCTCACTGTGGTGCTGCTTACGTGACTCCATTTGTCTAAACGCCTAGAACTTTGTATTTTATTATATGCAGATTGGACAAAGGAAATAATCATGGAACCATCTAGTCATGATTTTGATCAGATCCTAAACGGGTAAGTATTCTAGGCGGAGAGGACTGTTACTTTTCAGGAAGTACGTTGGCCGTTAGTAGCGGGGCATCAGCCCCCTTCAGAGGTGGAAGGGAAGAGCCTGGCCGCTGGCAGACCTGTAAATCTCTGGTTTCTTTTTTAAAGCGACTGTGAGCTTCTCTGGGTCAGGGCTCTGTTCCTGTAGAGTCTCATGGTCACTGCTTTTTGAGTGGCTTCAGGACCACTGTAGATAAGAAGAAGAGGAGCTTCCCTTTTTCTCTTTAACCTTGAATGTGGATAAAGCCTCCAGACTGGTCTTGGGGATTGTGTAGCAGGAAGCAAGGTTTATCTTGCTGGTGACGTTTTCTTTGGGATACACTCTGTTTCCTAGGGCCTTCTTTCTGTCCCTCTTTTCTCTAGGGCTGTCGGAGACTCCCATTCACAGCTATCTTGATACATTGCACCCTGCACATTTTCTTTTCTTCTCTCCTTGTTAAAGTCGTGACAGTGACAGCGAGTCTTTCTCAGGAAAGGGCTTTACATATCAAGTTCCTTCCATCTAGTCAGTGTTATCTCGGTACAGAAATCCCAGCGGGCACTGTGTGTGAGGCAGATGAGCCTTTTTGTGCTAAGCACATTACAGGAAGATACAGCATTTTCATCCTGCCAAAGTTGAGTTCACGACCTAACAGGCTTTAGCTTTTTCAGTTTAATCCTCTGGAGCGTGGCGATTATCATTTTAAATTCACAGGCCTCCTCACTGGAGGAAAGCAATACTAGAGTTTAATTTGTGCTTCTTTCACAAAAGCGTATTTGGACCCTGTTGGTGGGATCTAGAGAAGGTGGGATAAAGTGTTGCTTTAAATTTCTATGGAGCAGAGAGAGCCTCGCACTTCTAGAAAAGATAAGGCACACATCATGTCAGTATTGCTGGCTCTGAGGGAATTTTACCAACATGCAGTTATTTAGGCTTGCTGCGCCCGCCCAGCCCCAGGGCCCGCAGCTGTGTGCTCTGTATAATCCTGGCCCTGGGATTTGCATTCTGTCCTGGTGGCTCCAGAGCTTTGGGAAAATCCATCGTTCTCTAATGCAGGGTAAAAAGCCATCCCCGTTCCTTAGGCATCTTTGCTGCCCTTTCTTTTAATTAAAGTTTTTTCCCTCCCCAGTGTTGGGAGAGCTTCCTAAAGGTCACACTTGAAAAGGGCTGCTGAAGAGAAAGGCAGATGATAGTATTTTTTTCTTTTATGGGGGAAATTTTCTCTCGAATCGCTCTGTGTCTGAAAAGTGCATTTTCTTTTTTTTATTTCTCAATTTTGGTTGAAATAGGGAGGCTTGGAAGGAAGGTGGCTTTTTTGCTAATATGTAGCCACGATGTCATTCAGCCAGTGGCTGAGGAACAAGAGAACTCTGTTCAGCCCGAACAGAAGACCCTGCCCGCCGAGCGCCTCTCACATGTCAAGCATTGTGTGGCAAAATAGGTCTTGGCTGTAATGCATGCACTTGTCTTCATAGCAAACAATGCTGTCGTATTTCAGCTATAAAATATTTGTACTTGAGATCTCTATTTACGATTTTTGAAATAGTTATTTGATTTCCATGGACTTTCTGGGAGCCCGCTGACGTGAGCGCCATGAGTGCTCAAGTCCTTTCTCTTCATGTTAATGTTGGCTGGGTAAGTGCTCTTTTTTAAAAAAAATATATTTTTATTGATTTCAGAGAGGAAGGAAGAGGGAGAGAGAGCTAGAAACATCAATGATGAGAGAGAATCTGCCTCCTACACTCCCCCTACTGGGGATCGAGCCTGCAACCTGGGCATGTGCCCTTGACCGGAATCAAAACTGGGACCCTTCAGTCCACAGGCTGAAGCTCTATCCACTGAGCCAAACCAACTAGGGCTGGGTAAGTGCTCTTGAAGAGAAAAGAGTTGAATATACATAATATTCAGCCAGCCCACAAAGGAAACATTATGCATTTCACACAATTCTGTCCACCAGGAAAGAGATGAAAAGGAGGATAAAGTCAAAGAGGAGCTTCAGATGGTAGAGACTAGCTCTCTAGAGAAGGAGGAAGTGTGTGTCACATTATTTCACATATGTCAGTAAGGTACACGGACAGAGAAAGACTTCTTAGGTGATTGGTCCAGTGAGCCATTCCTCATCCTTCGGTCAGTGTGTGTCTAGGGCAGCCGTGGGCAAACTACGGCCCGCGGGCCGGATCCAGCTGTTCTATCCGGTTCTCTTGCTCTCCCCTCCGCTCCTTTACTTTGAATTTATATTAGTTCACACAAACACTCCATCCATGCTTTTGTTCCGGCCCTCCGGTCCAGTTTAAGAACCCATTGTGGCCCTCGAGTCAAAAAGTTTGCCCACCCCTGGTCTAGGGGCTGTCCCACCTGAGTTAAATGCTTAGAAGGAAGAGAATGCTGGCCCCTGTACTTTAATGTGAAATGGCAAGTGAAGTAGCTTTTATCAAGCTAGGGCTCAAGTGTGGTCCTTATTTAAAGATAGAACCACTAAGCGTTATGTGGAGATATTATCTTGTATCATCTGAAATTGGATCCTGTTAAACTTACAGCTTTCGGCCATAAGGAGAGTAAGATTGTAGTGTAGTCAGGGGGCCTGAAGTGTGGTAATGCGTGGAGCTTTCATGAGGCCCATGAATTCGCGCTGCGCAGCTGTAACGGGCTCCAGTTGCTAAGGCAAGCAGTGAGACTGGCAGTCCACCTGCTCGAGTTGTGAGGTGGGGCAAGTGTGTTCTACCAGATGGCGGCATCAATCCTGTAATTAACAAGGATAGATTAAGAGCACACCTGTTTGATATGGTTTCCTTTTTTCACATTTCACCAGTTTGTCACTGGATGACATCATCTTCTGTTTTAGTTTGCTCTGAGGTACTTCCTATAGGTTTTGCAAAAATGCTCATTAACTCCCTTGTTTAATTGCACAGTTTTCTTTATTGTCATTGATTATGTGTATCCCCCTCTCCCCAATCTCCGGTCATATTTATTTCTTCTGTTAGTGACTTCTTACTATGAAGCCATTTACTATGAAGCCATTTCCCCATATGGTGAACCTTGCTATTTTAAATGATTATTATGAATGGGTTGCTGTGTTTTTTGGGTCAGATTTGTTCTCTTGTGTGGTTGGTAGGTTTCTGGAGTGGGTACATGGCCTATTTCAATTGCATCTCACCTGTGTATATGTAATTAATTATGTGTAAGGAAGATATGCCTATCTTCCAGGGCTTCCTTGAAGTTAAGATAATTGAGTGAGAATGAGTTTTGAGAGATTCAAGATAGTGTTATTGATGTAGGGAAGATTGTTGAACACATCAGACGATAATCCATCCCTCCCTCCCTCCCTCCCTCCCTCCCTCCCTCCCTCCCTCCCTCCCTCCCTCCCTCCCTTCCTTCCTTCCTTCCTTCCTTGTTTTTAAAGTTTCATGAGAGTTTACTCGAGACAAAATGACAATTGCCAGGAAGCAAAATCTCAACGCATTGAGAAAAAGCTCTGGAGAATGGCAGTGTTGCAGCTCAGAAGATGATTTTTGAATCATCAGACTCTGGCTTGCTACATTTTCTCCTGGTACTCAGAACTTTGAGTAGAACATTCACGAAGGTGTTAGAAACTAAGAGACTTGGCCTTAGCTGGTTTGGCTCAGTGGATAGAACGTTAGCTTCCGGCTGAAGGGTCCTGGGTTCGATTCCAGTAAAGGGCACATTCCTGGGTTGTGGGCTCGATCCCTAGTAGGGGATGTGCAGGAGGCAGCCAATCAATCATTCTCATCATTGATGTTTATATCTCTCTCCCCCTCTCCCTTCCTCTCTGAAATCAATAACCAAGAGACTTAAAACAGTAGAGAAAATGATTTATTTTACTAAGATTTTGCTCAGAGAAGAGACATATTTGCAGAAGCACAGGATTGCATTTTAGGCATATTTTCCTTCTTTCTCTGCCATAAAGACCTTGGCCAAGTTTTTTTCTGAACCTCATTTCATCTCTAAAGTCTTGGGGCTTAAACCAGATGATCTACAAGGATGCCTTAAGAGAGAGAGAGAGTACTGTTTAAAGCAAATTTCCAATTTGCCTCCTTGGATTAATATTGTGGAGCAACTTTGTAAAGGTATTAGTAAGAAGGTCTCTTAAAGGTAGAAAAGGAGCCCTAGCTGGTTTGGCTCAGTGGATAGAGCATCAGCCTGTGGACTGAAGGGTCTCGGGTTTGATTCCAGTCAAGGGCACATGCCTGGCTTTCAGACTCAATCCCCAGTAAGGAGGGGGGGTGTAGAAGGCAGTGGATCAATGATTCTCTCTCATCATTGATGTTTCTATCTCTCCCCTCTCCCTTCATCTCTGAAATAAATACATATTTTAAAAAAAGGTAGAAAAGGATGTTATCTAGTAGTAAAGCCTTTATTTTGAGGCATGGAAAAGAGTAGATGACTTCATAAAAAAATCTGGAATTTATTGAACTTGTTGGGTGCATTGGATAAAGTATGGGAGCTTACACAAGAACTGTATATGATACTAGTGGCCCGGTGCACATATTCGTGCACATTGAAAGGAAATTAATTAGAAGAAATATTTTCATATCGCTATTCGCCCTTTCTCTGTAATAGAAGTGTCAACCAAATTCACAATTGACAATGACAGATGGAAACACATGCATGTGTTTGGCGCCAGCGAGAGCTTTATATGTATTGCACATGTGTGAGTCAACTTAGCCTTTTATATATATAGACAAACTTGCTTAATTAGACCTGCTTTCTGATTTAGCTAAACTTTTTCCAGTCCAGTGAAGCACCCCAACTTCTCTTTCAGGTAATTGTCAGCAACACAGCAGTAAATATCAATATGAAGCAGATTATTATTGTAGATCATGAAGGGAGAACAAAGGGTAAAATATTTCACTGCAGCAGTGTTTGACTATATTCTGTGCAGTGAGAAAACCTGAAGTAATTTTCCCAAGGTCCACCATTTCTTTTTTTCAGTTGGGTCAAGTTTCTAAATGTTCTAAATCTCAGTTTTCCGGCTAATGAAAAGAAAATATGATTCTACCAAGTCTCCTATCTACCTACTCCAGGACTTCTGTGAGGATCAAATGAGATGAGGCACAAGAAACAGCTTCACAGACATTTGGTGAAAATGTAAAACATTTGCACCTGGCTATAAAGCAAGTCATATTCCTGGGCTGAAGAAACTGCAAGGAGGCTAGTCGTCGCTAAGGGGAGGAAGCTGGGCATTGTGACGTGACGTCATTTTCTGGGTGGACACTTAGCATATTAGCTTTTTACATATATAGATTGCAGATCCTCTGAGTGTTGCTAAAATAAATAGTTGCTGGGCAACAGAGTTTTCAATCCTTTTGGAACTTCTGAATAAGGCTTACTGAAATCACCCTGTCATTGGCTTCTTATTAGAATTGTTAGCTACACAGTAAATGGGACATCATATGAAAAATCTTAAGTGATAAACATTTCAAAATAGCTGCTGATAAGGGATGTCTTTGAGGAAACGGTTTAACTTTATTGGAACAAGGATGAACTTTCTATGCTGTCTAAATTGGCACCTGTGGTGGTTACTTTGCTGCCTCGTTTTGTAGGGAGAGTTGAGCATTCTGTTCAGGGCTTTCTGATGAACTGTTAACAAGTGGACTGACTGGGTGAATCTGGGATGGGTGGGTAGGTTCTTGGCAGGTAAAAAGAAATCATATTATTTGGGAAATCATTATTTTGATAAGCTAAAGAGATGATTGAGAAGGCAGCAGTTTAACTCGATGTGAAGAAGAAACAAACCCATGTCTTTTTGAAAATACCTATGCTGGTGTAATACAGAGCAGCACACCAGAGTGGGGGATTCTCTGTGTTTCAGTTCACTCTTCTATGCTCTGTGGCATACAAGCACACAGACACTTGGGTTTAGCTAACAGTGGGGGTCACAGGTTTGGAGAAAAGTTTGTTGACTGGATCAAAAACTCCTATGAGAAAGATTTTATGAAAGATTCAGATTACATTTTGCAGTTCAGAAGGTAAATATTGCTGAGATACTTTTGACCAAAGTGTGGTATGAAGGAAAAGTGGGACACTTGTGAGAGCAAAGAGGCTTCCACATGCAAAGAATGAAGGAGCAGGAAGGAGATACATGACCATATGAGATGAATAAATACCCATCAGAGTCTATCTCAGTGGCTGTCTTTATTAAAATGAGTTTTTTACATAAGTTTTAAAAAATTCTGTTGTGCTGATCTGATAGTGCTGTGAACTTCATTCTAACAAAGAATCCAGGAAATAGAAAATTTTGGAGACTGTCAGATCTGGGGAGTATTGTTTGAAGGAAAGGTGAAGAGCCTCAGAGGTACTGGGAATGGAGAGGAAAGCTATACCCTCCACATTCTTGATTCTGCTAACAACTGGCGTCTACCTCCTTCATGCCTCTCATTTTTATAACTCTTAGAAACCAAGTAACACCTGTGAGGAAAAGATATGAACTTGGAGAAGGAAAGAGATGGAGTGAAGAGCCCCATGATCTGGGACATTGAACACCTGTTTTGTGGGTTGGTTTACATTTTTTCTCTGTTCTCAGATACTTTTCATGTCACTTTTTTTCATGTATTGATGTCTGAGCAAGATGGAGACTGGACAGCTGTTCTTTTTTTTTTTTTTAAATCATTTTCCCCTGAAGACTGTGGGTGGAATTTCTAGTTACATACTTAGAACAGTAGAAATTGTATTCTAATAAAACATTTTTGGATGCTTTGTTGAATTTTTTATAAATAAGCTCCTACCCTTCTAATATCTTTTTTAAAAAAAATATATTTCTTTATTGATTTCGGAGAGGAAGAAAGGAGAGATAGAAATATCAATGATGAGAGAGAATCATTGATCGGCTGCCTCCTGCACACCCCCCACTGGGGATCGAGCCTCAACCCAGGCATATGCCCTTGGCCAGAATTGAACCTGGGACCCTTCAGTCCACAGGCTGATGCTCTGAGCCGAGCCGGCTAGGGCTTGTTTTTCTTTTTTCAAGCTTGCTGGTTGTTGACCGCCCTGAGTTTTGTTTTGATAACAGCTGTTATTCCTTGGTTAGAAACGTGTGCTTTGCTAATTATCTCCGAGTCTGGGAACTACTTCCAGCAGGAGATAGTGGCAGTTTCCTTCACTAGACTAATCTCAGGATGTGTGTCCAGGGCTGGGGCTGAATTATCCTGTTCCTCAGCCTGAAATGCCTTCCTCCTCCTCCTCTCTGGCCCACAAGGCTGGTCCTGAAGGCTCCCTACAGCCTCTCTCCTCCATTGCTGGTGCTTTTTTCTCTGCTCCCGTAATATTTGTTGGATGTTGTGTCATGTTTTGTCACATATCTCACTACTTAAAGTATATGTTTACTTTTCTGATTTCCTCACGGGACTGTGGGTTCTGAAGGCAAGGGACTGTGTCTTATTTTTGTATCCCCACTACCTGACCTGGTGCTTGGCTTGCAGTAACTACTCAAGAAATGCTTGTTGGGGGAATCTTGGCAACTGTGTAGTTAAGGAACAAAAGCAGCCCTCTTTGGATGCATTGTAGGATAGACAGGAGGAAAGATAAGTGCCACTTAGAGTTATATTTAAAGAAAGAAATGTCTTGAGAAGGAACTGTAATGGTGACTGTATTCTCAAGATTTGTGGTAGGAAGGAAGCAGCCCTGGCCAAGTCACATCTGCTGAGTCCATTTTGATTATAAGCACTAAGAGGTTGTTGGAATTTAAGAGATTTAGAACAAACAGTGATAATAATTAAGGAATTGGAAGTTTATGCTTATGAAGCAATATAGTCCATTTGGGTAGACAACACAATCACAGACGCCGGCATAGGGTAGACCGGCCCAATGTGATTTCTACATAATTCAGTGTGAGGGCTGGACTAGGGCCATGAGGTTCCCTCTGGTTCCGTAATTCTTTACTAGTTAATTAAGTTCTCTTCCTCTGGTGAGTTGAGGGTTTTGGGGAGAATCTTAAAGTTGGCCAGATGAATAGTTATTTAGTAGTCTGTGATTTTCTGGGAAATGGAAGGTTAAAACCTCAGTAACCAAGGAAACCAGACCTATGCTAGTGGATAAGAGAGGTGAAAATTTAACTGAGCGGAGTCAAAAGAAAATGTGGCCACTTTTCAGCATTAAGCTCATGCATTGCAATCCCAGTGGAGGTGAAAGAGGGAGATGACCTGAACTATCACGTGCCTCCTTAGCAGAAAGAGGGAACTGTCAGTGGTGCTGGTCGGGGGAGTATGGTTTTTTTTTGTTTTTAATTCTCACCTGAGGATATGTTTATTGATTTGAGAGAGAGAGAGAGAGAGAGAGAGAGAGAGAGAGAGAGAGAGAGATTGCACGGTTCCCTCCCACACCCGACCAGCAGTTGAACCCATACAGCTTTTCAGTGTATGGCGTACCTACGCTGATGCTCCAACCAACTGAGCCCATCAGCCAAGGCTAGCCTGAATTCTTCGTGAGGTTCAAGATGTAAAACAGATAAAATGAGCCTGATTCTATTGCTACTCTCCCCCTCCTTCCCACAGGGACTCCATATAAAAGGACTTCCATGGAGTATAGTTTAAAATCTCCAATTAGTCCAATTGCTGCAGTTTAATTTTCCAAACTACGTCATGGAAGCATAAAACGCTGAAGGTCTTTACAGTAAGTCTAGCGCTTGCGTGGGCTGACAGCAAATGGTAAAATTACCTTTCTATGCCACCTATTTTTAGCCAACTCTCTGAAACAAAATTACCCACCTGAGACAGATGTAAGGACTTAGGGAAAGAAGATGCAGGGATTCAGCATGAGTGAGGAGGCCTGTGAGGTGTCACTGAACAGCTGCTTGGAGGATTGGGGCACCATATTCTCTGGCATAAGATCCCTCTACCCCTCTTCTCTCCCATGGGCTGATCACAGGGAGGGACAAGAAAAGAAGCTGCTATCACTTTCCCTCCATTCTTAATGGCCACACTATTTTGGACTTCAAATACTATGTACATTGTTCTAGGCTTAATAGATAATTTAGATGCATGCCATATGTTGCATTTACTATTTTTCAAATATGATCATGCTCTAATGTGTGTTTTATACACAATGACTAATGGAAACATTCTTCTTAGTATACCTGTATACGATATATATAGTATATACATTTTTATTGAAATTTAGCTTATTGAAATAATACATAAAGCTGTTTTTGCTAGAACTTTTTTCTAATACAGAATCTGCTATTGAGCTTTTTAATTTTTTTAAAAATATTTTCATTGGTTTTAGAGAGGAAGGGAGAGGGAGAGAGAGATAGAAACATCAATGATGAGAGAGAATCACTGATCGCTGCCTCCTGCATGCCCCACACTGGGGATCGAGCCCGCAACCTGGGTATGAGCCCTAACTAGGAATCGAATCATGACCTCCTGGTTCATAACCACTGAGCCATGCTGGCTGGGCATTGAGCTCTTTAATTTTAATGGTTTATGAAAGTTTCTATTGTTAAAAAGATAATTTTTTAAATAGTGAAGCGACAGTTGCTGCTTATAGACAACAATATGGTGATTACCAGAGGGAAAGAGGGTGGGGAATAGGAGAGGGGAAAGGGGGGATAAATGATGATGGGAGATGTGACTTGGTGTGGGGAACACACAATACAATGTACAGATGATGTGTTATAGAATTATATACCTGAAACCTATGTAATTTTTGTTAACCACTGTCACTTCAATAAGTTCAATAAAAAATGATTTATAAATGTAAAGGTAATTAAACAATGATATATTTTAAAGCTTGATAACATTTAAAATTTTAAAGTAGGGTGCATTAATATAATTTTCCAATTGTATACATTGTAACATTTTCGGTTGGATATGTTTGACATTAATTGAATTTGGTTTCCAGTGATTTTGTGTTGGAGGGTTTCCTTAAATGTGTTCTCTCTCATGTCTTTCTACCTCACTTGTTCCCTTCTATGGTATAATTACATTTTGTGAGGAACATAGGAGACTGTTGAAAAAATGTGATTGCCTGTTGCAGCCTCCTTATTAGGGTCAAAGCAGGAAAGCCTTTTACAGCCCTTTACTCCAGAGGAAAGTAGAACCTTCAAAAGCTAGGTTCCTGAGTACAAAAGGCTTTAAATTGCATCTGTTGTCTCTTGTTATATATTACCAGAGGCCCAGTGCACGAAATACGTGCACTCGGGGCGGGGGTTCCCCCTCAGTCCGGCCTGTGCTCTCTCACAGTCCAGGAGCCCTCAGGGGATGTCCGACTGCTGCAGAGGCGGGAGAGGCTCCTGCCACTGCCGCTGTGTTCACCAGCCATGCGCCTGTCTTCTGCCTGAGCAGCGCTCTTATTGAGTGTCTGCCCCCTGGTGGTCAGTGCGCATCATAGTGACGGGTCGTTCCAGCGTTCGGTCGATTTACATATTACCCTTTTATTATATAGGATTAGTAACTTCTGAAGTTTTACTGGCTTATCTGAACACTCTTCATGAGAAAGATCATCTTTTAAATAACTCTTACCAGACTGTTGCTTTTTTAAAAGAAAAGATAGAGGATATTTTAAAAAGAATGTTGCTCAAACATACTGTTCAAAGGCTGGCCAGTTAAATTAAGCAGACTGTAAATTAATGTAAATTGTTGTACGTTAAATAGGACCACAGCTTCAGTGAATGCATCTCTTTATTGGTTCTGTTGTGCATAGAGTATCTTTTGTCTATTTGTCCTATCCATTATTGAAAGTGGGATGTCAAAGTCTCCAATTAGTATTATACTTGTACTGTTTCTCCCTTCAGTTCTATCATTTTCGGCTTTATCTATCTAGTAGAGGCCCAAGGCATGAAATTTCGTGCAAGAGTAGGCTTTCCTTCCCCTGGCTGCCGGCACTGGCTTCCCTCACAGAGGGAGGCTCCGCCCACCCACCTCAGCCCGCCGGTTGGTGGCCTGGGCCTCCCTCTTTGGGGCGATTGTGGAGCCCCCTGGTTGATCGTCCCGCTGTCTGGTGGCCTGGGCCTCCCTCTGTGGGGCGATCATGGGGTGATGGCCGAGCCCCCAACCAATCGCATCGCACCCACCTTGGCTGGCCTGGCGCCAATGGGCGTCATAGTGTGGTCCCAGATGGTCGTCCAGAAGGTCATTCAGATGGTCATTCTGCTGTTCGGCCGTCCAGTCTAATTAGTATATTACGCTTTTATTATAGATTTTGGGGTTTTATTGTTAGTAGCATATGTTTCTATGTTTATAATTAGGTCTTTTAGGAACATGGACTCTTTTATCCTTGTATAATGTCCTCCTTTGTCTCTTATAACAATTTTGCCCTAAAGTCTATTATCCGTTATAATAAAGCCTAATATGCTAAGTGTCCGGTAGTCTGTTCAACCAATCAAAGCATAATATGCTAATGATATGTGAAGGCTCCTCAACCATTGGCTATGATGTGCACTGACCACCAGGGGGCAGACGCTCCAACCAGTAGGTTAGCTTGCTGCTGGGGTCTGGCTGATCAGGACTGAGCGAGATGAGCCAGACACGCCCTGGAGCCCTCCTGAGGTCCCTCCCTGGCTGGCCAACCTCCCACATCCCTCCCCAGCCCTGATCATGCACCAGAGGGGTCCCTTGGCTTGGCCTGTGCCCTCTTGCAATCCGGGACCCCTCAGGGCAGTGGTTGGCAAACTGCGGCTCGTGAGCCACATGCGGCTCTTTGGCCCCTTGAGTGTGGCTCTTCCGCAAAGTACCACGGCCTGGGCGAGTCTATTTTGAAGAAGTGGCGTTAGAAGAAGTTTAAGTTTAAAAAATTGGCTCTCAAAAGAAATTTCAATCGTTGTACTGTTGATATTTGGCTCTGTTGACTAATGAGTTTGCCGACCACTGCCTCAGGGGATGTTGGAGAGCCTGGCCCGATCCCACAGGACAGGCCGAGGGACCCCACTGGTGCACGTGTACCAGGCCTCTAGTTTCTTATATTTGTGTAGTCACTATAGCTCTCTTTTGCATACTATTGGCGTGAAATTTTTTCTCATCTATACTTCATTATGATGACATTTCTATCTTCAAATTTAATGTGTCTCCTGTAGACCTCATAAGTTGTATTTTAAAATATTCATTCTGTCAGTACCTGCTTTTTGATTGAATTATCTATTCTGTTCACATTTAGTGTTATTGATATTGTTGAATATTTGTCTGCCTTTTTATCTTTTGTTTTCTCTGTCTCATGTATATTTTGTTCCTCTCTTTCTCCTTTTGCATGAAGTGAGTATTTTTTAAAAAATATATTTTTATTGATTTCAGAGAGGAAGGGAGAGGGAGAGTTAGAAACATTAATAATGAGAGAGAATCATTGATTGGCTGCCTCCTGCATGCCCCCTTCTGGGGATCGAGCCCACAACCTGGACATGTGCCCTGCCTGGGAATTGAACTGTGATCTCAACAGATCGACGCTCAACCACTGAGCAATACCATCCAGACATGAAGTGAATATTTTTAATGTAACATTTTAATTTCTTTAGTTATTTTTTTCACTTTTCAGTTATTTCTTATATAAATGTGCAAAATGTACTGTGTACATTTTAGCTTATCAGAATCTGCTTTAGATTTATACTTAATTCCAATGAGATAAAGAACATTACTCCTATGTAGACTGTTCCCCTTTCTCTTTTTTATGGTATTGTTAATACACATTACATCTGTTTATAATAAAACCAACAATACATTGTTATATTTCTTACCTTATGCAATTTTATATCTTTTAAAAGCTATGAGAGAAGAAGAGTAAGCATGTACTTATAACTTTTGTTATATTAGCCTTTTTATTTTCCTACTAGAGGCCTGGTGCACGAATTTTGTGCATGGGGGAGGGTGTTCCTCAGCCTGGCCTACACCCTCTCCAATCTGGGACCCTTTGGGGGATGTCCGACTGCCGGGGATTGGGCCTAAACCAGCAGTTGGACACCCCTCTCACAATCCGGGACTGCTGGCTCCTACCCGCTCGCCTGCCTGCCTGCCTGATTGCCCCTAACCATTTCTGCCTGCCAGCCTCATTGCCCCCTAACCACTCCCCTGTCGGTCTGATTGACGCATAACTGCTCCCCTGCTGGCCTGATTGCTCCTAATTGCCCTGCCCTGCAGATCTGGTCACCCCCAACTGCCCTCCCCTGCTGGCCATCTTGTGGTGGCCATCTTGTGGCAGCGTCGGCATGATGCCACCTAGGCTTTTATTATACAGGATTTCTAGTTTTGTTCATTTGTTTCTGTGTATTTGAGTTTCCATATGGAGTCATTTCCTTAGTCCAATACAGTTTTGCTCCCAGCTACCTCCTATGAACAGGTATTTGCAAATGTATTATTGGGCCTATAACATGTAGAAACATAATTATGCACACATTGTTTTATAAAGTTGCTTTTAAAATCAGTTATGGGAGGAGAGGCCGTATCAGATACATAATTTGCAAATATTTTTTCCTACTTTTTAGGTTTCATTTTCAATTTGCTGATGGTTTTCTTTGCTGTGCAGCAGCTTTTTTGTTTCATGTAATCCCTCCTATTTGTTTATTTTTGCTTTCGTTGCCTTTGCTTTTGGTGTCATATCCAAAACATCACTGCCAAAACTGATGTCAGGGAGCCTCTGAGCTATGTTTTCTTCCAGGAGTTTTGTGGTTTCAGGTCTCACTTTCAAGTCTTTAATTCATTTTGAGTTGATTTTTGTGTATGGTGTGCTGTGCAATTTTCCCAGCACTAGTTATTAAAAGACTGTCCTCCCCCTATTGTATAGTCTTGGCTCCTTTTTCATAAATTAGTTGACCATTAGTGTGTTTTTATGCCAGTACTATACTGTTTGATTACAATAGCTTTGTAATAGAGTCTGATGTTTTTCTTTCTCAGATTGTTTTGGCTATTTGAGGTCTTTTGTGGTTCCATACAAATTTAAGATTGTTTCTTCTATTTCTGTGAAAAATGCCTTTGGAATTTTGAAAGAGATTACATTGAATCTGTAGATTGCTTTGGGTAATAAGGACATTTTAACAATATTATTTCTTTCAGTCCATGAGCACAGACTATCTTTCCATTTGTGTCTTCTTTAATTTCTTTCATCAGTGTCTTATAGTTTTTAGTGTATACCAGACACGTTTCAGAATGATGATGTTAATATAATAATACTGTCTGTATATTTATAGTTTTCACATTGCATTCATCAGTATTTTATCTCAGATCTTTGCAAAATGAACCAAACATAAAATCTTTAGAAGTTTTTAAGATACACCTTTTTCTAAGTTACATCAAATGTCTTCTAACCTTCATTACTTCTTACTACCCTCTTGTGATGGAGGCTAATGACAACCGTCCTTGTTACTGCAGTTGGTGGGGGTAATGAGATCCTTGTCAGTGCTTTTTCTAAATTGGGGATTAGTGAGTTATTCAATTCTGTGAAGTCCAGCCTATTATAAGCATTTAGTTAATATTAAATGATGATGATGGCAGGGCCATTAATTCTGTCTAGGTCTCCTGCCTCCCATTATCAGTGCTTGTTTCATTGAGTTCATAGTTCCTTAGGTGTTTCAGATCAGAGCCCTCTTTCATATCAAGCTAATTATTTTGTCCAGGTTTACATTTTTGCCATGTGTTACAACTATGTTCAGAAGTTTTGTATTAACTGGGGAAGTCTCTGAACTCTGATTACCCAGTGGGCCAACAAAAGAATATTGGGTTTTCCCAGATTAAACCTTTCTAGTATTTTCAGCTCTAGTTCTAGCCCCCAAATTCTTAATAGCTGCAAAGCTATTTTCTTTAGAATGTCCCTGGTATTTGTTATTTATATAGCATATCTCATTCAGTCACATGCCTTTCATCTGCTAGCATCTTTTCTTTCTGAGAAACTTCTAGTAATGACAGGAAAGCTCTAGGGTTCAGGCAATCTTTGCAATGCCTAGGTTATAATGTAGATTGCCATTTTTGTTTTTGTGTTGTCAAGGAAGCTTATGATGATATTTGAGGGCTGAGAGTGATCTTGGAAGCTCAGTTATTTCAGCGTTTCATGAAAACGTATGCAATTGGAATTGAGGATTACTGACTAACATTAAATCTGTTAAGTGAATGGTTGATGGGTAACTAGAAATTTTTAGTGGAACAAAATAACACCACACAGAGAAATTCCTAGATGCATGGGTGAAAACAGTGGGTGGGTCAGTCTTCATTACCCAAACTCATTGGTTAATCTTAGCATTACTTATGTTGGCTTAGCCTTTTATCATCTGTCATTTGATGTGATGTTTTATAAAGTTCAGAGCACCATCTCTGATGTATTTTAGCCAAAAACAAACAAACAAACAAACAAACAAACAAACACTTTAACATAACTCCATTGGGCAGTTAGATTTTTTAGATTTTTAAAATTTGTTATTTCCTAGAAACTAATCTACAAGCACTATAGGGAAGCAGTCAGACAGAAGATGAGTCCTTCTGCACTCAGTAAATCAATATCATAAAAATAGAGATGCGCTATATTCAAAGAGACTTAAGGGACAAACAATTCGATACAGTGCGTGGTCTTGAATAGGATACTGACTTGGGTAAGCCAGCTGTAAAGGAATTTTGGTGGTTAGGGAAATTTGGAAATAGTCTAGATGTCATATGAAATAAAATTTCCTGAAATGGAGAGATCGGAACTCACCAGATTTCCTTTTCAAAATATTGATGAGAAAAATCTGGTTACCAAAAAATAGTATATAGATAGAAAAATATATAGACAGAAAAAAATCTGCAAGTATATGCAACAAAGTGTCAGTAGTGGCACTTTCAGGTGATGGGATGATGGGGTTTCATATGTTATTTTTTTGCTTGTTTTCCCCTCCCAAGTTTTTGCATGTCCTGTTTCTGTGTTGACACAAACTTATTTTTAAAAAATATATACTTACCCAT
This sequence comes from Plecotus auritus, assembly GCF_963455305.1. Classification (NCBI taxonomy): domain Eukaryota; kingdom Metazoa; phylum Chordata; class Mammalia; order Chiroptera; family Vespertilionidae; genus Plecotus; species Plecotus auritus. Next base: position 80,041,943 of record NC_137770.1, on the reverse strand, counting down.
CCTGCACAGATGGGTTGTTTTAGTATATTTCACAAGATTTTTTCTTGATAAGATTTTATAATTTTTAGGATACTTTTTTGAACTGGTCTTTAGATTCTATTTGCATCTCTCTTTTCTTTACTTTTTTATTATGGAAAATATTAAACACATACAAAAGTAGATAGAATAACATAATGAATTTTTATGTTCCCATCATCTGGCTTCAGCAATGATCAGTTATGCCCAATTTATTTGATCTGTACCCACCATTCCTTTCCACCCATTATTTGAAGCAAATCCCACATCATTTTTTTCATTCATAAATAGTTCACTATTTAGTTATGAAAGATAAAAACATAACACACAATACTACAATACATAAATAAAATAATATCCTTTTTATAATCAAATACACAATCATTGCTCACCTTTCTTCACTTGTCTCATAAGTGATTTTCTCTAATTATATTGTTTGAATCAGAGTACAAATAAGTTCCTGACATCACAACTGGTTGTGTTCCTTCTCCTCCACCATTTTTTCCCCTTTCAATTGATTTATTGAAGAAACTAGGCCCTTTATTTTTAATAATTTCTCACATTCTGCATTTTCTCTCAACCTTTGAATGCCTAAGACAGGAAACTGTTCTGTAGAATGCATCTGAGCAGGGTTCCCATTTAAAGTTTACAATAGAACATATTTATGGAATGTTTGTAAAATCTGTAAATTGAAAGGGTCCATTTCTATCCTGAAGTCCTTTGAGTTTAACACTCTTACAGCCTTGATTATTTCAGTAGGAGGAAACAACTATTGAAATAGGATACACTGGGGTGGACTTGAGAGATATCAGTTACATAAATTTTAAAGTAGGAACTTGCCAGATTTCCTTTTCAAAGCTAAGTGAAAATTTACCCTGAAAGTACACTCTGGTGTAAAGGGATTATCTTGAAATATTACTTGCTATCCTCAGAGAGCTCGGTCAGTAATGTGCTCTCTAATGTGATACCTTGTACTCCTGCTGAGGCTACTGAGGTCAAGATTTACATTGACTATGAATTGATTTTCTCCAATGATTGCAGGTTGAAGATGGCAGTGATGCAGAGACCTATGGAGAAGAGAATGATGAACAGGAAAATTATTCTAAGAGAAAGATAGTCTCTAACTGGGATCGATATCAAGATACTGAAAAAGAAGTCGATAATGAAAGTGGAGAATCGCAGAGGGGGACGGACTTCAGTGTTCTCCTCAGCTCTGCAGGTATGAATTCCAATTGCTCACACACTGGTTGTGCTATGAACGTTGCAGAGACATTGATGTTCCTTTTTAAGTCGCATCTTAGTAACTGGCAATTCATCATTTGTCCCTTGGATTATTAAATTCAGATAAAGGACAGCGTGTCTAATGGCTTGCAAGGGTAGAATGGTGTTTCTCCAAGTGGGAGTCAGGGTTTCCATGTGCTGATATAAATGACTTAAGTTGCCGTTGAAGTGGATAGTCTTCATAGAAATGAAAAATGCTGAACCATGCTCCTCTCAAGTGGGCATTCTGAGAAACAGCAGGGTTTTCTTTGATTTCAGAGGAATTGGTACTTATGTTTATAAAAAACTTTATAGAGTTCCTAGAATATATGATATTTTTTCCCTTATTTTATAGCCAGAAATGTGCATATTAGTGGATATGCATATATTGGAGACATATACACTTGAATACCAAAACTTTTCTTTTTTGCTTTGGATAGTCTTCTCTTTCAATAGGGTAAAAATCTCATTCCTCCTATGGCCAGCTGTGTTTTTAAGGTTGACTCTCATCGATGTGGAACTGGAGGGTAGTTACAGGAGATAATGGGGCAGGGCTGGTTTTAATAGATGGCTACTTCCTGGAGGATGGGACATAAGAAATTGAAGGATGAATGGAGGACAGACTAGTGGTTTTCAGGGCTTAGGGATGGGAGGGTGGGAGGTGAATGTGGTTATAAAAGGGCAGTATGATGGAGCCTTGTGGTGCTCCATCTGTGCAAGTGGTAAAATTGTGTAGAATTTACACACACACACACACACACACACACACACACACCCACCCAAGTGAGGGCAAATGAACCAGGGGAAGTCTGAATAAGACTGGTGGATTCTGCCAAGGTCATGTCCATATCTTGGATGTTATAGTATTGTGTAGTTTTACAAAATGTTATCGTTGGAGGAAACTGGGCCAAGCGTATGAGATTTCTTTGTATTATTTCTTATAACTGTACTAGAGGCCTGATGCACAAAATTTGTGTAAGAGTAGACCTTCCTTCCTCTGGCTGCTGGCACCGCTTCCCTCTGGGACCTGGGACCCAGGCTTCCCTTGCAGCCCCAGCTTTGTCTGAAGGTCGTCTGGAAGGACGTCTGGTCTAATTAGCATATTATGCTTTTATTATTATAGATGTGAATCTACAATTACCTCAATAAAAATATTGCCAGATTAAAAAAATTTAAAGGAATAAGATGTGAGAAGCAGTGAGATAATATGAAAATAATATTTTCAGTTTGTTTTGAATTCCCTACTCCCCAACCTTTATGTTGCTTTAGAGTTCTGCCTTTTTTCCGGTCTGCCTGTATTTTTTGAGTGCCTGAACTAGACTAAGAGTTATAAAGTGATGAGTTTTCTCCCAGCGTTTTAGTTGGAAAGAAAGAGGTAAGTGGAGTGAGTGTTAGTGTGAGTCAGAAGAGTGGGCTCAGTCTGGTGTCATTATTTGTATGGGGCACACAGTGTAACCACCTTAGGTAGAGGTTTGCTGATGGCATCCAACTCATTGACTGTTCAGGGCCTGGTGACTCATCTTTTTGCCACTCAGATGAGTATTTTTCTCTTGTTATCTGCATTTTGGCCAATTATGGGTCTAAAAGCACTTTTATTCAAGGTTGGAGAAATGTGAAGTGTGTGCTGGTTAGCTTCAATTGTTATCAGTTGTTCTGCTTAAAGATTTCCGGGAAAATTGAGGTAGTGCAATAAAATTAACATGTGGACTACCTGTGGATTTAATGGAATCAATTGTGCAGTCAGTTGCCACGACAGTATCTGGCACTAAAAGATACTGCAGACTGTTCTCTTGGGCAGCACATGTACCAAAATTGGAACGATACAGAGATTAACATGGCCTCTGGGCAAGGATGACACGAAAATTCGTGAAGCATTCCATAGTTTTGAATGTCAACTGTAACTGAAAAATAAAATACTGCATAAATGTTTGAAGGCGATTCAGAATTCTAGTCTAATGCAGCAGTTATGCACATTGGCTTATGGTATTGGTTATTTATTTTAGCATTTATTTGTAACTTAAACCTGGCATGGTTTGGGTGTCAGGTATACATATGTGTAAAAATATGTGTGTGTGTGTGTATATATATATATATATATATATAATCTCTTTGCTTACTGATTTTTAAGTGGCTTGCTTATCTGTGATTGGTTTTTGGGAGATCACAACTGTCACATCTTTAGATATATGCATATATTTCTTCCTTCCTCTGCTACTGACTTACCATTTTCTTGTCACATACCATAAGTCTGGGAATAGCTGTCCTGCTGTCTTCATATATGTTGGAGTGGGCTGTATTGGTTTACTTTTGAGAGGCGGAGTTCATTCTGTGGTCATAAAATATTAAGAATATCCTCTAGACAGGCTGGAATGATTCTGCCCTTGTTTGTGTAAATCAACATAACAGCCTAGGAAAACATATCGCTGGTTTGTTAGATGTGCACATCACAAACTTTCAAGATATCGCCAAATTGCTCTCCACTGTGGAGACGAGCTGCATTTCCTAGTGTTCACTGTTTTTGCCAATATGTAGCACTGTTAGAATTTTTGACTGTGGCCAGCTGGTTGAATGGTATCTAGTTGTGGTCTGTTTAACAATTATTTGAGCCCCCACTATTTCCAGGTAATGTTTTGAAAGCCAAGTATACAGCAGTGCACAGAACAGACAAAGACACCTGCGACACGGAGTTAACATTCTAGGGGTTGGAAGACTCAGTAAGGAAAAGAAAAGTAAAAAAAAGTAAGATCTTAAATGGTGATAATTGCTCAGGATAGAAATAAAGTGGGGAGGGGCTGTTACAGTTTTAGAAAGGGTGAACGGGAAGGTCTTTCTGAGAAGGTGACATTTTGAATAAAGACTTGAGGAAGGTGAGGGAGCAGGCATTGAGGCTCTGTGGGAAGTGTTTCAGGCAAAGGGAGTAGCAAGTTCAAAGGCTTTGAGTCTCTGAGATGAGCAGCCACTGGAGGGTTTTGAAGAGAAGAGTAGTATAGCTAATTCATATTTTAACAGGATCACTCTGGCTGCTGTGTTGGAGTAACCTGATGACCGGTGAGGGAGGGAGCAGGTAGATCAGTTGGGCTATTACAACAATCCAGACAAGCGTTGATGTTGGCTCTGGCCAGGGTGGTAGCAGTAGAGATGGTGAAACATGGTTGGGTTCTGGATCTATTTAGAGGGAATTGCATATAGGTCTTGCGACTATGGAGAATAAAATAAAACTATGCACAGGTACGACACCAAGTTTTTGGCGTAACAGCTAGAAGAAGGGGGTTGCCATTATTTGATATGGATAAAACTGTTGGAAGTGCTCAGTTTTGCACATAAATTCATATTAAGTGAATTATATTAAGCGAATGATGTTATAAATATCCAAATGACCCTAGGCAGAAAAAGGTTCCCGACCCCAGATTTACAAAGATGTGGGTAGGTTGTAGGGAAAGCACAAAGATAGTACAGTATGGGCAGGGCGGGTAACAGCAGAGGTGTTACCACCCCTCGCTCCCGGAACTCTGAAGGAGATTCATGGAGAGCAGTTTACTGTGAGAGGATAAATCACCTTTGGTCAAGAGATCTATCCAGTGAAGGAGACTACACAGGGAGAAAGACAGGGGAATAAATACTCTGGTTTTTAACTCTGTCTCCTCCAGGCTCCTGCCAGGGCTTCCCATAAGCTTAGCCTGCTGGAGGCCAGAAGGCAGGGGAGGCCTGTTACTGTCATCCATATAGACCAACTCCTAAGGTAGAACAGGATGGAGAAGGTTAGGGGGTGAACCTGGAGTAGCAAATGGAAGAGACCCAGAACAGCATATAAATTCTTTACTAAGTACAAAAATAACCAAAATTGGAAGTAACTTATCAACATTGAACATTTTGATTTTTAATATTAGACATTCAAGTTCAGCTATGATGTTATGGTCTTTCCTTAGTGTGGTTTAATATAAGGATCACAGGCCTCTAAGTTGAACAAGTCTGGATTTGAATGCTAATCTATCATGTTTCTATCTAACTTTAGGCAATACTATTTCTTTCACTAGGAAATGCAAGAATAGAAAGAAATAAGTGCTTGATTTGATAATGTCAGCATGTTATCTGAAATTCACCATTAATTTTAATTCTGCTTTAAATGTAACTATGGTGCCTAGATTTAGTATTTATCTAATTTTTTGTTGTTGATAGCTTAATTAACTGTATTCAGTAAAGTCAAATAAAGTCATTTTCCTCCTTGAATGTTAGACATATAGCAATGGTTGCCAGTTAGAATTTACATATCCTCATTTTTCTGAGAAATTAAAAGTTCTTCTTGGTTATAATAGAACTGATTATTGAGTGTATTTATCGACTAACCAGTGGTTGGTGGTCTGAGTCTCTGCATTTAAAAGTTGGTGGTCTTAGGTTAATTCATAAAAAGTCTTCTCCTCTTTCTCCCATTTTGCCACCTATAGTTGTTCCTCTGTTTTTCTCCTCATTCTCAGTGTCTGCCATGTGGCAAATGTGTAATTCAGACTTGGTTTCTCAGACAAGGGCTCTGCGCTTTGAACTGTTCTTTATATTTTATTTTTTATTCTAGAATTAGCTGTGCTAGGCACACACCTCTGTGCAATTCTCAAATGTTGTTTTTGAAGGCAGACCTTTTGCTGAGAGTACATCTAGTTTAACATGTTGTTTTCTCCCAGTAGGATTTCCATTGTAACAATGAATTTTTGCAGACCATTCATAAATTTAAAGAGTAAATTTCTGTTGCACACACTGTTAGTGTATATGTATATTGGTATATTCACTTTGGGAAACAGTTTGCCATTTTTCAGTAAAGTTGAAGATCCAGTCTAGAGAAATTCTAGACATGTGCACCAATGTTCATAGCAGTGTTTCAGAAAAGCCACCTATGGAAGTACAAGCTTCAAATGCCCATGAACAGTGGAATAAATATATAGATGAGCAGACTAACCTAAAGTGAAGTAAAAGACCACCCCCCCCATTCCTCAGTAGGATTCTATTTTATATATAAGTTCAAACTTAGAAAAAAGTAAACTATGTTACTTAGAGATGCCTATTTAAATGGTAAGATGAAAATTAAGGAAGTGATTATTACAGAATCAGGATTGTGGTCACCTAGTGGAGAGGAGGGGTAGTGATTGGGGAGGGTGTCCAGAGGGTGGGGAGACTTCTGTGATGTTGGCAGTATTCTAGTTCTGACCTGGATGATAGTTACTTTTGTTTGTTTAATAATTCCTTGAATTGTGTATATATTACCTATTTTATTTAGGTATTTCTCTATACAAGGACAAAAAAAAAATCTAAAAACGATAGAATTTTAGTTGCCACCGCAGACCGTGGGAAGTGTTTTGGTGAGGTAGTCCTTGCAGCACCCTTCAGCTCGTGCAGGCAGCATAGCATGCAGGTGCTGCCTGCTCTGTCTTTGTTTCTGGCCATGGCGGTGGGAGCTCATGCTTCTAAGTGGAGGATGTAGGAAGGGGGCTAGTTAGTTTGAAATCACACCTTACCTGGTAGGATTGGGAGTCTTCAGATTTTTTTTTAGGACTCTTTCTGTAAGTCTCTGAAATATAATGATGCCTTCAGCCTTTCTTTTAAAACAGTATTCTTGCAATTCTGTGTTACGTTTCACAAGCTTTGAGGATGGTATCATACTCTCATTTCACATTCAGGCATAAAATGTTAGATCTTTAAGCAATCCGCCCCCCTACCTTTTTTTTTTCTTCCAAATGATGAGTCATTGAATTAATGCCATTTGCTTTGTTTCTTTCTTTCAAGATGTCACAGATAACTAGAGTTAAAAAATGTTTACCGCGAGGCAAAATGCATTGGAGCAATAGCGAAGATGATCATGTAAAAAAACTATGTGCAAGTCTATAAGCTGTGTTTAAGTGGGACAAATAAAAATGAAACGGTTACACTACAGTTTGGGCAGCAGAGTTGTCTATACATATTTTCACTTATGTGTCTTCTTCAGTGTAATTTTATGAAAAGTTAATTTTGGGAGATTTTAATATAATGACTTTCGTGTCCTTTTGCCAGCAATTAGGCTGGAAGGGAAAAGAAAGCATAGCAGTCTAGCAGCCTGTACTTTTAAATTAAATTCTGGACTTTTTCTTCCCATGAAGGAGCAGGATAGTGGTATTGTCCTCATGGATTCAGTTCATTTTTTCCCCATTTTTAAATGGTATGTATTTTATTAGTTTTACTAATAAATCCTCATATTACAAAGGCAATTTAATGGAAGAAACTTCCTTTGACATTTGAGGCATTTGAAATAACACAAAGAGAACTAGACATTAAAAAAATTCTTTATTTGGATAACAACAACCAAAAAAGACAGGTTAAATCACACAAAACAATCTTTCCTTTCTTACAACTGGACCTTGAAGTGGGCTCAATTGGCTTTTCTCTTTCAGACCTCCAGAGATGCAAGCAGCTGAATGCGTAGAAATTTGTATGCTAAACTACCGTTCTCTGTTTTCTGTTGTTTTGAGGCAGGTTCTTTTTTGTTTTTACTGGTCCAGCTGCACCGTTTTCATCAGGTTCATCATGGTTATCAGCTTTCATTCTCTTGCCCTGAAACTGTACTTTTCCTTTTATAGACCCGGCCTTGGCAGCTTTAATTCCTTTTCCTTTTCATCTGTGACCTTTTGATTTCCATTTGTTTAGGGATTCTTGTTGATCCTCTGTGATTTTTTTTAGTTCTGCTCTTCTACCTCTCCTAGGGCGTCCAATATCTCTCCTTTATTCCTGAATTGTAGGTTACCATTATTGGCTTCTTCGTCTATCTCTAGTGCTTCTTCAGCTTTTTCTTTAAATAGGATTATTCCCTCTTTTGTTTCTCTGATAAAGTCTATCCTTTTTATTAATATTTATTTATTAAATTGATTGGGGTGACATTGGTCAATATGAACATATAGGTTTCAGGTGTGGGTTTCTATGTTACAAGATCTATATATTGCACAGTGTGCCCACCACCCAAAGTCAAACCTTCTCCTGTAAAGACCATTTAATTTTACTTCCCCACAATTTGAGAAAAGGAGGTGTGGATCTACTCTAGAGGTTTGATCATCTAAATCACCCAAAATTTCAGTAAACATCCCCTCTTTCCTTCTAGAGTTTTCATTTCAGCATCTATAGTACTTCTGTTTTTCTTCTTGTTCAGCTCTTAATTTAGCTTACACTTTATTTTGCTTCATGCTTTTTATTTGCAAAGTAATCTTACTTGAATAGTATTTGAAGGCACGTGGCTTTATGCTTTTGGGCAGGTGTTTTTGTAAACTTTAGCATTTTTAGTACTATCAGACACTGAAAATATCGATTCCTTAAATGCTTCGTGTAATGTTTTTCTCATTTGAAGATTTTGTTTTTGACCCTTATCTTTTAATATTTCTTTTATGTCACCAAGGGTTGCATCAATTGGGAAGTCTTTTATATAAATGGGTCTATTTTTACATAATTCTTTTATATTTATGAGTCATCAGAAAGACCTTTTATACTCATGAGAGAGGTTTGCATGGAGAGCTTCTGCTTTTTATCTTTACCTTCATTTATTTCCTTTGATTTTCTTAATGCTTCTGTTAAAGTTTAACATGTTGAATTTTATTATTATCTCCCCAGGTATCCAGATTTCATTCAATTTGATCAGTTCCTTTAAAATTTGTCTCATGGCAAATTAGTTACTAAAATAATACTTGATTTGATGACAGATTTTTGCTCCCCGAGTAGCCATTTTTTCAGTCACCATTTTCATTTTCAACAAGTGAGGAAAGCTGTGGAGTTGCAGAATATCTTGCACGTGGATCCATTTAACTGAGTGGCACTATGGCCCAATTATTTTTTTTAATTTTTAATTTTCTAGATTTTTTTCTGAAGAGTTGCAAAGATACAAAGAATTCCCTTATACCCGTCACCTAGGGTGATATCCTTTTCCTGTTCCAAATCAGGACACTGTGTTAATATTTATCTATCTCCTTAGTCTGCTCTAATTTGCGGTAGTTTCTCAGTCTGTTCTGGACCTGTCACTGTTGAAGAATACTGGTTGGGTATTTTGTAGAATGTTCCTCAACTTGGGTTTTTCTGATGTTTTCTCATGGACTAAGGCTATGGATTTTGGGGGAGAATACCACAGACATGATGTGCCTCCCTTGTTGGATCTTATCAGTGAACACATAATACCAACACGACATTACTAATAATGTTAACTTTGATCACTTGGTTAAGATGGTGTCTGTCAGGTTTCTCCATTGTAAAATCACTTCCCATTATCTGTTTATTAGATGAGTGACTAATTGCTACTCACACTCATGGGGATGGGGATTAAGCTTTACCTACTAGAGGGAGAGTATCAAGGAATTTATGAGCATATGTTAAAACAGTGACAGTAAATAGTAAGTAGCTTGAGGCTATGCGAATACCCTGGTTCTCCTTACAGGCTCAGGGGAACCAGTTCTCTCATACTGAGTCAGAGGATTGCCTCAGATAAAAGTTCAAATTGTAGATGAATGGATAAAGAAGAGATACAATGAAATATGACTCAGCCATTAATAAGAATGAAATCTTGTCATCTGCAATGATATGGATGGACCGAGAGGGCATTGTGCTAAGTGAAATAAATCAGAAAGACAAATGCCAGATGATTTCACTTGTATGCGGAATCTAAAAAGCAAAATAAATGAACAAACAGAACAGAAACAGACTCATAGACACAGAGTGTGGACTGATGCTTGCCTGACGGGAGGGGTATTAGGGGGATATGTGTAAAAAGATGAAGGGATTACGAAGTACAAATTGATAGTTACAGAATAGTCATGGGGATGTAAAGTACTGTATAGGGAATATAGTCAATAATAGTGTAATAACTATGTATGGTGTCAGATGGGTACTAAATTTATTAGGTGATCATAAGTTATATAAATGTCTAGTCATGGGATTGTATACCTGAAATTAATATAATATTGTACGTCAACTGTAATTGAAAAAAATTATTTAAAAAGAAAAAGTCGAATTGTGATGACTAAATAATTGACCTTTTTGTTTAAGCTTTATTGCAGAGCTATCTATATTATAAACAGTGCAGTTCATGTGTTATTGACTCTTCTGTCAATCTCTTAAAAGAGTGGAATCATTTATATTAACTGAAGGGGGTTAATGAGGGCACATCTGTGAAACAAGGTAAAACATCAATAATTGATTTTAATTTCTTCCTCATTAATCAGTTACAAAATGCTTATATTTATCTCAGAATTTGTGGCTACCAAGTTAAGAAACTATATATGCAGGGATTGGCAGAAGTAGGTTTATAGTTGTTGGAAGGAAAATAAATAATAATACAAATGAATAAATAATAATACAAAGAACAACTATAAACCTACCTTTGCTTATCTCTGTTTATATATACACTGAGTGGCCAGATTATTATGATCTGTGAACGCATAATAATCTGGCCACTCAGAGTATATTCTATATAGGTGGTGGGGGGAGCCTCTTGGGACCCCTTGGGGGATATCTGACTGCTGGCTTAGGCCCGCTCCCCACCTAAGCTGGCAGTTGGACATCCCCTGAGGGGTCCTGGACTGTAAGAGGTCACAGGCCGGGCTGAGGGATCATGACTAGGGGAACATTACTCATCTTACTTGCTACTTGTATCATTTATACTGAAAAAATATGGGAAACAAAATATGGGTTTATTTCTGACTTGTATTATTAATAAAGTTACTCAGGAACTCTAATATGAAAATGAGTTTTTCTTCACTGCTTATAATTATTAACTAGGCAAAAAGATAATTATGTGTTAAACTATGTATCCTGTATATGTGCAAATGAAATTCATCAAGGCATCACTATAGTTAATATTTTTCATATTAGGCAATTTGACAAGGCATCACTTGTTAATATTTTTCATATTACTTCTAAGATTTCTTTTTTTTAAACTGTACATCTTTTTTAAAAAATATATATATTTTTATTGGTTTCAGAGAGGAAGGGAGAGGGAGAGAGAGAGAGAAACATCAGTGATGAGAGAGAATCATTGATTGACTGCCTCCTGCACGCCCCCTCCTGGGGATCGAGCCCGCAACCTGGGCATGTGCCCTTAACTGGAATCGAACCTGGGACCCTTCAGTCCGCAGGCCAACGCTGTATCCACTGAGCCAAATCACCAGGGCTAAGATTTTATATTTAGATAACTACTTCCCATAATTTTCAGAGAAAATTAAAAAAAAAAAGATTGCTGCCAGGGCTTGGAGGAGTCTTGGAAAAAATTGTGATTGTAATATTCATACATAAACTCCGTTTAACCTCAGTAGACCACTGAGCATGTTTGCAACTTGATGATTCCTCTTTTATTTTATTATTATTATTTAAAAAATATATGTTTTATTGACTTTTTTACAGAGAGAAAGGGAGAGGGATAGAGAGTTAGAAACATCGATGAGAGAGAAACATCGATCAGCTGCCTCCTGCACACCCTCTACTAGGGTTGTGCCTACAACCAAGGTACATGCCCTTGACCGGAATCGAACCTGGAATCAGTCCACAGGCCAATGCTCTATCCACCGAGCCAAACCAGTTAGGGCTGATGATCTCTCTTTTAAAGTGATAGAGTACTTATTTGCAAAGTTTCTGAATCCCAGGTTAATCTTTTTTTTTAGTTTTGATTGGAGGCTCGAGTGATATCATTTTTAGCATAGGCTAGTTGTAACTATATAAAAGTTATATTTTCCCCCTTATATTTGGAAGTCAGAATGGTATTGCAAGTTAGTAATTCTTTAATTTGTATGTGATTTAAATGGGATTTGGGAATTAGCTAAGGTATTTGCCTATACCTATCTTTAGAGCAGGAAGTAATTTGGGGGCTCTCTCTGTGTATAGCTGATAAAGATAAGTGGACCATGTTGTGGGGCAGATTTATCTTCAGACCTCCACCTCTTTTTTCCTCTGTGGCACTGCTTTTCTTACCCATTTAGGTACTTGACTACCTATTTTAGTACCTGAGGCTTCTATGCACTCATTTATGCTTTGCCTGTTCTCAGGCAGTGTCTCCTAGGAAACCCAAGCATGTATGTTTAATATTCATTCTTTATGCTCATACTGTATATGGCCAGCAGGCCACACACAACTAGAGAAATGGGAGGGAGTGTTGCTTGAGAGGCAGTCCATTTGGAGTGTTCATGAGTGGGACTGTGTGTACTAGGACACCCTTATATAAGTAAAGCAACAGGTAAAGTGAAATCATTTCAGAGTAGGCTGCTTGGTGAGCTCTTGTCAAATTAAGACACTCCCAGTGCACTGGTAGTTGAGTATTTGAAAGGTATGCCGCTAACAAAGATATTATTAAACTGGTCTGTGTAGGAGTGTTCATGTCTGTCAGCTATACCGTGTAATTCCTAAATAAGAATTTGCCGTTCCTGATGGAACTTTAAAATAATGTGTTTTCAGCGCTACATATTTGATTTTCTTGTACCTAATCACCACGCTGCCTGGTTGCTATGAACCATACTAGTTTGCAGTGGGATCATTTAATAAAATAGCACTAATTCAACCAGAATATTCGAAGTCTTCTCTCGTGTTATCTTTATGCTTTTTTTTTAAACTTGAAAACTCAAAATCACAGTGAAAAAGTGACTTGTTTCTTGCTTTGAACCAGAGAACAGATAATTAAAAACTCTCATCGCATAATGAATTCACAGCTGGAACAAGTTAGTGTTCACCTGGATGGTTTCTTCGAATACCAGTCTTCAGTCTCTTGCGTTGCTCCTGCTACTCAATAACCAGCAGTTGACTTAAGAAAAACATACAGCCACATATAAGTTGCTTTTTCCCTGAGCACTTAAGGACTCTATTGCTTCTCTGCACGTGCCTTTTAGATTCCCTAGGGTGCCAAACTACGTTCTTTCAGTTGAGTGATGTTAGTGCATTTTGAACTTTTGGTGTCTTTTCCCTCATTCTTCGAAGAGCATCATAGAATGTACTTTCAGAAACAGAACATACTATTTGGTCCTTATCTTTTCACTTTTCAGATGGGGAAACAGACTCATATAAGTTGGGGTTTAACCTAAGGCCATGTAGATATTTGTTGGAGATGAATTGCTCAGATAAGTATCTTTTCTATAGGTTCACAAATAGTGTGGTTTCTAAATCATAGCAGTGTACACTCCACTGAATTCCAATTTTTATTTGGGAGAGGAATTTGAGTAGGTTTCTTTGGGTAAACTATTATCAGATTGGTATATAGAAAGGAAGTAGAGATCATTTTTTTTTTGTTCTGAGTTAAAAATTAGGAATATTTTCAAGTGTATAGGCTCTCCTAAATATGTTAATATTTTTCATAAATATTCATATAGAGTGAGAAAGAAACTTGAGGTACTATATAAGCCAAAAGGTCCTATCTCTTGTCTGTTTTTGATCTGTCTTGTTCCTATACCCCTACTTCCTGCTCTTGCCTGACATGGACATGTATCTCTTTCCTCTATCCATCTTCTGAGTTTGTTTTTGTTAGACCTGGGATTGAGGTTATTACTCACTAGTTTCTAATTTATGTCCTCCTAATGTATCTTGGGTGTGGGAACCCTGGGAAGGGCAAAAACTGAGGCTGATTTCCATTTTTATTAGACCCTTCAGGGACCAACTTAATTTTCATTTGGTATTTTGTTTACAGTTTTTTAATGTACTGATTTTCTTTTTTCCTCCTCTGTCCACATGGATTTACGGTAGTCTAGTACCACACTATAATTTAGTGCCACAACATGTGTAGAGGGTGCTCGGGAAATGTGAACAATACAAAAGTACCACTTCGTTCAGAATGGCCAATCTGCAATGCTTCTCTGCCTAGCCCTAGAGAGAGGTGTTCTTCTCTCATTGTCTACTTGGATCCGACATTTTTCTGGACCAGTTTGTTTGTAGTTTTATTCAGGAGCAGTAAGTTTTGAAATAGTCTTTCTGATGTAAGCTGGCTGCTTTAACAGGGAGCATTAACTTACCTGAAGATCATATTTTTGGATGACCATATTTTAGAGTATAATAGAGAACCTGTGATTCTCCGTTTGTAGAAACAGAGTTTCAAGGTTTAAAATTTTACAAACGTAGGTATAGGGATAACTGAAAAGGGAGATATGCTTGGATCATCCTTTCAAAGTGTCCTTGAAGGAGAGAGAACATGTGAATTGTGTGTGGTAAAGTCACTGGTTGGGATACAGCAGCCTGACACTAAGGATGCTACCTATCATAGTAGCCTCCTAATGAGAGCGAATGTGAATGTATGAAATTGGAATTTATTGTGACATGCAGTGTTTTATGTGCTTGTGAATGAAGGCAAGGGGAGAGTAGGAGGAGGATTTGTTTGACCTTGTCCCTTCTTCAGCACTTGTTGAAGTGTTGACCAGGTGACCTTTTATGGCAGCAGTATGTGAGAAACAGTATCTTTCAATTGTTCTGCTGAAGGCAAGCTTCCCTGTCTCACTGTCCAGCCTGTGTTTATTGTGGTGGTTTTGCTTATTTTGTTTTAAAAAGAGAACGGGTGGATTTTCTGACTCATTAGAGTGAGGATATGCACATTTCAGACTTTTTTGGTACTGACTTGAGCCAAGAACACATTGTTTTAAAGTAAGATATTAACTTGCTACAACTAGTTTGTGCCTTTGTGACCACAAGTTAAGGTATTTCTTTTCTACATAAGAAATTACTGTTGAGAGTTGATTTCCTACCCAAGGGATCCTATAGTACTGATTACTTTCCTTCTATCCAGATGTCACCATGTCACAGGAAGCTGACTCAGGGGGAAGATTAAAGAAACTAGCTTATGATTCTGTTGCCTAGGACCGTGGTTGGCAAACTGCGGCTCGCGAGCCACATGCGGCTCTTTGGCCCCTTGAGTGTGGCTCTTCCACAAAATACCACGGCCTGGGCAAGTCTATTTTGAAGAAGTGGCATTAGAAGAAGTTTAAGTTTAAAAAATTTGGCTTTCAAAAGAAATTTCATTCGTTGTATGGTTGATATTTGGCTCTGTTGACTAATGAGTTTGCCGACCACTGGCCTAGGACATTGTTTCAAAAGTTCTGGGCATCTGAGAAAGGAAAGTACAATAAATGGTTTCCTGTTTTTTTTTTTTTAAATCCTCACCTGAGGATATGTTTTTTTAAAATTGATTTTTAGAGAGAGAGAGAAAGAGAGAGAGAGAGAGAGAGAAAGAAGGGAAGGGAGGGGAAGGGAGAGGAGGAAAGGGAAGGGAAGATGGAAACATAGATTGGTTGTGGCCCGTATGTGCCCTTACTGGTGATTGAACCTGCAACCTAGGAATGTGCCCTGACTGGAATTCGAACCCGCAATCTTTTGGTGTATGGGAAGATGCTCCAACCAACTGAGCCACCGGGCCAGGGCCAGTAAATGTTTTTTCCCCCAAATAAATGTTTTTTAAAAAAATCTTTGTCTCAGCCATATCCAGTAGCTCAGTTGGTTAGAGTGTCATCCTGATTTATCAAGGTTGCGAGTTTGATCACCAGTCAGGGTACATACAAGAAGCAACCAATGACCTAGCTGGGTGGCTCAGTGTTCGAATGTCAATAAAGCACCAAGTGGTCCCTGGTTCAATTCCCGATCAGGCCCAGGTTGTGGGCTTGATCTTCAGGGTGGGTAGGGGAGCTGCAGAAGGCAGCTGATCGATGTTTCTATCTCTCCTTCTCCCTTCCTTTCTCTCTACAACCAATAAAAACATACTTAATTTTTTTTTTTAAAAAAGAAGCAACCACTGAATAAATAAATAAATGGAACAACAAATTCTCTCTTTCTCCTCTCTCTTTCTCTCACTAAAATCAATTGAAAAAACCTTTGTCTCTTGTCTTGGTATTTACATTTATTTAAAGTATTTGTATTGAAGATAATTGTATATTATGGTTACGAAGGTCCTTCTCCTGATACATAGAAACCTTAATAAAGATGTATAAGTTATAACTAGCTCTAACACACTTATCTCAAGTATTGCCTGCTAGAGTTTTTCTTCCCAGACCTATTTATGGAGGACCATGAAAAAAATCTGATGCAAAAATTGATAAAGCTGAGTGGTAAGTACATGGGTTGAAATAATTCATAGTAAAATATTTAAAAATAAATAGAATCTCAAGAATATATTTCAAAAGACTTTAAAGCATTTTAGGGAGAAAAAGAGATTGCTCATTTGGAAGATTAGGTTCAAAATAAGAATCATTTGAGATTTTGGAATAACAGTTATGAAACTTCCTTAGTATATAGGAAATAGTGCTGGAGATGATCAGTAAATGGAAATCATTAATTTATTACATAGTCATAATAAAATATTACATAATACATTTATGACATAACTAGTGGTCTGGTGCATGGATTTGTGCACATTGAAAGGAAATTAATTAGAAGAAAGATTTGTGCGGTAATTACATTATTGCAAAAATTACATGACAAAATAGTATATATAATATAGTATTGTAAAATTAAACACGTGTACAATTGGTGCCAGTGAGAGCTTTATATGTATTGCACATGCACGAGTCAATGTTTATTTCTAAATTGCCAGTGCGCATCGTATGTACCGGCCAGTTGGATGGACGTACAGTCAGTCATTTAACCTTTTATATATATATATATATATATATATATATATATATATATATATATATATATATAGACTAGAGGCCTGGTGCACGAAATTCATGCATGGGGGGTGTCTCTGAGCCAGCCTGCACGCTCTCCAATCTGGGACCCCTCAGGGATGTCCCACTGCCTGTTATCGTTATAAAGATAACGAGCAGTTGGACATCCCTCTCACAATCCAGGACTGCTGGCTCCCAACTGCTCGCCTGCCTGCCTGCCTGATTGCCCCTAATTGCTTCTGCCTGCCAGCCTGATCACCCCCTAACCACTCCCCTGCCAGCCTGATCGACGCCTAACTGCTCCCCTGCCAGCCCGATTGCCCCTAACTGCCCTCCCCTGCAGGCCTGGTCACCCCTAACTGCCCTCCCCTGCTGGCATGGTCACCCCTAACTGCTCTCCCCTGCCGGCCTGGTTGACCCTAACTGCCCTCCCCTGCTGGCATGGTCACCCCTAACTGCCCTCCCTTGCCAGCCTGGTCATCCCTAACTGTCCTCCCCTGCAGGCCTGATTGCCCCCAACTGCCCTCCCTTGCAGGCCTGGTCCCTCCCAACTGCCCTCCCCTGCTGGCCATCTTGTGGTGGCCATCTTGTGTCCACATGGGGGCAGCCATCTTTGACCACATGGGGGCAGCCATCTTGTGTGTTGGAGTGATGGTCAATTTGCATATCACTCCTTTATTAGATAGGATATGTTTCAAAACATATTTGAAACATGTTTTTTTGGGGGTGGAAAATGATATTTCCTCTTGAAAAAAAGGTTGCTTTTCTTCAATATATCCTGCTAGATAAATAGATATATATGGTTTGTAGTTTAAATACTTAAGCTCTGTCTCACTCTCAAAGTCAAGTAAATTACAGAGCCCACAAACCTGGAATCAACTCAAGGAAACTAAAATGTTTGGCACTGTGTTATAGGTGAAAACATATTATAAAGGGGGCTTCGTGGTATTTCCAACAGTTGAATTCCATTGATTTTTTTATACTGAATTCTGACCCTTATTATGACAAATTCTCACTGTTTCATTTCCATGCCTTCCTTCTTAATTGCAAATGATGTAATTTTCTGAGATTTTGTTAATTTTAGTTACGTCTGAAAATTTAACCCACATTATAGCTGTTTAGTCCTTGTTTACCTACTTGTGATTTATGTGAATTGTAGGTCTTGGTTGCTTGATCATTGTTGAGACAACAGACTAATTGAGTCGTATTCTGCATGCCTCAGCAGCGCTGTTTGCCACCTGTGCCCCCTAGGGCTAGCAAAAACCATTGCGTCACATACCTCACTCCAGGAATTTTGGAGTATTTGGTGGTGTCTGTAGTGAATCGAATGTGTATGTTAAAATGCAGAATACCTTTGTGGATCTTCTAGATGGCACAACAATTACGGGACATATACCTTAGGATCCAGTCCAAGAAGGGGAGGGGAGAGCAAGGAGAGATGGGATGTGTAGGGTCTCTTCTAGCCAGCAGGGCTCTAAGCTTTCCATTTCAACCCAGCCACACTAGATCTGCTTTTATATGCTTTAAACTAGTATATCTTGATGGTTTATCTAAGATCTTGTTTGAAAGAATGTAATACTACTAAAAATGATGGGATATCAAAGGTCAAAAACCTTGAATTGTTCACACCAACATCAACCCCCAGATTTCTGCGGGGACTTAATGAACACATCACCCACGTGCCTGAGCATCTCTAGAGACTAGTGGACTCCATCCCGACACACATGTTGATGAATTCTAGAGTGAATGCTGGCCTCCTTCATCGCTCTTCCTACCTTAATTTCTATCAGAGAGGATATGGTATAGAATAAGCTTTAGTCCTTGTCCCTGCTGTGAAAGAGATCACCATTGTTGGCATAGATTTAATAGTAAATTGGATACGTTGGCTCTGAAACTCAGAAAGGAGATTGGACTTGGGTACTTGCATAGATTCATTCCTCATACAGGGAGGGGGAGAGAGCATAGAACAATAGTAAGATTTTAAGTCTGCCCCTTCGCCACTCTCATCTTTTAGTAGGAAGCTGATTGTAGTATCACTTCAATTTCTTTTGCAAAATGCTTATCCAAATTCTCCTATAATCACTTCTTTAATAGCAGGGCCAATTTAGATCCTTTTGGACTATTGATGAAGTTCTAGATCACAATGTTATGGCAAATGTGATTTCCATATGTCTAATACAGCAAATAGGGGATACATTTGATGTCTGTATTTGTACACTTCATCTATAATAGTAAAAGCGTAATATGCTAATTAGACTGGATGTCCTTTTGGACCACCTTCTGGACGAAGCTGGGGCTGCGAGGGAAGTCCCGGTCCCAGGTGCCAGAGGGAAGCCAGTGCCTGTAACCGGGGGAAGGAAGGCCTACTCTTCCACAAATTTTATGCATCGGGCCTCTAGTAGTAAATAACATACTTCACAGACCTGATCTCATTATAGCCAATAGTCTAGTATAATTGCCCCAGAAAGTTCCCCACTTGGGGACTTTTCTGTACTTGTCCTATTTGCTAATTACTAGTGAGTGGAAGATCAGGTATATTTTAGGATCGTATTCTTCCGCTTGTTTGATGAGATTGCCCTTGAGAATGTATTAGAATACATTTCCAAATTCATTTTGTACATCTATTGATTAACTAGTCCTGTGCTTACCTTGGGAATAGACAAATTAATGAGATGTGATCCATGAGGATGCAGAGTTTGGTAGGCAAGATGAATGTATAAATAGGTTTCCAAAGCAGTATAACAAGATGCCATCAAAGAGGTGTGATCCAAGTGCTGTGGAAGTTTGTGGGCATGAAAAACTTTTGTATTACTATAAGTTACCCAGAAATTGCTGCGTGCAGAGGACTGTGTCCTTGCAACACATGAAAGAAGACATGCAGCTGATGAAGGATTAAATATTAGAGTAGCACCATCTAATATTTAATCCTTAGATTAGGTTCTAAGCCTGATAGATTTAGATTATGCACCCCCACCCCCCGCCCCGGCATATTTAGATTATTGCACCAAGAAAATTCTGTAAATAACTGAAGATATGGAGACAACTGAACTGGAAACTGTTTTTGATCTTTGCTACCCAAAGAGCATATTATACATTCATATAATAACCAGTAAAGCGGAAGCCCATATATACTTCTGACAGTGTGACCTCAAACTATGGGTCTATTAAAGTGGTAATGTTTTTTGATTGATCTGCATTCTTGAGTTATTTCACTAACACCTCCAATATCATATGAAAAATGTAGTTTGGCAAGATCTTCAAACAACTGTTGAATAATAGTGGTAGTAATTAACCAGTACATAAGACTGGAAAAATGCTTTAAGAATTCTGTCACATACCATTGTTCAAGCAAACCGTAACTATAGATAACAAGACCTCAGTTTGGCTTGTAGTTATTCATAGAGTTGTTATTCTTTTCTCATACATCATCTATATTGTCTCTGAGTCTAGGAGGCTAAGACACAAATGACTATTGTCTTGAATTGAGACTGTTGCAGCTAATCAAAGGATAAATTGTACCTGTGCTCTGTGTGGAGTATTGGTTGTAATCTGTCCTTTGCAGCTAGAGCTGCATAAAACGATAAAAAAAAAAAGAGAGTGGTGCACAAGCAGCTCTCGTTTTGTCTCCTTTGTTGAGCTCTTACTCCCAAATTGTTTTTAATATTTTTGCAATTTTTAAAAGACTTTTGTAGAACACAGTAGGTTGGCTTATTAAAGAGATTCCTCCTCTTTTATGAATTCATATTTTCTTCCCACCCCCATTTTATACTATGTGCCTGCCACATACGAATTAATCTATGTCATGGGATCGCCTCATAATCTTTCTTTAGAAGTCTCTCATTCCGAGAGATTATTTTTCATTTTGAATGTGTGAATAATCTCAGTTTCCTGAGTAGCATCAGTATTACTGTTGGAACTCAGGTGAAATTTTGCTCCTAATTCCTCAGTTCTCTAGGTTCCACTTCCATTATTGTCTGGTTAGTTGCTGGTATTTTCCTCACTCTCATTTTACCATCATCTGTGAATATTATTAATGTAATGTTTACTGCCTTTTGAAAATTATTAATGAAGAAAACTGTGAAATGGTACTTTTTATCTTTAATAGTTGAGGCTGTGAAAGCATCAACTGCAACGGAAGGGTCTTTCTCTAATCTGCGCCTCTGTAGTGCCTCTGTGATACGCCTTGAAATGATAGTGCTCTCATGTCTCGCAGCTAGTTCACACTGAAAGGATATAATCATCTGTTTGATATCACAGCCACTTCCCCAGCTACTGATTGTGATGTCACACATCAAAGACTATTCTCTCTCAGCAGGAAGACGCTGGAGAGGAGCTGAATCCCCATGATGAACTATCATCCTATTCAAAGCTGGTCAATTCATGAAGAAAAGTAGCCATAATAAGCATCAAATATGCCAGCTAGTTGAAATATCCAGTTGAATTAAGCTTGGAAAACTTTTCCATTATACTGGAATGTTAAAGAAGGCCTTTCAAAAATTTTAAGGAAAATTTGAAAGTTATAGTAATGCAGATGCCAGTAAACATGTAGTGCCAGTGCCATTAAATAAAATGTTAACACTTAAAAATGAATTGAAGGTATAGTTCTAATTTTATATACAAAACTATGTTGCTTGCTATTTCAGACAAAGTTAACATACGAAGTCAACAGAGACACTAAATGGAAGTACTTTATTTTGACCTGAATACCTACTTTCATTTTCTCATGGGTTAAATAAGAAGTTTATAGCTTTTGGATGTTTTAAAATGTGAAGAAGATGAGGATATAGTGATAAATATCATTGCAAGGACAAAATATTTGCTCCATTTCTATGAAGCATTCAATGACACACAATCCTATTATTTTTATAATATACTTTTATATAGCATGCATAAAATACATTAGGCAGTCATTGACTACTTCCCAAGAACCTTCAACATTTTTTTAAGTTGTTAAATCTGTCAACACAAGGAAAAAACTTCCATAAATCAAATCTTCAGGTACTAGCATAAAATTCCTTGTCCATTTGTACCCATGGGATACTAAGCAATTTTCGACTTTTTAATACATAATTGATAAAATTAGCTAATTGATGAAATTTATCTAATTGATAAAATTAGCTAATATTTTTTATTTTTCACTAAAATGAAGAGGAAAATGTAGGTTAGTCCACATTACTATAGTGTTTTAAAAGCTATTTTTAAACTTCAATGATCATTATTCAGAATGGGTTATGATAGAGAAAAACCTTGATTTAGATGGGAAAGGAAATGAAGACTCATTGGGACTGTTGCTGACCAGAATGAAAGGGGAGGGGAGTTGTATCGGTTTGCCCATCGATGGTCATTACGAGATAAGTCATAGAAGCAAAGTCCCCAAACTGGTGGGATATGAGTCTCTGAATGTTACAATGAAGGCATCAAATCCAGAAGACTTCAGAAATATAATTTTATACCCCCTTCAATTCTATTCATTGGAAACACATTGTTGAACATAATATTGTTACTCTCATAGTTTTTTTGCTAAATAAAGTTAATTAAATTATTCAATTAGTTGAAATATTAATATTTTCCCTTACCAAATACATAATATACAGACTTTCAAGGCATATCAGTTTACAAAATATATCATAATAAGGAGGAAAAGATGAAAAGAATTAAAGATTCAGGTAAATCTCAATGTAGGCAAAAAGTAATACTTTACTTTTAGTTAGAGCTGGTAATACAAAGTAACTATATTTAAATTTCTTAATAAATAAACATTTTTTTTGCAACAGATTGGTACATTACACTGTCACTGCTTATATTTAAATTGCTGCTTTCTTTTGGTCCTGGAAATAGATGGGTGAATTTCTATAATAAATTCAGATGCAAAAGATTTATGATATTTAAGGTTATTTATAGATTGCCTTGAAAAGAGTGATGGGATCATGTAATTTTCTCTATTAAAATTAGAAAAGAAAGAATTCAGTGAAATAGAAGAGAATAGTTTCAAATTTTACTGTTTTTTAGACAAGTACTGAAAATTACTTCTGATAAATTTCCTTGTATTGTCAGATCTCCATAGTTAGGTGTGATTTGCTTTTGTTTGTTGTAGAATTTCTTTATGAAAAGATTGGCTTTTGAACTTTTCCTATTGAAGTTATAAGAAAACTAATAGGGTTGAATTTTGGCTAAAAATCTATGTAGGGAATTAAAATTCTGACAATTCTCTCTGTGTGTGTGTGTGTGTGTGTGTGTGTGTGTGTGTGTGTGTGTCTAGAAGACTCCTTATGGGGTGATTTCTAGGGAATTTCTAAAAGGCACTGTACCCTTTAAAATTCTTTGATGGCTTCAGTAGTTCTTTGCATTTTACAGTTTGGACCATTGATCTGAGTTAAAACTGTTAAAATACCAGACATCTTTTTGTTCTATTGTTAACTCAAAAAAATGTCCTTATTTAGTCTCTTATAAAAATATGCCCAGGACCTTCAGGGTAAATTCAGCCCATTCCACTGGGGGTTATACCCAGTTCACTAGAGATTGTTTTTCTTCAGTGTGAAGGAGAGTGACAGCACAGTCTGCTCTTTTTTTGTTATGACAAAAATCAGTCATTGAGCTTTGTCCTTTTGCATTAATAGAAATAATATAAAACACGCATTAATTTTTTCCTGTTTTACCAAGTGCCTTCGGAAACAAATTTCATTTGAATATGTTCAGTTAATAGCATCTGTGAATGGCTCTTGTGCCCCATTTAGGGCTCTCTCCATGCATTTTTTCCAGCCATTAAATAACACAAAATTGGGATTTTAAAAACGAAGACAAAGATGGGACCAAGCCAGTAAAAATTGAATGGGATTACTTGGGTGTTTTATTATTATAATTAGCATAAGTGAAAATAAGACTTCACCCCAGAAGGCTTGAGTTTGCATAAGGATTGCATAAAATTGAAATCTCCCAGCTCATTCACAGCATCAGCAGGTTTCATAGTCCACATATAATTTAGTGCTATAAAATTAAATCTTACCTGGTAATGGTTCGTTTGAAGCTCAGTGATTTGAAACTCTGGCTGGAAATTGTAAGCTTCGATACCTGAGATGCCTTCTCTACGTGCCTTTCGTGTTTTCTTTGCCACTGTGTTTGATTTCTTGCAGTGCCTGTATCTGTATTCCTGGTAATCCTGTAGCATTAGTCAGGGCAGCATGCAACAGATGAAGATTCCATTCGGATAGGGTTATAGAAATGAGGGTGAATTTTGCCTTTATCTGATGGCAGCAGTTGATCTGACCACGGACAACCTGAGTGTTCAGAACTTATTAAAAATTCATTGAGTGTTTCAGCAATGAGCAATCCTGGTTCTTTCTATAGACGTTTTGCCTTCTGGAAAAGTTCTGTCCATATTTCAGGATTATTCACCCTCCAGAATCAAGTTGCTTAAGAAATTATCTGGACAGAAGCATTCCTTGTTTTTCCCAACT
Source organism: Plecotus auritus (assembly GCF_963455305.1). Classification (NCBI taxonomy): domain Eukaryota; kingdom Metazoa; phylum Chordata; class Mammalia; order Chiroptera; family Vespertilionidae; genus Plecotus; species Plecotus auritus. The sequence continues at coordinate 80,017,603 of NC_137770.1, read as the reverse complement.
TTTCAGTCCATTAGCTTCTTTCTGTAGAGACTGAAGGGATTTCTTCTGTCCTCCTCATGCTTCTGTAACACACCGTTCTGCTACACTTTTTTGTAGGGAGGGAAAAATCCAAAAGGAAGTACAGCTTTATCATATCTCCGGACAGTGAGTATGGTTGGCATGAATGAAGAGCTGATGTGAGCTATTCAAACCAGACAGCACACTGATGGGATGACGCTTTCATACATAATAAGCCCATTAATTACTTCTCTGATGGACAGCAGTGTGCCTGAAAGGGAACGAGGAGGGAGCAGATGATCGCACTTGGCTTGCTAGGTGCTCTCGAGCAGCTTGTCACTGACAAGTGGATCCAGGAGAAGCTGCAGCTCTGGAATATGATCAGGTGGAATGGGCTAGAGGTGTTTCGGCAGACAGTTAAGTGACGTATCTTGGAAGGAAAAAGAGAGCAGAGCACAGAGTTAGCTGGAATAAGGTTCTAACATGCTTTTGAAAATGTTCATTTTCTCCTGTTAGACCTTTTGGCTGGAGGAAAGGACTCTGCATTTAACCTATGCATTGTTTGCAGATTTTGCTGAGCTCTTTCCTCATGATATAGTTTTCCCTAAAGGAGGGAAATCATTTTTTAAAAGTCTTGAGATAGAAAAGTGTGTCATGAGTTTTGAAGATTTGTAGCAGGGAAAAGGCTGCTTTCTGGGAGAGGCAAGCCTGTTTTTACACATCTTTGGGCACATGCATTTTATTGTTGTGGAAAAAGCATTTCGAGTCAACACTAGGTAGACAATTTTAGTAGGGTCTTCATTTACAATGTTTCTTAAATTAGATGGGATTCTGAGTAGCTGTATAAAAGAATAGATCTAAAAATGACAACTTCATGATTTTTGTACTTCATTTTATTAAATATCAAAAGATCTTTTTTTTCTACTTGCCCACAGAGTCTGGAGTGTTTCTAGACAATAGAATGCTTATGTTTTAAAATTAGGAAAAATATCAAACATATATAAAACTATGAAAATATAATATGTGAACTTCTATAAACCCATTGCCCAGATTCAGTCATTACCAAGATGTTGCCACATTTAGCCTCATTTATTATTATTTTTTAGCTGAACTATTTTAAAACAAATCTCATTTCATCCCCACATACTTTAATATGTATATTTTAAAAATGTGGACACTTTCCCACATGTCCACTGTGCCATTATCATACCCAACAGTAGCAATAATTAAAATTAACAGTAATTAACAGTGGGGTTGATTGTTAATAATTCTTTGGGGTCATATAATCATAGATTTTTTTAAAAATTAGATCTAGACACAGTCCACACTTTGTAACTGGTTATTAGGCCTTAGAATTTTAAACATTGACTTAGATGATCACATATGGGAAAGAAGTAAAATTCCGTTTTATAGTGGTCTTCTCCATACACTTACAATATGAATATCTACATAAGAAAACATATCTCTAGAATATTTTCTTGAAGTTTTTCCACTTAACATTATTCATGATACTGAAAAGGGATGCCATTTTTATAGGGTAACAATTGACCCCTGGTTAGATTCATTGCTTCCTCTAAGTTCTTCTTGACTTGGTCTGGAGGATGTGGTTCATGATTCTGCCCCATGCTGTTGAGGCTCCCTTGGGGGCTGGACAAATTCAATCAAATACATTCCAGGGCCAGTTCTACTTCATTGCTTGAAAAAGACCATTTTGCTTGTTTGCCTCATCAAAAACAATAGGACATCTCTATAATATACTCCAAGTGTTAAGCCAATGATTATGAAGCCATTTCCAACATTTGAATGTGACTTAGAGTTCTGTGAAGATCTAGAAAGAGAGAAGTAAAAATCAGATGGCCCCATTGTGTTCATGAGGACCACTGCCTATAATACTATGTGATTATACATGGTTGTATTATATTGATAGATAAATTATTATATATTTTTCAACAATATCAGGTTTCCTCCCCTATGAATTTCTATTTCCTATAAGATTTGAACTCCCAGCTCCTTTCTGAAAAAGCAAAGCCTTTGTCCGGCTGCCCTCTCTTCTGCTGAAATTCATTCTCATGTATATTCTCCCTGTTTATCTTCCCCCAACCTCCATCTTCCAAGTTGGCTAGATGAGGGAGAATGTGAAGGTGAAATATGGGGAGCCATTAAAGGGGCATGGATGGGAATTATACCTAAGCTCAAAGCCACTACTGAAGACCATGCTCCCATGTCTATTCGAACCTTCCAGAGGTCTTTAGATCATGTTTCCTGTCATATGTCATGTTATGGCGTGATTGTTTAGTAGCTTTATGTAGCACTCTATTTTTTACATTATGCCCTGTCTCATATCTTGCTGAACAAGGAGTATAGGTATGTGTTTATTACCTACATATGTGCTTTACTGAGAGCTCAGTAAGTGGTTACTATGACCATTATATATAGATAAGCTAAATAGAAAAAGGAGAGCCAAATGCTTCTTTTTCTAAGTTTTCTTTGTAATTTTTCTCCTCAACATGTACTTTGCAAATGTCCAGGTTCCACTGTATGGTTGGTGAGAGTGGTTCTAGAGGGAACTAGATGAATAGATTGTGAGTGCATTTTTGGGTGCAAGTCCCCATTCAATTTCAAATCATCATCTCCCAGTGGACTAACTACAAATGGAATTAATAGGAAAACATTGGCCGAAGCAGTGACCTGTAGAGTTCCAAACCTAAAGTAGGAGACCTCTGCCACTGTGAGAGTCACTTTTCCAAGATTTTGCTGTTGGTATTCCTGATGTTGATCTTGTTTTTAGGAGCTACATTTATTTTTACTTTTCTATAGGAATGAACTTGATGCTTTGAAGGAAGGAATGGTCTCTGTGAATAATATTGTTCAGCAATCTAGAAGATCTAGTAGTTAGTGGAGTGGCTGGCTTGTTCTCCCCACCCCAAACCCCCATTTGAGGGGTTCTCTTTGATGTGTGTAATAAAGCACAATTTTCTTTTGTTCAGATGTTTCAACTCCCATTATTGTCATGTTTAATCTAAACTCTCCCATTTCCACTATGAAGTTGATCAAACAACTTCAGAAGTTTCATAGGCATCATAGATTTTTAAAGAGCTTTATATATAAGATAAAAATCTCCCCCTAAAGTTTTTTTTTTTTTTAAGGTATGTTTGGTCCATACCTAGAAGTATGCTCACAGCTGTTTTTGAGTCTTTGTGAAATTATAACTGCTTTTATAAAGAAAAAAGTAAAAAGTATGTCTTTCATTTCTTAGATGAATAGGATTTGTGATTAAAGATTTCATCTGTGGCAACTACTTTTTTTTAGGGCATTTTAAATATTCATAATATCAATTAAATATAATTATTTTTCAGTTAATGTACCAAGAAAAAATGTTGCATTTTAAAAGAGTATTGTAGAATCATGAAAGCTCTTTCTAAAATAAATATGTTTGATGGCTAGAACTTGTGATGTCTTGATTTGAACTAATAAAGCTGTAATACCAACAAGTTAAGCCTTTGGAATTAAGTTGTAAAAGTAAATAAATTGAATTGCATGAAAAAAATATGCTTGCCAGGCTGGTGTGGCTCAGTGGTTGAGCATCAACCTATGAACCAGGAGGTCACAGTTCCTGGTCAGGGCACATGCCTCGGTTTCAGGCTTGATCCCCAGTAGGGAGTGTGCAGGAGGCAGCTGATCAATGATTCTCTCTCATCATTGATGTTTCTATCTCTCTCTCCTTCTCCCCTCCTCTCTGAAATCAATAAAAATATATTTTTAAAAATGCTTGGCTGCTGCTCTTGTTAAAGATGTCAAATCTTTGTTGGCTTACACGGGTCAGAGCTCATTGATTGTAATAATTGACAAATACTTGATTCCTTACTGGGTACATGACACTACTCTAGGTTCTTTGAATGTATAATGTATCTATTTTTCATAGCTTTGAGGCAGAAACTGTTATAATTTTTACTTTATTTTTTTTTAATTTTATTTTTCAATTACAGTTTACATTTAGTATGATTTGGTGTTAGTTTCAGGTGTACAGCATAGTGGTTGGACAATCATGTACTTTACTAAGTGTTCTCCCTGATATTTCCAGCACCCACCTGGCACCATCCACAGTCACTTTTGTTTTATAAGGAGGAAACTGAGATGCAGAGAGGTGAAGTAACTTGCTCAAGTTGGCCCAGCTAGTTAGACCATGAATTGTGTTATGAATCCAGTGAGATTCCCTTACTGAGAAAAAGATCAGGGAGACATGCCCTTTAAGTGTGAGACTCTTGAGTATAATTTTGAGAATGGTACCTCTTCAGCATAACCAACATTCTATCAAAATGGGGTCTGCAGTTTCTCTGAGATCACAGATGACTGGCAGATGACCCTAGCAGTTGACTATCTTTGAGAAAAAGACAGTGAATTTAATATAGAAGGACTATTTCCATCCTAGCTCCCATGCTTAGAATTTATAAAGGGGTGATTTTCTTTTTCTTTCAAAATTGTTTACTTTATTCTTTTATAGCCCCTCAAGTAACAATATATTTTAGAATACTAGTCATTTATGTTTAAAGACATTTAAACTGAGTGTGGTGCTATGAGAGGCTTATGAACTAGATTTGTTGTACTTTATAATAAAACCTAATTATTAAGAAACAAAGGGGACATATGTAATACTCTCAACAATAAAGATTAAAAAAAAAGAAATTGCTTTCTTCATAATGTATCACAATCATATAAACTGTGTCTTTGCCTTCTTATTTGGGCTTGTTTTATGCTTATTTTTAAACTTCTTTAGATCATTATTACTCTGTCACAGCACTGCCTAGGGCCTTAACCTGTTCCTGGTGTTTGGTCCTTTCCAGTCTGTCCTCCTCCAGATTTTGACTTCTCTTAGTGAGGTGCAGACACCACTAGAGATCTCCAGCCCACACAGTAGGAAGTTCTGATTTTGCTGGCACACCCTACTCAGTGGAATGGATATGTCCCTTGGGAGATTGGTTATTAATATTTCTCATTAAGTATTTATTACGTGCTTCTTATGTTCCAGGTCCTAGACTAGGCTATGTCCTGGGGGTAAATTAAAAAAAAAAAAAAGGTAAGGTCTCTGCCTCCAAGAACCCTGCAGTCTAGTGAGGACACTGAAGTGTGGGCACATGGTGGTCACAGAGCACTTGTTAGGCACGGCCAAGTCACATCCTTTTAGATCCCAATTATCAGGGTTGTTGAGACTTCCAGGTTTAGCAGAGTCACTCATACTCTTGACCTTCTCTGTAGCTCTTCATCATCAGTGAGGTCACTTCTGCTTTCTTGGTGAGCCTGATGCTGCATCTTAATGGCTCCTGCCAGCCTGATGCTCAAGGGCAAGTAGGGTTATTTGGCTACGTTCCGGGTTTTGCCTCTGATGCCTTTCTCAGCAGCAGATCTTTAGGGAAGCACTTCATAAGGAGTCAGTCTCTCCCAATCCCAGGGAACAAGGCACCCCCCACAATTTGGCACATTTCCATTTTGCTTTGTTAGAGATTTCTTTTAAGAGAGGGTCTGTGTCCTATTTGCATTTCTTATAGGTTAGGGCAGTGGTCGGCAAACTGCGGCTCGCGAGCCACATGCGGCTCTTTGGCCCCTTAAGTGTGGCTCTTCCACAAAATACCACGGCCTGGGCGAGTCTATTTTGAAGAAGTGGCGTTAGAAGAAGTTTAAGTTTAAAAAATTTGGCTCTCAAAAGAAATTTCAATCGTTGTACTGTTGATATTTGGCTCTGTTGACTAATGAGTTTGCCGACCACTGGGTTGGGGTGTTTAAGTAAAGAAGTGTCTCATGGTAACATGTTTGTGCACTTACTCTGCGTGAGCCAAGAAAAGCCCCTAGCACAGTGCCTGGCACATAGAGGGCAAGTGTTCGCTGTCAGCAGTTGTCATTATTATGATGGAACTTGATTTAATTTTAGTGCTGGAAGGGCCTTCAGAGATAATTTAGTTCATTTCATACAACAGGTTTTAGTCTTTTTTCCCTTTTTCATTCAGGCTGTATAACTGCAGTTGTTATCTCCAGTGCTATCTGTTCCATATTGGGAAGGCCAAAATTTTGACTCAGTCACTATCAACTTATCGATTACAGGATTTCATAAGAATTTGTATGTGGATAAATATTTTGAACAAAATGGCAATTTTGAACTTTAAAAGAAGTTAGGGGTGAAATTGGGAAAGGCCTAAAAATATTTCAACACAAAAACAGTGATCTAGAAAGCCAGGCAATTTGTTCATCTTTTATCTGAAGCAAGAGTTCAGGGGAATTCTGAAAATAACAGGTTAATGGCCTTTTAGAGGTTAGACCTACAGTTTTTTAAAGTGTAGAATTCTTAAATACTCTGGTGAACAATTATTGAAGAAAAAGTAGCTTGGTTTCAGAAATGAGTAACGATACGGATAAATAGAAACTATTGGGTTATATTTTAGATTTAAAAAAATATTTGGACAAAGTTTATGCCTTAAAGTTGTCAAAAAATAATTAGCCACTTTTTTTTGAGCTTTAAAATTGCATTTCTTATGCCTCCAATCTTTGGAATGTTAAAACAAGTCAAAATAACCTTTGGACTGGAACTAAAGCAAAATTGTGCCCCAAAGAACTGTTTGCAAAGATAACAAGAAATCAGTTATTCTGACTACTGGACTAGAAATTAAAAACATTGCTTGGAATTAACATCACTATGCTATATATCTGCACCAATAGAAATGCCTTTCTTCTATGGATGTAATTGCTCACTTTCCCTTTCTCATAAATACCCCATTGCCTTTGTCTCCTAATCAGAACACTGTTTGGGCTTCAGCCTGAATCAGTGCATCCTGATCTCAAAGACTTGTTGCCTCTCACTTTGAAAGGCCTTTTAACTTTTAGATAAGCAAAGTCTATTTAAAAAACCTTAATAAATAGCTAAATATATAAATGATCTTGGGTATCTTTAAGTGAATAGGTAATTGTCGGAACCAGCAAGAGAACTATAGGAATAGACATCAGCTATTGCAATTGGAGGAGTTTTGGGGATCCTTTAATAAGAGAAACTTTTCAGTGAACATTTTAATAAATTAATTGAAAGGTAAAGGTAAGAGGAAAGCTCTAAGATTCTCGGTAATATATAATGCCATTCAGGATGAGTCCCAGGGTAAGGCATATGAGTGAGAAATGGTATTTGCATTTAGTGTGGGCGGGAATAAGTGAAAATAATCTCGATAATAACTATGTGATGATATGCAGGAAAGTGAGGGGGTGGTAATAGGAAGGTTTTCAGCAGGAGCATGCCTTAAACATGCTTTTCTGTTTTTAAAGGATCTCTCTGAGTCCTGTGTGTCATGGTAAGAAATTGGTAGACCAGCAAGGAGATTATTGTGATGATTTAAGCAAAATATGATGGTTTCTATCTTAGTCCACAGACTGGGTGGCTTAATCAACAGGCATTTGTTTCCCACAGTCCTGGAGCCTGGGAAGCCTGTGCTCAGGGTGCCGGCATGGGCGGGTTCTGGTGCGGCCTCTTCCTGCCTTGCCCATGCCTCCTCCTTGCTGGGTCCTCACATAGCGGAGAGAGGGGACTCTGGTTTCTCTGCCTCTTCTTAAAGGGCACTAATCCCATCATGGAGGCTCCACTCTCCTGCCCTCATCTGGACCTAATTACCTACCTCCCTAAGGCCCCACCTCCTAATACCATCACACAGGGGATTAGGGATTCAACGTGAATTTAGTGCATAACAGTTCCTTAGACTAAGATAAAAACAGGAAAGGAAAGAGATAGACAGATTAAAGGAATCTTTTGGAGGTATAAAAGATAGAACTTGCTGATGAATTGGCTGTCTGGGTGTGATGGAGAGTGAAATGTAATGACTCAAATGTGTCTGGGGTAACTAACCTCGGCTGGAGATGCCATTGGAGAAGCTGGGTGGGGAGCAGCTTTGGGAAGGGGAAGATCAAGGGAAAGAATATTGAACAAGACGGTGGTGGATCTGGTAATTCTTACCTTCTCAGACACTGAGGCATGTGAAAGAATACTGTATAATCATTGCATTGAGAATCAATATACTCCTTTATGTTATAGGTATTTTTGGAAATAGGTATTTTTCTTGTATTAAGTGATGTTTTTTTCTTGTCTCTGCTATTTACACGCCACAGATACTTATCATAATTCTCTCCTTGCAGGTATTCCAGGGAGGTAGGAAAGTAATTGATCTTTCAATTTTCCTGTAGGGGCTGTGGCTTGAAAAACACACTGGAGGAATAAATGGGGTGTACTCCTCCATGCCTCCTTATTCCCCAACCTGGTTGAGAAAAATTTCTTTCTTTAACTTCTATGAATGCTTTTGACCTGCCCAAGTTATTATTTTTTATCCAAATTCTTCAATGGTTTTTAATTTCTTGGTCGCATTGGCTTATTGACAGGAAGGGCTTTTCCTTCTCAGATAGTCCTGACACCCAATTTTTCTAGATAAGAAAGCTGCACATCTGCAAGGTTGGCACTTACTCAAGGATGCAGATCTTGCAACAGGTTAACAAGCAGATAAGCCCCAAGAATTGGAATCCCAGCCTATAGTTCTTTCCATGGGACATACTGTTTACTTAATTTTTCTCATAAGAGAAATTCTTATGATTAAGAAATAAAATGTCTTACAAGAAATGCTTGATAAGTTAAAAATGGTTATATTGTTCTGTAGAGATATTTCATATTTGTAAGTTGATAGGATTGATACATCGTCCTCAGGAGAACAGTTTAACACCTAAACTAACTGCACTGTTCTAGGCACAGGTTGTACAAAGGTGACTAAGGAGGAACTCTGTTCCCAAGCAGTTGACATGGAGAGGGGGAGACAAGCATCTAAAAGTACAACGTTGTCCCTAGTGTGATACTCACTAAAGTAGCCACAGGGTTGGAGATAAGATGGGGCTTTCGAGCCAGAGGAAATAGATAGTTTCGCCTGGAGAGACCAGGGAGGTTTTCTAGAGGCGGTGCATTAAGCCGAGTTGGCGAGGTGCTTTTTGAATCCCTTCAGTAGACTTAATTCTAAGAAGCCCACTTTATTTTTCTGGTTTATTGCAGAAACACTAACAAGAGGCTTGTTGTGTACTAAGTGAAGAATGTGATTTGAGATTATATATAAAACATTGCAAACATTTCTTATGGGTATGGCAACAAAACCTGCCCCGCACACACAGACTCTCTTTTCCTCTTTTTAACCCATGTATTCTAGTTGCCATAACAACCTGATTATGGTAGTGCACTTGTGACTATGGTTGAGATTGTGTCAGCAGTTCCTTTATAAGCTGCAATTTTCAGGATTTTAAATTCAATGTCATGTTCTCTTCAGTGACATGAAAGTTCCATCTATCTATTGATTTCATTTTCCAGTATAGTTGAATACCCAAGTCATTCTCCCTTCCCCTCCTGTTGAAAAAGTCCACATATTCAGTGCTCAGGATTCTGCTTTGGTTTTCGAATATTTTTTTGCTAAAAGAAACCTCCATACCTGATCAAGTTCTCTTCCTTTATAATGAGGAAATTGAGGCACCAGGAGGTTAAATAATTTGCCCAAGGGCAAATAATTCAAAGGAATTTAGTAGTCAACACACTCCCACACTGGTAGTGGTCAGCAGCAGCCCGTACTTAGTGAAGCCCTTCGGCCTTTGATTAAATCTCACAATGACATGCCTTTAATTTACTTAAATATGTGTCTCTTTGTATATTTGATGTAGGTCCTTTCTCATCTAATAGCATTCTTTTGTCACACACAGTCTGGATTGAGAAAATTTGTTGATATGTCTGTCCAATCTCCACTAAATTGAGCTTCTCAAAGTCAGCCACCATGCTTTACCCATTTGCTGGGGAAGAACAGCTCAGCCTCTTCTTCCTTCTTGCTGTGACTCACTTCACCTGGCTTCTCATCTTCTTAGTTGCCTGTTTCTAGTTCCTAGACCTAATGATCTGTCATGGGTGTGTTGTCATTTGACTTTTCCATGAAAGCATGAGAGGAAGAGATGGGGACAGAGGAAGTGAGCAGGACTCCTAGGCAGAAGGAGAAGCACATGAAGTGTGGGAACTTGAGGGAGCTGGCATTTTGAGGGCTGTTACTTGGACTGAAGTATATAGTGGTCAGAGACAAGTTGGAGATACCAAGGGGCCTGGATATAGACTCGTACTGGACTTCCTGCTAAGGAATTTGAACTTTAGTAGGTAATAGAGACTGATTGAAAGGTCATAAGGGGAGTGATATGGGATTACCTAAAACTACTAGAATTGAAGACCGAAATGTGAATAACAAAAGTGAGGCATAGATAGATACACATTCCCAAAGTAGAAAAATGTTAATGCACAGAAGGAGCAATGAATTCTGCCTGGGGTATAATGATGGGGCACTTTTACAAAAGAGGTGATATTTCAGCTGGATTTTAATGGGTAACTGGGATTACACTAGGCAGTGAAGTGGGAGATGGCATTGGAGAGATGAGAAGCAGTTTGAACAAAGGATTGGAGGCAAGGACATGCTTGGCGCACTGATGTTGGTGCGGTGTAAGGTCTGAGGGGGCCAATGGCTCGAGATAAGTCTGGATATGTAGGCTTGTAAAACGTTCGCTAAAGGTTTTTGGTGCCTCATCAAAGAGTGCAGACTTCATGTTCTGGAATAGATAGAAGGAAGCCATGGTCTTTCAGAAGGAGCAAGAAGGCATTGAGCTGACATAGAGATATAGCTCTGGCAATTTAGAGACTGCCACAGACAAGGAGAGAGGTAGAGGTCCCTATTCTACTAGACCAGGTCAAAAGTGAAGGTGCCTGTTGAAATAGGGTGCTGGGATTAGAAGGATTAGAAATGGAGGGTAAGAATTGAAGAGCAGACACTGTCCCCTACTTTGAACAGGAAGCACCAAGGTCACAATTAGCAATTATGTGGACTTTAGCCTTCTCCATTTTGTTTTGTTTTTGCCCCCAGCTTTATTGAGTAGTCAAGAATTGCACATAATTAATATGTACAGTTTGGTGATTTTTGGACATATGTATATAATCATGTTACCACCAACACAGTCAAGATAATAAACATATCCATAACCTCCAAAAAAACCCACAAAAAACAAAAAACAAGAATTGAAGAGTGGAGACATTTCAGAAGTAAATTTATTTATCAGATGTGGTGATTGACTGCAGAGAGCAAAGGAGGGGAAAGATTGGAAGAGGGAGTTTTTTCATTCAAGCTTCTAGGTGGATTATTTTGCCATTTATCAAGGTAAGGAAAACAGGAGGAGGAGATAGATTTGGGTTAAAGATAATATTTAAAGAATTATATCCAAATTTTAAAAATTCAGGTGTAGTTTACTTACAAAATGCTCAGATCCTAGGCAAACATTTTGATGAGTTTTGACAATTGTGTACACCTGTGTAATCACCTCTAAAACAAGTTGTAGAATAGGGGTTCTCAACCTTTAATGCTAAAGAGACATCTGGATGACACCTCCACAGTTTGTAGCACCCGCCCCCAGAGTTTCAGATCCAGGAGGTCTGGGGCAGGGCCTTGAGAATTTACATTTCTAACAATTCCAGGTGCTGCTGGTTAAGGGGCAGCACTTTGAAAATTGCTGAACTTTATGGTCACATCAGAAAGGCTTTTTTCTCTCTTCCTTCCTCCCCAGGGAACCATGGTTTGATTTATATCATCATGATTAGTTTGCCTGTTCTTGGGTGGCCTACAAATGAAAATATATAGTATATAATCTGGCTTTTTTTCACATGATATAATGATTTTGAGATTCACCCATGTTGTTGCATTTAGTTTATTCCTTTTTATTGCTGAAGAATATTCTGTCATATGAATACAGCACCATTTGTTTATTGCCTCATAGACATTTGTTTTAGTTCCAGTTTTGGGCTATTATGAATACAATTTCTATGAGCATTTATGTACAACTCTTTGTGGCCATATGTGTTTGTTTCTCTTGGGTAAGTAGGAGTAGAAATGCTGGGTCATAGGGTTGATTTATGTTTCATTTTCTAAGAAATTGTCAGATCATTTTTTCATAGTGGTTGTAAATATAACTAGTTGAATTTTGATTAAATATTAATTGAATATAGTGAGGTTGGTAGATATTGACTAGACCAGTGGTCACCAACCTTTTGGACCTCACGGAACACCAGTTGGCGACTGCTGGACTAGACTGAGGGACTTTTGTCAAAGAAGAAAGGGCTGGGTGGACAGGGAAGTTTGGCAAAACTACCCTTTGGGTCATACACTGAGGTAATCAATAGAGATGCATCTCTTCTGCAAACCCTAAGAAAATTTAAATCTGTGGTTGGTCTTAAAAAATATAAATCACTATTTATTCAAAGAACACTTATTAAGCAGTTACTGTGTTCTGGTCACACGACAGTACATTGGTCCCAATACCTACCCTGATAGAGTACATTCTTGTATTTTAAGAAGGTTTAAGACAATCAATGTCTTAAGTTTAACCTGCTCTTAAATCTAGTTTATCTGAATGTCATTATTTCAGAAATCCTATGTACCAGAAAATCCTGACATAAGCAAAAATCCTCAAACCACCAAACTCCAAAGTATTTCAAGTCATTGGGAAAAAGATGGATTTGTAAATCAATGATGTTGGTCCAAGTGGAGTCATCGCCTGGGAAAAGAAAAGGGGTTAAAAACTCACACTGTATAACAGGATAAAGTCTTTGTGGGTCAAAAATTTTAATATAAATTTAAAAATTCATAAAAATACTAGAACAAATCACTGACAAATTCTTTCTGAGTGTCAGAATGGGGAAGGTCTTTCTAAATATCGCAAAGTTCAGAAAGCGTAAAAGAAAACACTGAAATTTGATTAATAAAAATTAAGAATGCCTGCATGGCAACAATCATAATGAAAGCCAAAAGACAAATGATTATGTGCATGGAGGTGGGGTTGGTGGAGAGGATCATCACTTATATCAGTGGTCGGCAAACTGCGGCTCGCGAGCCGCGGTTTGCCCTCTGTTGACGAATGAGTTTGCCAACCACTGACCTAGACTCTCGATTCCAATAATTACAGGCTGTTGTTGTTCCTTGTGATTAAGCCCCTAGAACTGATTTCCAATGTATATGATGAGTTTTAACAATCTTATTAAAAAAGGGCAAAGGCTGTGAGCAGACTGTTCACAGAAAATGAAATGCAAATAAATGAAAAATGCTCAACCCACTCATGATAAGAGAAATGCAAATTGAAATTAAACTGAATACCTATTTTCAGCTATCAGGCTGTCAGAGATCAGAAAGTTTGATTAAACACTGTTGGCAAAGGTGAGGTTGGGTAGTTGGAGAAGGGCATTTGGGTTGAAGGAATGGCAGGAGCAGAGAAATGGAGGCCGAGAAGTCAGGTCAGTAAATTAGAGCAGGGCATGGACTGGGGATTGGGGGCAAGCATGATGACACTAGCAAAGGGTGACAACAAGCTAGTGTCAGGGGAAAGACAGGGAAACCAGACATATGAAAAGCAATAACTACAAATGTTCATTACTGTAGAGACCAACAGCCATATAGGTATCAACAGCCCCAAAATGTCACTTTATAATGATTGATCAAGGTCATCACAAAGGTCATATTATGCCCAGCATTTTCCATTTAAGAAAGCATTAAAGAATAATTTTATTTTATTTTATTTATTTATTTATTTTTTTTAAATAAATCTTTATTCAGATTATTACAATTATTTCTCCTTTTTCCCCCCATAGCTCCCCTCCACCCCTTTCCCACCCCACCTTCTGCCCTTACCTCCCCCCCACTGTCCTCATCCATAGGTGTATGATTTTTGTCCATTCTCTTCATGAACCCCCCTTACCCCTTTCCCCATGAGAATTATCAGTCTACTCCCTTTCTATGCCCCTGATTCTATTATATTCACCAGATTATTCTGTTCCTCAGGTTTTTAATTCACTTGATTTTTAGGTTCGCTTGTTGATAGATATGTATTTGTTGTTCATAATTTTTCTCTTTACTTTTTTCTTCTTCCTCTTCTTTAAGAATACCTTTCAGCATTTCATATAATACTGGTTTGGTGGTGATGAACTCCTTCAGCTTTTTCTTATCTGTGAAGCTCTTTATCTGCCCTTCAATTCTGAATGATAGCTTTGCTGGGTAGAGTAATCTTGGTTGTAGGTTCTTGCTATTCATCACATTGAAAATTTCTTGCCACTCCCGTCTGGCCTGCATAGTTTCTGTTGAGAAGTCAGCTGACAGTCGTATGGGTGCTCCCTTGTAGGTAATTAACTGTTTTTCTCTTGCTGCTTTTAATATTCTCTCTTTGTCTTTTGCCCTTGGCATTTTAATTATGATGTGTCTTGGTGTGGTCCTCTTTGGATTCCTTTTGTTTGGGGTTCTGTGGGCTTCCTGGACTTGTAAGTCTATTTCTTTCACCAGGTGGGGGAAGTTTTCGGTCATTATTTCTTCAAATAGGTTTTCAGTATCTTGCTCTCTCTCTTCTTCTGGCACCCCCATAATTCTGATGTTGGTACGCTTGAAGTTGTCCCAGAGTCTTCTTACATTATCTTCAACTTTTTGGATTTTTTTTTTTGCTTTTTGCTTTTTCGGTTGAGTGTTTTTTGCTTCTTTGTATTTCAATTCTTTGACTTGATTCTTGTGTTCCTCTATTCTGTTTCTGGGTCTCTGTATAATATTTTTTATTTCAGTCAGTGTATGTTTAATTTCTAGTTGGTCCTTTTTCATATCTTCGAGGGTCTCGTTATATTTATCGGCCTTTTCTAGGATATTCTTAAAAAGTCTTATAACCGTGGTTTTGAATTCTATATCCAGTCGTTTGTTTTCCTCCATATCTTTCGTTTGTGATCTGATTCTTTGACCCCGCATTTTCACTGATTCCCTGAGTTGGTAAGGTAGATATTTGTGCTAGGTTTCCAATATGGCCCAGTGGGTCTGCTTCCCCAGTTAACCTGAGGTGGACACTCTTGGTGCACCCCTTTGTGGACTGTGTGTACAGCCTTGTTGTAATTAAGTCTTTATTGTTGTTGGTATCACTGGGAAGAATTGACCTCCGGGTCAGTTGGCTGTAAGGATCAGCTGTGTCTATGCTGGGAGAAGCCCGGTGCTGGAGACAGCCCTATAGGATTAGACTTGCTAAATTGCAATAGCCTCTGTGCTCAGCTTGGATGGGGTGGAGCCTCAGTCTTGGCTTCCTGTCAGCCCCGCCCCTGCGCGCACGTGCGCTTTCAGTCCTCCGCCTTCCCCAGCTCGAGTCTCCGCCTGAGAGTCCAGACTCCCCCCACAAGAGCGTGGGTCCCCAGGGGCTCGCCTGGAACCGGGGTTCACTGCAGTCAGAACTGGGGCACAGTGCCGTCAGGAGCCTCTGACTCCCCTCCACCAGGGAAAGCCTGTGGCAACCCCCGCAGCCTTTGTGCGCACCGGCGTGCGCGCGCGCGTGTGTACTTTCAGTCCTCCGCCTTCCCCGGCTCCTGAGTCTCCGCCCGAGAGTCCAGACTCCCCCCACAAGAGCGTGGGTCCCCAGGGGCTCGCCTGGAACCGGTGTTCACTGCAGTCAGAACTGGGGCACAGTGCCGTCAGGAGCCTCTGACTCCCCTCCACCAGGGAAAACCCGCGGCAACCTCCGCAGCCCTTGTGCGCACCGGCGTGCGCGCGCGTGTGTACTTTCAGTCCTCCGCCTTCCCCGGCTCCCGAGTCTCCGCCCGAGAGTCCAGACTCCCCCCACAAGAGCGTGGGTCCCCAGGGGTTCGCCCGGAACTGGGGTTCAGTGCAGTCAGAACTGGGGTTCAGTGCCGTCGGAGGCTTCCTTCCCCCTTCCGCCAGAGGAAGTCAGCCAGGCTCTCAGCCGCCCTTCCTCTCTGCGCGCACAAAGCCCCTTTGCCGTACCTCCAATTCTCTGTGAGCTTTTCTCCTTCCTTCTAGTTGTAGAATTTTCACTCAGCCTGCTTTCCTGTGGTTCTGGATGGTGTCCGTTCTGTCTTTTAGTTGTAGTTTTGAAATTGTTGTGCGAGGCAGCAGTTTAGGTGTTTACCTATGCCGCCATCTTGGTTTCTCAAGAATAATTTTAAATGAAATTAAGCACACTTAATAAATGGTAATTTAAAGATAGATTTTATTTTCAGTTTTCTCAAATTTAATTTTTAGGGAAAATTGTATTTGAAGATGATGAATAAATGGAATATATCTTAACTGTTTTAGTTGCTTATTGCTATTGTTAGCTTCTCTTACAGTGACTTGTGTTACAGCACTGAATGTTTAAGACAATAGTGGCCACCGCTTTGTCTCTCTGTGGTTGCCAAAGAATAGGTGGTATAATTTACAGATTGGGAGGGACTCATACTAGACTTACTGCTAAGGAAGTGGAGTCACAGCAAGAAGGAACGGCAATGCTTGGTTTTGAAAAAGCAAGTAATATGTGTAATTTAACAGAATGGTGCTTTTATTTTTTACTCCCATTCTCTCTCCTCCCCCATGTTTTTTATCCTTTTACTACTTCTGCTTCATTGCCCATTCTACTCTCAGAGTTCTAAAATTATGATCCTCTTTTAAATGAGGTTATATCACTCTTCATGATTAGTTTAGTATTGGAGGCAAAAGGTTAGATCAGATAACTACTTGAGATGCCTTTTGGCCTAGGATTATCATTCTCTGCAGTACTCCATGTTTGTACTAGTAAGCATTGTACATTGTGGATTGTGCCTTCAGATTTTAGAAGTATTAGGGGCAAATAGGGCACCAAATATTTAATGAGATTCTTGGCTACTTATATTTCTAACAAAGAATTTAATTATATGCTCAACCAAAAAAGTTAATTTACATTTTCCTTCTCACTCACAATTTGGTTGCTGTCTAGACTTAAAAAAATTTAATTCTGTGCCCAAGTATATTCAACAGCTCCTTTGAGTTACTAAGGCAAAAGCTTAAGCAAAAAGATAAACCTAATAGAGTACTTTGAGTGCTGATCAGCATAGATCCCCATAGGATTTTCTGATAGGCAAGGCTGAAGGTGCTGTTAAAAAAAGAAAAAAGACGGGGATGTTAAATAATTAGTATCTTCTATGGCATCTGAAAAGCAGGTATTATTTTGTATTGGATTTTTGGAAGGCACTGTTTAAGATTCTAGTACTCTGTCCAGTGCAAAGCTGTAGGAAAGATGCCTATTTGATAACTTTTAGTGGTCCTTTCAGGAACTTGTCTAGGCAGAAAATCTAATGACGGAGAAATGCTGATACTGATAACTCAGGTGTTATTCATCTCAATTAAGAATTGGGTTTGTGAGACTCCGAAGTAGATGGGAAAAAAAATCTTGTTTCCTGATACTGGGATACTTAGGAATCTATGTGTACCCTTGAAGTGTTTTGTTTTCTTCTGTAGCTCCCTGTGGACAGGGTCATGCCAGACTTGCTGTTCCTGTGAGTATGTAGCTGTCCTCTTACAGTGCCATGTTAGGCACTCACATGTCGTTATTGGCGATCGACACATTTTTGTCTGTATCAGAAAATTAGGTGAAATTGAGTTGGCATTCAAGCAAATGCATGTTTTATTTATGCTATTTTTTTCCATTTATGCTGTTTGGGGAACCATTTTTTTAAAAAAAGTTAGTACTTTTAAAAGTTCATGCAATTTCATATCCTTTCAAAGAGTCATTGTAATTTTTTGCCATTGAATGTGTTGATGTCTGACTCAGAAAGAGAAGAAATACTGAAATTGCAGTGAATGAGACTTAATTTCTCATTTCCCTCTAACCAACAAACATGACAGGAATCTATGTGGCAGGCAAAGCAGGATAAATTTTGGAATTGTCTTCTAAGATTCAGGGAAGAGGTTGCAAGGTGTATTCTGTCTTCTCAGTGCTTTGCTTCTTCCAACTCCCTCCATCTGTACCCCTGGAACCTAGAGTGAATAGTTTTCTCTTTTGACCTGGAAAACAGAACTGACATATATTTCTAAGTGAAGGCGCTATTAATCCCCCTCCTCTCATTGGTGAGCTGCTGTTATCTATATAGCCACCTTGGTTACAGACTCTCTTTCTAAAGCTAGGCCAGACAGAATTTGCTTCTATATACATCTTTTGTTCCTACAGCCACGTAGACCCTGGGTTATCCAGAGATCTTACTATTGAAATTGAATGGATTTTTGAGCTCTAGAGCTGTGCTTACTTGGTTGGAGATGGTGAATTGTGTGTGGTAGGTATTTAGGAAATTAATGTTTGGTATTGGTCTTGCCCAGCTGTTTCTCTGAAGAATAGAAGCATCCTTCTCAATTAAGATACATTTGAAGTCTATGAACGAAATTTTTCTCTTGTGCTGTCATGGTTTTACCTAAACAATTTCTTCTTAGCTCTAAAGGATGAGATTGATATTAAAGAAAAAGGGATGGGAATCTGTAGATTGAAGTCTGAAAGGAAGTAAGAGAGGATATATAATACTAGAGGCCCGGTGCACGAAATTCATGCATGGGAGGGGAGGGGCGGGGGCTGTGTCCCTCAGTCCAGCCTGCACTCTCTCCAATCTGGGACCCCTCGAGGGATGTCCGACTGCCCTCTCACAATCCAGGACTGCTGGCTCCCAATCGCTCTCCTGCCTGCCTGCCTGATTGCCCCTAACCGCTTCTGCCTGCCTGCCTGATCACCCCCTAACCACTCCCCTGCCAGCCTAATCGACGCCAAACTGCTCCCCTGATGGTCCAATTGCCCTAACGGCCCTCCCCTGCCAGCCTGTTCACCCCTAACTGCCCTCTTCTGCCAGCCTGGTCACCCCCAACTGCCCTCCCCTGCAGGCCTGGTCCCCCCAACTGCCCTCCCCTGCAGGTCTGGCCGCCCCTAACTGTCCTCCCCTACAGGCCTGATCATTCCCAACTGCCCTCCCCTGCCGGCCTGGTCACCCCTAACTGCCCTCTTCTGCCAGCCTGGTCCCCCCAACTGCCCTCCCCTGCAGGCCTGGCCGCCCCTAACTGTCCTCCCCTACAGGCCTGATCATTCCCAACTGCCCTCCCCTGCAGGCCTGGTTCCCACAAACTGCCCCCCCCCATACAGGTCTGGTCACCCCTAACTGCCCTCCCCTGCTGGCCTGGTTGCCCCTAACTGCCCTCCTCTGCAGGCCTTGTCCCCCCCAACTGCCCTTCCCTACAGGCCTGGTTACTCCCAACTGCCCTCCCCTGCTGGCCATCTTGTGGCAGCCATCTTGTGTCCACATGGGGGCGGCCATCTTGTGTGTTGGAGTGATAGTCAATTTGCATATTACATCTTTATTATATAGGATAAGTAATGCAATTGGTCAATACTAATTTGTTTGTATTTCCACTCTTTGCTCTTCCGGAACCCTAAGGATAAAGAACAATTTTATGCTCACCACACACTGGAGATATGGGAGAGGTAATATCAGTAGCATCATTGTTGACAAGGGTGCACTGTACATGCTAGATGAATTCAGAAAGAGAGGGTATTAAAAATGTGCGTAATGGTTATAGAATTATTGAAGTTATGCAGAAAAAATGTGCTGAAGATGATGGATGTGGAGCTTCTGTTTGCGAATATCTGTCTCAAATAAATTGGGGAGGAAATTTGGTTCAGATATATCTGGAGCCATTTGGGCAAAATGTCTCCTGCCTTCAAGGGGACAGGAGGAGCACGGGCTGTGGAGTAATGAGATGAGAGGCCCCACACAAAAGAATCGGGGATTAATGCAGGGGTTGAAGGCTTGTTTAGTCTTTATTTAATTTTTGGCTCAGGGAATGTTTACAATACTAGTAAACATTAGTGAAATGAGTTGAACTGTCATATTTATTTAAGAGTTCAATAGATGTTTATGTTCTCCATTAATTGAGTAAAGTATTAAATTGTCATGGTCAAAGTAGCACTTGTTAAGAACCCGTTTTAGGAAGACTGCGAAGCAGTGGAACCCAGGGGACCAAACGGTATTTGCCTCCTTCCCACGCGGAGGCCTTCAAGAAGCTCTGCTGCTGAAGCCGTCTTCTCTCTCACACACTCACCCTTCTCTTAATTATGCTTTCCTGGCACACCATGCTCTCTACCTTTTACTGCTGTTTTATCTGATTTTTCTCCCAAACCCACTTTTCCCTTTCCTTTAAAAACTCTCCCTAATTCTCATTTCTGTCCTGAAACTTCCCCCAGTACCCCAGTGCTGTCAGTTAATCCTTTCTTTCTGTGTCCTCTTGGCCCTGGCTGGGTTGCTCAGTTGGTTAGAGCATTGTCTGGATTTGCCAAGGTTGTGGGTTCGATCCCTGGTCAGGGCACATACAAGAATCAACCAATGAATGCATAAATAAGTGGAGCAACTAATTGATGTTTCTCTCTCTCTCTCAAATCACTAACAACAATAATAAAAGGATATTTCCTTCCTGCATCCTCTCTCTACTTTGGACCTGTGCACTCACAATGATTGTCATGACTTGTTTGAGTGTCTGTCTCCCTTACAGCTTTTGAGCTTCTTGAGGGCAGAGGCAGTGCCTTTCATCTTTGAGGTCCCAGTGCCTAGCAGGATACTTGGTATATGATAGGATATCAATACTAGTAAACATTAGTGAAATGAGTTGAATTGTCATACTTAAGAGTTCAGTAGATGTTTATGTTCTCCATTAATTGAGGTTTTAACAATATTTTAAGAATAAAAGCACAGACAACAATAGGGTGTTCCAAAAAATGTATATATACACTTTGGTATTAGAGAATATGTACTATTGGTTTACTTTAAATTTTTTGGTTCATAAGAACTGAGCTAAATAAAATTACTTTTGTTCCTTTAAAGTTGATAATCACCTTTACAGCAACCATGTCATAGCACTTGTATTAATAGTCTGAACTGTTATTCATTGATTTTGGAGTTGATCAGAATCCTCCTATATAATAAGAGAGGAATATGCTAATTATCCATTGTGCCTTGAGGCATAATGACCAGCAACATAAGGACCAGATCACGGATCTGCAGGAGGGTGGGGCAGCAGCTACAAGTGGGCAGTGAAAAGCTACAGGAGGGGGCAGGGCAGCAAGCAATGAGTGGGGGAGGTAGAGGGGCTAGGGGGAGCTACAGGAAGGTGGAAGAGAGCTACTGGCGCACGAATTCATGCACAGGGCTACTACTGTGTTACCCCGAAAATAAGACATCCTCCAAAAATAAGACCTACTTACAGGTTTCCTTCTGAGTGAAATATAAGGCATCCCCCCGAAAATAAGGTCCCAGGCTCTGTCTCAGAATGAAAATTAATTTACCATAAACTGGTCGCTAGGGCCGCCCCGACTGGCGTCTAGCAACCAGTGACGTTACGCGGAGTCCTGACATCACTGCTGTGTGGAGGCGGAGCGGAGGTCGGAGTGAGCGGTGAGTGCGGGGCGGGAGAGAGGAGGAGACTTTCGCAGATGCGGGTACAAGAACAGGAGGATTAGAGCGGATGGGACGCGGCGAAGGTGGTGAGTGCTAGTCTGTCTCTGGTGACACTACCTGATGCTTGCGGCCACCTTCATGATGACTGAAGGTTCTCAGTCAGTGGCAGCCCGTGCTCCAGCCCAGATCCAGGCCCCAGCAAGCCCAGTGACAGTCCCGAGGCAGGCCCCAGGGGGTAAATGTCTGATAAAGGGGTAGGGGGGATACTGGTGAAGGTGTTCAGTGGCACAGGGGTGGGGGGAGGGGGATCACTTAAAATGACACAGGAGGATCAGAGGGGACAATCAAAATGACACAGGAGGATCAGAGGGGACAATCAAAATGACACAGGAGGATCAAAAGGGGTTACTAAAATGGTAATCCCCCCTCTGATTCTCCTGTGCCATTTTGATTCCCCCCTCTGATCCCCCCTGTGTCATTTTGAGTGATCCCCCTCCCCCTACCTTGATACCCCAATTCCTTTTTTTTTACCCCTAGAAATGAGCGCAAAAAGAAAAAGCTACTCCGTGGAGTACAAGAAAGGAATCGTGGAAGACTCTTGGGGCCCAAATCTTACTGCTTTCTGCAAAGAGAAGATGTTGAGTATCTGATTGGTCCAAAAATGGCGAGCAGAGTATGGTAACCTCATTGAACAAGTGGACAAGGGAAATGCTAAAAAGCGCAAGTGTGGATCAGGTCGGCAACCATTATTTTTCGAGCTGGAAGACCTGATCTGTGAATGGGTTGTTGACAGGAGAGCAAAGGCTTTGGTTGTGAATAGGGCTCAGATTCAAGAATTTGCCCTTGCAATGGCACCACAGTTTGACATAGCCCCCGAAGACTTCAAAGCATCACAACACTGGCTGGATAATTTCCTTCAGCGAAGTGAACTGTCTTTAAGAAGATCTACAACATTGTTTAGGTTGGAAGATACTCAAGTTATTAAGCGAGCACTTGCATTCAAGTCCTTTATTGATGCTGCTGACTTCTCTAAATACAATCTTTCCAACATGATTGCTATGGATGAAACTGCAGTGTTTATGGGCCAATCATCTCAAACAACAATTGAACAGCGGGGTGCCTCCTTAGCGTACATTCCCTCCACTGCTTACGAAAGTGCACGTGTTTCCTGTATTTTGGCAATTCGTCTGGATGGCACTAAAATCCCACCTTTAATCATTTCTAAGGGCAAGAAGGAAAAGATTGAACGTGTTTTGGGCATTTTTATGCTTGAAACTGAAAAAGCCTGGGCCACACAAGTAGTTATAAGGAAGTGGGTCGATTTAATGCTGCCGCTTGTTATGCCAGGGAGCCAAAGAGGTCTGCTAGTCTGGGATGCAGCCAGCACTCACCGCGCTAAAGACATGAAGACATTTCTTCACGAAAGAAAAATAGATCAGATAATGATTCCCGCAGGAATGACGGCCTATCTCCAGACTCTTGATATTGCAATAAACAAGCCATTCAAAGACAATTTGCGCATGGAAATTAATTACTACATTGAAAATAGAATGGAGAGAAATCAGCGTGGAAACTTTGTGAAACCTAAACTGCAAGAAGTTGTGACTTGGGTGAAGAATTCATGTGAGAAAATCACTGACAGTTGCATTGCAAATGCACTGCGAGCAGGCTACCTTGACAAGAAGTACTCATTTAAAGACAGTGCTATTGCTAAACATGAGAGACTTGGTCCACTGATTCTGAAAGAAATGGAGTCACAAGAAATTCACCAGGGAATTCAGGAATTGGATTGTTATGATGATGTTCCAGAAGATGATGACATGATTGTCATTGAATAAATGAGTAAATTCTTGATACTGTAGGATTCACAGTTTGTCTGGTTTGTGTTGACAACTACCGTACTACCGTACCGTATACAGGAAATAAATTTCCTTTATTTTCATTTAACAATAAATGTGTACTGTATTCTTCTTCATGGAAAAATAAGACATCCTCTGAAAATAAGACCTAGCATGTCTTTGGGGGCAAAAATTAATATAAGACACTGTCTTATTTTCGGGGAAACACGGTAGTATATTTATATGAATTGTCAGATTTAAACAACCTTCAGAAACTTTATTTTAGATGTGTTCTTTAGCTCCTGCCACTACAGTGGTGGTTTTTTCCCTTACATTTTTAGTACCTTGAGCTATTTATTGAAAGATAGTAAAAGTGTTACTTAAAAGTATTGTTGCTCTCTTTATTGTTATGCCTCCTATATCTTTAAAATATTGATGTTCTTTAGACATTTAGGAATTTAAAATTTACTTTTTAAATATACAAAATAAATTATTTAGTGATGATTGATTCTTTATATCAGTTTGTACAGAAACTGAGAAAGCTGATATAGACAATTAAGAGACAGTATTTAATATTCTTATATGTATATTGGATATTTTAGAAATTGCATGTTGTTTCATGTTAATATCTGATTGTGTATATACTTGAGTATGTCTACACATACAGTATAGACAAAAATCAAAAGATTTTTCCTGTCTCTCGAAAATGAAAAACCTTTAAATGGTTGGAATTGTTCATGGATTTTCTACCTAGCAGACACTCATTATTGCAATAGTTTCCATCCATACAGACATTGCATAGCTATCATTCATTTCCAAATGATTGTTTCTAAGGGAGTCTAAGCAATTATACTTCACAGTTAAACTACTTATTTAATTTAGTAGTTTCCAAGTGCATCTATATATCATAGATATTTCTGTTTTTCTTGTCTTTTTCTCTCACCCTTTCATGATATTTTTTCACTTATTCCATTCCATTAGTTGGGGTACAGTGCTCAGTTTGCAAGAGCTTGGACTACCCCAGCTGCTTGGCTTTTCCCTTCCTCACACTGGGAGCAATCATCGTTTGTTTTTTGCCCATAGTAGTCTCCATTTGACGCATATGTGTTCTGGCCACCTGTATTTTCTGTAGTGGGTTCTTTTTTTTTAATTTAATAAATCTTTATTGTTCACATTATTACAATTGTTTCTCCTTTTTCCACCCATAGCTCCCCTCCACCTGGTTCCCACCCCACCCTCTGCCCTTACCTCCCTCCCACTGTCCTCATCCATAGGTGTACGATTTTTGTCCAGTCTCTTCCCGTACCCCCTACACCCCTTTCCCCCTGAGAATTATCAATCCACTCCCATTCCATGCCCCTGATTCTATTATATTCACCAGTTTATTTTGTTCCTCAGATTTTTAATTCACTTGATTTTTAGGTTCACTTGTTGACAGATATGTATTTGTTGTTCATAATTTTTCTCTTTACTTTTTTCTTCTTCTTCCTCTTCTTAAAGAATACCTTTCAGCATTTCATATTATACTGGTTTGGTGGTGATGAACTCCTTTAGCTTTTTCTTGTCTGTGAAGCTCTTTATCTGACCTTCCATTCTGAATGATAACTTTGCTGGGTAGAGTAATCTTGGTTGTAGGTTCTTGCTATTCATCACTTTGAATATTTCTTGCCACTCCCATCTGGCCTGTATAGTTTCTGTTGAGAAATCAGCTGACAATCGTATGGGTGCTCCCTTGTAGGTAACTAACTGTTTTTCTCTTGCTGCTTTTAATATTCTCTCTTTGTCTTTTGCCCTTGGCATTTTAATTATGATGTGTCTTGGTGTGGTCCTCTTTGGATTCTTTTTGTTTGGGGTTCTGTGTGCTTCCTGGACTTGTAAGTCTATTTCTTTCACCAGGTGGGGGAAGTTTTCAGTCATTATTTCTTCAAATAGGTTTTCAGTATCTTGCTCTCTGTCTTCTTCTGGCACCCCCATAATTCTGATGTTGGTACGCTTGAAGTTGTCCCAGAGGCTTCTTACACTATCTTCAATTTTTTGGATTCTTTTTTCTTTTTGCTTTCCTGGTTGAGTGTTTTTTGCTTCTTTGTATTTCAAATCTTTGACTTGATTCTTGTGTTCCTCTATTCTGCTGTTGGTTCTCTTTATAATATTTTTTATTTCAGTCAGTGTATGTTTAATTTCTAGTTGGTCTTTTTTCATATCCTCGAGGGTCTTGTTGAATTTATCAGCCTTTTCTAGGATATTCTTGAAAAACCTTATAACCGTGGTTTTGAACTCTATATCCAGTCATTTGTTTTCCTCCATTTCTTTTGTTTGTGACCTGTTTCTTTGTCTCTGCATTTTGGCTGCTTCCCTGTCTTAATAGAGTGGCTTTGTGTGCTAGGTGTCCTATATGGGCCAGTGGGTTGGCCTCCCAGTTACCTGAGGTGGACACTCTTGGTGTACCCCTTTGTGGGCTGTGTGCACAGTCTTGTTGTAGTTAAGTCTTGATTGTTGTTGGTGTCACTGAGAAGAATTGACCTCCAGGCCAATTGGCTGTGAGGACCCACTGTGTCTATAATGGAAGAACTGCTGCGCTGGAGACATGCTTAGGGGGTAGGACTTGCTTCAGTGGGGCTTTGGTGCTCACTGAGTCTGCCTCTTGAATGTGTCACTTATGTATGTGAGTAGTTGAAATCTGGTGTCATCTCACACTGACCACTAAGTACACTAGCTTCTGGATCTCCAATGGGGTGCTGGTCAGCTACTGTCTGAGGCCACCCAGCAGGGGGTACAGCGAGAACTACAGTTTTCTTCTCTTTGCTTGTGGTTTGGAGGTTTTGGAGCTGTCTGACCAGAGCTGCAGTTTGTTAGGTTAAGCTGCGATAGGGCAGGCCATTTATATGCAAAAGCTGCTGTATGGAGCTTGGGTGTGCTTGTAGATTGTGTGGGGTGGGGTCTCAGGGCGTCACTAGGCTAGGGCGTGGCAAACAGTGATGGCTGCCAGTCAGCCCTCTCTGCGTTTCCGCGTTTCCGCGTACCTGCGTCTCGCGCCCCAGCGCAGTAAACAATGATTGCTGCATGCACCTCTGTAAGAAAGCCACCCTCACTTTCTGATGGCAGACAGTCCAGCTTCTCCCCGTAGGAGTTTGGGTCCCCAGCATCTCCCCAGACTGGAGTTCAGAGTAATCCGGAGCTTGTCTCCCTTTGGGTTGAAAGAAGTAGCGCATACAGACACCCGCCGCCAGCCCGATATGCGCGCCTCCGTACCTCAGCTTTTCAGCGCTTGTGCACGTCTCAATGCTCTTTTCTCTTTCCTTCTAGTTGTAGAACTTCCACTCAGCCAGCTTTCCCATGGTTCTGGGTGATAGATGTTTAGTCTTTTAGTTGTAGTTTTGAAATTGTTGCACGAGGCAGCAGTTTAGGTGTTTACTTATGCCGCCATCTTGGTTTTCTCCTATAGTGGGTTCTTGTAGTTAGATGGGAAAAGGGGCTGGCAGGGTGATCTTGCGTTTGCCACCTGTAACTTAATTTTCCCATTTCAGTGGAGGACAGCCGGGGAGGGGAATCATTGCTTCAGTGGACCCTTCTGTCATCTGGCCTCCCACCGCACCTCACACCCCGCTGCCCTTGCATTTCACCTACCCCCGCCCGTCAGTTGCTATACTGTTCACCCATGGAGTTTGTTTCCACTTCCAGGTCTTGTCCCCACCTCCCTCTGTCTGGAATGTTCTTTCTCTGGATACCAGACTGGGCCATTTCTTTCTTTCAGATTTCTGCTTGGTAGCAAGAGCCACATCACACGCCCTGTTCCCTGCCCAGCTTCCTTCCTGTGGCTCCATAGTCACATCAGATCTGTCAGGCTCAGTGCTTATTTCTCCCCACTAGAATGGAAGTGCCTGGGGGCAGGGCCTTAGCTTTGTTCCCTCAGATTTGGGGGCTTCTAGACTGAGCCTGGCACAGTGTAGTTGCTCTCTATCAGTTGATCAGTTGAATGAATTTCTCTGGAGAAGTTTTCCAGCTGGCGTTGGAGCGAGGGTTGGGTACGTGATTGGTTAGGTTAGGAGATCTGGGGAGTCTAGCTGCACCATCCCTGCCAGCACACATCCAGAGACATCTGTGCCTCCCATCTGGGCTTCCCTTCTAAGGTTCACGTGACTAGGGCTGCAGGTCAATTACCTCCCGTTTTTTACTGCTGTCATTTCTTCTCTGTTCTTCTGGATTTAGGCTTAAAAAATGTCTATAGCAGTTACTTAAGTGAGAGTTCAGGAGGGAGTGGAGGTGAGATTTGTATTTAGTTCACTCTGTCAAACCAAAATTTGGGCCCTTTATTCATTCCTATTTCATTCACTTATACATTAATTTATTCCATGCATTTTTAAAATACCAACTTTGTGCTAGGCACTCGGACTGAACTATATATATATAGTTCCTGCTCTCACTGAGGCTGTGTCCTAGGGTTAGTCAGTGGTGAATCTTGATGAAAAAGATCAGGAGTTTTTTGTACTATTCTTATTTTTGTAAGTTTGAAATGATTGAAAAATAAATGCTTTTAAAAACCATGTCACTCAGGAACTAAATGGTAAAGAGCCTTCTATGGCATGTCCGATATCCTGATGGCTTTGTGAACCATTGAAGATTTAAGGCAGGTGAGTGCTTTGGTAAGTTTTGGACTTTAGAAAGATTAATAACTCTGAGTGTAAACTAGGATGGGTTTGAGGCATATGTGACTGGAGGCAGGGAGAGCAGGCTGGAAGCTTTTGTAGTAATCCAGAAATGATGAGGGCCTAAAATGAGACACTGAGGATAGACAAAGGCAGCTTTCCCCCTAATATCCATTTTATCGGATTCCCTGGGAGCTAAAGCTGTTTCTGTGGTAACAGAACCCACTGACATCCCATTATTAAGGAAAGTGAGATTGTTCTTACAGACTAAGGGTCTCTGGTGGTGGCACCCAGAAACAGTACTAGGATTTATGACAAAATCGGCACTGCCGTGTGCAAGAAGACTTGCCAGAGGTAACGGGGTGATTACTGACCAGCCCCGTGGCTGCAATTCTGAGACATTGCCCAGACTAAATTCAATTGGTCTGATAGAGAAAATATTGGAATTTGCACGAATACAGTTGTTTAAAGTTATATCAGCCAAGTATTATAACCCTATTATATTGGGTTGCATATTTCTATATCATGGGACAGCCTTTGCTTGCTCTTGCTGCTATGGAGAGTCTGTCCCTGCTATGCTAGGCTAATCTGTGCATTGAGGATTCTCTATATATCTTCTTTTTGGAAGAGCCTTTTTGTCATTTTTACTTCAAGTGTTTCTCTCTCTCTCTGTCTTTTTTAAAAAAATCTTTACTCCTTGAGGATATTTTTCCCATTGGTTCTAGAGAGAGTGGAAAGGAGGGGGAGAAAGAAAAGGGTAAGGAAAGAGAGAAGGGGGGTGGTGGGGAGAAGAACATGATGTGACAGATACATCGATAGGTTGCCTTCCACACATGACCTGATTTTAGGGAGGGGGGCAGGAGCACAGGTGGAGCAGGGATCAGACTTGCAATCCAAGTTTGTGCCCTTGACTGGGAATCGAACCTGAGACCCCCCAGTATGTAGGCTGATGCTCTAACTACTGAGCAAACACAAGTGTTTCTCTTTTAACAAAAGACCTTTTGGCAAATTGAATATTTTAAAATTTCTATTGACTTCAGTTCCCATGTGGGTATTGTTCTTTGTGCTTACTGTTATGGGAACTTAATCTAAAACTACAGTCCACACAGATCCTAGTTTTCCCATATAGTGTAACAGGTGATTGAGAAGAGCTGCAGATCTGGTCAACTCCTTGCACAGGTAATAGGTCGCCAGCACTGAATAAGGCACAATGGGCTTCTCTGATCTGCTCAGGGGCAGGGGTTATGGCCTAAGTAATTTTTATATTCCCTGCAGTTGCCGCAGTGTAGCTGCTGGGTCACTGTTGAACTGAGCCGAGGAAGTGGAAGGCTGTGTCCTGGGAGCCACATTAGCTGCCTGGGACTTGCAGGCAATTTCATTCAGCAGGTGTCTGTATGTGTTGAGTAAAATACGGTAACATCAATTTTACTTAAAGATTTGGGCTGAAGAAAGTGATTAAAAACATTAAAAAATTTGTGGTAAATACATACAACATAAAATTTACCATCTTGGTCATTTTTCAGTGTATGATTCAATAGTGTTAAGTATAATCAAATTTGAAACAGATCCCTAGAACTCCTTCATCTTGCAGATCTGAAACTTTTTAGTCATTACATAACTTCCCTTTCCTCCTTCCTCCACCTCTAACCACCATTCTACGTTCTATGAATTTGACTGCTCTAGATACCTTATATAATTAGAATCATGACATATCTGGTTTTTTGCAACTGGCTTATTTCACTAATGTCCTTACGGTTCATCCATGTTGTAGCATGTGACAGGATTTCCTTCCTTCTTAAGGCTGAATAATTTTTCATTGTATGTATACATTTTATTAACCCATTCATCTGTCAATAGATATCTTGGTTGCTTCTCCCCCTTGGCTATTGTGAATGGTGCTGCTATGAACATGGGAATGCTAATATCTTTTGGAGTTCTTGATTTCAGTTCTTTTGGCTATATAACCAGAAGTAAGATTCCTGGATTACATGGCAGTTTGTTTTTAATTATTTGAG
The DNA here is from genome assembly GCF_963455305.1 of Plecotus auritus. Taxonomy (NCBI): domain Eukaryota; kingdom Metazoa; phylum Chordata; class Mammalia; order Chiroptera; family Vespertilionidae; genus Plecotus; species Plecotus auritus. The sequence goes on along the minus strand of NC_137770.1, from coordinate 79,987,800 downwards.
AAACCTCTGCTGTTTTCTATAGTGGTCACAACATTTTATAATCCGAACAACAGTGCACAGGATTCCAATTTCTCCACTTCCTCACCATCACAAAAACATTTCTAATAAAACATGTATACTATGGTGTTGAATCTTATGAATTTCAAATGAATTTTAAAGGTTAAACAGAAGACTTCATATAAATTTTGACTTGATGATAGATCCTCTAACAAAAGTACTTTGGTGGAAACATTTGAGAAGATCTGGATTACAGATCTGGATTACAAAAGAAATGCTCAGGGTAATGGATCTGAGGAGAATTCATGTGCATACATGGAGATAAAGAACATCTTAAAGCAGCATGTCTCGAAGTACAACTCCATCTTTAAACACTTAGCACCGTAGGCATGTAGGAGGGAAGTGAAGACTTCCTGAATGGGAGCTGGAAGAATGATGGTAAAGGGAATTGACAACAGGAAGAATGTGCATTAATGTAAAAAAATGTGATCTCATAATTTTACAGTCATAGAATTTGACATTGAGAGTTAACTTGCTGTGCTTTTTCTTCTCTGCAACTGGATGTAGTGACTGTGAGTTTATTTAATGAGGACAGATTCAGTATTTTTATTGTGATATTTCATCAAGATCTGACACTAAATCTTCAAGTGCCATAATGATTTGGGTCACAAAATCCTTGGAGTGGACTTAAAAGACTTGACAAACACCATTTTGTTAGCTAATCTATTATGACCAAGTGTTTTGATGATGGTGATTTAGGGTAGGCTGTTCCTTTATTTTCTTTTTCTTTGAAATAACTGGAAGGAAGAAAGAAAGAACACTTACTATTAAGAGAGCAAATGCTGAAAAACTGAAGTATTTAGATACCTAACAAAGTGTTCTACTTTGTGCAAGTATTGCCCATTATGTGTGACTCTAAGTCAATCTTAGTTCAAGTGTTTATATTTTCAACATGAATGTTGAGTATAAGCCCGTTGTCTTATGTTTCTTTTTTAAAAATTTGCTTTTTTTAATCCTCACCCGAGGATATTTTTAATGGAAAGGAGGGAGGGATGGAGAGAGGGAGGGAGGAAAGAAGGGAGAGAGAGAGAGAGAGATTGACATTGATACAATGATGTGAGAAAGACACATTGATTGGTTGCCTCCCATATGACCCTCAACTGGGGCCAGGGATCTAATCTGCAACCCAGGTATATGTCCTTGACTAGGAATCGAACCCATGACCTTTGGTGCTTGTTCTAACTGCTGAACCACACCAGCCAGGCATTCTGTTTTGTTTTTTAATATGAACTGTGCAGTTACCAAAACTAAAGCTAAAACAACCAGGCAAGAACAGATATCAGTTACACTCTGACAGGGTACTAGTGGTTTACTGGTATGTACTTGGACCAGATTGCTGGTGATGGTTTTATCACACTGACCATGTTCTCTGGTTGGTATTTTTCAGGTACCTGTATAAAGAGGAAAGTTATACTGTTTGTCTGATGTTAATCTTGAAAAATTGGATGTTGGAAAATTAATATTTAGAAATTAGTCCAATATTTTTGAGTAACATAGAATGTCAGAAGCATAAAACAAACAACAAAAACCAAGTCAGTTTCAGTTTAGGAATTAAATATTATCACATTATGTTTAAGCAAGCACTTTCCAAAATGCCTTCTTGGAGCACTAAAGTTACAGGGTGTTAATGTGGTATCTTGTGAAGAAAGAGTTTTGTTGTTGCTTGGGTCATTCGGATTTCTATACTCTAGGGTTTCTCAGAGCCTTCAGTATTTCCATGTTCATTGTGAATTGCTCAGAATGAAGTATAGCATCCAGCATCTCTGAAATATTTGTGGCACTCTTTTTTCTTAGAGCATCTTGCAGGACTAATATTCTGTAGAACAAATTGTAGAAAGCAGATTAGGAATTACTAGAGCCAGAGTTTTATTGTAGGTCACAGAAGGGACTTATGGTCCAAATGAGGTTGAATCCCTGTTGTCAGCCAGAGAGAGAAGAATCCCACAGATCACATAGACATTTGAACTAGATGTTACGTGTTCATCCTGCTCCCCAGTATCACAAGTCTGACTGAAGTCTGCTTTGGGGACACAGCACTGGTGGTGAGCTGTCCTGACAATCAGTGACTCCTGTATTTACACTTTCAGAAACTAGGGAGAAACCAAAAGGTTGACTGATAAGAGGCAGGGATAAAAGGAAATTATTTTGTTGAAATATTTGATGTTACTTGATTTTGAAAAGGGATAGTAAGTGCCTAAATGGTTCTTCAAGGTTGTTAAAAGGAAACAGATGCTGATTTACATTATATCTAAGTCCAAATTATTATTTTCAGCTCACTGTACCACATCATCCCCATCTGTGGGAAGGGTGTATAGAATCATAGAATGTTAGAGTTTCCAGAACTTTTAACAATTATTTCATGGTATTTTTAAGGACAAGAAAGCTGAAGTCTAGAGATATTAACGTAACTCAATTCACAGCTAGTTTATGGCAGAGTTTAGGTCTGCCATAGTTTAGGAATTCAGGTCTCCTGTTCACTAGTTTAAAATTCTGGTGCATATTTTCAACTTTCCAGTGTGGCAGGGAACTAATTCTCATTCTCTCTCTCTCTCTCTCTCTCTCTGTGTGTGTCTCTCTCTCTCTCTCTCCCCCCTCTCTCTCTCCCCCTCCCTCCCTCCCTCCCTCTTTCTCCCTGTATTGTTTTTAGAGTTTACCTCTGTAGGGGACTTGGTCTTTAGCATATTTTATTCAGTTGTACATGTTACTCCATAGATAACAATTGAAACTGATTTCTAGCCTCTGATTCTATCTCCTAAGACAGTGCCATTTTATATGGGCAATTCGTGAATTATAATTGATGATAAAATTTGATCAAGTTCTGTTGACCACATTGTAAATTCAGTGATACTTTAGTAAAGAAGAGGGAGGTGTGAAAGACTGCTGGGAGGTTTCAAGGCTTTTTAATGGCTGGGAAAGTGACAATGCCATTAAAAGAAATAGGCACATTTCTGATGCTGTGGGTTTGGCAGGAAATGTGATGTTTGTGGTTAGCCACCTAGAGCTACCATATCATTTATTCTGAAAATGTAATTTACAAATGCTCAATCTAAAAAACTGAACAATATGGCATGTTGATTACTATGTTACTGCTAATAGGTTCTATGTAAATGTGTAGCAAGTGGTTCAGATTTGTGGGAGTTCTTTGTATATTCTAGAGATAGATGTTCATTTTTGTTGGTTACATGTGTGAAAATATTTCCCCCCAGGAAATGGTCTGTTTAAAAATGTCTTTATTACCTTGCACAAATAATTTAATAAATTAAAGCAATGGCCCTAACTGGTTTGGCTCAGTGGATAGAACGTCGGCCTGTGGACTGAAAGGTCCCAGGTTCGATTCTGGTCAAGGGCATGTACCTTGGTTGCGGGCATATCCCCAGTAGGAGGTGTGCAGGAGGCAGCTGATTGATGTTTCTCTCTCATCGATGTTTCTAACTCTTTATCCCTCTCCCTTCCTCTCTGTAAAAAATCAATAAAATATATTTAAAAAAATTAAAGCAATGGATCGTAGACTTGAAAGTAAGAACTACTATAAAATTTGTGTGAACCATGAGAAAGAAGACACTTACTAAGAAGGGCTCCTGGTGGCTAACTGGGCTCAATTAAAAAACAAACAAAAAAGCAAAAAAACAGAACCTAGCCGCCATTTCTACATAGGGACTTCTCATGCAAACCTCACTTCAGGGAGAAGCGTGTGTTGAACTGCCTGCCTCTGCATTGAACTAACTGCCTGCCTGCACTGTGTCCTGCCATCCAAGCCAGCCCTTATAAAGGATTTCCCGGAATCCTATTTACGCCAATAGGTCTGAGGTATTTTCCATCCAATTGGAGCTATGCTGCTTAGACCAGCCAGAGCAGCTCTATTCTGATCAATCAGGACAGTGCCTTCTGGACCAATCATACTGTGAGGATTTGGAGTCTTCATTTGCATGAGGACATACCAATCAGGGACCAGGGGCAGGGACTTCTGTCTATATAAGCCAGCTCCCCTCTGGCTATGGGGTGCACTTTCCCTTTTCTTTCTTTCTTTCTTTTTTTTTTTTTTTTAAATACATTATTTCGGAGAGGAAGGGAGAGGGAGAGAGAGAAACATCAATGATGAGAATCATTGATCGGCTGCCCTTCAGTCTTCTGGCTGATGCTCTATCTACTGAGCCAAACCAGCTAGGGCAGCGCACTTTCCCTTTCTATCCAAGACTGAACACTGCTTCTCCCCAGCTGAGCTGAAACACTGTGTCTTATCTGAGTGCAGCAGAGCAGTGCTGTGCAAAGCAGACCAGCAGGGAGCAGAACATACTATTGAGGAGCAGAGCAAGGGCCTGGCCCCAGGGCCATCTGGCCCTCCGGCTACCCCACACCCAGCTGTATCACAAGTGAGCTGTTTTGTGCTGAATAAAGTTTCCTTCTTCACTGCATCCCAAATTGGGGATTCCTGTTGGTGTTGAATTGGCATCAACAGCCATCGGTTGACACTTGTAAACAAAAACAGGAGAAAATCTTTGCGATACTGAGTTAGGCACGTATTTTTTTTTTTTTTTTAGATAGGACTCTATATGAACAAAGTATAAAAGAAAAAATTAATAAATTGGTCTTCATCTGTTTTAGTCTGGTTGGGCCGCTATTCCAAAGGACCATAAACTGGGTGGCTTAGATCCGTGGTCGGCAAACTGCGGCTCGCGAGCCACATGCGGCTCTTTGGCCCCTTGAGTGTGGCTCTTCCACAAAATACCATGGCCTGGGCGAGTCTATTTTGAAGAAGTGGAGTTAGAAGAAGTTTAAGTTTAAAAAATTTGGCTCTCAAAAGAAATTTCAATCGTTGTACTGTTGATATTTGGCTCTGTTGACTAATGAGTTTGCTGACTACTGGCTTAGATTATTTCTTTATTTTGGATATTGCCTTCTTTTTAAATTTTTATTGAATTTAATGGGCTGACATAGGTTAATAAAATTATATAGGTTTCACATGTACAATTCTATAATACATCATCTGTATGTTGTATTGTGTGTCCATCATCCCAAGTCAAGTCTCTTTCTGTCAACATTTACTCACTCATTATCCTCTTCCACTTGCCCCGTCCTCTCTTTCCCTCTTGCAATCATCAAACTGTTGTCTTTGTCTGTGGGTTTTTTTTGTTTATTTGTTTTGATTAATCCCTTCACCTTTTTCACCCAGCTCTGCAACCCCTCTAAAGTCTGACAGCTGTCAGTCTTCTTTCTGTATCTATGAGTCTGTTTCTATTTTGTTTACTTTATTTACTAGATTCTACATATAAGTGAAGTCATGTTATTTGTCTTTCTCTGATTGGGTTATTTCACTTACCATAAAACTCTCCAGGTCCATTGATGTTGGTAACATTTCCTTTTTTTTTGTGTAAATGTACAACAGTTTTTTTATCCACCCATTTACTGATGGGCATTTGGGCTACTTCTAAATCTTGGCTATTGTAAATAATGCTGAAATAAACATAGGAGTGCAGATATTCTTTCAAATTAGTGTTTTAGGTTTCTTTGTTTATATTCCCCAAAGTGGAATTTCTGGGTCATAAGGCAGTTCCATTTTTAATGTTTTGAGGAAGCTGCATACTGCTTTCCACAGTGGCTGCAACAATCTGCATCCCACCAACAGTGGACAAGGGTTTCCTTTTCTCCACATCCTTGCCAATAGTTTTTTGATTTATTGATGATAGCCATTCTGACAAGTGTCAGGTGATATCTCATTGTGGTTTTAATTTCTATTTCTCTGATGATTAGTGATGTTGAGCATTTTTTTTTTTTTATGTCTGTTGGCCATCTGTATGTCCCCTTTGGAGAATTGTCTATTAAGATCCTTTGCCCATTTTTAAATTGGATTTTTTTGTTTTGTTTTGTTAATCCTCACCTGAGGATTTTTCCACTGATTGTTAGAGAGAGTGGAAGGGGGAAAGAGGAGGAGGAAGAGGAGGAGGAGGAGGAAGAGAAGAGGGAGGAAGAGGAGGAGGAGAGAAAGGTGAGAGACACATTAATTGCCTCCCACATGTACCCCAACCAGGGTGGGGGATCTAGCCCGCAACCAAGGTCTGTGCCCTTGGTTGATCCTTCAAACCTGGGACCCTTCAGTCCATGGGCCCATGCTCTGTGCACTGAGTCAAACAGGCTAGGGCAGATTGTTTTGTGTGTGTGTGTGTTGAGTTGTATAAGTTCTTTATAACTCCTTATCAGATGTATTATTGGCAAATATGTTCTTCCATTCAGTGGGTTGTCTTTTCATTTTGTTGACGTTTTTCTGTGCAATGCAAAAACTTTTTAGTTTGATGTAGTTCCAAGTCTTTATTTTTTCTTTTGTTTTCCTTGTTTGAGGAGATATGTAAGAAAAAATATTGCTATGAGAAATGGCTGAGATTTGACTGCCTATGTTTTCTTTTACAGTTTTTATGGTTTCAAGAATTACATTTAAGTATTTAATCCATTTTGAGTTTATTGCTGTAAAAGGTGGTCTGGTTTTATTTTTTTGCTTGTATCTGTCCAATTTTCCCAACCCCATTGTATGTTCTTGTCTCCTTTGTCAAATATTAATGGACTATAACCATGCTGTTTTGATTACTATAGCTTGTAGTATAGTTTGGTATCAGGTAGCGTGATTCCTCCATTTTTGTTCTTCTTTCTCAAGATTGCTTGGCTATTCGGGATCTTTTGTGCTTCCATATACATTTTTGGAACATTTGTTCTATTCTGTGAAATGCTGCCGGAAGCCAATTCCAGCATGTCATAATTGCAAGAGTTTCATCAAAAGGTTGATGGAACTTGGGGACTCAAAAAGGGCTGAGTCACATATGTTATCGCCTATTGGAATGGCTAAAGGCATTTCCCCAAACCTGAAAAGGATGCATTAAATTGATTGTTTGCTGCCAGACAGCTCAGGGCATCTTAATCTACATGTTATTGCCTCCTGCTGGCCTAACACCTGAACAGCCGCAGGCTATTCCCCAATCTGACAATGGACTCTGTAGACAAAGACGACCAGACAAACCCGACCCTTTGAAGTGTATATCTACCTCGCCTTAGGACAATTTGTGTTAATAAAAAGCAAGGGGTCCTGAGATGAGGAGAACTTGGTTTCTTTAGCCAGGCTCCTCTGTCCCCCCATATGACTTTCAAAATTATGTTTTGTCTCTGGACTTTAATTTATACACAGCCCTTCTCCAGATTGCTGAACCCTTCTAGATGCCGGATCAAGACCCACCGGCGCTAAATGGCATCCAACGTCTGGCATTAAAATACCGTTGGTATCTTGATAGGAAATTGATTGAATCTATAGATTGTTTTGGGTAGTATGGACATTTTAATGATGTTAATTATTTCTATTCATGAACACAGTATATGTGTCCACTTATTTATATCTTCAATTTCTTTCTTCAGTGTCTTATACAGTAAGTCCTCGGGTTACGTCAGAGATCCGTTCCTACGGCACGACGTAACGCGATTTTCGCCGTAAGTTGGGACCCACCTACATAAGCACCTACATCACTCACATGGAGCACATACACAGCAGTAATGAAGTGAAACAGTAAAAATAAATTAAAAGAAAAATAACAATTCCTGATCTTTACTTGTGGTAAATAAATAATAAAAAACATAAAGCACATATGTACATACGTCGAAATGATGGAACTTTTTTTTTTTATAAATAAATGGGAGATGGCGACATAACCACAAATTGACGTACGTTGAGTCCGACATAACCCGAGGACTGCCTGTAATTTTCCGTGTACAAGTCTTTTACATTCTTAGTTAATTTTTTTCCTAAGTATTTCATTATTATTATTATTTTTAATCTTCACCTGAGGATATTTTACAGAGAGTGGAAGGAAGGGAGGGAGGGAGGGAAGGAGGAAGAGAGAAAGAGAGGGAGAGAAAGGTATTTTTGCTAAGTGATAGATTGAGCCCCAGCCGTGAGGAATTTCTTTAGTAATGAAAGTTCTTTTTTCAGACAAATCTTTTACCATTATGGGTTTGTTTTCTCTTTTTGTTGATGCTGATTTTAAATGTTAAACATACTTGATAAGTGGAATATGAGCTGTTTGATCTGTCTTAATAACTTGGGATCTGAACTTTTATTGCAAGTGGAAATGACTTATTAACTGATTTGGTGATTTAAAAATCAAGTAACATTTTGAATGAGGCTTCACTATTTTCTTTTTAAAATATTTGTGGAACCTGCCCTGGTCGCTTGAATGGCCCCAAGCCTGGAGTCACAGGTGAGGTAGTGCTCTAACCACTAACCACTGTGCATAGAAAGTGGCCTTTCTATGCACAGTGGTTAGTGTCAGCCTGTGCATAGAAAGGCCATAGGTTTAATTCCCAGGCAAGGGCAGGTACCTGGGTTGCAGGTTCATCCCTAGTCAAGGCCCATGCGGGAGGCAACCAATCAATGTGTCTCTCTCATATCGATGTTTCCCTCCCTCCCTCCCTCCCTCCCTCCCTCCCTCCCTCCCCCTTCCACTCTCTCTAAAAAAAATTCAATGGAAAAAATATCATCAGGTGAGTATTAACAAAACAAAAATACTTTTAGAACCTTTTCTGACATTTTGAGGGAGTTATGTGTAGTCATAAAAAGTATGTTGGCAATGCACATATAACAGAATTGCACATTTATTATTATTGTATTTGGTCCATTTTATGACTAATTTTCTTTAGAAAAAATAAATCATCTCTCTAAGTATCTCAGTGAGTTTGGATCATTGAGGTTATTTTTAGAGGCAGAGCCCTTAGATTCTTCTGGAATAAAGATTTCCTCTTAGATGCCTTACCTCTGAGACGTAGTGTTTTGACGCTACATAATTTGTTGTAGCGAACTTGTTTTTGATTTCTTCTAACTTTCTAAAAGTTTCTCACTGAGTCCTTCAACACAGCCAGTGCTAATGTGTGATGTAGTCATGTTAGAAAGTGATTGAATCATAGGCAGCATCTTATCAGTATTGTAAAGGTAACGGGAATGGGGCAAAGCTGTGGGGGAAAATTTGTCATTTTAACAAACTGAACCTTACAGATAAAAAAAAAAGTCATTTGCCATGTTTGCAGCCATTTGAGAAAGAGATGGACAGAATATTCTTTTGTATTATAGTGATGCTGGCTTCTGTTGTAGCTATCCATCTGGTATTGATTGCTGAAATACTGAAGGCTTTTGTTATTGGCCACTATCTAGTTGTCCTGTGTTCTACCCTGGGGTTTCTCTGCATCTTCACATGAAGCTGGGCAAATCACTCAGCTCTAACCGTGTCCCCTCAGAGCTTCATAGTCTTGCTCCTGCTTCTAAAAGACCATTGTGCTCCAGCAGGTCAGAGAGAGAAGAGCTCTCTTGGGACTATGCTCCACTCCTCTCAAAGACAGAGTGCTTGTATGATACTGTGATTTCTAATAAGAACATTTGGTCTCTGTCCCCATTTCTGGCACAAAATCCTAAAACCCTTGGAATTTCCTTGGTGACTAGAGCAATAAAGGTGTCTTTTGTTATGTTAATAAAGTGACTTTTGGATAGCCCCTAAGGATGGGGTCTGGTTGCCAAGAGAATCTGTCATGTGATTAGAGGGCTGGAACTTTCGGTCTCATCTCCTTGACCCCTCTAGGTTGGGGAGACGGGGTAGAGTTTGAAGCAACTGCCAATGGCCAATGATTTAATTAGCCACACCTACATAAAGAAGCCTCAATGAACACCCAAGAGGAGGGGGTTCAGAGAGCTTCTGGGCTGGTGATCAGGTGGTGGTTCAGGGAGAAAGGCATGCTCAGAGAGCAGGGAAACTGTGGGCCCTCTCCCCACACCGTGCTCTCTACATCCTTTTCATCTGGCTGTTCCTGAGTTGTATCCTTTGCAATAAACTGGTAATCTGGTGAGTAGAATGAACTCGTTTCCTGAGTTCTGTGAGCTACTCTAGCAAATTAATCAAACCCAAGGAGGGGGTCGTGGGACCCTTTGGTTTATAGTCAGTAGGCCAGAAGCACAGGTGACAACCTGGACTTGTGATTGGCATCTGAAGTGTAGGACAGCCTTGTGGGTCCGCGTCCTTAACTGTGGAACCTGGTGCTGTCTCTGGGTAGATAGTATCAGAAGTGAGTTGAGATGTAGGACACCCAGCTTGTGTCTGAGAATCGCTTGGTGGTGTGGGGGAAACCCACACGCTGCAGTCCGTGTCAGAATAAGGCTGTGACCTCTGATTCTGGAGCTGCCAGGCTGTGAGAAGGAGCACGGTTCTCCCAGGTTTCCTTCATCTCCAGCCCTCATTGATCAGGCTGTGTCCTGTAAAGGAAATGTTTGAAGCAGTGGCTTTCAAACTTTTGAACAGGATCCAAGTAAGAAATACAGTTTATACTGCTGTCCCTTCTCCACACATACCAGACATAAAAGATTCATGAAACATATCTTACATTTACTATATACGGTGTCTTTGATGTATTCTATTATTTATTTCATTTTGATACCCACAAAATTGATTTTACAAACCACTGATAATGTCAAAACCTGCAATTGAAAAATAATTCTGGCTTAAGGAGACCTTTATCATTTTCCTTCCTAATTGCATATTATTCCTGTTACAGTTTAACTTCCTCATAAAAGTAATGCACCAAAATGTGTCTGTTGTAATGTCCGTGTACATACAGTTTATCTTGTGCGTGTCTACATGTAACTGACAAGATCATGTTACTGAACTGAAGGGGTTGGTTTGCCTGTGTGCGTTCATCAAAGCCCAATCAAATGCAAACGGGAGTTTGCATCTGAGAAAGTAAAGGTTATTTAAGGAAATGGCCCCAAGCCTGGAGTCACAGGTGAGGTAGTGCTCTAAGAACACCTGGTTCCCTGATGGCTTCTAGGGGATGGGTTCTGTAGGGGAAAATCATAATCATGGTGACTAAGGGAGTCAGGGTCCTGGTCGCTAATGATGGGTTGGAGCCAGAGTAGGGGGTAGTTGATCATCAAGTCCTGATATCAGCCATAGGGTTGCTTTGCCTGGTTTCACGAAGGTGTGGTCAGTGGGGTCATTCTGCTTTTCTGAGCCTGGGGCTGAAACACAACCGAGGCCTAGGTGTTATATTTAGTTTGACTGGAAACTCTGTGGCCAACACACCCAAGGCTTTGCTCCTAAGACTGATGCTGACCAGAACCTGAGTGTCCCGAGGACTTAATGATTAAAGGAATCGGGGCAGGCAGGTGTGCAAGGAAGGAGGGAAGCACATGAGTTTTGGTGCAGGACTAGGCTAGTTTGAATCAAAGGGAAAGAATGGATAAAAGGTCCTATTAAAACACTAGAGGCCCAGGGCACGAAATTCGTGCATGGGGTGGGGGTGGTCCCTTAGCCCGACCTGCACTCTCTCCAATCCAGGAGCCCTCAGGGGATGTCCTACTGATGGCTTAGGCCCGCTCCCCATGTTCTCTCCCTGTTCTCTCTGGGCCAGCTCCATCCGTGGCTTGCCTCACCACGCATGCAATCCCCTCCCACCAACGTGTGCGCGCAGCCTCCTCCTGAGTGGTCGTGACGTTACAGTGTCCTGGACAATTTGCATATTACCTCTTTATATATACACACACACACACACACACACACACACACACACACACACATATATATATATATATATATATACATACACACATATATATATATATATAAAGTTTCTGTGTGGTTGCAATTACTGTATGACTTTTCAACATGCGTATCCACTGGTGGAAATGGAGACTTCAAACTATTTTGTAATATTAGTTACAAATTTGCCAAATTGGGTATACGTTATTAAATAGTACATATTACAAAAAGGACCAAAGGTTCTCAGAACTTGGTTTTTATTCTTCAGATTTCTGCTCATTTGCGTCAGGAGAGTTAGCTTGTTTATAACATCTGATGTTACTCTCAGTGATCTGCATTTTGACCTGGTAAGATGTACTTATTAACCAACTTGATTTTCTAATTTTTACAAACTAACTTTATAGGATGCTGGGTAGTACATTTCCATGGAGATCAGTGCCATTTCTGAATCAGTCCTGTCCTTGTCAGTGTGGCGACTCTGGTGTTTTATTCTCTCTGTGATCTCTGTCTCTTTCTGTCAGGGGGATTATTTGGACTATGATGAGCTATTTTCTCTGTTGCAAATTAGCTGTACTTCTAGCTGTGAGAAAGAGATCTTTCTAACCAATCGGCTCTTGTATTTTGCCTACTACATGAATTCTAATGACCAAGGTCTTTATTAAGGAAAAAAAAGAAAAAAAAGGATGAGCCTGCCCATGGTGGCTCAGTGGTTGAGTGTCAACCTATGAACCAGGAGGTCACGTTTTTATTCCTGGTCAGGGCATATGCCAGGTTTTGAGTGTGATCCCCGATTGTGCAGGAGGCAACCGATCAATGATTCTCATCATTGATGTTTCTATCTCTTCCCCTCTCTTCCTCTCTAAAATCAGTAAAAATACATTTAAGAAGAAAAAAAGATGAAATTAAATATTTAAAATTAAATGCTTGGTTTTGCTATAACTTTGTTTATTTCATTTTATTTTTTTAAAAATATACCTCCATTGATTTCAGAGAGGAAGGGAGAGGGGAAAGAGAGATAGAAGCATCAGTGATGAGAGAGAATCATTGATCGGCTGCCTCTTGCACGCCCCCCACTGGGGACCGAGCCCACAACTTGGGCATGTGCTCTTGACCAGAATTGAACCCGGGACCCCCCAGTCTGCAGGCCGACGCTTCATCCACTGAGTCAAACCAGCTAGGGCTATAACCTTGTTTATTTTAATGAATTTAGTGAAAACACCCAGCATACTTTCTTTTTTGGCAAATACATAAATTTAAAAAAAGGTTTTAAAAGGTGTCTTATAAGCCTAACCAATGGACACAGACACCAGGGGGTGAGGGCATGAGTGGGGGGTAGGGGGACAATGAGGTGATGAGGACACATATGTAATACCTTAATCAATAAAGAAAAAAAATCTAAAAAAAATCACAGACACACACACACATACACACACACACACACAAAAGGTGTCTTAATTTGATAGTTATGTGCTGGGTGAAATAATGTAAAAATAAACCTATACAAAAGATCCTATAAATGGAATTTCAGTTTTTGAAAGCTGCCTTATTTTTTAAGTGAAGAGGGATAATGGTTTATGATTCAAACTATAGATAAATGTACTCATTATTTACACTATACCTGTCATTGGTAGTCATTCTGACAGAAAAGCACCTATAGGAACTTGTATCTTCTGTTTTTCTCTAAGGGGTAGGTGGTGTATGCAAGTAAAGTATAGGATCTGCCCAGAGAAGGGAAGGAAAGGGGGTGTTTAAAATCATGAACTCATGGTTATCATGATTATCATGCCATTAGTTCTTAGTATTTCTTAAATTGTAACATATTGCTTTTCATTCAGAATTTCATATTTAATGCGATCATCCCAAGTTTTGGATTCACAGTGACTATTCCCATATCATTTTTCATTTAGCAGGAAGGTATTCATAGGCTGTTTTACATGAAAGGAAGAGGGAGTATTTTGCTCAAAGTCTTTAAGAAAAGAGTTAGGATTATAATTTATGCATATTTTATTCATGCTAACATTCTTTTGTAGAAAGTCTCGGACCTGGCTTTTACTTGGTTTAAGTTGAACTTTACATTAGTATTTAGTTAATAAACTGTCTTTAGGGATTACTAAAGTGGTTCTTTTTTGCTGATGGACCCAAAATAGTAAGTGCGTCATGCTTCACTTGTGTCGTGGCTGGATGTCAAGATGCTATCCTGAATCCTATTTTTTTTTTTTTTTGGTGTCTTTGATATATTTTATTTTATTTATTTTTTATTTTTATTTTTTTATATTTTATTGATATTTCACAGAAAGGAAGGGAGAGGGATAGAAAGCTAGAAACATCGATGAGAGAGAAACATCGATCAGCTGCCTCCTGCACACCTCCCACTGAGGATGTGCCCGCAACCAAGGTACATGCCCTTGACCGGAATCGAACCCGGGACCTTTCAGTCCGCAGGCCGACGCTCTATCCACTGAGCCAAACCGGTTTCGGCTTTGATATATTTAAAAAAAAACTTTATTGTTGAAAGTATTACATATGTCTCCCCGCTGCCCCACCCCCACCCCCACCCCCGCCCTTGTACCTCTTCCAGCCGGCTCCCATCCCCCACCCCAGGCCTTTACCACTTTATTGTCTGTGTCCCTGGGTTATGCATATACGCATACAAGTTCTTTGGTTGCTTTCTTCCCACCCACCCACTCTTCCCAGCATTCCCTCTGAGGTTTGACAGTCTGTTCCATGCTCCTGTGTCTCTGGGTCTACTTTGTTTATCAGTTTATTTTGTTCATTAGATTCTACATCTGAGTGAGACCATGTGATGCTTATCTTTCTCTGACTGGCTTGCTTTGCTTAGCATAACACCCCCCTCCCCCCCGCCGCCAGTCCATCCATGCTGTTACAAATGGTAAGAGCTTTTTCTTTTTTATTATAGCTGTATAGTATTCCATTGTGTAAATGTACCACAGTTTCTTTTATTCCCCAATTAAATAGTCTCAACTCCAGTACATAGTTCTGCTCATTCCTGAAAGATAAGGAAACCACAGACAGAGGGACAGAGAAAGAGAGCAGATGATTATTTGTAAAATGATGGAAGGTATTTGTTAATTTTTTCTGTTGTCTTGGGGACTTACTGTGCCATATTAGGACAATTTCCTAATCTGTTCCTCAAATACGGTGCATTTCTGGGATTCCTTCGGTAGATCTCAGACAGACTGGACTGTCCGCCCTCCCCCAGCAGCGCTTATGCCAGTTTAACCGAGCATACTGATTTTCATCAGTCTGTAATCACATAATTTTAATTCAGTTCCCTAGTAGTTTAATGCCTTATGTTCCTATTTGTTCTGAATAAATTTCCCTTCTGAGATATGTGAAGTTTAAACTTCACTTGCCTGCTTCACTGTGTATTTAGGGATACTGTGTTTCCCATTTATCACCTGCTGCTAATCTTTAGCAGTGAGATTAAATGACATTTGTTAGAGGGTGTTTTGATCTATCTTTGAAAAGGGTAGTAAAGAGTAATTCATCATAGTAATGCCTTTTTTTTTTCTATTTTGTGTGCAAATTTAGGTTGCTTGCTGAAACATTCTAATTTTGTAATGGTGGTAGAGAATTCTTGCTTTAGTTTCATGGCTTGTTTAAATAATAAAAAATCCGATAAATCCTTGAAGCATTTGTAAATGCAGCAGCCTTGAAAGGTAGCCTCCTTTCCTGTGGTAGCTCACAAGGCTGGCGCCAGCACCAGTCCATAGTTTTTCTTGTTTTCCTTTGACCCGGGGGTTGGCCCAGGCCTGTCTATTGAAAGACAGTCTACAGCTATGAGGCGTGGGCCACTCGCTTGAAATCACTCACATTATGAAGTCAGGACCTTGGCCGTTGATGTTAGACTTCCTGGGTGACTGGGCTTACCATTTCTGAGCTCTGTGACTAACAGTCCACAAAACGTGTGTGGGAAGCAGAGCGCGTCACAGCACAACTAAGACTCTGGTGGTAAGGTGATAAAATGCACCCTTTATCTGCTGAACATATTGATGATTCTGGGTCAGGCATCCTGTTCTCCACTTCTCTGGGTCTAAAGCCCCACCAAGAGCACCATTTCCCTCTTCCCAGTCAGTTGCTTCTTGGCGAGCGCTCTGCCTGTTTTACTCCAAGCTCCTGTACCGTTTATTAGCCCTCGGAGTGCATTCAGCCTAGACTTGCTGGCCGCAGCCCTCCCTACCTCGGTTCGGGGTGTGTGTGGGGGGGGGGGGGGGGGCGGGTCTTCTTCCCTGCCAACTTCACAGCCCCATCTTGCTGGCCTCGTTTCCATTGTCAAATTTAGAAACATCTCCCTGCCTCCCACCAGGTCCTGGGCAGCCAGATGTGCAACATTCCATCACTGCTGAAAGTCCTGCTGGGCAGCGCTGCTCTTGAGGGTTGTGTTAGATCCATCTAGTCCAAACTCTCACACCTGCCCCACATTTCTCTCAAGATTTGTGACATATACTCATGGTCACTTTAGAACTTTTCCACATTTCACTTGGCTGTTTTCCCCCACCTGGAAGCACCCCCTGCTTCACCCTGCTTTCCACTTCTCTAAATACTACATTATTCCACTTTAGTTATGTTCAGTATGTGCAGCTTTATTATATTGAGCAGGTTTTAATTTATTTTTCAAGTTTACATTCAATATTATTTTGTATTATTTCAGGTGTTGAGCTGGTTTTTGTTATTTTTTGGAGGATGGGGCCAGACCAGACCCCTGGTCCTCTCAATGCCCTGTATGCTTTAGGCATTAAGTGGACAGTTAGTGGAGATGGAGATGGTCTATACTAAGGCCTATAAATTACCACCTGAAGGCCGCATCTGGCCAACTGCCTGCTTTTGTAAATAATGTTTTATTGGGAACACAGCCACATCCATTTATTTATTTATTGCCTATGAGTGCTTTTGTACTGTAATAGTGAGTTGAGTAGTTGTGGCAGAGATCAAGTGACCCACAAAGCCTAATATATTTACTGTTTGGTCTTTTGCCAAATAAGTTTTTCAATTTGGTTTGCATTTGTAATATTGCAGGCTCTCACAGTTGCATGTCTTAGAATTTGGAAGTCCCAGAATAAGTCAATTAATATGCTAGATGAAGTGACTCTGATTAGTTTTTATTAATGCATTTGCTTGGCTATCATATTGTAAGGTTACATATAATTATCATTAACATTATGGAAGTTAAACACATGTTTCAGGGTAGAATAAATTCCCAAGTACTCCTTTAATTGCTCAAAGAATATTTGACTAAATCTTACCTTCCTGATTCTTTTTTTCTGCCTAATAAGATTGTTTCATTGAAATGAAACAAAGAATGGTAATTATCAAGTTCATTCCCACTCTTTTTACCTTATCCCTTTCTAATGCAGTTTGTCTTAATCTTGTAAAAACTTTCTAATTTTAAAATACAATTTACATTCTTTTTAAAAAAAAATACTTTATTGATTTTTTACAGAGAGGAAGGGAGAGGGATAGAGAGTTAGAAACATCGATGAGAGAGAAACATCGATCAGCTGCCTCCTGCACACCCCCTGCTGGGGATGTGCCCGCAACCAAGGCACATGCCCTTGACCAGAATCGAACCTGGGAGCCCCCAGTACCCAGGCTGACGCTCTATCCACTGAGCCAAACCAGTTAAGGACAATTTACATTCTTAAAATATGTGTTCTTAGATCAATTTATAAAGTATAAAATTTATTTTATATAATATTTATTAAAACATGTATGATACTGATTAGAATATCTGTAAAGCAGACATAAAGTCAACATTAATTTATTCATTCCTAACAAAATTTTGATTAAGCTTAGTTTATAGGACAAAAAAAGAAAAGAAGAGAGAAACATTAAAATATCAAAAGTGAAGCAGAAAATGCATTTCATGAAATAAACTGTTCAAAATAGAAGAGTCTTTGAGATAACACGGATCCATAAGCATCAGATCTTACCCCACATCAGGCTTTATTGAAAATTTACTAATAATTGGTTACACAATTTATAAGACATATTTTAAGGGGTTATATGTCATAAATTTAAAGATTCCAGATTTAATAACCATAAGTAATCCTAGGCAGATTTGGTACATCCTGATAAAATAATTCCATAGATCAGGATTCTCTTGTTGTTGAAATAGGAAAAGTTAAAGCCAACATTTTTCTTAAAATGTTCTAAAAAGTCAATCTGAAAGAGGTTGAGTTACTTGGGAACTAGTTATGCCTTCAAGAGGTGTTGAAGATGAGTTCTGATGCCAGAGGAATTAATGCCTCCTAAATATAAGACATAATCAGGGACACTGAGTCAAAAGCCAAATTTTCTATAATGGAGATGCCATCTAGCTAGGACAAATTTCTCCTTATTAAGCTATTTTAGCCCAGGAGGCTTAGCAAGGTGGCAACAAGGGGAAGTGCCCTTGTTATCATAGTTCTTGAAATAATAACTAGCAACTTCAAAGAAGTATAAGTACAAAGGAAGATGCTCTAGACTTTTTTTTTTTAAGAGCTCTAGACTTTTTTTTTTAAGACCTAGTATAGACAGTGATAATAGACATGTGGATAATGGAATCTATATTCACTTAGATAAGGAGAATCAGTGAAGAATGGGGACTATCTCAGAGCTTATAGTTATCATTTGTAGATTATTTTTAAATTTTATTTTTAATTACAGTTTACTTCAGTATTATTTTGTATTAGTTTCAGGTGTACAGCATAGTGGTTAGACAATCATATACTTTACAAAGTGTCTCCTCTCTAGCCCCCAGTATTACCAGTATCCATCTGGCACCATACATAGTTATTACCATGTAATTGATTATATTCTCTATACTGTACTTTACATCCCCGTCATTATTTTGTAACCACCAATTTGTACTTCTTAATCCCTTCACTTTTTTCACTCATCCCTCTCATCTCTCCCCCTCCCACCTCTGGCAATCATCAGTCTGTCCTCTGCATCTATGAGCCTGTTTCTATTTTGCTTGTTCATTTATTTTGTTCTTTAGATTCCACATGTAAGTGAAATCATACCTAATAATAGACAAACATGTAAATTGACCGTACCTCCGCTACACCCACAGCCAATCAGAGTGAATATGCAAATTAACCCAACAAAGATGGAGGTTAATTTGCATATGTACACGCCCAGAAGCCTGGGTCCCGGGAACTTTCTCAGTACCCAGGTCACTCCAAGGTAGGCCCCCCTGGGTCCTGAGCCACCTGGGAAGGGCCTGAGCCAGGGGGCTCCTGGGCAGGGGCAGAGCTGGGTGATCGAGCAATCCGAGGGAGCTGGGGGTCCCCTGCCCAGGCCCCAAGCTCTGGCCAGAGGCTTGGGGCCTGGGCAGGGGCGAACCCGGGCGATCGGAGGGAGCTAGGGCATGGGCAGGGGACCCCCAGCTCTGGCCCCAGCTAGGGAGGTGCCTGTCCCTGAGAGACACTGCTACACCAGTCTGCATTCCCACCAACAGTGCACCAGGGTTCTCTTTTCTCCACATCCTCAAGAACACTTATTGATTTACTAATGGCCTGGTGCATGGATTCGTGTACATTGAAAGGAAATTAATTAAGAGAAATATTTTAATATTGCTATTCGCCCTTTTGCTATAATAGAAGTGTTAACCAAATTCATGATTGACAGTGTCAGATCAAAACACACGCGTGCAATTGGCACCAGCAAGAGCTTTATATATATCATGCATGTGCGAGTCAACTTAGCCTTTTATATATATAGAATAAACTTGCTTAATTAGAAAGGCTTTCTGATTTATCTAAACTTTTTCCAGCCCAGTGAAGTACCCCAACTTCTCTTTTAGGTAATTGTCAGCAACACAGCCGTAAATATGAACACGAAGCAGATTATTATTGAAATCACGCAGGGAGAACAAAGGGTAAAATATTTAACTGCAGCAGTGTTTAACTATATTTTACACCAGGTGTGGGCAAACTTTTTGACTCGAGGGCCACAATGGGTTCTTAAACTGGACTGGAGGGCCGGAACAAAAGCATGGATGGAGTGTTTATGTGAACTAATATAAATTCAAAGTAAAGGAGCGGAGGGGAGAGCAAGAGAACCCTCCGCTCTTTCGGCTTTGCGGGCCGGATAGAACAGCCGAACGGGCCGGATCCGGCCTGCGGGCCGTAGTTTGCCCATGGCTGTTTCACACAGTGAGAAAACCTGAAGTCATTTTCAAGGTCCACCATTTCTTCTTTTCAGTCAGGTCAAGTTTCTAAGCTTTCTAAATCTCCATTTTCCAGCTAATGAAAAGAAAATAAGATTCCGCCGAGTCTCCTACCTACCTACTCCAGGACTTCTGTGAGGATCAAATGAGATGAGGCACGGGAAACTGCTTCACAGACATTTGGTTAAAGTGTAAAATGTTTGCACCTGGCTATAAAGGAAGTTGTGTTCCTGGGCTGAAGAAACTCCAAGGAGGCTAGTCTCTAGGGAGAAGAAGCCAGGCATTGCTGCATGATGTCATTACCCAGTGCCCACAGTGACCGTGTCTGGGCTGGGCTGGGCTGTGGGCTGCATTTTGCAACATGGGGTCTCAGCAGCGTCAGCTGCGATTTGGTGAGCTGTTGCTCTGGGGTGATGGCGGGGCCTGTGTCCCACTTGGGGGAAGCCGAGTGTTGCTTTGTGGGCGCCAGGTCCGCGGTGCCATTTTTCTATAAATGGCCAGTGTGTGTCACAGCAGCTCCTGTGTTGAGCGTCTGTCCCCTGGTGGTCAGTGCGCATCATAGCAACTGGTCAGATAGTTGGACATTTAGCATATTAGCCTTTTATATATATAGATTGATGGTAGCCATTCTGACAGGTGTTAGGTGATATCTCATTGTGGTTTTAATTTGCATTTCTGTGATGCTTAGTGATGTAGAACCTTTTTTCATATGTCTATTTGTCTTTTGTATGTCCTTTTTGGAGAAGTGTCTATTCAGGTCCTCTGCCCATTTAAAAAATTTAAAAATAATGTTTTTATTGATTTTTAGAGAGAGAGGAAGGAAGAGGGAGAGATAAATAAAAACATTGATGAGACAGAAACAACATTGATTGGCTGCTTCCTGCATGTCCCCTCCTGGGGATCAATCCTGAAACCCAAGCATGTGCCCTGACTGGGAATTGAATCAGTGACGTCTTGATTCATGAGTCCTTGCTCAACCACTGTATCACACTGGTCAGGCTCTGCCCATTTTAAAAATTGGATTGTTTGTTTTTTTTGGTGTTGAGTTGTATGAGTTATAAATTTTGGATATTAATTCCTTATCAAATGTATCATTGTTGAATATCTTCCCCCACTTGGGAGGTTGTCTTTTCATTTTGTTGATGGTTTCCTTTGCTGTGCAAAAACTTTTTAATTTGATGTAGTCCCATTTGTTTATTTTTTCTTTTGTTTCCTTTGCTTGAGGAGATATATCAGAAAAAATATTCTGAAGAGAAATGTTCGAGATTTTACTGCCCGGGTTTTCTTCTAGGAGTTTTATGGTTTCGAGTCTTACATTTAAGTCTTTAATCCATTTGAGTTTTTTTTTGTATATAGTATAAGAAGGTGGTCTAGTTTCTTTCTTTCTTGTTTGTTGCATGTATCTGTTTCATTTTCCTCACACCATTTATTGAATAGACTGTCTTTTTCCCATTGTGTGTCCTTGCCTCCTTTGTCAAATGTTAATTGACCATAAAGGCCTGGGTTTATTTCTGGGCTCTGTGTTCTGTTTCATGTCTGTTTTTATGCCAGCACCATGCTGTTTTGTTTAAGGTGGCCTTGTAGTATAGTTTGATATCAGGTAGCATGATTCTGCCAGCTCTGTTTTTCTTTTTCAAGATTGCTGTGGCTATTTGGGGTCTTTTGTGATTCCATATAAATTTTTGGATTATTCTAGTTCTGAGAAATATACTACTGGTATTTTGATGGGGATTGCTTTGCATCTATAGATTGCTTTGGGTAGTATGGACATTTTAATGATAATTCTTCATATCCATGAGCACAGTATATGCTTCCATTTATTTGTATCTTCTTTAATTTCTTCCTTCAGTGTCCTATAAATTTCCGAATATATATCTTTTGACTCTTACTAAATGTATTCATAGGTATTTTTCGATGCGTTGTACTTTGTAGACAAGTGTTCAACAATAGCTATAAATGCAAAACATGGTAAGAAGGATGAGAGACTAGGTTAGATGCTGTTAAACCAATTAATTCAGCAAGGTTCTTCTGATTAATTAGTCTTTTAAGAGTCAGATTTAAAAACTGTAATTGTTAGGAATAGAGATGGCTGTTAACTAGTAGGAATGAATGTTTCCATATACTTATCAAAGGAGTATAGATTAAATTGATTAAAAGTAAATTACCCTTTTCCAAATCAATAAACTAGAAGATAATATTCAATATTGATAAAGGTATATTGTGAGAGACACTGTGATTATGTAGTTAATGCCAATTTAAAACTGACAGAAATGTAAGGAAAACATTATGATAATATTTTTCCAGATATATAAAAACGTTTTTTCTCCCTTCTAATAACTTTACTGTTCTGAATCTTTCATAAAGAAGTAGAGGATCTGATAAAGATTTATGCATAATAAAGTTAATTCAATCATCATTTATAATGAAAAATGGGAAACCCTCTAAATTTCAACCAATATTGGAACAGTTAAGTTGTGTGGTAACCCGAAGAGGGAATATTATATAGCCATTAAATTTGGGTCATAGAAGAATATATGGTAACTTTGGACACATTTGTGATTAATATCGATTTTAAATGTATACTAAAATGCATGCAATTTGGGTACAATTGTTAACTCAGGACATCATGATGAAAATAAAATGAGGGTTTATCTCAGGATGGCTAAATAACAGGTAATTTGAGGTTTCTGTAAATATTTTATGGAAATTAAAAAGATTCTTATTTTTACTTTTATAATTAGAAAAAAATGTTATTAAAAATGAACAGCTGTTCTCCCCTGTAATCTGTGCACCCCATCGTGGGCTCGCTAATGGCCTGACGTCACAGGCGGCCAACAAAGGCATTGGTTTTCCTGCACTGAGTCCAGCCTGGCATGAGCTAGGTGTTCTATGCATGTTTCTAGGTTTGAAATTAATCTCTAGGGAGGTTAGACCTAATTACTTTGCCTCTTTCTGTCAGTAGCCTAAAGAGAACAGGAACCTTAATGTAGAGTGTCACTCTGTTAAAAACTAAAATTCACTGTGAAAAATTATGGTCACAATAAGTGGTTGAAGCTAGACTTTGTAGAAAAGCATTCAAAAATTATCAAGGGCAAACATAAATTTAGTGATTGAAAATTGAGAGATGAGGAAGTATATTGAGAAAATGAATCATCAAACATTTATTATCTTTTATGTACTTGCCACTGTGCTAGAAGATCCAAAGGTGAATCAGATGTGGCCCTTGTCCTCAAGCTCACAGTCTAGTGAGTCAGAAGGACATACTGACAAGTGAGTCATTAGGAAGGCAGGTGACCAGTCTTCTAGCAGAGCGATGACTAGGCTGTGTGGTCTCAGAAGAGGGCCGCTAATTCAGGCTAGGGTGGGCGAAAGGAACTCTTTCTGGAAGGGTATGATGAAGGGAGATGATGATTAATCTTAAAGCGTATAGGATTGAGGTAGATGAAGAAGAAGGGGACAGATATTCCAGAGGGAAGGGACAGCAAGAGCCAGGGCATGGAGTAGAGACACATCCCAGTAAATGGGAGGGTGAGGGAGCGTGTCTGTTACGAGAGTGTGAAGTGGCAGGTAGGGGTCAGACTGAGGAAGTAAGCAGAGAGCAGACAACAGTGCCCTCCGCCCTGTCCTTAAGATTTTAGAATTTATTTTCTACGTAGTGGCCTTTCAAGGGTTTTAAGCACAGAGTAACCATGAGATTTGCAAATTAGGAAGGCTCTCTGGTGGAATATATGGCATGTGGCTAGAGGTACTATTCTAAAGGAGAAAGAGCAAGCAGTTAATGGCCATTGAAGTAAACAGAACAGGGAGGAGGATAAAGATCATAGCAGGATTGTTAAGAGTAGGAAGGAAAAATCAAGTATGTATGTTTTAATACTAGTTTGTTAAAAAATTTCTTGCATCTGTGTATACACACACAGAAAAAAAATAACTGTAAAGTAAGAACCTTATTAAGACTATGACATCACCAATGTTAATTATCTTTAGGTAGTAGGAATTTTTTCTTTGTGTTTTTTCATGTATTTTGCTTTGAACATGGATTACTTTTATCATCAGAAAAGGAACATGGCCTTTTAAAAATAGTGGGAGAAAAATAAAAGAGTACTGGGGTTAAGATATAAATAAGATTTAGGGATGAGACTGCTATAAGAAGGAACACTATAAGGTATTGACCAAAATAATAATGATAATAAAATAACAATAATAATAATCATAGGACCAACAGAGGTAAGGCAGGCACAAAGAGACAAATACTGTATGATCCCATTATATGAGGTTTCTAGAGTAATCCAGCTCAGAGAAACAGAAAGGAGAATGGTGTTTGCCAGAGACAGGATGTGGGGATAGGGTGGGTTGGAGGTGGGGATGGAGAGTTGTTTAATGGGTACCCTTCTCCCAAAAAGAATGTAAAATATCTCAATAATTTTATAGTGATTTTATATATAATTATTATAATAATTTTATATATTATAATATTTTGGAGATATTTAGTTGAATAAAATATATTAGTATTAACTGCACTTGTTTCTATTTTTTTATAATATGGCTAGAAAATTAAAAATTACATGTATGGTGCCAGTTATTCAACAATGCTGCTGTCAAGAAAAATTTCAAATATAGATCAACTTTTTAAAATGAGCTAACCTATAGTGTCTAGAACTACATTGGGTAATAAAGCTTTAATTGTTTAAAGTATTACATATGTCTCCTTTCCCCCCAATTGACCTCCCCCGCCCCCGCCCCCGCCAAAACTATTTTTTAAAACATAGGAAGTAATTACTACAAACTGAGGGTAGTCGTTACTAATAGGGGAAGGACCTGGCTGTGAATGGGCTGGAGCAGAAGGAAGATTCCTGCTGCACCAGCTTCTATTTCGTGACCCAGGTGGTGATTGCAGAGGTATTTACCTCTCTTAAGCACATCCAGTTACTCCAGATTTGGCCAGTTGGAAGCCCCTTTAGCTAGCTGTTCTTCTCTACTTGTGACATACCTGATAATTTTTTTGTTTCTTCCTTACTTTCTCACATTCAGGATGTTCCAAACTCATCTTGTATCTGCTCTATCCCAACCCCAGAATTGGCCATTTCTCTCAGGAGCCCTAGTTCTTTTTTGTTCTAATAGTTTTAAAGACCAAGATATGGGCACTAGGTCATACGTTGTTCCTGGGGTGTCTTTGCTAAGTGGCCAGAGCTAGAAAATAGATATATGTGTGTATACACGTATATACATATATTGATATATACATGCAAAGGAGCATACACACATATGCATGTATACATCTCTACATACATATATAGTATATATTTTTGTAATCATGAATTCACACCAGTACTTCCAATTCCAGTCTGTCCCCATGGGTTCTTTCTTGCTTTTCTCTCTTCCATACTTGTATGTTCCTCCCCACAGAATGAGAACCCTGACACTCAGCAATATCAACCCATTCACTTATTTGCACAGCGCTGTAATTCATCTAGTATAGTTTCCACCACTACAAAAAACAAACCTACTAGGAAGAGTTCAGGATTTATTGGCTATTTTGCCCCCACAGTTCAGAGACACAGTCAAATATGGTGTTTATAAATTTGAATTAGTTCTTTCTCCCAGCCTCCTTCCGTGTGGTTATATATATAGAATTTGTTTAAAATACAAAGGAGTATGTTTGTTTATTTTGGATTTAGGTGTTTCTTCCTCTACTTGCTCTTACTGATTTAATTTTCTATCTATCTATCATCATCATCTATCTGCCTACCTACCTATCTACCTAATTAACTAATTAGAAGGAACATTGCCATCTTTAAAAGTTAATACTATATAAGACACACCCAGGAAAAGTGTCACATTCTCTCCTATATCTCTCCTAAACCACTTCCTCCAACCCTTGTAGGCAATTTCCATCACTGTTTTCTAGCTTATTCTTATGTTTCATTTTGTAAGAATACATTTCCTTCTCACATACTGTGTCCAGACTAGGCAAATCTATAGAAACTGAAAGTAGATACATGGTTATCTAGGGGGTAGGGAGGTTGGGGGTCAATGAGGAGCTATTGGGCACAGAGTTTCTTTCTGGGATGATGAAAATGTTCTAAAATTGTGGTAATGGTTGCAAAACTCTAAAGGTACTAAAAACCATTGAATGTGAATTGCGCAGTTTAAATGGAGAGTTGTATGGTGACTTACATCTCAATAAAGTTATTATTTTTTTAAAAAGGTAGCATGTCTGATGTACTCTTTGTACTTTGCTTATTTTACATCTAACTAACTGTATTTCCTGAAATCACTTTCCATAATTGCATAGAGATCTTTTGTTCTTTTCAATAGTTTCTTAGTTCTTCATTGTGTGAATATAAAATAGTTTATTCAGCTGACATCCTGTTCTTGGATTTAGCTGGTTTTCAGTTGTTTTCAATTATAAATGGACCACAGTGAATAACCATGTGCACCTGCACTCTCCTGCTCACTGTTGGAGGGTTATCTCCAGGGTGCATTCCTAGAAGTGGAATTGCTGGGGCAAAGGGAAAATACATGTGTAGTTATTAGGTAATGTCGATTTTCCTCCATAGAGGGGGTCTTATTTTGCATTGAGTGAGTGGCTGTCTCCCTATAACCTTACCAACAGAGTATATTATCAAGCTTTTCAATTTTTGTCAATATGATGGCTGGAAAATAGTATTTCATTATGTTTCAGACTTGCATTTCTCTTATTGTGTGTCAAATTGAATATATTTCAATATTTTATTTATTATTTTTGCTTAAAAATTTTTTAAAAATTTCTTTATTGATTAAGGTATCACATATTTGTTCTCATCCCCCCATTCCCCTCCCGAACCCTTCCCCATGCATGCCCCCACCCCCCTGTTGTCCGTGACCACTGGTTAGGCTTATATGCATGCCTACAAGTCCTTTGGTTGATCTCTCCCCTTTACCCCCACCCGCCCCTTCCTTCCCTGAGGTTTGACAGTCTGATCGATGCTTCCCTATCTCCGGGTCTGTTTTGTTCATCAGTTTATGTTGTTCATTATTTCCCCTAGATGAGTGAGATTATGTGATAATAGAAATACACTTATAAGAACCGCAAATGGGACAAGCAATAATGGTTAAGCTGAGAGGCAAATGAATTTGTCTGTAGTGAGTTTCTTTCTGGGCCAACAGTTCTTTTGAGTCCCAATTTCAATGTCAAACAGTTCCTTATGTGTACATGTCAGCAATGATATTTCAGTTCTGGATGGTAGACAAATGGTGGTAATGCAGGTCTGACCCTCTCTGGTTTGGTCCTGGGCAACCTGCAGCGACGCACAGCTGCTGACTGCTAGTATGGCAAGGCGTCGTCATTGTCTTCCACCTCTGGACTGTTTCTCTTCTGTCTTCCTGGCTGGAGCAATTCCTCTCTGTTGCAGGAATCCACATGGTCTTGGAGTTGTTTTCTGAAAATATACAAACATATTCTCGACCAAAAGTTAATAAAGGAATCTTTTCTATAAATTTGACTTGGGATCCTTTTTCATTTTTTGCCCAAACGATTTTCCTTTGGCTTGTTTTGACACCATGTTTGTTTTTCATGGGTGTCTTGCTGTTAGCATTACAAATGAAAGTTAATTTTCTAAAGTAAAAATTTTCTAGATGTAATTTACTTACAGGATATTTTTCCTTACATGATATTCTCCTACTGTCCCCCCTTTTTTGATTTAAATATTAGGAGGCTTTTGGAAATTTTATAATGTAGTCTTGATAGCTTTTAAATTTTAATTTTTTTCACTAAAATGTAATTGCTTTAGGTTCATTACATGTTATGCAATTTTACCATGAGATGAACTACCAATAAAAATTTTAGTTAACACTTTAGGAACAGCTTTTTGTCCAGTACCATTAATTTTTCTAGAATATTTGCTTATTTCAATTAGCCAATTTAAATTAGTCTGAGAACTTGAATACTATTTTACTGTCAAATTTAATACTCTATCAACAATCTTATTTTACCCTGTAAATATTAGTGGGAAGGATTATTTGCATTCTTGAGTAGGCCCTGAGCATTCCTGGTGCTAAGCTGGATTTAGATAACAAAAATCCACTTCCCCACACCTTGGGTACAAGACAACTCAAACAAGTCTTGTTGCAGTGAGAGGGCAGCTGCTGTCGCCCAAGTCTCTGTCTGTTACCTGGGTCCCAGTTTGAGCTGGACATGGGAAGGGAAGCAGCCATGGGGGCAGGAGACCTCCCTCAGAAGGGGTGAGGGTTCAGGCCCCTGCAAAGTTGGGGGGTTGAGGGTCTGTGCCCCACCTCTGTTGACTCCCAAGTTCTCTCCTGATGGCCCCTCTGCGACTGTGCCTGTCTTAGGTTGTTCCTTCCCTGAGGAATCTTACCCGTCTCTGGCTAACCAGCCATCCTCTGGGGCCAAGCAGGGTGATGTGAGGTTCAGTTCTGTCTCCTTGGTGGCCTATGCCCCCGTGGCCTCCACGCCCAGCACCTGCCTTGGGATCCCCTCGCCTGCTGGCGGGGCCCCCAGCACTGATCACATATCTTGGGGAACCCAGGTTTCTTCTCCAGGGAGGGCCCAGCTCACCCCACTGGGCGAGAGACAGATCCATGGTACCAGCCACCACAAGACTTCACCCTCAGGATGAACAGAAAGCTCAGGCAACAGCTGTGGGCAATTGGATTGTGAAAAGAGGGTCCCTCTTGGCCAAAGGGGCAAGAGGGGCCAATATAGAATGCTCTGGTGCCTTCCCAGGTGGCCCTCTATACAGTGGAAGGGATTAAATCCCTTCGTGTCCTTTTTAAATTGCTGCCAGACATTCAAAGAATTAGTTTGTAAGTTTGTTTGGGATAATTGTACATTATACTGTTGTAATTCTAAAATATCAAGAGATGTGTTATTTTTGTCTCCAAGCACCAAAAAGATGATTTTTTATTGATTCCCAAGGGTGCGAGGTACTATTTTGGGTAATGGGAGTAATACAAATCTGGGAAAAATTTTAATGACATTGTAGAATAATATCATGTAAGGATATTCTTTGCTCCTAGGCCATGGCAATTCCATTTCAAACTGGCTGTCAATTTCTTTTTATATAGACAAGGTCTTAGTTACATTTCTGCACCTCTCCCAGGAGCAAGTAGTGATAGTCCCTTCCTTTGGTGTCCACGCAAGCCAGAAACCTCTCTTTAATTTTACACACAAAGGAGCAGTGGTTTGATTTTGTGTCATACAAAAGGGAAGCTGGGTGGTGACCCCTGTGTAATTATACTTCCTAGCCCCACCCATGGTCCTCCTGGATGACCAAGATGTTTGGTATTATTGGTGACTACATTAGGCGGGGGATCAGCCCACGTAAGGGCTCTTACCCATGAAGGGTCAGGAACATAAGTCCAAAATACTTCCCCATTTGCCCCAGGTAATATTACTGTACAGCTGCTGACTGCTAGCATGGCAAGAAAGACGTTCTTGGGGTTCTGGTTACCTCACAATTTCTTTTATATATTTTTTAAATTATTTTTAAATTATTTTTTTATTTTATTATTTTTATACACATGTGTCCTTATTCCCCATTACCCCCCAGCCCCCACTCATGCCGCACCCACCTGTTGTCTGTGTCCAGTGATTAGGCTCATATGCATGCACACAAGTCCCTTGGTTGATCTCTCCCCTTTACTCCCACCAACCCCCTTCTTCCCTGAGGTTTGAGGTTCTGATCGACGTTTCTCATTCTCTGGTTCTGTTCTTGTTCATCAGTCTATGCCGTTCATTGTATTCCACAAATGAGTGAGATCCTGTGATATTTATCTTTCTCTGCCTGGCTTATTTCACTTAACATAATACTCTCCATCTCCATCCATGTTGTTGCAAATGGTTGGAACTCCTTTTTTACCGCAGCGTAGTATTCCATTGTGTAGATATACCACAGTTTTTTAATCTACTCATCTGCTGATGGGCATTTAGGCTGTTTCCAAATCTTAGCTATGGTGAATTGTGCTGCTATGAACATAGGGGTGCATATATCCTTTCTGATTGGTGTTTCTAGTTTCTTGGGATATATTCCTAGATGTGGGATCACTGGGTCAAATGGGAGTTCCATGTTTAGTTTTTTGAGGAAACTCCATACTGTTTTCCACAGTGACTGCACCAGTCTGCATTCCCACCAGCAGTGCAAAAGAGTTCCTTTTTCTCAGCATCCTCACCAACACGTCGTTTGTTGATTTGTTGATGATAGCCATTCTGACAGGTGTAAGATGGTACTGCATTGTTGTTCTGATTTGCATCTCTCTGATGATTAGTGACTTTGAGCAGGATTTCATATGTCTCTTGGCCTTCCTTCTGTCTTCTTTCAAAAAGTGTCTATTTAGATCAGTTGCCTATTTTTTGATTGGGTTGTTTATCTTCTTTTTGTTAAGTTGTATGAGTTCTCTGTAAATGTTGGAGATTAAACCCTTATCGTTGATATCATTGGCAAATACGTTCTCCCATGCAGTGGGCTTTCTTGTTGTTTTATTGATGGTCTTCTTTGCTGTGCAAAAGCTTTTTATTTTGATGTAGTCCCATTTGTTTATTTTCTCTTTAGTTTCCATTGCCCTAGGAGCAGTATTGGTGAAGAAGTTCCTTCGGCATATGTCTGAGATTTTTCTGGCAGTGGATTCCTCTAGTATTTTTATGGTTTCCTGTCTTATGTTTAAGTCCTTTATCCATTTTGAGTTTATTTTGTGTATGGTGAAAGTTGGTGATCTAGTTTCATTTTTTTGCATGTATCTGTCCAATTTTCCAACACCATTTGTTGAATAGACTGTCTTGACTCCATTGTATGTTCATGCCTCCTTTGTCAAATATTAATTGGGCATAGTAGTTTGGGTCGATTTCTGGGTTCTCTATTCTATTCCATTGATCTATATGTCTGTTCTTGTGCCAGTACCAGGCTGGTCTAAGAACCGTGGCTTTGTAATACAGCTTGATATCTGGTATTGAGATCCCCCCTACTTTGTTCTTCTTTCTCAGGATTGCTACAGCTATTCGGGGTCTCTTTTTATTCCAGATGAGTTTTTTGAAGGTTCGTTTTAGGTCTGTGAAATATGCCATTGGTATTTTAATGGGAATTGCATTGAATTTATAGATTGCTTTGGGTAGTATGGACATTTTGATGATGTTGAGTCTACCAATCCATGAACATGGTATGTTCTTCCATCTGTTTATGTCTTCCTCTATCTCTTTTGTCAGTGTCGTGTAGTTTTCCATGTATAGGTCTTTTACCTCCTTAGTTAAGTTTATTCCTAGGTATCTTAATTTTTTTGGTGCGATGGTAAATGGGATTGCTTTTTTAATCTCTCTTTCTGTACGTTCACTATTGGTATATAGAAATGCCATAGATTTCTTAGTGTTAATTTTGTATCCTGCTACATTGCTGAATTGATTTATTAAGTCTATTAGTTTTTTGGTGGAGTCTTTTGGGTTTTTCATGTACAATATCATGTCATCTGCAAATAAGGAGAGCTTTACTTCTTCTTTTCCAATGCCTTTTATTTCTTCTTCTTGTCTAATTGCAATGGCTAATACTTCCAGTACTATGTCAAACAGGAGTGGTGAGAGTGGGCATCCCTGTCTTGTGCCTGTTCTTAGGTGAAATGTTTAGTTTTTGCCCATTGAGTATGATGTTAGCTATGGGTTTATCATATATAGCTTTTATTATGTTGAGGTATGATCATTCTGTTCCCACCTTGTTGAGAGTTTTTATCAAGAAAGGGTGTTGGATTTTGTCAAATGCTTTTTCTGCATCAATTGATATGACTATGTGATTTTTATCTTTCAATTTGTGTATGTGATGTATCACGTTAATTGATTTGCGGATATTGTACCATCCTTGCATTCCTGGGATAAATCCTACTTGGTCATGGTATATGATCTTTCTGATGTACTGCTGGATCCGATTTGCTAGAATTTTGTTGAGGATTTTGGCATCTATGTTCATGAAGGATATTGGCCTGTAATCCTCTTTCATTGTGTTGTCTTTATCTGGTTTTGGTATTAGGGTGGTGCTGGCTTCATAGAATGAGCTTGGAAGTGTTCCTTCCTCTTGAATTTTTTGCAATAGTCTGAGGAGGATAGGTTTTAGTTCTTCCTTGAATGTTTGATAAAACTGCCCTGTGAAGCCGTCTGGCCCGAGCTTTTGTTTGCTGGAAGCTTTTTGATGACTGCTTCAATTTCTTCCATTGTTATTGGCCGATTGAGCTGTTTAGATTCTTCCTGATTGAGTTTTGGAAGATTATATTTTTCTAGGAATCTGTCCATTTCCTCCAGGTTGTCAAGTTTGTTGGAATAGAGTTGTTCATAGTATTT
This sequence comes from Plecotus auritus, assembly GCF_963455305.1. Classification (NCBI taxonomy): domain Eukaryota; kingdom Metazoa; phylum Chordata; class Mammalia; order Chiroptera; family Vespertilionidae; genus Plecotus; species Plecotus auritus. The sequence goes on along the minus strand of NC_137770.1, from coordinate 79,955,711 downwards.
TTTAACAATCCTTTGTATTTCGGTGGGATCTGTTGTTATTTCACCTCTTTCATTTCTGATTTTGTTTATTTGGGTCCTCTCTCTTTGCTTCTTGGTGAGCCTGGCTAGAGGTTCATCAATCTTGTTTATCCTTTCAAAGAACCAGCTCTTGGTTTTGTTGATCTTTTGTATTTTTTTTTGGTCTCAATGTCATTTATCTCCACTCTGATCTTTATTATTTCCTTCCTTCTGCTTACACTGGGCTTTTCTTGTTGCTCTCTTTCTAACTCTTTGAGTTGTAGCGTTAGGTAATTTATTACCATTGTTTCTTGTTTTTTGCAGTATGCTTGTAGAGCTATGAACTTCCCTCTCAAGACTGCTTTCACAGTGTCCCATAGATTTTGGATTGTTGTGTTTTCATTGTCATTTGTTGCCATGTTATTTTTTATTTCTTCCTTGATTTCTCTGGTAACCCAGTCATTGTTTTTTTTTTCTTTTCTTTTCTTTTTTTAAATTTTTATTAAGGTATTATATGTGTACATATCTTAACCATTGCCCCACCTCCCACTCCCATACATGCCATCACCCCCCAATGTTTTGCATCCGTTGGTTATTCTTCCCAGTCATTGTTTAATAGCATGCTGTTTAGTCTCCATGTGTTTGATTTTTTTGGATTGTTTTTATTTTAGTTGATTTCCAGTTTTATGCCACAGTGATCTGAGAAGATGCTTGATATGATTTCTATCTTCTTGAATTTGAAGAGACTTTGCCTATGACCCAACATATGGTCTATCTTTGATAATGACCCATGTGCACTTGAGAAGAATGTATATTCTGTGGCTTTGGGGTGAAATGTTCTGAAGATGTCAATTAATTCCATCTGGTCTAGTGAGTCATTTAGGATTGATGTTTCTTTGCTGATTTTTTGTTTAGAGGATTTGTCCAATGGTGATAGTGGGGTATTAAAGTCTCCTACTATAATTGTATTGCTGTCAATTTCTCCTTTGATATCCTCCAGGAGTTTTTTATTTATTTGGGTGCTCCTGTGTTGGGTGCATATATGTTTACCAGAGTTATTTCTTCTTATTGGATTGCTTCCTTTAGTATTATGAAGTGGCCTTCCTTATCTCTTGTTATGTCCTTCACTTTGAGATCTAATTTGTCAGATATAAGTATTGCTACCCCAGCTTTTTTTTCATTTTCATTTGCCTGAAAAACCTTTTTCCATCCCTTCACCCTCAGTCTGTGTGTGTCTTTTTTTCTGAGGTGGATTTCTTGTAGACAGCAGATAAATGGGTCCTGTTTTCTAATCCAATCCGTTCCCCTATGTCTTTTGATTTGGGTATTTAATCCATTTACATTTAATGTTATTATTGATAGGTACTTATTTGTCACCATTTTTATTCTTTACCCCTGTGATCCTTCTTCGCTTCTTATTTCTTTTTTTTACAGCAGACCTTTTAGCATTTCTTGCATCGCTGGTTTGGTGGCAATAAATTCCCTTAGTCCTTTTTTTCTGTGGAGCTCCTGATTTCACCTTCAATTTTGATTGATAGCCTTGCTGGGTACAGTATTCTTGGATTCAGACCCTTCCTTTGCATGACTATGTATATTTCATTCCATTCCCTTCTGGCCTGATGAGTTTCTGTTGAGAAACAAGTTGCTAGTCTGATGGGGCTTCCTTTGTAGGTAACTTTGTCTCTCTCTTGCCGCTTTTAAGATTCTTACTTTGTCGTTGGTGTTTGCCAGTTTAATTATAATGTGCCTTGGCATCGGTCTTTTGGGGTTCATTTTACTTAGGACTCTGTGAGCTTCTTGGATTTGTGTGGGTTTTTTCTTCCCTATATCAGGGAAGTTTTCTGTCATTATTTCTTCAAACAAGTTTTCTATTCCTTGCTCCATTTCCTCTCCTTCTGGAACCCTTATTATGTGCATGTTGTTTTGTTTCGTGTTTTCCCAAATTTCCCTTAGGCCAGCCGTGGGCAAACTACGGCCTGCGGGCCGGATCCGGCCCGTTCGGCTGTTCTATCAGCCCGTGGAGCCGAAAGAGCGGAGGGTTCTCTTGCTCTCCCCTCCAATCCTTTACTTTGAATTTATATTAGTTCACACAAAAACTCCATCCATGCTTTTGTTCCGGCCCTCCGGTCCAGTTTAAGAACCCATTGTGGCCCTTGAGTCAAAAAGTTTGCCCACCCCTGCCTTAGGCTCTCCTCCTGCTTTTTAATGTTTTTTTTTAGAAGCTGCTCTACTTGGGTATTTTTCCCTACCTTGTCTTCTAGCTCACTGATGCGGTCCTCTGCTTCTTTTAGTCTACTCTTGATGTTTTCTATTGCATTCTTTACAGCAGCGATGTAATTTTTCATTTCTTCTTGGTTCTTCTTCATTTCCTCTTGGTTCTTTCTCATATTGTCAAATTTGTCTTCCATTCTTTTCAGCCACCTTATGACCATTTCTCTGAATTCTTTCTCTGGCAGGTTGCTTGCCTCCATTTTGTTTACTTCCTTTTCTGGTGATGCCTGCTTTTCTTTCATATGTGGGTTGTTTCTGTCTCCCCCTGGTCTCTCTTTCCGGGTCTGTGGTTAGGTAGTTCTCTCTCTCCTGCGTTGATTTAAAAGCACAAAATACAACACAACCAAGTACCACACACAAGGCAATGAACAGAAATGTATTCACAATATTAATAATCCCAAATAAAGGTGACCACCAGAGAAAGGCAAATTAGGGGATAGGATAGAAAGAAGAAGAGAGAGAGAAAAAAAGAAAGGAGTTCCAAAATAAAATTCGGAAAAGGAAAAAAAAGAGTAAGAGAGAAAAGAAAGAGAATAAGAAGAAAATGGGAACAAACTGTATATATGGGGGGAAAACTCCAATAGAACAGCCACTAATCCCAGCAAATGCCAGCAACAAGTACCTGGAGATGAATACAAACTGCAAACAACAATTAATATCAAGCGAGGCGAGGTAAAACAGATGCAAAAAACAAACAAAAACAAAGCAAACAAGAAAACAAAACAAAAAAGAATAAGCAAAAAAATCTCACAAACAAGCATAAAAAATGATATAATCAACATTTGAGCAAACAACAACAAAAGGACAGAGAGAAAAACAATTTTTGGATAGTGAGGACAGAGAAGAGAGAGGTGTGTATGAACTCGGAGCAGGGGATTGGAAATTAGATATATAAGTAGGGTGAAATTTTAACAGGGGGTAAAAAGAAAGAATAGGGAAAATCTAAGGCAGGAAAAGGGTAAGAGAAACAGGACAACAAAAGGGCAAAAGTTAGGAAGAGAGTGATGGCATAAAGATAGAGTTGAGATAGAGTAGAATGATGCTAAAGGAAAGATGAAAATAGAATGTAGAACGCTAATCTCAAAGTCAAAGAGAAAATAAAATGACACTTTTTTTAAAAAAAAAGGTAAAATAGTAGTAGTAATAATACTGATTGAAAATAAAAATGTAATAATTAAAAAGGTAAAATCAAGTGAGGAAAAAAGAAAAAAATTAGTTTCTTAAGTAAAAGATGAAAATGAAAATAAAAATGTGCAGTAGTGAAGGTCATTCACTTCCTCTACTGTTCTGTTTGGCACACCTGTTTCCCAGTCAGGACAGTATTGCAGTTCCCTGTGTTCCACTGCTCCCCAGTGTTGTAAGCCAGTCCTGATTTTTAAGCAGGTGGTGTGTCTTACTTTCTTGTATTCCTTAATTTGTGATTACACAGGAGGCAATTTGTGATTCAGCCCCTGGGTGGCAGTATTTCTGGGCTGACTTCTGGTTCTATGGGTCCTTTCTAGCCTCTGCTTTAGATCCTGCTTTCCCTATGGCACTCAATACCGGTCTGTGGGAGTGGGCTGCCCCAGAACTGGTTCTCTGATGGTTACTCCCTGCTCTGATCCCCAGGTTCCAGAAACACAACTTTCCCCTGCAGTCTCCTAGGGTGTCCCCAACTGGGTGATCCTATGTATTGGGCTCAGTCATCAGAAACAAGGATTCAAAGAGGAGAAAGCGCGAGTGTGCGAACTCCGGGTTTGCTCCTAAGCCTGCGCAATCCCCTTTTTCCCCTTGTGTCCAAACAGCTGGCACACTCCCAGAGTTTTTAGGCTGTCCTTCTGCGTCAGATCAAAATGGGTTGCTTTTTAGAGATCCCCTTTGTTAGCAGCTCTGAGGACCCCCTTCCACATTCACGGATCATGCCAGACCCAACAGCCACGGATTTTTCTAGGCTCAGACTTCTCCCGGTCCTCCAGCTTCCGCAGTGCGCACGTTTCTCTGTCCTGCCGGTACCAGAGACCTCACCTTATCCCAGGTGAAATCTGACCTTTCTGTGGTGGAGTGTAGAGCTCCTCTGAATCCACGTGTTTGCACCAATTGGGGACCGGTGTTCTGGGGTTCACAGCTGTTCGTGGGTGCCGCAGTAGTAGATTTTCAGTTTCCAATAACATCCACTTTCCCCTTCAAGATGGCGCAGTATCTGCATCCGAGCCAGCGGCTCCGGGAGGGAACCCAGCAGCAGTGGGGGCTGCCTAGTCAGGGGAACCCCGTCCAGCAGTCCCCCACCTTCTCCTGGAGTATAGCTGTCCCTTAACTCTCCAACAGACACTCCTCGTGCGACCCTCAGCTCTTCTTTCTATCTGCTCCGGGACAAGGCTCGGGACACATCTTTCTATTCCGCTGCGATTTTGGTTCTACCGTGTTTCCCCGAAAATAAGACAGTGTCTTATATTAATTTTTGCCCCCAAAGACACGCTAGGTCTTATTTTCAGGGGATGTCTTATTTTTCCATGAAGAAGAATATGGTACACATTTATTGTTAAATGAAAATAAAGGAAATTTATTACCTGTATACGGTACGGTAGTACGGTAGTTGTCAACACAAACCAGACAAACTGTGAATCCTACAGTATCAAGAATTTACTCATTTATTCAATGACAATCATGTCATCATCTTCTGGAACATCATCATAACAATCCAATTCCTGAATTCCCTGGTGAATTTCTTGTGACTCCATTTCTTTCAGAATCAGTGGACCAAGTCTCTCATGTTTAGCAATAGCACTGTCTTTAAATGAGTACTTCTTGTCAAGGTAGCCTGCTCGCAGTGCATTTGCAATGCAGCTGTCAGTGATTTTCTCCCATGAATTCTTCACCCAAGTCACAACTTCTTGCAGTTTAGGTTTCACAAAGTTTCCACGCTGATTTCTCTCCATTCTATTTTCAATGTAGTCATTAATTTCCATGCGCAAATTGTCTTTGAATGGCTTGTTTATTGCAATATCAAGAGTCTGGAGATAGGCCGTCATTCCTGCGGGAATCATTATCTGATCTATTTTTTTTTCGTGAAGAAATGTCTTCATGTCTTTAGCGCAGTGAGTGCTGGCTGCATCCCAGACTAGCAGACCTCTTTGGCTCCCTTGCATAACAAGCGGCAGCATTAAATCGACCCACTTCCTTATAACTGCTTGTGTGGCCCAGGCTTTTTCAGTTTCAAGAATAAAAACGCCCCAAACACGTTCAATCTTTTCCTTCTTGCCCTTAGAAATGATTAAAGGTGGGATTTTAGTGCCATCCAGATGAATTGCCAAAATACAGGAAACACGTGCACTTTCGTAAGCAGTGGAGGGAATGTACGCCAAGGAGGCACCCCGCTGTTCAATTGTTGTTTGAGATGATTGGCCCATAAACACTGCAGTTTCATCCATAGCAATCATGTTGGAAAGATTGTATTTAGAGAAGTCAGCATCATCAATAAAGGACTGAATGCAAGTGCTCGCTTAATAACTTGAGTATCTTCCAACCTAAACAATGTTGTAGATCTTCTTAAAGACAGTTCACTTCGCTGAAGGAAATTATCCAGCCAGTGTTGTGATGCTTTGAAGTCTTCGGGGGCTATGTCAAACTGTGGTGCCATTGCAAGGGCAAATTCTTGAATCTGAGCCCTATTCACAACCAAAGCCTTTGCTCTCCTGTCAACAACCCATTCACAGATCAGGTCTTCCAGCTCGGAAAATAATGGTTGCCGACCTGATCCACACTTGCGCTTTTTAGCATTTCCCTTGTCCACTTGTTCAATGAGGTTACCATACTCTGCTCGCCATTTTCGGACCAATCGGATACTCAACATCTTCTCTTTGCAGAAAGCAGGAAGATTTTGGCCCCAAGAGTCTTCCACGATTCCTTTCTTGTACTCCACGAAGTAGCTTTTTCTTTTTGCGCTCATTTCTAGGGGTAAAAAAAAGGAATTGGGGTATCAAGGTGGGGGGAGGGGGATCACTCAAAATGACACAGGGAGGATAAGAAGGGGGAATCAAAATGGCACAGGAGAATCAGAGGGGGGATTACCATTTTAGTAACCCCTTTTGATCCTCCTGTGTCATTTTGATTGCCCCCTCTGATCCTCCTGTGTCATTTTAAGTGATCCCTCTCCCCCCACCCCTGTGCCACTGAATACCTTCACCAGACATCCCCCCTACCCCTTTATCAGACATTTACCCCCTGGGGCCTGCCTGGGGACTGTCACTGGGCTTGCTGGGGCCTGGATCTGGGCTGGAGCAGGGTCTGCCACTGACTGAGAACCTTCAGTCATCATGAAGGCGGCCGCGAGCATCAGGTAGTGTCACCAGAGACAGACCAGCACTCACCACCTTCGCCGCGTCCCGTCCGCTCTAATCCTCCTGTTCTTGTACCCGCATCTGCGAAAGTCTCCTCCTCTCTCCCGCCCCGCGCTCACCGCTCATTCTGACCTCCGCTCCGCCTCCACACAGCAGTGATGTCAGGACTCCGCGTAAGGTCACTGGTTGCTAGACGCCAGTCGGGGTGGCCCTAGCGACCAGTTTACGGTAAATTAATTTTCATTCTGAGACAGAGCCTGGGCCTTATTTTTGGGGGATGCCTTATATTTCACTCAGAAGGAAACCTGTATGTAGGTCTTATTTTTGGAGGATGTTTTATTTTCGGGAAAACATGGTATTTTAATATTTTAAAGACCACTTTTATATCTTTTTGTGAATCACCTTTTCATGTTTTTTTGCCTGTTTTTCTGTAAATTTTTGTATTTGTTCTTCTGCCATTTAAAAAAACTGTGTCTGGCTGGTGTTGCTCAGTGGTTGAGCATCGACCTATGAGCTGCTAGGAGGTCATGGTGTGATTCTGGGACAGGGCACATGCCCAAGTTTCAGGCACCATCCCCAATAGGGGGCGTGCCGGAGGCAGCTGATCAATGATTCTCTCTCATCATTGATATATTTGTCTTTCACTCTTTCTTCCTTCCTCTCTGAAATAAATAAAACTATATTTTAGAAAGCTCTTTGAGAGGTATTTCTCCTTTTTCTCTGTTGTATGTTGCAAATATTTTCTCACAGCTTGTCTTTTTGACTTTACCTATGCAAAAGTTTTAATTTTTAGCCAAATTTTCTTTTTTCATATCTATATTTTAAATCATAGTTAGAAAGCTTGTCCTTATACTCATGTTAAAGAGGAACTCGCTAATACAGTATTTTCTTCTAGTACTTGTTGCGTTTCATATTTTACATTTAGATCTCTGATGCATTTGGAGTTTATTCTGCAGTTAGAAATATCTAATTTTATCTTTTTCCAAATAGCTATTCAGTTGTACCAATCCTATGTATTAAAAAGGCTGTCTTTATCTCAGTGGTTTGAGATATATCTCTAACATATGCAAGATATGGATCTATTTCTGGACTTCCTGTTCCATTGGCATCTCTGTATCCATGTACTTACACACTGTTTTAATCAGAGAGGGTTTTTTTTAATGTGTTTTAATATTTTTAATGGTTCTTCCTTTTCAATGTGTCCTATCTGTTCTTGTGTGTTTATTTTTACATTTGGACTTTATGAAGAACAACTATAAGCCAGTCAGAGAAGGACAAGTACCATATGATTTCACTCAAATGTGGAATCTAATGAACAGAATGAACTAACAAGCAAAATAGAGATACTCACAGATAGAGAGCAAGTTGATAGCTTTGGTTGAGTGGGGGTGGGTGGGTTCTGGGCTGGGGTGGTGGTGGTGGAGGGATTGAAGAAAAACAGAAAAAAAAAAGAAGAAAAAAACTCATGGACTCAGACAACAGTGTGGGGATTGCTGTGGAGGAAGCTGTGGGGGAGGGGAATGGAATAGGGTGTGGGGGGTAAATGGTGATGGAGGGAGACTTGACTTGGGGTGGTGAACACACAATACAGATGATGTGTTGTGGAATTGTGCACCTGAAACCTATATAATTTTGTTAAGCAGTGTCACCCCAATACATTCAATAAAAAGAAAAGAATGACTATAAATCTACTCTAAAAGAGTTCATTGCTATCTTGGGGGATTCCATTAAATTTTACATTAACTTAGGAAGAACTGACATTTCTTTTCCACTCCTCCAATCTATATATATAAAAACAGGGGTCCTCAAACTTTTTTTTTTTTCATTTTTTTTAATAAATCTTTATTCAGATTATTACAATTGTTTCTCCTTTTTCCCCCCATAGCTCCCCTCCACCCATTTCCCACCCCACCTTCTGCCCTTACCTCCCCCCCACTGTCCTCATCCATAGGTGTATGATTTTTGTCCAGTCTCTTCATGAACCCCCCATACCCCTTTCCCCCTGAGAATTATCAGTCCACTCCCTTTCTATGCCCCTGATTCTATTATATTCACCAGATTATTCTGTTCCTCAGGTTTTTAATTCACTTGATTTTTAGGTTCACTTATTGGTAGATATGTATTTGTTCATAATTTTTCTCTTTACTTTTTTCTTCTTCCTCTTCTTTAAGAATACCTTTCAGCATTTCATATAATACTGGTTTGGTGGTGATGAACTCCTTTAGCTTTTTCTTATCTGTGAAGCTCTTTATCTGCCCTTCAATTCTGAATGATAGCTTTGCTGGGTAGAGTAATCTTGGTTGTAGGTTCTTGCTATTCATCACATTGAAAATTTCTTGCCACTCCCATCTGGCCTGCATAGTTTCTGTTGAGAAATCAGCTGACAATCGTATGGGTGCTCCCTTGTAGGTAACTAACTGTTTTTCTCTTGCTGCTTTTAATATTCTCTCTTTGTCTTTTGCTCTTGGCATTTTAATTATGATGTGTCTTGGTGTGGTCCTCTTTGGATTCCTTTTGTTTGGGGTTCTGTGGGCTTCCTGGACTTGTAAGTCTATTTCTTTCACCAGGTGGGGGAAGTTTTCGGTCATTATTTCTTCCAATAGGTTTTCAGTATCTTGCTCTCTTTCTTCTTCTGGCACCCCCATAATTCTGATGTTGGTACGCTTGAAGTTGTCCCAGAGTCTTCTTACACTATCTTCAACTTTTTGGATTTTTTTTTTTGCTTTTTGCTTTTTCGGTTGAGTGTTTTTTGCTTCTTTGTATTTCAAATCTTTGACTTGATTCTTGTGTTCCTCTAGTCTGTTTTTGGGTCTCTGTATAATATTTTTTATTTCAGTCAGTGTATGTTTAATTTCTAGTTGGTCCTTTTTCATATCTTCGAGGGTCTCGTTATATTTATCGGCCTTTTCTAGGATATTCTTGAAAAGCCTTATAATCGTGGTTTTGAATTCTATATCCAGTCTTTTGTTTTCCTCCATTTCTTTCGTTTGTGATCTGTTTCTTTGACGCCGCATTTTCACTGCTTCCCTGAGTCGGTAGGGTAAATTTGTGTGCTAGGTTTCCTATATGGCCCAGTGGGTCGGCCTCCCCAGTTAACCTGAGGTGGACACTCTTGGTGCACTCCTTTGTGGACTGTGTGTACAGCCTTGTTGTAGTTAAATCTTGATTGTTGTTGGTATCACTGGGAGGAATTGACCTTCAGGCCAGTTGGCTGTAAGGATCAGCTGCGTCTATGCTGGGAGAAGTTCAGTGCTGGAGACAGCCTTATAGGATTAGATTTGCCAAATTGCAATAGCCTCTGTGCTCAGCTTGGATAGGGTGGAGTCTCAGGGCAGAGCAGACAGTCTTGGCTTCCTGTCAGCCTTGCCCTTGTGCGCACGCGCAGACCTCTGCCTTCCCCGGCTCCCGAGTCTCTGCCCGAGAGTCCAGACTCCCCCCACAAGAGCGTGGGTCCCCAGGGGCTCGCCTGAAACCGGGGTTCAGTGCAGTCAGAACTGGGGCCCAGTGCGTTCAGGAGCCTCCGACTCCCTTCCACTAGGGAAAGCCTGTGGCAACCTCCACAACCTTTGTGCGCACTGGCATGCGCGCGCCTTCAGTCCTCCACCTTCCCGGCTCCCGAGTCTCCGCCCGAGAGTCCAGATTCCCCCCACAAGAGCGTGGGTCCCCAGGGGTTCGCCTGGAACTGGGGTCCAGTGCAGTCAGAACTGGGGCTCAGTGCGGTCAGGAGCCTCTGACTCCCTTCTGCTAGGGAAAGCCTGTGGCAACCTCCGCAGCCTTTGTGCGCACTAGCACGCCGCGCCTTCAGACTTCTGCCTTCCCAGCTCCCGAGTCTCCGCCCGAGAGTCCAGACTCGCCCCCGTAAGAGCGTGGGTCCCCAGGGGGTCGCCCGGAACTGGGGTTCAGTGCAGTCAGAACTGGGGTTCAGTGCGGTCGGGGGCTTCCTTCCCCCTTCCGCCAGAGAAAGTCAGCCCGGCTCTCAGCTGCCCTTCCTCTCTGCGCGCACAAAGACCCTTTGCCGTACCTCCAATTCTCTGTGAGCTTTTCTCTTTCCTTCTAGTTGTAGAATTTCCACTCAGCCAGCTTTCCTGTGGTTCTGGATGGTGTCCGTTCTGTCTTTTAGTTGTAGTTTTGAAATTGTTGTGCGAGGCAGCAGTTTAGGTGTTTACCTATGCCGCCATCTTGGTTTCCGCTCAATGTCCTCAAACTTTTTAAACAGGGGGCCAGTTCACTGTCTCTCAGACTTTGGAGGGCCGGACTATAGTTTAAAAACAAATTCCTATGCGCACTGCGGGCCCAGGATGAGTCGGCTGCTAAGCAGGACAGGCAGCGGCACCCGGCGGGCCAGATAAATGTCCTCAGCGGGCCGCATGTGGCCCGCGGGCTGTAGTTTGAGGACCCCTGTATAAAAGCCTTAGCGACCGAACGACTGCATGACCAGTGGACCCGTTGCTGTTATGCACACTGACCACCAGGGGGCAGACGCTCAATGAAGGAGCTGTCCCTGGTGGTCAGTGTGCTCCCACAGCGGGAGCACTGCTCAGCTGACTGATGGGTGCCAGACTCAGGGCTCATGGCTAGCCGCAGCCCGGAGACCACAGCGAGCCTACCGAGCTGCAGCGGCCGCAGCGCAGAGTGGCCGGGATGAGCAGGAGAGGCAGGCAGGAGCGGCAGGCAGCAATGGACTGCTGGTTTTGGCCCGATCCCCCCAGGCCACGCCGAGGGACCCCAATGGTGCACGAATCTGTGCACCAGGCCCCTAGTGTAAGTATAATTCATTCACCTCCTCCCCACTCTTTGTACAATTGTTTACTTCCAAATATGCTGTGGACCCACGTTACAATGTTGTTATTTTTGTTTTAAACATGAGTTATCTTTTCAGGAAATTAAGAGTAAAGAAGAAAGATGGTCTTTTATATATACTCACATATTCACCATTTCTAGTGCAAGGGTTATTTGTTCAAGTTTAGGTTGGTGTTCTAGAAGTGGTGGAGAGGACAGCCTTGCCTTGTTTCTGATTTTATTTTTGGTCATTTTATTTTGACTCAGTGGGCTGATTTTCAGTTTCACAGGCAAAGTATACACTTTAATGACAGAATTAATTTGTGTATGAGCGTTACCACCACCTTAGATCTCATGTCAGGTTCGCTGTATTTGCCACTCGGCGTATTGCTAGTCACCCTATCATGGAGCTTAGGAAATACTGCAAGGTAATTTTAATATTAGGTGAAGCAAAACATAATTAGGAATAGGAATCTGCACAAATCCCCTGATGTTCCATAATGTACGGTGCAGTCCCAAATTAATGATGTTTTGGTTGTCTCTATTATCTTCTTCATTAAGAGAACAGTTGTAGTGTTGAATACTTGGGAATTAGTGTTGTTTGGAACCTGCATGCATATTTCTAGTCTCTTTAAAACCAAATCAGTTTAAAAGTTTCACATTTGGTTTCAGACTTTTGTTTAAAAGCAGCCATGGCTACTGTTGAGGCAGGATAGTAAGAAGCTAGAACATTCCCTGGCAAGTGGAATGCGGAAACTGAGACGGACAGCTGAACAAACTGGCCGAGCAATTGGCAGCCAGGTACCGAAGGTCACAGGGCAGAAAGCTCCGGGTGCCTAGCACGGGGCAAAGCTGGTGCCAGACCTCACTCCCAGGTGGCCTTTTCTCCCCTGGCATATTGCTGGTTTTTCGGTTTAGACTCCCTGACCTTTCACATTGCTGGTTATGCAGTTTAGACCCCCTGACCTTTCCTCCCTAGAGATAACATCTGGGCCTCAGTTGTATTTCAGCTCCAGGCCCAGAAAAGCAGCAAAACCAGGCAGGTGATGCCAGGAACAGCTGCAGCGACTCATGACCCTGGTGCTGACCAAGCAATGGAAACCACAACACTGAAAGGGCACGCCTGGGAAAGCTGATGAATATTCTATTGAGATTTCCTCTAAGGCCACCCCTGAACTCCCAGCCTTTAAAAGCCCCCACACTGCTCTCCCTCCTGGGAGCACACCTGTACCTTTCCCTTCCCACCTTCTTCCCCCAGAGGCGTGCATCTCCTAAATTCTGTGTCCCCACGAGACTGGCAACCAGGGGAGCAACGGGGAGCAGCAGCTTGTCCTGGGCTAGCCCCCTGAACCTGTCCCCAAGGCCCTCTTTTCTCTGACTCTCCAGTGAGCTGACAGCAGCCCCAGGTTGGCTCACTTCTTTCCCATAATGTTTCTAGGGAGGCAAAGCAGCCCACCTCGTCTCTCTCCTGTTGCTTCTTCTATTCTAAGCCCTCCCTTGTTCCACTGTCCCCAGCTTTAATAAATGTGCTTTCAAACTCAGCTGGAGTCGTATTGTGAAATCTTTCCTGCAGGAAGTCAAGAACCCACACTAAAGGCTGGCCCGAGGTAGACCCGCTCCGGGCCTGGCCCCTTTCTAGTAACACTGTGTTTGCTAAAGCCTCTTTATATCTTTTTTCCTATTATGTCTTTTACATGATAATCTTTAAACAATGTATTCCTATCTATAAACAAGTGTTAGATTTTCACTAATGAATATTAGAAAGTTCTCACCGAATATAGATTTTAGTCGCTGGCCTAGAGAGACTCAGTTTCCCCCTTTGCCATCCATAGGAATGTAGTGCACATGAGTGCCTTATGTCACCATACTGGTTGTGATGATTGATTTGTTCAATTCGCAGTGAAAGACAGGCTTATTCCTTCCTAGAGACCACGAGAGAGCTGAGATTAGAGCAGCTAAGCGTTTCAAACGGGCAGAACTTCAACTAAAGCGCCCTATTTGAGAGGGATTAGCTTACACGTTGATGGAAATCTGGACTTGGTGATGTTTTATATTGTACTTTTCTCTTATACCAAGAATTGTCCTTAACATTATAGGAAATAATTTTATGAGAAATCTCATTTAGATGCCCATACTTAAGTAACATTTCTATGAATATTTTACATCTCTCAATTTTATTAAAAACTTCTCATAAACCTAATTTTAATGACGACTATTCCATAAATGATACTTTTATATATTATGCAAAAACTACCATATGATGTAGGATACCTGCCAACTATGTATTATCTTTGTAAAACAGAGAAAGCATGTGGGGAGCACTGGCATTTATTTTGGTTCTTCTAAAAGACATACGTATGTTCTTTCACTTAAACTTGTCAATAGATCTATGCAGTAGATAGTATTAATTCTTATTTTACATATGAGAAAGTTAACAGATTAAATAACTTTCCTAAGGTCACAGAGCTAATGAGTTGTGGAGCTGAGCTTTAGACACACGTCTCTTTGACTTCTGTTACCGATGCCTGTTCCGAAGATCCACAGGTAATTTACATAATGCAAGGAGTCTGTAGGTGACACACATCTTTCCTGAAGGCTAGCGTTTCTGCCCTTTCCCCTCATCAAATTCAGTTATTGGAAGGTCTAGCATAAAATAGTGTATGGACTTGCATTTCACCTTCCTCCCTCCCCCCCTCCCTCCCTCCCTCCCTCCCTCCCTCCCTCCCTCTCTCTCTCTCTCTCTCTCTGCCTCTGAAAGTTCTTGTGTACCTTGAGCGAACATCTCTCTCTCTCGATGTATAACTGAGAAGAAACTAAGTCATTCACTAACTGTCAGCCTGTAAATAACGTGAAGTTTACTGATGATTCTTAATTGTTATTGCAATGGTGTGTGTAATTTTTAACAAATTAGATTTCCCTCTTTTCATATTGCCAATTAGATGGATACACAGTGATTTGTCAGTGTTTACATACTATATATATGCTTTTATTTTCAGAGCTCTGTATTATTAACCATTGTGTTTAGCTCTTCAATGGTCTCAGTTTATGGCTCAGAAATTATTTTATAAACCCTTGCCCTTAGATTTCAAATGTAATTTATGCTTTTAACAAAGAGTTCCTCTCCCACTTGGCCTTGCTGTACTAAATAAAATGTGTACCTCTTTTTCCAGACATTGCATTATTTCTAAAAACCACTTCTAATGAAAAGTGTCTAGTGCCATGTGGAAGGCTGTATAAAATATTTATCATTTAAATGCAGCTCATTAAGGAGAAAAGGGAAGAAATGAATGCACAGATGAAAACAGCCGAGGCGCCTAGTGTGCTGCGGATTTTGTTGTGCTTGCTGTGGATTCTCTTCCTTTGCTGAGAGGCAGTGGCGCTGCCTGGTCTGGGGAACAAGCTGTAACATGGAGTTGGCTTGACCAGTGTGGCATCGGCATGGAGGTGGTTTTGATCCTGGGCATGGTGAGAAAAAGTGGAGAAGCCGGAGTGTGTCCCGAGAAGAATAGGGAACATTTATTTAATATCTCTAAATATTTTTGAGAGAAGATTTTAATGAGTTGGATTCAGTGCAGTTTAGTTCTTGGAACTGTTCTCACTGTTTTAGATTCTCCCTTTTAATTCAATGTTGAGTCACAGCGATTTATTGGTTTAAAGTTGCTTTTCTTGCAAAGATCTCAAAGCACTTCCATAGGGAATATCTGTGATCGTGGTGGCTGCCCAGAAGTGGGCAGATGGAGAGTTGAAGCGACAGGTAGCCAGCAGTGGCAGTGGAACTAGTGTGCCTCCTGCCTCTTGGATAGAGCTACCTTGTGTCTACCAGCCAGACCTCAGAAAACGCCTATTCCCTGGCAGGTCTGTCCCTGCAGGAGTAAGTGCCTTGGTCTGGCTCCAAATGTTCCCGTTATTCCAGCCTCACCAGCGTGTTCCATTAGACAGAGATCCTGGCATAATGAGCAAGGCTCCCTCGGGTGAGTTGGGCATTTTACGAGCTGCAGTCTCTCACCCTGTCACTTTCTAGATCCTAGAGCAGAAATTCCAAGAGTGCTCTGTGAGAGAGGAAGCCTGTGCCCAACATCGCTGTCGCCCTGGGCTAAGTGAATGCACACGCATACCGCTAGAACTATCATCGGGTCGCAGTTACTTTACCCACTTTTTGCCTCTGTGGCCAGTGTTCTTCCAGCAGCAGGACAGAGCCTGGCAAGTATTGTGTCTGTAGTAAATGTGTTGGCTTTGTATTGTTTTCATTTCTCTTTTGTTCTTTCCCGCTGGTGATTTCTAAGTAGATACTTTAATAATTGTGGGGCAAAGTTCACAGCTACCTCACTGCTGCCCACCTTGTCTGTTTTTAACGTTCCTTCTAGCTCCCGTTGATAGGTCTCGGTGGAAGGAAAGGAATGTGTGCCACCCACAGGTGCCAAGGGGACCCCCGCAACAGTCTCATTTTGTGAGGCAGTACCTTGCTTACTAAGCAAATGTTTTAATGTTTAAAAGAGTCCTAGATAAATGCAAAGTTAGGTGTTTATAATTTTAATACCTGGTGGATTTAGTAATTTTAGTCTTTCCAAAATTCTTTTGATTTTAAACATTTGAAAAATGAAATAATACATAAATGTTTTTTCACTGGTGGGTTGATGGGGATAGAAATATAGCAGACACTTTTAGCATCTAATCAAATTTTTTTACTTCCAAAACTAAATTGCTAATTCCAAGGAGCCGTGTGCAGACAGTGCCTGGAGTTAAGAAATTCTCCTCTTTGTCTACATGATTTTGTATCTTACAGCAAACATTATTGTTAACAGAAAGAAGAGAGTCCTGCTTTCTTATTCAAACCTTGAACTAGTAACGTATCAGTATTTATCCACATTACTGTTAGTGCATCAGTATAGCATAAAATCACTTTATAATAGCAAATGGGCAAATAGTTTGTTCACACGAGAGCCCTTATGTTTCTTTCCCCCTGCATGTTTTACTTTGTCTTGTTATCTGAACTGCCAGCCTTTTACCTAGCTTTCTGCCTCTCTCCCATGTAGTAGGCACAAAATGTCCCCTTTGTTCTGGGTGTGGAAGGAAAGATGTTTCTGCTCTGTGCCTTCCCGAGAAACCTGGGCTCCTGCAGAATTGGACAGTAAAAGAATAGGGCTTAAGGGAAAAATAGGGGTCAGAGCTGGCCCCTCAGAGCCTCAGTAACTTTGTAAACTGATCACTAACAAGCTCAAGCACCCAAACAGTACCTAGTAATTAGGGAGATAATTTGAGGGAAACTGGTAATGCTTCAAATCCCCATTTTGTCACTCAGACCCATGTGACCGCTGTCATCTTTGATGGTCTCTCCTTTCCCCAGCAGCAGTCCCCTGCATGAGCCAAGAGTCAGACCTTCTGTAGTTTGGTCCACTAACTGGATTATATATGTTTTTGAAAACATTGATTTGTATACAGTAGCCAGAAGGGGAAACTGTGATGCTCATTGATGGATGAATGGATAAACAATCTGTGGCACATACGTACAATAGAATATTATTCAGCTTTAAAAAGGAAGCAAATTCTGACACATACTGCAGCATGGATGAACCTGGAGGACATTATGCTAAATGAAATAAGCCAGTCACAGTAAGCACTTGTACTGTACGATTGCGTGTATGTGAGGTTCCGCGAGTAGTCACATTCAGGGAGACGGAAAGTAGAGTGGTGGTAGCCAGGGGCTGGGGTGGGGGGCGAAGGTTTTGTTTAATGGTACAGAGTTTCAGTGTGTGACGATGAAAAAGTTCTAGAGGTGGATGGTGGTGGTGGTTGTAGAACACTGTGAATGTACTTAATGCTATTGGACTGTATAATAAAAATGATTAAAGTGGTATATTTTGTTATGTATGTTTTATTAACCACAAATATGTTTAAAAATGGATTTGTAAAGTGTAGATGAAGGAATAGTCTTTATCTGTTGGTGGTAAATATTTCCCCTACATGTCACTTGTCTTTCGACTTCATAGTTTTGGGCTCTACAGCCACTTTACATTTTATGGAGTTAGATGAGTTTTGCATTGTGTTTATAAAGGTCTTCCTCACCGCCAAGGTTATGAAATGTAAGATTTACCCATGTTTTCTTCTAGCACTGTCACATTTTTGTATATTTGTGTTTTTGCTCCATATTGAGTCTATTTGGGGTTGTCAGTCTTGTGGCGTAGGGCAGTGTGGCAGGGGCATTTCTTCTTTTATTATTTTAGGACTTTAGGGACACAGCCTTCGCTCTCTGTTTGATTCTCTTGAACTGCTGAATTTTAACTTGTGCACGGTTGTTGAGATGGAGGTGAGGGGAATGTGTGCCTCCCAGGCAACTACTGGACAAATTATGAGGATTTTTCTAACATGCTGGCCTAAACAAGATCACATTTCCTTCCTTCTTGATGAGCAAATACTTTTTTTCAATGTGTGAAAAGCATGGAGCCAGGGGATTGACAATGACCCTTAAGAAACAAACATGTCATCTAAAAGGCACAATCCAGTTTGGAAGCAAAATAACTGGCCTTGGCACCCCAGGCTTTCCTCTGAGACACCCCTTACAATTCCCAGAGTGTGTCATGCCAACCGGCCTCGCGTGGCTGCCCTGGGGACAGAGTAGCCTCTGAGCACAGAGGAAAGCGACAGCCCCTAGTTCCATCATTTGAAGGCTCAGTTTGTGCTTGGTGCGTGTCAGCAGAGAACTGGAGTTGGGTGAGCAGGGGCACATCCCAGTGATGTCGGAACATTGGAACACTAGGCCAGTGGTGGCCCAGATGCCACGTTGAGGAGACATTCCAAGTCCATAACCAATTTTTCTTTCATTCATGATTTGGTGGAAAAAGCTAGGGACCATTGGACCATCACCTAGAAGAACTTGGTCCTTATTCCTGCTCTACCACTAATTAGTTGTTTGACATTGGAAAGTCAGTCACCCACCTTGGGTCTCATTTTTTAAGTCTGTAAAATGAAGCAGTTGAATCTGATAATTGCCAAAGCCCCTCAGGGACCTCTAATAGTCTGTGTAATGTGTCAGCACAGAGGGCTTACCCTTACACGATTTATATATATTTTTGAAATACAGTTAGAGGGACAGCACTCGCACTCCTTCGTCTCACCACTTATTCCTTCTTTTTGGCCCTGACCCAAGGAATCTGGGAAAGGGAGGAGAGCTATCTCCTATGCACGGCTGCGGAGAAACGATGAGCTGCTCACTGCTAATTATTAGTTGACTGATATTGCCATTTATGAAATTAAACAATTAGGAGTTAGAAAGAGAATCTGATTTAAACTTGTAACCTATTGTGGTTGAAGAGAAATATGACACCAAAATGATATTTTAATGGACTTATCTGGCTATGCAATCAGATTTTTCTTGTTTTAAAATTTTTTAAAATTGTTTTTCTGAAACTGTCCACTTTCCCATAGTAGAGTTATAATCTCAGACATTGAGAACATTCAGACACAATGTAGCTCTGTGGGAGAGTTGACCTTCTAGATCCCAGAGGGTTTCAAGGATTAATTTCCATAGAGCAAATACAATTGCATGGTCCTAGAAAAGGGCTTAGAGAGAAGACAGGGCGGGTGGGGGAAGAAGGTGCTTACATACAGGCATAGATGCTAGAACAAGAACACATGCAGTAACAGTGGCCTTGGCATTCTCACCACGAGATTCAGCAGACTGTTGGCAATTAGATTCTCTATTCCGTGTGCTTTTTTTGGGTAAAAAAAAAACCAAACAAAAACTAATGCTATCATTTGAGGATTTTCAGCTTTATAGCCTAAAAGGATGAGTTGGTTTGTGCTCTGGGAACACTCTTTTAGAGAGAGGCATTACCTAAGAAAACAGTTTTCTCGTCAAGTTAGAAATCTTACTAAATTTTGTACTGTAGCTTGCAATTTAACAATAGAAAAGTCTTTTACTGAAGCAAATAAATATAAACACTTTTGAATTACTGTTGTATTTTCAAGGGGGAACCATTTCAGCAGATGAATGACATGAATTCCACACAGTAGCTGAGTGGGGCCCTCCAGCTGTTTCTAGTTCTGATATTACATATTGGCTGGATCAGTGGGACAAACTGCAACCTGGGTGACGTGAACAGTCCAAAAGACTATTCATTTGAAAAGTCACCTGTCTTATTATGTGAACCTCTTTGCTGTGTTTTCTGAGCAGGGATGAGAAAAGATCAATTTTTACTGCTGTTGCTCCCTAAGTGGCCCCCCAAAACATCTGTGGAATGAAGTGCAGGCTCCTTATTTAGGCATTTTACCTCTTGCTACCTGGACCTGGTTCTCACCTACCTTTTCAATATATCATTCTCAGAGCTAATGCTTTCATCAAATTGGACTCCTTCCTCTTATCATTCTTGCCTGCCTCTGTCTTCTAACATGATAGCATTTCTTAGAATGGCCTTGACTTAGAACGTCCTACTCTTCTTCATATTTTCTATCCAGACCATTTCAAATACTGTTTTTTAAATACCATGAAACCTTCTCTTAAACCCCTTAGAACTTCTCAACTACTGCACTTTCTATGTCTTTTTGTGTTGTCATATCTTTGCCTTGTTTCTTAGCTATTTCTGGGTATTATGGATTGAATTACAGTTAGAGAGACAGTACTCCGACTCGTTCACCTCACCACTTCTTCCTTCTTCCTGGCCCTGACCCAGGGAATCTGGGAAAGGGAGGAGAGCTATATCAGAGCTATCCGAGGGAGAGACGATGAGCTACTCACTGCTAATTATGTTTAAACTTTAACACTCAGTATCTGTGAATATGACCTTATTTGGAAATAAGGTCTTTGCCAGTATAATGAAGTTCACATGAGGTCATGCCAGATTAGGGTGGGCTCTAATGCAATGACAGGTGTCCTTAAAAAAAGAGGGAGATTTGGACATAGAGAGACAGAGGAGAGAAACAGAGGAGGAAGAAGGCCATGTGACCAGGAGGCAGCGTTGGAGTGATGCAGTGACATGGGAAGGAGCACCAAGGATTGTCAGCAACACCAGAAGCTAGGAGGAGGCAAGAGGGATGCTCTACCAGAGCCTCTGGAGGTGCAGGGCCTTCACCTCAATATCAGACCTTTAGCCTCCAGAACTGCAAGAGGATACATTTCTGTTGTTGTGGGCTCCCCTAAGTTTGTGGTACTTTGTTAAGGCAGCTCTAGGAAACCAATATAGTATGTTTATCTAATCTTTACTGCTGCCCTGCCCACATTATGCTGAAAATTGATTGAGCTTGGGCTCTGATTTACTCATCATTTCCTCAGCATTGACAGATTACTTCAGCTATTTTTTAAAATAAATTCATGTCTTTGAGGTATAATTTATGTGCAGTAACATTTACCCTTTTTAGGCAATATCAAGACAGGACATTTCCATCAACCCCAAGAGTTTCCGTGTGTCCCATTACACTTCCCTCTCCCTATCCCAGCCCCTGGCAACCACTGATTGGTGGGTTTTGTCATTTTTGTAGAATGTAGCCTTTTGTGTTTGACTTCTTTCACATTGCATAATGCATTTGAGGTTCATCTGTGTTGTTGCATGTATCCGTATGTTTCTTTTTATTGCTCATTCAGCTAATTTTCATTGAGTATTGTTATGCACTAGCTATTGTGCTGATGCTCTGCAGATGCAGTAATGAATACCCACCTTCTTGAGGTTTATGGGTCAGATAGGTACAAAACAAAAGAATGAAGAATATCACAAGTGCTTTAATGGCGAAAGTGCAGTGTATTACGGGAGCACAGGGCAGAAACATTTCACTTAGATTTGAAGGACCATGGACCATGGAAGGATTCCCAGAGTAACTGATGTTGAACTTGAGACCGGAGGATGAGTGTTTACAATCCAAGCAGGTGATGGGAGGAACAAATGCAAGCTTGTCACAGCTCATGAGAATTGATTGTTAAAAAATTAGGAATTTTTCAAGCTGATTGTTAAACCATTGCTAGCTTGAAATTGGCTATGGTGGGAGTATTTACACCATGGATGTTGTTGAGCACGTCAAATCAGGACTCCCCCCCCCGCCCTGACAGTTTTCCTGTATACCATACTGGATGGACAAACAGGGGAGATAGTTAACAATGAAAGCAAGAAAGAGCTTGGTGTTTTTGAAGAACTAAAACAAATTCAGTAGCTATGACACATAAAATGTTGAGGGGAGACTTGAGGGCCAGAGAATTAGCTAGGGACCAGATGTATTGGGGAATGCAAGCTATGTTAATAAGCCATAATGTCCTTGTCTGTTTATTTATATATATATATATATATATATATATATATATATATATTTTATTGATATTTTACAGAGAGGAAGGGAGAGGGATAGAGAGCTAGAAACATCGATGAGAGAGAAACATCGATCAGCTGCCTCCTGCACACCTCCCACTGGGGATGTGCCCGCAACCAAGGTACATGCCCTTGACCGGAATCGAACCCGGGACCCTTCAGTCCGCAGGCCGACGCTCTATCCACTGAGCCAAACCGGTTTCGGCATTGTCTGCTTATTTTAATATGTCAGGTAATTTTTTTTTTAAAAATATATTTTATTGATATTTTTACAGAGAGGAAGGGAGAGGGATAGAGAGCTAGAAACATCGATGAGAGAGAAACATCGATCAGCTGCCTCCTGCACACCTCCCACTGGGGATGTGCCCGCAACCAAGGTATGTGCCCTTGACCAGAATCGAACCCGGGACCCTTCAGTCCGCAGGCCGACGCTCTATCCACAGAGCCAAACCGGTTTCGGCAATATGTCAGGTAATTTTTGATTACATGTCAAAAATTGTGAATTTTATCTTCTTGGGTATTTCACACTCCTGTAGTCCTATAAATCTTAGGTAGTTTTATTCTAGGATGCAGTTAAGTTTTACCTGGAAACTTTTTGATCCTTTGGGGTCTTGCTTTTAAGATTCCTTAAATGGGACCAGAGCAATGTTTAGCATCAAGTTAATTATTACAACTACTGCAGCAAGACCCATTTGAACATTCTTTCTGATGCCCCATGAGTTATAAGGTTTTCTAGTCTTGACTGGTAGGAAGGAACAGCACTATTCCTAGCCCTGTTTCGAGTACTCACATGCGTTCCTATAATCATTTTGGGTTCTTTTCTTGGCCTTGGGCAGTTCCTCACACTTTTGCAGTGATCAGAGTCTGCTGAATTCTTGAGGGGGACCCTCTCTGATTGCCACAGTTCCCTCTCTTTGAAGCTCCCCTTTTCTGGAATTCTCTCCTGAAGACTATTTACTTTGATTCCCTGGATTCTTTCATCTTTTCTTTGTGGTGAGTCTGCTGGACTGTGCCTAGTTTCCCCCAGATTTTTCTGTTGTTTCAGGTGGGAAGATAAGTTGGTTCCTCATGCTTCATCTTAGCTGGAAATAAATGTTAAACTTTATCTAAAATCAGTGAAGGGCTGTGGTTTAGCTTCGACCTATGAGGTCACGGTTCGATTCATGGTCAGAGCACATGCCTGAGTTTGGCATTTCCACCTCGATGTGCAGTAGGGGGCACGCAGGAGATAGCTAATCAATGATTCTCATCATTGATGTTTCTGTCTTTCTCTCTATCTCACTTCCTCTGTGAAATCAATAAAAATATATGAAAAAAATAAAATCAGTGGAGGGCAATTGATGAAAGCTTTAAAAAATGGGGTGACAGGATCAAATTTGCATTTGAATGTAATATAGAAAAGGGATTGTTCTGCTTACCTAGTGGACTTACTGGGGACCTGAGACAATGATATTAAAGGAAGGTACGCCAATTAGGACACTATCGCAATAATTCAGTTAAGAGAGTGTGGTGACCAACAACAGGGAATCATCAATATGGTTAATAGTGTATCCATGTAAGAAATACCTGTAAGGGCCCTGTTGGCTCTCTGAGCAGCACCATGGCGGTGGGCAAGAACAAGCGCCTACGAAAGGCGGCAAAAAGGGAGCCAAGAAGAAAGTGGTTGATCCATTTTCTAAGAACGATTGGTGTGACGTGAAGCACCAGCTCTGTTCTATACAAAAGACAGAAAAACACTGGTCACGAGAACTCAAGGAACCAAAATTGCATCTTGCTCTCAGCAACTTTCAAGCATACAGTACAGCACAGTATTATTAACTATAGTTACCATGCTGTACATGAGATCCTTAGAACTTATTCTAACTGAAAGTTTCTGTCCTTGGACCTACATCTCCCCCTTTTCCCAGCCACTGGCAACCACCATTCTATTCTTTACTTTTATGTGCTTCTTATTTTAAATTCCACAGGTAAGTGAGAGCATGCAGCATTTGTATTTTTCTCTGTTTGGCTTATTTCACTTGGCATAATGTCCTCCAGTTTCAAATTACAGGGTTTCCTTTTTTTTTTTTTAATATTCCATTGTGTGTGTGTATGCGTGTGTATGTTATACATACATACATATATATAAGGGGTTGGCAAAAGTAGGTTTACAGCTATAATACAAATAATGCAGTAATTAATAAATAATACAAAAATTTAAACCTACTTTTGCCAACCCCTGTATATGTATATATACATATATGTAATATATATATATCACATTTTCTTTATCCATTTAAGGATGTTTAGGTTGTTTCCATACCTTGGCTATTGTGAATAAAGCTGCAATGAATCATGGGACTGCAGGTATCTTTTTAAGATTCTGATTTCATTTCCTTTGGATATATACCCAAAAGTGGAATCCCTGGGTCATATGGTAGTTCTATTTTTAATTTTTTGAGGAACTGCCATACTGTTTTCCATAATGGCAGCACCAATTTACATTCCCACCAACAGTACATATGGGTCGCCTTTTTTCCTTGTCCTCGCCAGGATATTTATCTCTTGCCTTTTTGATAAAACCATGTGAGGTGGTTTCTTTGTGGTTTTGATTTGCCACTTCCCTGATGATTGATGATGATGAGCACTTTTTCATGTACCTATTGGCTATTTGTATGTCTTCTTTGGGAAAATGTCTATTCAGGTCCGTTGCCCATTATTAATGGAATTATTTGCTTTTTTTGTTATTGACTTGTATGGGTTCATCATATATTTTGAATATTAACCCCTTATCAGATATGGTTTACAAAACTTTTCTTCCAGTTTTGTAGGTTGCCTTTTCAATTTATTGGTGATTTCCTTTGTTCTGCAGAAGCTCTTTAGTTTAAGTAGTCCCACTTGTTTAAGTTAGTTTTTATTGCCCATGCTTTTGATATTTTATACAAGAAATTATTGCCAACTAAGACCAGTGTCAAAGAGTTTTTTCCCCCTATGTTTTCTTTTATGAGCTTTATGGTTTCTGGTGTTACATTTAAATCTCCATCCATTTCAAGTTAATTTTCATGAGTGGTGTAAGATAGGGGTGCAGTTTCATTCTTTCGCTTGTGGATATCCAGTGTCACCAGCTTCATTTATTGAGAAGACTATTCTTTCCCCATTGTGTGTTCTTGGTGGCTTTGTCAAAAATCAGTTGGCTGTAGGACTTTTTCTCTTTCACTGATCATGTTTAGAGCTTATTGGTTCATAAATTTGTGCTATCCACTTGCCTTGAATGGAGGTAATTGTTAGAATATTTTAATTTAGAGGTCCAGCCTTAGTTTCTTTTAATAATTCTTCAGTTTTGAGAGCAATTAAAGATATTTGTATCTTCTCCTTCCCACATGTTCTTATTGAGGTCTTTGATTTACCAGACAGTTCTGATTGCAAATATAATTCTGTATTTTATGTTTCTGTTGTATACTTTTAGCAAGCTTCATGAAAATAACATTTGATATTTTTCTTATTTCTTTATCCCATACCCCCTTTCTGTCACACAGATCACTTATATTTGTTTGCTGATTTATTCTTTGATTTGTACATTACTCATTTGCTTACTGATTCTTGCATGCATAGGTTTAAGCATTATTCATACAATAAACGCACGTTTACTAACTGCCTACTGTGTGCCAGAAACTGCACTAGTCCCAGGAGTGTGTGATGATGAAAAGAATGGGCTCTGACAGTTTAAAAAAACTTGACATGATTGCTTTAGTGAGGGTGTATGTGAAATGCAGAAATGATCTTGGCTTTGTGTGGAGCAAGGTGGCAAGGATCCCCCACAAAGATCAGATAACTTTGTACCTCAGTCTCAAGGAAGTAGAAAATCTTCGCAGCGTCAGGGAACAAAAGCTAGGCACTATATCAGTGATCCATCACTGCTACCAGAGCAAGATCAGTGTGGCCTACAGTGAAGGGGTCTCGGGCTGACACCTTATGGCAAACTGGGTTTGTAGCTACCTTGCCATGCCCCCGCCCCATTGATGGAGAGCATATCTCTTTGCACATCATTTTCACAGCCAGACTTTGTGCTATGCTCCCACTCCCCACCCTTCCCAGTCAAATTGTGTGTCAGATTTGCTACACGTGTAGTTAGTTATCCTGTGGCTCTGATGTACTGCAACCTGAATTAAGTATCCCCCGCTGTGCCCCCCTGCCACACACATACACACAGTGCTCTCTTAAGACATTTTGTCTGTCATTACATGTTCTGCAATTGCTTATTTATGTAACTGTTAACTCATCAAGGGCAACAGTTGTCTATATAATTTTATACTTGATCTTGGCCAAAAGGCCAAGAACTGATGCCTATATAATTCTATACTTTCAGCACTAATTATAGTCTTATCTTAGTGAATTTTATTAAATGAATAAACAAGAATCTTTATAGTTTTACAGTTTTCTTCATATAGGTTGTAACATTTCTTAAGTTTTTGTTGCTGCCATGGAGGGGTTCTTTGCCCCACCCCAACCATTGTCTAATTGTTTATTGGTAATGTGGAAAAGTTATTGACTTTTTTTAAAATTTATCTGTGATGAGCCTCCTCCTGAATTTCTCTAGTGTTTCAGGTAGATACCCTTGGCTGGTGTTACATTCTTGATATTATAGCTTGAGAAAAGGTAGTTGGAAATTACTGAGATGTTATAAAAATTATTTTCTACTTTTAAAAATGCTTTCTTATTAAAGGAAGATTAGATATGTTATTTCAGAAGATATTTTAGTTTTCCTATGTTTCAAATCAATTAAGTATTATCTAAATAAGAAGTAAACTAAATTCAGATTTGGTTACCAAATTCAGATTTGATCCCCCCCCACAAAGCACCAGCAAACCTGAGCCAAATGATTAAGTAACATTAAAAATATATAGTGGTGAGGCAAATTTGCTGTTATTGATATTAATGAGTTATACAGCTGAACAAGGTGAACATGAGGTTGATTTGGTCATTGGAACATCTGATACATTCATGGATGGGTGTGAATTTTGAGATTGTCTTTTCCCTCTTACTCCATAATCTACACTAATAAAAGAGAAATATGCAAATTGACCGTACCTTTGCAACGCCCACCAGCCAATCAGGAGTAAGTATGCAAATCAACCCAACAAAGATGGTGGGTTAGTTTGCATACACAGGCGTTGAGCGGCACAGGTGGGACGCAGGTGTTCCACACCGCCCCAGCCGCTCTGGGCCTCTGGGCAGCATGGGAAGGCGGAAAGGTGGCTCTGGCCAGAGCAAAGGCGGTGCTGGCAGCCAGGGGAAGGAAGGCCCATTCTTGCATGAATCTTTGTGCATCGGGCCTCTAGTTTCTAAGTAAAAGAAATTTAATATTTAGTATTTATATGTTTTTTCTTTTTTATTATGATAGAGGAGCAATTTATAATGGGATTTCTTTTTAAAACATCAAGTCCTGAAAAGTACTTTGAATGCCTTACAACAATGGCAGTTCTTTCTATGGTCCTCATAATTTAGGCTAATAGTTGATGTTTGGTCTTTGAAGGCAGTGAGTTACTCAGGTAGAGTTTCTAACCTTAATCTTTTTATTCATTCTCATTCAAGATTACAGTAGAAATTTATTATTGTAAAAAGCAAATTTGAACTTTCAAACAGTCAATCACAATACATGGCTATCACTGTTTGCATTTCATTTAATCCTGTGGTCCCATGGCAAAAGGTTTTTTCCTTTGCTATGATATGTTTATAGAATTGGTGCGGGCAACTGAATCTGAGTCTGAGACGGATTAATAGACATTTTTTGGGGGGAGAGCCTTGGTGTGACTTGGTTTGGGGGGCATAATATATCTCAAAATGGAGCAGCATCATAATTTCTACTTACTGTTTGTTTGGTGATTATGTTAACAGCTAAATATTACTAAGCATTTGCTACCCGTCAGTGACTGTGTTAACACAATTGTATTTGCATAACTCATTTAATCCTCATAATCCCACAAGGCTAGGGACTATTCTTATTATTCCCCTTTGACAGAAAGTTCAAGCAATTTTCTTTAAGACACACAGTTACTAAATAGTGGAGTCAAGATTCAAACTCAGATACTTGACTTTTCAAAACAAATATCCCTAAAATAAAATCCCCAATTCTGTTCCAGTGGCTCACTTCACTTCTTTCCTCTCTTTTCCCCTTTCTTTGAAAATTAGGTCTGAGGATCTGATTTGATATCCTTCAGGCTGGTCTCACTTTTTCCCTTGGCACCCCTGATTATATTTGAGAAAACTCAGCCCCTCACCTTTCAAGGTGTCATTGACTATTCAATGACATAGTATAGTGTCATTGAATCTGTCAGGTAAACCTTTGCTGTTTCTTGGAAACATTATAAGTAAGTGGATATTAAAGTCTTAAATGTATATTCTGTGAATTTCCTTTTATATCCAGTTACTGTATTCCTTGTCAGCAGTGTTGACATTATGTTATCATTGGATCTGACACTAGACTCAGTTACTTGATGCTAATAACAGTGTCCATGAAGGACCTCTCAGACTGAAAGTTGACTCTGGTCCCTGTGGATCTTGCCGGGGATGGATTGCGTGAGCAGTTAAGAGTAAGCTCTGGAAAACTGTGGTACATCTACATAATGGAATACTATGCTGCTGTAAAAAGAAGAAATTCTTACCATTTGCCACAGCATGGATGGAACTGGAGAGCATTATGCTAAGCGAAATAAGCCAGTCAGAGAAAGATAAATATCACATGATCTCACTTATTTGTGGAATATCATGAACAACATAAACTGATGAACAAAAATAGAACCAGAGACATAGAAGCATCGAACTGACTGTCTAACCTATGAGGGAAGGTGGGGCACTGAGGGGTAAGAGGTCAACCAAAGGACTTGTATGCATGTATATGAGCATAACCAATGGACACAGACAGTAGGCAGGTGAGGGCATATGCTCTGAGGAGGGAGCGGCCGGGAGAGGTCAATGGGGAAAAAGGAGACTCATGTAATACTTTAAACAATAAAGAATTTAATTTGAAAAAAGAATATTCACAGTGGGGTTGGTAAAATAAATAATAGTACATGCATATAATGAAATAATATTTGGTTATTTATTCCATTTCAGAAATAATTACATTGGGAAATGTTCAAGGATTTACAAAGTGATTAAAGTGGGTTATTAAACTATATAAAAAAAACAGTAAGCTCTGGGCTTTGGTTCAGTCTTGAGTCAGAGCAAGCATGTCGTCATGGGTCTTGCTTGTGCAAATCATGTGGCCTTTCGTGACATGCATGACTGATAGTCTTTATTGAGTAGAGCTGCTTTGAAACGTTAGGAAGTCTCAATGTGAGATCTCCCCTTTCCATTGGTGGCCTTCTGCGTAATGCTGGTCTCTGCCGTTTTATTCTATATCAATTCTAAGACTTTTCCCCCTTCACATAGATGGCTAGTACATATTTGTTGTAGTTTATGACTTTTCACTGCACTGTGAAGCCAGTCTACTATGGTCTTCATGTGATTAGCTGATCACAGGCCCGGCAACCAACCCAAGAAAAGGGAAAAGTTAGCCATGTTAATGATATGCAGCTTATCAAAAAAGTTAAAGTTAGAAATAATAAAATATATGTAAACAGTATAATCCAGTCTTTCTCTAGAGACAGTAAGTTACCTGGAAATACTTTGCAGCTATAGAATTATAAGCTTTTGAATGTCACAACTGTTAAAAAAAAGTATTTCTCATTTGGCAGGAGATGGCCCTCTCCGGAAAAGAAACCAAAGGAAAGCAATGCCAGAATTTATTCTATTTAAACAGTTTTAAATATATATTGGAATTAGAAGCATTGACATTTCAAATAGCTATTTTTTCTTCATTCTCCACCAGAAAAGAGAAAACCTTAGCATCTTCTCTTGAAAAGGGGTGATACAAATTGAAATTTTATTTTGCAACAAAATTCTTCTTTACAATTCAATGGTAATTCTGACTTAAAGGCAATTTTAGTAATATTACATCTTCACAATGGCAGCTATAAATGCATAAGGTTAATATGTATCATTCACTAAAATTCAACTTGTGAACACAAAAGAATGCTAAGTATAGTTTATTGGAAATAGGTACGTGGAATAGCAGGAAGTTTAGGTTCCCCTGCCTTCGTGCTGGAAGCCCTGGATCAGAGGAGGAAAAGGAGACTGCCCATATGCCATATTCAGCAGAGGCAATGAATGGTCCAGACTTGTAGACATCAGGTAGTAGGTGTATTGGGACGGGGACCTGTGCGCAGTGGTGCTCCCTTTCTTTCCCTTCAGCCTGTGAACTCTGCAGCAGGGACAAGAGTCCTGCCGCTCCATATGCCCCACAAAGCAGTCTGCCCAGAGCATGGGCTGAAGAACCTCAGATGTCTTATAATTCCCTCTTTAGAAATCTCAAGTTAATTATGTACCATTTTTTTGAACTTTCCTAGAACAGAATTTTCCTGTATTTACCCTGGACACGAATCTACTTTTCTTTGCATCCATTTCTGAATTACCAAGATGGGAAAATGGCTTGGAAAGTAACTCGTCATCTCTTCTACTTGCTACCCCATTTTCTTGGAAAACAAAATGGGTTCAAAATTGGATACAAGTACACATCCATTTTCCTGGGTGACCATGATCTAATCTCCTCTCATCTGAAAAAGCCTGTCAGTTACCATCCTGGATTTTATATGATGTCATTATTGATGACCATACAGGTTGTGCATATTATCAATCATTTCACCTTTTAAAAAACTGTATTACAATTTAAACTTATTCTAATTTCATTACAAAATGATACTACTGATGAGCAACTTTAGGTCCTACTCATTTCCTAACCATTTCAGACAGACAGTGGGTTTGGGATATTTTCCTCCTGTCCAGATAACTCTAAAAGCCAACATTACATCTTTATCTAAAATTGGATTCTGTCCTTACACATTTTCATTAATTTTTTTTTCTGATTTAAAAAGCATTCATCCAGAAATTGAATTTCAATCTGATCAAACCTCTAGTTTTAACTATCAGTTTATAGGAAACGTAGAGGGGAAAAAAAGAACAGATTAGACAATGATATGGGAGTACAAGTCAGCAAAATCCAGAAAGTGAAAAAACTGATAGGTTAAATCAGTGGTCGGCAAACTCATTAGTCAACAGAGCCAAATATCAACAGTACAACTATTGAAATTTCTTTTGAGAGCCAAATTTTTTAAACTGAAACTTCTTCTAATGCCACTTCTTCAAAATAGACTCGCCCAGGCCGTGGTATTTTGTGGAAGAGCCACACTCAAGGGGCCAAAGAGCCGCATGTGGCTCGTGAGCCGCAGTTTGCCGACCACTGGGTTAAATGATCTGGTTTCCTCAACGAACTGTGAACACTAAAGAGGTTTAAGGGACACATCAGCTAAGTACATCCTGGGGTATTTTTTGGATCATGATTTGAATACAGCAACTATAAAAAACAATCCTCCTCTCCCCTAAGAGGAACCCAAAACATTTTATGGAGATATTTAAATATTATCTACATATTTGATAATGTTAATGTATTATTTTTATTTATTTTATTTTTAAATTGAATTTATTGTGGTGTCGTTGGTTAATAAAACTGTCTAGGTTTTAGGTGTAGAATTCTATAATACGTCAACTGTACACGCTATTGTGTTTTCACAACCCCAAGTCAAATCTCCTTCCATCTCCATTTATCCCCTCTTTAATCTCTTCTACCTCCCCCATCTCTCTTCCCCTCTGGTAATCACCATCCTGTTGTCTGTGTTGATGAGTTTTTTTTCTTCTTAATCCCTTCACCTTTTTCACCCAGCCCCACAGCCCCCCTCCCCTCTGACAGCTGTCAGTCTAATTTATTATTTTTAATTACTGCCATTTATTCATATAATATTATTTTAGTATTAAAAAAGACCTTATACTTTAGAGGTATATACCAAAGTTAAAAAAAAAAAGGATACTATTTGGTTAATACCCAGAAAGCCCCAAATGGGGCTAAATTTGCAGAGTTGAATTATTTTTAAAAGAGGCCCTTAACTTGCTGAATTCTGCCCAACGGCATCTCTCTGAAACACAGTAAACATGAAACTGAATAAAGCTGTTTAATTATATAAAAAATGATTGCTAAGACTTGTCAAATAACATTTGGCAAACAGATTCCACTGACACCTTGCCTAGCTAAAGTTTCTCATACAGTGGCAAAAGGTTTAGAAGACATTTCTTCCTTTGAAATAGCAAAAGCAAACCCAACATTTATTACCCTCTGTAAGGTTTAATCAGAGATGTAGGACTTAATCTGACCGAAACCAATAAGTTGACCAAGACAAGCAGGTTAAAAGCGAAAAATCGTGTTTATTGAAAGCTCTCGCGTGAGGTCCCGCGGTCCGAGAGCACAGGCCGGGGGAGTCACACCCGCCTGTGCCTGGCAGAGTTCTTTATGCTGCTGTTGAACCAATCAGGTTTATTTGAGGTAGTTTATTTGAGGTAGTTTATTTGAGGTAGCCTGTGGTGGGTGATTTATGAAGCTGGAAGCTGGTACAGCTACACTCTGGCCATCCTTGAGAAGTCTCGAGCAGTTATTTATTTTCCAGCCGGGTCCAGCACGGCTGTGGCTTGTCCAGTTTAGTGGGGGTGGGATCGGGAAAGTTCCTGCTTTCCCAGCCCCAGACCTTACACCCTCATCTTACTGCTAAAACATAAGAGATACACCACTGATACAGAGATACTACTCTGATAATTCACTGCCACAAATTCTAATTTGAGCTTTGAAATCATGAAAAATATTGCTACTTTTGATAACACCCATGAAAAGCAATTATTTTGAGAATACAATAAGACACAAATGTACTCATCAAAACAGAAACACTTGAGAGGGAGCATCCAAACAACAGGTGCTTCTTTATAGCTAATCCACCGACATTCCTGCAACTTCACAATGAATATATTCTGAAAAGTTTTAAGAAAAGCTTTTGGAAACTCATTCACATTTTAAATATGTCATGGAGTCTCAGTAGATGAATCTGCTCATGAATCCTTTGTAAATCGGTAAATTATTGTTCAGTTTATCAAGTTACTGTCTTATAATTTTGTGTTTTTGTATATCAGATTTCCTTAAAACTCACCACTCTGTCTTTTAGATATGGAATGGAAAATTTAGATAAAAGGAAGCCAAGCATGCTCTAAGGCAGCTGTAAATAATGAGAATCAACACCCCTGCTACTGACTTTCTCAAACAGATCTACCAAATACTAGGCAACTTGTTGCTTTCCAATGAAAGCAGTGTGTATCATTGATATGAATAATGCCAGGACCAAACAGTGCTCATCAGAAGGTGTTGGGTAATAACCTGGCCCCCACATCTGTCATCAGTTTACCTTCCTGTTCAAGTCCAGTACATATGTATGGCAGTATCAGAATTCCCATTTCTCCAAAGAAAGCAATTTTATCATCTAGAATTTCTTGGGCCTTTTTTCTTACAGATTCCATTCATTTCCCAAGTTATTTAGGGCAACAGCTGCCCTCCCACCCCCACTTCCTTCAGGAAGGCTGTTTCATACATTTATAATACAGTTAGATTCTCTTATCAGAGTCTACATTTTTTTTCCTGGTATCTCCTGACCTCCCAAATTGGTTTTTAAATTTACATATATTACAATTCACTCTTCATGTTGTAGGCTCTCTAGGTTTTGAGAGATGCAGGATGTTTTGTATTTACCATCATAGTATCATAAGAATAGTTTCACTGTTAAAATCCCCTGTACTCCACCTGCTTCTATCCTCTCCCACAACGCCTGGAAACAACTGACCTTTTTACTCCTGTCTCTATAGTTTCGCCTTATCCAAAATGGAGTCACACAGTAGGTAGTCTTTTCCGACTGGCTTCCTTCACTTCCTAACAGGCATGTATTTTTGTGCCTCAGTAGCTTATTTCTTTTTATTGCATCGTATGTGTGCAGCATGGCTGTTTTTGTGCATCTCAAATGGGAAGAAGCCTGGAGTGAGATTGTTGGATTGTATGGTAAGATATCATTGTTACGAATACTCTTATTCTGGAAAACAAATGCTACTGATAGCCTTATTCTTTTAGGTAATTTAATCTCATCACTGTTTTAGCATCCGATTGTCTTCTCTATGTTTTTTTATTCTCCATGTCATTTTATTTCATTAGCAATAAACTCTTACCCATTTGGAAGACCAAAAATAAAAAAGAAAGGAAAAAAAATGGGTTGGTAGATGGCATATAGCCACAGTAATGTTTTTTAGAACGATCCATTACCATATGCAGACAGAGAACTTTTGAATCTTTCATCTTCTTTGTTTTGAAGGTGACCATTTGACAGCCCCTCCTGTTCATTTTAAAATTTTTACTGTTTGTGTTGTCTTGTTTAATCTGTAAACAACGTAAGGACAACTGGTCACTTACTGTGTGCCTGGGTACTCATATAAAATATGTTTAACAGATAAGAACTAGCCCTAAATGAGATCACTAAGCCTGGTTGTTGTGGATTATGGTGTTTAGCAGTGAGATTGATAACTGGATGAAGAACCCTGAGTCACATACAGAATATGATGCAGCCTTCTCATCAATCACATCTTACCTCTTCACCCCTCACCATGCTTGAGTCATACTGGCCTTTCTGCTCTGTCAATGGCCCAAATCATTTCTATTTTGAGGCCTCTGCTCATGTGGTCTCTAGGGGGACACACTGCCCAACCAGACTCATTCCAAGCAGACTCAAAAGCTAGAACTAAAAGTTTTACAAAGAAAAGTGAGGCTCTGGGATATGAAGAAGTCAATCAAAACTCACTTCCACATATTCTATGTTGCCTGCATGAGTTAACCTCAGTAAATGTATAATATAGACTAAGGGTTTCTTCTCTTCAGCTTGGGTATTACTAGTGCTTGCTGGAGCTGCTCAATTGGAGATTTTATGAAGAATATTAGGAAAATCCTTATGTGTTTTTGAAAAGAGGCTTTTATAGGGTCTTAGGAGTGAGAGTAGAAGCTGAAAGAAGGGCAGTCAGCAGCTGAAGGTGTGGAATTTGCATTCTATGCTAAGATGTGAATTCATGATCAGAGAGGTGATTTCAGTGAATTGAGCTAAGGTGCAATAAAAAGTAATTAGACAATTCAAAGATAAGACAACAGGTAAAATTTCTTAATTCTTTAATTTATGAGAATCTGACATATGTTTAGCCAATAAACAACAAATTGAAAGCATTCTCATAGTCCTGATAGAAATGGGTTCAGACATTTTCTCTAGCAAACCTCTACAGTATTCTGTAAATTGGAGGGCATGCTTCATGCCATTTTTTTTTCTCTCATAATGGGATTATGTATGGCATTTGGGGATTTAAATTATTTAACACTAGAGGCCCAATGCATGAAATTCATGCAAGGGTAGGCCCTTGCAGCCCCAGCTGCCTCCTGGCCCTGGCTGCCGGCTACCTCACGGCCACTGCTGCCTCATGGCCCCACCCCCTGCCCACACACGTCTTGGCCTGGTGCTGCCCATGTCCACCACCACACATTCCTGGTTCCCCGGTTCTGTGGA
The DNA here is from genome assembly GCF_963455305.1 of Plecotus auritus. Classification (NCBI taxonomy): domain Eukaryota; kingdom Metazoa; phylum Chordata; class Mammalia; order Chiroptera; family Vespertilionidae; genus Plecotus; species Plecotus auritus. Next base: position 79,920,527 of record NC_137770.1, on the reverse strand, counting down.
GGCCCCTGATCAATTGCCCTGCAGAGGGTGGCCTGGGCCTCCCTCTTTGCGGCGATCGCAGAGCCTCCCCATCAATTGCCCCACTGGCCAGTGGCCTGGGCCTCCCTCTGCGGGCGATCTATCATGGAGCCTCTCCCCACCTCCGCAGAGGGTGGCCTGGGCCTCACTCTCTGGGGTGATCGCGGACCCCCCCCCTCCCCCCGATCGATTGCCTTGCTGGCCAGTGGCCTGGGCCTCCCTCTACGGGGTGATCACGGGGCGATGGCGGGCCCCCTGACCAATTGCATCACACCCGCCTTGGCTGGCCTGGTGCCATTGTGTGTCATTGCATGGTTGCCTGGAAGGTCATCCGGATGGTGGTTCTGCTGTTCGGTCGTTTGGTCAATTTGCATATTAAGCTTTTATTATTATAGAACTAGTAGCCCTGCGCACGAATCCATGTGCCGGTAGCTCGCTGCTGCCCTCCAGTAGCTCTCCACCCACTGCCTTGTCCTCCTGTAGCTCGCACTGCCCCCCTGTCTCCCCCTCATAGCTTGCTGCCCTGCCCTCTCCTGTAGCTCTCTGCTGCCCACTTGTAGCTTGCTGCCCCACCCTCCTGCTGATCCGTGATCTGGTTGTTACACTGTCGGTCATTACGCTTCACGGCGTAATGACCATTTGCATATTATATCTTTATTATATAGGATTAACCTTGATGGATAACATTTAATTGCAAGAAGGAAAATTGGGCAAGTTAAGATAGAAAATGCCATGTTTGTGAGACATAAGTAGGTAATAGGGATAGATTGACTTTTAAAAAAAATATTCAGTGTAGGAAAGAAAATAAAATAATGAGGAGAATGGATGACAGGCCAGAAAATTCAGGCAACTCTGCTGTGGGACCAAGATACTGATCTTTGGAAAAGACTGTTAGTGTACCAGTGGAACTGCACTGCAGTGTGTGTGTGTGTGTGTGTGTGTGTGTGTGTGTGTGTGTGTGAGAGAGAGAGAGGGGGGGGGGAGGGGGGAGAGAGAGAGAGAGAGAGAGAGAGAGAGAGAGAGAGAGAGAGAGCGTCATCCTACAGATATCAGGCTATTTTCCAGATAATGTTGGTTGGGCATTGATCTAACTCTTCTCTCTCATCTCCTCTGGAAGTGAATTGTAAATCATTGCAAGATTGCCAGGGGTTAGATCTACTTCAGGTGTTAGATCTGGAACCTTTGACTATCTGTGTGATGGTTTTTACCCACTATAACCAACGAAGTCAATATTTTGGGTGCCAGGTTAATTTACGAAAATAAAATACAAATAAGCTATTAGGTAGACTAAATCTTTTTAAAACAAAACAACACCATGAGCTTCTCATTATGTGCGCATTTATATGTAAAATAAGAAAGGGAGAGAGTACAAACCTTTCTAAAGCTTTGGGAAAGGTATTAAATTTTGTTTAAAATTTCAGTTTTCTGTTTTTTATAGTCCCCTCTTATTTATTCAAGTCAGGATCTGAGAGCAAAGATATATTATTAGCATCCAATAGTGTGTGGCACAGAACTGTGTTGAAAAATGTATGAAAGAATGAAAAAAATAGCAATTAAGTAAATGAATTATTACTCCTACAATCATTAACATTTAACTTCACATTATGCCTGTTTTCCCTGAGAAAGATAGTTAATAGTATTTATCTACATTATAAAAGGCCAGGGGCCATCATGCCCTAAACGACCAGACGGGCGACCGGTCACCAGGAAGTGCATGGAGCACCTCTAGGTCCTTCCCCGTGACCCAAAGACTCGTATCACAGCAAGGCTGGATGGCAGGCGGGGCAGTGTGGGGGGTGAGCGGGGCAAGGCGGGCATGGCGAGGTTGGGGCTGGGCTGGAGGCCTAACAACTTCTCTGCTGCTGCAGCAGCTGCAGATCAGGCCCAGAGAGAGGCTCGGAGAGAGAGGCAGGGCCTGATCAGTAGCTGCCGCAGCTGCTGGAGGAGAGAGGCGGGGCCTGATCAGTAGCTGCCGCAGCTGCTGGAGAGAAAGAGAGGCAAGGTCTGGTCCGCAGCTGCCACAGAGGCTACGGATCAGGCCCAGAGATAGGCCCGGAGAGAGAGGCAGGGCCTGATCCATAGCTGCCTTGGCGGCTGCGAATCAGGCCCGGAGATAGGCCCAGAGATGCTGACTGGCTTAGAAACTGACCAATCAGAACCAAATCCGGGTGAACTGCGAGGAGCCAATGGCTGCCTAGGAAGCGGAGCTTTTGACGCTGACTGGAATAGAAACCAACCAATCAGAACCAAATCTGGGTGAACTGCAAAGGCAGAACCTAAGGTGGGGGCTGAGGAGGGCTTTTAAGGACAACAGCTGTTTGGTTTAAGGTGTAAGAAAGCGGTTCAATTTTTTAATGACTGGTTTGGTAGTATAGTGCATATGGCTGGCTATCAGTTCAGATATAGGGATTATGTATTTTTGTCTGCCAAGAGCATCTCCTCCTGCTGAAAAAGGCTTTTCCTCCATTTAAGCAATCCTATCCTATATAATCTATCTATACTAATAAAAGGGTAATATGCTAATTAGACTGGGTCGACCAGCCATCTTCTGGACGTCCGACTTCCTTCCAAACAAAGCCATGGTGGTGGGGGCTGAGGCAGAGGCAGTTAGGGGCAATCAGGCCAGCAAGAGAAGGCAGTTGGGGGAGAGATCAGGCCAGCAGGGGGTTAGGGGCAATCAGGCTGTCAGGGGAGGGCAGTTGGGGGCGACCAGGCCAGCAGGGGAGGACAGTTGGGGGAGGGCAGTTGGGGGGTGACCAGGCCGGCTGGGGAGGGCTGTTGGGGGCATACTGGCCAGCAGGGGAAGGCAGTTGGGGGTAAGATCAGGCCTTTGGGGAGGGCCTTTGGGGGTAACCAGGCAGGCAGGGGCGGGCCGTTGGGAAGCAAGATCAGGCTGGCAGGGGAGGGCCGTTGAGGGCAATCAGGCCGGCAAGGGAGCAGTTAGGGGTGATCAGGCAGGCAGGCAGAGATGGTTAGGGGCAATCAGGCAGGCAGGCAGAGGGGTTAGGGGCAATCAGGCAGGCAGGCAGAGGGGTTAGGGGCAATCAGGCAGGCAGGCAGAGTGGTTAGGGGCGATCAGGCAGGCAGGCAGGTGAGTGGTTAGGAGCCAGCAGTCCCAGATTGCCAGACATCCCCCAAGGGGTCCCCGATTAGAGAGGGTGCAGGCTGGGCTGAGGGAACCTCTCTGTCCCCTGCCCCCCCTCCCGTGCATGAATTTCATGCACTGGGCCTCTAGTTTTGTTACAAAGGTCTTGCATTATATTGGAAACTAGAATTTTATCTCACACTTATCTCTTATCAGAATTGGAAAAAAAAGATTGAAAGGCATGTAGCCTCTATAATTAGCTTTAATAATAATTTGAGAAGTTTGAATGTTACAAGTATTTCATTGAAATAATTGGAGACAACTCGTACTTCAGTGAGCATAATCACTACACTTGCAGCTGACCTTATTAACTACCTCTTAAGGATTTTTGATAATTTGTCATAGAGGTTAGTTGCTTCCCCAACCCATATTTATTCTCCTCAAACTCCTGGTTCTTATCTGGGCACATGGCTACTCTTGTGGCTTGATAAAATGATAGGACACAGCTCTGGCCAAAAGAGAAATGAGTGGAAAGGTTCTATGGTAGTTTCTGGGAAAACTAACTTAGCACATAGATGATGCATGCCTTCTGCCCCTTTTTCTTTGACTCTTTTTCCATCTTGCTGTGTGGAATTTTGATGGGGGTAGCAGGAGCTCTGGTCATCACCTTGGATCATGACTCCATAAGAAAGGCAGAGCAATGACCTGGAAGGAGCCTGGGCCACATACCAGCCTTTGACTGCCTAAGTCTTGACTTTTTTAGTTGACAAAGATATAACCTTTTATCTTGTTTAAGCCATAATTTTTCATGTCTTTGTTTCATGCAGCCAGACCTAATCTTAGCTGATACACTATTTTACTTCAGATCAGTTCTAAGTCTTAAGACTTCATTGTCCATGGGAGAATTGATCTTTGTATTTTTATTTATTCACTTTTATCTAATCACTTTCTCTTATCTTGGAGAGTTCTGTGCCGGGATTTGATGTTGGCCTCGTTTCTGGAAATATTTGACCTGAGAAATTGTACTAGATTGTCTATAGTGGTACAGGGTTAACATAAATTATTCAACTATTTTGAGGGAAACAGCTAGATTCTAGAATGTCACCATCATCCTTCTATCATAAAGCCTAGAACCCTTTCATCGTACCTGAGTATATTTGGCTTTTCCTACATAATCCTTGCAGATGGGGAAGCAACTTTTTAGGGACATTGGGAAGATAGGCACATCTATTATGTAGTGCTCAATGTGGATATTTGATGCTCAGGGGCTTTGGGGGCCCCACACCTGGTGAGAAAGCTAATTATAAGTCACTGTTGAGCAGAAGGAGAGATTTTTCTTGCCTCTCTTGTTCTTTTGGCTCAAGCTGACTTTTTTAAGTTAATCACTGTTTGAGCTGTTGCTTTGTTTTAGGGTGGATATATGAGTGCTTGACATCTGCATCTAGACAGGCTCATCCATTGAAGCTTGAAGTTGGGGGAGGCAAGATTTTTTATGTACTATAGATTTTATGTCCACAAATCTCTGAATTATCTGTGGACTTAGGATCCACTTTGACCTTCCAACTATCTTGTAGAGAGAACAGAGAAATTCAGAGAGAAGAAAGGGTATGTTTCATTTTCTATAGCAGTTATTGTAGTGACTGTTGGGGCATATTGTTTTTTTAATGAAGATTGTGAACTTGTCAACCTACAAAGTTTGTTTGTGTTTTCCCAGATACATGGTGTCCTGGTTGAGGGCATATTTCAAGGGCTGTGGGGGAAATAAAGGAACTTGATCATGATAAAGAAAAGCTAAGAATATGTAGCTGAAAGTGAAATACTCATCCAGAACTAGTGGTACATTCCTCTTGCTTTCGAGAGTTGGTTTCCAAAAGAATGCACCACCAAGGTCTGGGCCAGTTTTGTGAGAAAAAGATCCAAATATCTAGGATAGATGCAGTTATGGGAATTGTCACTACCTTATCATTGGAACTGGGTATTATTAGTTTGGGCACATTTCCCATCTTCATATACACCTAAATCTGTATTGTCGAAGCTGAAAGTCTGCAGGTTTCTTTTTGCCCAGATAAAGATTATTCCTTGTAACCCCATCTTAACTTCCACTGGAGAGTGTGGTCATGTTAAGTACTTTTGTTTGGCAGAAAGCCGTTCTTTGCTGATTGGGCTGAAAGGGTAAGCTTAAAATTCAAAGACGTGTTATCTATGACTAAGCTTTTAGAAAGCATAGTACTGCAGAATTCTAACAAGTTTAGTGTCCACGTTGCCATTGATCATAAGACATGTGTTAGACCAGTGTAAGAAGTGAGGCAGAATGAGAATGCCGGCTATTATAAATAAAGTGTTGGTATATTTATTTCTCTGATGCTATCATTATTAGAATACCTAGAATTCTATAAAAACACTCATTTTTTAAAGTACTATAGTAGTTATTTAAAGGAATCCTGAGTGATTCCTAAGTTTTTGTGTTTGGATTTTCATACCTTCAAACATTGTCAACATGTCAAATATTAGTGAACGAAATGGCATAAACTATTTATTGTTTGCTTTTGTTCTAGGGAATTCAGATAGCTGAGAAGCCTAGTGGAAACAGTGGAAAGAGCTTTATTAGTTGTAGATATAATAATAAATGCTAGGAGCCAAGAGGTCTTGGTGTCAGTCATTAACTGGCTCTGTGGCCATGGTCAGGCCATCGAGCCTCCCCAGACCCACGGTTCATCCTTGTTCTATAACGAGAAGGTTGCATGAATGGCATCTGCGATTCCAGCTTTGAGATCTAGGGATGTTTTGCCTTAAATGCATTCTGAGAAGGTCTCTGCCCTTAGGAAATTTAGCTTTTTTCCAGATTTCCTTATTTCTGTTTGGCTCAGTTTCAAAAGTGATAGGTGCTTGTTGTTTACAAAGGCAAATAAAACTGGGATATGTATTGTACAGAAAGGAAAAAAGTTTCCCTTAATCCCACCCTCTGAGAGATAATCATTCTTAAAATAAGTATATAATTATCTCAACTTATTTCTATGCATATACCAGTATTTTTGTGTGTATATGTATATCTCTATCTTACTCATACTAAACTAAAACTTGATATTTTTCACATAACAGTTGAGTAATGGGTATCTATTCTTGTCAATACATATAAAGCTACCTTATTTTTAAAATGGCCTCATAGAATGTCATTAACTAAAATTCGAGGCACACCAAATACACACTTAGACCAAATGGTCAAGTGTTAAATCATATTTAGCTGAAGCTAAAGTGAAATATTGCTGTTGTAGAATGGACTTCCAAAATACAAGAAAAACATCTGAAAATTGAATAAACCTGTTGAAAATTTTTAAAAATATATATTTTTATTGATTTCAGAGAGAAAGGGAGAGGGGGAGAGATAGATATAAACATCAATGATGAGAGAGAATCATTGATTGGCTGCCTCCTGCACGCCCCCTATGGGGGGGGGGGGCGTTGAGCCTATAACAGGAGCATGTGCCCTTGACCAGAATCGAACCTGGCACCCTTCAGTCCACAGGCTGACGCTCTATCCACTGAGCCAAACCAGCTAGGACTATTGAAAAATTTTTATAATAGTTTTTGGCAGCCAGATTTAATTTTGATGATGTGCAGTCATTCTCATTTCTCACCACTGTCTTCTGTTAGATTGTCCCCACAGTCACTCTACTCTACTGTACATTTGTGATGCTAAGTAAATGGTGGCTTTCAGCTGAGGTGGGTAGAGGAACAAGATGTTTGGCTAGCTTTGCCAGGATGGAGTGTTGGTGGTGGTACTTAGCAGTTAAACTTGTCCTCTCTATATATATTTTTAATATATTTTATTGATTTTTTTGCAGAGAGGAAGGGAGAGGGATAGAGAGTTAGAAACATCGATGAGACAGAAACATCGATCATCTGCCTCCTGCACACACCCCACCGGGGATGTGCCCACAACCAAGGCACATGCCCCTAACCGGAATCAAACCTGGGACCCTGAGTCCGCAGGCCGATGCTCTATCCACTGAGCCAAATAGGTCAGGGCAAACTTGTCCTCTATTTAATGGTAACTAGATAAAGAGCAGGTTATCGACCAGGTAAAGACTTATCTCTTCATTAAACCCTCGACTTGGAGATTTGTTTGCTGATCATGAGTTTCATTGAAGGAATCCCAGAAATTTAAGCATTGTGCAGTGCTTGAAACATTTGTTCAGAGTATTTTCAGAAGCATATGTAAGATTGCTGCCATCCCACATGTCTAATTGTCCAACATTTTTGCTGCTTCACACAATCAATTGAAAAAAATCTGTCATTAATTTTGTCTCCAGAAATGTGGCTTTAGAGCAATGTAATTGATTTTCAATTTATAACAAGATTGTTTCAGTGCCTCCTGCATCTCAGATTTCATTGCATGCACACTAACCTCAGCATTGTGACTGGAATAGAATTATGTGAGACTTTTTATTATGTGAAAAAAAATGTGAACCCTCAAGGTATATCAGTTTCACTTCTTTAAAGCATATTCTAGTGAACAAATTTTGTTTTTAATAAGCTATCATTGGATTTAGTAGACCTGCTATTTTGATACTCTTATTTGCAAAATAGAAGAGTCTGGGGTTTTTGTTGCTGTTGTTCAAGTAGCCTAATGGGCACTTGCTGCTCCTCCGTGTTGTTTGAGGACATTGTATGAGTTCCACTGCCTCTTAGAAGTCATGGAATTAGTCTTTGGCTGAAGAAGAGGGAAGAGAGTGCTGTACTCCTTTAATGATTCCTAGTTCTGGTCAGTTCACTGTGCTGTTAGTTACTTTCTGAACATACAGCTGGTGAGTGCTTCCAAAACTTTGAATGCTTATGACTCCCAAGGCATGCTCCCTTCACCATTTGTTCCATTGTCGACAATAGCTGGCTGTCACTGTTCTCTGCTGGTTTCCATTCCATACTTATTCAGCTGGCGACACCATGAGTGAGAGACCAGGAGCTCTCAGAAGGGGAATAAAGCAGGAGCAGAATCGAATCACTGCTAATGTACTGTGCTGTCTCACTTCACGAATGTCTCCAGTAGTCTCTGCATGTGCACATATGTGATGTGCAAGACATGGGGTGGCATATTTGGTAACACTACCATCGCTTTTGTGCAGGTTGTGATAAAATTCAGGAAGAATTTCGGTAACGTTTTCTGGAAGCACTCTTAATTCTAGGATTCATCATTTGATAAGTGTGAACACCTTCATATTCAGTGAGAGGATTAGAGGGGTTGCTATTCCTCAGTAGTCATTTTAACAAGCTTATTTTTTCAAAATTAGCCACTTTATGCTTTATTTATTAGAGTTTTAAGTTGGGTTGAAGTTTGATAACTAATAAAATGTGTTTTAGGTATCTCATTTTCCTCAAAGCTTTTTTTCCTATATTTTTTTAATGTGTATACTTTATATGAATTGAAGATGACTTCATGGCTGTTGTGTGTGTGTGTGTGTGTGTGTGTGTGTGTGTGTGTGTGTGTGTGTGTGTGATTTTTATAGTTTTTCCTAGTCTTGAAATTTTCACATTGCAAAATCGCAAAATCCAAGTCTGATAACTCCAATATCTTGTTTATTTTCCTTTCTCTTAGTTTTTCTATTATCTCAGTCTCATCTCTTGATAAGCCTGCTGGTTTTTAATGAATTTTGGACACAGTGTATAAAAGATGGTAGAGATAATTTTAGGCTATGTCATTTTCTTCTAAAAAGGATTTATTTTGCTTCTTATAGGCAGAATCAGAGATTGATCTGATTCACAGATTTGCCTCAGACTTTGTGGGGGCTGGCCTATTCCTACGTCGTCCCTATTGTAAGATGTAGTTGTCAGGGGTCTCACATGTGAAAGCCCTGATTTTTTAAGACTCTCTTTCATAGGCCCTGAACTGCAGTTTTTGTTTGCCCAATGCCATAAGGCTGGCAGAAGGTCTCTGCAGCTTCACAACCTTTCTGGTTATGCTCAGTTTTTCATTCTCTCAGCATCCTCCACCCCCGCTTTGGAAATTAACAAATGCCTCAAAGGAAAAAGCAGCTCTAAATATTAGACTTACCTCCTTGTGCTTTTCTTCTCTCTCTAGACCTTTGTCCCTTACGTCCTCACTGCTATGGTAGCTCTCTAATGTCTGCAGATAGATTATTTCTTTTTTTTTTTTTTTTTTTTTTTTGGCCCCGTGTTCCTAGTTCTTAGCAAGAAGATTAGTTTGCAACAAGCTATTTAGCCATTGTTGGAATCTTACCTGTATTTGAAAGTACATATTCAGATATTAAATGCCTTGTTTGCATTGCTGATTACATACTAGTATTATAGTAATTTGTGCAATCATAGGATCATTTATAATATAGAAGTTCAGGAATGTCAAAAATAAGCTATTTGGTTAAGTTTTAAAAATAGTCTGGATTGATTTTTCAAAAGAATACCTCTGATTTTGCCATTTTCAATTTCTTTATAAAATTTTTTATTTTTTGATTACAGTTTATATTTATTATTATTTGTATTAGTTTCAAGTGGACTGTATAATTGTTAGACAATCATAACTTTACAAAGTGTTCCCCCCTCAATATTTCGAGAACCAAGCTGGCACCATACAGACTTATTACAGAATTATTGATTATATTCCCTATCCTGTACTAAAGTTACATCCTGTGACTATTTTGTAACTACCAGTTTATACTTCTCAATTCCTTTATCTTTTTCACCCAATTTCCCAACCCTTCTCCCCTCTGGCACCCATCAGTCTGCTCTCTGTATCTATGAGTCTGTTTCTATTTTGTTTATTTTATTCTTTATGATTCCACATATAAGTGAAATTATATTGTATTTGTCTTTATATTTTACTTAGCATAATGTCCTCTATATCTATCCATGTTGTTACAAATGGTAAGATTTAATTCTTTTTTCCTTCTTTTTTATGGCTGAGTAATATTCCATTGAATATAGGTACTATAACCTTTTTATCCACCGATCTATTGTCGGGCACTTGGGTTGCTTTCAGATCTTGGCTATTGTAAATAATGCTGCAGTGAACATAGGGGTGCATGTATCTTTTCGAATTAATGTTTTGGGTCTCTTTGGATATATTCCCAAAAGTGGAATTGCTGGGTCATACAGCAGTTCCATTTTGAATTTTTTGAGGAACCTCAGTACTGTTTTTCATAGTTGCTGCACTAGTCTGCCTTTTCACCAGCAGTGCCTGAAGGTTGTCTTTTCTACACATTTTCACCTTGTTGTTCGTTGATTTATTGATGACAGTCATTCTATCATGTGTGAAGTGATATCTCACTGGTTTTAACTTGCATCTCTCTGATGATTAGTGATGTTGAGCATCTTTTCATATGTCTATTGGTCATCTGTATGCCCTCTTTGGAGAAGTGTCTATTCAGGTTGGCCGCCCATTTTTAATTGGATATTTTTCATGTTGAATAGTTTGGGTTTTTTAGAAATTTTGGATATAAACCCCTTATCAGATGTATCATTGGTGAATATTCTCTCCCATTCAGTAGGTTTTTTTCCCTTTTGTTGATGGTTTCTTTGCTCTATAGAATCTTTTTAATTTGATTTAGTCCCATTTGTTTATTTTTTCTTTTGTTTGCCTGAGGAGATATATCATAAAAATGTTGCTAAGAGAAATGTCAGAGGTTTTACTGCCTATGTTTTCTTCTAGGAGTTTTATGGTTTCATGTCTTACATTTAAGTCTTTCATTCATTTTGAGTCTGTTCTTGTATATGGTGTAAGAAAGTAGTCTAGTTTCTTTTTTTTTTTTGCACTTATCTTTACAAATTTCCCAGCATTTATTGAATTGATTATCTTTATCCCATTGTATGTTCTTGCCTCCTTTGTCATATAGTAATTTGCCATATAGTGTGGGTTTATTTATGGGCTCTCTCTTTTGTACCATTGATCTATTTTTATGCCAGTCCCATACAGTTTTTATTATTATAGCCTTGTAGTATAGATTGATATCAGGTAGCCAGATTAATTTTTAATTTCTTGATTTTTAATTTATTCATTTATTATTTATTACATATATACTAGAGGCCTGGTGCATGAATTCGTGCACAAGTGGGGTCCCTCGGCCTGGCCAGCGATCAAGGGGCCATGGGAGGTTGGCTGGCTGGCCAAGGGGGGAGCCACGGGAGGTTGGCAGGGGGGGTGGGGAAGGGCTGCAGGAGGTTGGCTGGCCGGGGGTGGGGCAGTTTGGCCGGCCACGGGGGAGGGACCATGGGAGGTTGGCTGTGGGAGCACACTGACCACCAGGGGCAGCTCCTGCATTGAGTGTCTGCCCTCTGGTGGTCAGTGTGCGTCATAGTGACTGGTCAACTGGTTGTTCGGTCGTAACAGTTGCTTAGGCTTTTATATATATACTAGAGGCCCGGTGCATGAATTCGTGCATGGATGGGGTCCCTTGGCCTGGCTGGTGATCGAGGCTGATCAGGGCCATGGGAGGTTGGCCAGGGGGAGGGGCCGTGGGAGGTTGGCCACGGGAGGTTTCAATCGGGTTCATTGGGGCCAGCCATCCGGGGGGAGGGGCTGCAGGAGGTTCTGATCTGGACCATCAGGGGCCAGCTGGCTGGAAGGAGGGACCGCAGGAGGTTGGCTGTAGGAGCACACTGACCACCAGGGGGCAGCTCCTGCATTGAGCATCTGCCCCCTGGTGGTCAGTGTGCACCATAGCGACTGGTTGACCTGTCGTTCAGTTGTTCGGTTGCTTAGGCTTTTATATATATATAGATACTAGTGGCCCAGTGCACGAAATTCGTGCATGGGGACGGTTTCCTCAGCCCAGCCGGCACCCTCTCCAATCGGGGACATCCCTCTCACAATCTGGGACCGCTGGCTCCTAACTGCTCACCTCTCTGCCTGCATGCCTGATCGCTCCTAACTGCCTCTGCCTACCTGCCTGATCTCGCCCACAACTGCTCTCCCCTGCCAGCCTGATCTTGCCGCCAACTGCCTCTGCCTGCCTGATCACCCCTAACTGCCCTCCCCTGTTGGCCTGATCTCGCCCTCCCAACTGCCCTCCCCTGCCAGCCTGGTTGCCCCCAACTGCCCTCCCCTGCCGGCCTGATCTCGCCCCCAACTGCCCTCTCCTGCCGGCCTGATCTCACCCCCAACTGCCCTCCCCTGCCAGCCTGATCGCCCCTAACTGCCTCTGCCTCAGCCCCCACCACCATGGCTTTGTCCAGAATGAAGTCGGAAGTCCGGAAGATGGCCAGTCGACCTGGTCTAATTAGCATATTACCCTTTTATTAGTATAGATAGATTATATAGGATAGGATAGGATAGATTATATAGGATAGGATTATATAGGATAGGATGGGGGGGAGCCTTTTTCAGCAGGAGGAGATGCTCTTGGCAGGCAAAAATACATAATCCCTATATCTGGACTGATAGCCAGCAATATGCACTATACTGCCAAACCAGTCATTAAAAAATTGAACCGCTTTCTTACACCTTACACCAAACAGCTGTTGCCCTTAAAACCCCTCCTCAGCCCCCACATTAGGTTCTGCCTTTGCAGTTCACTCAGATTAGGTTCTGATTGGTTGGTTTCTATGCCAGTCAGCATCAAAAGCTCCACCTCCTAGGCAGCCATTGGCTCCTTGCACTTCACCCAGATTTGGTTCTGATGGTTGGTTTTTATGCCAGTCAGCATCAAAAGCTCTGCCTCCTAGGCAGCCATTGGCTCCTCGCACTTCACCCAGATTTGGTTCTGATTGGTCAGTTTCTATGCCAGTCAGCGTCTCTGGGCCTGTCAACGAGCCTAATCAGAGAGGCAGGGCTAACCTGCAGCCCCAGTGGAGTCCTGAGAGAAAGAGAGGCGTGGCTGCTGGCCAGGCCCCGAGAGAAAGAGAGAGGTAAGGGCTGATCAATAGCTGCCATGGAGGCTACGGATCAGACCCTGCTTCTCTCTCCAGGCCTCTCTTCAGGCCTGATCTGCAGCCCCCTTGGCAGTCAGTGCTGGGTCACTGGAGGAAGAAGTGGGCTGGACCTGAGTTCTTGAAGGATAAATAGAATATAAATGGGCAGAAGTGTGTAGGTCTCCAGACAGGAGAGATGGATTAAAAAAGAAATGAGAATAGAATGGAATATGAAGTATGTTTGGAATGTGAAAAAGGCAGATTCTGGAACAAAAAGTCTGAAGAAATAGGAAGTGGCTTAATGAGGCAGGACCACATTTTGGAGGATTCTGAAAGCTAGGCAGAGAAATAATTCTTCATTTATAAATTAGCTGTTTTTAATGCAAATAATAGGATAAGTACACTTACAGAATAAGCCTATGTCAAAGCTCGCTGTACAGGATCATCTTTCATGCACTTACGTTGATCTTACATGTTCGTTTTCCTTTATTCTGAGAGTTCACTGTATCATGATTCACATTAACTAATCTAAGACACATTCTTTGAGTTTCGTCTTGCATTTGTCATTCTAAGCAGGTGATTTTTGGAATGATGATAGAGGTTCATAACCTCACCTCAGAGAGAGATTTTAAGTTTCATATTGTGGATCAGGCTAGAATTGCTCTATCCTTCAGTCCTATTTTTCTCCTTCCTTTTCTGCTGTGCCCACCCCCCAAATCATAAATATTAGTTTCCTTGCTTGCCTTAAGCAGATGAAATATGCTAAATATGGGTAGATAGCCTGAACTGTCTTGTTGTCTCTCAGTGAGCATGTAGGATAGTGGCTTACTGAGAGCTGAATGGAGCAGTAAGTGCAGGTTCTAACACTATTTCATGTGCACACCATGCACAGGCTGCTGTGCAATGACGTGGAAGCCAGAGCCTTCCATTGTACCACTGAGTTCAGGATGGTTGGCTCTTCAGAAATGGCACTTTCATCCCATCCTGCAAGGGGAGTTTAGAGAACTGAGCGTTTTTCTTGGGCTTTTCTATAAAGTTGTATGTTTTTTATATTTCTAGGGGACTCATTCTCACAGTTCCGGTTTGCTGAGGAGAAAGAGTGGGATGGTGAAGCTTCATGTCCAAAGCAGGTAAGATGGTTTGTGTTGAATGTGGTGGGTTGGCTCTTTTCAAGACTGGAAACTAACACCTCTAATATTATTGTTGAGCTAGAGTCTACATGTAGGAAAAACTTTAGTAATTCATGGACAGTTTACCTCAGTTACCTCAGTTGCTCAGAACATTTTCAGGGAGCTCACATTTTACAGGTCCTTGGAGCTAGAGTTCACCTTTATACTTCCCATCTGTGTGACTGTCTCACAGACTAGGTTGCAAAGGAGGAAGCTGAGAGTCATGATTTTTAGTGGACTACTTTGCCATTTGGGCTTCCTTCTTTCCCATTTCTGAAAATTCCTCTCAGGGTTGAAAATTAATTTTCCCTCCACATTGTTTTTGATGTTGAGAAAAATCCTTTACTTTATAGCTTTAAATAACTCTTCTTCCAGAATTAGGTGAATAAAGCTATAAAATAAGAACAAATATCATATATGTCTTTCAGTGAATCCATAAAGCCCAGATATTTTATTTGCTTTGTGCTCATGCTATGTTTTCCTCCTTAGGAATTTTGATTATTTTTTCATGCACGATTTCACTGATTTTTTCATATGAAAGGTAATAGATATTTTCACGCCTTTAAGATGCACAGAGAATTGTTGGTGGCTTGTTATGTACTCTGATTAGACCCTCAGTGATTAGACAGTCTGTCCACAGCCTCAGACAGGTGGCTGAGCGGCAGACCAAAGCCCAACGGTAAGGCACCCTCCTCCCCATTCTGCTGCCAGCTCAGTGCACGCACTGTAGGCGGCTCGTTTTATGTCCGGGTTGGTGTTGTATTAGTTGTTTGGGATGGACACTGTCTTATACAAATTGAGGAGATGGAAGTTACTGTAAAAGTACTGCCTGTAACTTTGCAGAGAGTATGTATTATATAAAAAGTTGGGAGTTAAAAATATTTGTATTTGTTTCAGCCTCTTTGGGCATATACATAAGATACAGTTTAGAGTTCAAGGACAAGTTGAAATCACAAACTAAGGTCATTGACGAATGTGGTGAAAACCAAACAACTCACTTTGATTCCTTTTATGTTTTTTTAAAATTGATTTTTAGAGAGAGAAAAGGAGTGAGGGAGGTGGAGAGATGCGAGACAGAAACATGGATCGGTTGCTTCCCGCACGTGCCCTGACTGGGGAGTGAAGTCACAACCTAGGTACTAGTATGTGCCCTGACCAGGAATCGACCTTTTGGTGCATGGGATGATGCTCCAACCATCCGAGTCAAGTTAGGTCCTCAGAGGACATCGTTATAGGAGAGGGACCCGCACCCTCCTGCTGACTTGCCTTCGCTTCTTCGTGGCTCAGGTGCAGGCTGACAGAGACGGTGGCCTGGCACCAGGGTTGGTGCTTAGCCTTCCTGGCTCCGTCACTATAGGGAGTTTCCCCTTAGGTCCATGAGTGGGATTTTCATGTCTTTCCTTTGGACATTGTGGGACATGTGTGGAGGGGAAGGGCGGGAGGAGAACTTCTTTGGGTGAAAATATAGATCTGTTTTTTAAGATCATTTTTTTCCCTATTCCGTCTTTCATTTTTGTTGACATAATAATGACTTGTTCAGCAGAGCTTCCCTGAGCGAGTGTTGAGTGCTTGCTGGGCCAGATGCAGTGGTTCCTGAGCCTGGCTTCTAAAGGTGTAGCCCCCAGGTGCCCCTCCAGACTCTGGTTCTGAGCGAGGCTGAGAATCTGTGTCTGGAAAGCTCCCCAGACTGGGGTCCCTGAGTCCCACACGAATGTGGTCAGTGCTTTAGCTCCTGAGGAAGGTGTGCTGGGCTGAGGAAAGGCTATGGTGACTGCTCTTGGAAAGGAAGAAGAGCGGAACTAAAGGAAAGCAGTTCTGGACTTTTTTTAAAGCTGCAAAGTGGAATTTCTAGCAGGTTCTTTTCTCACCAAGTACTGTACCTTTACACAGACTCAGAGACTCGGAGCATAATGAGGTTCCTGGACAGAGAGGAGCTGCAGGATTAGATTCTCACACCCGAGACAGACTTCTGTGCACACTGGGGGCAGAGGTGGGGGTGGGGGTGGGGGGATTGTCTGAGTTGGGCTGCTCCCCTCTGCCAGCAAGGATTGTGCAGGAGAGAAGACACCAGGGTGTCCCATTGCAGACCAGGCTGTGATTCCAGCTGCGAGTGACCATCAGAGTTGGCCAAGTAGGTATGGGGACTGCGCTCTCCAGGCAAAAAAACCTGTGAATTATTTTAAAGCTAATTCATGGTTATTATTCCAATTAAACCTATTTTAAAGTTCACACTTTATACAATTTACTTCATCCCACTTTATATCTAAGGCCGTCAGCTTTAGCCCTTTAGGGGGGAAAGTGTTACAGTGGTATTTGATGGCAGGCTCCTGTCTCCAGGACTCCTGCAAGGAGATGAGGAGCAATCACCCTGGTGGCTCGAAGTGTCTTGGGCATCATGGAGGTGGGACAGTGTCAGCTGGGCCTTGGGTGACGGTGGGAATTAGAAATGTGGGGGGAGGAGACATTCCAGTAGCAAACATAGCCAAATGCCCAATGTTCAGAACGCAGCTCACAAGCACAGCAGGCCGTCCCCGTATCTCTGTGTGGTCGTCTCACAGACTCCTCATTGTTTATGATGCACCTTACAGTCATGCTGCACGTGATGCAAAAGAGGGCAGAGGAAGTTTGGATACTTTTAGCCAGACCCAGCACGTCTCAGTGGTTCTCCAGAGAGCTGAGAGCAGCAGGTTGTAGAGGGCAAGTTCTCACTCTTTGTAGGCTGAACGAAGGGGGTCTACCTGTGTGACTTTGCAGACCCCTTGGCTGTGGGGAGGGTGAGATTTCCAGGTCGTAATTTGCTGACTGACCCAGGTGTTAAGCATTCAGGATCACACCTTACTAGTGGGTTGAGAGAGTTTCTCCAAACTGGAAAACAGGAGCTTGGCCATGCTGGGTGTGATTAGAGCACGTGGGTGCTGAGTTCAGGGCTGAGGAAGGGCTGACACCTACTGAGTTTCTCACTTTCTCATCAGGGCTTCCTTACCTCCATCCTGTTCCCCAAATACTTTTTTTAAGATTTAAATGTAAATTCCTTTTCCCCAGGACTAGGGGCCCCAATTGCTGCTGCCAGCGTTGCTGCTTCCTTAATAAGCCAGCCATCTTCGGAAAATTTCAGCAGGGTGTTGAAAAGCCACCTTGTTTCTTTCAATCCGTGTGCCGTGGTGGGGATTAGGGTTTGAGTGGGTCTGGGTTTCATTTCGGGGCCCTTCTTGAGCACAGCAGGAATGATGGAGTATTTCCATCATAAACTCCTCTGTCCGAGACATTCCTGCGGTGGGATCGAGGTTAGACTGGATAGAGGAGCGCTGGATTTTCTCTAACTTGAAGTCGGTGATGACAGAATAAGACGTGCTTCCAGCTGGGCCTGTGCTGTCCTTGGTAGATGAGGTGGTCAGTGATGTTTGCCTCTAATGTGAGGTCATTGTAACCGCCTTCTAGTTTTTCCCTTCTGTTGGCTGCCAGGGCTCCGAGAGCAGCTGCTATACTGTTGGTAAGCCAGGCGATAATCTGGAATGCTTTTTCAAATACTCAATTTGGGAGGTCATTGTATGGTATGAATGGGAAGCTTTTAGTGTTGGCCATACACAGCACGCTGCCTGCTCGAGGGTGAGTTTCCATCCTCTGCTTTCTTGTTAGCAGGTACCTCACGGGCTCCTTGGGCCGTGCCTCTCAACCCATCTTTCTGCCCAGACAGCTCTTGCCCCCTCTCCTGAGACTCAGCACCTGCATTTGAGGGTCCACTTAGAGTCCACGGAATGCTAATTTTTCTTTCTTTCAGTTTGCCAGTAAGTCCAAGAGTGTCCGATTTCCAGGTTATCGTGCATTCCTGATGGTGGGGTGCGCACTCCCCGCTGCTGCTCCGGCGGCGTGAGCTGTGGCTTAGAAAGGTGGCGCTTGGTTCTGCTCATCTTAATGCGGAGATGATAGACATAACCATATCAAGTGCGATCTATGATCTGACTTACTCCCAGCTAAAGTAACTCCAGGGGGGAGATTTATTTACAGTCACTTTCGTCTTCTCTTTCATTTCTAGAAGGTCACATGTAATAATCATCAGGAATATATATGTATATGTGTGATCTATGTTTCTTTCTTATTTATTTATAGAATTCAGCATTTTATGTGGACTGTGAGTCACTGGTTCAAGCCCTTCAAGAACTGCCTCTCTCCCTCCGACTCAATGTTGCTGCTGAGTTGGTCCAGGTAAGAACCCTGATGGCATCTTCGAGCTGGTGTGGGTTAGGGCAGGAGAAGAAGAGTGAAAAATAACCCCTGGAGGATGTCTCAGACTCAGCCTTGCCTTTTATGAAGCTGAGGGTTTTGTATCAGGTAGCACTTCGTAAAGTTTTAAGGGAGAATGAGTTAATTTTTTAAAGATTTTTTTTTTTTTTTTTTTACATTTTATAGTTGAAACATTTTAAAGATTCAGATGTAATGGAGTTGAATGAAATGTAAAAGTATAAAGTCTGGCTGGTACAATATTTATGTTTGGTACTAAGGATGCAGTGGTTGAGTTGACAGACATGGTTCCTGCCCTTGTGGGGCTTAATCTATTGGGAAAGGTGAGTATTAAACAGATTATCACACAAAAGTACAAATCGTGATAACTGCTAGGAAGGGTTAGCACAGTGTACTGTGGGATTATATAACAGTGAACCTGATCTACTCTGCTGCGATTAGGAATGGGTTTTCTGAGGAAGGGATAGATAAGCTGAGATCCAAGGTAGAAGGCCATTTGAGTTGGAATTTAGACAAGGATCTGATTAACAGCACTGCTACTGCTGACACTAGCAAGAGCGTGCTGGCTGTGGACGGCACGTGGGCCAAGGGGTTGGGGTGGGCGTGTTTATTGGTTAATCCTCGCTTACAAGAGGAGAGGAGAAGAGGGGACACAAGTTAGGAGGCTGTCGAACGGGTCCAGGCGAGTAATGCTGTAGCTTGGAAAGGGTGATGACGGTAGAGGTGGCACAGAATTGGAGTTTTCTAAGAGGTACTTACAAAGAAAAACTAAGAGGACTCAGTGAATGACTGAAATGGAGAGAGAGCAGGCAAAGAATTATTCTAGATTTTTCCCCAGCGTGTGCAACACTGCTAGGTGGGACCAGGAGGGGTGAGGTTGGGATATTAGGGATTTGTGCCTCTGAGATATCAAAGTGAAAATAGAAGTCAAATAGACATAGAGATTTATAGTTCAGAATTAAGGGCTGGAAATAGAAATTGGGAAGGTGTTCCTGTAAGATGACGATTGAGAGGAAAGGACTGTATATAAGGAGTTTCAGAATTTAATTGTGGCTCGCTTGACTTTTTTAAAAAGTGAAACCCTGGGTAGTACTAGTTTTAAATAGAATCCCAGCAGCTAAAATGATTAACTTTGCTCTTCAGTTGAATGTGATGCTGTTTCTATTGCACTCACTAGTTTCACATTTAGGGCAGCAAGTAGAATTCCGGGCTGGAGGAGAGGTAGGGGCAGAGAAGTAGAGGGGATTTCACTGGACTCTGATGGGAATCGCTGTTCTTTAGGAATGTGGGGTGCATTTGGGGTTGTGACTGGGAGAGGCTGGGTGTCCCGGTGTTCAGGGTTCTGACATGTTTGGTTTGGTCCCACATGATGAGGAATGGTTAAACAGAACACACAGGGAACCACAGAGATGAAGGTGATGGGGGCCCAGACTCAGGAGAGAAACGGGAAGTGTCGTGAGCATTTGAAAGTGAAGGATGTGTTGGTGGTAGGCCTTAGGCAGTGGTTCTCAACCCTTCCAATGCCGCGACCCTTTAATACAGTTCCTCATGTTGTGGTGACCCCCAACCATAAAATTATTTTCGTTGCTACTTCATAACTGTAATTTTGCTACTGTTAATGAATCGTAATGTAAATATCTGTGTTTTCCGATGGTCTTAGGCGACCCTGCTAGCGACCCACAGGTTGAGAACCGCTGCTGTAGAGCCTAAGACCATCGGAAAACACAGGTGTTTACATTACGATTCATTAACAGTAGCAAAATTACAGTTATGAAGTAGCAACAAAAATAATTTTATGGTTGGGGGTCACCACAACACGAGGAACTGTATTAAAGGGTTGCGGCATTAGAAAGGTTGAGAACCACTGCTAGAGTAAAGGTAAGTAATAACTGCAGTAACTTGGAAAACCAGGCTAACTTGCTTTAAAATCCCCCCCGCTGCTTTCTGTGCCACGATGCACAGCAGTTATTCTCAACTGTGTTTCTACATCAGAGCCCCCCAGGGAGGTAATAAACAACCAAACCAGGTGTCCAATTCCAGACACCCGGAAACAAAAATCCCTGGACTGGAATAGAGGACCACATCCTGGCTTCGTCCTGCACAATGACAATATGAACATTTACGTTTGTGCATGTAGTCATACTGTCAGAAGCCTGAAGAGTTGTTAGCAGATTGGATATGCTCAGGGTGCTTACATGTCCAGAGAGGAGACAGTGCTGCCAATAGTGGCCGACCTTCATTCTGAACCTATCCACTCTGATGCCGTGTTGGTCACACAGGCCTCCCGCAGGACATTGTTCTCAGCCTAGCTCTGCATTGCAATCACCTGCAAGTTTTTACCTTTTATTACATTACTAGAGGCCCGGTGCATGAATTTGTGCATGGGTGGGGTCCCTCAGCCTGGCCGGCAATCAGGGCCGTCTCACTCAGTCCTGACTGGGGCTGACTGGGGCCGGCTGGCCAGGGGGAGGGACTGTGGGAGGTTGGCTGGCCACAGGAGGTTGGCTGTGGGAGCGCACTGACCACCAGGGGGCAGCTCCTGTGTTGAGCATCTGCCCCCTGGTGGTCAGTGCACATCATAGCGACCAGTCAACCGGTCGTTTGGTTGTAATGGTCGCTTAGGCTTTTATACATATAGATAACGTAGAGACAGAAGAGTGCATGCAGAGGCAGTAGTTACCATGGACTTGGCATCCAAATCAAAGAATGTTGCCCACACTGCTCAAGCCACCGTTTCCCCACTGCCCTGAGTCAGTTTCCCTAAAACCACTGTCTTGACTGCTAATACTAAAGATCAGTTTTGCCTGCTTTTGGCTTTTTACAATTGCAGTCAAATAGTATGTTTTTCTTTCACGTCTGGCATTTTTTAATTCCATTTGCCTCTTCACCTTTATATTAGTGCTTTCAAGTACAGTGAACAGATCTGATTTGCTAGTTACCTCTTGCACCTTTTTAGAGTTTAAATTTAACTCTCATCACAGACTTCAGTGTACCTTCAGTAGACCTGTGGTACTGTGATTTCTCAGGCCTGATAGAAGACATGGCCCTTTTGATTTCAACTCCAAGTTAGTCAGCACAGAGCTGAGTGGGGAGTGCAGCCCTGTTATATTTCAGTGTGGTCGCCCGCATTTACTCCATGTTAGTAAGGAGGGTACTGTGACAGGCCCCCACCGGAGACCCTTTGTGAACTTCCTGTTCCGATTCTAAGGCAGTTTGAGGCTTCCTTAGCTTCTGTTTCTGCTTGAGCAAATGGCACAGAACTCACATTTTCAACTCGGTTATTATGCTTCTCTTTCAGACCGCCCTTCCTTTAGAGCTTCCTCAGGTGAAACCAAAGAGAAACGATGAAGGCAAGGGACTAGGCATGCCGTTAAGGGGGCCCCTGGGGCCTGGAGGAAAGGGGTCCGTGTCTGAGCTGAAATCTGCACCTGCTGGCTGCCCCGGGTCCCTGGGTAAAGCTAGCCCCAGACCAGGCCCTTCAGAGGGCTCCCAGGAACCCGCTTCCCCACTGCAGGCAGCAGCGGACCACCTGGAAGAAGAATTAGATCTGCTGCTTAGTTTAGATGCGCCTGCAAAAGCGGGAGCGAACACCTTACCAGACCAGATGCCCCAGGACCTGGAATCTGAGGAAGATGGGGAGGTGGTGGCTCAAGAAGAAAAAGGTACGGTTTTCATTTTATTCCCTATCCATCTTCTTGATTCTGTGCTTTTATGAGAACAGCCTCACCCGTGTCACATCCACACACATCTCCATTGGTATCTGACATCACTCTGGCGTCGTCCACTGATATCTATTTCCGTGCTCACATCTCCGCTTCCCCCAACCTGATCTTTCTGACAACATTCCTCCCTTGATATGCGGCTCCCCGAGCTGCTACCTGCCTGATCGCAGTGTTAAATATGGGGCTGCGAATTGAATGTGAACTGTAAACTGGCCTTGAGATATTTGTAGCCCTCAGCTGTGTGGCAGCAGACCTTTTAATCAACTGTCTGAACAGCCCAGTTAACCAGCTCTTCCTTCGTTTTACTGTTTTGATCTTGTTCTTTACAAGAGAAGAACACTTTCTTATTTGTGAGTGTTCCATGAGGCGGTGGCGCATCTGATGTGGAGAGGCCCAAGGCGAGGCCCCAGCATTCAAGAGCCTTAATACTTTCCAGGATTGCTACAATAGTACACAGAAAACTGAGCGTTGGTTTTTTTAATAAACTAGTGAACTGTGAAATTCAACTTGAGAATGAATAGAGGAGCACATTTCTACCCTATTAATTTGTTTAGGTATTATTGTGTCTTCTTAGGGAGTAGGAACAATAATGGAATGTTTCCCCTTGCTTTAAGCAAAGTAATAATTATGGCTGAATTATATCATGGAACAACGCCCAGGGAAGCTGTCGCCCTCTGTCTTGGGACTAATGTGAAGTTGTTAACATTGCCTTTATTTCCCTAGTTCTTGCAGAACCATCTGTGGCGGAAGAAAAGATTGTGGAACCCGAGCAACCAAGCACATCCAAAAACGTTACCGAGGAAGAGCTTGAAGACTGGTTGGACAGTATGATTTCCTAACGGAAAAGAGAAAGAAAAAACATGCCTGACGTGTAAGGCTGGGCCCATGGCTGTCCTTGAGAGCAGCTGGTTTACGAGCTTGCCCCGCGCCAGTGTGTTCCATCAGCTCACACAGTGCACACCTGCCTGTGTGTTTGACAACAGCCACAGTAATACATTTATGAGGCTCGGGGCATTTTTCTCTGACTTAGTCATCTCAGACTCAGGAAGGGCGGAGATGCGCTTGTTTCCAGCACAGCAAGTGCTGCTGCTGAAGAGAAGAGAGCAAGCCAACAGGGCATGCATTTGGCCAAATAAACCAATGCTGGTCTGTGGAGTGTTTTTTCTCTTTGTGAAGGGGCTTAGGAGTTCCGTTTGTCTCATGTCCCTTTCCCAGCAGCCACAGTGTGGTTGTAGAATCATCCAGAGGTGGTGAATTACAAGAGGCCAAACCACGGATTGGCACATATCACTTTATTGCAGTGGGCACTTCATTTTACTTAAGATTCACCTAAACATAGTGGCTCCACTACTTACGAGGGACCATAAAGCATTACTCAATTTGGCATAAGATTGAGATTTTTCTGAGTTTTCAGTACAGTACTTTTCTTCTAATAACAGCAATCGACAAGCTGTTACTGAGAGAAAAATTATATGAATAACCTTCAAGTGCAGTTTCTTAAAGTAAGACAGAATATCAACACAATTATTTAATGGGACTGTCCATCTGGAACATAAACATAAAAAACTTGCATAGCTATATCTAAAGAGGTTTTAAGGCACTTAATCGATATTTCAGTGTCGACAAAGTGTTGTTTTTTCTGTTTTCTATTTCTTTAACTGGCTAAAGCTTTTCAAGTGATTCTGGGTACATTCACTAGTAAGTACCACGGGAAAAATTAGACTGCAGTTAAAATGATTTTTTGTAGTTCAGATCATGAGTCACTCGTGGATATTGTCATGTGGCATTCAAGTGTTTAAAATTTCATGTATTAAGCATCCAAGCCTTCATACTTCTAGTCCCTTTCTCAATGCTGCCATCCTGACAAACACGTTACATTAGAACTGAAAATCTTGAAGGCATTCAACTAGAGTCCTTGATTTAACATTTTGAAAGGTTATCTCCCACAGGGTTTGTCCATTAGGCACAAAGAGTCCAATCAATTCCAAAATATCACAGAGATTTTTTTTTTTTTTTTGGTGGCTTCTTTTTGGGGTTGTTTTTACACAGATTTTTTTTAACAAACAATTTCTTGATGTAAGGGAGGCATTTAGAAAATGTCACCTTTCAAAAATGTTGCATATGAAGTGTAAAAGAGGATTTTAATTTCACTTTAAGTTGACAGTCCAGACTCGGGGAGTTTCTTTCATTCAGGTTTATCCAAGCTGATCCTCATATTGTTTCCGAAAGCAGTCACCAGCTGGGAAGAAATCCCAACACCTTTCTTGGTACATCTTCCAGACATACGATTCCTGAAATAATCAGGGGGGAAAGGTACTTCTTTTTAAACACAGTAAGCTGAAGCTCGAAAACTCTGTTTTTGCTCTATTTGTCTCCCTTTAGGAATATTGATGTGGATTTATATGAGGCTCAACTGGCGCATTCATTCTTGTTCTATTCACAGCCCATTTTGGCAGCAAGAGGTTTCTTCCCATTTCCTCCTCCAGAACACAGAAACCAGCTCAGTGATTGACATAAAACTACTTAAAAGATTAGCAATAGGCTGATTCCACATAATTTGTAATTGGTAGAAGAACGCACGATGGGGACCATGGAGGGCTGGCTTAGGTAGATTAAAGCCAGCTCTGGAAACCAGCTGCCCTCTCGTAAATGTTCGAGCTGTGAAGAATTCCTACAAACCCAGTGATGGTTGAAAACTTGGTAACCTGCCTCTTCTGCCTGTGTTCTCTGTCTTTACATCTCATATTCAATCATAGAATCCCTTTGACACACACCTTCATTCATACTTTCACACCCACGCCTCCCCTTCCCCCACTCAAGATTATCTTTCTTATGCCATCCTCACAGCATTTGTCTCTGCTCCCCCTGTTCTTTGTTCTCACCACCCACTCAGCTCCTCATTGTCTTTTGCTCTGTAATGTTCCCAATCTCCAGCTCCTTAACTCTGAAGGGCATGGAAAATGTCAGTGTCTGTTGGAAGGATAACCAGGACTCTTTTGGAATAGAATGGAATTGCTTTAGAATTCTGGCTTCTTAAGTCATGGTGGAGTGATGCAGAAAGCAGTGGGGAACAGCATGGATGCTGATGGGATCACCTGTCTCCGTCAAATAGCTTGTGCTCAGCCGATTCTTGACACTTAGGCAAAGGAAGTGCTGCTGTGGGGGGTGTGATGCTTAATTAGACTTTTCCCCTCACCTGACCCGTGTGCTCTGTTTCATCTTTGTTAATCAAATACATCAGGAAGAACCTGGAACGAGGAAACAAGGTATAATAAATGAGGAAAAGACAATGTTAGATACTTCCGTTAGGAAGCCTAGTTTCATTTACTTAATTAAAGGAACCAGAGGAAGAGTTCAAATATGCTTTTTAGTATCATGCTGTCCACTAGGCCTTTCTGAATTGGGCAAATGTGGCACAGACTCAAACCGTCATTTTCTGATGATGATGTTAAAATTAGCCTTTTTATAAGAAGAGATCCCTTTTTACCGTCCCCAGAGCTTAAACTAAGATCCCTTGTGAGGAAGCATCTTCACTACCATTTTATTGTTTAAAAATATCCTAATTCAAGCAATGAAGTGGTATCCCAAACTCTTCCCGCATAATTTTCAGTACACCTATTCATCGTGACATAAGATGCTCTAGCCTGTTTGGCTGGGTGGATAGAGCGTCGGCCTGCGGACTGAGGGGTCCCAGGTTCGATTCCGGTCAAGGGCATGTACCTTGGTTGTGGGCACATCCCCAGTAGGGAGTGTGCAGGAGACAGCTGATCGATAGTTCTCTCTCATCGATGTTTCTAACTATCTCCCTTCCTCTCTGTAAAAAATCAATAAAATATATTTTTAAAAAAAGAATGTAGAATTAAAATTACCAGTATATGGTGTCTTAAGGATACGGGATTTTTGGAAAATATTTAAGTTGCCCCGATTCTTTCAGAAATACAGTTTTGTTTTTGTTACAGACAACTGAGCAATGCCAAGGTGGTTTCACTTGCTCAGCTGCGAGTGTCTGAGGTTTGGGTCTGTCTGGAACACACAAGCATCCCGGGAGGCCGGGCGCTCAGCTTTCATTACACGGCCTCAGAGACAGCTGCCAGAGGAGTCGGTCTCGTGCCCTTCAGGAAAAAGACAGCTCTCGGTGAGGAAGAGAAAGTAGAAATAACTCTCTTCGGAGGGTGAAGAGAGCTAAACCCAGATTTTGAGTTTTCTCAGGGTCCCCTGAGTTTATAGCTTCAGATTGTGGCCCACAGTAGAGGCTATAAACACATATTAGTTTCCTTCTTCTTTGTTTATCACACTAAGAAACAAGGCATGGCCAGTATCTGACCTTGTTGGAGACTTAGGCACTTTTATTTGAGAAAGCACCATTTGGGTCGAGGGGGGGGCGGGTGGAGTTTAAACATGAATAAGATGGGTTCTTTCCCCTCAAGCTCTCTGCTAGAGGCACAGAGAGAGAAATAGACTGTTATAATATAGAAGGCTAGTGGAAGATATAGAAGGGGTACCAGCCCAGGTACCATCATGCTCTTCCTCTCTTCTCTATTCACTGGTCCCGACATGTGACCGTGCGCTCACCTTTCATAGAAGGACATCCACCGGACCCCCCTCCAATAAGATGCAAACTCTCTTAATGAGAACGAACAAGGTTGACTACCCAGACTTGAGGGAAGGCATGCCAAAGTTAATGTTTAAAAATTTGTGTTTTTGTCTTAAGAAATTCTTAAACTGTTGACTCTTTGACAATAACACCTTTCCCAAAGGCTACACCTGTTCCATCTTAAAGAAAGTTTAGGATTTTCTAAATATAATGTGGACTCAGAGGGGAAGGGCTAGGCCAGGGAGCCAACCCCAGCAGTGTTGTTGTTGTTTTTTCTTTTTTCTTTTCTTGTAAATGATCACCTAGAGAATCGGAATTATCAGGAAATCTGTATTGTCTATAAATTCTGTAAGTTATGTTTCACAGGCAGTTCACAGAACATCATAGGCTCTGAATAACTTGTTCTGGAGTGAATACTTTACCTGAGGTGCTGGGATAGAGCAGTGTGAAAATGTCCCCAAACCTCATGGAGCCCATGTGTCACCAGGAGAGGAGGACATGGTGAGGACTGAAAACTCACTACAGAACCCAGCACCATGTGGACCGAAGGCCACCTTGACGAGAGCAAATGTGAGGGGTGGGAGGGAGAGGAAGAAGCAGGGCAATGGCTGTAAGTAAAAATGCAGCCACAGACTTTAGTCTTTGTCTAGAATTTTAAAAGTTTGTATTGGGATAGGAAAATTCCAGCAAAGGAAAAACATTGCTGGAGTTATGTGACCTTGAGATGGATTGCGGGATTGACCTCCGCTCAGAGCAGGAACAGTCCATAACACACATCTATGAAACATGGGAGGCAGGGTGCATGCACAAGGACACGGGCTCCTGGGCCTTCTTGCCTAATTGCCACTATTTCTCAGAGAAACGGGAGGAAACGGCATCAACAGAGACTGAACTAAATGACTGTTGGCATTACTCTACCACTTCTCTCCCACCCCGTCACCCCTATCGACCAAGAGTACTCACAAGTAGTTGGCTAAGTTGTGCTCTTGTAATGTGTGTGTTTCAAAACCATGAGGGGTTGTGTCAAAGTAGTCATTGCCAATCCCACAGATGAAACATTTAGTCTAGAAAAATAACAGAGGCAGTAAAGGTATTAGCAGGCGTGACATTACAGGCAGGTGGGAAAAGGGCGATGATATCTGCTTGAATTGAGACACTGAAAGGTATTTCTCTCTCAGATGCTTCAGGCACTTAGTCATCCACTCCCTAGTGCAGTGGTCGGCAAACCGCGGCTCGCGAGCCACGGTTTGTCGCTCTGTTGACTAATGAGTTTGCCGACCACTGCCCTGGTGCCACACACACTTAGCTCCTAGCTAGCTGAGGATACTTGCTCCTGCCCCAAGCATGGGACGTGGTGAAGGCAGCAGGTGGAGCAGATGGGATAGTGTAGAACACAGAGGGTGGAGCACTAAGTGCCTAGAGCTGGTAGGTAGGCACCCAGAAGAGGACAGGAATGGAAAACACATTTTATTGGTAATTCTGCCTATGGCTGGCTGTGAGATACAGAACTAGAGTCGGAATGAATACTTAGAAGAACATTACCTCCATATCTTCTCGTACTTGTTCCTGCTGGTCTCTCAACTCTCCAAAAGCATCAATAATAAGACCTGGGATTTTAAATATAAAGACAGATAAAGTGTTTTAAATAATCTGTTTAGGGTAGAGGAATGATAGAGGGAATGGCACAGGCCACTTTGTTTTGTAAAGTAAATCATCAAGCTTATTCAGAGAAAACATACTCAGGAAAAAACAGTGCTTGTTTTTAAATGCTGCATCCTGGCTAAATATTCTTCCTCTCACCTCACCTTCCTGCAATATGTGCTAACTACTCCCTCCTCCTAGAAACACTTTCCTCTCCGCCAGCCCCTCCCTCCTGTTTGGCTCCTCTCTTTTCTGTCTCCTGCGGAGCTCTCTGCCTTCTAGCACCTGACGCAGGGTTTCTCCTCAGTTTCTTTGCTTCTCTTGCTGGGAAACTTCTGCACCAACATCTTTGACCACCATGATGGGCCTCATTTCTGTTGTTTTTATTATTTTACATGTCTTACGTTATTTCATTCCTGACTTGTTCCTTGAAAGACCTATTACAGCTAGCTAACTACGTATTAGCCCCAACGCCTGCACGTCTTGCAGGTACCATAACGCACCATGACTTCAACTAAAGTCATCCCATTCCTCTAATTCCTGACCAGCATTGGCTAAATCTCAGTATCCCTTCCCCAAAAGAAGAGAAAACGTGTCACACTTTCATAGCTCCTCTCCCAGTCCCCAGGAGTCAGGAGGCTGTGGGCCAAGGCTAGACCCAGGACCTCTAGGAAGTAGGACAAGCAGGTAATGGTCACTTTAGAGTGGGGAGTGGCAGGAGTGGCCCTCTGTAAGGATTCTCAAGTTTCTCGTATAGGCAAACCTCGGAGATTTGCGGGTTTTGTCCCAGAGCACTGTGGTACGGTGAGCCGTAATGAAGTGTCGTAATCTTTTTTACTGGTAGAAGGCCTTGATTTCAATTTGTAAAAATAAATGCAACCTTTTATTGTGTAAAACCCAATAAAAGGAGGTAAGCCTATATCAGTGCCTGGGTGGATCTTTGGCTTTCTATGTGGGCAAGGCCTCATACATAGTAGATGCTCAATAAATGTTGAATTAACAAATGAGTGCATAAGCCTCTCTCTATAAAACGAGGCTGTAGATGCAGGATGGTAGAGAGAACTAGATTAAGCCCTGTTCATAATTAATGTAACTGGCAAACATACCTTGAATGATGGCCAGCAAGATGACAATGACAAAGAAGAAAAAGGTGATGTCGAAGACAATGCGGTACATTTCATAAGGATCCCCAGCGGGATCTTCAATCTCATCGCCAATGCCACCTCCAGCTCTCACTCCCACGTACATGTGGAATAGGTAACACTAGGCAAGAAAAATAATGTCAATTCAAATACAAGTTGCAGAGTTGTTTTTAGCAAGATGATCAGATCATTCATTTAATTAGATCAATGAATGTCAGCCCTGAGCCAGGGGAAGGGTGCCCGTCAACGATATCAGTATTCCTGCTGCTCACTGCTCTCCACTGCACCCTCCAGCCAGTTTGGTAAGAGTGTTGTTACATGTAGCCTTTAAATGACATTTTTTGCTGATATTTTAAAAAGTTTTGAACTTTTTGATACATACAAGAGAATTCATTTAAGACATGCATAAGTTAAAAGACCTTTAAACCCGATGAGTATGGCATATACCAGGTATGAGTTTCCCCTCATTTAATTGTAAGGGTGCTGGGCTCCAGCCTCTGGGAAGAGGCCCCTTCTAATCTTCTGCATCCCCCTTACCCCTGGGAGGGGCGGGATTTCCGTAGCATCTGAGAGAATAGACTTTCCCTCTCTCTGGGCTCCAGCTCTCAGAGCAGGGCGCCCTTCATCTGCCTCCTGCCCCTCCTCCTGCCTGGATGGGTTAGGTCCAGAGGAAAAGGCAGACTTACAACTGGTAAATAAAAAGCCAGGGGCAGCACAGAGATTGGTCACACCAGTGCTCTGGCCACTGTAGTGTTGCTGTCACATGAGTTTCCCCATCTCCCCGCCCTGCCCCAAAGAAAGCATAGGAGAATTTATAACCAAGAAGTCTGACCCATTTTTCTAGAAAAATGACCACAGGCTGGGGCAGTTCACTGTCACCCGTCCCTGCCTCACGTTCTTAACTGGACATCTGGTCACCAGGAACCTCTAGACTTGCTACTGCAGCTGTGCTTGCTCACCCTGAGCCATGCCCTTCTTGCCCACCAGGGTCTCTCACTGCGAATGCCCACCTGATCCTACTGCTGTTAGGTTTTTTCAGACTATGGTGGTGAAAGAACCCACGCTGGCCCTCGCCAGTTTGGCTTAGTGGATGGAGCGTCGGCCTGTGGACTGAAGGGTCCTGGGTTCGATTCCATCTAAGGGCACATGCCTGGGTTGCGGGCTTGGTCCCCAGTAGGGGGCGTGCAGGAGGCAGCCGATCAAGGATTCTCTCTTATCATTGATATTTCTATCTCTCCCTCTCCCTTCCTCTCTGAAATCAATAAAAATATTTTTTTTTAAAAAAAGAACCCGCTCTGGCTTGGGGAAATAAATTGGGCACCAGATTCATGGGACTCTGCTCTCAGAGACAGAGTCAAAAGCTTGCCTTCTATGAATTAGATACAAGTATTCAGAACATTGCCACAAACAAATACAGTGACCTGCTCCTAGCTGAGCTGCTCTTCCACAAGCCTCAGGTGAGTGCTCAGGAAACTCCATCACTACTGTCTCTCTGGGACACTTTCCCCTGAGAACGTGACATCTATATTCTGCTCTGTAACTCTACCGCTTGTAGTTCCCCAGACCACCCCCAGCCCTTTCCTAACGCGACAAGTGACTAGGGGCCTGAGTGGGCTCTCACCGTCATCATGTCGTCACACTTCATGTCGGGCTCGTCGTCGTCCTCACTCTTGTTGTAGAACTTGCGGAAGAAGTTGAAAGCCACCACGGTGTAGAGGTAAACCACCACGGCCAGGAGACCCACGGTCAGAACCAGCTGCGGGGGAGAGAGAAGGAAAGGAGGTGGGTCTTCTCCACCTTGAGATGTTCCTGGGTGAGGCCAAGGAAACAGGAGGGTGAGGCCGAGCGGGGGACAGGAGATCGTAGATAGAAACAGGCTATTGGGAGAAAAGAGTAATGACGGGGTGTTATGGACTAAATTGTCTCCCCCAAATTCATATATTGAAGCCTTTACCTCCAAAACCTCAGAATGTGACTGTGGAGGTAGAGCCTTTAAAGAAGTAACTGCATTTAAACGAGCCTGGCAGAGTGGCCCTCCTCCAATCTATCTGGTGTCCGTATGGGAAGAAGAGATTAGGACATAGAGGCAGCAGATGTCTGCATGTACATAGGGGATGAGCAAGTGGAAGAGCAGCAAGAGGGCAGCCAGGTGAGAGTCCACACCTTGGCCTGGACTTCCCACCTCCAAAACTGAGAGGACATGTCTGTTGGTTAAGCCCCCTACGCCGGTGCAGACTGATACCTGGGGGCCGGTGTGAACTAGGGATGTCAGGATCGGACAGCGAAGGTGCCAGGGAGAGGGTTACCTAGTTTTATTACAGCGAGAGCAGAAACCTGAAGCTTCATGATGCAGCTTCTACTTTAACGCTGCTTCTGGAGAAACGAAAGGTTCTTTGGACTGGCAGGTGGCCCTACTTTACACTGTTTCATAAATAACCATGGACTGGATAATTGTCACAGCTTTGAAGTTACTATGTGAATTATTTATGATGGTTGAGTAAAGTGACATTTTTCATAACCAAGATATCTGCCCAGGACCTCTGCAGGGGTCGTAGGGCATGTTCATTTCCCGGTGTTAGGAGGTTCTACAAACAAGGAGCACACAGGACCTGCCCATCTGGCCTACACGAGGGACTAGGTGCTGAGCAGGAACTCTGAGAATCAATAAGTTAATGTCTCTGTCCTCAAGGAGCTATGTAATGGGTGGGCATGAGCGCTAAGATAAGTAGCAGAGACATCTACAGGGATTTCTTGAACAATGAATAATAAGCTACCTAACTCCGATAGCAGGCTTTACAGAACCAGCTGGTTTTAGAAAAACAGAAAGAGCCCGAGCTTTGCACTAAGGCCATGGTCGGCAAACTGTGGCTCGCGAGCCACATGCGGCTCTTTGGCCCCTTGAGTGTGGCTCTTCCACAAAATACTACGGCCTGGGCGAGTCTATTTTGAAGAAGTGGCGTTAGAAGAAGTTTAAGTTTGAAAAATTTGGCTCTCAAAAGAAATTTCAATCGTTGTACTGTTGATATTTGGCTCTGTTGACTAATGAGTTTGCCGACCACTGCACTAAGGAAGAAAGAAGCTAGTTGTGCCACTTAGCAGCTGCGCGGTATTGGGAGAGACACGGCCTCTCTGAGCCTCAATTCTCTTACTTGCCATGTGAGCATAACATCTACCTTACAAAGTAGTTGTGAGCCTGTCACAGTACTTGCCCATGGTACAAGATGGGCACATTAAAACAGAAAAGCTTGCCAGAGTGTATTCAGCAAGGCCATATAAAAAATTCACTGTTTAAACTTTCCATTTAAGTTACAGTCTTAATGCCAGTAAGTCAAATCAATAAAAACTGAAGTTCAATATCTGAGTAATTCCGAAAGAACATACTGAACTGGCATTCCACAGGCCACACCGGGAAACACCACCTTTATAGGATCAAACTTCCCAAGATGCCCATGTTAAAATACATAATGCCTTCTCCCAGGAACCTGTAAGTAAGCATTCAACTCTAAGCCAACTTCTCTATCATAGTTTCTGTTATTACCTCCCCAAACTTCAGCTTCTTGTATGTGGCAGCAAATTTCTATCTCTAGCTTTCTCCATTCTTCTTTATCACCAACCCAAACTAGACATATTGACTGTTGTGACTACCAGAAGCCTAGAAGAAATACTGAATGATCTAATATACCCTAATTAATACCTGATGACCTAGCACTTTTCATTTTAGAACAAAGGTCAACTTGGGTTTTTTCTGCTTGTATTAAGGTGTGCAACCTGATGATTTAATATATCTATACATTGTAAAATGAAGATCAAATCAAGGTAATTAATATATCCATCACCTCATATAGTTATCATTTCTCTCTGTGTGTGTGATAAGAACACTAAGATCTACTCTCAGCAAATTTTAAATATATGGTACAGTATTTTTAACTATAAATCACCTTGCTTTACATTAGATGCCAAGAACTTATTTCTCTTATAACTGGAAGTTCATACCCTTTGACCAACATCTCCCCATTTCCCTGACCCCCTAGCCCCTGGTAAACACTATTTTACTCTTTGGTTCTATAAGCTCAACTTTTTTTAGACTCCACATATAAGTGATATAATACAGTATTTGTCTTTCTATGTTTGGCTTATTTCATTTAGCTTAATGTTCTCAAGGCTCATCCATGCTATTACAAATGGCAGCATTTCCTTTTTTATGGCTGAATAATATTTCATTGCATGCATGTATATATCACATTTTCTTTATGTTCTTCCATTGATGGACACTTAGGTTGTTTCCATATCTTGACTATTTAGAATAGTGCTGTAGTGAATGTGGGGGTGTAGCTTTCTTTCAAGATATTACTGATTTCATTTCCTTTGCATATATACCCAGAAGTGGTATTGCTGGATCACATGGCAGTTCTAGATTTAATTTTGTAAAGAACCGCCATACTGTTTTCCAAAATGGCTGCACCAAACTGGGCACAGTTTGACTTCCTTCTTCTCTCCTCCTACAAAGGTTTAGAGGTGTGAGGGGACAAGTATCATTCATGGAATTACACTTAATGCAGATGGAATGCTAAAGGGTCTGAGTTTGTTTACAGAAACAGCCATTAGAGGATTTTAATCAAGGGTTCACCCTGACAATATTGTCCAAGACAGACTGGATATTGATTGGTAAGAGTGGATATGACAATGGCGATATAGATACATGTCTTTTAACATTTACTATATTAATCTGTATATAGATATACTAGTACAGTGGTCGGCAAACTGCGGCTCGTGAGCCACATGCAGCTCTTTGGCCCCTTGAGTGTGGCTCTTCCACAAAATACCACAGCCTGGGCGAGTCTATTTTGAAGAAGTGGTATTAGAAGAAGTTTAAGTTTGAAAAATTTGGCTCTCAAAAGAAATTTCAATCGTTGTACTGTTGATATTTGGCTCTGTTGACTAATGAGTTTGCCGACCACTGTACTAGTATATCTATATTAACTCAGCTTTTTATACATAAACACACACATAGATGTATAGCTGTTTATGTATGTGTATATATACATGTCTAAATCATTAGTTCTTGGTTGGACACATATACCAGAAGTACCTGGGGAGTTTTTAAATTACAGTGACACTTGCTAACCTCCAGTGAATACATCAGATCCATTGAGGAAGGGGGAGAGATCTCCAAAGTGATGATATGTCAATCACCTCCTTCCCTCCCCCTCTTCCCTGCTTGACCTAAATGTTAGGGGTTTCTGACACAATTTTATTTTTAACTAGAGGCCCAGTGCATGAAATTTGTGCACTGGAGGCGGGGTCTCTCAGTCTGGCCTGCACCCTCTTGCAGTCTGGGAGCTCTTGGGGGATGTCTGACTGATGGCTTTCAGGGGTGGGCAAACTTTTTGACTTGAGGGCCACAATGGGTTCTTAAACTGGACCGGAGGGCTGGAACAAAAGCATGGATGGAGTGTTCGTGTGAACTAAAATAAATTCAAAGTAAAGGAGCGGAGGGGAGAGCAAGAGAACCCTCCGCTCTTTCGGCTCCGCGGGCCGAATAGAACAGCCGAACGGGCCGGATCCGGCCCGCGGGCCATAGTTTGCCCATGGCTGGCTTAGACCCATGAGTCTAAGCCATCAGTCGGACATCCTTAGTGCTGCCCCAGAGGTGGGAGAGGCTCTTGCTGCTGCTGCACTCACCAGCCATGAGCCTGGCTCAGGGATTCTGGCTGAGTGGCACTCCCCCTGTGGGAGTGCACTGATCACCAGGGGTCAGATCCTGCATTGAGCGTCTGTCCCCTAGTGGTCAATGCATGTCATAGTGACTGGTCATTCGCTGTTTGGTCAATTTGCATATTAACCTTTTATTATATAGGATAGGCTGCAATTTTATAAAATAATCACTAGAAAGGGGTATTATACACTGTACATGTACCTTCCTTTTACACACTAGTTGTGCCACTTGTTTTGGTTAATTTTCCACATCTAGGTCCATTCTGTCCCGTGCTAGTATAAACCCAGTACCTGTTTGCCGTTATGAGTTACAGATGATAGGATGGTCCTTAGTGTCTTGAATCCCATGGCAATATCCAGCAGGTGAGCGGCGAAGAAGAAGTTGTTGTAGTGGCCCAGGATGGACATGGTTGTGTACCAGGCCAGGTAGAGAAAGGACTGTGAGGATGGAAGAAATTTAGAAGCTTTTCTGGCATCCATGCCTCCTGATGCTCACTGAACCATTTTTTTTCATCTTTGGGGACAGAGTGAGGATAGAGGGTTTTTAGATGCTGAGGTCCTATGAACTGGCCTAAGAATTGCCAAGTGGAACCCCATCTGTTTTACATGACTGAACAAGAGAGGCATGTCCCAGCATCATCAGGCCCTCAAGCTTTCTGCACATGCTCTCTGGTTTTTTCCTTGTGGCATCTAATGACATCCCTGAACCTGGGGCACAGAATCTTGTTTCTCCAGATGTCATACTTACATTGTCAGTAAAAACAACTCCCAGCTTCCAGATATGGTACTTCATGTCAATGGAACTTAGCCTAAAGGGGAATAAAAAATTTAAAAACATGTAAATGTCAGGCTTTAGTAAAGTGTTTAATAAGGGGAAAATTAAGTTTTTTCTCTCTCAGGTTTAATAATACAAACATGACTTTGAGCTTCTTTATCAAGTTGTATGTGTTCCCTGTGAGACTGAGAAAGGTAGAATCACCCATCCTAAAATTTTAGTTTTTCTTTTTGAGTCAGGCATAAAGGCTGACAGGTCCTTATATTTTTTTAAAGCAGTGCTCTCCCAATATGTTAGAATCCAGAGGAAACACCTAAGCCAGACCGGAGCCTGGGAGAACAAAGATCTGATTGAGATTTCCCCCTTTAGCACCTTGAAAGGGCTGGAGAAATCAAAGGGTCTACTTTAGCCAGACTGGGTTTTAACGCCTAAGCTCTGTACCATGACACCAGCGAGGCCGCCTCTGCTTTGGTCTCTTCTACGGGGCTAAAGTCCAGGGCATTTTTGTCCAGACCCAGGAGTTCAGCAATGCGTTCCGCTCCGTAGAGATCACCATACTTGTTTATCACCTAGAGCAGAAAGGAGGACGGGGTGAGGTGGGCCACATGTTACTAGCCATGCTTTCTCTAGCCCAGTGTCCGCGGAGGTCTGCTGTACTCCAGGCTCTTCCAAGGGGTTCATATAGACGTGATTCAAAATGCAACAGGAAAATAAAGAGGAAAAATAACCTCCAAAGAAAACAGAAATGATAAAGGCAATCAAAAGAATTGCTTTTTGAGCTGCTAGCTTTTTGGAGGGGAGAAAAAAACTAGTGTACAGAAAACAATGACTGTTAAGCTGTTAAAGGCAGATAAGGAGAGGGATGAAGCCAAACACCCACATGTGTTCATATATACCCCTTCTGTGCCTTACTCTTCCCCGTCATAAAAGTAACATCGATTTTACTCATGTTTGTCTATGGAGAACTTAAAGCCTACATTTCTTTGGTGGGCATGGAACTCACCCCACTGACAAGGCATACCTTTCTCTTTACAAACTTGTCCCAGTAGTTATTAGGGAAAGATCTGAAAAAAAAAAAAAAAAAAGAAAATGAAAAAGGAGGGTTCTTAACATCAAGGCCAAGCACATCAAGAGCCTTTGTAGTTAGCGTGTCTGGATCTGTGATCCCGTGGTGTTTGTCCTGCTCACTGAAGGATTCAAAACTTGATTGAACTTCAGAGTCTCCACAGGACTGACTTATGGTTCCACTACTTTGAACCGACTTCTGAGCACTTGGAAAGCCACTCTGCATTTTCTATTTAAAATTATGGTTAAGAGCCAGGGACTGTGATGACAGGATTAGACAGAAGCAGATATATGTTTATTGATCCCAGTATTGAGTAGAAACAGAACCCTGTAGGAAACAGCTGTTTTTAACCTTCGTTCATTGAGCGCCTAGTGTTGTCAGTAGCTGGGGTAGGTGCTGGGGATCAGTGGGGCAACGCGTAGACAAGGTCCCTAACTACATAAAGTTTCCAGTCTGGCAATCATCTTTAGTTAATTTCCATAGCATGTGGCTTAAACAGAATGCTCTTCCATTCCCTCCTCCATTCCCATATAATCCTGTGGGGTCTGTTTTCCTTGGGGATTTAGATCGCTCTCTCTTTTGGAGGTGGTTCCCTAAAACATCCCATCTCTACCCCCCAGGGGGAACTTCTTTCTTCTGCCTGGTAGCTTCTGCTAGCTCCACTGCAAATGATTTTCTATTGTTCAAGTCTATTGTTCAAGTCACTTTCAGGTATGTCGGCAAAACCATTTAAAATATTTTGCTCCTCTACAGAATGACTGATTCTTCCTGGGAGGGTTCCTTGTGAAGCTAGATTGCAGCCAAGGAACTGCTGGCCCTTGGCACATACCTTCTTCCTTCTGCTCTCCTTTGAGTCATTCTTGTTGGATGTGGAACACACAGTATCCTCTCCTAGAAATCACCCAAGTTGGTGGGGAGGAAATGGGGCCTCCCCCTCTGCATGGACCTCTCAGAATAACCCTGAGCAAATGCCACCTCTCCCCAGCAGGTGATAGTTAAAAAAATTTTTATATAGTTAAAGCAGCTTCTTTGTCTTAAACATCCAAATGCCACCTAAAGGCAAGAACAAATGCTGGCTTTATAGAGTAAATTGCTAATAGGGGGACAGAAATAATTATGTTGACTTTCTTCTTTGTACATTTTTCTGCTACTTGATTTTTTTATGTATTGCATTTAGAATCTAAAATTAAAAAAAAAGCCACGCTTCCTCTGTCCACACTGATATCCCCTTTCTCTTAAATCCATTATAAAAATAGTCCATAACATACAACTCAGCCTTGACCACATTTTGTTGTAAGTGGAAAATTACAAAAGTGTTGCAGGGCCACTGACCAAAGGCTCTAGGCAAGACCCTTTTGCAGATGATCTTCCTTTGGTCTGAGTATTTTTTGTCCCCTGACTAGGTATGTAAGCTCCTTAGAGATAGAAAACATTTTTACTTGGAATATTCCTTGGAGTGTGGGATAGAGAAAAGAAACTTCAGAAGGGAAGTACATAAAATAAATGATACATCAATATATGAATGGTCAAGAAAAATAAGATGCTCAACCTCTTTAGAATTCACAATGAAATGTCACTGCTCACCTACCGGCTTAGCAAAACTGATGGCAAGTGCTGGCAAGGAGGCAGAGGAGCAGGAACTCTTGGACTGTGCTGGTTGGCAGGTAAATTGGACAGACATTTGCATACTCTAGTCAGCAAATTTTTCTTCTGGGTCTCTATTCTACAGGCACTCTTTTACTTGTGCATGAGTTATAAAAATGTTCGTTGCAGCACTGTTTGTAATAGCCAGAAATGAAAACACTTGAAATATCAATTGCCTGTAAATATCTGCTAACATTCTCCTATCAGTGTTTTGAAACATTTCAGTTTTGCAAATGACAAAACTATGGGTACACACATCAGCATAGGTGAGTTCTGCCATTTGACCCAGTGATCCCACTTCTAGGAATATATCCTAAGAAACCAGAAACACCAGTCAGAAAGAATGTATGCACCCCTATGTTCATAGCAGCACAATTTACAATAGCTAAGATCTGGAAACAGCCCAAGAGCCCATCAGTAGATGAGTGGATAGAAAAGCTGTGGTACATTTATTCCATGGAATACTATGCAAAAAAAGGATCTCTTACCCTTTGAGAAAGCATGGAGGGACCTGGAGAGTATCATGTTAAGTGAAATAAGTCAGTTAGAGAAAGACAAGTATCATATGATCTCGCTCATATGGAATCTAATTAACAAAATAAATGGATGAACAGAGAGGATCCAGAGACATGGAAGCATGGAACAGAGTGTGGAATCTCAGAGGGAAGGCGGGAGAGGGTGGGTGGGTGGGAGGTAATCAACCAAAGACCTTGTATGCATAACCCATGGACACAGACAATTAGTTGGTCAAAGCTGGGGGTGGGGGGGCCGGGGGGCGGGGACAGGCTGGAGGGAGTTAATGTGGGGAAAAAGGGGATATATGTAATATTTTGAACAATAAAGATTAAAAAATGTGAGTTCTCAAACATGGCACTGAACAAACGATTCAAATGACTAACACATAGTAGAATTTCATTTATATATGGTTCAAAAATAGTTACAATGAACCAACATCTAAGGACACACCCAAGTGCTAAAACTATAAAGCAAGAAACTATTATCACGTAAGTCAGGAGAGTAGTTAGGTAGGGGTTGGGGAGATAGGATAAAGAAGGATCATAACATCTGGGACCACAGAGCTTTCAACAATGTTCCATTTTTTAACCTTGGTAGTTCAATTTATTATTATACTTCAAAATATACATATACATTTTATGTCTTCTATATGTGTGTTTAACAAGATATAAATAATATTAAAAATGAAAGCTCTTCATGATATATAGTTAACTGAAAACAACAGGTTACAAAGTATTACACATACTGCATGCAATGCTGTTATTATGAAAAAAGTAAAGATTCATTTATCAAAAAAAAATTTTAAAACATCTATTTATTTATGCATTGTCCTCCTTGTGGACACTTATGCCACTTCAAATAAGTTTTAGCAGCTATCCTTGTTGGGACATTTTAGTGTTCTTGCCTATCTCTTTAGGATAAATTTCTCAAAACTGAACTGCCTTTTTACTGGTATTTTGGGGCCATATCATTTTGTGCCACAAACATTACTGATAATTGCAGAAAGCTTACCAAAGAATTAAATTATTTCATAGTGCCCAATATTTCTTGCCGTAATGTCCAAGGATCTGAAATGGAGCTTGACCCTCTTCCTTATTTGAAGAGATTGGCAGGCACAGACTTTTGGTTTGCACACTCACTTTTCCCCTGCGAGAAGTCTTCCCTTTCTGGAAACTATCTACAAAGCTCAGTCGTACCTTTGTAGAGCTGCCTCTCTCAGTCTACTGACCATCTTTGGGGAAGAAGCAATTTCCTTCTTCTAGGGGTCAGAGCTGTTGTTTCTAGATGTGCCTGTTTTAATTGTCCCAGCTAAGAGTTTCAACACAGTCACCTTTGTTCACCTATCCAATTCTATTTCTTTACTTTGCTTTCAGGACATTAGTTTATCTTACAGCTCTCATTTTCACAATGAATACACTAACATTAGAGCATTACCTTCACTAATGATGGCCCTTTTTTGAATAGTTAGGGAAAGGGAATGACTAATAGCTTGATGCCACCATGTGCCAGGCACTGGGCCAAGCATTAATATCCCCAGACTGTAGAAGGTGGTATTCTCATCCCTCTATTACTGAAGAGGGAACTCAGGCTTAGAAGACTTGGTTGTGTGTTGGGGTCGGGGGGCGGTGGGGAGGAGATAACTTACGGTGTGTTGATTACCAAGCGGTCCCATTGCCCCTTGATGTCATCTTCAGATGGCTGTTCGGTGATATACAGGCCATCAAACTCCAGCTTCCTGGCAATTTCCTTTTCTCTTTTGAATACCACCAAAGGGACCTAGGAGGGGAGAACACTGTTCCTCAGCGAAGGCTTCCTAATTAAAGCACTCTCTCCTAAGCATTTCAATAAACTGTCCTTCCACCTTCAGGGCAACAATCTCTTTTTAGTGGGATTTTTAGGGTGCCTAGTTATGTGTCCAGAGTCAAACCTCTTATCACTCCTTGGGCTAGTACAGCTTCCTTTCCAAAAGCTGATCTTACTTGGGCCACCCTTTAAGGTTTGGGTTAAACAGCTGATATTAATGCAAACTGGACACCTGAGCCATCCTAGTGAGAAGGCCATATGCAGATGGGTCCCTGGGGCGGAATGAGTTAGGTCTCCTCAGACTCCTAGGCTGGAGTTGGACTAAGAAGGGATGATAGACTATTCTAGAGTTGATTAGTCAGCCACGAGAATACCATGAAATGTTCCACCCCCAACCCCCACCCCCAGTGGCTATGGTCATATTCATCTCATGGCTTTGAAATTTGGTGAATGAGACATGGTTTGATGGACAGAATGAGAGGGCTCACTGGGCCCCGTACATAGTCTTTCTGGATTGAGGTTTTCTTCCTCAGAGGCTTTCCCAGGAGAGTGTCTGCCAGGTAGGAGTGCTCTTATTTGCTCTCAACGATCACTCCCTGTTGTCTTGTTCTAAGTCAGATTTTAGATGCCAAGTGGTGGGGTAGCTATAGAGATCTACCTACCACACAGAAGGGTGGGGAAATAACCCATCACCCCAACCATCACCAACACACACACACACTTCAAATATGGTACAGAGTTAGTGAGGTCAGAGGCTACTGCTGAAATCCCAGGGGAAATCAGAAGAGCCAGAGCACCTCTAGCCAGAAAAGCTTAACTCAGACAGAACCAGGCTTTCTCATTGGCTGGGAAGCCACCGGTTACTTAGCAACATCTTTGAGACCTTGGTCTCCAAAGAGTTTCTTCCAATAACTCTTCCTTAAAGCTAATGACATCCAAATGCCTCACACTGCCCCTTTATTTCCAAGACAAAAAGACAAAATTTAGATAATGATTTGTAAAGAGTTACCTCTTGTTCTTTCTTCTTTAAAACAATGAAACAACACTGAGGAAAGAAAAGACTAATGCTAGGAAGATGGCAAAGGCTAATAATAGGCATCGCACACTGGGAGGAATCAATGACTGCTGTCAGCTAATGGATGATGTGGGAGGGGAAACAAAGATAAAGCTACGCTGACTAATTTCTGCTGTATTTTGAAATGACTGAATAACAATAATAATATCAAGTTTTAGAGCTGTTCTGATCTCTGGGATTCAAAGCATTCCCCTTCAGTCTTCTAGGAGTTTGTATGGCTTTGTAAGTAGGATTTGCACATTTTATTCCCTAGAGAGTGTTTCTTTAGGCCAGCAGTGTATCTGCACCCTACACAACAGGTGAGCTCTGGGATGGTGACCTAAGGAGCAGCAGCTGGCACTCTTAGTTACTCTCTGATGTTCCGAGTGCTTTTACGCATAGCAGTTCATTTAATCCTCCAGCAATGTTCAGGGATCAGTGGTATTATGATACTCATTTTTACAGAGGAGGAAACAGAGAGATGGCAGGTTAAATGGCTGAGCTGTGAACCCAACTCAGGGAGCCCGGCTACCAAATCTGTGCTTTTATTGTTACAGTGGGGTCCTCTGTGTGGTTTAGGGCAGCGGCTGCCAACCTTTCGGACCTCACGGACCACCAGTTGGTGACCGCTGGTTTAGGGCACACGCTCTCTTCAGCAGGGTAACTGAACTTCCTACATGATGCCATAGTTCACTGGGAAGTGAGGGCCACACAGATAGAAATATATTTCCTGGGTGTTTCCCTGGGAAGGAGAAGGCTTGGTAAAGAGCCAAGGAGATGTCCTACTAAAGAGAAGTAAAAAATATATATATAAAGAGAAAAATATGTGGCACAGTAGAAAAAGAACTGGACTTAGAACACCAAACACAGAATGACTGAAGACTCACGTAACTGTGGTAGTGTCTGAAGACATAACCGTGGCCCCAGCGAACCTGGTCTCCTAGTATTAATGCCTGTGCAGCCCTCCTCACCCCTGAGCCACAGTGAAGCTGGGCCGGCCCTGTGACTTGCTTTACCCAGAAGAATGCAATAGAAATGACACTGGCAGTTCTGGGCCTGTGTTTGGGCCTTAAGAAGGGCTAGCAGCTTTCACTTCTGTGCTCTTTTTGGAAACTCCAAGACACCAAAGGCAAGAAGTCCAGCTACCTGGTTAGGGAGAGAATGTGGAGAGGCACATGGACAGGGCAGTGCCCTGAGTCTGCATGGAGAGGCCCAGCTATGCCAGCCTGCCAGCCGCTACCTCTCCACTGTGCAGGCGTGAGCCAGTGCCACCATGGACAGTCTGGCCCAGTGGATCTCCCACATGCTTGCTGATGTAGCTGCCTTCACACAGAGCAGAGGAGCTGCTCAACTGGCCCAGCCAGTTCACAGAATCAGAGAGATCAAACCTAATTTTCAGCCACCAAGTTTAGGGGTGAGTTGTTATCAGCAATAAACAGTAACTGAAACTGTAACTCATTGTTTTCTTCTGATGTCTCAAAGAGTTAAAACCTAATAATTTTTGAAAGGTGAAAAGCATTTTTGTAAAAACTCCAATATAAATGCAAAGATCAGAAGAATCTCACATGACAAGGTTCATGTGTGATTTAGACTGATGCTTCTAATTTTATGAAATTCTACAAGTGATGCCTGAAATGGGATTCAGAGAGCAAGGCTTCTCAAAGAATGTGGAGGCAGATCTTCTGGGGATCATGTTACAGTACAGATTCCAATTTAAAAGGCCTGGGGCGGGGCTCACAACTGTATGGGTCTAACCAGCTCCTAGGTGATACTCAGGATGCTGCTCCACAAATTTTAGTCTATTAGTGAAGTCTTAGAGAACAAAG
Organism: Plecotus auritus; assembly: GCF_963455305.1. Taxonomy (NCBI): domain Eukaryota; kingdom Metazoa; phylum Chordata; class Mammalia; order Chiroptera; family Vespertilionidae; genus Plecotus; species Plecotus auritus. Next base: position 79,876,663 of record NC_137770.1, on the reverse strand, counting down.
GGCTGGGTTCAGAAATGATGCTTCCTCCCCAAGGAGTCAGATTAGATTCAGAGTGGACAGCAACTCACCTTGAGGCAGTAATAGCCCACCACGCAGACTAAAGAGATGATGGTGTGGATAACGGCCAGCGCCCGCAACGTTGGGGCCATATACCCAGTGCTCTCCTGAAGGACAAAGAACACCATCGCTTCCTCCTCCTCATCATCACTGAAGGAATGCCACAGGTTCACCACATCCTCTGTCTCCTCTTCTAAAGGCTCTTCAGTGACCTGGCCAAGACACACACTCTTACAAACACCAGGAAGAGCATCCGCCGTTGGGTCTCCCCATGGACTTTATGTTGCTGTGCAAATAGCGGTGACTCAGCATTACTTGCTGAGTGTGAGATTTTGGGGCAACTTATTCCTAGGCATCCCCAGTAGCTCTAATAATCGCAAACAACACTTTAAAGAGACAACATGTATCTTCTGAGAAAAAGCAAAAATATTTAAAAATTAGGGAAGTTTTACTAAAAATTAGTAAAGGCCTATCATTCATGAATTCATTCCATGAACATTTATTATGTGCCTGCAGTGTGCAAGATCCACTTACCAAAGCTCCACATCTTCATTTCTCTTGATTAGTCCATCCTTTTCATCATTCAGAAAACAACTGTTAATTCTCCCTTCATAAGGGTTCTAACATGGGGACCAATTATAATGGCTCTCTCTGTTACCTTATTTCTCAAGGAAATAACTGCATTTTGAAATGCCTTCCAGTTCCTAATAAAGGCTCAAGGACATAGCAGATTCCCAAAAAGTACTTGAAGAATTTATTAGGTAATGAATAGAACCGTGAACTACTGGAATAGCGTCCTTGCAGGCAGTCTCTCCATTCTTCCCCTTGCTGAAGATGACACCCTTTTTAGAAGCCAGTGTCTTAGAAATGCCTTTAGATATTAGATTCTTAGCTCTAATTTCTATTATTTTTTAAAAAATGAAGTACATTTAATGAAGTACATTTAGTAAATGACCTTTGAATGAAGTATCACCTTGTAAAAGAGCAGGATGAAGTTGATAGCGAAGGCTACAAACAGAGCGAGGAACCTCAGGTTGTAGAAATTCCTGGCCAGGTAATGCTGAAAAGGAAAGGACAGGCAGAGGCGAGGAGCTTTGCAAGGAAAAGGGGACTTCCTTCTCTCACACAGAAGGTCGCTTCTCGTTAGAAGTTTACACAGGACTAGCTCTACTCTTTGGTAACCAGTATTCTAGGACAATTCTGGCCTTCTTGGGACTTTGAGAGAGGAACCAAAAATGATGATTTAAAAAAAATTGCTTAGAATGATGCTCAAAGGAACCCTGGCCCAGCTTGTCCTTCAGGGAGCCAAATACCAGACATGCCACCAGCAGACTCAAATGCTGCTATGAAGGCATGCATGTGTGTGTGGTGCATGTGCATGTATGTGTGTGTGTGCACATGTGTGTGTGCGTATACTGAGCACTTCACACAGAAATTAGTCTTTTGGGATATTATGGGTGATCTAAGTTCACAAAAAACCTCTCTGCAGTTCCTACCCTGCATGCAACCAGACTGACCTTGGGTGCCTGTCCCTTTGTAAGTCACAGTTCCAGAGCCCCTGCCTCTCCCTTCTCAGGGGCACCATTCCCATCCTCACTGCCACCTTCCCGGGAAGATCAGCATTTGAGGACTAGACTGACAGCTGCATGGGGAAAGCACTCAATCTCTCTGTGGTGGGCTCTCACCGCAGGTGCTGGGGAAGGGGTTGTCCTGGCATCCGAAGCTGTACCTCAGGAGGCAAATCATCTGAGAACTGAAGAAGCTAGGCTGAGGGCTGATTGCATGTGGAAGAAGAGCTTTTGGGGTCTGTTGTGAGAACCCACCTGACATAGGTAGATTCTTTCTGCATCCCTAATGATCCAACTGCTCGTGAACTTTGACCGAGGAGCAGCTAAGTCCCCACATGACACAGCTAGGAAGAGGAATTCCCATGCTGTCTGAGACAGCATAGGGCAGAGAGGGTACCCACAGTCGGGCAGGGGAGCTGGAGCACTTGGCTTTTGCCAGGTTAACCTCTTTTGCTTTTCCTCCAACACAAGAGGAGCAGGCAGATAAATGAGAAGAGGAAAAGGAGAGGAATGAGAAAGTGAGGAAGCATAACTAACCAAATTTTGAAACAAAATCATGACCATTTCTCTGAGGTTTTCCTCGGGCCAACTCCTGCACCAGCAGTGGGGCCTGGGCTGGATCGCTTACCAGTAACTTGGTCTGATAGATTTCCAGCCCTTTAAAGAAATTAGCCATGAAGGCTTCAGGCTTCTCAACTTTCTGCCCACGCCTCCGCTTCTTTTTTGTTGCCTCTGCCCACAGGACCTTGGCTTGTTCTTCTCTGGCTGTCTCCTCCTTCTCCCCATCTTCCATGCTGCAGGAGCAAGAAACCCACTTAGCATAGAGGCCAAGGGGAGGCCTGGCCCAGACAGGGAGACTGAATTCAAATCTGGTAATTTTTTTTTGGGAGGTGGAAACCTCAGCTATTTATCACCCATGGTGCCTGGACATCAACTGTGCACTTAGTGAGTGGTGTCCACTTTGATGAGCCATGGTCATAGGTATACAATAGTTATCAATAAGTTTGTAGTCTTTTTCTGAAATTTGGCTTAACTTTTCTTCTTCAGAAAAGTCCTTTATTATTTATTTTTTAAGACTTCATTTGAATTAGCAATAGTACCTATTCTCCAAATTTGAGGTAGGAATTAAATGAGATATTGTATAAAAGACCTTAGCATAGGCCCTGGCATGTAATAGGTATTGAATATATTAGATACCATCATCATCAACATTATACAAAGTTATGAAATTTTTGTGTTTGATAATTTGGCCAGATGGTGAAATTCTGACCTACTAGTGAGATAAAATTAACAAGATTAATAAAATGTGTTTATTGTATAGCTGGGGTAAAAGTAAATGTACCCAGAGCTTGAAAAATACCTACCTATATATATAAAAGCTTAAGGGACCTCTAGAACCAAATGACTGGAACAAACGGAATGACCTATGGTGTGCACTGACCATCAGGGGGCAGATGCTCAACACAGGAGCTTCCCCCTGGTGATTAGTGCACTCCCACAGCCAATCTCTCGCAGCCCCTCCCCCCGGCCAGCCAACCTCCCATGGCCCCTCCACCCCCTGGCCCGCCAACCTCCCACACCCCCTCCCGCCTCCCCAACCCCAGGCCAGCCAGCCAACCTCCCGCGGTGCCTCCCCCTTGGCCTGCCAACCTTCTGCGGCCCCTCCCCCCCAGCCAGCCGGGCCCCCTGATAGGCCTCGATGGCCAGCCAGGATGAGGGATTCCACCCGTGCACGAATTCATGCACCAGGCCTCTAGTTTCTTATATTACTACTAGAGGTCTAGTGCATGAAATTTGTGCACAGGTGGCAGTCCCTAGGCCTGGCCAGCAATTGAAGCACAAGTGTCTGGTGTGGAAGGACAGGTCCCAGCTGACCTCTGGGCCCTGGGTCCCTGGGCCCCCACATGCCCCCCTCCACTTGAGTCATGGTGCCCAAGTTCCCACATGGAGATGCAGTGAGTGCGGCTGGATGCTGTGGGCCGGGGTGCAGCGTGGACCTCTGGGCCACCCAGCGGCACTGCATGGAAGCTGGGCAGGCAGGGCACTCTCTCCTGGCTGGCCGCACAGACCAGTTCCTGTGCGGACCCACAGGGAGCCTGACTGGCCCCTGTGGTCCCAGCGGCTGCAGCCTGGATCACCTGGAAGATGCTGCACAGGTGTGGGGTGGGCTCCTTGTGGGCACCCAGCACCTGAGTGCGGCGGGGGGGGGGGGGGTTTCCCTGGTGTGCGAGTCCTGGCATCCCAGGGGAGGGTAGCAGGGACAGCAAGAGCGAGCTTGGCGGACACCCCACATTCTCACCACACCTCTGTCCCTGTCACCCCTGCCCCCAGGTAGCTGGCGAGAGCAGGTAGCTGGCGAGAGGCTGCAGCGCATCGCCGACACCCGCCATGTTCCGTGCCACCCCCTGGTGGTCAGAGCACATCATAGCAAGCAGTCGAACTCCTGGTTTCCCAGTCAAACAACCACTGGAGGGGACAATTTGCATATTAGGCTTTTCTTATATAGGATAGCATGCTATCAATAACTGTCTAACATGAGTTTGAGTCCTCGAAGCTACCAAGAACTTACTCTGCCTTCTCGGGTTCCACTTTTCCTTCTGAGTCATGTCCTGCTTTCATCTCTGCTGCCTAGACAAAAACAACAGTCAGTCAAGTTCTCCCAGAATCAGTGCGTTCATGGTGAAGAGCCATATCGCTGGCCACTTTCATCTCCTTGGTCAGAAGTCCCAATGGCTTTCTCTTCTCCTGCTTCTGCTTCTCTCAGGGTCATGGAAGGTGAGTGTCCTGCTACATATCCAGGTGCTCTGGAGAGATGCCAAGACAAAGATTTCAAACCTGAAAACTCCACTGCCCTCTTATTATTAGTCAACTCAAAGAGAAAACTTGTGATTGGATACTGTCAGAGCCCCACGGCAATGGTTCCACTACCCCATGGGGTCAGGGAGAGATGGTCCAAATCAGAACCTGCTTCCATCGGACAGGATACCTGCCTTGTCTTTAATCCTAGTACTCTCTAGTGTAGGGGGTTCATCTTTGCCAATAATCTTAGCACCCACTCCCCCACGCCTTCTGCCTGATGACCACTGCACTTTGAAGAAAATTCAAGCTCCTTACCAAGGCCTACATGGCTACAGGATGATGGCCTTTCATTCCATCCTCATCTTGCACCTCTTGATTCCTTACTTCCTACACCCAAACACCAAGACCTCATTTTCTTTCCTGGGACATTCCAAATCCTTCCCTGTACCAGGACCTTTACACCAAGCATATCCCCTGCCTGGAGTGTGACTGCTGTGCATGTGCCTGATATCCTTCAGGACATGGTTCATAGGACACCTTGTCAGAAGCCTCCTTGACCATCCTATTTAAAGTAGGGCCCACATTCACTCTGTAAAAATGTCCTCGTTCATTTATTTTAGCATGTGTCACAAATGGTAATTATCTTATTTATTTGTTGTCTTCTTCCATTAGAAGTTAAGCTCTATTAAAGCAAAAATGTCTCTCCTGTTAACTGAGTTTTCATAGCCTCAGAACACAGCTTGGTATGTAGCAGGCCTTGAATGAATCCAATTATGTTTATGCCCTGGGGCTACATCAGGGAGCCAAATGGAGTAAAAAAATTAATATTGTAAGAATGCCTATGATTCTGATGCTTTCTTCCCTGATTCGCAAAGCCAGGCGTGAGTTCTCTCCTATACATATCCTTAGCACCTGGCATTCATCCTTCCTAACATTCTTCATGCCTATATAGATTTATCCAATATCTCTCTTTTTCACTGAATTATAGGGACAATGCATTTTTTACTTACCCCTATATCCTCGGAGCCAAAAACAGTGACAAGCACGTATTAGCTAGTTAATAAATATTAATGTAATGAATGAATAAAAGTTGTCTTTGGGCTCTGATCTCTTTACACCTCTCTCCACACTCCCTTTAGTGCGAGAATGATGCTGTGAGTTGGATGCTGCAACAGAGGGAAACACCCATGACCAAGGGTTGACCAAAGGTCAACATCCATGACCAAGGGGCTCTGAATTACTATTATCTTCTTCTCTTAATCAAAGTCCAAATTTAATAGTGGCTTCATCACAATAATGAAATGTTCCAGCAGATAAGACTCACTGAGACACTGTGCTAAATTATATGATACCATCTGAACCATTTGGGACACTGCAGAATTATTGTCTCACCAGAAAAACCTCCTCTTATGTTATACTTGGTTTTTCTATGCTTTCAGTTTACTGAATGAACCGGTCTACCATGAGAACTAACATTCTAATAAAAGTGTGGAAGTAAGGTGAGCATCACAGATCACCATGTTTGAACTCTACAATGTAAACTGAAGACCACCCAGCAATTAGACACTGAGACATCCATTTACGCCTTGCACTCTGCAGACATGGTAGAGCTAGAATGATGAAGTCAGGGTAATCATAGGAGAGCTGGTGTCTAATACATTGTTGGCTCTCAGGGAGTTGGTGTCAGTACTCGTTGGAAAATATAGTAGCAAGTGTTTTTCTGGGCATAAAGGAGGATGATGGAAACAAATTATGCTTACCTGTACTTTCCTTTTCTTCCGTACAGTACTCTCTAGTGTAGGGGGTTCATCTTTGCCAATAATCTCAGAGAGGTCACCCAAACCCACTTCTGGCCCATGCTTTGAGCCACCTTCTTTCTTGGAGTGGAATCCAAAAAGATCTGACATAATATCCGAATCTCCTTTATCACTCTTTAAAAAGTGCACTAGTTCAGTGGTGATACCTGGCTCAGTCACTTCTGCCCTCTCAGCCTCCAAAACATCATCATGGATACCAAATTGGGTTGGATCAGGCATGTCCCCCAGGATCTTGGTCACCCTGATGTTCTTTGCCCCTTCTACCAGGCCCCCTCCAAATACTGTGTTCCATAGGATCTGAAAGATTCCCCCCAAGATGGTGAAGAACAACTGGAACAGCCCCACAAACAACATCCAGAAGAATGAGAAGAACACCTTTACCAGCTCCTTCACAGTCATCTTTTTCACCTTCCTGTATTGCTTCCTGAGGTTCTTCAGGGTTACCCTCTTTAGAAAGTTGGCAACATTTCTCTTCACTGAGGCACAGGCCATGGCAAATGCAGAGGCAGACTCAAAGGATTTGTCATCCTCCTCTTCCCCCTCAATCTCTAATGTGTAAGAAGAGTCTCCATCTTCCTCCTCCTCCTCTTCTGGTCTGTCAGTTGAGTCAGATTCAGAGATCTGAGATGCTAACTGCATTTCAAAGATGGTATCCTCACAGAAGTTCACAAACAGTTCCATCTTTTCCTGCTCCCCACCTTCATTGACAACATCAAAGATGAACTGTCGCTTAGATTCCTTCACTTGGGGCTTTTCCCATTGAGTTCGACTGGATTCACTGATCTCAAAATAAACACGCTCAATTTTCTTGGCACCACCCATAATCTCAATGCGTCCTAGGTATGGTTCGAAGTAGTTTAGCACACTTTCTGCTGGGTCCAACAGACATTTAAGGCGAGAATCATTTGGCATATGCTCTGAGAGATTTGTCAATAACACTGCCACATTAAACCCTATGTCCTTGGCCGGCTCATGGAACCGGTCAACAAAATCAATGTAATTAAACATGTCATTCTCATCAGCTTCTGCACAAGAAAGGAGAAAGTCAATCTCTGACTGTGTGTACTGTTTTTGCCCTTCCATGGCCTTCTGGAATTCTTTTTTGGAGATAATCCCTTTACCATCAGGGTCATATTCTTTGAAGGTGTCTGAGCTGGTTAAGTCTTTAAGTTTCAAGAACATGTCAAAGAATTTCAAGATCATTTCTACATTGGTAGATGACTCTACCAGTGTGTCAACCATCTGCTTGCCAATAGTTCCATTTACCACATTCCCTGTGAGGCAGGTTCAAAAAGACATACAAATATATCAATAAATCCAAGCCATTCTGTAACTGGTCAGGTAGCTATTTCTAGAAGACTTATGTACCAAATCAGTCAGCTCTTTTCTGACTGCGATAATTTGGAAATGGGCAGGAGGGAGCAGCAAGCCATAAAGACTACATCACTAGGAGCCAAGGGGGATAGAAGCAGAGGGAGAAGGAGATGGCTATCCCAGTGCCTTTTATCTGGCTTGGGGCCTGAGAATTGGTTTTGTTATTAGGTTATTGGGGACACATAGGAATAAGTGGTGCCCCTCTCATCCCCTTACACCTAGGAGAGTGACCAACTAGATGGCTGGCATACACACTGGCAGCCAGATGTATTGAAAAGCAATGGGGAGAGGGAGAGAATAGGGAAGAGCAAAGCTTAGAGGTTTTCCCCAGTTCATTCTGGCTTTCCTATTGTCACAAAATAAGTTGGTTTCAGGCTTTGTCCATCAGACTATGTTTCTCTCACTCATGTTTTGCTGATGAAAATTTGGCTTTCTAATCAATGTTATATGGCATGAATGACCTGCCAGGAGGATAATCTGCGTGATTAGTATGGTTAGTGCTTGGACCAATTACAGTTGTGTGAATGCCTAGTTATACCAAATAGCCCAACCTTCCAGGAGGGACAGAAGCATCACCACCATGTCCTGAAGGAGATCCAAGAGTTCCTTCAGCAGCTCGATCTGACTGGAATCCTAGAACAGAAACAGGAGATACCCCTGAGCTATCTGATCCCTCAGCAAAGTACAGGGCAGCGAGCAAGAAGAGCCTGCTCTGGAAATGCTAGGTGAGGGTTGTGTCAATCTTGGGAATGATTCCCTTTGTGAACGCGGACGTCTTACCATCCACTGTTTGTAGCATCGGGAAGCTGCCTGCAGCAGGGCGTGGCCAATAGCATTCCTTTACAGCTTTCCTTTTATTAGCACAATGTGGCAGCTATACCACTCATTGTCCAAAACTACTGAACAACTCAATCCACCAAAGAGCTGTTAGGCATCTCTATAGTTTATGTTGTTGTTCTTGATACTGGAGAAATGCAAGTGAGCTTTTTGGGAATACTATTGCAATCCAATTAAGGCATTGAGATTAAAATCACTAAGTGGGTTCTCCTTTTTTTTTAATGGATTAATTTAGGTTCTCCTGATTCTAGTTGGTGGTGATCTAGGTGCCACTGGTCCCTTAAAATGTTATATAATTGAGGCTATTCCTCTGGATGGTTTTGATACTAGTCTGTTTGGTTTTAATTTCAGCATTGCAGACAGGGCATTGCCAAGTTAGCACTGTGCTTTGCACCCTACATCACAGAAGGAAAACAATCCTTGGAGGATCTGAGGTGGGCAATCAGAGGGTGAGATTAAAAAGTGCATCTGGGCCACACTCCTTTTACAGACTCTTTTTGTAAAGACAGTTATTTGTCTAGCTCTTTAAATTTCAGAGGGACATCCCCCAGCTCTGGTGTATGTCATGGCTTTATGTGAAATAGACGTGTAGAATATTTGAGCTGGAAGAGACCTCAGAGGTTAGCTATTCTAACTCCCAATATTTTACAGTGATGAAGCAAAAAACCAGAAAAGGGACCTGACTTTCTGAAATTTACCAGTGAGGAGGTGGCAGGACCAGGCTCCTGTCTCCGGAGCCCCTCACCATGCTGCCCCAGTTGGGTTGACATAGGAGTCAATCAGCTGACATGTTACTGCCGAATTAGCAGCCCTCCCAAGAACTCTCTCCTCCCATAAGGCCAGAGTCAAAAGGGGAAAAAAAAATGAAAGGGTTAGATAGCACATTCCAGAAGGGAGGAGGCAGATGTGACAGCCTTGAACATTGTAGGTACACATTATTTAAATTGATGCTACAAATGTTATTCTAATCAACCTGAAACATTCTGAAGTTCTCCCTCACGTGTTGCCATGGAGAGAGACGATCATCTACTACATACACTACATTTATTTGTTCATAATAAATGCTCTGAGCGAGTCTGAATCATCTTGCCAGAGAGATGGGGAGTGGAAAGGCGGAGGGGGAAGCAAAAGTGAGAGAGAAGGCATAGGTGAATTAAAGAGACATGCAGATAGCGGACAGACCAGACAGAGCCATCAATTGTTATAAACTGACAAAGCAGTGACAAGGAAGCAAAAGGATTAGCACCATAAAAAGCAAATGTTGAGGCAATTATGAAAAGGGTAGGTTGGTGGGACATAAGGAAGGAAGCTGCATCCATGCAAAAGCCTGTCTGGGACATTCACTCCCGTCTCCCATTTAGACCCAGGGTTTTAAAAATGAGACCTAATCTGCTTGACTTTTTCAGTCATTTGATCAAGCAGCCACATCTACAGTGGGAATACCTAGGGGGTGAGGATTAATTTAGCATTTCACACCAACAACTCACTGGGGACAGGCCACAGTACCTGAGAGAGTTTCATCTGCATGTTAGCAAACACATGGAGGAAGCCGACCACCGCATCCCACAGCCTGCTGTGAGCCAGGCTCTGCTGGTTCCCAATGCAAGGGCCCTGTGGAGAGGAGGAATCCTATTTCACTGCAACATCACGAGCTGCTCTGAAGGGCTTAGCAAGGGCCCGTGACACTAGCTTATATGAACAGATAGCTCCTCCCCAAAGTCACATATTTTGTGTACAATATTTCCCCAAGATATTAGCACCCCCATCATAGGATCCTATGTCTAACAAAAGCCACTAGGAATTTCATAATCCAGCGATGTCCAGAGATTTTCCTTTAGCCTTAGAATATTTTCTTCAAAGAAAATCTTATACTGAAGAACATCATTTAAAAAAGCTCAGTACTCTGGTTGAACAAGACTGAAGGGCACTCCTGCCCACTTTCATCCACACCTTGGCATACAAGGGGTCTGAGGAACTCAAGGGTTCCGTGGAGCCCAATGTGAAAATCAAGCCCTAGCACACCTACTGTTATCTGGCACAGCTGCCCGGAGAATGCTATGACCACATGGTTATCTGTTCAAATAAAAAACAAAACAAACCCAAAACACTGAATAATATTCCTGGCCAATTACTTTTAGGATTTTCTTACCATTAACCTGAACTTCAGGTATAATACCATCTCTATCTTTTCTGAAAGCCAAACACAGAGGGAAGACAATGACCAGTTTGCATTTTTCATGTTAATATCCTTTCCAATTTTTGCAGATCATTATTGATCTGATATTTCTTATTGTAAACTGTTCCTTATAGTTTATTTTTCCTACATTTTAATCAATTCCCAAATCACCCTTCAGTAAGAAATTTCCGAAAAGAACACTGACACTATCTCATGTTCTGGAAGTCTTGACAGAATTCCCAAGGAAGAGGTGAGCAGGAGAAATATTGCCTGCTTCCTTAAATCACGTAGCCTTATTTAAAAATCACTGTTCATGTACATTTGGTATCTGATCCCCAGAAACCTCTAGATTCTTTTTGGAACAAAACCCTTTGTACAAAGAAATGCACAAAGTGTCTGCTTTACGTTAGGGTTAAGTGCTGCATGGGGCATTCTGAAAATTGGAATGGGTTCTGCAGAGAGCAAATCAGATGCTTGTCAAATCTGTTCAATGGTTTTCGCAGGCATCTCACATTCTGTGACACTTCAGATGAGTCACCTGTTCCTAGGTTTATCTCTCCACATTTTTACCATCCTTGGGTGACAATGATCAATCTCTCCCTTAAAATCTTCCTTTAAATTTAATAGTCTTAGTTTTATGTTTATCTTAGTAAGCAAATATGACCTGACTGTGCCAGTTGATTCCTCAGATGGGTCTTTAAGAAACATATGTAACATCACTGAGGACTGTGACATGGCTACTGATTTTATAGCAAATTATGCCCCAGTATGTCCTCTTTTCATGGTAGCCAGACTGCTGTAGGCAATGAACAGAGAATACTATGAACAGAAAGAGAATGTTGCAAGTTCTAGACATTCAACCTGAAGTTCACTGGTGGACTTAACTGGCATTCACATAGCTTATGTACTTCTGAAGTTACCTTATCCATAGAGTTCATTTCTGACAAATTCATAGGATGTCATTAATTCTGTTTTTAATCTCAAGACTCAAGGTGACATCATTTATGCCTTTATTCCTTCATTCTAGCAATCATTTCTTTACTCCACTGTCCACACTTATGGAACCCCTATGATGTAGACATTGTGCTAGAAATGAGGAATTTTAAATTGAATGAGAACTTTTTTGTCTGCAGAAAGTTTTCAGTTAAGGAGGGAAAGCAAAATATAACCAGATAAATGCAAGTGTGACAATGCTATGAATGAGTCACAGTGGGGACCCATAAACCATAGCTTCTCACAGAGTGTAGGTACTATTGGTTCCTATTTACAGAAAAGAAGTGTTGTCAGCAATAGGGCTAGATACACAGTCCATCCATGCCCCCATATGTTCTGTAGGGAATGTGGAGCATGGGGATGTTGAAAATGTTCTCCTTGTGTTTGAACATGCATTCTGTGCACATACCTGGATGTATTCTGTAAGAGAATTGAAAATCTGCTTTGTGACCACTAGAGCTTTGGAAAAATTGTGCTGTCCAGATTCATCAATGATGTCCTTCCCTGAATAATACCAGTAGAAATCACTGATTGATTCCTAAGAACAGACAAGTAGAGTTTAGTATTTCTGCGGCTTCAGTTAGTGTAGCTAAACTCGACATTCAGGAAGAATACAAGATAATCCACATCTCTAAGACCTCTTCATTAAGACAGGAGCCTGGCACTCTGGGAAGAAGCACAGAGATAGCTGATCCCTGGCATCTCTGAAGGACAGATGTCCCTCTGTAGGAAAGAACAGAGAGGAGAGAGGACAGCTGGATCTGGGTGACTATGATATAGGATAATTTACTCATAGGAAAAATGTACCCTAAAGATAAAGATAATGATTATCATCCAAATCATCATGATAACAACAACACAATAACTAACACTATAAGTGCCAGGCATTGTTCTGAGCTTATTGTATATATTAAATCTCTCAATCTTTACCATCACCCTTTGAGACCCATTTTACAGACAAGAAAACTGGAACACAGGGAGGTCACATAGATCGCTCTGTTAAATGGCAGAAGTGCATGAAGAATCAGCAGAGAGAAAAGAGAATTCTTTTTATGTTTGTGTAGATTTTCTTGATATTATTTGGATTTTCCTTCAAACAATTAAACCAAGTGACTTCTCAACACTAAGAACCTGTAGACTCATCTTATTCGGACCACTTTCTGTAACCTTTTCCTAGTGAAGAATCTTTTCTCAGTCACAGGTTGTTTGATAGCTCCAGGACATCGTGGCTAGGTTTTCACTGGCAAAACTAAAATAAACGAGCATTTCATAATAGATGATATGGTTTTAAACCACTTCCCCCAGGTCAGTCTTCAAACATTCAAATACACGTTTTAGGCACAGTAGGTTCTCGAATAATTGTCTTGTTGAATGCTGCTAGGTTACACTATTGATGAGATGCTGTGGGAACATAACTCTTGTTTAAATCAGTTAGCCTGTGGCAAAATTGGTTCCATTATATGTTGTTTCACTTAAAGTCAAAGAACCTATTGATGATGTTGAGGACTTACTGTATTTTACTTCCTCTTACTGGGGTTTTACTATCTTTTGGGCCTCCCTGACCTCATGTAATTAACTGTCTTTAGCTTTTGAAAGTACATCTGAGACTTGCCACCATCCAAGGCCCACTCACCTGAAGACGCAGAAGGTAGTCCACAGTGCTGATGATGATGTTTACGGTGGTGGTGTTACCCATCTGAGTCCGCAGGAAATTCTGAAAGTCTGACAACAGTAGGGTTGGGTCAGAACCTGTCTCTGTCTTGCCTAGAGAGCCGGTTGTGCTTTCTTTGCTAAACTCAGCAGAAGCACACTATGTGAAAAACCTTACAAGGGCCTCCTGTTTAGGTCTTGGTGGATCTTGCAGGACAGAGCTCTGACATGAGCCCTACTAGCCCAGTGACACCAGAAACCGGACCTATTGAGCCTTGAGGGCCTTGACAGAAAGGGCTGTTAGTTTCACATCTGAAGATCTTGGAAGCAGCTTAGACTGGGTAGTACTAAATAACTTTAGTCATGAGTTCAAGGTCATTTTACATAGGGTTTCTTATTTAGGAGTGAATTAACTGTTGTCCTTAAGTTAGCTACTGCTGGTATTGAATGTGGCTTCCTGAATAGAATCAGAATTTTGCACCTGAATGCTGTTTTCCCTTGACAAATCTCTCTGTTCCACTTACCATTGTTATGTCCTTCACAAAGTAACTGTAGGAATCTAAAGAGATCTCGTGTGAACTCGTCATTCTGGAGTACTTTTTCACCTTGAAAACAGAGGACACCGGTGAGCATTTGCTTGCTTCTCAACACAGAACACCTTCTAATACAAATGACTGCAAAAATGCTTCAGGAGCTGTGTCAGAATGCTTTGGAAAGGAAACTTTGGATGAATGCTGGTCAACCCGATTAACCCGGAACTGAGGCTGCACAACACAATGATCAGCAAAGCTAAAATATTTAGCCCCAGGATGCATTTGTAAGGAAAATAACTGGGCTAGTGGCAGGAATGGTTCACAGACCATAACCCTTGCTTGCTAGGTGGAAAACACTTCTTTAATTAAGCATCAAACTGTTGAGTTAAACAACTCATGCAACCACCAAGCCTAAAATGTGTTGGAACTGAGGCAATTAAATCGATCCCTTAGGATGCACACATGGTAGAAACTCAAGCCAGAAACTCACACTTACCACGCTCACGAACAATGACTGGTGATAAGAGAAAAAGAGAAGAATACAAAGTGAGAAAACCATAAACACCATGATAAACTGTCTTTAGCTAGCACTGGCTCTATAAACACATCCAGCCTGGATGATGGTTTTATCAAAGTTACTGATGGAAATATTTTGCCGAAATGAAGCAAGTCCTCAAAGATCAAGGAGCAGGGGCTCTAATGGGAAATAGTTAAGATTTTTTTCAGGAAGATATGGCCTTCATATTCATTAGTTACTTACGTGTTCCTTCCTCAGTAACCATCCCCAGGCCTTCAGCTTTATTCTGCCTCTCAAATGCATTCAAATCAAGGACACTTGTAATAGACAAAGAAAAGCAAGTTTCAGGGCTGCGCACACCGGGAAAATAGATTTCTAACGTCAATGCACCTATTGACTAAGATCCTGTCCTTGGGTTTTCACAAATACACTAACACATCACAGTGTGTTTGAGAGTCAGGTTTTGTGCCGCCAGTGTTTCTCAAGGAAGCCTAGTGCTCACAGACCTTGTCACATCCGTGAAGAGGGGCAGAAAACCTTGTGGTGGCTGTCATTTTGTCCAGTTGGAGTCCTTTCTTATGAAGATTTAAAAAGGCTTTTCAAATAAAGAAGGAACGATTTGTTTCTAAGATCTTTCAAGGGAAATTTACAGTAAACTGCATTAATATTCAACTCCCTACTTTCTCTGAGAATCACAAGGAACTGGAGCTTTTAGTGCTCAGGATGAATACTGATGGAGGGTGCAACAAATTTCTAGATTTCAAAGGTCAGACCCTTTTAGGATTCTGTATCATTCAGGAGCCATATAGTAGGTGAGATTAAGCTTTCTGGAGGCAATTGTGTCCCTAGGAGTTCCTGAACTTTTAGCAAGTTGGCTTTCATTTTTGTCCCTACTTTCCCCAACCTTCCTAATCATGGCCACCATCAAATTCTACTCAGTCAGGAACCTCTAGTACAACCACCAAACTTAATAATGAGCACACTGTGTGATCATATTATTTCCAATTGGGGCTCATTCTACTTCTCTAACAAACTCTAGCTCCTTCCCCAATCTGAAAGGTTTCATAGAACGTAAGGTCTCACAAGACTATAGCTCTTAGGGAAGCTTATGGCTGAACCCATTAAGATTCTGCAAAACCTACCCTGCCTTTTACCATTGGGCAACGGAAATGGCCATCAGCTTGGAAAGACATTATTGGAAAACCCAGAACCTCTTTTTCCCTTTTAAGGAGTCACAGACATGCTGCAATTTAGATGAATTTGAAAGAGAAAACAGTGAAAATTCCTGTTGCCATCTTGTTGGTTCTTCCCAGATCCTACTGTCAAAAGGGCCAGTTCAATAACACAAATGACCCCTTTCATTTTGGTTTTGCTGTCCAAGAGGATAACACAGAACAGGACATTTGGACATGACCGCTTTGAAGCAGCAGTTCTGATTCAGGAGGCAATCTAAGCAGCAGACATTTCTCACCCTTACTCCATCACGAAACACCCATTTCAAATGTTTAAATTTCTCTGATGCTTAAATGTTTTACAAATATGTATTATGTTTATAATCGGCCTAAGACGACTAACATACCTTCAAACTTCTGTTAGAACTCATTTGGACTATAAGGGTATGTCACCTGTGCCTCCAAGTCAGCCTTATAAATGAGTTTAACAATATTAAGTATTGCTGACCACCAAGGGAACTCTTAGAAATTTAATTGAGACTTACATGAGCAATATGAAACTGAACTGCCTTGATTTTTGCCACCCAAGTGCACATGCACAATTTTACCCTCAGTGAGTCAGGTCTTGGCAATATTACATTTTCTTTTTCTAAGAGAGGTAATAAACAAATTGGCTCTCAATGTGGGTGGGGGAGGTAAGAACAAGGGACTGTATTGCAGCTCAAATATACTCCCTCCAGCCCCAGAGTACAATACTTACCCAATCAAGTAAGGTTAGTAAAATTATGAAGTCCACCATAAGAAAGAATGTTCATCCTCCAAATTTTCAAATGGAAAATGTAATGTTCTATTTTAAAGGATATTAACTGAAGGCAAATGAGCCAGATAATTATAATTTTGAATTATTTTTAGAATGAGTTGCAAACTGTTCAGAAATATATGTGAAAATTAGAGAATAAGCTGACACTTTTCTTAGATTTCTGGCTCATTTCTGAAATGAGCAGGTATGGTAACCTGACTTTAGGTTACGAACTGTTCATTTGTCAGTAGGTTTTGCCATGAGGGGAGGCTTACACACTTTGTAATATGCATGGAAAGTTTAATGCTTTGTTTTTTAGATTATGACAAAATGTTCTCATGTTAGCATGTACCTCTGTCAAAATATGTACCCACTAAATATCTATTCAGGCTCCAAGGCCAGTTAAGACTAAAGATTAACAAAGTGCTTAATGAAAACATAGCCTTGAGTCATAATGAGGCATTCATCTTCTTTTCCATTCTTTTCTGGTTTGATTTTTATGAGCATACTAGAGGCCGGGTGCATGAAATTCATGTATGGGGGGGGGGGGGAGGTGTGTGTCTTTCAGCCCAGCCTGCACCCTCTCACAATCCAGGACGACTGGCTCCCAACTGCTCGCCTGCCTGTCTGCCTGATTGCCCCTAACTGCTTCTGCCTGACAGCCGGATCACTCCCTAACCACTCCCCTGCCAGCCTGGTTGCCCCTAACTGCTTCTGCCTGACAGCTGGATCACTCCCTAACCACTCCCCCGCCGGCCTGGTTGCCTCTAACTGCCCTCCCCTGCCAGCCTGGTTGCCCCAACTGCCCTCCCCTGCAGGCCTGGTCACCTCTAACTGTCCTCCCCTGCAAGCCTGGTCACCCCCAACTGCCCTCCCCTGCAGGCCTGGTTCCCTCCAATTGCCCTCCCCTGCTGGCCTGGTCACCCCTAACTGCTCTCCCATGCTGGCCTGGTTCTCCACAACTGCCCTCCCCTGCAGGCCTGGTCCCCTCAACTACCCTCCAGGTTCTGCAGGCCTAATCCCACACAACTGCCCTCCCCTGCAGGCCTAGTCCCCCCCAACTGTCCTCCCCTGCAGGCCTGATAACCCCCAACTGCCCTCCTCTGCCAGCCTGGTCCCCCCTAACTGCCCTCCCCTCCAGGCCTGATTGCCCCAACTGCCCTCCCTTGCAGACCTGGTCCTTCCCCTGCCAGCCATCTTGTGTCCACATGGGGACAGTCATCTTTGACCACATGGGGGCGGCCATCTTGTGTGTTGGAGTGATGGTCAATTTGCATATTACTCTTTTATTAGATAGGATATGTTTAGGAGAAACTCACACTCAGTTCTGAGGATAACAACATAACAAAAAAGGAGGTGAGGGTGATTAACACACCAACAAACAGGTGTGTGTGTGTGTGTGTGTGTGTGTGTGTGTGTCTCCAATGGACATTACATTTTCCCCTCTGAATACTATTTGAATATCATCCTGAAGGCTGGAGGAACAATACCCATCCATCCTCTTCTCTTTCTCCAGTAGGTGACTCCTTTCTCAATAATTTCATGATAAGCCAGCTTACTTCATGGCCCTCCCCATATCATTTCCCCTTTGCTTGAATAGTGAAGAGTTTAAAAACTGATGTGGGTGGTTTTCCCATATTTACCTGCAAGACTGCATAAGACCAGAAAGGCTTTGAAAGAATCCAGCATCCTTTTTCTCCTTTAGGTAATCTAACATTTTCTGCAAGGGAGACACATTTTAAAAGGAAAAACAATGGAAACTATACCACAAGTACTGACCCTCCTAATTGTAATGGAGAAATGGCAAAGTCCTAGTCAAGTAGGCACACTGAGTCAGATCCACAGTGGTGGGTTGTTACCCTGTGGACTTAAACATGCCATGTGTCTGCCCCCCACACACCCTACTTAACAGAACCTGAATCATTAGGGAGGACATTTCTATAAAATCCACTGGAATTTCTGCTAGGGCAGCATAGTAGATCTTTCACATTCATAGACTTATAGCTTGAAGTCTCTCCTATTTGGGAATAAGCACCGAGACCATGATTTAGTCATTTTTGTGGTTATGAGGTAAAATCTGAACAGCTCCCACAATAAGTTTGACACACTGAAGCAAGGAGCTTAGCAGTAATGAGCCTCTCTGAGAGCTCAGCATTTCTTTCACAATCAGACTTTGTCTCCTCTCTTCTCTGTTACTGGGAGGGCAGGAACTTTGTCTGGCATAATAATATTTCTTTGTTTTTAAAAAAGGCCCTTCAAGAAAATCAACTAATGAGGTGGTGATGGAGAGGGATGTCTTAGAAAATGGTAGTTCTCTTTTTTAAAAAAATGTTTTTTATTGATTTCAGAGAGGAAGGGAGAGGGAGAGAGAGAGAAACATCATGGATGAGAGAGAATCATATGTCAGCTGCCTCCTGCACGCCCCCTACTGGGGATCAAGCTTGTAAACAGGGCACATGTGCCCTGACTGGGAATTGAACTGTGACCTCCTGGTTCATGGCTTGACGCTCAATCACTGAGCCACACTGGTGGGGCAGAAAATGGTAGTTATTAATAAGACATTTGTTTGGGATTAATAAAGGCTGGGAAAAATGATATCCCTAGTGGTAGTTATGAGTTTGGATTCTCAAAAGCCCTGGGATTTAAGCCTCATGAATGCCAAAAATATTTGAAATGTCACACAGACATCTGCACACAGATGCTTTGAGCCAGAGCACCGGTAGCACCGGTGCATGCCTGTCTTCTGCAGCCATTCCAATTCAGATTGTTGAACGAATTCCCTGTGCCAGGCACTCTATGCTAATGCATTCTCATTTAATGCCTGCTGGCAGGGGATTTTATGTGCATCACTCACTGCTGCACCCTGCACCCCTAGAGCAGAGCCTGACTTCAGGGCATTGCCAACAATCACTAAATAGTTGTTGAGTGAATGAATGAGCAAACAACAGGTATGTGGGATTAACTGAGCAGGCTCCTTGCTCACAATAGGGCAGCTATTTACTTCAATGATAAGGTTGAAATAAAAATTTAAGGTTTAGAAGATGTCTTCTAGAGCATAATTGTGCAAAAAAAATTTAATGGTGAAAAAACAAAATGTTTTTCTCTTTGAACCCTGTGTAAACCCTCTCCATTAAGTACACATTTGCCTGTCAACTCCCAGCCTGGTTTGATCGGTGTCCCCAGCTACTCTAATCTAATTGGCCACTAAGGACAAATACCAGCAAAGATGATTCTGGGTGGTGGCCCCTGTAGCCGAGTCAATGCCTCTTCCCTGAAGTATGATGGCTGTCGATGGGAATACCCCAGGAAGCCTGACTCCCTCTGAGAGTCCCCATTACCTGTTGCACGCCGGCGTTGCCTCCATTCAGAATGGCAATCCCCAGCTTCAGAGTCTCAACGACCATGGGGCTCCGCTCACCTGTTGTGGTGAAGATTCAGTTGAATCGCCAAGGAAAGAGAGGGAAAGCCCACCTAAATCCCACTAACTGGGCTTTATCAAGACTCTTTCATAATGACTTCATTTCACAGTATGAATTCTTGGTGGAAGTGACATGGGCCCATCCAGAAACCCCGGGAACCACCTTTGCTGGCGCTTATCATCTGAAGGACCATCTCGGCAGCCCCGCGCTCATGCAGCCGAGCTTGCTGATAGAGGGTTTTCTGCTTTTCCATTTCTTTTTCCTGGAAAAGGTACACAGGGACACGGTTTGCTTACCCCCAGGGAATTCCCTGTGGGGAGGTAAGTTGAGAGAGAGAATCTTTACCTGCCTAAGGAAGACAGCACACAAAGCAGAGCTTTGAAGTTTATTGTCAGATGCTACTCAGCTTTCCAGAACTGTCCATCCGCAATTCACTCATATTTTGATGATTAATTTTGCACTTTTGGTAAGAGAGTCAACATGGTCCATTCCTCTCTTATACTACGATTATAGGAAGTGACCTCAGATTAAAATGTGTTTGATTCCAATGTCCTGCCATACAAAGAGACCTGCGGAATGGTCACCTGGAGTTTACCTGTTAGACTATAGAAAACACCCACTTACCTAGAAAGTTCAGAACTCAGTCAACAGAGACTCTATTGGATATGGGATAACAGAATGCCAAGGCTTTCCAGAACTGTAATTATATTCACTTATTGTCACTCTTGTTTACTTTGTCTATAAAAGAGTACAAGTCAACTAATATAGTTTTATCTTGGGAGATTTAGGGTTCTGCATTGCCTCAAAAATAAAAATCACTATAACTGTATTACATTTATAGATCAGTAGGGCCAAAACCATCCCAGTGTTTTCATTGCTTTGAATTTTCATTTTTGGATGTTTGAATTTGTCCTTCTTTGTCCTGTTACTACCATACTTGGGTAGAAGTATAAACTTTCCCAGAAGAACTAACCTAGTGGGTGGTTTGCTGACTGACTGGCTGCCTGCTACCTTTCCTCAGGCAGACAGACAGACAGACAACAGAGCCACAGCTAACAGAATGTTTTATCCAGGCAGACTTTTGTGTTTGCTACCAGGTACACATGGTGGGTGGGCCACATGGGTGGGCCACATGGCTGTCAGCACCCACCTCTGAAGGTTGGCTTTGGAGGGTGGCCCTGTCTTCAATCTTAGTGAAAACTTACTTCAAATGTTTTTTCCTTGTCTTCCTCCTCTTCTTCATCCTCCCCATTCTGACAACTCTGGATTCCGTGGAACAGAGAAAGGAGACAGACAATCACATTACAGGTAGACCTGAAAATCACGACTGTCCCGCTGTGTGGCAGGGGACAGGATGCAATTCACAGGACCTCATGCATGTTGTAAAACCAAGGACATTCTGACCACTGCAGGGCAACTTTCTACTCTAAATGCCACCTTTGCAGTTACAAAGAGGTTCAGAAATGAGAATGGGAACACCAAGACCACACAATTAATGAGGACCCATCTGGTTTAAACAGAGACCCGAATTCTCTCACCTAGTAAAGTTCTAGTGTAAATCAAGAGATAGAAGCAAAGGGAGCTGTCCCTTTCTGAACAAGAAACAGGGGCTTGGGAAGAAGATCAGAGACACCTAGAATGTAAATCCCAAAGTGCCCCTTCCCATCGTGGCCATGTGGTATATCTGGTCAAGGAAAATGTGCTCTGTACCCCAACATGTCCCCCTTTCTGCCTGACACGAAGGTTTCCCATTTGAGAAGGAGCAGTTCCCTTAACCACTCAGCATTCCAGAGGTCACCGTCCCTCCATGAGACACAGAAATAACATCTCTGGCCCTGCTCCTCCTTTAGAACACTAGGATCTCCCTCTAGTTTCTGAGCCTGTTTCCAAACGTACTGAACTTCCTTTGCCTACAGATGTGTTTGAACAGTTGGATGCATCTGAACACTGAGTGAAAATGCCAGGGCTGTCTGTATGTCCAAACCCTGTTTAGCTGGTTTAGATCTGTCATGTGATCCTAGCCTCTAGTATTCACTGTTTCTGCAAAGCCTCAAGGTTTCTTAGGACAGTAGAGTGGTTTACTAGTGTCACCCGTATGGCACATGGACTGTGCTCTGCCTGGAGCTCTCATCATGACCAAGTCCCAGGCCTGCTGCTCAGCATGACAGATTCTGTGCTGAAGAGGCCTAAGGAGAGATAATGACTGAGACAGTGGGCAGGAACCAGGTGTACCTTGGCCATCATGCTGGAATAGGAGGTGTACAAAGGGTCGTCTTCCAATTTGCTGGAAAGAATAAAGGAAATATTTAGCAGGCTACCTTCAAAGCCCAGTGGAAAAGACTAAGAGCCACATAAATCTTGAATGATATATGTACTAGTGAATTAATTAGAACCCTCCTCCCCCACCCCGATTCTGAGAAACCACTCTGGGAATCTGAGTGGGCACTGGCTTGCCATGGAATTCAGGGAGGAAGGTTACAGTGTGAGGCTGCTTAATCTATTAGACCAGTGAGTGTCTGGCATTATGATGAGAGGGCTGTGGCTTATGGGGTTTCCCTAGATGTTTCTTGAAGGACAACATGAGGGCAGCAAGGAGGGCGGCTGGAATCTGGCAGCCCCTCTGCAGGCACTGCCATCCGTGAGAGGAGGGTGTGGGAGAAGCGGGTGCCCCTGATGGTGCTGACCTCCTCTCCGTGAGAGCATTGCGGCTGAAGTGGAGAACTATCTGGTGCAGTGGGTCTGGATGCTTTTCAGTCTCCGCCTCCTCCTCCTCTTCCGCCCTGGGGGATTTCTACACAGACCAATGCAGACAGGTTTTAGGCATGGATTTCAGCACGTGCCACACAACTGCATGCGAGCAGAGAGAAGGCAAAGCGCAAGGCACAGAGTGCGTCAGACTACAAGCACAAAGAGAAACCACCATGTCACGTATTTACTTCAGGACAGAAGCCCGAAGGGTGCAGGGTTTGGCATATAAATGGATATGTTTTTTTCAGTCAAAGAAACATTTCAATTTTGGGTTAAAACAAGATGAAAGGAAAAGCTAAAGCCTGACTACAGCCAAGGCCTTCCACACCCCAATCAGCAGGACTCATGCAAGCTCTGGGCACCCGAGCTCAGGAGGGCAGCCCTGGACAGTCACTGAGAGGCTGGGCCTCTCACCTGAACTTGCTCTTGGAGAACTCGGCTAGAAAAGGGATGAGGCAAGAGTGACACAGCCCTTGGGCCATTTGGGGCTAATACTACTCTAGACTCAACCTGGTTCAACATTTCTCTTTCCTAACCTCACTCCTGATTCTAAAATTCTTGTTCCTGAGAGATGCCATCCTGGAGCTGCAAGCCTTACAGTTTCTCCTCTTGTCGAATCTCTATCTCCTTTTATAGAAAGGGCTATAGCAGCTGATGCCAGAGGTAAAAGTGAGCTCTCTGGCACAGCCAGCAGGGTGGACCATATTCAGCAAACTGGTGAGAACTGCATAGATTGTGTGAATGGTTCAGAAGAAGTAGACAGCCGAAATGATGCTCACTGTCAACTTCACACTAATCGAGACTGAAGGGCACATATGAAAACAATGAGGGTCATAAAAGACAAATGGAAGGAAAATAGGGGAGAAAATATGAAAGGGAAAAAAAAGAGGGGCAGAGGGAAAAAGAAAGAGAATGATGGGGAGATATAAAAAGAGGAAGAAATGTGGGAAACAGTGAATATGAGAAACACAGGGCAAGACTAACAGAGAGAATAAGGGATAAGAGAAAAAGATATGTGAAAGAAATAAGAAAAAGTGAAAAAATAATCAACCATGGTTCAGCTAAAGGATAGGAGTGTTTATTTTCTTCCTGGACCAGGATGAAGCTCTGTGGTCTGCTACAGCTCCCTGCCTTCCCCCTTGGGTATAATTGTAAGTAGTTTTACGGTGTGACATCTGTTAGAGATAGGGCATGACACATTTTCTGAGGGCCAACTACAGAAACGTGGAATGTAGGAAGGGAATTTAGATGTGCCTTCCTAACAAGGATGCAGGGCCTGGGCCCGGGCTGGCGGCCTCCTGCGACCAGTGGTGCTCAAAACTTAGCGAGAATTCCCCATGGCATGGCCGTGCATCCCAGGAAATATTAGTTGTTAATAATGATGACGAACAGGACAACAGTGATTAGCACCTCCAAGTGAAATTCATTCTCTGGCTCTTATGGCCATTAGCAGGGCTTCCCCCTGATAATTTATGCCATTAGTTCCTTTAAATTTACACACTCGAATTTTGCGAATCTTTAACTGTTATAACGCACACATGAATACAGAAACCAAATTCATTCACACTCATATCTTCTCCCAGTTGAGTCAGTACTTACAGCCAAATCCTGTACTAGTCTTTCTTCAAAGGAATACTCCTCTGTTTCTATCCAAAATCTCTGATAGCCATGGAGGAAGAGGTTAATAGAGCGGTGCCTGAGCGGAAGGGGTGAGAGTGAGGTCAAGAGGGATCCATGGGACACCTTACTTTAGTTTGGGAGGTTAACAGTTAGTAAGCAGAACAGACTTTTGTACAATTCTTATCCTCTGATTGGTCAGAGTAGCCAGTAGCACACCACCATAAGCATTTATTTCAAAGAAATCAGAACCCTCTAACACAGTGCTTTCTGAATGTCTGGGGCACCTTCTGAATGAACTAACAATGGTTAGTGGAAGGCCAGGAGGTAACCATGATCCTGGTCTCACAAGGTCTTTATCACATTTCCTCTCTGGGAACAGTCCAAAAGTATTTGTTTAATACAGCAATTTGGTTCTTCCTTTTTGGCCGACCACCTCTCCAGGTGATCCCATCTAAATCATGCTGACGGGTGAGTGGGTTAGTCTCAGATATACTTTACAGGGCCTCCAAAGAGCCATGCCTGCAAGGCACTCCAACTTTTACTTAGGAAGGCAAGGCTTGGGCAAGCTGAGCTCATTAGCATGACTCCAGTGTGCCCTGTGGGGTCTGGCTGTGGCCCTGGTTGCTGAAAACGCTGAATAACTGGCACAAGCCACTCGCTCCCTAGAAGCCAGGTTTGACTTCTGGGAAAATTAGCCACTGAATAGCAGTCAATGGGTTGCCAAATGTGAGGATAGCAGTGAGGAGGGAAGGAGAGAAAAGGAAGATGAAGGTCAAGACCAGAGTCATCAAGACCCTGGCCATGGTTTCCCGTAAAACATAGCCATTGCTAGCTTTCTTTAAAATCTGACCAATCAGAGTTATGTAAAAAAATTGTACAACTTTGTGTCTTTATGGTAATGTTAAATCATGGTCAAGGAAGGAGGAGTGTGCAGAGAATGAGCAGGTCCCTCCATAGGTTACATTACCATTAAAATGGGTATAAGCCTGTCATACTGAGTTTTTTCATTAACCTTTTCCAGCCAAACCCGTTGAAAGGTGCTCAGGAAGAAATTGTTAATTTTGTGTCTGGAGAAAAGCACACAGGTTTTCTTTTAAAAACTAACATCAGAGAAACAGTTTCCACATAATAAAAGCAATCCCTTTAGCCCTTTAGTTTGGAAGGTTCCATGCAGTCTGCGACATCACAAAATGAAGAAGAGGCGTGGTCTCCCGCATTAGCTCCTTAGACAGATTTTATTGTTGCTCTTATGAAATCTCCTTACATTCCTCCACCCTAAGGGGAAATCCAGGGCAACCCCCCAAAACAACTGGGTTAGGGATGGGATGGCTATGTTTAATCAAGGACACAGTGAATTTCTGAACTTACTGTTACCCACACAAGGGTAGAGTTGCTGAAGGAGCAACCAAAATATGAAAGGATGGTAGTAGCATCCTCAGTGTATTTTTTTAAAAAAGCTTGTTTTTGAGAGGTGAAATTTCTGCCTAGCTGGTCCTGGAGATATGTGCTTAGAGCTGAGCTCTTCTGGAGGCCAAATTAGTACAATGTCTGGCACGAATCCCCACCAGAGAGGAGTGTGCATGCCTTCTGATGTTTCACCACTTCTTGAAAACAGACAAAACCATATGCTTTTTGCTTTTTCTACTGGGCTATGAATTTCACTGTTGTTTTTTGGCCAGGACTTCAGCGAGCCTTCATTCCCATGACAGCTTGACTTAATTTTCAGCTTTTTATTAATGAATTCTATTTGATTATGTGGTGCCTGATCTCCTTCCAAAGACACTAGTCTGTTTTCTCGAGAGACCTGGAGAAGCAGGTGTGTCTCAGAGGCCATGATTCTCCACCATCTTCAAAGACTCCAACTAGGGAAGCTCAATTGGCCAGTTAACTCAGGAGAGAGTTACAGGACACTCTGGACAAATGATGGCCAAGATGCACAATTTGATAAAAGTAAAATGTCAAACATAGAAATAGTACTTTATCTGATTTTCCAAAAAACCAAAAACCTACCTGGGATTCAGAATGTACTTGTCCAAGTCAGTTTATTTTTCCCAACCAGGTGAGGATGTTCCTATTGATTTGAATGCTGATAAAGCAGAGGCTGATACATAATTATCAGCTTTGCTTATTGATCACAGACCTGACCTCACTAATTCTGAAATTAGTGTGAGGATGGAATGTGATCACATCACCAATGACAGTGAGTCCAAGGGGTCAGTGCTGGCCAAATCTGTACTGGTACTCAGTACGTGTGTTCACACACATTTCAGACAAGCCTTCACATAATTTTAAACTCAGAGTATGGACTAAATACCAGGATAAAGGCATCATGTCCATGACTAGCCTCTTGGGACAGTGCCCTTTCTTCACCTTGAAGGCCCATACACTGTGCAAAGGATTCTCAAGTTACATTTCTGTACCTGCTGAGGAAACACAGTGATTTTGGTGTCATCCAAGTGCCTAAGCAGAGAAATATTGTTTGATCTGTTGATGGAATTTAGAAGAAAGTAGTTGACAAAACAGTCCCTTTATTCCAAGGTGCCTTTACATCCTCACAAAGAATCCCACGTAGGTAAAACTAGAGAGTTTCCATATGCTAACGTGGCTGACTTCATGTGCAAAACAGTGAGCTGAGGAAGGCATGGGGTACTAGGGAATCTCATCTGGTTTCAGTTTTTATGCTTACCTTGATTGCCTTAGCAGGCCATTATACCACATGAAGACTGTAATGGCTCCATGGGTGAAGGACTCCAATTTCTACCTCTTGGATCATGAGTGTCGGGGCCAGAAGAGAGCCCGGCTGTGGGAGGATACCTTAATTCCCACCACTGGCTCATAATACAGAAGATGACAGAATACTTGCCTGGGTAGGTTGTAGAGAGGGGCCATCCGGAAACAGGCCACCACTGCCCGTTTCCGCTGCTTAGACAACAGCTTGTGCCAGACTGCCTTCTTGGACCTCAAAGGCTGCTCCACCTGAGGAGAAATCACATGGGCAGGGGAGCACAGGCTGACAGGGTGGCGAAGGTGGTCATCTTCAGCCCAGACTTCTCAACCCTGCAAGAATTTTGATTTCTCAACTGTAGTCAGTAAGATGTACCCATTAGTAGATGATTCAGTTTGTGGAGGTATTAAGTTTGCTTTCTTCTCCTATCTGTGGTTGGCTGTTTATTGATTAACAGAAGCTTTACAAATGGGTAGGGGACTTCAACAGGTCATTTGAGCTAATGGCAAACATTTGTAAAACACTGGAAGGGGAAAGAATTGAGGACTCTGCTACCATGAAGCATCAAGATAACACCTGGGTGTGAGCTGGGATTATCCTTGCTTCATGTTTTCTGTCTTACAAGAACATTATTAACCAAGAGCTGAGTGTAGACAGGAAGAACATTATTAACCAAGAGCTGAGTGTAGACAGGAGCTTTGTATTATCCAAGGTAGTCTTGCTTCCCCAGTCCTCAGCAGATGCTCCTTACCTGCTCCAGGTGGAAGACAGCTGCTGAAATTCTCTGCATACGCTCCACTGTCTTTTCTGGATTGGAAGGTTCTTCACTCTTCAAAACATCCTTGTAGAGATTCAGTTGCCACTTTACAGCCGGGTCATCAGACTGAAAATTAAAGCTCATACATGAGATGAGGAATCTCCGATACCTCCTGTACTGAAATGGCCTTTCATGTCTAGCACAGTTTTATATTAATCAAGACGGTATTCTATTATTGCCCCTCTCTTATTTTCTCTATTATCTTCTTCTGGAATACCATAGATGCTGTGCAAGAACTTCTCATTCTAGCCCATATGTCCCCTAACTCTTCTATTCCTTTCTCTGTACTGAATTCTAATTCCTTAAGGCAAACTTCCAATTCATAAATTCTTTTTCAGCTGTATCTAGTCTATTTTTTTACACATAAATTGGATTTTTAGTTTCAATGACTATTTTTGATTTTTATAATCACTATGAGGTCTTTTTCAATAACATCTTCCTTCTTCTTAACAAAAATTATGTCCAAGTCTTGATTTATGGATTCTATTGCTACTTTTATCTCTTTAAATATTTTAACCACACTTAAACTCCTTTCTGCAGTTCCTTAGGCTTGAATTCTTCTCTTTGTTGCATTTTCTGGCCAATAGCAGTGTGTTTCCTTTCACACTTTGTATTTTTTAAATATGAGCTTGTCTTTAGGAGGAGTTCTAGTAATTGGCATCTCAGCCCATATCCTAGGGGGTGGAGTATCTACAAGTGGTTTCATGGTTGTCTTTGGAGGAGATTCATGTATTTCACTGGTTCAAGGCTAATTTTATGTAAGTTTCTTGCTCTGAAATTATGCACAATATGAGTAATTAAGTCCCACAGCTATCTTCCTTTAAGGTTATTAAAAACATCAGCCCCTAAAATACATATCTAATACAGAGAACGCTACAAGTTTCCCCAACTGCATCACCCTCTCCTCAATACTATGATTTAGTATGTCTTCTTTTTTCTGGCACTTGGGATTTCTTTTTACTGCCCTTTTTTGGGGAGTATGTCCCCCTCCCCTATCATTCCTATATGTTTGGGATGAAAAGAAGAGGCTATTTGTGTCAGCCTAGTTCTCCATCTCAGGGAATAATGTATCTGAGGAAAGAGCTGTTCAGATTCACAGGCCTGGGAAAATATCAGGTAGCCTTTACAATAAAAAAAAATTATCTTGATTTTTCTGATTATACCAACTCAGATACAAAAATAGTTTGTTTTGAAATCTCTGGAGCAGGAGGTGCCAAGATTCCCCCCAGGTGTCCTGCTTCACAGTTTAGCAAGCACCACTGTCAGTAAGCTGAGGCCCACTCCTTGTATGCATGCTCACAGGACCACATGAACACACACACCACGGACACCTACGGTCTCTGCTCACTCCCGGGCTGAATGGGAGTGGGGGTAATGCTTTACTGGATGCCTCTTTGCAACAGCAAAGGAAAGAACAAAAATATAAAAATTAAGGGCAGAGAACTAGTCCTACCAATTTAACACAAGTACTCTGAGACTGTTTCTAGGAAAACATGAGTAAATTAAGCGTGAAGATGGCACCCGGAAGCCAGAGGGAGGCCTGTGTGGGTCCTCATTGTCTTCCTGTGCATCACCTTTTCCTGCAAGTGCAAGTTATTCCGCAGGTGTTCCTTCACCTCTTCATCGGTGTCCCTCTGTGGAAAGAGATGTTCCATTTTATTCCCAGAGGTCACTATGCAAATGTAAAGTAGGGTGCAGGACGTATAGACAGTCAAAGGAAAGTTTTGCTGTGATCTTTATTACAAGAACGAAAGAAGAGAAATGACAGGCGTGTTCCAAAGGGAACATGCTAACTCCCAAACCAGCTCCAACAATGAGGGCGTGCTGCCTTTGTGCACCTTGGATTCTGTCCATCTGCTCCCACCCTCCACCCAGAGGAGGACGGAGCGCCTGTCCCACCACCTGTCTTACATGCTCAGCCAAGGCAGACGGGCACTTACGCAGCTGTATCGTGATTTTGCGAGGGAGATCAGCTCCTGATCGCCCGGGGTGCACATATTCAAACCAATAGGCAACATTTTCTTGAGCGCAGCCACGATGAGGGAGGTCTGGATGGAATACAAGTCTCCCCTCCGCTTCGTCTTCTTCCGCTCCTGGTCCTGCCCTCCAGACTAGGAGACGAGGATGACATAAACAGAGGGGCTCAGTGATTCCGAAGGGAACTGCCTCACCTCGGGGGCAGCCTGCCTCCTTGTGGCCCTGTCAGTACAGGCAGGGCCTCCGCACATTTCACAGGACAGTAAAAGGAGTGTGTTCAACAGCCAACCAGGTGGCCGTAAAACCCCGACCCCCTCCTTGTGCGCATGCTCACAGGACCACATGAACACACACACCACGGACACCTACGGTCTCTGCTCACTCACTTCCGGGCTGAATGAACAGATAAACTGGTGTTTTAAAAAATGATTTGAGAACTGGCCAAATGACTCTGGCTCACATTGTCTCATCGCTCACAGGGAGAGTTCATCCAAGGAAGCAGTGAGTTTCAAAGAAGAGTCCAGTGTACTGGGCTGAGGCAACCAACCCAGGACCCTCGGAGTCTACAACACACGGTGGTGAGTAGGGGGGCTCAATCAGACAAGGCACTGCGGTAACCGCATTTCTCATCATGTCAGGCCCTGCGAGAGCAAAGCTTCCCAGGTGGTACCTTACTAGCAGGACTCTGCCTCAGCTAATGGGCACCTGCTGAAAGTGTAAGTGTGTATGTGTGTGTGTGTGGGGGGGGGGGGGGGGAGTGGGGGGAGGCTGCAGAGCCAGAAGCAGAAAATGAAGTCAGGGACTCCGAGGAAGAGCAAACTGGTGCTCACCAAAGCTTTGCTTCATGAAGTGCCCAAGAGTATCTGCAGCAATGAGGTGGCAGCCCTGCAATGTGCCCTGAGCCCCAGGGCCCTGGGAGCAGGGCAGAGACCAGATGCCAACCCTAGAACTGGCATCTAAGACCTGGGACCCTGGGCTGGAGCAGAGTTCATTTCAGACAGGGTTGACTTTCAGAGAGAAGAGAGGGGTCAGAATGAACAGTGCCTTGGGAGGATCTCTTTAAATTACTTTCCAAAGTGTGAAAGCTTCGTAATTATTAATAGATACTCTTAAAATGATGTGATTTCTGTCACCCAGCTGTGGCAGCTGCACCTTCAGGTGGTTATATCACAGAAACCTCAGCAAAGCCCCTGACCTGCAAGGGAATTCTACGGGCTGCAGGACCACCGTGGGCCAGGTTCTCCAAAACAGCAGGTCAGACATGGACCGCAGTGGGAGGCGGCGGTGAGAAATATGAGCGGGAGGAAGAAATGACGCTAAGAAGCAGCGGCTTCTTGTGTTCCAGAACACGGTCAGAAAGCTGGCTCACACAGGACCACAGGAGTCCGCGCTATCACTTCCCGAGAGCTTGCAAGGTTCCATCATGTTCTACCTCCGGTGCAGAATTCTAAAGGTTGCAGCTAAGGCTAAACTCATTTACAGTCTAAATTACCCTTGAAAATGCTTTAAATCATTCACGAAGGATACAACCCAGTTTTAAGTATATAAACTATGAGATACCCTGTACATCTTATAAATTTAAAAGATAACTTGCAGCATGCTATTTATAATATAGTAAATGTGCAAAATGTAATGATGTGGATTTGATTCACATCAAATAAATAGTTTATTGCTCACTCTCTATTTTATCTCACCAGTCCCAGCAGTTTATGATCAAATGCTGCTTATATGCTGTGATGCCAATGTGCCTGCTACTGAAATAAGACATTTCTAATCCTCCCAACAACTCTAAAATAGAAACAAGTCGGTTTTATTGATGAGAATATGATGCTCAGAAAGTTAAGTGATTCTTGCAAGGTCACAAAACAAGTAGCATCTGAGTCAATATGTAGACCCCAGCTCTCTGTCCATGGCTCCCTTTCCCCTTTCTAAGCAAGGGCTACCTGGGGCCCAGTTCCTGCACACCCCCTCTCTCTCCACATTCCTGAGGGAGAGTGCTTGGGACAATGGCAGCAGATACACATTAATGAAGAGATAGAGAAATATTTCCAAGCAAGAACCTGTATGGATCACTGGAAAATTGTCTTAAGGTTTATTACACCATATATACATTTTATGCAAAAAATCATGGTTATCTGCTGATTTCAAATCCTGGACTTTAGTCCTCGGAAAACCCTCTTTGAATCATGGGAACCTTGCACAAGAGGCAGGAATGTACAGTGTGAAGGGCTGGGACCACTGATAGTAAGTGGGATTCTGACTCTGCAGGGCACAGCAGGGGAGCATTGCCCAGGTCTCAAGCCCTGTCAGTATCCCTATCCTTGTTAGCATGCTGGCCGCAGAGTGGCAGCTTAGGAAGGGAGCAGAGCTAGCAAGGAGACCTCAGGTAGGTTAGGGCGAGGCTTGGCTGGCTTCCCTGGCTTTCCCATTCCAGGGTGGGTAGGCCTGCATTCACTCTTTGACAGGCAGTTGTCTTCCCTGGAGCAGGCCTGGGGACATCCAGGTGAGAACATCCATCATGTACCACCCCCCGCTGGTGATCACAGGGCAGAGGGTGGCCAGAGCCTGAGACCTCTAATACTAGAACAGAAAAGACACGTCATGCATTTGACCTGTACCTTTACTTGCATGGCCTGTGTGGAAAGACAAAAGAAAAGAAACAAGGAGAAGAGTCAGTCAGTAAAAGCAAGGGTCCAAGGCACAAGGTACCACATGTTAGTCATAGCTTCTGAGCCCCAGTTCCTCAGCCAACACAACAGAAACTCAACTGCTCTGGCAGCCAGTTGAACATGGCATGTAGAGTGAATGGGAGATTAGGATGGAGGTTAATTTGGCCATAAAGACTTATACCCAGACCAGGAAATGCACCCTGGGCCAAGATCATCTCAGAGACCAGCCTTACAGAGTGTGTGACATTCACACCCAGGTCTTCAGATAAATGCTTTAGACCTAAAGTCTTTCCTGCTCCCCCTTACTTTCACCTGGGTGAGCTGCAGACAATCTGTCATGTAACCAAAGACCCCATTTTGTTTTTCTTCCTTCCACCCACATTATCACCTCTAGCAGATCTGTGGTTACCAAAATATGTAAATGTCTAATTACTATGTTGTATACCCGAAACTAATATTATATGTTAACTCCAGTTAAAAAAATAAATTTAAAAAAAGAAGAAGAAAAAGAGAGGGCAGACCTGCGCTCAAGGATGACGGGTGTGCTTCTGCTAAAAGTGTGCTTTTAAAAAAAGGGCTCTAGGAGTATCTCAGGTGGTTCAGAATCACTCCCCAGCCTGAAGGATGGAGCACCTCCCTTCTTGTGTTGTGACCTTTATATACCTTAGGTCAAAGCCTCCCACATCCTACAGGTTCTCATTTTATTCTTTTCTTCACATGTTGCTAAGATTAGTTAACTCAATGCATTTTTTGCTAATACTGGAATAGGTGTTTTTTTTAAAGTTGCCTAAAGCTTTTTATTTTTTAAACAAAAATTTATGAATTCCTATAACTTCAAAATTGTTTCATTTCCCCCAGTAGTTTAAGATGATTTTATGTGTGAACTTAAGGAAAAAACACAAACTTTTAAGGGATGAAGGAGGTGAAGAAGGAAAGGGTGCAGAGAGAAGGAGAAAGGAGAGGGATAAAAGAGAGGGAGAGAAGGTGAGAGGGAGAGGGAGATAGAGAGCACTCAAGCTGCAAGTGTACAAGAACAAAAGAAATAAAAATAAAAACAAAAATGTTGGGGACTGGAGCAATGAGAGAGAGAGATTGAGATTGAGAGAGAGAGAAGGATAGAGGAGAGAAGGGAAGAGTGAATAATAGGGGATATTGGAGTAAGAAGAAACACACACACAATTCTGAATACCCTTAAAAAACAGACATCTTCTAAACTATTCCCTGTCCTTTTACAGTACACTGAAACCACTCATGGGGTGGAGTGGCTTTAAATAATGAGTCACTCCAATATTTCCTGCAGCACAATTCTTTCGTTGTTTAAAATCTTGGTTAAGGAACTGGAATTTCTTGGGCTAAATGTGTTCTAACTTACCATTGCCCTCCGAGGAAGGTGCTGCCATTTTTCCAGAAAACAAAACCAGTTTAAAAACAAAACAAAACAAAAAAACATATGCTCAGCTTCATTATGTTTAGCTTAACATACATTTGCAAACTGGTGTTATATTAACAAAATATACAATGAGCTCTCAAAAACCAATCTGCTTTAGCCTCCAGAGAACTCACACATCTTTGAACTGACCTCAGTTAACCAAGTCTGAGAAGGGTGGCCCACTGTATATTTTTCTCTACTTCCCTTCCATTCGCAATGGTGAGTGCAGTGTGTGGACATGCAGTATTCCAGTACAACGGCTGCCATGTGCACTGCGGCCAAGTCCACTTACACACCAGAATTCAATTACGAGTGGAGATAAAAGCAAGCACAAGTGACAAGTGACCATTCAGATCAGGTAGTAGGGAGAACCTCTCATTTCAGGGAGGCAAAGGCAATGAGAATTCAATTGATAATTGAAAGAATATCCCCCCTTCTTGGCTTCTCAATATGTAATTCTACATCCAAAAAAACAGCAGTAATGACTATGAGTTGCTGTTTTGGAGGCATGTATCTCTTTGAAATAGTGCCATGCACATATGTAATATTATTTTTTTCCCCTAGAGATGCAATTTGATATTGACTTTTAAACAAAACATCCTAGTAGATTGCGGGGAGTCAGGTAAATTGGGGCCCAGAGGAGGTAAGTGAATGAGGCAAGGCCATACCTCCAGTCAAGAATTTGGCCAAAGGTAAGACTTAGCTTACTTTTAGTCTCTAGTCCTATTTACTATCACATTTTGTGTCTCAACAGATGTAAAAGAAACTATATTAATATTTGTTGCCCCGAGGAACATGGCAAATATTATTTAATATCTAGGGAGGGTCCTCACATCCATTACACTATAACTTTGACTTTATCCCATGTGGCTCAGAAAAAAACTGGCATACAGTGGGAATGAAGTGAAAGTGTTTGCTCCTATAGACTAACCTTATCAACAGGGGAGATGCAAAGATTCTGAATATGGCCATCCTCTGAAAAGACAAACATACCC
Organism: Plecotus auritus; assembly: GCF_963455305.1. Taxonomy (NCBI): domain Eukaryota; kingdom Metazoa; phylum Chordata; class Mammalia; order Chiroptera; family Vespertilionidae; genus Plecotus; species Plecotus auritus. Next base: position 79,841,972 of record NC_137770.1, on the reverse strand, counting down.
TTTTCCTCATTCAGTGATGTGAATGAACATGATTTAAGGTTAGTTTGTTAGTAGGTTAGTTGTGAAATGTGAATTCTTTTCATCTCATCTCTTTCCAACTATAAACCCAAGGACCCCAAGTATCTACTCAGCACCAGAAGGTTGAGATGTCTTTGCCATTTCTGCTCCTCTGGGATCTGAATCCTTGTATCAGAGTCATTTCCACTGCTTTGCTGTCATCGCTGATGATGACAATGAATTCTAGCTGGTTCAGTCCTGAGCCAATGGATATACTCCAAGTTGAAGGTAGCATGGAATCTGCCTGGGATTTATTTAGGTAGGCAGGGTCAAAGCAGAGCCTGTGGTGGCTGTAAGAAGACCCTTCAGAGGGAACTTAAGATAAATGTCCAGGGATCAGAAGTCTGAAATATCCTATATACCTGACATGAGCAGCAGATGTGTTCGCTAAAAGTTGAATGCAAAATAATTTTTTGAAAATCAAATAATATAAAGCTCAAAAGGATCCACCATAGGTAAAGTTCCTAAGATTCCTCTTGAATGTGAATATGCACTCCTGATTGCTCCACTTTGCATGTACACAATTTTATTTATAAAACTTTATCAGATTCAAAACTTCAAGAATCATTTTTTTGGATGCTGGAAGAAGTATTAGTGTCAACATAGCTAATTGATGGAAGGGCGGGAAGTTCAGAGTGACTGAGCTGATCAGAGCTAGCCAGACATGGTGGAGATGAGTATTGATTTTTGGGGTCCTACCAGCCCCTTGTCTGCAGCTCCACATACATAGGTCTTCCATCTCAAAAGATTATTTGGAATGATACCCCAAGGACTACACTATAAACCCATCTTTCCAGAACAGATTTTCACTTTTGAGGGGTCCCCATGCATACTCCACCTTCATATTCCTCTAAGTCAGCACTGTACCAGCAATGAGAGAGACACACATCCCAGGTATTACATGTCACTTATACTTGACATACATAGTCAGTACTCATTGAGGCATGCTTCTCAAGGGAAGAGAGTCAAAGGTAAGCCATAACAACTGGTAACAAAACATCCCATTTAAGTAAGCCTGGCTTTTGTATATACACCTGAAGGAGTGTGTCTCAGAATTCTCTCCAATCAAAATAGCAAAGCCTTTCTGTGTAGAGCTGACCTAGAAGGACCTGGAGGCCAGTTCCCCTTCCTATATTCCTGCTATAGTCCTCCTTATATGTAACTTCTTTTTTTTTTGGTCAGACAGATATCTAGTATGCCCTCTTTCAAACATTTCCTGCAGGGAGATGGACAAATGTCTCAGTTTCTGAATGCAACTCATGTGGAAAATAAACAGAAGGCATTAAGAGGTTAGCACAATTGAAACAGAGCAGCTACTGGATGTTCCAGATAGGAGGAAAACAAGTATACTGTAAGAATATGCACTAATGAAATCCTCAAAGCAAAGTAATTTTCTAATCAGAAGGTGACTCTAGGCACCTGTATTTTTGCAATGTCACCACACAGTTCTATTTTAAAACTACTGACAGTAGGTTTGTTTAAGAGGCCTCCCAAATGCCTTAGGCAAGCTTTGAAATACAAACTTTTGGACATACAAGCAGCTCTTTATTCATAAAAATGTGATGACCATGCTTATTTGAGAACAGTTTCTTCTGTTTATTCTCAAAGAAACAACAATGGAGATTGTTGGTTTGACTTAAATGCTGTACGGAGTGGATTATTTCATACATCAGAGATACATAGCTTAGGTGAAGGTTGAAAAGTCTTTGAAATTGATTTCTAAGAACTTACTTTTGACATCTTGCTTTTGCTGTCTCCAGTTAAAAATGCCAAATTATTAATTTCATTCTGAATCACAAAATTTTGTTCTTCCCTCTTGAAGTTCTAAGTGGGGGGTGGGGGAATAAAAAAGCAAACATTACAAGACAGTTCCCTGAGGCCTGTACCTTTCACACTGTCTCTAAGCCCAGGGCCCAGGAGTCCTTACGTGAGACTTGCACCACAGGATGAAGACCTCTGCCACCATGCGGAAGAGCTGGTCAGAATCAGCATCGGGGCTTTTGAGCCAGTTGGATCTGAATTGAAAAGTAAAGGAATATGCATATGAAATTCAGTACTAATTAAAATAATCACACTCATTGGATATTGGATGCACACATTTATCCAGATAAAACTATATTCCTATAAGAAGGCTATCATCAATATACTCCTTCCATGCTTAGATATAGACATGTATTATAGATATTTTAGAGGACTTACAATAATCATTTTCATTGTTTCCAAAGGATTCAAGGATTATTTTAGCAAACAGATGTCAGAAATCAACATTTCAAAACTGTCAAAGATAGTTTTTTTTTTCTTTAAACTGATGAAGTGATTAAGGTTACACTCTAAGTTTTGGGACAAATGCCCTTTAATACATAAAGCAGGCAAAACCAGGAAAGTCTTGGTCATTATGCCATCTAGTCTTGTCATTTACACTCGTCATTGTCAAGCCTCTGAAATGCTGAGCACTTTACAAACAGTTCAGGCTTCATCCCTTTTCCTTACAAAGCCAGTTTTATGAATAAAATTTGTAAGACAATATGTTTTTCACTGTTGACTGAAGTGCTTGGCAGAGACCAAATATCTCCTATGCCCTCTGAAATTGTTTGGAAACTCCCCATTAATGGGTATTATCCATTTCTTTAAAAAACATATACATACACAAAACAGGCTTAACAAAACCAGCTGCATTTATTTAAAAAAACAAACACAGTAGCAGCAAGAAGGGTAAATTGCAGTAGAATTCAGTCAACTTCTAAAAGTTCTCTTTCCCCTAAGTATCTTACACATTTGAGTTAAATTATATTTTGAAAGGGCTGGGTGAGCTGGCATTTTCAAATATCTATAAAGAGTAATGTAGAAATTAAATTGTCTATCGCCTTCCTTAAAGAAAACTTTGGCTTTCATGGATGGCCTGAAAAACCCAGTGTCCCTTGGTGCATGCGGGGTAATAGCTATCAAAAGCCAGTTCCCTAAGTCCTGGGACATCAGAATGAATTGCCCTGAGCAGCCTTAAATTCTTCCCATTCACAGAGAGCACACACCAGGCTAAGGAAGAAAGGTCCCTCTCATCTCCTGAATTCCTTACTGCCCTGAGTTCCAGCCTCACAGATGTTCTTATCTAATCCTTCTTGTTTTCTTTTCCAACTATTCTCTCCTTTATGTGGCAGACACTATAGGTTGTTTACTCAGTCTCTTCCCTTCATAGGAACAAAACCCCATTTTATTCAGGGTGGCACTGTGTCCTGCTGAAGGTCACATTACCCAGCTTCCCCTGAGGGATCACCATGTGAATAAGTTCTGATCAATGAGCTGGAAGTGGTAGCTGTTGGATGAGCCTTCTAGAAAAGCTTTCTAAAAAGGGATCAGATAGCTGAAGGTGCCTTTTTGCCTTCCTGCTTCCTGTCTGGAATGATAATATGATGGTTCTAATTGTCATTTTGTACTATAAAGTAACTTTGAAGATGGAAGCCAATGTTAAGGATAAAAAGACAAAGCACTGAGGGTCTCTGAGCAGCACCACACTAGTCCTGGGCTGGGTATCTCTGGACTTCTTTTATATGTGAGAGTTAACTTCTACTTTGTTTAGGCCACTGTAATCATGTATCCATTAGCGGAAGCCAAATGCAATCCTAACTTGAGGCTTGAGATCGATAATGCTTTTTGATTTCTCTCATATTGATTTTTCAGGAGCACTTTTTCATGGTCAAGTGTCAAGTTTGATCAGAACTGGCAGCTGTTCATTCTTTAATGTTTCGGTTTAAACAAGCCTTATAGGTTTGCACTGTGCCCTGAGTGGGAAGGGACGAGAGCCATATTCTCTCCTCCCAAGGAAAAGCATAGCCACAGGCAGTGTGAGTAGTAGCAGCACTGAAAATAACCTTAGGTCAACATTTCCTCCCAGGAGAAAGAAGACGATTTTAATCCCTTTGCCTTCATATGGAAAGGCAGTTTCTGCTGAATGAATTTTGTTTTCACCACTCTTCTTCTAAGAGGCAAATCTTTACTCTTTATTTCTGGTGAACTCCTTTCATCAGGTTCAGAGTGGTGGGTGTGCATGAAGAATATCTAATTAAATGTCTCCCCCCATGTTCACAAATTCACTGTACCTCTCTCAAGCCAGATTAAGATGGTATTTGCAGATGAGAAGATCCTGACCTCGCCTCTCCTATTTTCCCAAAGCCTTTCTTCCCTTAACATGATGTACCAGGCTTATCTTCCCCTGCTCCCAATCTCCCACAGAATTCATGACCTCTCTTAATATTCAGACACTTGATCCTTTTGGAGGCACTAAACTGATTCCTGAGTCTCTTTTCATCTGCACTGCATGCTGCCAAAGGGCCGTGGGAAAACGCAAGGCTGTAGGTGGGAAGAAGGTTGGGTTTAGAGGTAATGATCAGTGGGGGTGATGGCTGAAGCAACCCAAGTGGATAAAATTAATGAGTATATTAATGGAGAAAAGAAGAACAATAATAAACTCTTGGATGATGGGAAGAGTAAAGAGAGTTTGACTTCCATTCTCAAAAAGATAAGTTATCAGATTTTGAAAGAAAGTAAAGCCATGTTCCTATGTTCATGGTCAGGTTGTCTGACTTAGAGGTAGGAGCGTCTCTCAGCCTTATTCCTGAGCCTCCAGTAGAAGACACAGCCTGAAGCAGTCACCACACAGGGTTCCCTTCAACAGGCTGAGAGATGGGTTTTCTCCAAAATCACACTATTTAAAGTTGTTTACTTCCATGTTCTGATTGTTTCTGATTTCCAGGAAGTTGCACTTTTTGAGAAAGTGAGTCAAGCCAGTGTGTCTTGTAGAGAGATTGTCCTGGACCTATGCTGACCTAATATCTTCTGGATGAGGAGATGGAGAGCTGATTTGCCCTGTCCTGTCGGCCCCACACCACACTTGGAATTCCTGCTTGTTCTGGGTCAGCCTCAGGCTGAACACTGACGCAGGGAAGCTTCTCTTCAGAAGAGTGTTACAGATGGTGATGAAACTTGAAACACTGCCATGCCAGGGCTGAGGGAAGTACAAAGGTCTAATGTAACGAGGAAACACAGGAAGGTGGACAAGAGAAGATGGTACCCTTCAATATTTAAAGAGCTGCCACAAGATAGATTGGCATTAGTTTTGTGTGCCTCCAAAGAGCAAGATCAGAGCCAGTGGTAGGAATTACAGATTGAGTTCAAATGGTTTAAACCAGTGGTCGGCAAACTGTGGTTTGCCGCTCTGTTGACTAATGAGTTTGCCAACCACTGGTTTAAACTGTCTGAGACTAGAATGGGATTTGTACACAGGGAGAGGTGTACCTGTTGTTTATAGCCATAGAGGATAATCAGAGGCAGGAAAAAGAAAGGGGGTATTTATTTATCCAGTTAGAGGGTAGGTGAAGTGACCTCAAATATTCCTGCCACCTCCACCATTCTAGAATCCCAAGTCAGCTAATTCTTTGGAGTGAAGAAAGAACTTGAAAAAGGTAAAGGCACACACATAGAAGGAGGCATTTCCAAGCCAGGCTCAGATGACCATGATGCTCCCTGGTGTTCAGGGAAGAACGGGTTGAAAAGCAGGGATGAATGAATTAATGATGATCTCAAAGACTCTCTGACATTGCCATTTTTAGCACTGTCAAACACGGTGCAGGTGGAACACATTCTATCTTGAGTCTTGATCGTCAATAGTGACAAATGACATTAAAGAGCTATTCTCGGAGCAACCTTACTCTACTTTCATTTTTGTTTTCACCTCAAACTCTGACAAATTCCTTCCCTAAACTGTTAACATAATATGTTAATCAGAAATGACTAAAATGATGACTCTCAAAGCAGGATTTCTTTTGAGAAAGTGAGTCAAATGTCCCATAGATAGGTAAGGGATTATATGAACACACATACACAGTGTGTGTTTGTAAGGTATTTATTGTGAAATGCTAAATATAAGTAATCTTAAATTATTTTAAATAGTACATACAATTTGCCTTATAAAATAAATTCTAAAATGGGCATATTCGGACCTATTTTCTGCCCATGACAGAATGGCATAACACTCAAAATGTTAGGAATGTTCCCTCAAATATTCCTGAGGCTTTTGACTATCTACAATGAGGTATTTTAAAATCAAGCTTCCCCAAATTTGTATTTTAGGCCTGCAAGCGTTAAAGGGTGTGGTATAGTAAAAAAGATCTATTTGGTCTTTGACTCCCACTAGGACCAACAATACTTTGTTCCTTTTCCTGTTTATGGTCATTAGTCTCTTATGTGCTCATTTCCCTCATCATTCAGCTTAAATTTCATAGTCAATCTTTAAAATCACTAGTTTACATATACTCTTGACTCCCTAACCCATTTTTTCTTTGTCATACTCACTTTACAAACTTCCAGCCCTGGTCAAATCAACCTCTCTTCCTACTCTGGGCCAAAACCTGGCAGCAGAATTGACTGGAGAAAAAGACTTTAAATTCATGATCATGGATCTCAAGTGGAGCCCTTAATGCTACTTGGCATCACACCACACTTCTCTGGTCCATCTGCTCTCCCACCTCTCCCTGGCCACTGTCTTATATCTTCTTCTTACTCCTCAAATCTCTAAGCAACTTCTCCCCATCCTCACTCTTAGTTGATCATCTTGCTTCCTACTTCACTGAGGATGGAAGCAGTCTGGAAGGGATTCCTACAGATTCTACCCATCCATATACAGGGTGTCCCTCCCAAAATGTATATACACTTTAATAGCTGATAGCTGTTTTGAAAATGAAATGTACTTTAATAAACACCGCCTTTATAATTATTCTGCCTTTCTGCCTGCTGTTGTGAATGAACTATCTGAGGCTGATCCTTTGCCTGTTTAAGGGCATTGCTTTAGAAATAGATCTTGTAACATAGAAACCCACACATGAAACCTATATGTTCATGTTGACCAAAATCACCCCAATTTAATAAAATAAAATAAAAAGAAATCCTCTCTCACTCTGATCAATTTCCTCTTCTCTACTGGATTATTCCCATTAGTAAAGAAGCAAGCTGACAAGTCTCTCATCTTAAAAATTCTTCTCTTGACTCTACTTCTGTCTCCAGCTACCATCCTATTTCTCTGTCCTCCTTTATAATAAAACTCCTTAAGCAAGTTGTCTGTATTGCTGTCTCTAAATCCTTTCCTTCCATTCTCTTCTAGTCCTCTCCAAAGAGGCTTTCATCTCCATTGCTTCACTGAAACTGCTCCAGTCAAGGTCACCAATAAACTTCATTTATCATTCTTTCCTACTGGAAGTGCCTTACAAAGTTGGCACCCAGGACACATCATTCTGTTGGTTTCCTCCTGTCTCATTGGTTACTTCCTTTTAGTCTCAGGCGATGGTTCCTCCTCCTCTGTCTGACTTCTTCATGTTGGAGAGCACAAAGGCTGAGTCCTTAGAACTCTCTCTCCCCTTCAATCCTTTATCTCATCCAGTCTCATGGTTCTTAAAGACTACATGCCAATATGTTGATGACTCCTAAATTCCTATATCTACATCAAACCCCTCTCCTGAAATCTGCACTCATATTCAACTGCCCACTCAACACTGTTATTTCTATATTGATGAGACAACTCAGATTTAACATGTCCAAAAGCGAGGTCCTGATTTTCCTCTAAAAATCGTTTGTACCCACAATCTTCCTCAACTCAACTGATAAAAACCCCATCCTTCCATTTGTCAGAATCATCTTTGACTTGACTATCCTTTTTTCTTTCATTCCCAATGTGGAAGCCCCGAGGGCTTTACATCATAGTAGACCCAGAATCTGATATCTTCTGTCAACCTTCATTATTACCATGCTGGCCTCAGCCAACATCAACTTTTTTTCTTTTTCTTTTTCATTTTTTAAATTAAATCTTTATTGTTGAAACTATTGCCTCCCCCCCCCATTAACCCTTTATAGCCCACCTCTTTTTAATTGTGGTAAAAATTCATAAACCATAAAATTGGCCATTACTGATATTTAGTACATTCACAATGTTGGGCAACTATTTCTAAAATATTTTCAGGACTCTAAAAGGAAACACCCATCACATTAAGCAGTTGTTCCCCATTCTAGCCCCCACCAATCCCACTCTAGTCTGGCAACCTTTAGTCTGCTCTGTCTCAATAAGCTCTTGACTGGATCATTGTTAACCTCCCAAATGGTCTCCTCACTTCCTTATTTGCCTCCATCCCTCACCATAGTGTTCAAAAAATGAGTCAGATCACAGATGAGCTCAAAACCTCCACCAACTTCTCATTTCACTCTGAGTAAAAGCCAGTCTTCACAGTGGCCTCCAAGGCCCTGACTCATGTTGCCTCTCTGACATCTACACTTTCTGCACCCCTCACTCTTCCCCAGCTACACTAGTCTCTTTGTGATCCCTTGAACATCCCACACTCCTTCCTCAGGGCCTGCAACAGATGTTCCCTATTCCTGGAACACGCTTCCCAGACCTGCAGGGTTCCTAACTTCATCTCTTTAGGTCTTTGCTCAAATGTCGCTTTCTCAGTAATGTTCTGTTTACAACAGTAACTCCACCCTACCCTGGCACTCCTAATTCCCCTTACCCTGCTTTGCACAGATTACTTTTATAAGTAAAGTGTATATTTAAATATATAAGTATATATAATTATATAAGTACTTACTTTGTTTATTGTCTGCATGCCCCACTCCCCTCCCAGAATGAAAGCTCCCTACACCAGACATCTTCATTTGTTTTGTTCATCCTGTTCCCCAATGCCTGACAGTCAGTAATATCTATTGAATGAATGTGTGACAGAACAGCAGAAGGGCAGGAGTGGGTCACTGCTGTCCTTATTCGACCAACTCCCTCTCACCTGTGGTATTTGAGGATGGAAGAGGTGACCATGCCACTGACCATATAGAATCACTGGTCAAGGAAAGCATAGCTTGGAGGTCTCACACTAGGGATTATTGGGGGAGGGAACTGGTGGGGCCACTGTGACCTCCCTCTATCACTTTAACACAGCCAAACACCACCTTCCTCCTTGTGGATATGCTCCCCAGGCCTCCTCCGTACCTGTTGTTGTCCACATAGCGGATGAGCATGGGGTAGAAGGCATAGAGGTCTCTACAGAGGACTGCAAACTCATCCAGGATGAGGAGCTCCGCCTCCTGAGTGTCCCCTTTGCTGTCAGCTTTCAGCTGCTCTTCCTCCTGCACAGTCTTGACAGCCTTTTTCTTCAGCTTCTCCAGAGTTGGGATGAAGTGGCTTCTGAGCAGGTCAGGCCTGGCTTTGCTGATGATTGGCTGAGCGTACACTGCGTTTGCAAACAAAGGGCCTCCCCCTCATTTCACATAGTATGACAATTGATGAAAGGAAAGAAGTGCCACTGAGAAGTTGAGGCTCTGAAAATCCATCAACCCAGGGTGGCACCTGTTCACACCTCCTAGTTCTTCCTAACAGATATCTTAAATCAGTTTATAGTATGTTCATGCTGGTTTTGGCTCACTAGCTAGATTATAAACTCCCTGAAGGAAGCCTTTTATTCATAATAACCAGTACTGTGCCAAGCCAAGAGTAGGCACTGAACTCTATGCTTTCTGGTTATTTTATAGAAAAAACTTGTTGCTAAAAATACATGAACTCTACCACAGTTCTCAGCACCCAACACTTGAGAACTATCAGCCCAATGTCTGGAGGCTCCCTGGGACCCTGAGGAAGGCAGACAAACTATTATCAGCAATAATGAGCTGAGAGGAAGAGGTGGCCACTAGAAGTCAAAGAGCAGAAACAAGCCTCAGTGGGACTTGGGACTATCATCCTGACCTTCTTAATGAGAAAGATAAAAACTTTATGTTTCACCCTATTTCTTAAATGGAATATCCTATTGGTTCAATTCATAATAAAGAGCAGAACCTGAGTGCTTATATTAAAAATGTGGAATGAAATGAATGAGTCATGAACTGTTGACAATGTTAATGTATATTTCAAAGTTTCTTTAGCTTAGGGCATTTTAACTGAAAACAGCCTACTTTTCAGCATTTAAAAATCTTATTTTGTTTTATTTTTTAATTTCATAAAGAAGACTGTTTTAGAAAGAGAAAAGTGACAGTAGCTCTCTGCTGAGATGCATTAACCAAGAAGTCGAAACTCAGAGCCATGATGGCTTGGATTTCACCCCACACCTCACCCCTCACCCTTCACCCCTCATGGAGGTGCTTCTCTGCCTTGGAGCTATAATTAGAATGGCTATTCCAGATGTGGGTGATTTGGGGTTACTACTTAAAATTGATTTTGCTCAGGTACCAGGAATTAAGTGGCCTGATGGTAGAATTAATTCATCTGTGGAATAAAAGGCCAAGTTTCATTCCCATCAGTGCCTCTCTTGCTATGACATCTTTTCTTTCTGCTCCTCTACGGTGCTAAGGGAGCTGTTCCTTTATCTCCTTCCTTCCCTTAATCCAGATTTACAAATGAGAGCTCATCAACAAATGCCTTAAGGTCAACAATATTCTTGGACTAACAGGCAAGAAAGGAATGCCAACTTTATTTATTCATGTCCACAGAAGCCTATCTCTACTATCTAGTAGCCATTAGCACTCAAATATGTATAATTTTGATCTCAGTTCATTTTTGAGAAAAGAAGGAGGTAGGAACGTTTCTTCCTTGGTCATGCAGAGGAATGCCTACTAATTTATCTGGGGAGGGAAATACCCAGAGTTGGGCTGATACTCCCTGGGACTCAGCCACCATGTGTCACGGTCCAGGAGACTATATGGGTGAAGCTGTTCTGGTGGACTCTTCTATGTAAACTATGGGTCCATCCAAAGCAAGGACTTTTCTATCTCCTCAGACTCTACTTTGACACAGAGAACACTAAATTCTCATGGATTCCTGCCTGTGGAAAGTATGGTTATTTGTTTTCTAAGTCTTTCCTTTCTTTGAGGTTGCTCTAGGAACAGAAAATCAGCTAACACTATTACCAAGAGCCTACTGCATGCAAGGAGTTCCAGAGGAACACAATCCTCCTCTCTAAAAAAATCATCCCAAACAAAGTGCTATGACTATGAACCTAAATTAGAGAGTGTCCAAGAAAGCATAAAGTAAGATACAACTGCCAGAAACTTATAGCACGGCCCAGATGGCAGTGAATTTTATAGATGTGGAGAACATAAAGGACCACTTATCAAGAAAATAGGGACAGCCAAAACCGGTTTGGCTCAGTGGATAGAGCGTCAGCCTGCAGACTGAAGGGTCCCAGGTTCGATTCCGGTCAAGGGCATGTACCTTGGTCGCGGGCACATCCCCAGTAGGAGGTGTGCAGGAGGCAGCTGATCGATGTTTCTCTCTCATCGATGTTTCGAACTCTCTCTCTCCCTTCATCTCTGTAAAAAAATCAATAAAATATATTTAAAAAAAAAAAGAAAAAAAAGAAAGAAAATAGAGACAATTATTACCAGAAGAGCAAAGGGGATTCTTAAGTACCAAAAGCAAATAAGGCCCGGATCATGTGCGTCAGGTAGAGTTTATCAAAAAGGTCTCAGAGGCCTGGACTAGCTGGGGAGCGGGCACGAGCATTTGCTCCAAGAAACTCTACAGAGGAATAAGTCGATTCTTTGTACTGTTAAGTAATGGAGGTGGGTAGGGAGAACAGTTTAAAGATAGTTTAAGAGGTGAAAAGAGGCTCTAGGCATCTTGGTCCCTGAGCTGGGCTGGGGAGAAAGGCATCTGTGGTACCTGCGATGCGCTTCATCCAGGAGGCCTCATCGATGCCCAAGTTGTTGTTGATGATTTTCAGGATGTTGCCCAGGATGACGCTGAGGTGTTCTGAGGTGACTTTGGTGCACCAGGGCCCTGTGCTGGGGGGCAGGTGCTCAGGCCCCTGTTCCCACCAGTAGGACAGGTAGTTGCAGAGCATGGGCAGGATCACCTCGATGACATGGGGCATCTCCGTGTACCGGGCTCCGGACTCGGCTAGGTGGTGGATTTCCTTCATGAGGCGTTCCAGCGGGGGGATGTCAGGACACATCTCTTCCACCGTGTCGGGCATCCCCAGAACTGGCCGAGAGCATACAGGAAGAACAAAGGGATAATAATTCAAAAGCACAATGGTGCAACTTTCTCTCCTCTGTCCCACCCTCCCTTTGGTCAGTAGGTGTGAGTTTCCACCCCAGAGCCTTGTGTGAGGGAGCCCTGGATGTGGAGCTTCTGTCAGCTGAAGACTGCAGCTTCCAGAGGCTGGGTTATCCTCCCAAATGTCACACTCAGCTTGAAGCACTTAAACATAAGGTTAAAGGGGCATGGCAGGGACCCAGCTGAGGGTCATTTCCCAAGACCTCTCTGATCAAGCTGGTCTCTGGGCTTCTCCCTCCTGTTCTGAGTACATGCACTGCAGGGAAGGCGGGTCTAGTTAGAGAAAAGTCACTAATGGGTGTTTGGTTGCCAACCTGTGGTTCAATCACCGGGATGGCAGCTGCACTGCTTAGAAAAGGAAAGGAAACCTCATCACATGTTGCCTCAGCTGGACCAGAGACAACAATACGTTCCATCCAGTTGGAAATTTTGGGAAAGAAACATTGCACATGAGTTGATTTCTACATTTACAACTGACCTGCGGTGAGCTGTCAATCATTTCAGCCTTTTTGTTCCTACAGGCATATGTGCAAGAAATAATGAATAGCCCTGCCCTTTCTTCACACTGAATGACTGCAATCACTTCACTGAACAAGGACAGATGGGATGAAGTGGCAACAAAATTCCACATTAAAGGTTATCAGATACAAGAGGAGCCAACAGAAGAAGCCAGGGGCTAGCTGTCCTGTTCTCTGTAAGGAAAAGGACACGTTCCCCCCAAAGCTGGGAAGAGTGACTAAAAGCATCCTGAGGTTCCTGACAGGTGAGAAGATAAGGGCAATGAGTGAGGGACAGGGCGGGTTGAGAAAGAAGCACAAGTCCAAAGCTCTACAGGTGCATCCCTTTATCTTACTGTTCCCCACAGAGTCCACCTGGGCTTGGGGGTGGGTACACGCCACCCAAAGGCCAAACTTCTCACACTGGGCCGAAGCATCAGGCACCACAGTGGCTAGGGAGTCTGAGAAGCCACAGGAAAATGTGGAACATTTTCCCAGAGCATCAGTTACACTAGAAGATTTGAGGAAATGATTTTTGATACTAGAAGTACAGTTCTCATGAATTTCTCAGGACAAAGCAGAAGCCTTCAAATAGAAGTTTGTGTTCAGTGAAGCAGGTTATGCCTGCAGGCCCTCTGCTATTGGTGTTGCTGCTGGTTGGGGGTCTGCTTCAGACGTTGAGTCCACAGGAGCTGAAGGGTTAATGAGTAAGCGACCAAGGCAAATTCTTTGGCCTTTAGAAATATTGGCTGATTGAAAGGGACTGTTTTGATTTCTCTCGTGATCATACTGCCTAGAGCAGACGTACAAAATAACCCTGGCGACTGTGGAGTGAATGAATCTGTAGCTGAGACAGGTGGTTCTGCTGGACGGCATGTGGCAACGCAGTGGACCCCGGGGAGCTCCCTGCTACGGAGCAGTCGCATGAGGTCCTAACACGCTTTCCCTAGGACGACTTTCTGTTGTTATCACTATGGCCTTTGGTAAGTATCAGGCTAAGGATCTCTCTGCCTTGGAAGTTAGGAGTGGACCAATATTCTTTAAAACCCAGACCATTCAAAAGGATTCACAGCATGAAAGCCAAAGACCTCTGGGCTTCCATGATTTACAGTGGGAGGGAATTCCTTGGGCCAGACATGGTCCCTTGCCCACCCAAACTTTTGCAGAGAACAAGTCTAGCCTCTGTCTTTTAGCAGAACAACAACAATCAGGGGTGACCTCAACATGGGGGCCTGGGGAGACTCTCACAAACAAAATAATTTCACACAGTGTCAGAATAAAGAGGTAAAGACAGAAGAGTCAAACTGTCTCCCTCCAGCTCTGCACACAGAGCAATGCCAACCACCAGAGTGCAACTGAAGCTTACAGTTGTTTGCTATAAAATTGTAAATAAGAAGGCTCGTGTGAAGAAGACAGAAGGAAGGCCAAGAGACTTATGAAAACCTGCTCAAAGTCACTAATCATCTGAGAGATGCAAATCAGAACAACAATATGGTACCATCTCACACCTGTCAGAATGGCTACCATCGACAAATCAACAAATGACAAGTGCTGGTGAGGATGCGGAGAAAAAGGAACTCTCATGCACTGCTGGTGGGAATGCAGACTGGTGCAGCCACTGTGGAGAACAGTATGGAGTTTCCTCAAAAAACTAAAAATGGAACTCCCATTTGACCCAGTGATCCCACTTCTAGGAATATATCCCAAGAAACTAGAAACACGAATCAGAAAGGATTTATGCACCCCTATGTTCATAGCAGCACAATTCACCATAGCTAAGATTTGGAAACAGCCTAAGTGCCCATCAGCAGATGAGTGGATTAAAAAACTATGGTACATCTACACAATGGAATACTACGCTGCGGGGAAAAAAGAAGGAGTTCTTACCATTTGCAACAACATGGATGGAGATGGAGAGCATTATGCTAAGTGAAATAAGCCAGGCAGAGAAAGATAAATATCACATGATTTCACTCATTTATGGAATATAATGAACAACATAAACTGATGAACAAAAACAGATCCAGAGGCAGAGAAACATCGATCAGAACCTCAAACCTCAGGGAAGGTAGGGGAGGGTAAGGGTGAGGGGGGAGAGACCAACCAAAGGACTTATATGCATGCATATAAGCCTAATCAATGGACACAGACAGCAGGGTGGTAAGGGCATGAATGAAGGGTTTGGGGGGTAATGGAGGAATAAGGACACATATGTAATACCACAATCAATAAAAAAATTAAAAATAAAATTAAATAAAAACAAAATAAAAAAAAGAAGGCTCGTGTGTGTGTGTGTGTGTGTGTGTGTGTGTGTGTGTGCACGTGCACACACGTTTAAATGGCATGTAGACAATACCTCAACAGGAATACTTTTTTTTTTTTTCCTTAAGAAAAACACAGAGTTGCTTGAGGTTTCTGCACTGGAATCATTATAATGACCTTTAAAAGTTATTTATATGTAATTGGCTCTTGAGTAGAGGAAACATTTGAGATTCAGATGGTGTTTTGTACTTCAAATGCCATATAAAACCACAGAATGAATGCTGCTGAGTTATCTACCTGAAAAACACCCTTAGCTGGGTCTTGTCAGAATCAGACACAAGACTGTTAGGGAGGATCATTTGAACCACTGCCCTTTCATCTTCTAGATAAACAAGTTTTAACCTTTCCTATCTCATTGCACACATAAACTGATTACTAAAATTCTGCAGCACACCAAAAATATATATTTTTTGCTGGTCTGACAAAACATAGGTTTAATTTTGATTCATTCACACCAGATGACTATTGTTGTGTTGGCTATTGTTATTTTTTTTAAATTTGACAATCTAAGGGAAAAGAGGTCAGTGCCCCTGACAAATAGTCAGGTATTGCATGTTTTAAAAATTCTTGCAAAACACCAGTTGAAAATCGCTGTTCTACATCAATGTTTCTCAAAGTGAAGTCCTCCCACCAGCAGCAACAGCAAAGTAGTGATAGGACCTTCTGAGTCCATACTCGCTGGATTAGAAACTCTATGGGTTGGACTCAGCAAGCTTCTTTCTAACCAGCCCTCTGAGGGATTCTGATGTATGCTGGAGTTTGAGAACCACTGAGTTAGATTCTAAAGTTGTATATTCTTCACTGAGCAGCTCTTCCCTCAAGAAGAGGGCTTCACCTCTTTGGAGTGGAGGCAGAGCTTCCATGGAAACTGGACCTCCTTCCTCTGGTTGATTATTCCAGTTAGGGTGTGCAAAGTAAACTGGCCGGTGATTAGGATGTTTTGGCCAATCTAATGTTCTGATTAATAGACTACTGCCACACATAACCAAAGATTTTCTCTAGTTTTGAATAACTGGCACATAACGGTATTAAACCTTTTCTAGGCATCTCTTTATAATTTTTGCATGAGTCAGAAAATGCACCAGGATCTTGTAGGGTAGAAGGGTTACTAATATGAGTAACTGCTGGCAGAACACTAACTGTCAATTAATAGAGATGTCCATTTGACTGAAGGCTTGATAAATCAGTTCATATTGTATTTCTAAACTGAAAACTCACCTCATTTGTCACCCTATACATTCCTGCCCCTTCTTGATCCCTTCAGCCGTCCACTTTATATAATGAATGAAGTCTACTTCAATAGAGTCTGTTAGGCCATCACTCATTCTCTGACTCCAGGCAAACCTGGTTACCCCACAATACATATTCATGCACAGTCTACTTTTCAAGAGCCATACACGTGATCAGCATTCACTCTTTGATTAACTGTATGCTGAAAAACATGGGCTCAGGGGACTTGAGTCCCACAGTATGTCACTGATGGATGAAGAACTATGTCATCTCTAATCACAACCTTGTCTCTTTTCTTCTTTGTGAGTAAGCAATGACGGGTTCTTATTTTTTATTTATGAACATGTCTTATCAAATCAATGTAGTGATACGTAAAATAAGAAGCAACATTTTTCAAATAGCTCTTGAGAAGGAGAACAATGGGACAGAGCTGATCCCCTTCCTCCCAAAGCCAATCTAGGTTTCCTCCATCTATTTGTGAAGCTCTCACTTTGCCTGCTGCTGGGCCTCTATGAGCTCAAGAGCAGAGTAGGTCTCTCTCTTTCCCAACATATTGGTGATACTGAGACAAAGGTGCACTATTTCTTGAATCAAAGTTGGAGCAGAATGAATGTGTAAATGTCCAGCATGGTCGTGACTGGGCCCATGTCTCTTTGGAACTGGGGAGTAATGCTTGGTCTGGCATTTTCCTACAGATGTCACAGCCCTTCTCAACATTACTAAAGCCACTCAGTTGCTCAGCTCCCACTCAGCTACAAGATGTGACTCATTTAGAATCATGAGAGGGTGGAAAAAACCCAAGGTTGAAACATATTTTTGCTAGTCCAAGAAAGGAGAGAAAGGGTGAGATGAGGCTGAAGGGAATTAACTTGGAAATTTCATCAGAGACTTTGGAAAGTTGAGGCATCTCAGCAGTGTTTCTTTCTTCACCAGCCCTGAGGACACCAGTCTCCATTGTATTCTTGCTCAGGAAAAGAGTTTTATAAAGTGGCCTTATCTAAACCATCCTGGTGATCATTTCTGAGGGCAAGGTGTTTCTTTTATCTGAAGTAGAAAAAGCAAATGGGGATAAGCCCACCTTGGCTGAGCACTCTGCATTCTTCAATGGGGAGACTGGTGATAAAGAGTGGAACATGAACCTGTACTCTCTTAGCATTCCCTCCCTTAGGATCACATAGCAGCTTGAGAAGAGGGCCCGAACTAAATAGAATCGCTATGCTGTCCATCACCTGTTGGTCTGGTATATCAATATTTTAAGGAAATAGGATGGTTCTGGTTTGAAATGGGTTACTGTTTTTTTTTAAATTATTTTTTTTAACATTATGTTTTTATTGATTTTAGAGTGAGAGGACGGGAGAGGGAGATAGAGAGAAACATTGATCAGCTGCCTCCTGCTCACCCCTACGAGGGATTGAGCCTACAACCAGGGTATGTGCCCTGCCAGGAAAAAGAACAGGTGACCCTTTATGGTGCCCGGGATAACTCCCAACTAACTGACCCACCCTGGCTAGGCATGGTTTTTCTTGATATTGATTAGGCCCATGGTGTGGTAATTTTTGCTTCATGTTACTTTTTGTTTCATGTTACACCGAATCTCTGTAGTTCTTTCTAGTTGATTCAAGGTTTCCGTGTGAAGCTCCTCTATTCCACTGCCCTTCAGTGGGATCATAATTCATCCAGATGTGAGGACTCTCCCTCCCACCCTCCAGGAGCAGGTTTACAACCTGCCTTGCATTCCATTTCTAAGTTCTTCTAGATAGGGGGTGGAAAACCTTTTCTGTAAGGGGCCAGAGAGTAAATATTTTAGGCAGGCCAGACAGTCTCTGCTGCCATGACTCAGCTCCACCGCTGGAGTGGAAGGGGAGCAGAATGTGCCCCTGCAAATATGCCTCTGGTACAGGGATTATTTTGAGCTGATTATTTTTAAGAAACAGCACACAGAATCTCTGAAGAAGGATTAGAAGTTACCCTTTTGTCAAAGAACTCTACATTTATAAAAGGGATTTACATTAAAAAGGCAGTCTACCAGGAAGAGAGCTCTTACCAAGCAGGACCATTTCATCTGAGAGACCCCTGAATGGCCTGGCAACCTTTGTTTACAAGCAGCTCCTCTTCTTCCCTTCCTGACTGCCTCCTTCCCTTCCACGCCCATGCCTTTGCCCCTTTCCTTAGCCTGGACGGAATTTAAGGCTCATTCCTCGGGCTACTTTTCCAATCTCATATCTCTGTGGGGCACATGTACATATGTATGTGATTAAAATAGTTTTATTTTTCTCTTGTTAATATGTCTTTTCTACAGGGGTTTTAGCCAAGAATAGTTCAGGGTAGAGGGAAAATTATTTTTCCTTCCCAACATAGTGCTAAAGCAGCCACAGCAACATCTAAACAAGTGGGTGTGACCTGCTCCAATAAAAGGTTATTTACAAAAACAGGCAGTGGGCTCATCATCACAGTTTGCAGACTGCTGTCTTAGAACTTAGAACAATGCTCTGTTCTTGTGTAATTTCACTTCCCTCTGGTGTTTTCCTGTTTTATTCTCCATGCAGATGGAGAACGTGTGGTCATCATCCTTGGAAACAGTCTCTCCTTGGACATGAAGAGCATAATTAGGTTATTAGTGCAGACCTGCCCTTCTGCTGACACTGGAGAGACACCGAACAAGTCATCACATCCCCAGGGGGCAGGAGGAGAAGACCCAGGGCAGACAAGAGAACCTGAGGTTTCTGGCTCCTCATTTTACAGAGGAAGAAATCAAAGTCTAACAGTAACAAAGGACTTGCCCATGCTCATTTTCACAGCAAGTTGGAGACATGCAACGTATCCAGCCCTGACCTCTGGCCTCTCAGAGCATGTCAAGCCGCAGTGCTGCTGGCTACCGCTCCCTGCCTGCACAGCCTTCCTTCCTAGGCTCTCCTCCCAGCATACGGGCTGATGACCTGTGGGAAGATACTTACTAGATCTCTCCCTGGGGGTTTTGGTGTTGAAGACCGAGAGCGGATTGTAGCGGTTAAGGGTGGGCTCCAGGAATGCCACTGGAATGGCAGCTGCCAGGGAAGCCAGGCATTCTCCAAGGGCAGGACGTTGTCTGGAAACAAACAAGTCCATTTAGAAGTGCTGCCACTCACATGCTGGCCCCATGCGTTGGCGGGCCAGGCCCCTTCCCCAGGATGTCTCAGGCCGCTTCTCTCTGATGACTCCACTGGACATCCCTGGGCCCTGGGCTCAGCAGGGCTGCATGCACGTCTTTCTCCCCCATCTTTTGCTGGACACTAATCAATGCTCTGCAATGGTCTCACTACTTGGAACCTAGTTATCAATTGGCTAAGGCAGTGGTTGGCAAACTCATTAGTCAACAGAGCGGCAAATCGCGGCTCGCGAGCCACAGTTCGCTGACCACTGAGCTAAGGTGATATAATATGCTTTGTAGTTTTGTACTTATCTCCCAGCATGTCTGAGAGTACATTTTGCTGGCATCCACCCTGAATCTGATCCTCCTTGTCCTCAAAGTGCTTTGAAATCTTCTGTGTAATTTCTCTGTGTCTATTCTCTGCTATGGTTGGAGCCTGTGTTCACCAGTGGGAACAGTAGATAATGGGCCAAAAGTACTAATTAGACACGAAATAAGATACCTAAGTTCTAATAGAAATAATAGGTCACAGAGCATCTTGCTTGATTTAGAGGAAAGGCCTCTTACACCTATTACTTCTATCTCTTCCTTTCACAAACGTTTGAGTGTCCAGCATATAATGCATTAAGCTCTGGATTTGAAATCTTCCTCTGAAACAAGCAACCAAACAAAAATAAAGTGCTTGGGTTTCCCTAGTTCAGATTTTTGGTTCTCCCACTGAGAGGATTTGTGCTTGCTTGTGGGATGACCAAGTCTGCAAGCGTAAGTGACGGGAACCAGCCACTGGCTGGTCTGCGTGGAGCTAGTACTGTAGTGCTTTCCCCTCGCAGACCTGGGCTTAGTCTCGAGTTGTACTGTCTAACCCAGTGGGTCCTTTCTGCTGGTGAGACAGTACAGTGACAGTGCTGGCTTGAGGGCCTTGTGTGGGGCTTTTATCTGTTGCTTTCTGGTGAATGAGAGAGCAGAGCCATCTGTTTTTCACCCACAAATATCTCTTCTTCGCCACCCATTGGAATGCAATCATGGACAGACCACATACTGGTCCTGTGAGTTACACACATGATGTCAGCTCCCATATAAGGGAAAAATTTCTTCAAACAAACCAATACTGTGAGTCCTTTATTAGACCACAATGCCAAGATAATCAATGGGAAATGTAGACAATTGGTCTATAATTAAGAACTGGAAGGGCTTAGAGTGCTCAAGCCCATCTTGTTCACTTTGCTCTGTGACTGATCAACTCAAATTGCACACTGATACTGTGAACATGAAGCTCACTAGCTAACCCCCTGATGCGGAGGGTGTCAGGCTGTATCTCTGGGGAACCACCATGGAGAAAACCGCCAGCAAGAGTGGGTGCACTTGCAGCCAAGAGCAGACACTTAACCCACTACTGCACTTCTGTGGAAACAGAAAGGCATTCGGCCCTCGTTTTCCTTGCAGCTCCCACCAGAACCTGCACCCAAGGCTGTGGAACCTGTCTTTCACTGTGACAACAGCCAACATATCTGGCAGCATCAAGAAGCCCGAATGTCAAAACTGTAGGGTCTCTGGGCGTGGATGACAAGCATTTACTATGTGGTAGGGGTGACCAGGGGAGCCAGTGCTTCCCGAGGAGTAAGCCAGACAGTTTTAGCCTTTGTCTTCCCTTCTTTGCTAAGCTCAAGGTGGTGGGAAAGCGTGAGAAGAGAGGCATCCTTTTAACTTTAGGCCTGAGTGACCAACACCCCAGTGACCGCTTAGGTGAGGGCCTGTCTACCTCAAATATAAGGATCTACAACAGGCTGCCTACTTTTCAGTCAACACTCTTTTTGTTTAACCAATCACCATGGCCAATGAAGAGAGATACTGTGTTTCTTCTCCTTCAGTCTTGCCTTTTGAGGCGGAGGAGGAAATAAAGAGCTAAATTGCGATTGAAAAGAAATGCCATGGGGAGGGCATTGAAGGGAAACAATCCTGGGTGAAAGTCAGGGATGAAAAGGAAGAGCAGACCTGAGAGCAAATTTTAGCTGGTCCAGGGAGATGAACCTGGGAAACAGCAGGTCCTGGGTTGTCCTGGTGCTAAATTGACCCATTATTCCCCTCTTTCTTACTCTCTCACCAAAATTAAAGTCATGAACTCATGACAGTGAATTTCTAGAACGTCAGTCTCATACGAAGGCAGTCCTTGGGATGGAAGACAGTTTCCCAGTGCTGCACTGACTCAAGGGGCATGCATGTCCCATCCTCCCGATATTAATTACTGAGAAACCGGAGTCTCTCCCAGCTCACCCCAGGACGCTTTCTACTCTGGAGCTCACAGTGATGCTAATTAGCCATTGGGCCAAAAGGAATATATAAACAACACTTCTCCTGGCCTGAAAGTTCTATAAAAGTAAAGCTCAGAAGTCTGCCAATTAATGCTCCTGGCTGTGAGATACCAGAGTGAATGACTGTGACCTCCAGGCCCCAGAGAGACTGAGCTGATGAAGGCCTGCTGTTACAATGCTTCTCTGGTCATTAGCGCCCCCCAGAGGGCAGTGTGGCTGTGGACCAATCACAGCAAGGGCTACACAAACAGCTCCATAGCAACCAAAGGATCTATATCTTCTTGGAGTTTCTCACTGGATGTGGAAACTCTTTTGTCTTTCTCAGTTCACCCTCTCTAGTAGAGTATTTTTCATATATAGTACTTGGTCATGGTGACAGATTGAGGAGGGTTCAATTTGTATTTCAGTTTTTGTTACTTCCAAGTTGTTCTCTCAATTTTATTTCCATGGATCGGGACCTTGTTGCCAGGGACACAGGCAGAGACAAAGTCATCACAGCAATAATAATTATGCCTTGCACATATCTGGGGATTTGCAGCTGTGAAAGTTCCTCCATGTATATTGCAGAGGATGCTAAGGAGAGAAAACAACACATTGCAGAGGGCAGAAAGCAGGGGAAGGGATGGTACTAAAGAGCAATCTCAGAGGATTAGGGAAAGCTTGCAATGTTTGAGCAGCCTTAATCAAAAGCAGCCAGGGAAAGAAGGAGAAGTAAATCTCTAAAGTATGTCTCACTTTCACAATACAAAAGAAAACAAACAAAGGTGGTTAATAGCAGTAGCATCTCAAGTGTAGGATTTTAAATCATTAACTAGCAGACAGACAATTGGAGCAGCCTTAAGCTAGGTGCTTCTCCCAGCTGACTCCCACCACCATGGAGTGTACAGGCACAATATTCACAACGTTGCGGGGAGCAGATACATAATAAAACTGCAATGAATATATGAATAAAGCATGAAAAGTCATATGAATCTTTTTCTGGTCTGACATTTCAGACTTGACCTTTATTTGACCTTTTTTTCCAAGAGAATAATGCACAAACTTTTAAAAAAATGTACAAAGAAACACATACACATATAGATGCATGTATATACATACATAAAAATGAAAGAATAAGAAATTGAGAAAATATTCACAAATGTTTAATGGAAGGAATGAATTAAAGACATCTTCCCTAAGTAAAATTCTTGACCAAGTCCCATCAAACGGAAAATTTTAACTTAATTCTCTTGTTGACTTGGTAAAATATGGTTGAAATTTTTGTTTGCCCAATTCTAAATGACAAACATATCCATGTTTTATGTAAAGCAGTAAGTAAAGATGTGCAACTGTAAGGAATTAAAATCATAATCAAAATAAAGTAGTCATTAGTTTCTCAAACTCTTACACTCCAGAAGTGAGTGGAAGCTGTGATTATGAAGACATAGACATTTCTTGAACATGTTTTGGCTACTAGCACATGATTTCAAGTCATAGTTCTTGAGTTTTTTTTTAAATTGATTTCCAAGAGGAAGGGAGAGGGAGAGAGAAATAGAAATATCATGATAAGAGAGAATCACTGATCGGCTACCTCCTGCACAGCCCACACTGGGGATTGGCCTGCAACCCAGGCATGTGCCCTTGACCGGAATCAAACCCAGGACCCTTCAGTTCGCAGGCCAACACTCTATCCAGTGAGTCAAACCAGCTAGGACTAGTTATTGAGTTTTTGAAAGAATCAGAGTATTTTTTTTTTTTTTTTTTTTTTTAGAAATTGCAATAAAAATTTATGTAAGTTTTGATGTGAACCAAGGATTTATTATTGACATGATAAAGGTACCATAAACTGAGGAGGCACAGGGGGCATAGATACCAAGACATGTTTAGATGAAATAATTTCAGGCACAGATTGAATTCCTTCCAGTTTCCTCATTTGAAAGGGGAAAAAAAGGAAAAGAAAGATTTCCAAGGATAAGACTAAGTCCAGTGTGTGGTTAATACTGTGTTTATCCCTCTGATCTTTCCCATACCCTTAAACAGAATAACACAACACATGGCATTTGATGGTGAAAAGCAGGGGGTCACAAAGGCCTCCACAGCTCCAGGCAGATTAGAGAGCCAAGCTGACACCCACGCTCTCTGTCAATCAGCTTGTTCAGATCCAAGATTATTGAAAAGCAGTTCTGCTACCAAAGTGTGGCCTCGTTTAAAACTATAGCTAATCTGACAGCCGAGAACGGTCAAGGCCCAGGATTGTATCACATAGAAACTCATTAAACTCTAAGCAACTGCCTCATGTCCCTCGAGTTCCTCAACCAGCTTTAACCACAGGAGTCCTAGAAGCAATTTGGAAGCTGTGATTATGAAGAAATGGGCATTTCTGTGACATTTTTTGGTCACTAGCACATGAGTTTTAGCTTGGCTCTACTGCTCCTTCGCCAGCTGTCGCCACAAAAGTCGTAAGTTTAAAAGCATCATTCCACTTCTTAACATTGCCATAAACATTGCATAACCTAGGCTCAAAGTCACCATCCCATTTCAGCGAGCATTTTGATTTTGCTGGACTGAAAAGATGCTATTGTTAAGTAATGTTTTTCTGGGCCTGAATGTGTTAGCCTCCTGTGTTCACTCATTACCTTTCCACATAGATGTTCTTTCCTGTTCCAAGGGAGTAGAGGCTGCACAGTATGTGGTAGCAGGAAATCTGCACGTCACCCACTGGAAAGAACAAAAAGAGCGTCACCGCCTTGCACCATCACAGCTCACCACCTTCCGCACACGGAGAGGGTCTATCAACAGAAAAATGCGCTGGCATCACCTGAAAGCCAGAGAGATCTTTTTCTTTCTCTCCCTCCTCCTACCACCCTCCATCCCTATAGCCTCTTTCTACCCAGGTTCTAGTTGCTGAACTGGGAGAGAAAATATTGATAGAAGACTCTCCTCCACTGAGCCATCCCAGTTTCTCTGTGGGGCTCAGGTTGGGGATCACAAGGAATCATTAGACCACCGAGTCCTTCCATATGGGATTTTTTTTTTTCCGAGTAGGAGGAGACACTGTAGTCAAATTTTAGCCAGAGGAATGCATTTGCTTGCTTTGAAAGGAAGCATGCAAGAAATCTGAAGTTTTAATGAGCCTTTTATTCATTTCCTAGGAAGATATATACAATGTCTTAACCTCTTCCGAGTTGGAGCAAAATTCCTCATTTTCACCTGTCCCAAGTTCTCTGAGGGAAGTTTTTCAAAAGGCAATTTAATCAGATTGTGATTTTGCCACGTTTTCTAAGGGAAGGGCATGTTCTACCTGGGAACTCACAAGTTTATCTGCAGGCTACATGTCCCTGGTAATGTCTGCAACTCATCACATGGCTGGGACTAACTTACCACAGTGAGAACTCATTCAATTTTTTATTTTTTAACATGGAGGCGAGTTACTTCCATGACAGGAAATAATGGGCTGAGATGTTCCTGCGCCATGCCCCACAACCCCACGGAAATACTGACTTTCAATTGTTCAGGGATATGGAAGACCCAGCTTTAGCTACTGACAACTGGTTAAATTAAATTAAATCATGTACTAGCATTTAAAGCATGAAACTGAAGCTTGGTGGCAGAATATTTGCAGGAGAGTTCTGTACATGATTCTGAATGCAAACTAAAGTAAAACCAATCGACTATGGTCTTCTGAAGCCCCAGATAAGGAAATGGTAGCAGCTTTTCTTTGCTCCTGGTATTCAATGAATAAATTAGGGCTTCTTAAGAGGAAAAGTAGTGTCTGAAAAGCCCTGGGAGCAATCCTGCTGGATTATTCAGATAACCTGTTCAAATTAAGTAGGAACAAAGAGCTGGGAGCTAAACCAGTGGGTGAAAAATTTTGGTCCTGAATAATAGTAGGAAAAGATGAAATACTATATACTCAAATTTGGGGATTTCTTCTCCTCCAAGAGTTTACTAATTAATTTTTAAATATAAAAAGAAAATGTGTGGAATGATTCTCTCTCTACTCCTCCTTCAAGGTCCACCTCAGAGACTGAGCCACACACACACACACACACACACACACACACACACACACACACTTCCTGTCTGTGGCCATGTGCACGTGAATCCATGGCATCTGACTCACAGAGTAAATCCACCCCGAACTGGTGCTGAGCCACATGCTCAAAGATGGACGTGAGGATGGGGAGCAGCGCCACCGTGGTGTAGTTAATATTCTGAGAGACGCCTTTAATCTGCGTTCTGGAATGGGTGAACTTCCCGAGCTTCAGGTTTTCTGAAGTCTTCTCTAAGTCTTCCGCAGCATTTTCAAAGAATGCGCGTAACCCAGCCTTCACCAGCTCTGAGCCTGACTTCATGACAGTCCTGTAAGCAAACAACGTTCAAAACCAGAAGCATAACCTGAAGCTTTGGCTAACCTTCTTCCTGAAACTGGTGACCTGCAGTGTAAACTGGGCAGACATTGGACTCCCCAGTCACCCGATTACACTGGGTCAGGAGAGACGGAGAGGGTAGTTAGTGGCCTGGAGGAACCTGGACCTCACAGTCCCTAAGAGTAAAGCTAGCACTGGACGGTGTGCTCAGTTTGAGGGAATTTGTGTTCAACTCTGGAAACACAGAGGATGATTCAGAATGAAACCGATATTGGTTACCTGGTGTTTATATCTGTCACAGCAGGCTACCTATTTCTGCAAAAATCTAATTAAAAGGACAGTGAGGGGAGGTTTTTTTTTCTTTTTTTTTTTTTTTTTTTTGTAGCTCACTGTGGGATAAGCAACTTTGATAAGGCCTAGCGAGAAATATTCGCTCTCCTATGATGCCAGAGCTGAGAGAGAACAAAGAAATAAGCCAAGTGGTGCGTGGATTTCTACAGCTTGCAGGATGTCCTCACTTGGAGGAGGGAAGGAAAAGGGACAGCCAGCCCTTTTAAAACAGACAACTTAATTCACTTCAAAAGCACGTGGGCATGGAGATCAGCTGTGCATATCTGAGGCCCTCCTTCAAAAACTATTTTATAAAACTTAGAATTGGAACAAAGCCTACAAATCATCTATTATTTTCCACATGTCTACATCTTATTCATGAGATGATGACAGGCTTGCTACAAGCACAGCTGCTTTTTATCTTTGCTTTTATGATCACCCAACTAACCAGAAAAGTAAAAACAAGGACATAAAGTCAGCGAGGCTTGATCCTATCCTGTAAGTAGTCATGAGCTTTCTATCCTCCTCCTGACTTTCCAGTCGCAGGTTTTCTCAAGAATGATGATCACACTGACCTGCGTTTTTTAAAAAGTGGACTCCCTCTCTCAAGGCATTCCACGTTTCTGGGAGAAAACTTCCCTCACTCATCCCAACTGCAAGGGATTTCAGTCCCCCGGGAGGCTTTGGTCTGATCCTGCAAACTTTGTGCTGTCCTAATAACTCCATGTATTTGTTTCTCTCAAAAACCTAAAAATCCCCTAAGCTTTTTTTTTTTTTTTTGTAACCATTCTTAGTTTGTGGTGGATTTTCTTCTGGCCACTCCGAGGTTGGCACCCCTCTGCTGCATCGGGATGTATGTCTTTGACAAGGGCTCTACACAAGTGTGCTAATGAAAGCTCCTGTCAGTCCTTTTCACGGTTTCTCTCTTTTTTTATCTCATCAAATATAAAATATTTATATTATCTGACTACATATATTTTTAAGACTTCTTTCCTGTTCAGCCATCTTTCCTACCAGACCCTCAGGCCATGGGCTCAAACTCTGTCTGCGATCCTGCATTTCCTCCCTGGGCCATTCTGGCTGCGGAGAGCCTTGGCTGCCCTCCCCAGGACTCTTAGGCCTTGCCGCCCATTAGCAGCGCTTGCTTTTTTGTGGAGAATTTGGTACAGAGTGGCATGGCACTGTGCCACATGATCTATTTTATCTTCTCAAAGATGAACTTCTCAGGAAGAGGAGACAAGAATGGCCAGATGCTCAGCTTTTAGTGTTCAGCACACACCACAGTGGTAGCCCTCTGCCACTTGAACTGAGAAATGAGAGTGTTGACGCCAGGGTGAGAATCATCTTTTCCCTGTGTGCCCCCACCCCGCCCCCACCAGCTCCTGCAGAGCAGTGACATGTCTTCTTGTCAGTACAATCATGCGTGAGAGGAGAGGGTTAGAGAGGGAGTCTTGAGAAACGTTTGGAAAAACTGGGCAGACTTACCTTGTGTCCAGTGTCTGAGCTAAGATGTGAAGGCAGCTCACCATTGTAGTAGAATCGCTCCCTAGAATAAAAAATATCACCGTGACTTCCTGAACCATTCAACCCATCTTTCAAACACAACCTTCTCAATACA
This sequence comes from Plecotus auritus, assembly GCF_963455305.1. Lineage (NCBI taxonomy): Eukaryota > Metazoa > Chordata > Mammalia > Chiroptera > Vespertilionidae > Plecotus > Plecotus auritus. The sequence goes on along the minus strand of NC_137770.1, from coordinate 79,814,057 downwards.
CACAAACCACAGCCCAGCATAATTAACCACCGACACACAGCATGCCAGGCCTATAGGCAGGGATGATGCGTTTATCTCTGGCCTGACATATTACTTTAGGATGGATGTTGAAGGCAGAGCTTAAAACATTCATTGGTGTGGAAAATCTGAACTGTTCAAGGGATAGAGAGGTCATTTATCATACTTCAGACTAATTTTCTATGGCAAATTAAGGTGACACCTTGGTCCCCAGGCTCAGGTTGTCTGAAGGAGCCACAAATAAAGCCAAAATGTGAGTTCAGGATAGTTACAAGAAGAATTGCACCCTTTAGCAATACCTGTCTCACTCACCGAAGAGGGAAATCCTGTGCCGAACAAGAGCAGCAAGTTTGCAGAACAGGCTGAAGCAGAAAAGAGCATGAGTCGGAGACGCACAGAGATTCAAGGATTAATTCGTCCCTCCCCCTGCCCCCATGCTGTAACACAGAGAGCACTGAATGGCACTCTAGCAAGATGCACTGTGTTCTCCTCAAAAAAGCCTCTGGACCACATCTGGAAAGCACGTGGTTCTCGTAGTCTTGTTAGAGAGTTATGAAAGGCACCTCACAGGCAGCTCCAACCTTACAGAGAACAAGCCTTCTGGAACAGTTACAGTGTTCTGCAGTGAGCCGGTTGTTGCAGACCACCCCTTGCTATAGAGTACTATAATGTTCATTTGTATGACATTCAGGGATAAACAAGGATTCTGGACGGAGGCATAATTTTTCCATTGTTGCAACAGATGGCAAACTATTCTGCAGCCTTCACTGGGGTGTAAGCCCTTTGCTGGGAGATGGGCAGGAAGGTGGTGTTGGAAGAATGTTAATGGTTCAGGTATGAGCAATACTGTGTGGAGCACCAAACATAAGAAATTGCTTTTCTTTGTCATTTCCCATTCATCAATGGGCCTGTCTGGGTTGCTGTCCTAGCTGGGTCCTTGGAGGCCAGGAAAGCCCATCTACTCTGCTTTTGTGCTTTCTGTCCCTATTCCATGCTTTCCGCCCATATTGTCTGCTGTGGAAGCCCTGGAGGCCCAGCTGTGTCTACTGTTTTACTTTCCACAGTGCCTAATAGAGGGCCTTGGGTAGCTGGAAAAGAGCCCATGGATGTTTCTGAGCACACTGTCGATGGGCCCTGATGGACCCTGTGTAGGGGCACTAGGCTGTCATTTGACCTGTGTTGTCTGTGCTTGTGGGAGGAGATGCCTCTGAATTCTACCTGGCACTAGCACAACTAGACGACCTGGCGACCCCTTCAGAAAGTAGCCCTTCCCGGGGGGACAGAAAGAGGGAAGGCTGAATAAAAACACTCGGTACTCCAAGGTGAGGCTGAGCTGAAGTCTCATTCACAGCTTGTCACGGGCTCCATGCCCCACCCAGGGTGGAAGTCTTTCAGAGGACAGCTCAAACGGAGAAGAAATACTTCCGTGGGGATGAAGACTTGCTCGCCTTACAGTGGTTTCCAGTGAACAGCCTGGGCCTTTGAGGGATGTCCCCTAGAAATCACAGCCTAAGTCCCTCATGGTTAGTCATTATTTCTGCCGTGGAAATAAGTTGGAACCCCCAGCCTAGAGCTTGAGAGGACTCAGAATGAGTTCATAGAAACTTGGCATCCAGCTAGTGTGAAATGAAATCTGGACTGCTTCTTTTTATCTCTTCCCCAGTGTTTTTTTTTTTTGTTTGTTTGTTTGTTTTTGTTTGTTTTTTTTTTTAGCTTTGTGTCTGGTATCTGATAACTCACAGAGTTGAGGGAGGGGGGCCGTCAGGAGGAACGGGAGTTCTGTGGTTCTGTCCTGACCAGCTGGGCTGTGGGTGAAGCCACTTAATGGTGGTCAGTGTGTCAGTTTTCTCATCTGTAAGTACAGAGTAGTCACTCTGCCCTTAGCTTTTAGAATTAGGGGCTTTCTTATTTCTGGTGAAATAAACACATGCTCTGTATAAATACAAAATAACACCTCTCTAACTAAAGCAGATGGTTTGCTGTTTGATCCTAATGCTAACATGGCTCCTCTTGCTGTGGGATGTGCTTTCTCAGGCCAGCAAGGCCAGGGCCCAAAACTTCCACAGGCTCCTCCTTGTCCTCTAGGGGGCCCATGATTTAAGCAGCAGCATTGTCCTTAGCTCAGAGTTGTGAGAGGCCTGGGTCCCCTCCGAATTTGAAGGTGATAAATTAAAGGGACCCTAGGAGAGAGCATGGAAAGCCCTGGTGAATTGCATTCGGTGCAGAAGTGGGGCAGGGATGAAGGATGCAAACAGGAGGGTTCTGGAAACGTGAGCAGGTGCAGTGCGCATCACTGCCTCCTCGGAGGGCGGCAGGCACTGCCGAGTCTGAGAGCTTTTTGCAAGGCTGATCAGCTCCAGGTTGTATGCCAGCCGTGACAAATGGTGCCTGGCTGAACAAATGTTACATTTCCATGAATTAATAACCTAAAAAAAATAGAAGAAAACAGACACACCTGCCCTCTGTTGATGTATCTGAGTATCTCATTTTTGCTCCTCAATTTCCTAACTTCTTACAAAATACACTGGGTACATCCTGAAAATATTTAGAAATCACGGGCCAGCAGTAGATTACAAGGGTATCCCATTTTGATAGCATGAGTTCCTCCTTTCTTAGCAAGTGAGGCTAAGTAATGGCAGTGCAGGGAAAATGACACTCGGCCTGGGCCTTTACTCCTGCCCTAGCTTACTCACTGTTGCTTTAGGCACTGGCATCAACCTGACCAAACCTCAGTTTCCTCATCTGCAAAGTGCAGATTATAATACACAGTGTTCTTAGAATTTAAAGCATTGGGATAATGATACCCAAGTGGGCACACTCTTCCTATGAAAAATTAAGCTCACTGCTTAGCCGAGTATGTTTAATAAATGCTAGCTAAATCCTAATGTTGAATATCTTCCCAAAGATACCAATACCGAACAGCTGGGTCTTTATTTAGTACTACTGACCCAGTGCGCGAAATTCATGCACATTAAAAGGGAATTAATTAGAGGAAATATTTTAATATTGCTACTTGCCCTTTCTCTATAATAGAAGTGTCAGAGATAAAAGAAAATTAGTAAAATGTATATGAAAATCTTCCTCCTGTCAGAGTTTGGGCATGCCACAGGAACCAGAGTCAAGTCCCCGCCCACCCACATGCGCCTTGAAATCACGCGAGATGCAGACCTGGCCGGCCCCACCACCATTGGGCTAGATCCGGACCCAGCTGGCCCCAGCCCCGTCAAGCCCTGCTGTGTGGGGGGGCACGGCCTCAGGTCGCCTGGCCCAGTGCCAAGGCGGAGGGTGCGGCCTGAGGTCCCCCGTCAAGCCCTGCCTGGCGGGGGATGCGGCCTGAGGTCTCCCAGCCTGGCGCCGGGGCAGGGGCACAGCTTGAGGTCCCCTGTCAAGCCTCACCAGGGGGGTGAGGGGGTCCCTGCTGATTGCTCCTTAAGGCTCGTTACAGGAACTTGGCCTCTGCTGTGGGCGCAGACATTTTTGTTATGGCGTGAAGGTCAATTTGCATATTCCCTCTTTATTAGATAAGGTTATGTACACTGTTCACCATCAGTGGATGCTAGGGAAGGATTTGATTATCTGCTTTTATTATAGTCTTTAACTCTTTGTCATTTAAAAGTCTAACCCTCCCTTGTCATTCATAAGTCAAACTCAGAGAGAACCTGGGGCATGGTGGAGTCCATCTCTGAGCCTGATCATGAAGCATCCCTTTTGTTCTTCTCTGCTGAGGCATCCATGTGTTATGCCCCATAAAATGTAAAGGGGCTGGTGCTTTTTTTAAAAAAAGAAAGAAAGAAAGAAAGAAAGAAAGAAACAAACAAACATTTTTATTGATTTAAGAGAGGAAGGGAGAGGGAGAGAGATAGAAACATCAGTAATGAGAGAGAATCATTGATCGGCTGCCTCCTGCATGTCCCACACTGGGTATTTAACCTGCAACCTGGGAATTGAACCGTGACCTCCTGGTTCATAGGTGGACGCTCAACCACTGAGCCATGCCGGCTGGGCAAGGGCTGGTGCTTTTGATGAAAAATGTTTTCCTATTAAGAATTTAACTTGAATTATGTTGCTCTAGGTTGTAAATCTCAGATCATCGACACCAGAATTTGTAAGATATGATTCTGTTCCTAAATTTTAAGCTTAAGAAGCCTGATAAGAATGGAATTGAACACAGCATTAATCTGCTTCTTCTCAATGTTGTATATTTGCATTTCTTAAGCTTGAGAATTACCTTTGCCTTTTTCTAAACGTTATTTCAGGATAGAAGTTAACCTGATATATAAATTTTCCCCTAGCCCTACTAAAACCCCAAAACAGTGCACTTTTCTATGTCACCAATATAATAATCTATAATAATAAAAACGTACTATTCAAATTGACCGAACGGCCGAACAGCCAAACAATAGACTGACTGTATGGACGACCTTCCAGATGAACTGGGGCTGCGAGGGCTGAGGCAGCTGGGGCTGTGAGGGCCAAGTCCCTTACATGAATTTCATGCATTGGGCCTCTAGTACATAGATAAGTATGAATAAAATTACTTTAAAAAAACAGGTGATAACTAAAACCTCTGAGCCAGCAATCATCAGGATACAGTTCATTTCTCCAAAAGACTCATTGAGGAATCTGGAGGTTTATATAAACCACATCAGCACCAGGACCTTCTCTTTCTTGCGTAGACTCACCTGGCCACCATTTCTTTCTCCTTATGGGAGGCATACCCGCTACTGCTAAGGGGCTTCAGTGGGGATGACAGGAAGTAGAGGCGGTGATTGGTGAAGTACTGGTCAACCAGCGGGAGGAGCACCTGGAAAACCCACCAGAAGATAACTTTTAGGAAGCCAGCCAAAGCCCTTCCTTTGGTTCCTTTGACAAAGTTCATGCTCAGTGAGCAAAGGCCTCTGACCGGTGGCCTTCTAACACATTTTCCTCTTCTATGCTTGAACCCAGCGGTCCTGGTGTGTATGAAAGGATAAGGCCACCAATGAGCACAGTCCCGAGTCAACATTGTCAGGGGTGTCCTGTGGGTCACCTGCACTGAGACATGACTTCCTGGGCATGGCATCCAACAGGTACCTGGTCCAGCAATAGTAGCCTGGCACATTCTATCACTGCTTCTCAGAACATGGCTGACCCAAGGCCGCCCATGCAGTCAGTCCTCTGAATAGGGCTGTCTGGCAGAGACTGCTTACTGGCACCCAGATTCATCCCCCCGTATTTCTCTTAGCAATAGAAACCCCCGTGTTTTAGCTGGGCACGAGGTCACCAAACTGGAGAATGCACTATCCAGTCTCCCCTCTAGCTAGGTGAGGCTCAAGTGACTAAGTGCTAGCCATTGGGATAGAGCTTTTTAAAAAAGTAGCAGCTTGTCCTCCCCTCTCCCTTCCCCCTTTCCCACAGATGTGGTACAGGTGAGCCAGTTAGGACCACACAGACACAGACCCCACCATAGGAGACGGTGGGGCATCAGAGAAGAGCCTGAGACCCTGGGTGATGTGTGGAGCAGAGCGGGCTGCCTGCCTCCTCGGACCACCTTCCTACCTCGGGAATGTTCCACAGGAGAGAAACATGAGAAATGTCTGTCTCATCGAAGCCATTGGAGTTTTGGATACCTTTGTGGGGTCGGCTTAACTTGTACCCTAAACAGTATGGATCCTAAGAAGAAAGTAATTAGGTAAGCACAGAGCGTCACTTACTTTGGCAAAGAATTTGATCTCCTGGTCATGGGGAGACCTTTCAGTTTTCCCACTGATGACAATGGCTTCTACAAAGACACAAGTAACACAAAGTTGGTCAGAGTTAAAAAACCAGAACCAGTCACAGCGTTTTAGAAACAGAGCAGCTCTTCTCAAGGCCACGAACAGGCCATTTGACAAAGTATCTTTTATTTTACAAAGGACTTGACAGTTGTGCTGGTTAGTTACTTCCTGTGTCAGTTCTCTAAGCTGTTTCACTATCCTTTTCTCCACTTATTTTTTTTTAAATTAAAAATAATTATTTTCCCTTTCTCCACTTTATTGATGAGAAAGGAACTTCAGAGAGGGTAAGTCATATGCTCATGGTCTCAAAGCAAAACAAAGGGAAAGTTAAAATAGGACAAGTTATATGAAAAAAATGACAAGTAGTTCCATCAAACCCAACATGGAAACCAAGCATGAAACTGATTTTTTAAAGTTAGGTGGAGTGGGGGAGGGATTTCTGCCACTGTTTCCTCCCCAGAACCATATGCCTAAATGAATCATGAACAGCTACAGTATGAGGGCCTCATTCCTGGATAAAGAAATATCAAATTCTTTGATATTATGAGATATTATGAGGAGTATACATGTTTGTGACATATTGCAAAGATACTTACCCAAATGGGCAATAAACTCTTGAGCAGAATCAACATATTTCAGGATCTTCTTCAAAAATTTATAGGCAAACCTCTTTTCCATGGAGGAGGCATCCAGCTCCATATCCTTCATACCTCTAAGGTTGGAAGTGGGTAAACCCCAGGAAGCAACAGAGATAACTACGTGACTTTGGTGCATCAGCAATCCTACCTGCATTGACTTTATTTTCCAAATGCGAATCCTTATTCTGGCTCAGTGACTTGACTCATTTGACTAATTTCCCTTTGTATTTGGAACTGCTTCTCTGAGCATGCAACACCTATACTACAATAATTTCTGAAAAGATTTTTTCAAAAATATCTTTATTATTTATTCAACAGATAGTGAGCTGAGAATAAGTCAGAGAAGCAAGCAAGAACCCTTGCCTTCTTGGAACTTACATGCTAGCTTTAGATAGACAAAAAATATAGAAAACAAGATATAAATTATATGGAATGATTGAAGTTTATAAGTTTTGTGGAAAAAAGAAAAGAAAAATTAAAGAAGGATGAAGGGGCCCGAGAGTGTCAGAAGTGGGGGAGAGCGGATTGTAGTGTTAATCAGAATAATCAGTGCTGCTCTCATGGGGTGCAGGATATCGGAGTAAAGGCTTGAGGGAGGTGAGAGAATGTGCTCATGGACATCTGGGGAAAGAGCTTTGCATTATAGGGAGCAGAGATGCAAAGGTCCTGAGGTGGGAGCATGCATGCTGAGTTGAAGGCATATGTCAGAGGGCAGTGTGGATGGCATGGAAGTGAGCAGGTGATCAGGAGGGTGTAGGTCGGCAGGGAACTAAATCATTAGGACTCTGTGCACCATCCTTCGAATTTTGCTTTTGCTCCGAGATGGGAGGCTATTGAAAGCTTTGACTAGAGGAATGACATGATATGACTTACACTGTAACAGAGTTACTCTAGTTGCTAGGTTTAAAGTTGACTGTGGGGACTAGGGTTGAATCAGGGAGCCCAGGTAGGAGGCTCTTTCAGCAATCATGATGACAGCATGGAGGTGGTGAGAAGTGATCAGATATTAGGTATCTTACAGGTAGAACCATCAGAATTTCCTGAAGGATTGGATGTGTGTTGGGAGAAAAAGAGAAGAGCCAAGGTTTCTGGCTTGAGCAAGAGAAGAAGGGACTGCCACTGAGGGAGGGGAAGCTGAGGTTGGAGTAGGTCTGAGCTGTGAGTAGCAGAAATCGGGAGTTCTTGGTGGTGACAGGGACCTCACTTCCTCATCTATATGTCTAAGTGCCCACCACAGGCTCTAACCCATGGTAAATGGCCACTAGAACATGTTTCCCCAATTCAATTATCTTTGTTCTTTTTCCATTTCCTTGATTTTCTTATTAGTTATAATAAAGAAGAACTTTTCATTTCTGTGAGCAAGTGATTTATCAGCAAATCACAGTACGCATTCTTGGTGTTAAGATCAGGATTAAAATGACGATGGGATCCTTTCTCACATGACTCCCTGGAGGCTGTCTCCCATGGCCTGACCTTTCCTGCTTGACAATATGGCAAATACGTTTAGTTATTTTTTTATGTGAGATATAACCGAAATATTTGTATAGGCTTTTCATTGGTTTTCTGCTATTCAGTAGCAAAATTCTGTAGGAAATGAAAAGAAATAGCAGCTGGCTCAGCAAACATTTCTTTTAGGAGGAATGGCTCTATCAGATAGGAACACTGGCTTGCTTTTCACGCCACAAAGTGCTCAGTACACAGGTCCCCGTGCAGCGCAGCCACCACTGGCCTTTGACCAGCGGGAAAACAGGTTCTACTTTTAAGACGTAAGCAGCCAAGACCATTCTCGTATAAAACATTCACCATAATTCTGACAAACCTAAGTTTGAGATAAAACGTCACTGATGCTTACTATTATCGTTATGTAACTTAATTAAATAGTATATAAAACAACAAAATAAAAGTGTCAAGAGAACTGTTGATTCTATGAGAACTAAACTGCATATTTTGCAAAGACCTGCAATTGCAACCAAATACATATATGTACGTATATATTTTTTAATCCTCACCTGAGGATCTGCTTTTTGATTTTAGAGAGAGAGAGAGAGAGAGAGAGAGAGGAAAAGGCAGGGAGAAGAAGAAAGATAGGAAGAGGAGGAGGGGGAGGAGAAGGAGGGGAGAGAGAGAGAGAGAGAGAGAGAGAGAGAGAGAGAGAGAGAGACTGATTGGTTGCCTCCCATATGCACACTGACCAAGGATAGAACCCACAACCTTTTGGTGTACAGGATGATACTCTAACCAACTGAGCCACCCAGCCAGGGCCAAATACATAGTTTTTAAAGTAGGTATGGGTGAGAAAACTGTAAAAGATAGGGGAAGGAAATAAAAAACAAAACCAAAACACCTAGAAGAATACTGCACTTCCATTGTTTAGCATGTGCCATACGTCTCGCTGCTTTAAAGAAAAGCCACAATTGCAAAGCTCTGAGGATGCATGATGGATGTGGTTTATTATTGCAATCAATGGGGCAGCATACGCAGAAAGGCCTGGCCTAGGGCCCAAGACTTGTGAACGACTGCATATTTACATGTTTTAAGTTACAATAAAATGTTTACAGTGTGTATGTATAATTTGTCATGACTCTGCTGTAAATGATTTTTTTCTATTTTATTAAAAATTTTTTCCATTACTATTTACATTCAATATATTTTGCATTCATTTCAGGTGTATCACATAGTGCTTAGAGAGTCATATACAAAGTGTTCCCCCTGATATTTCCAGTACCCACCTGGCCGCATAGATAGTTATTCCAATACTAGAGGCCCGGTGCATGAAATTTGTGCATGGGGAGGGGGCAGGGGTGTCCCTCAGCCCAGCCTGCACCCTCTCCAATCTGGGACCCCTCGGACATCCCTCTCACAATCCGCGACTGCTGGCTCCTAACCACTCACCTGCCTGCCTGCCTGATTGCCCCTAACCACTCTGCCTGCCAGCCTGATAGCCCCCTAACTGCTCCCCTCCTGGCCTGATTGATGCCTAACTGCTCCCCTGCCAGCATCATCATCCCCAACTGCCCTCCCCTGCCAGCCTGATCACCCCCAACTGCCTTTCCCTGCAGGGCTGAGGGGACTGGGGGACTGAGGCTGGATGAGGCTGGATGCTGCAGGGACTGGGTGAGGTGGGGCTGAGGGGACTGGGTGACTCTGGCTGGATGAGGTGGGCCTGAAGGGACTGGGGGACTGAGGCTGGATGAGGCGGGGCTGAGGGGACTGGGGGACTGAGGCTGGATGAGGCTGGATGCTGTAGGGACTGGGTGAGGTGGGGCTGAGGGGACTGGGGGACTCTGGCTGGATGAGGCAGGGCTGAGGGGACTGGGGGACTGAGTCTGGATGAGGCAGGGCTGAGGGGACTGGGGCACTGAGGCTGGATGAGGCGGGGCTGAGGGGACTGGGTGCCACCAACTTGTGGCTGTGGGCACCGCCATCTTGTGAGGGCATGGCAGTCAATTAGCATATCACCTCTTTATTGGCTGTGGGCACTGCCATCTTGTGAGGGTGTGATGGTCAATTAGCATATTCCCTACTTATTAGATAGGATCATTGACTACATCCCCTATGCTGCACTTTAGGTCCCTGTGACTATTTTGTAACTAACAATTTGTACTTCTCAATCCCTTCACCCTTTTCACCCAGTTCCCCAAACCCCTCTCCTCTGGCTACTTTCAGTCTGTTCTTTGTGTATATGAGCCTGTTTCTGTTTTGCTTGTTAGTTTATATTGTTCTGTAACTGATTTTTAAAATTAATATTGGTTGGTCCTGTTTATATCAGGAAAGAGGGCTTCATCCTGCAAAATAAATTTTTTTTCTTTTTTCAAAAGACACCCACTATCCTTGCTCTGACCCATTCTGTAGGCAGGTAATTAAATACTCGGAGAGGGTGACCACACCTCCAAGCCCGCCCAGCTGCACTAACATCACCTGGAAGATGACTTACCTAGAAACCACGATGCCATTCACTTGGAGGAATTTAAACAGGTCCTGTGCCTTCTCTCGGTCCCTAGACTTCTCCTTGGCAGTCAAGGTGTCATATGGAACCAAAAGAGGGTGACTGCCACCACCTGGGTTGGTAAAGTGAGAGATGACAGCATATTTGGCTCTTCCTTTGCACTTCTGGGGAAGCACAAGTGCCCCCCAGCTCACCTTCGGGGGGCCGTTGGGAACCAGGCTCACCTTTGCTCTCCAGCTCCAGCTTCTTCTTCTTGGCCCAGATGTTGTGATAGTTCTCAGCTATAACCTCCACCATCCCCTGTGACCCACCAGACAGAGGACGGTCAGAGAGAAAGCAAGAAAATGGGCTCCTGCCTGCCAGGCTTTTCAGGCAGCCTTGAGGGCAGAGCTCTACCAAATGCTAATGGTACATTAGTCTGTGCTTCGGCACCTCATTAGTTTTATATTTTCCCATACAACAGAAAACAGTTCCGGATTCTGCCTTTTCCTTATAACTTATTATCCTGGTGGTTTGATGCATTCACGAGAGACACACATTTCCATTTGGAAGTGTATTTTGGTGGCACTTGATCTGCCATAGGACCTGAGATTTGAGAGCTGGAAGTGCGGGTGAAGGAAAAGTCTAGAATCCCTGAAAGCCTTTAGCTTAGCAAACTAAAAATAGTCATGTCTTGGGGAAGACTACTGCAAATTAGATTTCCCAGATAGAATTCTCTCTATAAGGTTCATGAAACAGTGACCTCAAATGTGCACTTTGGAAAAAAACTTTCTCTTAAGCCAAAGGGTTGGTCTGAGGGAGCAATGGCCCCTGGCTGGGGCTGGTCACGCCTGGCAGTGTGTGCAGGAGGGCAGGACTGGGAGGAGGCAGCTTAAGGCCCTTAATTTCATCTTCTTGGTGTATGTGCCTAAGTCCTACTCGATTGCCTGTCTGCACCTTCTGGGAACTCAAGTGAATCTGCTATGGGATATGCAAGTGTCCTCATGGTTGGGGGGACCTATTGGGACCAGGAAAGCACCCCCACCCAGGGGTCTTTGCACAGATTTTTGCCTAGCTGTTATCAGTTCTGTTGTGGGTTTTGAAACAGCAATGTTTGTTCTTCCTTTTTTTTTGAGTGATTACCTGTTAGGATGTCCCTGGTCGAAGTACATTGGTTGCTTACTTCTGCTGAGCCCTTCCCTGTGGCCTCTGCCCAATGTGCTCCCTTTCAGGGTTTATATTTTAGTGGTGAGATGTTCTAGGCATTTTTCCCTTCTTCTTATTCTTTAAAACACAACAACCTCTTGGGAGGGCAATATATTCTGCACTTGGGGGCTTTAGGAAGCAAGCTGTGCTGTCCTGGAGGCAGCGACACTGACCTGCAGCTCCCTGGAGAGCGCCACGTTGCAGAGGTCCAGCGGGGCAGGGCTGTAGCTATTGCCCTAGGGAAACAGGCAGAATGACTGGGGTTGCCATTATTCTCCTTATTCTCACCAGCATCCCAACAGCAGCCGCCAGAGATGGATCCCAGAGACCCCCCCCCCAGGTCTCCCTATGGGTGGTCCTGGCCTGGGAACCCCCCAGGAGGGCTTTCCAAGGTGGGCCCAGTGGTGTCCGTCATACCTGGCTGGCCTGGGACACGCTTCGAAGCTTCTCATTTTCCCGTTGTTGAACTAGGGCTTCTGCTTCTTTGGTCCTCTCCACAGTCCAGCCCACAGCCAGCATGGTTTTCAGGGACTCTCTGGCTGGCCAGCGATAAATTTCCTTCTCCTGGAAGAAAATTGGAGCAGGAGAGCTTTGCAGGGCACGCCCAGCACTCTGCCTGGCCTGTCTCCCCATGGAAGTGGGTCCCACGATGGAGGGGGCGCTAACTGGTTCCAGGGTCCTCCCCCTAGTGCAGATTCCCTTTGTGGCACCCCACCCGAAGCATGTAGTTTTTCTGGTGTTTTTAAATATAAAACCTCACAGTCTCCTGCCCCAGACATCACCCACAGGCTGGCGATAAAGGAGCAAGAATAGAGAGTGACTTCTCCCATTCTAGTAGCTGGTTAAGAGGGGACTCGCCAGAACACATCTGCCAAAGCTCTCCTTGGAGCTTGGGAAACAGAGTTTCTGAGATTTAGAATTTTCTTCAAAGCTTCATAGGTGGTCAATATGCACACAAGGTATGCATGCCGCCCTTTATGTGTGACCCCAGGCCTAACGCATACTGAGAACCCTGTATGCTGAACCTCATTTCTTAGTTAAAAAATACCCAAGAGACCTGCGTATTTCCTTGGGGACTCTCTTCTCTACTCCTATTATCTTCCCTGATTATCTTCCATCACCCCTCTCCCCGCCTCAACAATCAAACAAAAGCCCTTCCTAGTTCAGCTGCAAGTGGCCTACAAATGCATTTGGCTCAGCCTCTAAGTGCTGAGCTGTGCTTCTGTCTCCAAAGGGCTCTCAGAGCCTAAGAACAGAGCGGGGGCTGGCCTGCAGGCGTCCTGGGTGGTGCCTGCTGGTGAGTCCCCGAGGAGTTGGCTGCGATTGAAAGTCTCTAAGGAGCTGAGGGTGAATGTGCCTGGACCTCCTCTGACAGCACAGTGTGACCTGAGGCCCGCTCCTTACCTTCTCCGTCAAGGTCTTGAAAGGCCTTATCAGTGGATGGGTCTTCACGTTCTCATCCAGGGAAATTCCATATTTCCACCCACTCTGACTCTGCAGAAAGGTTCTCACTTCAATATCCTTGGCACCCAAGGAGCCCCGCTATGTGACCCACATCCCAGCTTCTATCTTCACTGAACGAATGGAATAATGGAGGGTGACAGAGCTTGGAAATTGCCCCCGCAAAATGTCTAATGGATCCATTAAGGCTGTCAGGCTCTCTGCCCCTGACTGTTGAACTCTGCTCCTTCATTTCTTCTTGTTTTAGCTGCTGTCCCCTCCACTGACTTGCTTGTGTTTCAGGCTCACAACAGACAGAAGAGTTTAAGAAGACCCAAGAACAATGCTCTCTCAGTGTGCCACGTTCTCAGGCAGGGACAGAAGTCAAGGCTAAAGGCCTGTGAAGATGGGACCCGCTGGCCACTGCACCCCTGTCCGCCAACCCCGTAGCAAAACTGGAGCAATGCAGGGAATCACACAAGTTTAAGAATTTCAAGAGTCACTCAACAGACATTGTTTGCATGCCTACTACTGCAGGTACCGGACTCTATCCTAGGCACCATAGGCACAGAGGCAAGCACGAGACCCTGGCTTCTGTAACCTCACAGCTTAAAGACTCCTGGCTGCTTTTGCTCAGTCTCTGCCGCTGCCCACTTGTTAACGTGCATTTGTCTCAAGGTTCTGTCCCTTCTCACAGGCACACTCTCCCTGGGTGATCTGATCAAAGCCCACAGGACTCAGTATGTCCAGCCCAGATGTCTTTCCTAATTTCCAAACCTACTTAAGCTCTGCTTCCATGTTTCCACAGGTTCCTCCAACATGCCTGCACAGAACCTGCATTTTACATTTCTAAGTGGCTCCTCCTCTGGGGTTCCCTTGACCTCAGGGAATGGCACCAGCTGACACTCACTTTCTGAGCCAGAAATGTGAGAATCTTTCCTGACAGCCTCTCTTCCTCTGCATCTTCTCACACAGTTCCCCCTCCCATCTCCCATCAGGATTTTGGTTCAGGCCACCGCCAGCCATCACCTGGGTTACTGCACCAGGTTACTGACAGGCCCCCTGCCTCCAGTTCACCACCTCTCTGACCCATTTTCTACAGCACTGCTAGATGAGATCTATAAAATCACCCCCATCCGGTGATGTTAAAATTTTCTGCTTTAAAATTTTCTGGTTCCAAGCTGCCATCATGGCAAAATGCAAACACTTTCTGGCCTTTAACACTATAGCAAAGAACTCATTGACTGTCTGGACTCATCTCACCATTCTTCCCCTGCCCCACTCCATGTCCTGCCATATTGAACTAGGGTTCCCTAAAGCCACCACACTCTCTCTTGCTTCCCTAGATCTGTAACTGCTGCCCCTAGCTTGCAATACACTTGCTGCCCTGTGCCCAAACAACAACCTGTCCTTTATCACTTACTGTAGGTGTCACCAGCTTGAGGAAGTGTCCCGGGACCCCCATGACGGGATTAGGGACTCCTCCTGTGTGCTCTAACGCTGTGCTCATGCCCATCACAGCAGTGGACACCCTGTGCCACCATGGCTGATTTATTCTGTTTCTCCCACAATACTGTAGGGTTCTTTTATTTTTAATTAATTTATTTAAAATTTTTTTCAGTTATAGTTTACTGTCAGTGTTATTTTGTTTTGATTTCAGGTATACAGCATAGTGGTTAGGCAATTATATACTTTTCAAAGTAGTTCCTCTGATGTTTCCACCTGGCACCACACATTGTTATCGCAATATTATTGACTATATTCCCAATGCTCTACTTTACATCCATGACTATTTTGTAACTACTGATTTTTATTTATTAATCCCTTCACCTCTTTCACACAGTTTCCCAACCCCCCTCCCCGCTGACAGCCACCAGTCTGGTCTCTGTAAGACTGTAGAGTTCTTGAGGACCGGGAAAATATTCTTTTTCTTGTTAGATAATTGATGCCCATCTGGCAATGGTGGACAAATATGTTTCCTTGCAAATGTGAGGCTTACAGTCTAGTGAAGAGAGAGAGTAATCAAATACCATACCAGTGAATGTATAATTGATAACTGGCATAAATGTATAGCTGTTTAAGTATAACTATGTAAAGGGAAATACTATGATGGAAAAGAACAAGGTGCCAAGAGGGCTAATATCTGAGACATCTGGGAAGGAGGCATCCTAGGAATTCACATGTGGACGGGTATTTGCAGGATGAGCTGATGAATGGTGTGTGCATGTGTCTGAGTGCAGATGGGCACCTGGCTCAGATCGAGGAGGGTTTCAGGCACGTATGGGTACATGTGCGCACATGTGGATGCATGTGTGTGGTATGTGTGCATGTGTGTTTGTGTCTGTGTGTGGTGGGCAGTGGGTAGAAAGAAGGGGATGTGGCTGGAGGGCAGAGGGTGAAAGGAGAGGTGATGCTAGAGATGGTATTAGAGGCCAGATTAGGCTGTACCTATCAGGCCACATTAAAGATTTTGACCTTTATATTAAAAATAGTTAGAAGCTGTTAAGGAATGTTAGCAAGGAGAAGGGGCTGTGATGGAGAACAGTGGTAGGATATGACCGGATCTGCACACTGAAGCTGTCACTTGCCTGCAGTGTGCAGGGCAGGCTGGGAAAATGCTTGAGGGGAGACTAGTTAGGAGATCATCACAACCGTCTGGGCAAAAGAGGATGACAGCTCAGACTACAGCCCAGTCCTGGGGTGCGGCCAAGAGACCGATTGGCACTGAGGAGAGACTAAGGAGGTAAATCCACATGGCTTACTGATGGATGGGCCGTGGCCATGGACTGATGGGGGGCCGCATTTCCCTCTTCCACAAGCTGGCCCAATGGCATATGCAACGAGTGCTGAGAAAATACAGATGCTCTAGAGCAAGGGTCAGCCAGCTACAGCCCTTGGGCCAAGTCTGGCCGACCATCTGTTCCATAAACACAGTTTTACTGGGCCCAGGCATGTGCCTTCATCTATGCAACATCTGTGGCTGCTTCTGTGCTATAAAGGCAGAGATGAGCAGTTGCAACGGAGACTCTCTGGCCACAAAGCCTAAAATGCCCACTATCTGGCCTTTTACAGAATAGTTTAGCCAACCCCTGCTCTCAAACCATGAGGTATTGGCCCATTCTACAATTACAATGATTGTTGTGATCATTGGCCCCCAACAGGGACGATGGAAGAATAGAAGCTGAGCCCAGACCACCCCAAGGCTGAGCCAGTGGTGTAAGGTGTCCCTCTCCAGGGCACGTGGCATGGAGGTGGTTTCTTTGGCCCCACTGTGGGCTTGCTCCTCGGCTCCACGCTGCAGCTGCAGCTGAGCAATGGCCCCAACCCTTAGCCGGCCGTCCCCAGGAATCCTGGACGTCTTTGGCACATTCCTCCCACTCTCCTGCCAGCATTAAAGGGCTGACAGAGCAATTATACGCATTAAGCAGGCTGACCTCATGTGGTGAGGAATTTTAAACACCAGATGGACAGGCTTATTAATAAGGGAGAGTCTGGGACTTATGCTGCCGCCTGCCATGGGAAGATGTGTGTCCCCTCCTAGAATAAAATCCAGCCTCTTGGCAAAATGCAGGGGTAAAGCTTTTAATTTTATTTTCCCTTTTCCAAAAAAGAAAAAAAATTTCAAAGAAAATGTAATAAAAGCCTCCCATCCTGTATTAAGCATTTAGGTCAAACACATGCGAGCACGTGCTTAGGTGCAAACTCCAGGGAATGCGATGTTGAGGAAGAAGCGAACACTCACAGAATCGATAATCTTCTTGAGAAAAATACTGAAAGCAGCACCTCCAGCTTCTTCCGCTTATTTCTCTGACCTCCATCAATCCTGGGAGAGTGCTGCTCAGAAATAATGAATGCTCTCGGCCTGGTCAGCCTGTCACTTAGACACGTCAGGCAGATTTCCAGCATTGGACCCTCTAATGTTCTTGGGCTGTTTTTCCCTCTGACAAATGTCAGCTGGAGGATAATCCCTACCTTGTCACAGGCCCATTTATCATGTGAATGCTCAGCATACTTGGTGACGATGTATTCCAATTTTTCAGGCAAGGAGAAACTGAAATGAGAAGGAAAATAATCAAATTACAACCTCGCCAAGTACCTCAGCCACGTGTGCTAAAAAGCTGGCCAGAACCAACAATTAGCCATCGAAGTTGGATTTGATCAATCAGCTAACCCAAAGCCAAAGCTGGACCCCAGGTACATGGAACTTTCTGAGCAGAAGGCGTGGCTGACCTGGCTCAGTTAGACACACCCAGGTCCAATCAGGGGACCACTCTGCAGGAGGGTGTGCTGTGTAGGTGGCCTCCCTCCAGCTGTTCTGGGTTCTTTTGGCTCCTGAAGAACCACTTTGGCTCCTGGGCCAGACCTGTCTAGGTTACACGGCGAGAACCCCTTCATCCAAAGACACTGGCCTGTCATCTTGTGGCTGCAATCTGGGAGTGGCAGGAATGGTGGCTAGAGGACCAAATGTTATAAAAAACTGGATGTCTACCTTTTTGGGTTCAGTGACTCACCTTTAAATACTAGAATTTTGGAAGTACACTAGACACCTGTTGTTTCCATTAGTTTAGCAGTTTTTGTCCCTTCTGTTGGCCACAGCACCTCCCTTTTCCTGTAAGGAACAAATCCTACATTGCATGCCATCTTATGTGAACTGAGGTGGGAGCCTGACTGGGCCATTCAGACTCACTCTCCCAGGAATTTGAATCTTGAGTCAGGTGAGACCAGGGCAGCACACTCTTCAAGGGGGCTCATCCAATGGGGATGCCTGAAGACTGCCCACTTGGCCACTCTGTCCTGGTGTCTGTTCCTGCTGAGGCTGGTTAGCCAGCCTTTCACTAGGTTCTGATACGGACCCCTGATCCTTGCAATAAGGCCCCTTTCTGCTCACATTAGCCAGAGTTAGTCTGTATTACGCACATCACTTGAAGAACCACACTGATGTCAAGGTATATGCAAAGAAACCAGAACTCTCAAGTTAACATGGAACCACTCATCAGTAGCACACAAATTGCTGGAGTATAGCATTGTCTCATAATGTTTATAAAAGCATCACATTATTACACCATTTGTCATCTATCAGCACACTTATATTTTCATTGAGTGAAGGTATCCAAAGTCAATACCTGCCTTCTCTTTGGCCCCAGCTCGATGGCTTACCATGCCTCTTATCTCTCCCTTATAGCAGATTCAATTCTGTTTCTCACCATCCATTCAGCTCAAGGCTCCATCTGATGGACTGTGTACTAATTGTTAACATATAACAGTTTTATATGTTATCAAAGCTGACAGCCTCAGGGAAGAGCTCAGGCTGTGGCTCTCATTTGAGAACTACTGCCACAAACCACAAGTCCGAGGGACCATATAGGATGTCTTACTTTCCCTGCTCACTCTAAAGCCCGTTTGGAGCTCTTCTCTTAGAATGTACCTGGAGATGCCCCACGACACATAATCATAACTGGGGTGGACCCACCACCAGCCAAAATTGAGCATATGTTTCATCCATGGCCTAATCATCACCCAGGAGTGATGCTGGAGAATCAGAGGGAGGAATTAAAGGTGCTGTTGTAGGATTGTTTCCAAGTTTCAGCATCCCCTGGAACGGGGAGAGCAGGGCCAGTCTATCAGGTAAGGACCCCATGCTGTTCTGCCATCACACCCGAGCCTTGTCAGGGCTCAGCCCAGTGCTACTTACAGAGCTGTTTTGATGTATGATGCAATTAGAACTATACAGGCCTAATTTAAAAAAAAAAACATTTTGCCAAAAAACCTCATCAATAAATTAATTGCCTCGTTTGTCAGGGTGGTTCTGCAATGTCTCAGATGACATTTATTGTGGAGAGCATCCATCTCATAATAAATAAACCAACCCCACCCTCTAAAACAAAAGTGTAGCATATAATCATACAGTATGAAATCAGATATGGATGGATTAATCCTTCAGGAATCGAGGACAAGATCCAGTGCCTGATATGACTTGTTGGGTCAAGAGAAATGACAAAGTGTTGGCAGGAGGAGAGAAAAAGACTCTTAAGTTTCTTGCCACCTTCTGAAAGAGAAACACTGGCCACTGGGCAAAATATAAGACCAGCTTAGAGGTGATCTGGACTCACTTCATGGTGTTGATTGGTTTGGGGTCAAAGTTGCCGTCTGCATCCACTGAGATCTGCTTCTCCAATGGGGCTGAGATCCTGGTGTCTAAGGAATCTGGTGGCAAGGCCCCGGCGATAGCACTGAGACAAGGCAGGGCCATTCGGAAAAGATCTGGGTCATACTTCTGTGAGGAAAACCAAAGAGCGTGTTGGTACAGAAACCAGAACCATGGCCACCAGGTGGAAGCATTCCCCAGTTAGCTGAGAAAAGTACCATGCCCTCATTTGTCCAGGTCAACCAGCACGGGGAACAGGTAAGCCCTTTAACACACCTGGTGGAAACTAGGGGTCCTTAGAGGGTGCCATCACAGTCTGCAAAACCCCCCAGTCACCATTGGCTTCAAGTTGAAAAATGTTAAATCAAGATTTAAATCAGTGTCTCCTAGCCCTGGCCAGGTGGCTCAGTTGGTGTGATACCAAAAGGTTGTGGGTTTGATTTCTGGTCAAGGCACATACCTAGGCTTCAATCCTTGGTTGAGGTGCCCGCAGGAGGCAACCAATTGATGCTTCTTTCTCATATCAATGTCTCTCTCTCTCTCTCCTCTTCCTCTCTTAAAAACAAAAACATACCCTTGGGTGAGGATTTTTTTTTTTAAAAAGCTGTATCTCATAAATAGTTAATTTCAAAAAAGAGTTAAACAGGTTCTCGCTAGGCCAGAAATGTCTATAAACCTGCTTGCCGTAGAGGCGTATAGTAACTGACCCAACCTGTAGCTGGAGAGGGCATAAGAAGCTGTGCTAGGCTCCTCAGTAGCTGATGTGGGCCATGTGTTGATATCACCAGCAGACTGCTCAAAGCACAGCCATTCTCTCTTGAACTGGCAAGGGAGGAATTCCAGTCAAATAACATGGGGTAGGGACAGCTTTGGCTCTGCTTACACAAACCAAAGGACTATAGGAGTGAAGACAGCATAAGTGCAGGTGAACACCTACACACACGTTCCAGATTTCTGTAAGAAAGCCAGACCTAATCATGTTCTACCTCTAAAGCTGATGTTCAGGGGTCCTCAAACTTTTTAAACAGGGGGCCAGTTCACTGTCCCTCAGACTGTTGGAGGGCCGGACTATAGTTTTTTAAAAAAAACTATGAACAAATTCCTATGCGCACTGCGGGCCCGGGACGAGTCGGCTGCTAAGCAGGACAGGCAGCGGCACCCGGCGGGCCAGATAAATGTCCTCGGCGGGCCGCATGTGGCCCGCGGGCTGTAGTTTGAGGACCCCTGCTTTAAATAAACTGGCTTAGAGGGCGTGGGAAGTCTGGGTGGCAGCTGTATTTCCATCAGGCAGTGTGGGAGGCTCTGGGTTCAGAGGCACTCAATTCTCCTCCTTAAACGAGTGGTTCTGAATAACCTCCCTCACTGTGGATTAAGTCTCCTAGAATCCCACATCCCGACTTGAGCAGATGTCACGACTTCTCCTCTGGCTGGACCTGGCGAAGACCAGCTAACAGGGGCCCCACCTCCGGGAAGGAGTGGCAGTGGGCTCAGTCACGGAGACTGAGGCCAAGAGTGTTTTTGTGATTCACTCTGGTAGTCGCTCTTCCCTGTACTAGCTTTGTGTGTCTGGCAAGTTATTCAATTGCTCTGAGACTTTTCCTCACCTGTAAAAGGAGGGTTAGAGCAGTTCCCATTTTAGGGGCTGAGGGTAAGGATGAGTGTCACACACTTGGGAAGTACTTGGCGCAGTGCCTAGCACAGGGTAAAGCCGAAGAGCGATTAGCCCATTAGCCATTATAATCTGTAGTAGCTGGGGGTGGCTGAGGGCCTCCCTCTCTGTTCGAGAAGCACTGCCATTTACCTTGTGGGAGAGGGAGTCAAAAATCCCCCAGAAGAGCTTCTCTGTGAGGTGCAGCTCCTCCTCCACGGCGAGGCCATAGCTGCCCCATCCCGAGGGCAGGCAGTAATACTTCCAGCACTGCTCATAGTGGCTCGTCAGGAGCTGGCGGGTTCCAACAGGGCGGCACCAGTGGGGAGGGGCAGCGAAGATCCACAGGCATCAACAACATGCAGGGGAGAATAAAACAGCAAGCAGCCATCAGGAGAGCGAAACAAAAATGGAAACAGGTGGGCCATCTAGAAACAGGCCCTCAACCACCCCCGGGAATGGCCTGCTTTCCTGCCTAATGAGCTCCAGCCCAAACTGAACCCGCTTAATTAATTCATGTGCTTCCTAAGATGCCCCTAGCAGTTACTGAAAAATGGATCACTCTTTCCACTCCAAATGAGAAAATTCTACACTCTGAAAGTAGTCACCGTGTGTTGTTCCAGTCAGTCAGGAGTAGGAAGAATTTCTTATGAGACCTTTTCTTATGAATCGGGAAGGTGCTGGGTCATGCTGGTATGGGGAGGGGACTGTGAGTCTGAAGATTTTCTCTAGATTGATTACTGCCCATGACTTCCTTCTCTTTCACTCCCATCTGATGGCCCTCCGTGTAACAACAGTTTCACATTTGGCCAGCAGAGGGCAGAAGTACACTGCCAATGTTCCCATCTCAGCAGGTGGGATCCACATCCTCTAAGAGAGGAAAGGTGGGGGTTCGGAGTTGGGTGAAAAAGGTGAACGGATTAAGAAAACAAACAAACAAACCAACCAACCAAAATTCATAGACACAGACAACAGAAGGAAAGGGGGCTTGGGGAAGGTAGAAGAGGGTACAGGGAGTGTAAACAGTGACGGAAGGAGATTTGATTTGGGGTGGTGAACACAATACACAGATGATGTGTTATAGAATTGTACACCTGAAACCCACATAATATTATTGACCAATGTCACTCCAATACAGTCAATAAAAAATCCCTGATCTAAGAAGTAAAAGTGAGCTTACTGAGGACTATTTATAGGCTCCTCTGTGGGAGCCAGGATCTAGCTGACAGTCAGGCCTGCTGAGGAGGCAAGGCCAGCTTGAACTGTGAGAACCCTGGCTTTCAGCCATGGTGCTTTCTGAGATCAGAACGGGGCGGTTAGGGTTGGAGAGACAAATGAGCCCATAGAGGGCGGTGGAATCTCTGACAGTGAACAAGCTGCTCTCTGCTGGTGTGAAGAGAGAGGACTGAACTAAAGGCTCCTGGGAATTCTGCTTAATCTCAGTAAATGCTTCTTTAAATCCTCGCTTGGACTGTTTCTGAAAAAAGGAAAAAAAATTTGTTAAAATCACCAGGCAGAATATTTGGCTATGGCTGACACCTTTGAAAATGCTAATATTGCAGATGCCACAAAGGAAAAAGATTAAAAAAAACAACAACCCCGCCCTCTTGTGTGTGGAGTGATTCTGATGACCCCTGCCCCCCAGGCTCAGATGCTCACAGTGCTAGTGAGAAATTCAGGAATGAAAAAACAAAAAACAAACACAAAAAAACAAACAAAAAAAAAGAAAGAAAGAAAAGGAAAGACTCTGTGGCTTTCCTTTTCATCAGTAAAGAAAAAGAAGTAGAAAAAAAAGGGGGGTCTGTTATAAAATAAAACACACAAAATAGTATGGAAGAGAAAAGGGACATTTTAGTTGCTGTACTTAAATGAATAATCACAAGCCTTCAAAGGTTTTTGAGATTGAAAATATTCTGACAACCTAATTAGGGCAGGAAAGCACGAAATCCAAGTTGCCTCACTAACCTCTGCTAAATAATAAGAACTTGGTGGAAAGCCATCCCAGAAAATTGGAGCAGTTAATGAATCTGAAAGTCTCCTCCACCAGACACACTCAAGGAGGGGTTCATTTTGTAGGTTGCATCTTATTAGTTCTCAAAGGAGTGAAGCCCATTTAGCATGTATTTTGCTCCCAAATCGTGAGGACATCCTGTTCTATAAGGCAAGTTTCCTGTGCCATGGACTGTATTTCTCTCACAAGCACGAGGTTTACCTTAAGGGGCATTTTGCAGTATTCATTGAGCTGGGGCACATCAAAAACAAGGCGTCGCAGGAGCTGCTGTAACATGGAAGGCCTCAGGTGACTGCAGCAAGAAATAGGAAGAACAGGATAGGATAAAAAAATAAGAAAGTAAGAAAGAATATAAGAAACACTCAGCAATAACCATTTATTAGAACTAAGCCTCAAAACAATTAGCTCCTAAAAGACAAGATCTTGTAAAGCACAGCCCATGATAAAACACTTTAAAGAAATAATATAGGTAAATACAGAAAGAGAGACATGTGGCTAATAAATTGAGGTACCTAAGGTTCAATTCCAATCACCAGGTGAAAGGGTGTTCTAAGGTCTATGCACATTCAAAGTACAGCCACTGTAACAGAAAGAAGGGGCAGGTGCTTTTATTCTAAGGATCCCAAGTCCCCCAGAGTTCTGCAGAGGGAGAAGCTGGAGTTGACCAGCTGCATAGGTGGAATCTGAGGCCACCTACTGGTATGATCTGAAGGGAAGTTTAAGGGCCCCTGAGTTACTATCTGATCTTTGAAATTCTCATTACTGGAATAATTTCTTTGGGCTAAGTCTCCATCCTCAAAAACACTCCCTTAAACAGCAAAGGCACTAACTAATTAGAAAATGATTTATCCAATTATTGAAGAGTTTATGGCCTTGGCATTGGATGCAGGTGAATTCTGAGATAAAGGAGACATAAGCAACATTGATTTAGCCTTTATTTTCAGATTGCCAAACTTTTAAATCTTTTTTTAAGATTTAAAAAATTACTTTGCAATTATAATTGACATTCAATATTATAATAGTTTCAGGTGTATAACATAATGATTAGAGATTTATATAACTTATAAAGTGATCACCCTTAGTACCCATCTGGCACCATAATATTACCGACTATATCCCTATGCTATACTTTACATACCTGAAAGTCTTCTGTAACTGAAAATTTGTACTTCTTAATCCCTTCACATTTTCCACCCAACAACCATCAGTTTATTCTCTATATATATGAGTCTGTTTCTCTTTTGTTTGTTCATTCATTTTGTTTTTTTAGATTCCACATATAAGTGAAATCAATGGTATTTGTTTTTCTCTGTTTGACTTATTTCACTTAGTGTAAAACACTTTAGGCCCATCCATGTTGTCCCAAATTAGATGACCAAGGTTTTAAAAAATCTAGTGGAATCTCTGGATTCTCTTCAGAGAAAAGCATGTGTCCATAATACACACAATCTGACAGAGAAGGTCAGTTTGTGAACCCATGGGTTCCTTCCACAGATGCCTAAGAATCATGGGGGTAAAGTTAGTCATTTTGAGGGTAAAGAGCTAGAATGTTGGGAAAGAAAGTCTTGGAGGCATCTACAAGGAAGATCAACAGAAACAGAGAGGGGCAATAAAACTCATCTGTTTCATAACTTTTCCTAGAGCTGCTCTGTTGATAAAAAGCCCTGGAGTGAAAAGGGTAAGTCAAAATACACAGCCAGTCAACGGCCTTGTAGCTGACTCTGGTAATTATGATGTAAAATTCCTTAACTTTCACATTATTGTTTAAAGAAGTAGGAATATCACTTAAGATTGACCAACTTGAATGAAATCAAGGCATGAAATAAATCTCTAATCTATTAATTTCTGACTTATTAAAAATAAATAACTAGTTAAATTCAACCAGCTCATCACTGTATCTAGAGCTCACATGGGCCAAGAGGAGGAGTGTGGAAGCCCTTCTGAGTGTAGTAATAGGGCTGTTAGCTACATTTACAGTTTGATGTACAAGTCTAATTTCCCCAAGGTCTGATTCTTTAAAAGCATTGGCAGCTGATATCAGTCTCACCAACATGGTTTTAATACCAGGAAGTAGCTTATGCTGGGAGACAGGGCTCCTTGACACCTAAGACACCTGCTGAGCTGAGATCTAGCAAAGGCAGAGCAAGATCTGCAGCTGCTCCTGATGCAGTTACCAGCCAATTACAGAATCAACAGTGATAGGATTTCTAGTGTGTAAACTCATTATTTATTCCCTTGCCACCATTGAGAAGAAAAGAAGAGACCCATCTACACAAGTAACTGGGGCATTACTCTTCCTTTGGAAGTGGCAGAGTGGAAACCCCGGCACCCTACTGATTCCTAGAGGCATGTAAGTGCATCTACCCAGCTTTTTCTCTCTTTCAAGACCAAAAAATTCTATGAATATAATTCTCTGCCAGTTATAATAATCGGAATGAATGAAATAGTTTCAGAGTATAGGCCCTGATTTTTGTGGAGGAGCTCAGAGAGAAATCTCTTTTATGAGGCCTCAGGGGAGGCCCCTCCCTCCCGGTCTCGTCCCTCTCTCCATCCATCCTCTGCCCTCTATTCCACATCCCAGGCAAATAGTACTGAACAAGGACACAGCTGGTTCTCTGAAGTAGTTAAAGCCTGTAGGCCAGATGATAGAAAGACAGCAGATATAGCTTAATTTTAATAAAGCATTTAAATAGAAGAAATTTTGTCTATAATAATAAAAGCATCATATGCTAATTACACGGGACAGCTGAACAACCTTCCAGACGGGGCTGTGAGGGCTGAGCCCCTTGCACAAATTTCATACATCGGGCCTCTAGTATTTAAAATATAAGTGTGAGACTGCTTTTTAGTTTGATGTTCTAAAAGAACCAACTGACTGTTTTTTTCTAGGTGACCCTAGCCCCTCAATACATGGTCACCCCTTGTGTGATTAGGAAACAGCTTATTCAACAAGAATCAGGACCATACCCAGCTGGTCTGTGGGTCCCGACTCCAGGACAACCTAAAGCGGAGGTTCTCAACCTTGGCTGCATTATGGAATCACCTGGGAGCTTCAAAGGCTAGAGGCCTGGGTCCCATCCCTAAAGGTTGGATTTGGGGGGTGGAGGTGTGACCTGGGCCCTAGGTTAATACTGGGATATTAACCTAGTATTGCGCCAGGCGATTCTCATATGCAGTGGAGGTGGAAAACTGACTTAAAGCAGGAGACCTGGTCCTGGACCAGTGGCTGAGACTGCCACCAGACCTGACCAAGTTTCCTGAGGACTCAAGGCTCTTGGGTTGACTTAACCCTCTATCCTTGGTGGCTCTGATGTCTGTGTGCAGTGGTGAAACCCCCTGTCCTTACTTCCCACTGGGATTTCTTCTCTTTGCTCCCAGGCTCTGAGGAGGTGGGCTGCTTTGATTCACTCTTACAGCTGGCCTCTGTGTGAAGGTCCACTCAGAGGGAACGCCTGCTTCTGGCTCTGTCTTAGGAACTAAAACAGTAGTTCTTAATCTGAATACTTCAGGCCTGAAAGACAGTCTCATCTCCTGGTCCACCAACCCTATGGGATAGAGCCTGAACAGTGCTCCTGTCCCACTCCTCACAGGGATCAAAAAGAGCCTGGGGCAAATAGGGGGATGTTTGGGGTAGGGTTGGTGTATGGCAAAGGCCTGGATGCTTCCTCAGACTGGATTCTCCAGTTTTTAGATTGATAATACAATTGAATGCAGCTGACCTGGGTGCTTACACACAGGTGACATGGATGCGTATGCAGAGGTGAAACACATGGGAGGGAGTACTTACTTGCAAATGGCAAGCAAACATTCTTCTATGGTGTCCCTCTGAGCTTTGGTGAGGGAACGCCCCTTGGACAGCCTGTATATTGTCTGCAGTGTTGAATCGATCAAAGAGGTGTAGTGCTCCGTTCCGGCAAAGAGAGGGGCGCACCTTGTGAGGAGCGGGAGCACTGCAGAACATATGTACCTATTTAGCGCCAGCGCAGCCTCTGTGGTGCTTAGGGACACCTAGGAAAGGGTATTGGGACACTGGTTAATCTCTCCAGGAAAGAGCAAAGCTTACCCCGTGTACCCAGTGCCCATCTAGTGGGCAAGGAAGCACACACATATCTCTCTACATATCACAGCAGCAAAGTGAACAACTTTGTACCTTCTCAAAAGACTGATTTCTCTTTTGCATTTTAAATGAAAATAAAAGCCCTGCTAAAAATAAACAAACAGAAGAAAGCAAAGGCTGGCTGATTCACAAGTATCCAGCCTCCTCCAAGAATTCCAAACTCTTCAAATCAGGTGATGGCCAATCTAACCCAAACCCTTGATGTTTGCGAAGTTCAACTACATTATTATCCCATTCTAGCTCCCCCCCCCCTTTTTTTTTATCACTTTAGGGAGACTCACAAGTTGTCCTCTAGTGATTCTGAGATTAGTAGTTGGGTGGAGGCCACGGGAGCTCTCAAACTCACTGGTTTTGCAAAGAGACAGTGGAGGAGCTCTGACCTCCGTCACTTAATTTATGAACAATTCATAACCTGATAAATGACATGAGGGTAGACCTCAGGGGAATAAGTGTCCAAGGAATAGAAATGTAGGACCTTCTCTAAAATGGTGTAATTCTCACACACAGTGTTCTCTCTTGTTCACTTAGACTGGATTTAGGGAGGGCTCACTTAGTGACATGAAATTTAGCAAAAGCATATTTAACTATCATCTGAAAAAACTTAATAAAAACCTGGAGATATGCAGAGATGAAATATTATCATTATTTTCTGTGATCATCGCAGTAATTATATTTGTAATTTGTGATTTGATAAACTGTACACATTCCTGGTATTCCTCTTAATTATCAGAAGTTTGTCTCCTAGAAGCTTGAGTAATCATACTGAAAGAGCTAATCTTCCACATTTATCACTTTAACAGAGTTGTTAAAATGAGGAAGGACAGAGCTTTTATTAAAGTGGCTTAAAAGTTCTCAGAAGAGAATGCATGAAAACATGTGTGCTGAGGAAATGAATAGAAAATTTCTTTTGTAGATAGTGCTGAGGTAAGCATGTGATCTGGACATCAAATGCTAGAATAGCATTTACTATTTATTTGAGCTACAAAAAAATCAAATGCTTTGATCAGGAACCTTAGGAATGTCCCACAAGTTTAAAAAATTATTATACTCAAATTATATTATTTATAGAGAAAGCTGAACACAAAAGAAGCTGTGGAAGCATTGTTGTAATTATCCAAAGGATCACATGCCCCGAACACCTTCATGGTTCTACCATCTCTTAATCCCCAGCCAGAGACGGGGTGGAGCTCTCATTCAGATTGGGGACTGTACTGCTTCCAGTTCCAGGTTACCCCATCCATTTCTCAGCAACCCATTCCAATGGAACCCATTCCAGCTAAGGTACTGGCCACCTGACAGCCATAACAGAACTTAGACTGCTATCTCTGTTGGACACCAGGTGGAACCTTTGAGAAACTTGATGACTGATCAAGAAGACATGCTCTGGCTCTTTAAAAACAAGCCTAAACTGGTGAAATGTTCTTAGACTTAAGCTGATTTAATTGTCTTTTCTCCTTGGACCCAGAACTCCTGGTGCACTGTGTCTCTGCTTAGTCCTGACCTGGGGCATCAGGCATCTAAGCTCTTTAACTCTTGGGGCCTCCTGTCTTGATGTCTGTTGATATTGGATGGCTGTACCTTACACTTGACTGCCAAACTTGGATTTGCCCATGGCCTCTTGTCCTGACCATGTCATGTCCTGAGCTCCAGACTATCCTGCCTGATGGCCAGTGCATTAAACGTCGGGAGTGATGTGGGAAGAGTATTTCCAGCCTCTAATGCTGCCAGCCAGCCCTTTTCATAGGCAACAGAGCCATACTTTTCACATGAGGGTGATTTTGTCTCGCAGGAAACATTTAGTGAAATCTAGAATTAGTCTGGGGGTAGCAGGTAGAGGCCCAGATGCTACTAAACACCCTACAATTCACAGGATTACCCCCAAGCCCCCCAAAATAGTGCTGATGTTGAGAAACTTTGGAATAGAGGGAACTGGATTGAATATCAGAGATAATGTTTACATTCATCTAAGTCTCTGGCCAATAAATTAATATCTTCCATTACTTGGTGCCTCTGTTTTCTTACCATTTAAAGCATGCTACTAAGATGTAACCAGTGAGTAGATTAAAAAGTGCTCACTTCTAAATCCAATATTACTAATTTATTTACAATGATGGGAAAAATATTTTTTCTTATCTTAGTCACTTACTGTATCGAGAGAGGCAGAGGCTCTTAAATCAGGTAAAAATCCAACCTCCAGCAGGTGGAGCAGAAAAGTTTGATCCTTAATTCCATAGACACGGTCCAAGAAGAGCACCATGGGGGACTTGTGGTCAGGGCAGAAGCTGGCTGCCATATTGGGCTCGCTGACAGACCCATCTGAAAGACATGCAGAGAATGTCATTTCCCCTTTTTTATCTCAACAGTCACAAAGGCAACACAAAGTTTGTCTATGACTAGTTCTACTAACAGGCAACAGGAATTTTGGAAACAATATAAAATTGTGTTGAATCCAGCTTATACTGGCTAGGAAGAGCTGATAATTAAAATTTTAGGAGTTTTGTGAACCAGTTGTTGGACATGCTCATTATTATTTCTTCAACCAGTTTTTCTATTCCTTGCTCAGTTTCCTCTCTTTCTGCCACCCCTATTATGTGAATGTTGTTTCATTTTGTGTTGTCCTAAAGCTCCCTTAGGCTCTCCTCCTGCTTTTTAAGTTTATTTTTTTCCAGTTGTTGCTCTGCTTGGGTGTTTTTTTCTACCTTGTCTTCTAGCTCGCTGATGCAGTCCTTAGCTTCCTATAGTCTACTGATGATACTTTCTATTGTGGTCTTTATTGCAGCTATGTCATTCTTCATTTCCTATTGGTTTTCTTCATTTCTTCTTGATTCTTACACATGTTGTTGAATTTGTCTGTTATCCTTTTCAGAGTCCTTATAACCATTGCTCTTAATTCTTTCTTTGACAAATTACTTGCCTCCATTTCGTTTACTTCTTTTTTTGAGGGGGTTGTTTCTTTGTCCCCCCATTTTTTCTGTTCCTTTGTGGTTATTTCTATGTATTAGATCAAACTTGTATGGCACCCATATTTTTTTGAGTTTGTCTTATATAGTCGATATTTTGTGGGACCCAGTGGTGCAATCTCTCTGGTCTTTTAGATGGGTATTCTAGGGAGGCCCCCTACTTGGGATATTTGGGTTCTCTTGGTATAGTTGGGTCTTGAGTGTTACTTTCCCATTCATGGATGGAGTCTCCTCTCAGGGTGTCTGGTTATGTGGCTCATACCACATGTACTGAACAGCACAAAATACAACTCGACAAGACACGACACACTCACGATACCGATAACCCCAATAAAAGTGACCACCAGAGAAAAGAGAATTAGGATAGAGAAAAGAGAACAAAAATAATATTGAGAAAAGGGAAAAAGGTAAGAGAGAAAAGAAAAAGGAGAAAAAAATAGGGAAGAATATACATATATGGGAGAAAACACCACAAAAAAAAAAAAAAAACAACCAACAAAAAACAGATAAACCAAAAAATGCAAACAACAAACACTCAGAAAAAAAGGGGGGGATGTGGACAGAATATGTAGAGGCAGAGTTTATATCCAGAATGTAAGGTTAAAGAATTGAATAAATAGGGAAATGACCATGGTTCAGTACAGAGGAGGTAGAAAGAGAATGAGTTGATAAGAAGAAAAGTAGAAACAAAATAATCAATTAATAAAAAAATAAAAAAATAAAAATTATCTATATATTCATCTATTTTTGGAAAAGGAGACTAGAGGAGAGAGCAGATAGGCTTGAGTTTAGTGAGTGAAACTAATTAAGCAATTAGGAGAAGAAGAGAGCAAGAGAGGAGGGCAAAAACAAAAGCATAAAAAATTGGCTAGCAAAGAAAGAGAAAAGAGAAGGGTGCATAGACTTGGAGCAGGGGAGAGGAAATTAGATATATGAGTAAGCCATAGTAGTGTGCACAATAAAATGCTTAAAAAAAGGATATATGAGTAAGCCAACAGAGACTACAATAATATAATGTCAATAAAGCAGATAAAGAAGATCAATTTTTAACAAGGGGTAAAAAGAGAGAGAAAAACGTTCTCTAGGTGTCCTCTGTCCTTTCCAGCCACAGATTATCTCACCAGCTGTGTTTAATTCACCAATTCTGGGTGGATGTTATTCAATTTATTTGTTCCTTCTATCTGTTCCGTGAGGCACAGGACACATCCACCTATTCGGCCGCCATTTTGACTCCCCCTCAACATGCTCATTATTAAAATAAAGTTTACAATTAAGTAAATTATATTTAAAAAGATAACAAATACTCAAAATTCATTACTTCCTAATTATTCTCTTGAGGTTATTTACATCTGTTGTATTTGTATGTTGGAATTACAATACAATGGTGTGCTATGTGCCAACTCTTTGCTCAGTGACATCACAGTGGTAACTTGAAATCGTCCATGGTGAGAGTAACTGCATCACAGAAATGGGCAAATGCCAGGAGTAAGGGCTTGATTTTATTGTTTTATTGATTGAAGACATAAGAAAGGGAGGGAGAAAATGTAAGGCAGAATAAATTTAAAAGTCTGTCATGTCTATAGCTATTACATCATAAGTAGCACCAAACTGAGGAAATCTTCCAGTATTTTAAAAGTATTATATGATTTAGGTGAAATTTAGATCAGATCATCCAATAATTCTAACCTTATCTTAATGAAGTTCAAAGGTGAAGTGGGGAATACCATGAAGAGAATAAAAATTGCTTGACTTGGAGAATAAAGAAGGATTTTGAAATATGATAAAAAAGAAAAACAGTCTTCCTTCTACACAGCCCTTAAATGATGAATCTCTAGTCAGAGCATATTTAAATACCATTCTTCATGAGGCACCTTGAGAGCCACAAAGATTTTGTGCTACCCAGCCCAGAACCTCCGTTAGCCCAGTGATCATTGCAGGGTACTCGGAGAGCCAGGTGGGAAGGGACTTTCTGGACTGGAAGCCGCCTGCTTCTCCTCTCCTGAGGACTAGGGAGCTGGATCTGAGTTAACCTCTCAGATACACCTGGTGTGCTGAGAAACATTTTTGTGGTGTATCAGTAAGATTTTAGTGTTCCAAAAGTTTGGGAAACACTAAGTTCAACATTTTTTTTTTTAACCATACATGTTCTCAGAGACTATAATCCAATGTGCTTGATGAAGTTTTATAAAAATGTGATATTTTTGAGAGTGATGTCACCACGATTGAGGAGTAGGAGATCCCAGTCTCTGTACCCCACAAAGATCAACAATTAAACAGCCACCCATGAACAGAAATAGCACTGGAAGAGCTCAGGAGTCCACTTAAGAAACTTTAGGAATGCAGTGGAATAAAACACCCAAGAATAACCATCCAAAAAGGGAAGGAAGAGCAGCTTTATCTTGCCTGCATCATCCCATGCCCCAGGCAGCACTGCTCAATGCCAAGAGCGAACACCTCAGCTAGAAAGAGATCCCCATGTTGGAAAAAAGCGGGGGGCGGGGCGGGGAAGGGGAGGCTGGGTGAGCAATCAGCTTCTTCAACCTGTTGGGGCACTACTTTGCTTTCATACTTGGTGAAAATCTGTCTTGTTACTAAAAATATTGCTGGACTTCCTGACTGTTCTCATCTTTTCCATTTGTGAGTATATAGAGGTTAATATATAGGGCAGAGGACAGACATAAGTTCGAAAAGACTGACACTTGAGTCAGTCCAAATAAGTAACAATTAAAATACCTTGTTTAATCAATAGCTATATAGGACACACCTTGCCTTTCAGCACCTATTAGAATCTTATGAGAACTTTTCTCAGCTTGTCTTGTTTTGTACATGATAGTTTAGTTCCAGATATATCTCATCTCCAAACATTCATCCACAAGATTGCTCCAGAAACACCAGGCTGAATGAAAGAAACCTTTTCCTTCATTGTATCCTCTAATGAACTTGAGCCCTTTTGCACAGCAGAAGAGTTCATAATGGTAGAAGAAAATGCTGTAATAGCAGGTTACAAGTTAATTCTATGACTTCATTAAAACAGTTGTCATTTAATACTAAATTAGGTCAGAATGTGAAAACATTTTTCAACATGGTTGATTAGGTTTTGAAAACTATTGTACCTAAGAGCCCTCTTTGTAGCTAAGCATTCTTCTTGAAGTATAGCAAAGTCTGACAGGCAGAATAGCTGGAGGCACGCTTAAGTCCCCAAGTACAAATGATTTACTCTGCCGGCAATTATGTGAAAAATAAAATAATTAATTGCAATTGTACTTAATAAATGGAGCTAGTCTGTTTCTTATTAACAGGCCTGTTTGTAATACCAAATTACAGCATGACCTTAAACAAGACCTTTAAAACACTGGATATTCACAGGGGCAGAAGCAGATGGGGTCTACTTCATACTATCTGGAATTCTCCTCCAGTTATGTCCATTCCTCTGTCATTTAAGTACAGCATTTAACACAGTGAGTTGATGTTAGAGATGGTTAAGAATAAGAAGATGGGCAGGGCTATTTGTATCAGCCACACAGCAGGAGCCAAGGTGGTCCCAGTGACCTGCTCTGCAGAGAACCTCGGCAGCTTTGGCCACTGACTAAACCAACAGCCAGCACAGCCACCAAAAAACCCTGGCACATTTCACAGGTTTTCCATATTTGCAGATGCCCAGATGCCTGAGTCTTCCTCCACTCCCACCCCCCTCACTGCTAGAACCCAAGATCTGCACTGGCAGCCTCTGCCGCTGTGTAACTTCAAGATGCCAGCTTAGACCCCTGCAGCGGATACCCATTGCCATCTGTGCACAGGAGCAGACTCCTATTGCTGGCCTTTATTGCCATGCACATATGGCGAGGCCCTGCAGCCATGGGAGTGCAAACTGACAACCCGGGCTGCCATAGCTGCTTGTGGGCCCAGCTCTGGCCCTGTCTCCTGTCAATGGCCTGCACTGTTGTAGCTAACACCTTAAAAAACATTTTCAAATTGATTTTAGAGAGGAAGGAAGAGGTAGAGATAGATAGATAGATAGATAGATAGATAGATAGATAGATAGAGAGAGAGAGAGAGAGAGAAACATCAATGATGAGAGGGAATCATTGATTGGCCTCCTCCTGAACAGCACCGCTGGGGATTGAACCTGCAACCCAAGCATGTGCCCGGACCACAGAATCTAAAGGTGACCTCCTGGTTCATAGGTAGACACTCAATCCCTGAGCCACACCAGTTGGGCTATAGCTAGCACCTTTAGTGGTGAACTTGTACACCACTGGCCAGAGTCTTGTCATTGGCCTCCACTGCTGTGCACCTGTGGCAAGACTCTGAAACCACACAAATGCACACCAACAGCCATGGTCCCCACAGCTGCAGGTGCACCTACAGGTGGCTCTTATTTTTGATGCTGGCTGTGGCCATTGCCACTATGCATGGGTATGCAACTGCTCTGTGTCACTATACCTGTAGCTGGTCCCTGTAGCTGAGTGCATATCACTGGCTCTGACAATCAGCACTGCCTGCCCTGTCCCTAGTTGCTAGAGCCAGAAGCCTAGTAAGGACCTCAACAGCTCTTGCAGTCATTGAAGACTCCTGGCAGCTCTTACCAAGGACCATACAGTTGTCAATGTTGTGGACTCCAGTGTCCCTGAGTTGACAAGACATCACTCCTTCCCCAAGACCCAAAGCTGCTACACACCCCTGCACTTGGCACCCTGCTTTACTACACCTGGGTTCACAGCACACTCCAAAGTGCCCCACCCACAGGTGAAGGTTTTTCCTTACCAAAGTCAGTCCATAAAGTCTGGAAGAGATGAATGATTTTTTAAATGTGCAGATAACTATGCAAAGCTAAGGGTATCACAAAAAATAAGGAAACATAACACCACAAGGGGACACAATAAACTTCTTATAACTGACCCTAAAAAAATGAAAATACATGAATTGCCTGATAATTTCAAGTAATTATTTTAAATGCTCAGAGAGCTACAGGAGAACACAGAAAAACAATTTAATGAAACCAGGAAAACAATATGAGAACAAAATGAGAAATTCAACAAAGAGATAGAAAATATAAAAACATAAAAACAACTAAAAATTTTGGAACTGAAGAATATAATGATTGAATGGATGAATTCAACAGAACACTTTGACAGCACACGAATAAGCAGAAAAATCAGTAAACTCAAAGAAAGATCATTTAAAATTATTTAGTAAGAGGAACAAAAATAAAAAAGAATAAAAAGGAATGAAAAAATACTAATGGGAAACCATTAAGAAAAACAATTTACACATTGGAGTCCCAGAGGGAAAGAAAGGGAAAAGAGATAGAAAACTTAAAAAAATAATTGCTGAGAATTTCTCAAACCTGGAGAGATATGTGGATGTCAAAGTACATGAAGGTAATAAGTCACCCCCAAATTTCAATCCCAAATGATCTTCTCCAAGATACACTATAATAAAACTGTCTAAAATCAAAGACAAACAAAGAATTTTAAAAGCAGCAGGAGAAAAAAAAAATTTCTCATACAAGGGAAACCCCTCTCTATAAGACTATGAGCAGATTTCTCAGCAGAAACCTGCAGACCAGGAGAGAGTGGGATGATGCATTCAAAGTGATGAAAGAGAAAAACTTCCAACCAAGAATACTTGAACCAACAGAGTTGGTCCCTTACATAAAATGGTATATAACAATGCATACAGTTAGCCATCCCCATCTACAGATTTCCAACTGTGGATAAAAAAATACTGTCTTTGATCCATGGTTGGTTGAATCTATGGATGCAAAAGCAATGGATACAGAGGACCAATTATACATTTATTGAAAAAAAATCCATGTATTTGTAGATCCAGACAGTTCAAACCTGTCTTGTTCAAGGGTCACTTGTACATGCAAAATTTCTTTAAAAAAAAAACCCAGCATACCATTAAAAGGATCATGCACCCTGATCAAGTGGGATTCATCCCTTGCATACAAGGATGGTTTAATATATACAAATCAATAAATGTGATATATCACATTAATAGGATGAAAGACAAAAATCATATGACCATTTAACCAGTTACAAAAAAGCATTTGATAAAATTCAACATCTTTTCATGTTAAAAGTTCTCAACTAATTGGGTATAGAAGAAATATACTTCAACATAATAAAAGCCATATAGACAAACACACAACTAGTATTCTCAATTTTGAAAGACTGAAAGCTTACCTCTAGGATTAGAGTGAAGGCAGGGGTGCCCACTATTACCATTCCTATTCAACATAGTACTGGAAATCCTAGGTAGTGCAATTAGGTAAGAAAAAGAAATAAAAGGCATCCAAATTTAAAAGTAAAATTATCTCTGATGATGACATGGCTTTGTATATTAAAAATCCTAAAGTCTCCACCAAGAATTGTTAGGACAAATAAGCAAATTCAGTAAAGTTTCAGGATACAAAACCAATATACAACATTCAGTTGTGTTTCTATACTCTAACAATGAAGTAAATGAAAAAGAATTAAAAAAATCATATTTACAAAAGTATCAAAACCAATAAAATATTTAGAAATAAATTTAAGCAAGGTAGTAAAATATTTATACACCCCAAATTTTAAGACATTGATGAAAGAAATTAAAGAAGACATGAATAATGGAAAGAAATCCTATGTTCATGGATCTAAAGAGTTAATATTATTTAAATGTTCATAATAATATCTGAAGCAATCTATATATTCAATGCAATCCCTACAAAATTCTAATGTCACAGATATAGAAAAACAATCCTAAAATTTGTATGGTACGACAAAATACCCTGAATAGCCAAAGCAATCTTGAGAAAGAACAAAGCTGGTGGCACCACATTTCCTGATTTCAAACTATATTAAAAAGTTACAGTAATCAAAACAGTATATTATTGCTATAAAAGCAGACACATAGATCAATGGAACAGAATTGAGAGCCAAGAAATAAAGCTATACATACAAAGTCAAGAAAGATTTGACAAAAGAGTTAAGAATACTCAATGGAGAAAGGATAGTCTCTTCAATAAATGGTGTTGGAAAATTATATTCACATGCAAAATAATAAAATTAACCCCTGTCTTACACCATTCACAAAAATTAACTCAAAATGGGTTAAGAAAACTTAAGACCCAAAACATGAAACTCCTAGAAGAAAACAGTCTTAAATTCTTTGACATTGATCTTGGTGATGATTTTTTGGCTATGACACCAAAAACACAGATAATGAAAGCAAAAATCAACAGGTAGGACTCCATAAAAACACACACAACACACACCACAAAAAAACTTCGTTACAGCAAAAGAAACAATAAACAAAATAAAAAGGCAACCTGTGTAATAGGAGAAAATATTTGCAGACCACATATCTGAAAAGAAGTTAATATCCCCCCCCCCCACACACACAAATAAGGAATATACAATGAAATAGCAAAGAAGAAAGTAATTCAATTAAAAATGGGAAAAAGACCTGAATAGATATTTTCCCAAAGAAGACACAAAAATGACCCTCAGGTACATGAAAAGGTGCTCAACACCACTAATTATCAGGGAATTATGAATTATGCAATTCAAAACCACAAGATATTACTTCATACTTATTATAATGGCTATTATAAAAAAACACAAAGGCTAACACATGCTAGTGAGGATGTGAACTGTTGTGCACTGTTGATGGGAATGTAAACTGGTACAGCCACTATGGACAATAGTATGGAGGTTCCTCTAAAAATTAAAAATAGGACTTCCATTTGATCCCACTGCTGGGTATATATTAAAGGAAATAAAGTTATTATCTTGAAGATATATGCCCCCCCTATGTCCATTGTGGCATTATTTACAATAACCAAGATTTGGAAATAATCCAAGTATTCGTTGATGGATAAATCGATATAGAAAATGTGACACACACATACTGGAATATTGAGCCATAAAAAAGAAGGAAATCCTGCCATTTGCAACAGTATGGCTGGACTTTGAGGGCATTATGCTAAGTGACATAAGTCAGACAGAGAAAGGAATTACTGTGTGATCTCACATATGAGAACCTAAAAACATTCAACTTATAGAAACAGAGAGTAGACTGATAGTTACCAGGGATTGGGGTGGTGGGAAAAATGGGCAGATGTTGGTCAAAGAGTTAAAAACTTTCAGTTATAAGATGAATAAATTCTGTGGATCTAATGTACAGCAAGTTGATTATAGTTAACTAGTGGCCTAGAGCACGAAATTCGTGCACATTAAAAGAGAATGTGCACGAATTAATTAGAGGAAATATTTTAATATTGCTATTTGCCCTTTTTCTATAATAGAAGTGTCAGAGATGAATGAAAATTAGTAAAATGTATATGAAAATCTCCCTCCTGTCAGAGTCTGGAGTGCACTGCGGGACCCAGAGTCAAGTCCCTGCCCACCCGCTTGCGCTTCGAAATCTCAGCTGAGACCCAGACCAGGCTGGCCCCACCCACACTGGGCAAGACCCAAA
Organism: Plecotus auritus; assembly: GCF_963455305.1. Classification (NCBI taxonomy): domain Eukaryota; kingdom Metazoa; phylum Chordata; class Mammalia; order Chiroptera; family Vespertilionidae; genus Plecotus; species Plecotus auritus. The sequence goes on along the minus strand of NC_137770.1, from coordinate 79,775,727 downwards.
CTTGGCTGGCTCCACCCCCGTCAAGACCCGCTGAGCAGGGGGCACGGCCTGAGGACCCCCAGCCTAGCACCAGGGCAGGGGGTGCAGCCTGAGGTCCCCTGCCCTGGCTGGGCACTACACAGTCTCAGGTGCCTGCTGATGGGTTGTTATGTGTCACTGTGTGATGACCATTTGCATATTAATTGCATGCTAATAAGACCAGACGTCCTTCCAGACAAAGCCGCAGCAGGTGGGGGCCGTGGCCGAGACCGAGGTGGTAGAGGTCCCTGGCTGCAGTGGTTGCAGGCAGGGGCCAGGACCAAGGCCCTTGCATGAATATCGTGCATCGGGCCTCTAGTATTGTATATTTGAAAGTTGCTATCAGAGTAGAACAAAAGAATAACAACAACAACAACAACAACAACAAAGGTAATTATGTGAGGTGAAGAATGTATTAACTAACCTTATTGTGGTAAACATTTTGCAATATACAAGTGTATCAAATCATCACATTGCATATCTTAAACTTATATGATGTTATATATCACTCTTCCCATCTAATAAAAGAGAAACATGCAAATTAACCATCACTCCGCTACGCCCACCAGCCAATCAGAGCAAGTATGCAAATTAACCCAACAAAGATGGCGGTTAATTTGCGTAGGCAGGCGCCAAGTGGCCTGGGTCCTGAGAACAACCTCGGGACCCAGGCCGCTCCTAGCCTTTAGGCCCGCGCTTAGGCCCTGAGCGGCAGGGGTCCGAGAACGCCCCCCGGCCATTCCGGGCCTATGGGTGCAGGCCCCCAGCCTCTTGCACGTGCTCCGGCGCCAAGCGGCAGGTTCGGGTCCATGCCCCCAGCCCAGCGCCCACGACGGGGGGCTGGCTGCCAGCTTCTGTGTGTGCGGAGACCCCAGCGGCCACCACTGGGTGGTGGGGACACGCCCCTAGCCCAGTGGACACAACGCAGGGGCCGCATGAGCTGCAGAGGAAACACCTTTTTTAAAAAATATATATTTTATTGATTTTTTTACAGAGAAGAGGGGAGAGGGATAGACAGTTGGAAACATCAATGAGAGAGAAACATCCATTAGCTGCCTCCTGCACACTCCCCACTGGGGATGTGCCTCCAACCAAGGTACATGCCCTTAACAGGAATCAAACCTGGGACCCTTCAGTCTGCAGGCCCACAGTCTATCCACTGAGCCAAACCAGTTCGAAAGTAAATACCTTTTCTGACCGCTCATTGGCTAAGCTCCTGTACGCCGCCACTTGCAGTGTTCTTGGTAACTTGGGTTATAAGAATCCAAGAAGGTGATCTAGGGTTTTTCCACCTCACTCCTAGAGGAAAAAACGAAGGTCTGCTGCTGGAGGGGCTAAGAAATGTCATATCCTGCCCTAGCCGGTTTGGCTCAGTGGATAGAGCCTCGGCCTGCCGACTGCAGGATCCGGGGTGGTTTCTGATCAAGGGCATGTACCTAGGTTACAGGCTTCTCCCTGTCCAGGGCCCAGGTCAGGGCTCATGCAGGAGGCAACCAACCAAAGTGTCCCTCTCACATTGATGTTTCCTCTGTCTCTCCCTCTCTCTTCCACACTCTCTAAAAATCAATGGAAACATATCCTCAGGTGAGGATAAAAAAAAAAAAAAAGAAAAAAATGTCATATCCTATGAAAGACACATCTTGAAAATGCCTAAAGAAAGTTGTCATTTTTTCACAGTAAAGGGACTAGAGTCTGTGTTGATGAAAACATCTTGGCGGCTGCTGTGGCTGGCAGTGGCTGCAGCAGTGGGGTGATGGGGCTGGCGCCTTCCCTTGATCAGCCCTGTTGCCTCCTGCAGAGGGTGACCAGACTGCGGCTGAGGCCCGCTCCCATTGGGAGCAAGCCTAAGCTGTCAGTAGTACATCTCCTGAGGGCTCCCAGTCTGTGAGAGGGGGCAGGCTGGGCTGAGGGAAACCCCCACCGTGCACAAATTTTGTGCACCGGGTCACTAGTATCTCAATAAAGCTGAAAAAAATGTGACACATTCTATAGCATTTCCCAAACTTACTTGACTCCAAACCCCTTGTACACCAATTAATATCTTCAACAAAAATGTTCCACAGAACACCAGTTTGGGAAACACTATAATAGTCAGAGTCATGCTATCTTTTCAATTCCTGCATCTGCTGGATGAAATTGCCTGGATAGCAGGTGGAGTGAGGAGAAGAAACTGAAGGCTTCTGGGAGAGTATACGTTTTGCAAAGTTAACATGGATTATTGCCAAATGTCCACAAGTAGCATTAAGGAAAATCTGTTTATGCTCCATGGCCATGAGGTACATAGATCGCTCTGTGGCAGAAGGGAGCCTGTTCAGGCCCTATTGCTGCCCCAGGTGGCTGCACAATCTGGGGTATGTGGAGGCAGAGAAAGAAGGCAATGGTGAGAGCTTTCACTGGTCCCATTCCATCAGCCTTCTTGCAGAGAGTTGCAGTGTTTTGAGAACTGTGAGATCTGGACTGTCCATATCTATGGGATGTACAAGAGTCTTTGACATGGAAGCAGAGGAGACAACAGCCAGCTGGAGCCAGGAGGAGAGGAGAGAATTCATCAGTAGAAAAGGAGCAAGATCTTCCCCGGTGCTGCCTGCTCTGCAAGCAGGAGCATGGAGGGACTACACTGGCAGACAGAGGCCTGACCCCGGGAGAGTGGCCCCTAGTGGGGACTGGCAGCACTCAACCCTGAGCTGCTTCTCTTACCTTTGTTCAGGGAGGGCAGTTTCAAGGGGATACTGATGATCCCAACCAAGTCCTCAGTGGGAACAAGGGAGCGTAGGATTGACCTGATCCGGATGGCTTCCCCCTTTCCTGTCTGGATAAGCTGCAATGCAGGGTTAGAGAATAAGATAAAGGAAGTTCCCACACCCTCATTCCACCCTCCTCCAAATCTCTGGCAGTGAAATGGTTCTATTTAAGGGCTGGGTACTCTTCTAAATTTCTGTAACTGCAAAAACATGACCAGGGGGAAAGAGAGGAGCTTTCTCTTGATATTCTAGAAGAGGTGCTACTAAGGAGGTCACTTGCTGTGACTACAATGGTCATGCAGTTATGGTATCCAAGTCTCAGCAGTAAATGTGGACCCTGCTGGTGATTCTTGGTATGACAGCAACAGGGAGCTCTCTGGCTGTGACAGAGGTGTTGAGAATGTGGCCACAATTCCAGACTCCAGAATGCTGCTGGATGTAGAAAGACTTATGAATTTTAGTTTCCTAAAGGGATGATTAATGCTGGGACTGGAGGTAGGCAAGAAGAGTGTAGAGAATGCCCTAGATAAATTGAGAATCTCAGTGGAGCTATTCTGGGATGGATGGCATGATCCATTCAGCCATGAATGGGACAAGCAGCGTGTATAGGTGACAACAAGTATGGGGGCAACAAGTATGCTTCTCAGCAGAGAACTGAACTGCCATGAGCTCAGGATGGATGGAATCAACCCTAGGTCAGCTGCAGGGCATGCTGGGATATGATGCACAGAGGCCCCAGGGAAAGAATGCCTGTGCACTCACCCCAGCTGCCACCTCTCATTCCTGTAGGTAGAGGACAGCTGTCAGTGATGATGGCATCTCCCCTCCCACCACCACTCACAGAGCAGGGCCCAGAGGAGGGATCTGGGAAGGTGTGTGTGTGTGTGTGTGTGTGTGTGTGTGTGTGTGTGTGTGTGTGTGTGTGTGGCTCTGATGGTGCAGCTATCCCATGCTGCTGTCTTCCTGAGAATAAGCAAACTGTGTAACTTGTTTTCTGAAGTGATGACAGGTGAGCAGGGGAACTGTCATCCCTGCAGTCAAGACTGTAGAACACCTAGTATTTCCCTGACTCCCTTTCAGTTTTCTTTATTTGTTTAAGGCACAGAAATAAAAAGGTGAGCCCATGTGGATAAGGCTGGTTTATCATAGCAGGAACTAGAATTCTAAGGATTCTGACCAGCCTTCTTTATCAAGATTTTGACTTTCGCCCTAGCTGGTTTGGCTCAGTGGATAGAACATCAGCCTGCGGACTGAGGGGTCCTGGGTTCGATTCCGGTCAAGGGCACATGCCTGGGTTGCGGGCTTGATCCCCATTGGGGGAGGCACAGGAGGCAGCCAATCAATGATTCTCTCTCATCATTGATGTTTCTATCTGTCTTTCCCTCTCCCTTCCTCTCTGAAATCAATAAAGATATTAAAAATAAAAGATTTTGACTTTCTTGTAACAACAGTTGATCTAGATTCTTCCATGTCAGAATCATTTCCCTAAACATGTGTCGATGGATTTGCAAATGGGCTAGACTATGTATTAAGCAAGACCCATGAAATCCTGGAAGAAAGGTAAGAGTGGACTCTTTAATGCAGTGTCCTAAACTACAGGTGATGACCAATTAGTGGGTTGTAAAATCAAGTGAGTGGGCTGTGATCAGCATTAAAGAGCACGAGAGTATTATAGAGTAGAAGAAATTAGAGTGCAATGTCCGTAGTAAGGATAAATTTTTGTTTCTGGAATATACCTATACTAGGCGGCAATGTAAATTATATTTCTTACTATGATCAAAACAAATTGTTTTGGTCAAAAAGTTTAAAAGCCACTAATTTAATGGGTTCTGTTTTTCATTAGTATTAAAAAATGTAACACACCCACTTGGCCGTGACCATTTATACAATCTCATCAACACCAGATACAACTGTTTATGTCAGCCTAATCTGCATTGCAAGTGCTTTGGGAGCTTCTCTGTAATAATCCCAATGCTGTGAGCACTACAGAGACAGGCAGGCAGGAGCCAGAGCCCAATGAGCAAGCCAAACAGTTCTTTCAAAGAATTATCAAGTTTTTTTTTTTTTAATTTAAAAGGTATCTTTACTGTTGTCATAAAATAAGCAGTTATTTCTTCTCTCACTTATGACGTGAGATCTTATACCAGTGATTCTCAACCTTTCTAATGCCGCGACCCTTTAATACAGTTCCTCATGTTGTGGTGACCCCCAACCATAAAATTATTTTTGTTGCTACTTCATAACTGTAATTTTGCTACTGTTAATGAATCGTAATGTAAATATCTGTGTTTTCCGATGGTCTTAGGCGACCCTGCTAGCGGTTCTCAACCTGTGGGTCGCACTAGCAGGGTCGCCTAAGACCATCAGAAAACACAGATATTTACATTACGATTCATTAACAGTAGCAAAATTACAGTTATGAAGTAGCAAGAAAAATAATTTTATGGTTGGGGGTCACCACAACATGAGGAACTGTAGTAAAGGGTCGCTGCATTAGAAAGGTTGAGAACCACTGCCTTATATGAAATAAGGCCACTTTCTCTCAGCCCACAGCAGAGGTAAAAAAAAAAAGGGGGGGAGGAGGAAAAACACAAGTTTTAAGGTCAAAACTGAAAATCTGAGAAGACATCCCATGAAAACATCCCTTTTTGGCATGTCTGTAAAGCTTACCCCTGGGAAATAATCATGGATTATGGGAAGAGACTACTTTCCTGGTACCTAATGCCATGGTCATAAAGAAAATAGGGTTTTCTATGTGGAGTAGCCTGATGGCCACCATCAAGTATAAACTTGGGAAATAGAAACAGACTCACAGATACAGAGAACAGACTGAGGGTTGCCAGAGGGGAGGGGGTTGGGAGACTGGGTGAAAAAGGTGAAGGGATTGAGCAGGACAGATTGGTAGTTACAAAATAGTCATGGGGATATAAAGTACAGCATAGGGAATGTAGTCAATAATATTGTAATAACTATGTACAGTGCCAGGTGGGTACTTGAAATATTGATGGAATCACTTTGTAAAGTATATGATTGTCCAACCACTATGCTGTACACCTGAAACTAATACAAAATAATATTGAATGTAAACTGTAATTGAAAAAGAAAAAAAGAGAAAATCATAAAAAATGAATTAAGATGGTAACATTTTAAAGAAATTGAGGCATATGGCATATAATTTTGGGGGGCTTTTGAAACAGGATATGGGGAAGATACACTCAACTAGTGCCACAGAGAAATCACACGACACAGAGATTTGCCCAGGAGTCATTCCTTAGTCCTACTTCGAGCACATCATGAGAAGGCAGAGTTCTTTGGAAAAGACAATAATGTGGGGGAAATTAGAAGACAGATGAAAAAAAGGAAGGCTAAATATTAGATGGTTTGACTTCATAGAAGAAACCACAGGCAGGAGTCTGCAGGAGCTGAGCAGGGCTGCTGAAGACAGCCCTGTGGATATCACTCACTCACAGGGTCACCAGGATTCAGAACCAACTCAACAACAGGTAACATACACACATTCCCTAGAAAGCTGCAGAGTCAGGTACCAGAGCTGGAAGCTACTTTTTATGTTAGCTAAAAGGAGCTGAGAGAACATCATGACAGCACATGCCAGAAGAAAAACTTACATTCAGAAAATCTACAGTGCTCTTGGATCAAGCCCCTCAAAGTTGCCCTCTGAGAGCTTGATTACTTACATGCATTTCAGGAGCACAGCGGCCTAGTAGATCTATAAGAGCTGAATAAAATGACATAATTGCATTGCCCATGTGTACAATCTCTTCTTCGTCTTCACTGTCTTCTGTGCTGCTGAGAAAGAACCAACACAAGGAGGTGTGAGGAAGCTTGGCAGGTAGGGCCATGGCCATGTCATTGGACATGAGCTACATGATATGAAAATGCTCTGCTCATCCTGGGCATCAGCATCCTTTCCCTTGGACACCTTTCCTTTTTCCAGAAGCCAACCAGGTTGTTTTAGGCACTAAGTTCAAAGGACCCAAATAATCATGCATGACATTCCTAGGGTCCCATGAATTTTAAGGCATGTGTACTGACATCAGCTATCATTCAGACCATATACATTCATGGCGAGGCACCAGATTCCCCATAGTTCCTACTAACCATTCCTTCCCCTTTCCTTCCTGAATACACATGGAACACATTGGACAAGGAGTCAGGAGGGCTGCGTCCATGTTCTGACTCTGTTGCTAACAAGCTAGATAACTCTGGGCCTCAGTTTTTTCTCATGTTACATGAGGGAGTTGGGACAGCTAATGTTTTAGGTTCTTTCTAGTTCTACTGGGTCACCTGCCAGAATAAATGACAAAAGAAAAAAAAAAAAAGCCAACCAGCTGGAGTTCTACCCACTCTTTAGATTCTGGGGTCTAATCCAGAGGCTGTGACTGAAGAAAGGGACATGGACATAAGACACAATGAAAGAAAAGTCACAACGCAATCCACCAACGCACCAACTATCTCCTTAACCTTTAAATACCAAGATTAGGGATGCTGGGATGTTTCATATTCGGCAGTTCGCTTTTTTACCTAAAGAATCAAATCAAAATACTTTCAGAAGAGGAAGTATTAAAAGTGAGGTATGAGATGAGGAACCAAGGTTTAAAATACTGAAGGAAACAGTCTGGATTTAGACAAGTATGGTAAACTTGTTGGTCCAGGTCTTGTAGCCTCTGCACAGCTTCCCCTGTGGTGAGGACAGTGTTGTAGGGAGGACAGTGTTGGCGAGAAGCTCAATTTGCCAATTGGTCTGAGTGGAGTAAGAAAAATGGAAGCAGGTGAAGGTGATATTGATCACTGGACTAACTGGAAGAGTGAAGAGAGCAACGTGCTTGACAAAGTGATTTAAAATGTTTTCACCACAATTGTACAGAACCTGTGCTTCCTCTAGCGGGGGGCAGTTAGTGACATGTCTTTAATGATTCCTGTATTGATATTTGGAAGTTCACCAACTAAATCCATACCAGAAGGCAATTCCATTCACTTACACTTCTCTCTTGTATCCCTGAGAGGGGAGGTCGAGGGCTGGGTTCTCAGAGATCTTAATGGCACCCTGCATAGCTGCCAACAGACCATTTCCTCCTTCACCCCGCAGGGCCGGGCCAAAGCACTCAGGGCGTCTGATGAGCAGCTTGACCACAACACTGGCATTTTCTTCCACACTTTCACCTATGGAAAGAAGCATTGTTTCCTTCTCATTGGGAAGGACAAACCCAGGATTTATTTCTAATTGATGAGGCTGGGAGAACAGCATTTGACTGAGCTTGCCACTCTCTCTTTTTTTTTTAATTAATCCTCACCTGAGGATATTTTTTCCATTGCTCTTTAGAGAGAGTGAAAGGGAGGAGGAAGGAGGAGAGAAAGAAAAAAAAAATAATTGATGTGAGAAAGACACTTTAAGTGAATGCCTCCCATACGACCTTGACCAGGGGCTGTGGATCTAACCCACAACCTAGGTACATGCCCTTGACCTGGTATCAAACCCTTGACTTTTCAGTGCGTGGGCCGATGCTCTAACCATGGTGCCACTCACTCTTAAGATCAGGAGGTAATATTGATGGAAAGAAAGATGAGCTTTGATAAATCAGGTCGGAATTTGTTTATTTGAAGTATTACAATTAACCAATATAGAATAAAACCTTGCTTTTAAGTTCAGGCTTTTGTGCTGTTCAGATTATTTCACCATCTTTAGTTCCTCAGAGGGCAAGAAATACACCACAGAGTCTCCCACCAATTACAGATTAATTTACAGTTGACTTAGAGAATAAAAATCTTTATATATTTGCTAACTCCTTGAGGAGCACTTAAAAGGTATTTCCTTCCTTCTGTGAGCGCAGGCAAAAGAGTAACTCAAGCTGATGTGCCTTAATCAACCTGTGAGAGGGGACATATTAGCTTCTGAGCTGTAGTCTCAGTTTAATACCTGCCCCAGAACAACCAGTTTTGTGTGGATGGACCCCAGGGCATTCCTGAAATCATTTCTCCATGAAATAAATCTACTTGGTAAAGTTGCCTTGGTTATACTTAAAATAGCTCTGTGGGAAGCTAAAGGTTGGAGAATTATAGACTATTGGTATTTTTCTTAGGAAGAATCATAGACCACTGAAGAAGTGATTAAGCAGTGGGCCTGTCACACCTAGAAAGGGACAGCCAATGCCTCTCAGAGCCAATACAAAAGCAGTTTGACAGCTGTTCAAACAGCTCCATAAAACACACCTTCTGTCTCAGATACAATCTGAATTTGTGTCTGAGAATTTATCTCTCAGACAAAACTCAAAAACAATACTTTTTGATGTTATACATTGGATGGAGCCTAAAGAAAAACTCTTCCACAAAATCTTTAGATACTTTTTGGAGGATTGAGCTCTATAATAGAGGTTGCATCCTGATATGCTGTTATATTAAATACTTATTTTTGCATAAAATTTACCTTAACTCGTAGCAGGCTAGAATAGTAAGTATTCCTTATCTTACAGTTTCTGTAGGTCAGAAATACTAGAGTGACTAAGAGAGGTGGTCCTGGCTTGAGACCTCCTGTGAGGCTGAAGCCAAGATGCTGGCCAGGGCTGCAGTCTTCTGAAGGCCTGATTGGACATGGAGGATCAGCTTCCACACTCATGCACATGGATGTTGGCAGGAGGCCTCAGTTCCTCACCATGTGCACTGTTGCACTGGGCGGCTTGAGTGTTCTCATGGCATGACAGCTGGATCCTCACAGAGCAAACAACCCAAGAGGTTGCCTCTTACAGTTTTGACACACATCATTTCTGCCATAGCCTATTCATTAGAAGTGATTCTCTGTGTCCAATTCACACTCAGCAGGAGAAGAATCAGGCTCCATCTTTTGGAGAGTGGGGTACTGAAAAATCTATACATATATTTTAAAAACCATCAGGGAAGTTTAAGTTCTGTTTAATAACAATTTTTATGAATCAACTTAGAAGTGTTGTGAGTAGAGCATCAGTATGGGAACCCAGAAAACCTGTCCTTTCAGTCCAGCTTTTTAGCAAATCACGGTGTGAGTATGCACCCTGCACAATCTCACTGGGTCTCATCTGCACTGTTGTGATGTTCATGCCTCTTCTAGGTTTAGAATGAGTCTATTAGTTCAACTTATATGCAGAAATTTCTCCCGTAATGTCCAAGATTCACAGGGGATGAGCTTGCTGTCCAAATGCTTGAAATTAGCTTGTGCTCATCTCCCACACGAACTCATACTTGAACACATTTGATGGGTCTTACAGCCCTGGAGAGACTACCCTATGTCCCAGCCATAGTCCTTCTTGGTCCAGAGGTTGGCCTGCTGATATACTTTCTTTTTTAAAAAATTACTCAATCTTTTTAATTTCAGCTAAAATTCAAGATTGTAAATATATCTCTTTAAGCTTTATAACTGTGTAATTTGATTCTGAAAAATTTTCATTAAACTGAATTTAAACAGCCCATCAGTATGCATTCATTGCTTTATATTTCAATCCTTCAAAAAGAGGCTAAATTTTTTGTAAAGAAGTTTTTCTTCAAGTTTTATCTAATGTAAAACATTGAAAAAGAATTTGTTTTTATTAAATCCGAATCCATTTAAGGAAAATTCTGAGGAGATCCTAAAAGGGTAAAATAATCACAATAATGATATGGCAGAAAGAACCAATGAAGAGAGAAACCAAAGAGAGTTTGAGTGACATTGTGCAATTTGCAGAAAAGCTCAGATAAAGTAATGATGCTAAGTCCTAAGGTCGTGCTTTCCTATTAGTTGAAACTAAAATCTGTATCTGACAGTTTAATCACAGGAGGGATACTTAAAGCACCAAGAACTCAACATATTTGAAAGCAAATATTCTTAGTCATAGGTAAACTAATAGTTCACTACTTTCAAATGCTTTTGACCCCCAAAACTTATCAAGTAGCACATATGTCTACCCTCCCAGTATCATTTTTTCATTTTAAGAATAATGAAGCTAGCTCTTCTACCATGTGAGAACACAGCAAGAAGATACCAAATTTGTTGGTGACTTGATCTTGAACTTCGCAGCCTCTACAACTATAAGAAATAAATGTGTATTTTATATAAAAAATAAGAATAATAAAGCTAAAACTGAAATTTCCAGTGTTAAAGTAAGAGGGACCTTCCTCCCCCTGTTAATCAGCTTATTTAAATATTGTACCAATTATTTAAGTTGTCAGGATGGAAACACTTGTGGATCAGCCAGCCTTTACCAGTGTGCTCTTCAACTTAGCTCTTCACACTGTCATCAGCATCATGGAGTTTGATGGGACATGGACCACAATGTGCAAAAGACTTTGAAAAAAACAGGCTATGAGTTTGATACTGAGGTTGCTATTGAAATTCATTTGCCACTTTAGCCTTATTTTATCTGAATCTCAGGTTCAGATTTAAGCCAATTAGGTTGGCTCTACCAATTGACCCAGGAAGCCATTCCTTGATTAGTGAACAGTGGTGAATACAGAGGGCAGCCTGCAGGAGGAAGGAACTAAAGTGCAACCACTGTTGCTAATCAGAGACGGGACGGTGGGAAAGAATTTCCAAAGGCTTCAGAAGGTACAGAGAATGGCATAATTAGAAGAGAGAGAAAACATTCTCTTCTTAATTACCTGTAGCTTAGCAGGCTGGACTGCCAACCAAATCCACTGTAGGGAAGATGAATATTGACCCTGAGGGCATTTTTCAAGGGAGTGAGAGATCTGAGGTAATTAGTTTTGCCCAAGGGCTTACAACAATGCTTTTGCTTGAGTTCCAAAAAGAATAAAGCTTCTTAACAGTGCGACTCTTCACAGTGACTTTCTTCAAAGGCTTTCAACACTGTCTTCACATTGCTACCTTCTTTTCCACATTCCCGAGACATTGGATGGAGATGGAATGATTGCCCATTTTACCCTGAAGCAGTCATTCTCACCACAGGGAAGATTAGTAGGGATGCAATGGTTTTCTTTTTAGTCCATTGCTTTCCTTACTCTCTACAGTCTCACTACAGTCCCTGTTTTAAGGTTCTTTACCTGAAATACTCTTTTCCTTCTCATTCCCTTGATATAAACCCTTGACCTAGGTAACTCCATTTCATCCTTCAGAGCAAGCTTGAACTTGGAAGTCCCAGAGGACCTGGTCTTTTCAAACATCTGTTCCTCTTCCTTGAAGCATTGAACACTAGTATAACTAATTAATTGTTTGTATCTGTTTGTGTCAGTTTTTCTCACTAGACTCTATATCTAATAAGAGCAGGGCATTATGTCTGAACTATCTAACTCTGTATGTTCAAGCATCTTGTTAACAACTGGCATATAACAGGTACTCAGAAAATATTTTCCAAATAAGTGAAAATACTCCATTGAGACTCAAGATGGAAGCTTGAAATGATTGGATGGAAAGTGGAGGGTGACCATGCATCACTACATCATCAGGCCAATTATTAGCCTCTGTTTACAAGAACCTGATTTCTCAGACTTCAGTTAGTGCTAAGGAAGTGAACATATCCTCACTCAAGTCCCAGTGCAATAAGGGAGATCACTGGGGGCCCAGCATAAACCAATCTAGAGATGCTCTCATTCAGTTAATTTAGAGAATCACAAGGCAGAGCTGATGGTCAGGACTCAATATCTTTTTTTTTTTTTTTAAGTGCCAACTTTAATATGGTGGTAGGAAATTTGTATAAATAAATTAGTGAAAGTAGTTAAGACATAAAATAACCCCCTTAGTGCTTGGGAAGGGATCTAAAGATGTGTCAATACCAGTAAATTACTGTGACAGAACAGAGAAAATGGGGGTTGGTGGCACATTTGGTCATTAATCCAACCACTCATTGAGCCTGTATTACATGCCAGTAGCTGATCCAGGAACAATGGGCAAGTAGTGAAGACAACAGTTAAGCCTGGACAGGAGAATGAGACGAGTGTAACAGGGCCACCCCAGCAGATCCACAGGCCTACAGCAGAGCTTTCCAGCCAACTTGCAGATATGTGAGCAAAAAACACATGCTTAAAGTATATGTCAGTGAGATTATGAAGTTGTTTGTTGTGTAGCAGAGGCTGATTGATACAGGGGTGAGAGCAGAAGTGGGGAAACCAGTTTCCCTGCAACTGTAGTGGTCCAGGTAGAAGATAATGATAGCATGGGGCAGGATGTGGTCAGTGGAGGTGGCGAGAAGTCAGGAGATTTCAGGTATATTTTAGGCATTGAATCAACAGAATTCGTGATGCATTGAATGTGGGGAAAAGGGAAAAAGTTGAATCAAGGATGCCTTCTATGATTTGACTTGAATATCTACGAAGTTAGTTGAGCTAGTAAGAGAGATGGGAAATCTATGAGAAGAACAGGTTTGGGTAGATAATTACAGCTGTAAGATGTACAGAATTTGAGATGGTTGTCCAACTGCCAAGTGGAAATATCAAATAGGCTACTGGATACACAAGTCTGGGGCTCAGGGAAGAGGAAAAGGATGGAAACGTACATTTGGGGGATGATCTGCATTTAGGTGGAATTTGAAACCAACAGACTAAATGAAAATTTGCAGGGTAGACTGACACAGTAATCAAAAAATTATAGACACCAGTATTCAATCCCAGAATCATGCTACAATTTTGCCCAGGTATCTGGAATTTGGGGGCCCTGTGGATTTTTTGTGAAGTATAAAATAAAACTTGGGTGATATGGGAACCTGAAATCAGAACTGAGGAATGCTCTGACAGAATAGAATCCACCTGTTAAATATGGGCATTCTCATCGCATTGATGAAAATAACTTTGTGATGAGCTCATAATACTGCCATTTTGCGTGAATAGTTTTAATGCAGTAGTTTTTGTACTGCTTTACTATTTCATCCAAAATGCACAATTTTATTTAGGTATCAGACTTCAGTTACCATTCTTACCAATAAAATGACTGATAAAGAATTCATATATACATATGGGTTTTGGATGTCTGAGACCACTGCCAAGCTGCTCAGCCACCCTCCTGCTGGGACCAGACAGGGAGCTGTGGGGAAGAACTTGCACAATTTACTGAGCATAAAAAGAAGAGGGCCAAATATCTTTTCACTCAGGCACAGATTTCCTGATTTTGGTTCTCTGGGCATTGGTTTGCTATTGTCTTCTTTGTAATTTATTTTCTATTACTTGTGTTGTTTTGACTACTTATTTCTGAGATTTGGTGCTGTTTTACTTTGAGATTTTATAGATGGAGTCACATTTCCTTGCCTTTGTCTCCATAAGCCTTTACCTGATGCCACTGAATGATTTCCTTCACCTTCTCAGGCACAGAGATTCAAGAGGTCTAGTGGGAGAATGAAGGAAGTGGGGAAGAAGAGAATGCACATGCCTTATAATAGGTGAGAAGGTGTAACACAGATGTTAAGTACCCAGCCCCCACTGGTCATATCTCAAATATGTCTCACAGTCTACCTTCTCCTCTTACTCTTGAGTACAACACTGTTATTCATAATTGTCTCAAACTGTTATTTAAATATTTTACATAGGTTAATGTTTTGATAATTTGCTGAATCTTTCCAACTGTATTGTAAATTTGAGAATAATCCTAACCATTCCCAGTCTTCAGTACCAATCATACTGAAGAATGGTTATTATATCCTTTTCTACTCTAAAAACATGAATACATAAGCAGAAATGAACCAGCAGATTCTTTTAAGTGTCTGTACTGACTATGCCCTTCAAAGCTAATGTGCTACTTTGTACACTTGACCCTAAAATAATTTTCCAGCTTTATTGAGATAATAGAGGCCCGGTGCATGAAAATTTGTGCACTTGGGGGCGGGGTCCCTCAGCCTGGCCTGTACCCTCTCACAGTCTGGGACCCCTCAGGGGATGTCCACCTGCTGGCTTAGGCCCACTCCCCGGGGGATTGGGCATAAGCTGGCAGTCAGACATCCCTCTGGCACCCCGGGAGCCCTCGGGGGATGTCTGACTGATGGTTTAGGCCGGCTCCCTGTTGGGAGCCGGCCTAAGCCGGCAGTCGGACATCCTTAGTGCTGCCAAGGAGGATGGAGAGACTCCTGCCACTGCCACTGTGCTCACAGCCCTCAGCCCGGCTTGTGGCTGAGTGGAGCTCCCCCTGTGGAAGTGCACTGACCACCAGGGGGCAGCTCCTGCATTGAGCATCTGCCCCCTGGTGGTCAGTGCGCATCATAGCGACCAGTTGTTCCTGGTTGTTCTGCTGTTAGGGTCAATTTGCATATTATCCTTTTATTATATAGGATAGTTGACATATCCTAAAAGATTTATGTCTCCCAGCTCAAAGGCCCATCAATACGATCTCCTCACACTACTCTGTTAAATTATGTCAACTTCTTTCTTCAAGACATTATTCAACACTAGAGGCCCGGTGCATGAAAATCGTGCACGGGGAGGGGGGGTGTCCCTCAGCCCAGCCTGCACCCTCTCCCTCAGCCCAGCCTGCATCCACCCCATCTCCTGGTGGGATCGGGCCTAAACGGGCAGTCAGACATCCCTCTCACAATTCAGGACTGCTGGCTCCCAACTGCTCGCCTGCCTGCCTTCCTGATTGCCCCTAACTGCTTCTGCCTGCCAGCCTGATCACCCCCTAACCACTCCCCTGACAGCCTGATTGATGCCTAACTGCTCCCCTGCCAGCCTGTTTTCCCCTAACTGTCCTCCCCTGCAGGCCTGGTCACCCCTAACTGCTCTCCCCTGGAGGTCTGGTCACCCCTAACTGCTCTCCCCTGAGGCCTGGTCCCCCCCAACTGCTCTCCCCTGCAGGCCTGGGTCCCCCCCAACTGCCCTCCCCTGCAGGCCTGGTCCCCCCCAACTGCTCTCCCCTGCAGACCTGGGTCCCTCCCAACTACCTTTCCCCGCAGGCCTGTTCACCCCCAACTTCCCTCCTCTGCCGGCTTGGTCACCCCTAACTGCCCTCCCCTGCTGGCCTGATTGCCCACAACTTCCCTCTCTTGCAGGCCTGGTCCCTCCCAACTGCCCTCTCCTGCTGGCCATCTTGTGGTGGCCATCTTGTGTTCACCTGGGGGCAGGATCTTTGACCACATGGGGGCAGCCATCTTGTGTGTTGGAGTGATGGTCAATCTGCATATTACTCTTTTATTAGATAGGATAGAGGCCTGATACATGGGAGGGGGCCAGCTGGTTTGCCCTGAAGGGTGTCCCGGATCAGGGTGGGGGTTCCCTTGGGGTGTGGGGCAGCCTGGGTGAGGGGCCTGTGGTGGTTTGCAGGCCAGCCACGCCCCCCAGTGACCCAAGTGGAGGCCCTGGTATCTGGGGTTTATTTATCTTCTATAATTGAAACTTTGTAGCCTAGAGTGGAGCCAAGCCTTATGCTTGCTCCGTGGTGGCAGCCATTTCTGTTGGGATTTATGTATCTTCTATAATTGAAACTTTGTAGCCTTAAGCGGAGGCCTGGGCCGGCCAGGCTGTGCTGAAAGCTTGGCTTCCTCCATCGCCAGGGGCAACCCTACCCTTCTCCTGTTCTCTGTGGCCATAGCCATCTTGGTTGGGTTCATTTGCATATTTGCTCCTGATTGGCTTGTGGGCGTGGCTTGTGGGTGTAGCAGAGTGATGGTTAATTTGCATATTACTCTTTTATTAGATAGGACTTGCCTTCTTGCCCAGGTATTTCTTGATTCACTCTACCAGATTCCAATAAGAACCATCAGTTTTGGCATGCCAACAATCATTTGCGCCACTATGTAGGTAGGTGTGGTTGATAACAGAACTTTTAGTCATTATCCTATATATGTTTCTGATAATTCAATTTAGGTTTGCTCTGTTTCCTGCTTTAATTTGTAACTGACACCAAGGTAGAACTTGTAGAGTATGTCTTTTCTCAGTTCTCATAGATTCTCATAAAATCTTCATGTCATGTGATGGATGTGCAAGTTATGATCACTGATGATAAATCTGCCCAGAGAAATTCAGCAAAGCTAGGAGATACTGTGTTTTCAACAACCAAGTTTGTAGCCTGGGGAATATATCACTGAATATATATATTTATATATATCCAAGGATTCAAAGAAGCACAGAAGAACCTTTCCTTCCTCTTGCAGATTAGTAAGAAATCCATTACTTCTTGGAAGATATGTTAGGAAGGGATTAATCAGGCACCCAGACATATCTGGGTCTAGACTGATTATAGAATTTGCAACTGCCGAGTAAATAGAAGCTTCTGAACTTCATTATTCTCAGAGTTAAACACCCCAAGGCTTCCAGCTAGCTAATAAAAATAAAGTAGAGAAAATTATATACTTTAAGAAGTTCTTTTAAAGACAAATCTTGTTTAAGAAGATATAATACAAACATTAAGAATGACTAGGAAATAATGTTATAAATAAATTTCCAATTTTGTTACTTTGATAGAACAAGAGCTTTGACTTGGCTTTTAAAAATGTGTTTAAGAAAGCATTAGCACCAAACAATAATTTAATAATGCCACAGTTTTTTTTGACAAGCTCAAAGGAAAAAATGCTGTTTCTCCTTGTTCATTATGGAGACAGTGCTACCAAGACAATACTGCATAATGATTGGACTGTTGTTTGGTCCCCTAGAGCCAAACATCCCCAGTTCAAATCCTATGAGCTGCATGATTCAGGGCAAATAGGTACACTCATCTTCTTTATTGTACAGAGAGAATAAGGAAGATAAGTGTACCTATTTCAATAGATTTTTGTATTATATAAGTTAACTAGAGGCTCGTTGCACGAATTCATGCACCAGTGGGGTCCCTCAGCCTGGCCTGCGGGATCAGACCGAAATTGGCCTGAGGGGTCCCAGATTGCAGGCTGAGGGACCCCACCAGTGCACGATCGGGGCCAGGGAGGGACACAGGAGGTTGGCCAGTGGGGGAGGGACCATGGAAGGGCTCCAGGACATGTCTGGCCCATCTCGCTCAGTCCTGATCAGCCAGACCCCAGCATCAAGCTAACCTACCAGTTGAAGCGTCTGTCCCCTGGTGGTCAGTGCACATCATATGACTGGTTGACTGTTCGACTGTCTGCCCCCTGGTGGTCAGTGCACGTCACAGTGAGTGGTTGAGTGGCCTTAGCATATCATTAGCATATTACGCTTTGATTGGTTGACCAGACAGCTGGATGACCGGATGACCAGACACTTAGCATATTAGGCTTTTATTATATGGATACACTTAAAAGTACTTTGAACAGTGCCTGGCACATGGTTAATGCTCAATAAATGTAAGCTGTTATCACTACCACCATCCTCATGACCCACTATTACCAACTCCATCATCACTCATTACCATGTACCATGATCAACTCAACCACTCACTATGACCATCTACCACCCAACTGTCAGTTTCCACCATCACCCACTATGACCACCCCACAACTTATCACTACCCACAACTCACTATCATCACACCATCAGTAACCACCACCCAACTCAATCATCTCCCCAAACGGGCTATGACTACTACTCAACCATCATATCCCACCATCAATATCATTGTTAAGTACCACCCACTATCACCCCCCCATTATGACACACCATTGTCCACCTTCACCACGTATCACCACCCACCATTACCCACCATTGCCACCCACTATCACCATCCTACTCCCACCATCATCAACCACCATAACTATCCCCATCATCTACCACAATTACCCATAATACCTTTATCTTTCACTGATGAGTAAAGGTGACAAAAGTGGCCATGAAGTCCTTTTCAATCACCTTTTAGACATACAGACTTATAAAAGATTTCGAGGGATCTATTTCTTAGATTTTTCCCATTTCAAATGCCCTAATACTCTTGTTAGAATTATGAACGACAACTCACACAACTGCAGGTTATGTTTCTGGCACTAATCTAAGTTTATCATTTCATTTAAGCCTCACAACAACTCTGTGAGATATATACTATTATTATCATCTCATTTTATATTTATATATATACTAGAGGTCCACTGCATGAAGAGATTTGTGCAGTAGGCCTTTCTTCCCCTGGCTGCCAGCACCAGTTTTCCTCTGGCACCCGGGTCCCAGGCCTTTGCTCTGGCTGCTGCCTTCAGTCTTCGCTCCAGGTGGAGCGCTGCTCCTGTAGCTCCCTCTGCCCCCACCCTCCTCCTCATAGCATGCATCCTGCCCCACCCGGCCCCTCTGAGCCTGCATGCGTGCTGCCCAGAGGTCTGGAGCGGCGGGCCATTGCTATCTTTGTTGGGTTAATTTGCATACTCAGTCCTGATTGGCTGGTGGGTGTCATGAAGGTATGGTCAATTTGCATGTTTCTCTTTTATTAGTGTAGATACTGGGGCTAGGAAAATTTTCATAACTTGCCTAAATTCACAAAACTAGCAAGCAATAAAGCTACATTTGAACCCAAGACATCCACTCTCCAGCCTGAGTTCTTCCACATCACTCTGCTGTGTTTGAGCCGCTCATTCTCATTCTTAGGTATTTAGAAAGATTCTAGCTTTTTCTTTCTCATACTTTCCATCTTTCTTATTCATGCTCTTCCCTGTGACACTCTACTTCCACTATTTAAACTACAGATTATTTGCATGTCTATTCAGTTCAAAATTGTTGATTGATTGATCTCTATCCTCTAATCCCAATGAGGGGCATCTCCATTTTGGGTTGTACACTGAAAAATCAGCATGGCCTAAACAAAACCAAACTCATAATTGTCCATCTCAAACCATTTTCTCCTTCTCACATCCAGTTCTTTTTCCTACCCTAAATTGCTAAGCTTCAATGTGACTTCTGTTTGTTTCTCTCAACATACCCAGGCCCAGCCACTATAATTATCTACTACCCAGTTCTATAAATTCTGCCTCTGTAATTTCTTTTATTATTTTTAAATTTATTTTTATTTTTTAATTTAATAAATCTTTATTGTTCAGTTTATTACAGTTGTTTCTCTTCCCCCCCCCCCCATAATTCCCCTCCACCCGGTTCCCACCCCACCCTGTGCCCTTACCCCCCCCCCCCCCAGGCCTCATCCATAGGTGTAAGATTTTTGTCCAATCTCTTCCCGCACCCCCCATACCCCTTTCCCCCTGAGAACTGTCAGTCCATTCCCTTTCTATGCCCCTGATTCTATTATATTCACCAGTTTATTCTGTTCATCAGATTTTTTATTCACTTGACTTTTAGATTCACTTGTTGATAGATATGTATTTGTTGTCACTTTGTTGTTCATAATTTTTATCTTTACCATTTTTATTCTTCTTCCTCTTCTTAAAGAATACCCTTCAGCATTTCATATAATCCTGGTTTGGTGGTGATGAACTCCTTTAGCTTTTTCTTATCTGTGAAGCTCTTTATCTGACCTTCAATTCTAAATGATAGCTTTGCTGGTTAGAGTAATCTTGGTTGTAGGTTCTTGCTATTCATCACTTTGAATATTTCTTGCCACTCCCTTCTGGCCTGCATAGTTTCTGTTGAGAAATCAGCTGACAGTTGTATGGGTACTCCCTTGTAGGTAGCTAACTGTTTTTCTCTTGCTGCTTTTAATATTCTCTCTTTGTCTTTTGCCCTTGGCATTTTAATTATGATGTGTCTTGGTGTGGTCCTCTTTGGGTTCCTCTTGTTTGGGACTCTCTGTACTTCCTGGACTTGTAAGTCTATTTCTTTCACCAGGTAGGGGAAGTTTTCTGTCATTATTTCTTCAAATATGTTTTTAATATCTTGCTCTCTCTCTTCTTCTGGCACCCCCATAATTCAGATGTTGGTATGCTTGAGGTTGTCCCCAAGGCTCCTTACACTATCTTCATATTTTGGATTCTTTTTTCTTTTTGCTTTTCCGGTTGGGTGTTTTTGCTTCTTCGTATTTCAAATCTTTGACTTTATTCTTGGGATCCTCTAGTCTGCTGTTGGATCTCTGTATATTATTCTTTATTTCAGTCAGTGTATGCTTAATTTCTGATTGGTCCTTTTTCATATCCCTGAGGGTCTCACTAAATTTCTCAGAAGTTTCTAGAAGATTCTTGAGTAACCTTATAACTGTGGTTTTGAACTCTATATCCAGTAGTTTGCTTTCCTCCATTTCTTTCATTTGTGACATGTTTCTTTGTCTCCACATTTTGGCTGCTTCCCTGTGTTGATAGAGTGGCCTTGTGTGCTAGGTGTCCTATAGGGCCCAGTGGCTCAGCCTTCCCAATTACCTGAGGTGGACACTCTTGGTGCACCCCTTTGTGGGCTGTGTGCACAGTCTTGTTGTAGTTAAGCCTTGATTGCTGTTGGTAACATTGGGAGAAATTGACCTCCAGGTCAATTGGCTGTGAGGACCAGCTGTGTCTACAATGGGAGAACTGCTGTGCTGGAGACACACTTATAGGGCAGGATTTGCTTCAGTGGGCCTTTGGTGCTCACTGAGTCTGCCGCTTGAGTGTGTTGTTTATGGATGTGAAGAGTTGTAATCTGGTATGGTCTCACACTGACCACTGGGTACCCTGGCTCTTGGATCTCCAAGGAGGTGCAAAGTCAGCCACTGCCTGAGGCCACCCAACAGGAGCTACAGAGAGATCTGCAGATTCCTCATCTTTGTTTGGGGTTTGGAGGTGCCCAGATGAGGTCCAGCTGTGAAGCAATGCAGGCTGCTGCTGCAGGGCCTTAGGCCTTCTTTTGGACACTTTGGCCCTCTCTGACCCAGCTGCAGTTTGTTAGATTTTAGGTTGCAAGAGGGACAGCATTCATATGCAAAAGCCGCTGCTCACAGCTTGGGTGGGGTTGTAAATTGGGTGGGGTGGGGCCTCAGGGAATCACCAGGGCAGAGCAAACAGCAATGGCTGCCAGTCCACCCTGCCCCAGAGAGGTCCCTGGGTCTCTGTGTCCCACGGCCCCATGCAGGAACAATGATCACTGTGTGCACCTCTGAGAGAAAGCCGCCCTCGCATTCCTGCCCAATGTCAGACAGTTCAGTTTCTCCCCGTATAAGTCTGGGTCCCCAGAGTCTCACCCAGAACTGGAGTTCAGAGCAATCTGGAGCTTGTATCTCCCTCTCAGTTGAAAAAAACAACAGTGCACCCAGTTGCCAGCCCATTTCGCGTGCCTCTGTACCTCCGCACTTCTGCACCTCCACACCTCCTACTAGTCTCAATGCACTTTTTTATTTCCTTCTAGCTGTAGAACTTCCACTCAACCATGTTTCCCGTGGTTCTGGATGATATTTGTTTTGTCTTTTAGTTGGAGTTTTGATGTGGTTGTGAGAGGCAGCAAGTACAGGTGTTTACCTATGCCGCCATCTTTGTTGTTCTCTGTAATTTCTTTTACATGTATCTTCTACATTCCATTCCTACCACCACCATTATAATTCAGAAGCTTGTTATCCAAACCTGAGTCCAGAAGTAGCCAGTGTTCCCGTTAGTATTTCTTTTGGTAAAAAGATCTCCGAGTTCTCTGCACATTGAATCAAGACTAAACATTCCAGGTTGGCATTTAGGTTTTCCCCAAAAGAGCTGCCCAGTAGACCTACCTTTTTAAAAGACATCTTTTACTAGAGTCATCCATGTATCTACCTATCCTCTAGACCAGTGGTTGGCAAACTCATTAGTCAACAGAGAAAAATATCAACAGTACAATGATTGAAATTTCTTTTGAGAGCCAAATTTTTTAAACTTAAACTTCTTCTAATGCCACTTCTTCAAAATAGACTCTCCCACGCCATGGTATTTTGTGGAAGAGCCACACTCAAGGGACCAAAGAGCCGTATGTGGCTCGCGAGCCGCAGTTTGCCGACCACGGTTCTAGACCAATAGATCACTGTGTTTCCTGAACACAGCATGTTTTAACCTTCCAGTCACTGTTCATACTCATGCCCAGCTGGATTACCTCTCCTACATCTTTGTCCCTAGAAGTTTGATCCCTTTAAAGCTCACTTTAACGTCACCTCCTCCATGAGGCCTTTTCTGATCTTCTCAACAAGATGTGAGTTACCCCTCAGGAAGCCCTCCAGCACTCTGTTTCTGCCTTACTCCACTGTAAATTCTTTGAAAGCAGAAGCTAAAATTCTTTGCTCAAACCAAATGTGTCTTAATATTACAGAGACACAATAAACATGAAAACAAAATGCACCTATCTTCCTACTGATTGGCCAACTTGCTAGAGCTAGCTGTATTATGAAATAGCACTGTAAAGACTATGTTCAAAGGGCATAAAACAACTTACTAGCAAAGGGGACAGACTAACATTTTGGTCTAGCGTTTAGTTCAGTGTGGTCATATGTAACCAGTAGAAGTAATCCAGATAGGAACATAGCCAGTGGATTCCTTTACCTTCTTAACCTATGCAGACAGTCCCACTAAACGAGTCAATAAAGCTCTTGATCTTGACTGCAAAGGTGGCCAACATGAATAAATTGGTCCTGTCTATTTACATGATTTGATGAATGTTATGCATCCTCAAAATACACTTTAAGAAAATTCTCTTTATTACCACAGTAACTGCATTAATTCTGGGCATGTGATCACTTGGATAGGAAGTAGAACAGACATAGAGGCTATTCTGAAACTAGTCTCAAAGAAAATGGAATTCAGCAATTCTGGTGATGAACAGATAGGGACAGAGAGAAGCAAATACAGGTGATTAAGAACTGGGCTAGATGAGATCCAGGGGAACAAAACACACACATCTCAAAATCTGTGACCCAAGCAGAAAAAGGGAAAAATAGGCAAATGGAAATCATTCAAATATTAAGAATAGAGTATATTACAGTGTAGGAAGGTAAGCACATGAGATGGAGGTGAAGAGAAACGAGAAAATAACATCTATACATATAAAAGCCAAGCAACTGGAATGACCGGTCACTATGATGCACTCTGCAGTGGCCAACTGGCCTGATCAGGGCCCTGCCAGCCCATTCCCCCCCCCCCCCAACCCCAGCTGGCTCCACCCCATATTGCTCCCCCCTCCCCCCAAGAGAGGCAGGGCTGGCCAACCTCCCGCATCCCCTCTCCCCCGCTGGCCTGGCCCTGATCAGCCCCCATCAGGGTGGGCCAGCCAGACCCCACCCATGCATGAATTCATGCACCAGGACTCTAGTTGAAATATAATGGTCATATCATGTCAATATATTTTGAGGTAAATTATCATACTTAAAACAACTGTTATGATTGCTTATTAGCTGCAATTCCTTTTTTAATCACTTAATCAGCCCAGCTGGATTTATTAGCCTGCAAGACCAAACTGGGAGAAGGAAGAATGATCATAACTATAATGTTAAAACAAGTGAATTAGTATTATAACAGAATCTTGGAAGACAAGGTATATTTTCAAGAAAGCAGTCCACTTATTTTATACAATACTCAGCACATTATAGGCTAGGCCAAGTACAAAATTTTTGTAGACTTGGAATTCACTAAATATGGGAGGTGATTTGCACCAAGAAGAATAATATTTAGGGTTGCTATAGCAATTTGTTTCTCTATGGAGTTAGGTACCTTTTATAGCTATTCAGTTATTCTTGATTTCTATTAATTAATTTATTCATTAGCCATCATTCCATCTATCCATCTATCCATCCATACATCTAATAGTCTAAGGATCTGGAGGCATCTCTGTATTTAACTCTGTGAACTAGTAAGATGAAGATATTAAAAGTCCCTCTTTTACTGATAGGAGAAGAAATACACAGAGCTGATAAGCCCAAGCCCACACAGTAAGTTTCTTGCTGCATCTGGTACTTGAACTGAGTACTCAGTCCATTGGATGCTTCTCTTAGTCCTCGTCTGGCCTGATTCTCCCTGATATCTTTCCACCAACTGCCACCTGCCTGTAGGTATCTATCATCTTTATGGATAAGAAGTAATGCAAAGGATCTTCTTTTCCCATATTTACCCACAACTGTGCCATCTTAGGTCTAAAAGGCATAGAACCCTTGGGACTCACTGTTCACGAAGACGGCAAACCTCAGGAAGGACAGGTACCGCTCCCCTTCAATGGGGTTCCAGCCGACGTCAGGGTATCCTTTGGCCAGCAGCAAGGGGCAGCTCTGGAGGCCACAGCCTGCCAAGTAAGTCACCACCTGCCAAGAACAGTACAAAAGTAAGTGTCCAATGTTTTTACAAAATAGCTTAAGTACTGTGCAATTCTGGGACCAGAAGGCTTTCATTTCCCTAAAAGCTAGAGAGAGCCCAAAACTTTTAAAGCAAGTAATTTAGTAGATTTGAAGCCAGAACCTCCAATTCATTTTTGTTTTCAAGTAATCAACATGACTGATGATCACCCTTATGTCTGAGAACACCATGTGCTATCCATTCCCTGGTTTTCCCTGTTCTGGCACGAGGGAGCCGCCTTTTAAAAATAGGCCTACCTAGGGCACACCTGGGGAGACAGTGGTGGATCTAGGCTGGCCATGTACACTTGGCCATGGTATTTCATGACCAAATATCCAGTCACTGGTCAACTCTCAGTGGGCCCTTGACTAATCAGGGGTCTCTACTCAAGTTCTGCATCAACAACAGTTATCCAAGGGAAAAGCCAAGAAATGAAGGTTGGCGTAAAGAGGCTGCAGCCAGTTATAGATTAGGACTGGTAGTGTTCTTTTTGCTTCCAGGTTACCAGACACTTACCATAAGATCTCAGCTCTGTGATCATGTAGAATATTAGAACCTGCCCACTTTTAGAAGGTGTCAAGCAAAAGCCTGGCAAATAGACATTTTCTTGAAATTCAGTTGTTATTCTAATATAACCTTGGATATTTTATGTATACAGGGGGAAGAGGAAAATTTATGGGACTGCAAAACCCTCCTAGTCAGGAATGGTGTCTTTTTTATTTTTCAACCCCAGGGTCTTTAACCAATGTCACCTGAACAAATTTAATACAAAGGAAAAATCCCCAAGGTCTGGATCATATTAGGTGCTCAATAAATGTCTGTCAAGTGAATAATGTATTTTCTGATGTCAAAAACTTGAACTCAGTTTGCAAGAATAATGAATTGAAGTCAAAACTCAGTAAGAAAGTATTGTCCTTCTTAAACCAATAAGGAAACTATTCTGTTTGGAGCTTAGATTTGATTTGGCCTTTAAAATGTCAGGAAAAACATCAATCAAGGCAGGAATTAGGCAGAGTTTTCAGGATTACAGGTACCAGGCATTTCACTGGCCCCTAAAATAAATGCTTGTGTGTGTGTGTGTGTGTGTGTGTGTGTGTGTGTGTGTGTTCTTGTTGTTGCTGTCGTTCAGTCTTAAGGGACCTAATTTCTGCTGTGTTCAAAAGAAGGAAGGAACTGCAGCATTTATTGGCCCTTTCTGTATCTCTCCCAGGAACAAGCTTGGGAAATTTCCCAATAGTGGTCTAAACAAAGTCTGTGCACTGTGCTAAGCTGCTGGAACCACTTGAAAGGGGGCAGCACACCTCATCATCCCCTTTACAGATTTTCCTAAGTCCCTGGTTCTCCCCTCTCCCAGCCTCCGGGCCTCCATTTATCATATCATCATCCTTCAAGAGATGCTCGGGGTCTTTGTTGAGCAGTGTCATTTGAAAAGATGAATATGGCTGAGGAGGGGAACTGAGCACTAAACCTTGTAGCCCTGTCTGGCTGTAAGAGAACCATTAGCTACCTTTTTATACAGGCGCCAGTTTTCACCTCACCACCTAAAACACTGCTATTTATTACCGTTTAAATGTATGAATAACAGAGTTCGAGTGAAGTCTGTTTCATCAGAGGCAGAGACCGTGGATGTACGTGGCACTGTGGCACAGCATTTGAATGTGTGTGTATATGGGGTTATTTTATTTCTGTTCTAATCACTTCTTATTGAAACCAGGCTGTGCTAAAATGCAAATTGTGTGGCGTTGCTCCTCTGCTTGAAGACCTCCAGTGGTTCCATTCCTCCTGGCTCTATAGTGAGGCCCTGTCATTTCACTAGAGCATGGCCCCTGGGCCCAGATACTTTTGAAGCCTGGCTCTGACAATACTTACAAGTGCCACGACATTGAAGATGCTGCCTAATCTCTCTCTGCCTCAGTTTCCTCTCCTGTCACTGGGGGCAATAATAAGACGGCGTGTTCCAAGGCTCACGTGAGGTGATTCAGAGTGGGGTCTGGCAAGCAGGGATTCTGTAGGGCGTGCACTTCTGTTATTAATTGTGATGGTAGCATAAAGTCCAATTCCTTCCTCTCCCTCATCTCTCACTCCCCCCACACACTCTGTGCTCTTGTCATAGACAGCTCCCCGATGCTCAGGACCACCATGCTCTCCTCTCTGAACCTCAAACACTCCTGGCACGTGGATGATTAGCTCCTACTCACCCCTCAGCTCACCACTTTCTGAGTCTCCTTCTTGATCCCCTTGCCGGGGTTAGGAGTTGCTCTGTCATGCGCTTCCAAACTCACCACTCAGGGGATGCCCTCTGACTCGTGCCGCTCCACCCCCCTCCCCCCGGCCCCACTCACTAGGATGCTCTTCCCCACACTCAGAGAACACACTGTGACTCTTGTCAGCTGCTGGGTCAAGGAAACAGTCCCAGAATGGGGCGGGGAGAGGTTGGGTGAGTCAGCCCCAGCCACCACCACCAGAGGCGCAGTTTATGGTCCCAGCGTGGGCAGCTCAGTTCTGTCTTATTTGTACGTGGACGGGTCATGTGTAGCATTGGTTTCCTTTATGTCTTTCTGGTATGTGAGTATAAACCTGAGGACCCAGAACTTGATCAGAAACCACAGGTGCCTGGTAGTGTTTCATGTGGACCCGTGAGGCTGGGCCTCACGTACACAAATGTCCACATACCATGCCTATGAGGTTGGTAATCTTTGCCCACGGGAGACGCTCTGCTCCTGACTATCATGCGCTGCCAGCTACTCACATTCCACCCCTTTTCACTGAGGGTGAAGGAGGTTCTGATGGAACCACCGAGCCTTTGGTCTGCAGCTGCTTGGCTTGGCTGCACTGTACGCAGGAAAGAGCAAGCACAGTGCCTCCCCAGGGCCAGGTACCTTTTCGAGGTCTGGTTCCTCTAAGCCCAGTGCTAACTCGTTGTTGTCCATCACGGAGGAAGCGGCCACATCTAGCGGAGTGGATCCCCTCATCGATGGGGAGGCTGAGGAAGGAGGAAAGAGAAAAAGGGACCAAGAGAACACCGCTTGCTGAGCTGAGCCTGCAGTGCACACAACTGGCCAGCAGAGGACAGCAAACACTAAATCTGGCTCAGGTCACTGTTCTCTGAGGGGACCTACTGCCCAATTTAAGAACAGCTCTATTTTCTCCATCCTCCCTCTCCTTTCAACACCCACCCCCCTCCCGCCATTACTGATTGAGTACAGATTAAGCTGGAAAATCAGTTCATGGGATCAACTGGGACCATGTATTTTCAAGTGCTTTTCTAGCATGAAACTTCCTGGGGCCCTCATTTGATGATCACCCCACAGACGCAGATGTTGCTTGAACAGCTAAGCTCAAGTGACTTGGCCATTTCTGGAGCCACCACCTAGAATTTAAAAATAGCCTCAAACAGCATTTGCTCATATAGTTATCAGGTCACCAATGTTGTCTGGTTTTTCTTTGTCTGGTCCTTAGGCCAGAATTAAGAAAACCTTCAGGTGGCATTTTACAAAAAGGTCGGTAGCCTGAGGTTGCAGTTGATAAATTAGAAGCCTGAAACTTCAGATTTCACGTGCACAGATGTGTGTATCTGAGTCATTTGGTTTATGTACAGAACATTGAGTGAGGCACGTGTTTCATGCTGCTTTTCTTGTGGTGGTGGTGGGTTCACATTGTTTATCCACCTTGCAGCTACGGAAAGCACTGGCTGGTTGGCTGATAGGACAGGCATGCCGCCTACAGCCAGCCTGCCAGGAAGGGACTGCATCCATGACCTTGGTCTCATTAGCACTGCTTCGTGGTCCACTGAGTGGGCTGGAGGAGCTGTGTCCCCAGACTGTATCCGCAATTCCAGGCAGCACTTTATAAACCTGGTCCCAAGAGAGAGGAGGTAAAACTGTATGACTATGCCCACAAACCTGTCACCAGTGCTGGCTGGGAGCAACATCCCTACTCGTTGGAGAACAGAGACATGGACTCATTATTTCACTTGTTTTTAGACCAGGCAGGGGTCATTTTCCTATTAAAAAAATCCCACAGAGCCTGGCTGGTATTGCTCAGTGGTTGAGCATCAACATATGAACCAGGAGGTCACGGTTCGATTTCTGATCAGGGCACATGCCTGGATTGCAGGCTTGATCCCCAGTGTGGGGCATGCAAAAGGCAGCTAATCAATGATTCACTCTCATCATTGATGTTTCTATCTCTCTTTCTCCCTCTCCTCTCTGAAATCAATAAAAAATAT
Organism: Plecotus auritus; assembly: GCF_963455305.1. Taxonomy (NCBI): domain Eukaryota; kingdom Metazoa; phylum Chordata; class Mammalia; order Chiroptera; family Vespertilionidae; genus Plecotus; species Plecotus auritus. The sequence continues at coordinate 79,746,727 of NC_137770.1, read as the reverse complement.
TAAAAATAATCCCCAAGAATGCATGTGGCTTCTTTCCTTTCACCTTCTGAGTAAGTGGTCAGCAGGGGGAGTGTCACCTCTGAGCCCCAATGTGGAAGTTACAACGTGACATACCTAGGCCAACACTGCTATTCTCCAGCAGGTAACTCAGGTGCTCAAACATGGCCTTCTGATTCTGCCGGCTAATTCGACAGAAATAGCAAAGGAAGCGGCAACAGCTAGCCACCATCTTTGGAAAAGCGATCTGTAGGGAGAAGTAGGAAGTGTCAGGGAAAGAATCTATCATGAGGTCTTTCTGGAAAGTCTGACTTCAAAGAGTCCTAGGTTGAAGTCTGGCAAGCTGTGAACAGTTTGGGAAAATAAATTTTCTCCTTACCTCCAGCTTGTGCCAAGACTTATTCAGAAGAGAGACAGAGAGTATACACCTCAGGAGAGGCTTCCAAAAATACTGACAGCAAGTTATAGTTCCTGAAATATCTTTCTCAAAGGAAACAGACATCAAACAAGAATCGCAGTCATCCTCAGATGCCACGTGAAATTGCACGACTCCACACCAGACTATTGTTTCTAACTAGGAAGGGGGTGGACAGAACTGTGATAGGAAATTTCAGGAGGGAGATGGGTGATCATAGACAAATGAGGCCCAGCGCTAGGTCAAACCTGAGTCCTCTGGGTAAAGGCTGGTCCTCCAGTTGTAGAAGCCTCAAGGCATCACCTTCTCAGTCTGTGAGTCTTCCCCAACTAGTTCTGTCCTTCTCTCCTATGAGCTCCTATAGCCCTTGTAACTGGATTCACACAATTTAGCACTGAGATGCCATCTTCTATTACTGTTGACTGTGTTTGGCTTCTCTGCTGATCAAAGTAATTAGCATCTCCAGGGCCTGGCCATGTCTTAGTTTTGATCCAATAGTGCTCAGTAAATGGTGTCAGAGTTAACCTCACTCAGGATCCTAGGAAGCCCTTGTTTCCCCCATTAGAAACATGGAGGTGCTCAAAGAAGCAATATTCTGACACCTGCTTCAGGCACCGAACCTTTGCTCAAGGATCTTTTGGAGAGAATCTACTTTCCCAAGAGCGCAGATGGGAGCAAGTGAGCTTGGCATCTGTTCTTCTGTCACACCCTGCCTCTCAATACCAGCGGGACCACTTTCCTAGGACCTCAGCTTTCTAAAATTTCCAACATATTTTTGAAAACATACCCCATCTTCTGCTTTCAGAAACTATCTGACTGAGGAGGACCTCAGACAAGTTAGGCCCTATTTCCTCCTTCCTCCTTGCCAGCAGCAGCGCCTCCTGACAGTGGGCACCTTATGGGGACTGGTCAGGACATCCTCAGGAACGTGGCTCACAGAGGAAACCCGCACACTCCCGAGGGGATGCCGTCAGGATCGTTACTAAGATCTTGTTCTCCTTTAAAACAGCCATCTGCTGACACAGCACAGGACACACCAGGCTCCTAAGTGGACCAAGAGGAATTCCAGCTGGGAGGGGGTGGGGCTGCAGAGACCGTACACAGAGCAGCTGAAAGCCAGTGGAACAAGTGAGAAAAGAGCCCGAGCTTCCGAGGCTGAAGCTCTCGCTCTGGCTGGAGGCCACTGAGCAGCATCGTCCACCTGTGGGCTCCTTCCTGGCAGTGTGTACACCCCTCCCTCTCCCTGGGAAGAGTAACTGAATCAATGGGCTCCAGCTATGTGGCTGCAAGCAGGTTGCCTCCTGTGTCCCTGCTCAGGGGTCAAGTTCGGCATTACCTGAGATTTCTCTGCACCCAGCACGTTCACCATCACCTCCATCACCGTCTCATGCATGCCGAGGACGCGCATGAGGTTGGGGTGCTGGTAAAACACCTTGTTGTTCATTATGTCCCTAGGGTAAGGACCAGAGAGAGATGTCAGCTCGTGCTTACTTCAATGCTATGGAAATTCAGGGATGGGAACACACAAATGCACACACATTAAGGGTGAAACAGTGTAAATGGGACAGGCTGAAAATATAGTAAGAAGGCACTAGGTCAGTGGGAACGTGTGTGGGGTGTGTTTTTAACTGATAGGAATAGTCTGTGCTCTTTTATCTCTAGTAAACACTTGCTTTCTCTCTTTGAAACATTTCCTTCTAATGACATAGTAAGCAGTGGCTCCTTGGTCTTTGTACTTGTAATAATTTTTTGGCAGCCTACATCACTGAATTTCCCTTCCTCCAGGTACTATTTTTTTTCTACTGTTGTCCTTATGTCTATGTCTCTATGTACTTCAGTTTTCTTAACCACAGGGCTGTACCCTTTTCTTAGGACAATTGTGTATTAGATAACAATGAGGACAGCGGTCCTCAGAATCCAATGTAAATTATCAACAACAAAATGTAAAAGGAATTATGTTTTTAAGTCATTTAACAGAAATTCACAAAATAAAGCTGCAGGCAAATCTGAGAACTGGAGCAGCTGGTGACTTGGCTGTGTGATGTCTGGCAGGGGTTACCCATCCCACCCCAGTGTTGCAGCCACTAAGAGGAGACACCAGCAACTTTTATTGCTGCTATGTCTACTGCAAGGGCTGAGGGAGAGGCTGATTCAGTAGCTTTTCTGTCTTTCCATAAAGTCTCTTCATTTCTACGGGAAGACTCTTCTTTGGAAATGAGTTTGAGGAATGCACGCATTCCCCCACCCCATCTGGTATCCTCACAGTCCCTGCCCTGGGCCCTGGTGATAAAGGCTCAAGAGTGGTGGGATGGAACAGTCAACAGCGGGCTGCAGTTCTAGTTCTTGATTTTAATAAAGTGATACTGTGAGCTGGTCAGTGAACCTATTTAGGCTTTCATTTTCTCATCTGCAAAATGGGCGTGCTATGTTACCCAAGTAAAGGAGGTCTTTTTAATGTCTAAAATGCTATCTTTTTGACAACATGGCTTCTAAGGATGAGACACAAGCTATTGTTATGGGAAAAGGTATTGTAGAACTGACAAAAATGACACTCAAGGATAGTCCTGAGAAAGAAAGGTGTAGTAATGTTTCAGAGGGAAGTCCCAGAAGTTTTCTAGTCACAAGCAGATAGGCTCAAAAGGTGTCTCTCTTATTGGGTTGAACACACTGTTTCTTTCTCTAAATTTTTTCAGTGCTTCCCTGAGACTATTTGCATCAGATTCAAGCTAAATAACTGTTTTTATTCAAGACTCCTCTCCACTTATTCTGGCAATGTCCCTTCACTCTGATTAGCAGGTAGCCTGGTCTGACAGGTTATGAAAGGTGACTGCTGTGGCAAGGATGTAATCCCACAGGGGTGCTTGAAGGAGGGGCACACAGAGATGGTATATGATTTGACTCTGGAGCATCTGTACAGCAAGGTAAACCAGTTTTCCCAAGTGCTGTTCTTCTGAGACTTGCACTTTACCATGAATGACCTACCCCAGCCCATTGATCATGAGCAGCTCTTCTTCCTTGCCCATTCTGACGCTGAGGAGGCAGCGAATCTGGCCGAGGGCAGCCAGCAGGTTGATGGTGTCACTCACGGAGGCCTGGCTGATGGTGTAGGTCTTCCGCAGGGCCTGCAGCAGCTGCCCTATGCTGTCGTACTGCCTCTGGAGGAGGTTGAACATCATCCGGATTAGGTCTGCATCCTGGATCTGGTCCTCCTGGGCCCAGCGGATCATTGTCTGTGAGATAAGTTCCTTCAGTGTCGCTAGAAGGACAATAGAAAGGACCAGTACTGTGGCCATCCCAGCTCAGGGAGAGCTGTGTACCTCAGCTACTTTATTCAATCATAAGACACATCATCAGCTGATCAAGGTTAACAAATTCTTTTTTTTTTTTTTTAGAACAAAGCTGGAGGTATCATACTACCTTACTTTAAATTATACTACAAAGTGACTATAATAAAAACAGCATGGTATTGGCAGAAAAACAGACACACAGACCAATGGAACAGAATTAGGAGCCCAGAAATAAACCCATGTGTATATGGAAAAATAATTTTTGACAAAGGAGCCAAAAACATACAATGGAGAAAAGAAAGCCTCTTTAATATATGGTGCTGAGAAAATTGTAAAGCCACATGCAAAAAAATGAAACTAGACTACTGTTTGTCCCCATATACAAAAATTAACTCAAAATGGATCAAAGACCTAAAAATAAGACCTGAAACAATAAATTACATAGAAGAAGACATAGGTACTAAACTTATAGAATTTGGTCTTAGAGAGAATTTTATGAATTTGAGCCCAAAGGCAAAGGAAGTAAAGGCAAATAAAAAAAAAAATGAATGGGACTATATATAACTAAAAAGCTTATGCATAGCAAAAGAAACCATCAACAAAATGAAAAGGCAACCAATTCAATGGGAGGAGATATTTGCAAACAACAGCTCTGACAAGGGGTTAATATCCAAAATATAAAAGATTCATACAACCTACCACCAAAAACCAAACAATCCAATTAAGATCTTTGGTTAATCTCTTACCGCTCTCCCTCCTCTCTTCCCTCTGATATTCATCAGTCTGTTCCATGTTTCCATGCCTGTGGTTTCTGCTCCTGCGTTGAGCATCTGCTCCCTAGTGGTCAGTGCGCATCATAGCTACTGGCCAGTAGGCCAGTAGTTTAGGCTTTTATATATATAGATAACATCGTGTAATAAATACTAAAATGGGGCATGTGCAAGTGCCATGGGATAGAGTGGGGAGTGATAAGTTCTGGTGGATTAAGGCATGAGAAGAAGATGTTGGTGCTGCCTCTTTAGAGTAAAGCAATCTTAAGCATTGCAATTTCTCCACTATAGGCACTACCTTCACATATTTAAAAGATACCACAGACCACAAACTGATTAGGCCATGCCATTGATTCAAGAATTGTAAAGGACAATATAAACATACAGATACATTAGAAAATGGAGTGAAGTAGATAAGAATACTCTGTCAGGCCTAAAGGCTTTGCATTTGGACAGCTGACCATCACATCCTACACTGTGCTGCCCAATCTCAGCAGGAGTTAGCAGGCACTGTATCGTGGACTACTTTTACAAGCACCAAGAGAGAAAGACCAGTAGACTTTGAATTTGGAATTTCTCAGGGCTCATACTAGTGCACAGAAATACCACTGGTTGTACAAGTAAAGGAAAAATTGCTGAAGTGGGACTCAAATCAGCTGTGGGACCTTCAGAGGTTGAACTAAATGGCCCTGAAAAGTGCTGATTGACATTGGTGTGGGAGGATGATCAGAAGGGTGAGGGAGAACTGAGCAGAAGGAGAGAGCAGAAGGGCCCCTACCAGAATGGTTGGGTAGGCACTGCTCACCCCTCCCCATGCCAGACATACTCCCACAAAGTGCCGTGACAGAGGTGAGAAGTGCTGCTTTTAAATCATAATTCCATCTAAGTCTGGCTCTGCCTATCACATTTCTGCAAGGTGTGAATGGCACCAAGAGCCTGAATTCAGACCTGGGAATAAAGGCAGAGCTCAGGGGACAATGAAGGTCACACAGACTACCAGTGAAAGGACTGGGAATAAACTCAGACGGGTGCTTCATTGCCTGTGCCATCTCTAATAGTCTAGTTTTCTACCTCCATACACTATATATGGCAGGTGTCTGCTCTACATCCAGTCTTGGCTCATCAGAAGGATATAAAAATAGAGCTCCAGAAGAGATCTAGATGTAAAGGATTAATTTAACTTACCACTGTGTCTATCAACACTGTGGGTATTTTAGGCTCAAATGGGAGACATAAGCTGAAAAACTTAAAAAAAGGATACTGAAGGCAGAGAGTACAGTGAAAAGATGTTCCTAAGAGATCTCACTAGGCAGGGATTGCTGACTAATAGCTGTTAGGTTAGATAATATCTGAGGCCCCTGGGGGAAAAAGTTATTTATGGGCTAGACTGGGTTCCTCTCATGAGGTTGTTTCCTCAGTAGCCAAATGTAGAAGTTCCTTTCTCCTAGTTACTATTCACAGTAAGGAATGAAAGCGAGACAAAAACATAAACACTCTTGGACCCAACGTAAGTTTTTTAGTCCTGTAAGTACAATTCCCCTTTTAGCCTACATTTTGGGCTGAAAGAATTATAGTCTCAGCACTAACAAGCAAATTCTCTGCAGAGATAATACACATCATCACAGTCCCTGCCACACTTGAGAAACAACAATCAGAACTGTCAATCAATCTAGGTACATCCTCTTTTCAACAGGGCATTTAGAGTTAAAATGAAACCAAATAAATACTAGCTTTTACTCAACCTGGCTTTCAGATTAATTCAGGATTTGGGTGAGCTCTTAGCCTCACAATGCCTTAAAAATCCAAATCAATATGTATAGTCTAGAAAATGGAACATTTATGGCAAAATATCTCACTTGAGAGCAAATGGGGAAGGAAATAGCCCTATTGCCTGAAAAGATGGAGTGGGGATCACCCATAGGTTCTTTGTCCTTCAAGGTAAGAATAAGAGAATGGGATAAATAAATATGAGTGGGAACAAAGCTCAGTTAAAAACATAATGTGACCTCAAGATCACAACAGAAAAAGCAAGATTCATCACTGTTGTGTTACTGATGGACAGATGTAATTCATTGAAGGCATGACACTGAAGGCTATTCTTATTGGTCAGGCTTTCCAGATGTGAGACTGAGGTCCAGAAAGTGTGCGAAAGAATATGAAAGAAAGAAATGGGAAGAAAACTGTGTGTGTGTGTGTGTAAGGAAACATTCCCAAGACCCCTGAAAAGCAATATATTTTGTGGCCTGACACGTGCTAGAGACCTAGCACCCACCAAGCAAACCTAGGTTGAATCAATGAATTTCTAAGGGTCTAGACCAGGGGTGGGCAAACTTTTTGACTCGAGGGCCACAATGGGTTCTTAAACTGGACCGGAGGGCTGGAACAAAAGCATGGATGGAGTGTTTGTGTGAACTAATATAAATTCAAAGTAAAGGAGCGGAGGGGAGAGCAAGAGAACCGGATAGAACAGCCGGATCCGGACCGCGGGCCGTAGTTTGCCCAAGGCTGGTAAACACTCTGAAACTGTGAAAATGGAGCTCTACACCCCTGGCAGGTATGCTACTGAAAATTCCTCAGATTTTAATTAGCTTCCAAGATCCAGTGGCAGAGCAGCATCAATATCAGAAGCTAGTAGGCTCTCCATGTATCTGCACATTTGAGGATTAAAATAGTTAATGCTTATAACCATGTCGGGCACATATTGCGAGCTTTATATAGGTTAACTGCTATCTATACAGCAGTGATAAAAATTGTGGTCCACAGACCCTTGAGGTAACCAAGATCCTTTATGCAGCTTGTAAGGCCAAATATACTTCCATAATAATTCAAAGGCATTATTTGCCTTTTTTATTGTGTTGATAGCTGTTCTGATGATGCAAAAGCAATGGTGGGTAAAACTTCTCGTGTCTTAGCATGAATCAAGTCAGTGGCACCAAACTCTATTCTTTACTGCCACATCCCCAGGAAAATGCCCAGTTTCTCTTAAGAATATTCTTAATAAGATATAAACAATTTTTAATTTTATTAATAATAAACTTTTGAGTATGTATCTTTTTAATACCCCATATGACAAAATGGGAGGAAGTATGCTGAAGCACTTCTCCATGTCAAATGGCGGTGGTTTCCTTGAGGAAAAGAACTTGTGTGATTGAGCTGCAAACTAAACTAGCCACTTGCTTCATGAAATATAATTTTCTTAAAAATGAAAGAAGTGAGTCTATCACTTCATGGAAAACCAATGACAGCATCTGTTTCTCTGATATAACTTGAGTTTTCAAGTGAAAACTAGAATTTTGGAAAAAGTTTATCTGCCATTGTGAGTTTGACAGTTTCCCAATACTTAAATACTTTTCTTATTAAATTGTTATTAACAAATGTAATTTTAAAACATTTCATAATATAAATATGTTGACATTTGGAAGCTTTGCATAACTTGGTGAACCAATAATTTCCCAATGACCAATGCATCATGTTACTTACAAAATCATTCATGGGTAGAACATCCATTCAACATGCAAGGCAGACCAATGCATTTTCATGTAACCAAGTAGAAGAATTTCTTTAATATGACTCTAGATTCCACAAGGCAATTAACTTTTGAGAAACTACTATTGGTTGACTTTTATTTTTAAAGAGGAGAAAATCAAAGTTTAATATGTATGCATGGGGAATTCACATAGGCATGATAATTCCAAGAAAAGTCCAAAGACAGTGAGGCAACATTGGGTATATAAGACAGTTTTGAACAAAGGCGAAGGGGAGAGATTATACTTGTTGAGTTTTTCTATAGTATTAAAGGAGAATTTCCACAATTATCTAAAAAAGCTATTAAAACATTCCCTTTTCTAATGATATATCTGTTTGAGGTCGATTTTCTTCCTACTCTTTAATCAGGTGTAAGAATCCAACTATCTTCTATTAAGTCACACATAAGAGACATATAAAAAATCCAAACCAATGTCACTCTTCTTATCATTGTTTTTGTAGTAAAAGTTTTAGTTGTTTTTATAAAAATATGTTCTTTATGTAACACTAGAGGCCTAGTGCACAAAATTTGTGCATGGGAGGGGGGTGTCCCTCAGCCCAGACTGCACCCTCTCCAATTTGGGACCCCTTGGGGGATGTCTGACTGCCTAAATCGACAGTTGGACATCCCTCTCACAATCCGGGACTGCTGGCTCCTAACCGCTCGCCTGCTTGCCTGATTTCCCCTAACTGCTTCTACCTGCCAGCCTAATCGCCTCCTAACTGCCCCCCTGCCAGCCTGATTGAAGCCTAACTGCTTCCCTGCCAGCCCGATTGCCCCCAACTCCCTTCCCCTGTAGGCCTGGTTCCCCCCAAACCGCCCTCCCCTGCCAGCCTGGTCGCCCCCAACTGCTCTCCCCTGCCAGCCTGATGGCCCCCAACTGCCCTCCCCTGCCGGCCTGCTCGCCCACAACTGCCCTCCCTTGCAGGCCTGGTCGCACCCAACTGCCCTCCCCTGAAGGCCTGGTAGCCCCCAACTGCCCTCCCCTGCTGGCCTGGTCACCCCTAACTGCCCTCCCCTGCAGGCCTGCTTGCCCCTAACTGCCCTCCCCTGCATGCCTGGTTGCCCCCAACTCCCCTCCCTTGCAGGCCTGGTTCCCCCCAAAACTGCCTTCCCTGCCAGCCTGATCGCACCTAACTATCATCCCCTGCCAGCCTGGTCGCCCCCAACTGCCCTCCCTGCCGGCCTGATGGCCCCCAACTGCCCTCCCCTGCTGGCCTGCTCGCCCACAACTGCCCTCCCCTGCAGGCCTGGTTGCCCACAACTGCCCTCCCCTGCAGGCCTGGTCGCACCCAACTGCCCTCCCCTGCAGGCCCAGTTGCCCCCAACTGCCCTCCCCTGCTGGCCTGTTCACTCTCAACTGCCCTCCCCTGCTGGCCTGATGGTCCCCAACTGCCCTCCCCTGCCAGCATGCTTGCCCACAACTGTCCTCCCCTGCAGGTCCGGTTGCCCCCAACTGCCTTCCCCTGCTGGCCTGTTCGCTCCCAACTGCCCTCCCTTGCTGGCCTGATCACCCACAACTGTCCTCCCCTGTTGGCCATCTTGTGATGATATCACACAAGGGCGTGATGCCACCTAGGCTTTTATTATATAGGATAATGTTTTTTTATTATTTTTTAAAATGAATTAACACTTGTTTAAAAATCTCTGTTTTAAATTCAAATTCAGTATTATTGATAGGTACAATCCACATAAACAAAATCTTTTAGAGGTCTTCGAAAATTTTTAAGCATGTAAAGGGGTCTTGAGACCAAAAGATTTGGGAACCACTGATCTGTGTAACAAGGTCTCTGCTGAGGGATGGCCATGGCTGAAAGGCAACGCTTTCCCTCCACTAAGAGGAAACTGTTCCATGAGGCTGTGTGACTCCAATCAAGTAACTGAGACATGAGCCTCGAGAGCAAAAGCTTAGGAAGATTTCTGTGTTTGTTTCTGGATGGGAGGTAGGGTAAATGTGAACATAAAAAGGTGAGACATCTCACAATAAGAAATAAAGAGAGGATTAAAGAACCATTATTTTGAAAGCTGAATTCTGGCAGTCAGCAAGGGCCCTAGTCATTATTCATTCATCACTAGAGGGCTTTCCACCAGCCTGAGGGGCCCTAAATACTTTCATCTTCTTTTTGGGTTTAAGATCAGTCATCTTCAGAGCAAGGGGGGAGCCAGGTACTTTGCACACAGAGGCTGTGTGGCCTTCTTCAGCCTGTTCTGCAGACAGTGTAATGAAATGGGGCACACAGAGAAAGGTACACTACTGCCTGGATGGACACTTAATCCTAATCCTTTGCTACTGACATTAGCTGACCCTTCCGCAATGACTTTACTCTCATTCATACTGGAAACCAGACTGTCCACTCCAGAAGACTTTGCTCAGGAGTCAGTGTATCTAGGCCTCAGGACAGACCTTATTCACAGGTCCTTTCCTGTCTTCAGCTCAGTAGCTGAGTTACGTCCAGTATGACCCTTCCAAATTAGCTTATGAATCAAAGGGTATTTTCTGTTAAGTACCGAGTCAAGTACCCTACACAAAACTATTTCAAGACACAATCATTACTCACAGTGGCCTACTTAGGGGAAACTAGGAGCATTTAATGAGAAATAAAGTATAAAAAAATAATGGGTAATACCATTTTCTTAAGAAATAAGATACTTCTTAGAAGGTACAACATCTAGAGTAATACTTACATTCAAAAGAAATTAGAGAAGAGAAATATAAGATCTCTTATTTTTCCCCAATGGTCCTTTATCTAAAGTTTGTATATTTTTAGACTAGGTCTACATTGCATGGAGACTGAAGAAGCAGGGCAGAGAAAGCTCTATCATGAAGTTAAGAGAGGCTTTTGAAGGGATGGCTGAGATGATCTAATGGAAGAGATACTCTTTGCTGTGATGACCCTGGAATGCCATTTTCCTTCAAGAGATGGCTTATACAAGCAGTCCCTGTAGTGAACACTTTATTTTTTCTGTCATCAATGGGGGAATGCTGACAATTTTGGCAGGAATTTCAACAGCAAAGCGAGTCAATTTTTGAGATAAATTCGAAACCCTTTCTTTTTTTAAAAAATTTTTTTATTAAATTTCAGAGAGGAAGGGAGAGGGAGAGAAAGATAGAAACATCAATGATGAGAGAGAATCATTGATCTGCTGCCTCCTGCATGTCCCCTACTGTGGATCAAGCCCACAACCCAGGCATGTGCTCTTGACTGGAATTGAAACCAGGACCCATCAATCCACAGGATGATGCTCTATCCACTGAGCAAAACTGGCTAGGGCTGAACCTCTTTCTTAACCAAAGAGAGACAGATACATTAAGAACAGTTACAACTAAAAAAATGATTTCATTTTTTGTTGCTTTTCTAAATTCCTCTTGGAAATCCTGCCCTTTAATGACTTAAAAACACTTTTATATTAATAGGAAACACAACTCCTGAAAGGGGACAGATTCCAGGAGAAGGCGAGGGTGAGGACGAGAGCTCAAATCTACTGCTTGATACATTTATGGCCCAGTATTTCTCTTTCTCTCTCTCTCTCTCTCTCTCTCTCTCTCTCTCTCTCTCTCTCTCTCTCTCACCTAAATACTCCACTTATGTAATAAAGTTGCTTCCACAGCCTTTGTTGCAACTCTAGGATTTTTGCCCACTGATTTACCTGTTTCAAGGAGGACTTGTCAAGCCTACTAGGTGGTTCAGCTCATGGGGTTTTTTAAAAAGCTATAGTGTTCTTTCCAAAAAGGAAAAGAGAAAGAAAGATGTGTAACAAAACACATGTTTTCTGCTGAGATATAAAATAAACCCTATAAAACAGATTCCCTTAGGGAAGCTAGTCATGTGCATGTGGTTTCTTTGGCGATTATAAATGGCTTCATTTATGAAAGTATTAACATTCTAGCTCACTCCACTTTCACAATTAATGTAATTAGGGAGAGTCACAGCTAGTCAACTATTTCAAATATATGATCTAGAAACTGCACTTGAAATGATTGTTCAGGCTAACTCGAAATGGAAATATTTCTAAGGCATTGTATTGTTTAGGAAGACTTGATGCCTGAAAGATACTTTAAAAGAAAAATAGCTACTTCACTACATGATTTCTGGATTGGTCAGATATTCCACTTAAGAAGAAAGGATTAGCCCTAACCGGTTTGGCTCAGTAGATAGAGCGTCAGCCTTCGGACTCAAGGGTCCCAGGTTTGATTCCAGTCAAGGGCATGTACCTTGGTTGCAGGCATATCCCCAGTAGGGGGTGTGTAGGAGGCAGCTGATCATTGATGTTTCTAACTCTCCCTCTCCCTTCCTCTCTGAAATCAATAAAATATATTAAAAAAAAAGAAGAAAGGATTAGAGTGTCTTTAAGTTAGAGCTGCCTTAGTACATCAGTTTGGGAGCCCAGGTATTGTTATTTACTTTCTTCCACTTTTTGTAACCTGCAGCTGGACCTCAGAACCCCAAGCTCACCATTCTGTGAGCCTTGTAAAAAAACTTCCAAGTGTCACTCACAATATTTGGTAAATGCCTTTTTTCAATGCTCAAATTACCAGTTTTGCAATGCCAACTACAATAAGAGAAAGGTAATTTCTTCTCACAGTGCAGGTTTAAATGTTTAGGCTGCAGGGGTCTGGAAAAAGTCTTTTTTTTCATCATCTCCAAATCCAGTTGAGAGTCCAAGTGTCCATCATGTTAATGAAGTTCATGCTTATTTTAAAAAAGCAGATCATGGCCTCTGGCAAAGCAAATTCCTGTAGTTTCCAGATTCTAAACCTATGTAGGGGTTCCATTTCTATGAGCATGCTCTTAAATCTGGGTCAGTTTGGAAGAGAAAGTCTTCTGATTTCATGGAGGAGAGGAGCACATAATACTGCACTGGGCTTAGTTTAAACTTGGAAAACAATTTATAATGCTGACACAATTGGAAAAGAAAAATAATTCTGTGCATCTAAATTATGTACACTGATTTTTAAATTCTGAATGATGAAAAAGTCAGCTTGTACTCTGCTGCAAATGCTGTGGAGGCCTGAACAGGTGGTAGGTAATTTTCAAGTGAGAAGAAAAAGTGTATTTTGACCTCTGCTTGCTTCCTCCCTGTGATAGGCTGAATAATGGCCCCAAAGATACTCACTGCCTCTTTCTCAGAACCTGTAAATATCAGGAAAACTTACAAAAGGCATGCTGCATAAGTGATTGGGTTAAGGATCTTTAGCTGGGGAGAGTATCCTGGATTATCTGGGTGGACTAAATATAATCCAAGGGGCCTTATAAGAGGGAGGTAGGAGGGTCAGAGTCAGGACAAATGATGACAGAGACAGAGGTTGGACTGACACCATTGCTGGATAAGGCCACTAGTCAAAGAACGCAGGAGGCCTTTAGAAGTTGGGAAAGGCAATAAATGGATTCTCTCCTAAAGCCTCCAGAGGAATGCAGTTCTATTAACCCACTTTAGACTTGTGGTCACCAGAACTGGGTGACAATAAACTTGTATTATTTTGAAGCCACAAAGTTTGTGGTAATTTGTTATAGCAGCAAGAGGAAACTAAGATACTTCCACTGATAGAACGTCCTGGGTTGAGGGTTTCAGACTCTTCTCCCAAAGCTACAGCCAGACTGAGGGTCACAGTGAGCAAGTGGCTATAGAAGCTCCCACAGAAGTTGGGATCTGAGAAACATCAGGTCTGTCTTTGCTGAGGCAGCCAGAGTCAGTTATCAAGTGCAGACCCCATGGAGGTCTGCCTGGACCTGGCCGGAGCCTCTGCCAACCAGAACAACAGCAAATGTAGACAGCGCCTCCTGCAGGACTGCTGTGGCCCATAGATAATGGTTGCAGGGCACAGACAGCATGTGACCTAGTTCCCAGGACACATTCTGGCCTCCTCTCTCCCTCTGATCTTCAAGGCTTAGAACTGCCGACATCTCAGCACTAGTATGGGGAAGATGCTGCCCAGGATAACCATCGTGGCATAATGAACATTCCTGGCCACATTTCCGGCATTCATTCAGCCCTTCTTCCTTATAAAATAACCCAGATTTTGTAGAGATGTGCGCCTCTCTACCTGAGGGCCCATGATCCTCAGAGAAAGCCAAGGCAACCTCACTCCAAAGGTGGGCTCTGTTGACTTAAGTCAGCATTTAATTTTCTAGACACACTCATTGGTTCAGGAATGGACCTGTGCCCAAATTCTCTAATCAGTGATCTCAGGATCCTTATTTCATGGACTTTTCTGCATTTCCCTTGGATACTGTCATGACTGGACAGAGGCTGGAACTTCAGCCACCGTCTTGCCGCCAGCCTGAAGGTAAAGCTGGAACATGTGGACAGTGATCAGAGCCATGAGAGTAACTGAATCCGGTGTCTGGTGCCATCTCTAAACTAAGGTTCGCCTTGATCTTATCAGCTACTCTACCTGAGTTGGGCTTTGCTCTTTTTTGGATGAAAGCATCTGATATGATAGATGTGCAGATGAAGTTCTTATGACCTATACTTTGTAGACTCACTTCAGAAGTTGAGAAGTACACTAGGTGTCTGGCCACTTTTTAATGCAGAGCAGACTTGCAGCCCAACAAGCACTAGAACAGTACACTGAGCATTATTTTATAGAACCCTTACCCAACATCACAATTAGTAAAAGACAGATCCAAATGTTGGCTGCTAAACTGTAAACCATCTCAGAGCTGCTTACTTTCAACAGCTTCATAACATTCAGAAAAATTAGTTATGCTTTAAAGTTCTATTTACTGGCTAGGTGCTTTCTCATAATAAACTAGGAAATGGATTCAGAAATAATCCTGAAAATCATAAAGCTTTAGCAGTCTTTCTAACTGACTCTGAGCTGGGCAGTTTATTCACTTTCCCGGAGCCTTAATTTCTTCACCACTAAACTGAAGTTAGCAATGCAAAATTCATGTAGAAGAAAATGAAAACAAGGATGGTGTAATGACAAGAGTGCTAGGGACTTTGTTCCACCTCTGGCTGTGGGGCCTTGGTCAAGTTGTTTAACTTCTCTGTGTCTATCCACTTTTATGAAGTCAAGTCACTTGTGACTTAATATTCTGGTGTTCTGTCTCTCTGACCCACTGAGCTCTCAGAAGGGTTGTACTAATTTATTAAAATAGCAAAGGAAGGACTAAGGCTTTCTTGGGAAGTTGATGAGCATCAAGAATTTTACCATCACATTTTAATGCCAACTGACCCTATTTGACATTACCCAGCTTGCATTTACTAATAGTAAAACCTGAGACTGAGAAAAACTTGAATATCCCAGGAGTACTGACCACAGAGAGTGAGTGGCCATTATCAAGGCGTCACTGTGCACCACTAATTGCTTCTGTGAGGAGATGAGCTGTGGCAACTCCATGGCCTTTCTGATGACTGCCCTGACCGACGGCTGAGGGAGAACCCTTCCTATGTCAGGGGTCAGATGGCACAGCAGCCTGCTGATTTAATTGGGAAGGTTTACTGGGGAAGGTCTCATACCCTTTGCGCTCTGTGCCCTGGAGCTTCCTCTGGGCTGCAAGTCTGCTCTGCATTAAAAAGTGGCCAGACATCTACTCCTTATTAGCATAAAAGGGCAGGGTAGGAAGTTAAATCCATCCACTCCAAGGGACTTAGTAGATTCATCATGTTAACCTCTCTGTGCTTTCCCGAAGCCTCTCTGGCCTGGCCATACAGTAGGGACCAGTTTGCCTCATTCCACTAGAACAGGATGCTGTCTGCTGTCAGAAACCCTCAGAACAAGGTGACAAGTCTCTGAAAACCTGAAAGGAAAAGCCTGCAAAGACAATGTGTAGAGCATTGTTCCTGAATGACAAGAAATAACTGCCCATTTACTGCATGTCCCCAGGGCCCAGTGACAGGGCACTGGCATTGATCCCCACAAGTTGCCCAGTCAGAACCCCAGAGGCAGTGCTGGTTCAGGGCCTGCCCCAGGCCCTGCAGCAGGCACTGAATATCTAAGAAAGCACCAGCTCTCATTCATCCATTCTCTATTTGATGTTTGGACATGCACATGTGTTTCCTTCTCTATTGGCTTCACTGGCTGGGGAATGAGGGTAAAAGTTCAGGCTGGCCAGAACTCTCTATTTCTTATTATAATAAGAGCTTCCCATGTTTCAGACTCTGTGCTAAACACTGCACCTGAACTGTCCTTTAACCCTCATGACCACCACCGAGGAATAGAAAAAGACGTGGCAGGAACAGTTTCCTCAACAATGATGGTCATTATTAGACTCATCCTCACTTCATTTTTTAATTAAGCAAAGAAACACTCAACTTAATTAACAAGCCAAGGTTCCTGTAAATAGGCAGTCTGCTGAGGCAGCAGCGGGGGAGGTCTGGGGACGGAGGCCTGGACACGGAGCCTCCTGTTTTCATCCACAACTGGCATGATCCCCACAAGTTGCCCAGTCAGCCTGGCCTGGCCTGGCCTGGGCACCCTTGACCTTGGCTTGCAGGGCTGACTGGGTGTGGACAGTTGAGTGGCACTAGGGTATTTCTGCTAAGTCTGTGTCTAAATTTCCCTCCCTCAGTGGTGTTCTACCTTGGCCAGAGCCTCCAAGGGAGACAAGTGTGGAAGCAAAAGGACTGTTTCTCCAGCTGCTGGACACTCTCCCTGCCAGAGCAGCCCTGCAGACCGCCAGTGAAACCACCAATTCAGCCAGTCCACCTCTGTGGCCCCCTGGGTCTCATCCATCACATAGAGATAATTAGCCTGTTGTTTTTGAAAGCAGTCAACCAGCCCCATAATCACTTCCTTAAAAAACATTTAGGCGATTAAATGATCAATGGTGACAATGGGGAAAAGAGCAGAGAGATCATATGATGTCTCCAATGGGCTCGGGAGGTATGTCTCTGAAATGAACATGCAGCAGAGGTGGGACTGCAAAGGACTCAGGGGACTTAGGTCTCTGTCTTTGCTCTGCAGGGGAAATAATCGAACTGCTTTTATTTTAGTTTCTACGGTCTATTCAGTATGGAGAATAAACTAATTATGGGGCAAGCTATGGACCAGGCATCCTCAGTATCTAGGCTTCTCTAGCCTCTCCCCCGACCCCTGCCGGCCCCCTCCCCGTCACCCCTGCACAGTGTTCTGAAAGGGTAAGGGCCTGGACATGGAGCAGGATTCCAGTCTGGGCCTCTTTCTTACTTACTGCAAGAACTTTGTCCAAATTATTTGGCTTCTTTCAGCTTTAGTTGTCTGGTGTGCAGAACAGAAACCTGGCTGCCCTGGCTATAGCTCAGTTGGTTAGAACATCATCCCACACACTAAAAGACTTCAGGTTCAGTTCCTGGTCAGGGCACCCACCTAGGTTGCAGGTCTAATCCCCAGCCAGAGCAAGTACAGGAAGCAACCGATTGATGCTTCTCTCTCCCTGTCTCCCTCTCTCCCTCCTTCCCCTACTCTCAACCCCTCTCACTAGAAATCAACAGAAGCATATCCTCAGGTGAGAATTAAACAAACAAAAGCCAGGAACCTGGCTGCCACTGTATCTGGTTGTTTGCTATGAAGACAAAATCAGATGAGGGGATGTGAAGCATCTAGCACAGTACTTGGAACAAAGCAGGTGCTCAGTAAATGTTAGGTTTTCGCTCCCATGACAACCAAGCTCTCTTCTCCATCACTAAAACACAGGCTACCAAAGGACAGGCCTGACTCTGACTGATTCAACAGACGCAGACTACTACCTGCTATGCATCTCCTGCCGAGAAGCACTGGACTAGAGCCCGTGTGTTATCTGAATGAGTTCTGCTCCCTGCTTTGCCTTCCATGAGGGTGAGTTGCTTAATGCCTTGGATTCTCCATTTCCTCATCTCCAAATACTAGGACATTACACCAAGCATCTCATTCACAGGGCTCTTCAGGTGAATGAGAGAGGTGTGAAAAATCTTGTGACTTCTAAGGAGCTAAATAAAAGTCAGGCTCTGCCCCTTCCCTCTGTTAACTCAATCGCCCACCTCAAGGGATCCATAAAGACCATCTGTAACACCCTCCTCTTCCTCACATTTCTAATTAGTTGCCAAGATATGTCAACCCTACCTTTGCAAGATGTCTGACACCTAGCGTTTGCTTCTTGCTGTTGCCACCGGTGTCAGTTTTTTTTTATTGCTGCTGTGACAAATCACCACAAACTTAGTGACAAAGCAACAGAAATTTACAGTCTCACAGTTCTGTCGATCAGAAGTCTGACCCAGAGCTGGGCTAACCTAGACTGGTTGTCAGGGGAGAGAACAACCTAACATTTATCTAGGACCCACTTTGTGTCAGGTACTGTGATACATGATGCTTCTGGGGGAGTAACTCAGTGGCTGCATATTTACATTCAGGGAAACCCTGCTTAAACTGTAGTGTGTGGGAAATACTGGCCTAGAACTAGCAGGCGAATGGTTTTCTAGGGAATTAGCTGGATTGGGATATGAAAACAAAGTGTAACCCAGTACAGTGGGCTGTTACTATCAGATTTCCTCTCTTCATTCTCATATGATCTTTGATAAGATTGTACAGTGTTCATCCTCAATGGACTTGGAGTTAGTTTAGGCAAATCCAGTAACCCCGAACCAGCCAGCAGGATTCTTATGGGTGCAGGACACTGTTGCTTTCTGTTTCCTAGAAATGTTGAGGTTTCCCTGCAGATCATCTGGCCAACACCACCTTCTTATAGAGGAGAAATTGTACTACCTACCCTGAACCCCTGAGTCCAGAGCTTGGGCTTGGCTGATGTTTCGATGTTAAAACTTTGACCTTCTGAGTACACATAACCATGAGTCAAGTAGTGCGTTACCTCACAGATGCAGTAGGCAAGATAAAATGTGATGGTTTTAAAAAGCCATTCTGTATGTAATACTTATGTTGGGGGTGCCTGATATATACACTGAAAAATTCTTTGGCAAGTTGCATGAGGCAATGGAAAGAGGGGGAATCAGAGTCAGAAGACCTGGATCACAGCTCTACTCATCTTGGTTACCTAAAGCTGGTGACATTCAGTCACCTGTAAATTTTTCTGGAACCAGGTAATGGTGGAAAGAACAAAAGAATCCCTTAATTCTTCTGAGTCCTATATTCATTAATCAAGCAATGGAAGAGTTAAAAAAATAAAACAAAACACAAACCCAACAGTCATCCCTTGGTGTCTGCAAGGAATTAGTTCTAGGACCCTCTGTTGATACCAAATTGGATGGATGCTTAATTCCCTTATATAAGATGGTGTAGTATCTACACTAATAAAAGAGAAACATGCAAACTAACCATCACTCCACTACACCCACAAGCCACGTCCACCATCCAATCAGGAGTGAGTATGCAAATTAACCGAACCAAGATGGCGGCCAGTCACAGAGCTGGAGCAAGTAGGAGACTTGGGTTGCCCCAGCGATGGAGGAAGCCAAGCTTCCGGCCTGCCCTGGCCTCTGCTCAAGGCTACAAAGTTTCAATTATAGAAGATAAATAAATCCTAGATACTTGCTTCCAGCTGGCACTGGCCTCTGCTCAAGGAGGCGCTGAAAAAAAAAAAAAAAGAAAAAGAAAAAAAGAAGGGGCTGGGACCTTAGGTCGCCGGGGGTGGGGGGTAGGGGGGGTGGTTAGGCCAGGATGGGACAGCAGGGGCCGTTGGGGGTAAGCAGACCAGCAGGGGGGCCAGTTGAGGGTGAGCAGGCCATCAGTGAGGGGTCAGTTGGAGGTGATCAGGACAGTGGGGGGAGGGGGGGATGGAGGGGAGGGGAAGTTTGGAGTAAGCAGGCCAGCAGGGGGGGCAGTTGGGGGTGAGCAGGCCAGTGGGGAGGGAAGGTGAGGGTAAGCAGGTCTGCAGGGGGGGGCAGTTGGGGGTGAGCAGGCTGGCAGGCAGAGTGATTAGGGGCAATCAGGCAGGCAGGCAGGCAGGCAGGTGAGTGGCAGAAGCCAGCAGACCCGGATTGTGAGAGGGATGTCTGACTGCCGGTTTAGGCCTGATCCCTGTAAACCAGCATTAGGACATCCTTTGAGGGGTCCCAGATTGGAGAGGGTGCAGGCCAGGCTGAGGAACACCACCCCCCCCAACACCCCATGCACAAATTTCGTGCACTGGGCCACTAGTTTGTATATAACCAGCACACATCCTCCCATATACTTTAAATCACCTCTAGATTACTTATAACATCTAATACAATGTAAGTGCTATATGAATAGTTGTTATACTGTATTATTTAGGGAATAATGAAAAGAAAAAGTCTATAAATGTTCAGTACAGACACAATCATCTCAGGCCAAACTACATACTAGGTGTACTGGTTAATAATGCGGATTTTTTTCAATAGATGGAGTTACACATATGTTGTTATATAAGATGATGTGATATGTATGCTATTTTGTTGTATTGACAGCAAGCTTCAAAACTTCATATGTCAAATTTTCTGAAGGTGTTAACATCATAAATATTTTTACACTTAAAAATGTCGAATTTCGTGCCAAGAAAAGAGCATTTGCGGGAAGTTTTAATTCATTACTTTATTTTGAAGAAAAGTGCTGCTGAATACTTTGGGAAGTTTATGGTAAACATACTCCATCTCAAGATACTTGTGAACACTGATTTAAACACTTTAAAAGTGATGATTTCGATGTGAAAGACAAAGAAAGTCCAGGTCAACTGAAAAAGTTTGAAGACCAACAATTACAAGCATTATTGGATGAAGATGCGTGTCACACTCAAAAACAACTTGCAGAAAGATTAAACGTTGCTCAGCAAACAATTTCCAATCATTTACAAGCAATGGGAAATATTTTAAAGGAAGGAAAATGGGTGCCATATCAACTGAATGAAAGACAAATGGAAAACCGAAAAGTC
The DNA here is from genome assembly GCF_963455305.1 of Plecotus auritus. Taxonomy (NCBI): domain Eukaryota; kingdom Metazoa; phylum Chordata; class Mammalia; order Chiroptera; family Vespertilionidae; genus Plecotus; species Plecotus auritus. Next base: position 79,725,932 of record NC_137770.1, on the reverse strand, counting down.
ATCAGTAAAACGTTGCTTCAACGACACAAAAGAAAGTCTTTTTTGCATTGAATTGTGACTGGCGATGAAAAGTGGATTTATTTTGAGAATCCCAAATGCACAAAATCATGGGTTGATCCAGTTTCACCATCAACATCGACTGCAAAGCCAAATTGCTTCTTAAAGAAGACAATGCTCTGCGTTTGGTGGGATCAGGAAGGTGTGGTGTATTATGAGCTTCTAAGACCAGGTGAAACCATTAATACTGATCGCTAACGAAAACAAATAATCAATTTGAACATTGCTTTGATCGTGAAATGACCAGAATGTGCCAGAAGACATGGCCAAGTAATTTTGCTTCATGATGATGCACTATCACACACTTCAAAACCAGTTAAAGACACGTTAAAAGATCTTGCCTGGGAAGTATTAACCTACCCACTGTATTCACCAGAACTTGCTCCTTCAGATTACCACTTGTTCTGATCGATGGCACACACACTTTCTGAGCAGCACTTCAAAACATACGAAGAAGTGGAAAATTGGGTCCCTGAATGGTTTGTCTCAAAACAAGAAAAGTTTTATTGGGACGGAACCCACAAATTACCCGAAAGATGGAGAAATGTGTAGCTAGCAATAGACATTACTTTGAATAAAGCACTTTTGATGTTTTTCTTGAAATGATCGTGTTTTCTTTGATTACAAAATCCGCTATTATTAACCAGTACACCTAGTTGTACACATAAGCAACAACGTAACTATGCAGAACCCAAAGATACAGAGGGCTGACTATGTGAAGTATTGTCAATTCACGATAGCATGTTATTCTCATCTATACTTCTCATATTTTATGAAATGCAAGGCTAAGAGAAATTAGATAAGCAATAACATGGACAATGTTGCCAATATTTTAAAACAGTGGTCAGCAAACTCATTAGTCAACAGAGCGGCAAACCGCGGCTCACTGTTTTAAAGGGTTTTGACCCCTTTATTTCAACTGGCTACATGTTAAAAAATATTTTCTCCATTCCATCAAGTTAAAAACAATTTTGGGGGTGTGGCAGTTAAACCATTCCTAAGATTTTCTCTTAATATGTCAGCTCTGAGTGAGAGGCCTAGGTTATCTGGAACACGCGGCAGGGAATCCATATGCTGACAAGCAGACATGCTTCACCACCTTTTATTTCTATTTCTGGGACTCCAGGATGGAAGACTTATGACACAAAGCTTGTGCCTTTCATAGCCCTGCTTGTGGAAGGGAAGAAATATGTGCTGAAGACATGGTCTCAGACTGGGGTGGCCTCTCGGGTTTGCATGTTCCACCAGAGCAGACAGAACACGGCCTTTCGGCCCGAGGCCCAAGGTCCGAGGTCCAGTGCTAGGTTACAAGCCTTGGAGCCTGGGCACCATTCTTAGAGTCAGGGAGACTCCACAGAGCCAGGTGATTTCATCACAGACTCTGTTTCCCTAACATGAAATGGCCCCCTTGGAGGGAACCTAGTCGTGATATATTTTATTAGAAAGAAACATCCACTTTCAAAATAGACTCTCAGCAGGTAATACGGGTCAGCTCAATCTATTTTTAGTTCTGCTTTGGCAGGAACCACAAAGGGAGTCTAATTTCACATTCTTTTGTGCTTTTAGAAATCCTGCTGGCATATCCTCACCAAATACCCACCCTACCCGGTCCGTGGTGACAGATGGGTCTGATCAAGGGTTGCCAGGACAACTGTTGCCAAGTACCCCATACACTTTTCCAGAGGCTTCAACACTTCTGCTGATAAATGGTGAGGATTCTTTCCTTTCAGAGATGGTCTGACAAAGATGGAAGGTCAATATAAAGGGCAATAAGATATATGAACCCCTAAGTTAGTGTTTTTAGACAAACCCATCATATCTTGACAGGCTATTGCTCTAGTCTATGATTTGAAAACATATTCTAAGATGGATAAGAACAGGGAACAAGATAAAATGCAACTATATTAAACCTGGGAAGGTCCTTCTTCTTTAGACAAATGATATATTTGCAGAATCTGATACTAAAGACAGATTGATTATATATAATATGCAGACAACGCTCCTTTTGAAATGTTAATGGTTTGCAGACAATAAACTGCCCCGTAGAACAAATTAGGATCTTGTCTCAACATGGTCACATGGTAGAAGTCACCTATACTGTAAGGACTAAAGAAATGAATTCGGACAAGGTTTGGCATTGTTGTAAGAATAGAAGGTCAAAGTCCTTTAGGATATTACATTATGAAAATTGTAGCCAAAAAGCACACAACAAACACCTCCCTAAAACCCCACATCCTATTTCCTTTACTCCACTTTTATTATTACTTTGTTTCCTCACTGGGAAATTTTCAATGCTCAGGAACCACAAGCAGAAGTGACAGAAACAACAATGGTTAGAAGAGGAAGATGATGGAAACAGAGAACACAGCACAGAAACATGTATCTAGGCATTTTTTAACTAGAGATACAACAAGAGCAGACCCACCACGCAATGGACCCCCTAGGTTTCAAAGACTCTGAAATTAAATTGCTTAAATGAGAAGAAAAGCATAGCTCAATATATACAACAATAACTACCACCAATTATAGCAGTTACTTTCTTTGAAGCTAGACAGCCCATCTCTATCATAGATGTTTGTTAGAAAGCTAATTCCCTTAATTAGGTCTCAGAGGAGCCCTGTGCTGGCAATACTGTGATTGAAAGGTCACTTACTAGGGCATCTCTCTTCTTCCACTGCCGGCTGATGCTTTTCTGGCTTGGGAGGGCCTTTGATTTTCTGCAACAAGGCACGAAGTTTGCCAGTCCAAGAGCTGTCCTCCTCCTCCTCTTCCTCTCCCTCCAGGGGAACCCCTAGCAAGTCACAGCACACAGTGAAAATATTGAACAGGATATGAAACCATGAAATGATTGAGAGAACATAAGAACTCTGCTTCTCATCCTTAAGTATTTGCCTATAGAATGTCTTTTCACAAGTTTTTTTTTTAAAAGATGATTTCTTGTGTACAAGAACATGAAGTAATTTCAACCCCAAAACTTAACTTTTCTAACCTATATTCCCAAAGCACTCTAAATTCTCTAGAAAGAAAGAGTTAACATTGAGTTATTTCAAATGAAAAGACCATCTGTTATCCAATATATTACTCAATCCACTGATATATAAGCAGCACAAATGCTAAGAGCCACTTAAAACCAACAGATATGTATCAAAGGGAGGAATTGCTGGCTTAGAATCCTTTAGGCACAGACGTTACAATAGTATATCATTGCCAAAGTACAAAGGGGATCAGAAGTCGAGTCCCAAACCCAACTCTCTAACTCAAAGTGAGTTGGGTGAGGTTTACGTAGGATAAATTATTTTATTTCCTTCTTCAGAGACACAGTCCCTTCTCATATCTCAGCAAAGTCTCTTGCAGGTAGAAGACATTTCAGACACGAATTATGGCAGGATTATTTCCTGTATCTTCCCTGACCCAAGTAGTTTGTATAGAACCATTTCTTAAATAGTTAGAATTGTGATTTTTAAATGGAAAAACAACTTCCCACCTTCCCTCCCCCTACTGGCTTCTAACGAAGGAGCCAGGAAGCGACTTGTCTCTGATCAAGCTGCATGCTGGAAGCTCACCACAGTGAGTGAGAAGGTCCTCGTGGAAGTCATACAGCTCCTCCCGGATCTCGTCTGGGCAGGGGCAGTTCTCTCCCAGTTGAAAGTTAAGAAGCATGTTGATCTTTGGGGGACAAAGAACAATGACTAGTTTGTTCTCAGTGGTGGTCCAAAGAACTCAGATCCTGCCTTAGACAGATACCCAACATTCATCGCAAATTTTATTTAACTCATTTTTTTTTTTTTGGTAAAAACAGTCAAAATTTAAAACACTAATTCCAAAGAATGTATGTACCCCTATGCTCACTGCAGTGTTATTTACAATAGCCAAAATTTGGAAGCAGCCCAAATGTCCATCAGTAAGTAGATGACTGAGAAAAAAAAAAAAAGCTGTGGTACATTTACACCATGGAATACTACTCTGCTGTAAAAAGGAAGAAAATTTTACCCTTTGCAACAGCATGGATGGACCTGGAGAACATTATGCAAAGTGAAATAAGCCAGTCAGAGAAAGACAAGTACCATATGATTTCACTCATGTGAAACTTAATGAACTGAACTACTAAGCAAAATAGAGACAGACTCATAGACAGAAACAGATAGATAGTTCTGGTGGGGGAAGCGGGTTGGGAGTGTGTGTGTAGGGATGAAGCAAAAATGAAAAAAAAAGAGAACTCATGGACATGGACAATAGTCTGGTGATTGCAGGAGTGGGGAAGGGGAGCATAGAAGGGATAAATGGTGATGGAAAAAATTAAAGTAAAAAATAAATAATAAGTTAGATAAAATATAAATAAAAGTAGCTTGTAATTTTTTCTGATTATAAAAGTTTATTAATTGCACAAAATTTGGAAAATACCTAAAGAAGAAAATGTACTGATATTGTGCCACCCAAAGAAAACCAATGTTAGTATTTTAGTTAATATCTTCCAATCTTTATGTATGTGGGCTGAGATTATATATGTGGGATCTAGATACACTTTTGAAACTTATTTTTTTTCTACTTAACAATTTATCTTGAGCATTTTCTTATTTCCTTAACCTAATTTTTAAAAAATATTTTTTTTATTGATTTCACAGAGGGAGAGGGAGAGGGAGATAGAAATATCAATGATGAGAGAGAATCGTTGATCGACTGCCTCCTGCATGCCCCACACTGGGGATCGAGTCTGCAACCCGACATGAGCCCTGACTGGGAATCGAACCATGACCTCCTGGTTCATAGGTCAATGCCCAACCACTGAGCCACACCGGCCAGGCCTTAACCTAATTTTTAATAGGTGCATTGCATTTTCATTATATGGATAAATAACAATTTATGTAAAATTTATGTAAAATTAATGACCTGGTATGATATATTTAGGTTATTTTCATTTCTTATCCTTATAAATAAAGTTGGTTTTAATTTCCTTTTACATGATTTTTGTTCACATCTCTTACCATTTTCTTAAGATAAACTCCTAAAAGCAAAAGTTTGAGATCAAAAGGTTTGTGCATTTTCATGGCTTTTGATATGAATTGCCAAATTGCACTCCAGGAAGCTCATAGCAATTTGTATTATCATCAAATTTATACAAGAGTGTGTATTCCTTTGCCATCTCCATTACAATAATGAGAGTTAACACATTTTCAAATATTTTCCAATTTAATGGGTGAAAAATGTCATATCCCTGTTGCTTTAATTTGCATTTAATTGGTGAGGCTGAACTTTGTTTTTCCACAATAAGGACCATTTTTACTTCACATTTTAGAAATATCCCAACTATGTTCTCCTTCCATTTTTCTGTTGGACAATTATCATTTTAAACATTAATCAACATGTACTTTGCACATCTCTAGACTATTAACTCTCATAACAAATTTTCCAAATATATTTTCCAGTTTTCAGTGAGTTTTTAATGTTGCTTATGTGGCTTTCCTGATGTGTAGGCTTTATGTTTTGCAGTCAGTCTATCATCTTCTTCATTATAGTTCTGTCTTGGGGAGTCTTATCCGTTTCTGTGCCATGGACCACTCTTACAACCTAGTGTAACACTAGTGTAACCCTAGTGTAATCCTTTGCAAATTAATATTTTAAATACATGAAATAAAATGTAGAGGATTACAAAGAGAAACAATTATGTTGAAATCTAGTTATCAAGAGCATAAAAAACAAATCTGTGACATAATAACATATGTGCTTGTTTATTAGCTCATTAGACAGAAGGATCTGGTGGCAGGTCTTATATCCACTGTGATCTGGAAGCATGTCATGAATGTGATATTTCACGGTATGAAAGCCACTGCAATATGATATGAAAAAAATATGCAATTTATGTTGGTGACAAAGTCAGGTCCTCGCATTGCTGCCTTCCTTAGTAGTTAAAAAAATACTATTAGAGATTAATGAAAAGTTAGTAAAAATAAAGCAGTCATTTATTTTCCACTTGGATTCCTGGATGTTTGAATTCATCCCACAGACCCATGACTCCAGGCCAGTGAACATCTGGAGGGACTGGAGCAGTAACCAGAGGAAATCTTGTCCATTCTGCTGCCTCAGGCAGGGTAACCCAAACAACAGGCAAAAGGTGGTTTTCTACTTCTGTTTAGGTTTCTAGGTTAAAAAAGTTTACAATCTCTCTTATTAAACCAGGAACCTTATTTACTATTGGTTGGAAGAGCCTTAGTCAAAGCTTCCACTGCAAACAATTTTTTGGAAGTAGGTAGCAGAATCATCTATCTACACTAATAAAAGAGAAACATGCAAATTGACCGTACCTCCGCTATGCCCACAAGCCATGCCCACCAGCCAATCAGGAGTGAGTATGCAAATTAACCCAACCAAGATGACTGTGGCCACAGAGCGAGCAGGAGGCTTGGGTTTCCTTGGCAATGGAGGAAGCCAAGCTTCCCGCACACCCTGGCCAGCCCTGGCCTCCGCTCAAGGCTACAAAGTTTCAATTATAGAAGATAAAGAAATCCCAACAAAAATGGCGGTAGCCATGGAGCTTGAGAGAGCAGGAGGCTTGGGTTGTCCCCGGCAATGGAGGAAGCCCAGCTTCCTGGCCTGCCCTGGTCTCCGCTCAAGGCTACAAAGTTTCAATTATAGAAGACAAATAAATCCCAGATACCTGCTTCCAGCCTATGCTTGGGTCACCAGGGGGTGCGGCCAGCCTGCAAACCACCATAGGCCCCTTGCCCAGGCCACCCCATGCCCCAAGGGAACCCCCACCCTGATCTGGGATACCCTTCAGGGAAAACCAGCCGGCCCCCACCCGTGCACCAGGCCTCTATCCTATCTAATAAAAGAGTAATATGCAAATTGACCATCACTCCAACACACAAGATGGCTGCCCCTATGTGGTCAAAGATGGCTGTCCCCATGTGGACACAAGATGGCCACCACAAGATGGCCAGCAGGGGAGGGCAGTTGGGAGGGACTAGGTCTGTAAGGGAGGGCAGTTGGGGGCGATCAAGCCTGCAGGGGAGGGCAGTTAGGGGTGACCAGGCTGGCAGAGGAGGGAAGTTGGGGGCAACCAGGCCTGCAGAGAAGGGCAGTTGGGGGGGACCCAGGCCTGCAGGGAGAGCAATTGGGGGGGACCAGGCCTGCAAGGGAGGGCAGTTGGGGGGGACCAGGCCTGCAGGGGAGGGCAGTTAGGGGCAATCAGGCTAGCAGGGGAGCAGTTAGGCATTAATCAGGCTGTCAGGGGAGGGCAGTTAGGGGTGACCAGGTCTGCAGGGGAGGGCAGTAAGGGGCAATCAGGCTGGCAGGGGAATGGTTAGGGGGTGACCAGGCTGGCAGGCAGAAGTGGTTAGGGGCAATCAAGAAGGCAGGCAGGTGAGCAGTTGGGAGCCAGCAGTCCTGGATTGTGAGAGGGATGTCCGACTGCCCGTTTAGGCCTGATCCCAGGGATCGGGCAGTCCCACATCCCTCGAGGGGTCCCAGATTGGAGAGGGTGCAGACTGGGCTGAGGGACACCCCTCCCCCCACCGTGCACAAATTTCATGTACCAGGCCTCTAGTAATAAAATAATATTTATAAATAGGTTGAAAAAGTAATTTGTGTGGTTGTTTTGTAATATTAAATTATGGTGATTATAGCAATAACATATATTGATAGGTTGTTTATTAAATGAAAATAGGACCTGAAGATCTCTTTTCAGGATTAGAAAATTAATTTCTGTATTGACAGATCTTTCCCCCAGTGGAACACTTAGGAAGCAGGGACCCACCAGCCTTCAGGGCATTCAGCCAAAAGAGGGGTGAGCCAAATTCTCTACTGGAGGTCGTACCTGTCAATGAAGCCCTTTTGAAAGGGAAAGGTTTGCTGACTATATTTGGCTAATTTGCCAACCATCATTTGACTAATCTTAGTTTTACTTACTCTTGTATTTAGTTCCATCTTCCAAGCATGGTTTTTTCATCTCTCTGATTACTTTCTGTACATATGACTGAAAATCTCTATCTTCAAAGGTTACAGAAGGATGAGGTAATCACATCACTGTTTTAAAATTTTAATTCTTATGCATTTTATTTCCCAAGTGATTTTGCATTGCTCTCCCCTAAACTGATCTCAATCTTCCACATGCTTTGCTGATATTAAATTCTTATTTAGAGAGCTTCATTGGTAGATTCCTTCTAGAAACGAATACTCTAGAAGGAATCTGGGAGGGGTGGCAGATGGGACAGCTGCATTTGACAGCAATTACTGTCCCTTCTTTTCTTTTAATTTCTAGACCAGCAGCATTAACATTACCTGGGAACTTGCTAAAAATGCAAATTCTTGGGCCTCACACTAGACCAGTGGTTGGCAAACTGCGGCTCGCGAGCCACATGCGGCTCTTTGGCCCCTTGAGTGTGGCTCTTCCACAAAATACCACGGCCTGGGCAAGTCTATTTTGAAGAAGTGGCGTTAGAAGTTTAAGTTTAAAAAATTTGTCTCTCAAAAGAAATTTTAATCGTACTGTTGATATTTGGCTCTGTTGACTAATGAGTTTGCCGACCACTGCACTAGACCCACTGAACTAAACCCTAGAGGTCGCACCAGCAAATTGTATTTTATTAATCCTCTGGTGATTCTGATGTCTGTTCAAGAATCACTGGGCTAACATATCAGGGAAGAATTTATTGAGTTACAGGCTTCTGAATTGAGTCTGAAGTGACTGGTCAGTGGATTGTTTAGAAGGCTAAAGGAGGAAGTGATGGCCGGCCCAGGGGAGGCAGAAGAGAAGGTAAGGAGGCAGAAGGGGGCAAGAAAGGGTGGGAGCCCACATGGCCCTTCCAGGAGCCAGGATCATGAGCTGCGCCCAGGAGGATAGTGCACCTACTCCCATAAGTTGGGAAACGCTGACCATATTCTGTTGATCTCTGATAGAGAGAAGTGATTTCTGGAAAGATTGGACTGAAATTTTTAAAGTGGTGGATCCTTGCTGGGGTGCAAGTTGCATACTGACAGTGAGCCGACTTTGACTTAGTGAGAGAGACATAGATGTAAAGGAAGGGAGAGAGCGCTGGCCTATGTGCAGCTTGGGAAGGGTTATTTCCCACCCAAAAGATAATTGGCAGGTGCTCCTCAGTTGTCAGACAAGGGCTGTCTCCTGGTGCACTGGGTCTTTTCATTTCCCACAGCTTTGTGCTGCCAGGCACAGAAAGGATTCAAGTGCCTTGCGCCCGTAGGGTTCACATTCTTCCTTAGGAATGGGATGGAAGCTCAGAAAGGGGTTTTCACCTGCTCCTGTGGGGGTGAGCGGAACTCCTTGGTCTTCCTGGCAGTCAGGGCCGCAGACATGTTCAGGGCCTGCATGAGCTCGTTGTAGCGGAACTTCTGATTCGCCTGGAGCTTGGAGACATAAATGTCACCAAATGCCACAATGGCCTCCACTCGGTGCTGCAGCTCACAGTCACAGAGGTAGCTGAGGAGCTCACACATCTGCAATAAAAGTGCATATATATGCGAATAATGCTTTATGGAGGAAGCACTTAGCATCCCCATTTTATAGATGGTAACACTGAGACTTAGGCGATTTCAGTAACCTCTCCAGGGTCACACAGTAGGAACAGAGCTATTACTTAATCCAAGTTAACCAGAATCCAGAGACCAGTTCTTCACCATTAAGGTCAGGAGAACAACAGAAATAAGCTCACTAAAGACAGAGTAAATCTCTCTGCAGAGATAAAAAACATTTCTAAGTGTGTTTTCCTCAGCTTAGTATAGAACCTGCCACTGAATTGCACTGCGAGCCTGGCTCCTGCCTGACATCCTCTGGCTCTTGCACTGTTTTTGTTTACAAGCACTGCATTTCTGTGATTAGTTCCATAGGATTGTTGTTACTAATCTTGTCACTATTAGAATTTACACCAATAGGGAAACAATAGCCATCCTTCCTGAGCACTAACTGTTCGCAGGACACTGTGCCAGGCACTTGCTATCCTTTATCTCCTCTAATCCCTATGCTCCTGATATTTTTAGTAAAGCAGTTCTATTAACCTATCCCCACTTAATCCTTTGTGGGATTAATGGACACTCTCCATTTGTCTGGGTGGCGAGGGCTCTCGCCTACCTGTACACAGTCGCTGGCCTATCTGCAAACCTCCGTTCCTGCCAGGCAAACTAGGACCCAAAGCTTATGCCAGTCACACATGTGATGCAACTACAACATTTAATTAAAAACTGTCGGAATCAATGAAATAGGAAAACTAAGTTGAATGACTAAGGGATGTCTGTAAAAGTTAAGCGCCCCCCCCCAAAAAAAATGCTAAAAATTGGGTGTTAGACAACTACAAAAAAAATGGGGCACATCATAAAAGTCTAGAAGCATTCTGGACTCAGCTTTCCAATTATCTCTAAATCTGCACGCATTCTACTTGAACTGGCAGCTGTAGATGGTACATGACAGGTGTCATCCATGCATAAAAGAGGGCTCTATGTGCCAGCCAGAGACTCACATTAAAGGAAAGGTCTCAGCCCTATATGAGACTAGAACAGTTATACATTTTAATACAACATTCAAGGTTTATATGTAAAATTTGTTGTGCTTCTCCTCCATATTTAATATCTTGATTAACTGACCCCCTACCAATCCCATCACATTGGATAAGAGAGCTCCAATGATGGATTACTTGATGGTAATACATTTTATGATAAAACACATTTCATACTGTATTTTATAAAAATACATTTTAATTCTATGTTTTACTATATTATCATCCACATTTTACAAATAAGAAAGCTAAGACTCTGATGGGCTAGTGACTTGGCAAGTTTATGTAGGTGGTTAAGGGATGGAGGGTGGAGCAGGAGCTGAAATTCAGGGATGCCCGAGCAAGGCTCACTCATGAGGCAGACTGTTCTACGCTCCTCATTTTCATTTATTTTTCCTCAATTCCTAGAAGACAAATGTTATTGTCATCAGTTCTTTACTGATGCTAGCTTACATCTGGTAAGACTATGTTTTAAGAAATGTTGAGGTTTCCTAGGTGATGCCAAGGAGACACTGCTACATTAGCCTACCTCTCTTCCTTGGCTTGTATGGCAGTTTCTAGTACATGTGAGTGCAACAGGTCCACATTAGTTTGGTGATCAGAGCATGGATACAAATGAGAGCTGGTGATGAGTGTGGTCCCCCTAAGTGTCAATTCCTTTGGTTTACTCCACAGCCAAAGGCTCCTTCCTCTCTAGACAGGATCTCACAAATACATCCGTTAGCCCCAAAGGGCAAGAGATAAGACCAGGGCAAGAGATAAGACCAGGGCAAATCCATCACTAGTGCCAGAAAAACAGTTCTGAGGCAAGTGCTTTATTGACGAGGGTTGGTGTTTTCACTTTGGCTTGGGGAGACATATTCCATGTCAGAAATGAGCATGACTGGTGGGCACTTTGAGCATCTCTGTTACCCTCCAGGTTTAGGCCAGTATCCACAGTCCCAGCCTCACCATCACTAGGCTCCACTGTCTCGCTCCCCAGCTCTTTCCAAGGGCAGGATCTTTGATGCCCCGAGTTACCTGCAGCTTGACGGACTCCGGTAATCGGGTCTGTAACAAGCCTTGGACTGGAGCCTCCTTGCTGGCCTTTTCCCCAGCCTCTACTGCCTTCTCCTCCACCTGAGTCACTTCCTCCTTCTCTGCTCCCTCTTCTGTCTCCCCACTGTGCTCCCCAAACACAGATGGGTCGATCAGGAGGAGAATCTGCCGAACATCATCATCGTCAAACACCCCCATGACCAGCAGGGTTCCAATGAGTTTCAGCACAGGCACAAACTGGAACTCCACAGAACCCCCAACGGGGTCTCGGATGTGAGCCCCACTGCCCTGCACAGCCTCTGTCAGCATGCTCAGTGCCTTTGTCTTCAGAATGTCCAAGGGAATCTCAGGGCTCTGCTTCTGGTGCTCCTCACTGGTCATGACAACGCAAGGGGTGGAGAACTTGAAGCCTGGCTTTAGGCATGTTCTCAGGCCCACCCCAGGCAGCCCGTGCCTCTTTGACTTGTCTGGGTACAGGCGGATTTTCCTGGTGGTGCTGGTAATGGGGATGATGTACTCATTCTTCATCATCAGCTTTCTCTCCTTCGCGTTGGCCAGATGGATGCTAATGAGCAGGTCATAGAAACCGGACCGAAGGAGGCCAGGGAGGTACTTGTTATCAATGGCGTAGAAGAGCTGGGAGAGGTCCACATGGCTGCACAGGGCATAGGCTACGCGGCTATTTCCCAGGGCACACACGGCACTGTAGAGTCTCAGCGTGTGGTAATGGAACTGCATCAGGTCCTCCTGCTCACAGAGCTCCAGGATGTCCACACACCTGAGAATGAGACAATCAACCACTCCACTGTACAGTGTGGTGTGTTTGTGTGTGTGTGTGTGTGTGTGTGCGCGCGCAGCGCGCGCATGCGCGCGCGCCAGAATTTAGCAGAATTCTTGCTCTCTGAATCCCCAGGGATTTCACCCAACCCAATGAAGGCAGAGGGCATAGAAGGATGAAGGCATCTCTGCTATACTTCCTCTCCCTGATTATCATTCCTCTCCCAGTTCTGGTCCACATCCCATTCCTGATAATTCACCATATCTAACTACGAGGGTTTCCAAAGTCTATAGGACTTAACAAGACTAGCTTACCAAATATTAATCTTCCTTTATTAGGGAACCCCCCCAAATATGAACACTAAGAAACATTCAGGTATAAGACAAAGGTGACTTGGTCCTCTTAGTTGTAGGCTCAAGGGGATCTTCTATTTCCTGATGGAAGAGTCCTCAGAAGATGTAGCTGAAGCCCTCCATCAAACTACCATCTACCTCATCGTTATAATCTCCAATCTGCCATCATCCCGGGGCTTTCCTTCCCCTGAAAACAAACACACCGCACTCTTGTCCACAGAGAAAAACATTTTCCAACTTGAGATGAGTTGGCATAATCAATTCACTTTCTCCCTCCTGATTTTAGAGGTGTGTTTGTCTGTGTCATGTTCCCTCATTTATGGGGGGTCTAGGGTGGGGCTTGGATCTTTGCTTAGATTTTCCACTTAGTTTTGCTCCTCACCATGGATCTGAGGACCCTTGGCATTGGCTCCCATGAGTGGACTGCTGGTCTTTTCTGCTCCTTACCTACATTAGCCTGTCTGGCTGCTGCCCATGACACAACAGAATACCCAATTGGGATCTGGGCAAGTGTCAAAAAACTCCACCCTCTATTTTTATAGTCCAAGAGATCAAGGGGTCATAATATCCACAAAATAGAACTTATTTATTCTTACTATGCATAGAACTATACTATATTTTTACCTACACAATCTCATTTTTTTTCTCCCAGACATCCTTTGGGCAGACATTGATCTCACTGTGTCCATGAGGAGACGAGGCCTGGAGTGCATGAGTAACTTACCCAAGGCCACACAACCAGAAAGTGATAGAGCTGAGATTGAACCCAAGCTATCATCCAAGAGTGCCCCTTGATGAGGGGAGGCCAGCAGCCTGATTCTTCATCTCTGAGCAAGTTAGGCATACCTCCTTCTCCTTCTTGCCACCAATAAACATATATTTAAGAGTCACACTAAGATTTTTAATTACAGGCACTCAGAGCTGCAGTGAAGGCCCTGTGGTAGGCATATCATAGCGAATACTCTGCTGTTTCTGAAGGAGTAACAAAAGTTGAGAAAGGAAAGGAGAGAAACTGAGGCTTTGGGGAAACCAATAGTCATCTTGGGGCTGACTGAGCAGGGCCCTTGGCCGATGAGGATGCTCCTCCTCCCCTCTGGGCTTGCTAGGCTCTGCCTCCCCACCCCCTAGGCTGGCCCCTCCACATGGGCACCCCCACTACCTGTTCTCCTCAGGGATGTGGAGAGCCATCATCTGCAGGGGCTCCAGGCACTGCACCACCCAGCCATGGCGCTCGCTCACCCGCTCTGTCTCCACCTTCAGGAAGCTGCTGGGCATGCGGCTCCAGAGCACAGGCTGGATGGTCTGCACGTCCAGCCGAGGGGGACACTGCGGGGCTGGGTTCTTCTCCTCGCTCTTAAATATGGCTGCTGACAGGGGCAATGCGGTCTGGGCCAGGAAGGAAGGCATGTGGGGGAGGGAAGAACACATGTGCAATACAGAGATTCTCAGCTGTTGGCCCATGTTAACCAACAGGGTTAGTATAAATTAAAGAGAAACAAATATATCCAGGGACCCCTAAGGCCTTTCCCAGCTTTAAGTAAGACCTCGCCTAAGGGGTTATATAAGCATTGATTCTTTCAGCATCCAATAGAAGTGAGAGTAGGAGAATGTGAGAAGGGCACATGAGAAGTGAGAAGGGCACATGAGAAGCGAGAAGTGACAGAGTCCCTCTTGTTCTGAGGCCTAATGGTCAACGTGCCTTCCCCTTCATAACCATTATTCCATGAAGGGACAGATACATACCTTCAGCTTCCCAAGTTCAAACTGAAACAAAGAAGTGCTTGTGGGCTGCAGGAAGACTGCTGGGAACACTTTGGTATTGGGCTCCACCTGGAAACCAGAACAAATGGAGAGGTTTGTCTAGAACAGTGGTTGGCAAACTGCGGCTCGCGAGCCACATGTGGCTCTTTGGTCCCTTGAGTGTGGCTCTTCCACAAAATACCATGGCCTGGGTGAGTCTATTTTGAAGAAGTGGCGTTAGAAGAAGTTTAAAAAATTTGGCTCTCAAAAGAAATTTCAATCGTTGTACTGTTGATATTTGGCTCTGTTGACTAATGAGTTTGCCGACCACTGGTCTAGAATGATAAAATCACCGATGGCGAAGTCACTGGGTGTTTTAATCAGTGCCCCACTCTAACTTTGGCTGGAAGACGAGAGAGAAAGGTCATGGACTGGTAGGTCTACACTGCTCAGAAATTCTTTGAGACCTGGTGCCTGCTGGTAATTATAGTCTCTGCTTCCCACCTTAAATACTCTCTCACTCCCTCAACTTGGGTTGAACAATCCCACGTCCTTTCATTTTTCTCTCTCAGGTGAATGGAGCCAACAGCTTTCTCCACTGTTCAGAAGGATGGTCAGAGCGGGGACCTGCTAACTTGCCACCAAAGGTAATGCCCGCTTTTGGTCACTGAACAATGCCATGTTCTGGCTTTTCACACAGCACAGAGACACCGGCCCAGAGGAGGGGAAGGTACTGTAATTTCTGAAGGCAAATGGACATTGGTCAGACAAGCCCAGGAGGGCTAGCAGGGTTTCTCAACCTTGGGACGGTTGACATTTGGGGCTTGGAAATGCTTCATTGTTGGGGCTGTCCTGTGCATTGTGGGATCTTTTGGTACCCCTGGCCTCTACCTAATAGATGTCAGTAGTGCTCCTCACCCTACCATAGTTGGCATAACCAAAAATGTCTTCCAAGAATGCCAAATGTCCCTTGGTGAGAAAAGCACCCTCACTTAAGCACCGCTACTTTGCAGGTAGGGCTGTGAGGCACTTCCCTGGGACAGAGGGCTGCCTCCACCGTCTGCCTCCTCTCTCAAAATCTCTCTTTCCCTTGGTTCCTCTGGACTTCTCTCCATACCCTTCTCTCTCAGGTTGTAGTTCTTACATTAAATGGTGTGGATTCACTGACTATCTAGCTGCCACTTAGTTGAGGCATGTGGATTTATTTATGACATTGGGGCTATACTTATCATTTGCAAACTTTGATGCAGGGCTTTTGATCAGACAGTGGAGGAGAAAATGGGACTCTTACTCTACTCACTGAAGTCCTTTGCCTTTAAGAGAATTCAAACATCAGGAGATTCTTGCAAACCAAATTATGGGATGGTGGGTACTATGGACATACCCTGAGGTGCCCCCTCAGTGAGTCACACTCATGTATAATCCCCTGCACTAGAACCTGTGTGCTGTTTCTGGCAAAAGTGAAAGGACTGTCACTTTATATTTGATTCCATCTCAGCAGACTGGACAGAAAGAAGGAAACTGCCGTGTTGTGAGAAGGCCATGTGACAAGGAATTCCAGGGGATCTCAGGGCATTGAGAGTGGCTGGCTCTGGCTGCAGCCAGCAAAGAATGGAGCCTCCATTCACAAATGCAAGAAACTGAGTCCTGTGAACAACCACAGGAGCTTGGGGAAGAAGTGAGCTCCAGACAAGGTCGCAGCCTGGCTGACACCTTGACTGCCGCCTTGTGAGAGACCGTGAGAGAGGACCTCGCTAAGCTATGCCTGAGTCCTTACCCAGGAAGCCATGAGACCATAAACATGTGTTGTTTAAGTAACTGAGTTCAGGGTAACTTGTTATGCAGTCATCGGAGATGAATACAGTGAGTTGTCTTCCTGTCAGGATTGTTACAGGCTTCCTTTGCATCATGAACTTCATCAATACAATAAGACATAAAGTTTATAAAAACACATTTTCATGGCTGTGACTTAAAGGATTGCACGGCTCAGTGCTATCATTTGCTTATGATGAAACAGGCCAAACTGTAAACCCTAGCCTTGTGCCTCGCACATGGTCATTCTAGCACACTACAGTGGGCTCATAGTTGAAGTTCAAATATTTGCTTTATCCCCAATGCTCCAGATACCCCTGGGAAATAGGAAGAGATAAACAACTGTAAAAACAAATAGCAGTGACAGATGCTTTATTAAGGACATTCAACAAATAATTATTTAGTACCCATCACACACTGGCTTTATGCCAGACACTGTGTTTACAGTGGTGAGAGATGGAACTAGGAAACTCTGATCTGATGCCGGTGTGACCTTGGCCATAGAGCAGGACTGGCCCCAGATTTCTCAAAACCCGTTATGTGACATCTAGAACAACGCACGACCCTCAAATCATTGCAGCCCGAAGGAAGCAGAGCTCTAGCGACTGAGAAAACTTCAACTGCACCAGCAATAAGCCCTTGAGTCTGTGCTTCTTGTGGAGAGAAATGTATCCAGCTGAAAGTTCTCTGTGCTGACCACTATCACACTAGTAGGGGAGCTACAGGCTGAAGATGAGGGTATGACATTAGGTCCCTCAGGACTGGTCCCTACAAACTTCACAAACCACCCAGCCAAGCGCCAGCGCCTCCTCACACCTCCCTCAGAAAGGAGGTGCTCTGAGGGCTTCAGAAGGCCCTGGGGGAGGCTGCTTTCTACCCCACAGAGGACGCTCCCACCACGAGGAACAATGGAAGTTTCTCTTCAGTCACATAAATAAGATGATCACACAAGTGTGGGATCATGATGGATGTACACAAGGATAAAACTGGCAACTGGGGTGGGGTAAGCAGAATCCTAGCCGACTTTCATGACACCTGCGTTACTCTGTGATGGTGTATGTCACAAGGCAAGAGGGGTTCTGCAGAGATAAGGAAGGGTACCAACCAGTTAACCTAGAGACAGATTATCCTTGAGAATCTAATCTAGTCACAGGAGCCCTTTGAAACCGGTGTTTTCACTGCTGGGGTAAGAGGGAAAGTCAGAGAGAGAAGCTTGACAAGAACCCCACATGCTCCTAGGGCTTTGAAGATGGAAGGGGCCACATGGAAAAGGAATGTGGGCACCTCTGGGAGCAGAGAGGGACCCTGACTGAAGGTCAGCAAGGAAACAGGGACCTCAGAAGCCCAGCCTACAATCACAACTGGACGCTGCCAACAACGCCCAACAACGCGAATGCAAGTTCTTCCAGAACTTCCAGATAGAGCCAGCTCAGCCAGCTGACACCTTGATTTTGGCCCTGTGAGATCCGGAGCAGAGATCCCAGTCAAACCTACAGAACTGTGAGATAATACACGTGTGCTGCCAAAAGCTGCTAATTTGGGGGTAACTGGTTAGGCAGCACTTAAACAACCAATACAGTGGCTTTCCAGTGGAGTTGGGAAATTTGACAACAAAGGTTTAGCAAGCACTCACTAGGTGCCAGGGGCTGTTTTATGTGCAGGAGACCTGGCCATGAACATGAGAGCAGGCCTCTTCGCTTGAGGAACTCCCACTCTGGATGGTTAGCTCACATTTGAATGGAATGGATGGCGAGCCCAGACTCTGTCTGCGGTGGAGTACCGCTGACAGTTTCCCCTTTGTGTTTAAGGTGCTTTTGTCCCTGGCTGATCTACAGTGTCCTTGCAATAATAGCCATTCTCTTTCTAATCATGTGTAAAGATCAGGGCATGGGAACTGGCCTGAATGCAAAGCTACCTCCTCACGTGACTCTGGCTCAGTTCTCAGAGCAGGGTGGCTGGGGTGTCAATCACCAAGGAGCAGTATCTCTTAAACATACATTTTATTTCCCATCTCACCCGTGATTACATTAAGTGGGGCAGACAGGTTTTCAAATTGCCTAGCAGTCTTTAACAGGGAAGCTCTAAACACTTTGTTTGAGAAAACCCTTCTCTCGTTATTTTGGTTACTGGTCCTTTCCCAATAAAGAGCCAGTGTATAAATATCGCTGTCCTGCTCCTTCGAGGTAATTGAAAAATGAAAATGGCTACATCTGCAGAATAACAATTATCTTGCTGCCAGGGGGCCAGATGCACAGCCACACACGTCACCGTCTCGCCTGTGATGAGAAGGGGGATGGCTGGGTGTGAGCCTCCTCAGGCCCCCTCTTCCCCCTCCCCCCCGCCCCCCATGCAGAGCCTGGCTCTCTTCTCATTCACAGCAACATTCATCAGGACAACAGGCAGGCCTGGGACCCAGAGCCAGAAATCAGGGTTTATACATGCGAAGTAGAGGCAGGTGTTTGGGGGCTGGGGATAGATGCCAACACACAGCTCAGAGAAGACGTGGCCAGCCCACTGTCACCCAGGAACTACCGTGAAAGAGGAGGTTAAAAACAGCCAGTGTCCTGCCTGCTCTTTGTTATAACATCTCAACATCATGGGAAGTCTAGTTGCCGCTGCTTTGAATGCCACGGGTAGTGATTTATTTAGGGACCTCCGACGCCCAACTAGCCTTAAAAGTTATTAGATGCTTTAGAGCTCTCTGCAGCTCAGGGAGGACCCTGCAGTCAAACTCATTTCAAATTTAATGGGAAAAAGCTAATGGATTCTGAAGACAGACTAATGTATATAAGCAGTTTCTCAGGGGACTTGGGGGAGGGTGGAAACATGAGAAAGCACTAGAAGAATAACAGCCTGGTTCCCAAAGGTCTCTTTCCGGGAACAGCTGGTTGGGCCCCAGGGCTGGACCGTGCCACCTGCGTGGTGGTGAGGATCCCACCTTTTCCGGGAACCCAGGGAGGTGCAGTCTCACGCGCTGCAACAGGCTGTCCCCGGATCCCCGAAAGGGATGGGCCCATCTGCTCTTAGCCGCCAAACATTTCAGATTTGGGGAAGCTGCTCTCTCTCTCCTTTCTAGATGCCCTCTCCCCAACCACGAGCCAGAAAAAGGGCTTTATCCATTTACACAGCAGAGGGATGCTTTCATCAGCTGTACTTAGCTAAGCTTCCTTAAACAGGGCATGTCATTGTCCTGGGTCAGCAACGTCCTCACTTCTTATCCATAACACCTCCTTTCTAAATGGTGTTCTCAACCACTAACCACAAAGGTCCCATATCAGTCTGCCCATCAGTCTGTCCATAGTTCCTCAAACATATCTTATGCTTCCCTATCTGCATAATGCTTCTTGTGCCATTCTTTCAACCTAGTATATTGTATATTCCTCTCTCTTCAAGAGGAAGTTGTTTTTTTTTTTTTGCTTCAAAATTAAGGTTTCTCCATGCTAAACACTCTCCTGACCACTACTGAAGGAGGCCAGCTCTTCCTTCTCTGAAGTCGAATGACACTGTCCACACATACATGAGACTCTCCATTCCATCCTCAGAATGTCAAGAAGGTTTAATACAAATTTAACTCCTTATCTTAGCCTTTCTGGGGTGTGCTCTGTAGAACTCTAGGCTTACAGAATATTACTAACTGTTACAGTAAAAAAATAAAAAAAAAAAACTATTCTTGGTCAAATAGCATGAGAAATGCTTAGTTAGGCAAGCATTTCTCAGACTATTTTTAAAGTATTTCTCAAAGTCAATGTTCATTGCAAAACTTCAAAAGGAGGATATAATATGTGGCATTCTCCAGCTTACCTGGCCTCAGGGATGAAAATCCTGCCTAAAGGAAACCAGGCTTCTTGTGCTTTTTCTTTTTTTCCATTATCTTGTAATTTTATTTTTGTCCATATTTTTATTTTTTTGTCCATTTTTAAATAACATTGTAAATTATGTTCACATTCAATATTATTTTAAATTAGTTTCATGTGTTCAGCAATAGTGGTTGTCAATCATATACTTTACAAACTGGTCCCCTGGATATTTCCAGTATCCACCTGACCCCATACATACAAGTAGTTATTACAGTATTATTGACTACAGGCTTCTTGTGCTAATGACAGGTAAACCTACATGTGTACAACTGGTGGTTTTCCTGAGTAGTTCTATCAGAGCTCACAGTAATGTAATAGGGAAGCACATTATTTATACACATGCATAAATAATTGAAAAGACCCTGTAAGGAATCCATAGGGAATGAGAGGAACCTTTTGCAAAGTGAATCCTGCCTGGCAAATTAATCCATTTTATGGGTCTATATTTGATCACAGAAGTTTCTTTTTTTTATTTTTAATTTTGAAAGTATCACAGATGTTCCCCTTTCCCCCCCATTGATCCCCTCCTCCTTGCTCCCGCCCCTGCCCAGGCCTTCACCACACTATTGTCTATGTCCATGGGATATGCACATATGCATACAAATTCTTTGGTTAATCTCTTCCTGCCGCCCCCAACCCTCCCTCTGAGATTCATCTGCTGGTTGCATGCTTCCATGTCTCTGGATCTATTTTGTTCCTAGGTTTATTTTTTTTTCATTAGATTCCAGAAGTTTCTTAAAGCAAGGAGTACCTCTGTTCACCTCTGAAACTTTGCATCTTGTATGGCCCAGGTAACATAAAAATTGCACAAGAAATATTTATGGAATAAATGAAAAACCTTTAGAGACCATCACCAAGGAAAAACCTTCTTATCTTCTAGAAAGATGACCAGTATATCTGATCAGTCAATAAATATGATATATCCCCCTACCCCCATTTTCCCCCTCTCTGGACAAAATGAAGCCACTCTGCTCCTTTTTTGTTTTCTAAGATGGCCTATGGGCCACATGGGCTCATCATCTGCTGAGATGGGATGCTGAATATGGCAAGTGAGGAGCAGAGACCCAAGACAGGAACACTGCTGTCTTGGCCCCAGAAGCCATCCCTACCTGGTAACAGGTGCCAAGTTCTCTCCCATTGGCGGAGAAGGACAACATGCCCATTGCCAGATCCACGAGGCAGCCGATCTCCAGGTCCACGTTGCTGCGACTTGACCGTTGGGAAGTGGCCACAATGTCCCCACCCCAGACCATGTAGCAGTTGCTGCGCTTCACACTAGGAGCCAAAAAGATGAAAGAAAGGCACAGAGTGGGGACTGGGGCCGTTTGCAATCAGGACTCAGGGATGGACTGCCCCAGGCCTTCTAGTTTGCCCCCCATATAACTCTTTTTCTTAAACTAATTCATCTAGCTTCAACCCAGTTTCCTCAGGCACAAACTTCTCAGTTTAGGGATGTGGAAGTCTATCAGGCTACTTTGGTCCAGAAAGCATAATGTTTGGGAACTGTTTCCTGGCTCAAAATCACTCCAGCTTTCTGAACCAGAGAATGGGATGTTTGTATTCTCCCCTTAGAGATGGGAAATGGAAGCATAAGGAGGATACCCTCCACAGGCAGATTGATACACTGTATAGGCAATTGGCATGCTAGGCCAGAACAAAACTCTGTGTTCAGAGTCCTAGCCCAGTGTCAGGGTACTTGGACACTCAGGGCTGCATTCCTCAGGATGGCAGGCCTGGGCCTGGGGAGACTTGTGGAGTAGATCACGTTGGTTTCTGATGTTCTCACAGCTCCCTGGAGTTCTAGCCCACACTCTTCCCTAACTACCAGCTGGGAAAGAGTGCCTTTCTCCGCTAGCTGTCACCACCCTGCAGAATGTAATCTTTATGGTAGGCACCATTATGTAGATTTAAAAGCCAACTATAATAACAAAAGCACCATCAAGTCTCCAAAGCCTGCTTCCTTAATTGTAAGATTTCAAATCCCGGGTGGGTTTAGAGAAGTGGCACAGGGGCAAAGGTGATTCCTGAGCCCTTTGCAATGGCTGTGGGCACTGGACAGCTGACTGGGTCTCCTCCTACACCCAGTCCTGGGGTACATCCTCTGAGGAAGCCGGTCACTTGAAATAACACAAAGAGATTTTTCTCAGGTAAAACAAGAGAGTGAGTCTGTACCTGATGGAAGGGAAGCCCCTTTAAACATCCTATGGTCAATGTGATTTGACCTTGGAAAGTCAAGGTTTGATTAGAATTCTCCAAGATTCTTTCCAGCTCTAGAATTCTATTACTCCCTGCCCACGCTCCCTCCTCCACCCCCCATGCCGTCCCCTGCTGGAAATCCCCTTTGTAAGTCACTTCATGGCCACTTCCCAATAATCAGGTCTGCCCTCCTCTCTTCTAGGGCCCCCACTGGGCTGTTCCTCCATGTGAATGCCCTCGGGCAGGGCCAGTGCAAAGTGCTCCTTCAATGAATTACAGCCATTGCTAGATTTCCATAAAGGTTAAACCGCAGCCATGTTACTACTGCTTCTTAGTGATTAGGGACTGAGTACATTGATTACTACTACTGAATTCAATTAATAATGTATTGAAGTGGTGAGATTCATAGCCCTCAATTTGGGAAGGGCCCAAAATTGAAATACCAAAAAATATCTGAAGATCGACACTGTATTTCTTGTTATGTGAGACAAAGAAGAATTACTAAGCACCGACCATATACTGGGTCTTATTCCAGGTGCTAACGTGTCAGTTAGTTTTCACAATAAACACTGTCACTGAGGCTCAGACAAATCATGGCCAGCAAGGCACAGCCAGCAAACTAGAGCAATAAACCCAACTAGGATGGGTACGTCTGCCTTTTGATTTTCTGGTTGAAAAGGAAAGTCTGGGCTGTCAATGACTTTCACATACTTTCCTTGTCAACCTGAACCAGGTGTTGCTTATAGCATCTACTCTGGGTCTTATTACATGGTAGATGTTCAGTAATCCTTTATAATAAGAGAGAAATATGCTAATTATCCATTATGCCACGAGGTGTAATGACCGACTGTGTAACGACCAGATCACGGATCTGCAGGATGGTGGGGCAGCAAACTACAAGCGGGTGGTGGAGAGCTACAGGAGGGAGCAGGGCAGCAAGCAAGCAGAAGGTGGAGAGCTACAGGAGGGGTCAGGGCAGCAAGCTATGAGGGGGGTGTGGGGGAGCTAAAAGAGGGTGGGGCAGTGGGCAGAGAACTACAGGAGGGCGGCAGCGACCTACTGGTGCATGGATTTGTGCGCAGGGCTACTAGCTGTAATAGAAGTAGTTATTGTCTATTGACTGCATGGGCTGTGGCACTCTTCTAGGCATTTTTCTATGTATTATCTCTTTCAATCCTCACAATAGTCTTTAGCAGCAATTTTCAACTCTTTCCACCTCATGTTGTACATAAATGAATTACTAAAATTCTGTGGCACACTGAAAAATATATCATATTTTTTGCCCATCTGACAAAAAAAAATAGGTATAATTTTGATTCATTCGCACCAGACGGCCATTGTTGTGTTGGCTATCATTTTTCTATTTGACATTCTAAGGGAAAAGAGGCTAGTGTCTCTGACTAAACAGTAAGGTAGTGCATGTTTTAAAAACACTTGCAGCACACCAGTGTGCTGTGGCACACTGGCTGAAAATCGCTGCTCTATAAGACTGGAACTATTCTATTTTATAGGCAAGGAAACTGAGCCCAGGGAGGTTAGTGACTGGCCCCAAGTCACAGTTCTAGTCAATACTGGAACCCAGTTTAAAATACAGGCAGTTTGCTTTCAGAGTCTGTGCTCTAACCACCTGCCCACAATGGTCCTCCTGACATAGAGCTTGTACCTGACCACTCGGCTTTGATGAGCCAGTAGCATCTAAAAAGCACTGACTGCAGAAACATTCCTGACTTTGTATGGCTAAAGGGCAGCTTGAAAAACAACTTCATATATTTCTACACATCTGCCTGGGGAAAGACTCCATCCACTCTCAGGTGGAAACAAGACATGGTCTCCTGGGTCACCTCTGGCCACAGCTGGCCAAGGCTGCTCTCTCTGGGGGCGGTGCCAGTGGACTGGTGGGAGGATGTGGGTGTGCCTAAAATGTGTTTTCCCTAAAGATCCCTAATTTTTACTCAGTGGTTATCAGTCATGAATTTGCAGTGTCTCTTTGATGTTCTTCGTGCCTTCAGCCACGACACACTTTTGGGATGAAGAGTCCTGACTTGATTGGTTGCTGTGTGATGTGGTGCATCATTTTCTTCTGAAGCAACTTCTCTCAGGCACCCAGGGATGTTTCTCTGTGTTGTTCTGTTGTAGTAATCGGGCTTGCCCAGAAACCAGGGAGGAGTCTGAAATGGAGCTCAGACCTTCTAACTGTGCACCTGTATCTCCCATCCCTGGGTCATGTTTTATAGACATGACCAAATGACCCATGATTTTCACTAATAACATGCCTCCCGCCATAGTACCCACCCCACCTGTTTACTTAAGGATTTTAAGCCTGTGCTTCATTTCCCCTCCTTAATAGTTTCCTTCTTTTGGGTTGTGGGGGGTAAGGGAAAAACGGCTGCTCGGGGGAGGGAGTGAGGAGCCCCCTTACCTTTCGTGGACCCGGCCTCTTTCATCCCCCAGAGTAACAGTCACCGTACAGTTTTTATTCAGGTCAAACTTTTCACTGTAGAAGTGATAGTCCGGTGTCACCCATCCAACCCAGACGCAGGAGGGGTCTTGTCCGGCAAAGATGCGGATTGCGTAGTAGCACTGCTGGAGAGAGACCGCAGACGAGTGAGTGGCCCTCAGTTAGGGAAGCTTGCTCAGGAAGCAGGAATAGTGCTGCAGCCCATTGGTTCCTTTTCTTAAAAAGCATACCTGGGTCCAGAGGGGCATTGCACTCTCGCTTGGAGGAAGGCCTGGCTAGCGTTTGGCTTCCTTATTTGTCTCTTGTCTGTTGGGCTTGAGCATCTACCACCCTTTGCTCAGAAGATGCTACTGGGGAAATAAGTGGCAGCCACTCCGAGTGGCCAGCACAGGACCCCAACCCTCTCCTGGGCACTGACTTTGCCCTGAGAGAGGAAACAGTCGAGGCTCGAAGAACTCCTGCTACACTTTCCACTTCTACAGAGAAATCCAGGGCATTTTTTTTTGGAAAGTCTTGAAAAAGATGCTGTGAAATAAAGCCCCTAGAGTGGCCAAACACGCTTTATGTGGTCAGCAGGCTCATCGACACAGCAGTTTTTGGTGGAATAACTAAAGCTTTAAGGTAAGTGATTCCTTCACCATGTTCTTTATGAAACTGAGCACATTCATTCTTAATGAAGTTACTTCTATTCATCATCTGTCCTCTTTTTTAAACTGGAAGATAAAAGGGTAAGCCAGTCAGAGCTGGGCTTGAATCTTGGCACTGGCTGCTATTAATCCTGGGACCTTGGACAAGTCCTTTGTCCTTTCTGTGTCTCAGGATATATAATGTTGCCCATCTCGCAAGGCTGCTGTGGGAATTAAGTGGGAAGGTGGTGCAATGTGCCTAGCGCAGTGCCCTGCACATTCTAAGTGTGTGACCATGGCAGCAAGAATCCTCTTCCTGATGGCAGTTAACCTATGAACTCGGGATGTAGGATCACATAATAGAAGGGTGACATGAATTTCTTAAAAAAAAATGTTTTTTGTCAGGTGCTAAAAGAAGAATGAGAGAGTATGAGAGAGAGAAATTAGGAAGTGTTGCTCTCTGACTACTATCTAGCTCTAGAAAAGGGGCCAAAAGCAGCCTTCATTTTTCAGGCTGGTTCCCTGGCTCCTGTTACTCCTTTGAATGCTTTCAACATGATTCCTGGCACTGCTCAGAGAGATGGGAGAGTTGAGACATAGAAGTTTACATAAAAGAGCAAAGAAAAGGATTAAATTAAGACCCCCCCCACCCCACAACTGACATTCATCTCCATTAGAAAGGCAGTGCTGGCCCCCTGGTGGCAAATGGGCAACAAGTACACAATAATGCTCAATTAGATGCTCCAGGTAGAGCTTCTGCCTCGCACTGAATCACTGTCTCTTCTCCCCCAATCTGAGAAATGCCAGAGATATGTTTTGGAAGCATCAAGATGCATATTAAAAGACAGAGTAATTGGCAATTACAGAGGATCTCTAGACAGATCATTGCTAGAAGGGGCATATTACCAGGCACAGCAAAGACTCAAATAATTAAAACCATAATTGAGCACATTTACTTACTGTTGTTGTTTGAGAGAGTAGTTCTTGCATCTGTTTCCTGGAGGGAAGATAATCCATGTTTTAGTTATTCGGCTGTAGAGAGAATTCCACAATTCTGACAGGCAATTGATCTCCCTTTAATGATGAAGGTGAGTTTAGGGAACTATTTCCTATACACAAGTGATCCCAACTTGTCTTGGGATGTGTTCATTTTTAACCTGCTTTCACAAGCCAGGGCTATGACTCCCAACTCCTGTCCCGCAGCCTAGTGGTTGAGGGTGTTGAAAAGATTGTAATAATGTGTGTGGGGATACCTCTGGATATATTCTCCTGTTCTCTCAAGTAGCTGTGCTTGTTTAAAACTTGGTAGACAGCGAAACTCTAGAGAAAACCTGGACAACACAGCTCCAAACAGGCAGACAAACATCAATGATTAAAAATAGCCCTAACTGGTTTGGCTCAGTGGATAGAGCGTCAGCCTGCAGACTCAAGGGTCCCAGGTTCGATTCCGGTCAAGGGCATGTACCGTGGTTGCAGGCACATACCCAGTAGGGAGTGTGCAGGAGGCAGCTGATCGATGTTTCTCTCTCATCGATGTTTCTAACTCTCTATCCCTCTTCCTTCTTCTCTGTAAAAAATCAATAAAATATATTAAAAAAATAGATATTGAAAGAAAGAAAGACGGCAAGGAATACACTCCTTAGCAGGGAGGGAGAAGTCACTCACTCATGAGTCACATGGCTTCTGGGCTGGACACCGGCCATAGTTACGCAAAGAAGGTGGTGTTTGCCTCCAGAAGCTTCTCATTTCACACACAGGCAACAATAACTGCAGCCTCTCCTTTTACTCCCAACGCGTAGTAATTTAGCGTGCAAGGAGGCCAGGGACTCAGAGGGCTCGAGAATAGCAGAAACGTTTCCACTGGAGGTGACTCTGTTTAGCTTGGTTGGCTCCCCTAATTATGCATTGCACACACACATGTGTATGCACAAGTGGGTATATACATTCAAATCCCCATTTCTTTACCTAACTGAGAGAAAAGGGAACCCTACCCACAGAGTCCTAGTTATGGTGAGGTAGAGTAAGAAACAGACAGACGGAAAGCCAACTTCACAATAGACGTGATAAGCGCCTCTGAGGGCTGGAAGCCTGGCCCTCACCTTTTCTGGAAAGCGTCACTGTCCAGGCAGGGGCTGTGGCTGAAGGAGGAGTGGCACTCGACGGGCATGCTCAGGCGGAGGTAGATCATGCTGGCATTGCTATTCTGTGTGCCAAATGTCTTGTGGGTCACCTTGAGGCACGGAGGGCTGTCCATGGTGCTGTCGATCCTCATGACCTGAAAATACCATGGATCCTTTATCTGACGCACCCACACGAGCCTGACCTTGACTCTGTCCCTCCTTTCCTCATTGACATTACATATGTCAAGACTTTCTGTGAATGATAAAAGTTGTCACCAGTGATGACCAAACCATTATTCTCATCGTTACTTGGACCTTGCCCAATAGAAAAATAACAGATCTTCCTCTGGCTGGAGAAATTAGAGATTTAGAAACACTCCTACTGGGTTTTCTGCAAGGTCAAGGGTGGAGAACAGGTGCAAGATGTGGGGGGCAGAAGGGGGAGTCTCTGGATAATGCAGCATGGTGTCCACTGAGGCTAACCTTTCAGGTTAGGGGGCAAGTGGCTAAAGAAAATCTTCCCAAAGATTCCCCTTGTCAGTAGGCATGAGAATATCTAGAGGAGAGGACACTGGAAAGCCTTAAGCTCATGAGGAAAAATCACAGCTCCCTTGGAGGGTGCTGTCTCCCATCTGTGCATTTCCCATCTCTGCCACAGTCACAGCCTGAGCACTGAGGTTCACCAAGGCATCTCTAAACACTGAGGAAATTCCCAGCACCAGGGCATGGACATTGCAGGGAAAGGGGTTGGAGGAAGAAAGATCAAAACTAAATTTTAAAAATGTATGTGTATGTGTGTGTGGGGGGGGGTATTGGGGAGGAAGAGAAAGTAAAATGGGACTTATAATAATGTCTTCATGATACAAGCATTTCTCCCCACATTCTAGAGACTAGTTTTTATCCTGTGGTCTATGGATGTGCTTAAAATTTTTTTGTGCAGTTTGTAGATTTTTCTTTGTGGAGTGTCTCTAAATCCCATTCATTTGTGAGCCAGCTTTCTAAAGCAATGGCCAGGTAGGACTCTGAGAAAGAAACCTCTCCACCATGTAAGACTGTGGGGGAAAAGTGGGGGTTGAGAGTCGATGCTTGTTGAATTTAGATGGGAAGGTGAGCTAAGGGAACTTATAGTTAGGTAGAAGCAAGCCACTCAGTCTAATGCTTCCATGGAGCTGATCTGTCTGACTTTCAAGCAGCACCCCTCCCCCTGACCCCGAATCATGAAAAAAACCATGGTGGGCATGGGCAAAACGGAGGCAAAAAGATGTAGAATCAGAACCCAAATCAGGCTCCTTGTAGTCTTTGGCTCTGCTCAGCCCCCCTATGAGATGCCAGCATCATAACCAATGACTATGCCTCAGCTTAAAATGCTGGAAATGGTTATGGAGAAATTAAACCAGTTTATGAGCAGAGGAGAAGCATGTCCAGGACATCTTAACAGGCACTGAACTTTTTAAGGAAAATGACATTGAAGGTCTCTGAATACTGTATTACTGTGACAATGGCAGTCCAGGAATGTCTGGAGAAAACACAGTGGCCCAAAGGCTTGGAGTCTGAGCTGCAAAGGGTATGTCTGCAAGGCGGTTGCCATCTGTAAGATGCCACTGAGCTGCCCCAATTAAGGTGTCTGCAACGACAGCTCTGCGGGCCAGCAAGGAGGAGGCTGGTAAGCAGCCAGGGCATGGGCTTAGGTAAGCAGCTGCCCTGTGCCAGGGGCATTAGCAGGAGCTTAGTGACTTGGCCCATGTGCCCTGCCAGGTTTGCCCACGGCGGGTAACATTACCTCTATCTGGGGATGATCCTTCGGCACGTTGACAAACGTTGGGAGGCGCTTGCTGAACCACATCGCAACATCTCGGTTCATGTTGACAGCAAAAGGCTCAAAGCCCTCTTGGAGGCCGCACATGGTATAAAACTTGAAGGTACTGGCGTCCATCCCGAGATTCATGCGGCCAATCTGAGACAGCCCCAGAGAGCAGATGGGCACAAAGCCTGCAGAATGGCGAACGAGAGCCCTGCCTCAGCCCGCAGTCCCATCCTAGGACTGCGAGGAAGCCTGACCTTTGCCTCCTTAACAGCTTTAAGTCCCAGCCAGAAAGATGGGACGCCACCCTTTGTCTTCCTTTCTGGCAGGTAAACTGAACAACAGGAGGCACATGAAGATGACGGCTGCCCGTGGTGTATGTGGGAAGGAAAAGTAATTTGGTTCAAAATAATTTTTTTGGGGAAAAAACTATCATCCAGCCAAGATTCTTCTTAAACTGTAAATAAACATAAGCTGGAAAAGTAAACCAATAAGAGAAAAAGTTAAATTCTTTATCTGTGTCTTAGTTGAAACTGCTGTTGGGCCCTGGGAAATTTTAAATACTGCCCTAAACAGAACAGCATGAGAAACCTAAAGAAGGACTTGGTGCAAACACCTCACTTTTTCTAGGCCTCAGCATATCCCCCAGGGAAATAAGAGCTCTGGTGGTTTTCCCAATCCCAGAGTATGATTCTGAGAAGTTTCAAATGCTGACACTATGCCTCTGTTTACAAAACACAGTTTCCAGCCCCCCGGCCTCCTAGCTACCGAGATGGTCCCCACCTGAGCAGGAAGGCATAATTTTTGAGCAGGAGCTGTGGGAAACTCTCTTCCCTCCTACATGTCTTTTCTCTCCAAGCTCACATCAATTTAAAAACTGCCAAATAGGCCAAAGCAGAAGTCCAAATTGCTTGGTATTCTTCTTTGTGGGTATTTATAAATCATAATTGTGGACCAATAAATCAGCAGAGCTGGGAAAGCACTCATTAACCCGGGTTTGGGAGGATGTGGGAGGCAGGTGACCAAGAGTGCTCAGAGGGGAGGAAGCGCTCTGAGGCTGGTGGCTGACCCAGGGGCTAGAGCCCCACAAAGGAAACTGGTGTTCCTGCTAGGACAGGGATGTTTATTTAAGGGGGAATTTAAAAGCCAATTTTGTTAGCTTTATATTCAACAGTAAGAGCAGTTCCATTTCCATTTTAGAGACCGGGGACAAAATGCGCTCCTCGGAGCATGGGTGCTTATACGCTGTTATCTAAGCCACAGAGGTCTATGTAAATCAGTGAAGTGAGTGAGAAGTAAATCCCTCACAAGCGAAGTTGGCTGCTTTCAGAAATGATGAACTTGTTTAGGACACTATTTAATACTGTTTAAGTCATTTCTAAATGAAGAGAGCTTCACTGCAATCCGAGCAGAGTGGGGGTGATGTCTATATAGAGGTTGTCCTATCCGGGCCACCAAGGACTGAGAGTTGGTGGTGCCCATGGCCCTCAGGAAGGTAGATGGACAGGCCAATCAGACCCGCACCATTCACACCCCCTCCCAGGCACTGCTGTGCTTCTGGCATTTTTGCACTAGGGGGTCTGATAGGTGAAACCATCTCCTTCCTATGGACAGAGATTTTTATACATAAGGGACCTTTGGCAATCTGACTCCCGTGTGAAGTAAGGATGCTTGTTGGCAAAATTCTTGTCCCTGATGGGACAGAGGCCCGGCGATGTGCTATGAGAAGATGTGAAGGAGGGAGAAGAAATTGCCCTGATCCCACGGAGCTTATGGATATGAAAATGGCAAATGGACTAGGGGAGAGTCCACCCCTACTCCCAAGACAGTGCTTTGGTCTTAGATGGGGGCAGGAAACTACCACCACGTGGAGCCATGATCATAAAGTGTTTCAGCCTGATGTGAGCAGAGATAGGACGTCTTAAGAAAATCTCTTTTCCTTCCTTGTCTATTAACGTGAATGGGGTAATAAGTGAGCAACGGGTGTAAAAGCCTGAGTGGGAAGAAGCAGAGATGAGGACTTCTGAATATGAATAACTTCCCAGTCACAGTCAGGTGAACAATGTAAGATGTATGCAGAAAGGTAATATTAGCATGGGGCCTTTTTTCTATAGAACTTGGGCTCCTCATCATCTCTAGGCCATGAGTAGAAGAAACAGCACTCTCCTGGGGATAAAACTAAAGACTTGAAGAGGTAATGGACTTGGCCAAGGTCATAAGAAGGGCAAGTGACAATACAGGACAAGATCCAACACCCTCTGACTCTTAGCCTAGCTGCCAGTCAGTGCACAAGAGTGGAGTGAACATTATAGGAACATGATGCAAACAGCAGTTCTGTGCCAGGGCAGGGAGCTGCACTCATTACAAAGTAAAGTGTGGTCCCTACAGGGCGGGAGCCCTCTTTACAGGGGAAAGCGCAACACTGCACAAGAAGAGGTGCGGGAACAGGAGTCATAGAGGTGAAAGCAATGGGAGGGAAAGAGTGTGGTTACTTCCTGGGGGCTAAGTGGGCACAGCTGGGACAGCTCTTTAAAGCTGCAGCAGAGAAGCTACATTCAGACCTTAAGTCAGAAAAGAGAGAACCTAGAAAGGACCGAGAGCAGAGACAAATCTTTATAAGGCACCAGCACTTTCTCCTGGGGCAAAACACTCGATAACCAGCTATATTAGATCAGCTCCCTCCATCTGGTGGAGAGGTTCCAATTAATGATCTATCCACATCTACAACTTATTTATTTGAGGCATTAACACTTTATGTACATTTATAACTCTTCATCATAAAAAAGGGGGACAATGACAATAAATCACAATAGATAATATTTATCAAGTAATTTCTATGCACTGGGTTTAGGGCTGTATAGGTTTATCTCATTATTAGCCCCATTTTACAGAAGCAGAAACTAAGGCTTAGCAGATCGAATGACTTGCTGGAGGTCTGTCACCTAGGAAGCTGCAGAGCCAGTACATGGACAAGTCAGCCTGAAGCACAGTCTAGAGCAAGTGGTGGGGAGTGAAGCTTTCTAATTCTTATCCACAATGACTTGATTTGTGACTAAGTCTTCCTTCACTTTTCAAGTGATTTTCCTACGTGTCATGTCGTTGCCCAGTGTGCCTATAGAGCAGGCAATGTGAGATCCATGACCTCAAGACCTAGGACTGAAGACAGCAGACAGCTTAGAAGAAAAGGGCTGTCACAGCTGGCCACGTGGCTCCCTGGAGTTAACCTGGATAAAGAAGTTCCATTTGGTAAGGCCACAGGGCAGTACTATGAGCACTGACTCTTCTAAGCACTTAAACCACAGCTGCAAATGAGGCGGGAGAAGCAAGATGGGCAACCAAAGGGGGACAGAAATACCCCTCCCTTTTCGAAGAGGTGTGAGGAGAAAATTTGCAGATGGCATTACCTTGAACCAGTGGTCGGCAAACTCATTAGTCAACAGAGCCAAATATCAACGGTACAACGATTGAAATTTCTTTTGAGAGACAAATTTTTTAAACTTAAACTTCTTCTAACGCCACTTCTTCAAAATAGACTCACCCAGGCCGTGGTATTTTGTGGAAGAGCTACACTCAAGGGGCCAAAGAGCCACATGTGGCTCGCGAGCCGCAGTTTGCCGACCACGGCCTTGAACCAAGATGTGCACAGACTTCTTATTCCAGGAAGGGAATGGCAGGAACACCTGTGCTTGAGTCCTAGGGATGATCCCAGCTTCTGATACACTGATCACAGGCTTCATACTAACTTTGTGACTAGGGAGGGGGGTAGCCAGGAAGTCATCTTTTTATAACTCAGGAGCTTGGAAGGAAACCAGTTCTCTAGAAAATCCAAACCCCGAATCATTTTTAACCCATTTCAATTTGATGAAAGACATGAGAGCAAATCACTACCACTTATGGAAAAAACAAATCTTGGAGAGAAGTGGGTAGATGACTGCCCAGACCGTTCCTGGGGTGTTTCTGGTGTCTCAGCCCAACAGCACATGTGTTACCCAATACTTTTCATTTCCCACTAAGCTTCACGAAGACGAATTTGAGGGACAGCACTGTTTGCCACAAGCCTTGCAGAAAACACAGGAAACAAAAGGCATGTTTGCCCTGCCACAGCCACTCCCTGAAGCATGGCACCCATCAACAGAAAGAATGGCAGGGGACCCTTGGTACCAACATGTTTGTGTGCAGTGGCAGTGACACTTCTGGCAAGTACATTTCATCTGCTGCCTATGGAAGAGCTGCCAGCAGAGTTGGGGGAGCAATTAAATCCTGATAGGCTGATGGCAGGAACAGCGCAGGAGGCTGCCCCTCAGACCCCAAAGCTGTAGCAGGAGCAGGATGTCCCCCAGGGGAGTGCTGGCAGAGAGGCCGGACAGGAGACTGGCACGAAAGCCTCTTCCAGACGTTACATTCTGAGGTCTGGCAGGATGATCAGGATTTTATCTTCCTTCCCTTTAAATGGAATAAAAGAGAAGGCTAATAGCAAAGGTTTCGCCATGGGAGCTGCTGAGCTTCCAGATGCCTTCAGGTGACAACATTAAGAGCTTGTTGGTCCAGGCCAGGGATGGGGTCAGGAACAATGATTAGAAAAACTCTAATGAGGCAGATAATAGCATATCATCTACGATGCAGAAGAGGATGGAGATAAGGACTTATAAATAACCCTGAGAGAAAAATAGCCATGAATTTTAATGTCTGCCCCCATTCCTTCTCTCAAAGGACTAAAAACTTCCCACAGCACAACTCCCGCTGGGATAATGGCCCAAATCAAGGCCAGGAAGCTGGTGACCAGAACACAAACACATAGGGGATTTTGCTTTATGGGGCTACAATGCACAAAGCATTGTGTTTTTTTCTGCAACAGATGCTTTTCCTAGCAGCTCAAGGTGAGAACTGCTGCCTCTTTCCACTTTATACAGCAAACAGAGAGATGTTGTATGATTATTCTAGGCCGCTGTGCTATTGTTATCAAAGAATGGCATGCAGACTCCTTTTCAACTGCCCTTCCTGAGCCATCATAGAGCTAACTGAAAGATCCTTCCAATTATCTTGTCTCTGTTATTAAAGTGCAATATGATACTACAGTATAATGTGTTAACATAATACAGTACAATTCTATTCTAAAACCACTTCCTAGTAATAGACTTTGTTGTTATTCTGAAGGTCAAATCATGTCCCCGCACACACAAAGCCTATGAGACATCTTTTTCATTACAATAGATGATCTCTAAAAACAGCTATCCTAATATATCCTCCTATTTTATAGTATTCCTCTGCTCAAACCCTATAGCAGCCTGCCCCCCATGTCTTAGAGAGGGAAGTCCAAGGCCCAGATTAGATGATAAAATTATCTTGAATGAAAAGATGGAGTCTTGGTATTTGAGGCTGAAATCCGCACCCTGTCTATCTTTCCAGCTTCGTCTTCCATAAATTCCACATGCAAATCTTCCAAACTGTCCTGCCCTTTCCTGCAATTTCCTGAGTCCACAGCCATTCTCTAGTTATATCCTCTGAGTGGAGTACCCTTCCCCTGAGAGGTAGACACCTCAGATTCTTTAATGCTCAGTGCCAATCCCATTCCTATAGGATTTTCATTCTGTATTAGTGATTCATAACCTATGGCTTTGCATTATTATTCTTTCATCTTATTTATTTATTTTGTTTTTAATTACTCAAGAAAAGCGCCCCCCCACCCCATTGATTTTTAGAAAGAGTGGAGGGGAGGGGTAAAGACACAGAGAGAGAAACATCAATGTAAAAGAGACACATTGATTAGTTGCCTCCTGCATGTGCCCCACGGGGGGCCAAGGAAGGAGCCTGCAACAGAGGGATGTATCCTTGACTGGAATCGAACCCAAGACCCTTCAGTCTGCGTGCGACACTCTAACCACTGAACATAACTGGCTAGGGCAAAAGCTTCTTTTTTTAAAAGAAAATTAGCTTTCTGATTCTGCGATTGTGTCTTCAACACATTCACAATGATTTTCTGCTCCTCACTAAGGAAAGCACACTTGATCCTGTCGCTGACACATTTAGCACACAAGGGTGCACCACGGGCCCTGCTGACACGGTTTTTCTTCTTAGACAATCTCCTTAGAACTTTAGGTCCCACAGCATGAACTCTGAGAAGTCGACCTGAGCACATGCCATATACAGACTTTGGTTCTTTCCTAATCTTCTTGGTATAAAGGTAAACCATTCTATTACCAGGGATTAGGACAGCCTCACTTTGTTCGAGGCTGTATTGTAGGGCAGCCTCTGATGGATGCCATATCAAATGCAGGACCATTCTGGACATCTGTAGACACACACCGTCCCCAGAAGATAGCATCTTATTTATTTTTACAACTGGAAAATGAATTCTTTCGGACAGGCACCACTTGCAGTTCTGAGTGCTGTAGACCACTGCTTCTCGGTCTTTAATGTGCGTACAAACAAGAGCCTCCTGGCTGAGTGCAGTTTCTGGTTCAGCAGGTCTGGTGGGGCCTGAGAGTCTGCATTTCTAACAAGCAGACCACATTGGAGTAGCAAGGCTTTGGACTTACAAAGTTCTCTTAACCCTGCACAACAGACAGGATTCTTAGCTCGTCCTTATGTTGAGTCAAAGTCTCCCAGTTAGTCAATCTCCCGTTCACGCACAGGAAAGCCAGGAAAGTCTCCTGTCTTTGGGCTCCTCCTACCCCAGGGAGCTC
Organism: Plecotus auritus; assembly: GCF_963455305.1. NCBI lineage: Eukaryota > Metazoa > Chordata > Mammalia > Chiroptera > Vespertilionidae > Plecotus > Plecotus auritus. Next base: position 79,689,911 of record NC_137770.1, on the reverse strand, counting down.
CTTTCCTTGGGGAGGAGCCTGAACCTCCTAGTGTTTCATTTTCTTCCACTGCCTGGCAGGGTGGCGGGGGCGGGGGTGGGGTGGGGGGGAGTTGATGGGTAAATATCTGTTTCCTAAGAGCAGTGTCAGAAGAGGTCTCCTCTACATTGCCCTCACCCACCTACACATTTCCTCCCCTTTGCCTCTGAACCAGCCCACAGGCCTTGCTCTCTACTGGCAATGTCTTCCCACACATTTCCAAAAAATAGGATTCTTTCATTAGAACTCTGATTTTAAACCTTTCAAAAGGCATTAAAATATGACTCCATCTGGCTTTAGCCATCCTGTTTTTCTAGGAAAATACATTGACTTACAACCTTTTCATTTCCCCAAATATGTCGCTCTCAGAAGAATCTTTAAAGCTCTTTAAGGGTACAATTAGATATAAATGTTGTTGATAACAGGTACCTGTAAAAAGTGACTTATAAAGCTAAAAGCATTCTGTAAATAAGAAATATTTATATTATTATGTATACAGTTTTATATATTTCCGCCGCTCTTGCCTATCCAGTCTTATATTTTTTAGCTTTGTCAGTATGGACTATTTCTTTTTGTAATGTCTTAGACATTTAGAACTACCAAGGAGCCCTAATCATTTTAGAGGGGGAAATGAGATGCACAGATGTTAAATCAAGTCGACCCAAGATGCCACAGGTGGGGAATGGCAGAGGCAGGAAGAGAGATCAGGTCTCCTGACCCAGAGCAGCCTCTTTCCCTCTCAGCCACTCTGCCCCTTCCTTGTCTGTAATGAAGCAGCAGAGAGTGGCACAACACTGGTGTGGGCACAGCAACAGTGTGCACTCAGCGGGTAGTAAGTCATTGCCGTAGGATTTTATATCTGGTGAGGATGTTGTAACTTGGGGGTCTGTCCTTTTATTCTCTAGTCTAGATGAAGAGAGTGAAGCCCAGAGAAGTTAAGCCAAGACACAGCTTGTTAGGAGGGAGTCAGCTGCCTTTCAGTCCAGTGCTCCTTCTCCTATGTGCCAACGACTTTTGTACACAATGAAGCTCTGTAGACAGGAAATCAGAGCGTCAATTGCTCCTTTGTGTGCCTAAAGTACTGCTCTGATTGTGGTCTATTGATGGACATTAATAAATGCCACTGTGCTTGGGCTTCCCAGCATGTTTGATTTTCAAAATAAATTGTATTTCATTCAAGGGAACAGCTAAGTTGAACTTTAGTGTTTCAATGGTTCTCATCAAAGCATCAAGTTCAATTACACAAACATGCAGACTGACAATTTAAATCAGAATAAAAGGATAATTCTTTAATTCACTGACTTTTCTATTCTGCCAGGGACATTAGTCCACATGCAATTAGCATTTCCTCTGTAACACTAGGCACCCTGGGGAAATTTAAACCACCAAGGTGCAGATCAGGGAATTAGAGGAAAGCTTCTTACTCAATCTACCTGGAAGTTTACTAGTAGTACTTATAGTTATGCTGTATATACCAACTATCCTCATTATTTATCTTGGTTTCTTCAATAATGATAGTATAAAGGCTAGTTTTCACCAGCGGGGTTTCAAATATGCAAAAGACAGTGCACCCTACATAAGAAGGTAGACGAGCTCACCCAGCTCTCTCTGGATTTTCCTACAACTCATGGAGTTGGAATGAAGGGAAAGGTGGTCGATTTACCATTCTCAATCTCGTAATCTGCGAAGGCAAGTTCTGAGCCTTTGTTGGTGATCAGCAGCTCCCCATTCAGTGTGAAGATCATTGAAGCATCATCCAGGTTAATCATACATCCAACCACATCTCCTGGCTGCCAGGTACGTCCAAAATACCCACTCCCTTGATGCCAACGCTGGCCCTAGGAGACAAGACCCCAGAGCTCATAGTAATGCTAGAGAAATGACCAAAGGAGCAATTTCTCCTAACTGGTAGTGGTACCTGGTTTCTACAAGGCACTCACTTCTCTACCAAGGCCAAATCACAGGGAGGAGTGATCTATCTTAGAGATGAATGAAACTGAGATACTTAAGGCTTATCAGAAAAGGTGGCCCAAGTTTCCCAATACCTAGTCAGCTATGACAATAAGCAGGCCTCCCTCTAAGGCAAAGTGGTAAGACTTTCCCAGATACTGGCTGCATAGTGTTCTGTGAACCTCCTCTGGAGTAGAGGCACTGGGGTGAGGGACAAGGGCAGATGTGCAGGTGATTACAGAAAGAACTTAGGTGTATAGTCCTCCCCTTCACCAAAGCAAAGAGCAAAATGATAATCACTAGGTAATAATCTAATAGTGGTTTAAATTAACCAGTGGTAGTGGCTACTGATTTTGAAGCCAGAGACCCAGACATTCAGTACTTCCAACTTCCAGTGAAGTGTTTGGAGAAAGAAAAAACTTGGACTGAGGATGTGTGGACACTGTCCAGACTCACCCTGCTGCCTTCAAACACAAAGGCTTGGTCATCAGCCCCCAGCTCAACATCAGGCCGACAGCCTGGTCTGGCCCAGCCCACACGCATGTCTCCTCCAGTCACCACCTCAAACTCAAAATACCACTTTCCAGATCTCACTGCATAAGACCTCTCTACCCGGAAGAATCGGATCTTGTCTATGCTGACTTTCTCCACAGCTGCGTCAGCTATCATGAGAAGGAAAGGGAGTTGGGGGTGCAGAAAGGAGAGAGAGAAAACACAAAACTTTATTAATTAGGTAGCATTCCCTGAAAGAATTTGAAAACAACAAAGACTGATGATAGATATCCCACTATTTAATATAATATTCTGTTCATAATATAATAATCATCATTTGCATCATATCATTTTATAGAGGAAAAACTGAGACTCAGAAAGGTTAATAAATCACTTGTTCAATGTCATAGAGCCAATAAATCAAGGAAGAGCAAGGATTTGAACCTAGGTCTGTCTTACCCCAAACCCATCCCTGTAACCACTTGTAATACTGCTCCAGTGGCCTGGCACATCCTGGGGTATGGGATGACAATGACATGGTCATCTTACCTAATAATAGACAAACATGTAAATTGACCGAACCTCCGCTACGGCCATACCCAATCAGAGCGAGTATGCAAATTAACCCAACAAAGATGGAAGTTAATTTGCATACATAGGTGCCCAGCACCTGGGTCTCGGGAACATCCTGGCACTCAGGTCACTCTGAGGTAGGCCCTGCATGGGCCTTGAGCAGCCTGGGAAGGGCCTGAGCCAGGAGGCTCCTGGGCAGGGCCAAGCCTGTGATCAGAGCCGAGGGGGCAGGGGCGGAGCAGCGATTAGAGGGAGCTGGGGGTCCCTTGCCCAGGCCTAAAGCTTCGGCCAGAGGCTTTAGGCCTGGGCAGGGCCCAGCCAGTGATTGGTGTGAACTACAGAGGAAACACCTTTTCTGACTGCTCATTGGTTAAGCTTCCTGTATGCCACTGGTAATATTCTTAGTAACTTGGGTAGTAAGAATCCAAAAATGTGACCTAGGGTTTTTCCACCACACTTCTGGAGAAAAAAATGAAGGTCTGCTGCTGGAGGGCTAAGAAATGTCATATCCTGCTCTAGCCAGTTTGGATCAGTGGATAATGCCTCGGCCTGCCGATCGCAGGGTCTAGGTTCAATTCTGATCAAGGGCATGTACCTAGGTTGCAGGCTCCTCCCTGGACGGGGCCCAGGTCAGGGCTCATGCAGGAGGCAACCAATCAAAGTGTTCCTCTCACTTTGATGTTTCTCTCTGTCTTTCCTTTTCTCTTCCACATTCTCTAAAAGTCAATGGAAACATATCCTCAGGTGAGGATAAAAAAAAAAAAAAAGAAAGAAAGAAATGTCATATCCTATGAAAGACACATCTTGAAAATGCCTAAAGAAAGTTGTCATTTTTTCATGGTGAAGGGACTGGAGTCCGTGTTGATGAAAACACCTTGGTGGCTGTGGTGACTGGCAGTGGCTGCAGCAGCAGGGTGATGGGGCTGGTGCCTTCCCCTGATCAGCCAGGTCACCTCCCACAAAGGGAGGCCAGACTGTGGCTTAGGCCCGCTCCTTGTAGGGAGCGTGCCTAAGCCGTCAGTAGGACATCCCCTGAGGGCTCCCAGTATGTGAGAGGGGGCAGGTTGGGTTGAGGGACCCCCCACCCCCAGTGCATGAATTTCGTGCACCGGGTTCCTAGTAAATTATAAGCTGGTGATTTAAATCAGTGAGAGAATTTCATTTAGGGATGAGATTACCTGGTCCAAAAGTAAGCTGATATTCACATGTTTGGAAAATAAAAGAAATAAAGATTTTGTGACCAAATAACCTGAAAAGCTCAGCTATGCTGGAGGATAATTTACTCCCTGTGGGACTGGGTCATAGATGTGCTCATCACAGACACATCTGTCAATGGGACAATGTTTTATTATCAAACATGGTTTCCCCACCCATCACCCTGCTTCTTAAAATACCTCATTTAGTTTAGTGCTCTTCAGCACCAGTATCATTTTTGATGGTACAAGTTAGACCTACTCAAAGGTAGCATTTCCCCAGAAGAGGACATGTTAAGTTAAATTGGGGCCAGAATGAGCAATCTCCACTCATTACCTAGTTCCTGGTCTGATGGCTCGATGTTATAGCCATAGCCAATGAATGTCCGGACAGCTTCGCGAAGGCTGTCCCTGTTTGACTTCTTGGTACGTTCATCCAGTAATGCATATGGCACCAGGCGGGGATTTCTTTTGTTCTTCAAATCCTAGGCAAGGCCAGGGAAAAAAAGTTTGGAGAAAATACATTCTGTCTTTACAAATAGCTTGTCCCATTTACACATTCCCAGCAACAGTCCCTTCTTCCTTGTGAGTCTACTACCTCTTCTCCCAGTGCTGGGATATTTAGCAATGCACATATTCACTATTTCTCTTCAGACTTAAATGAGTATAAATGGAAAAAATTTACTTATGTTCAAAGCTAGCATTAAAGAAACACTTTTTAAATAATGCCAGGCTAGGAGTAAAATGAAGTGTCATGAAAGAGTTGGAAACCTCCATTCTCAAGGCAAGGCAGATGGGGATTTATGTAACTACCCCCCATGGAACAATCATGCTATCATTTAAACTGTTAGAACCTCCTCACAACAGCCTCTTAACAGAGAAACATCTGTGTTCATAGAGGAACATCAGAAAAGGTGGCAGAACCATAGTGGGTCCATTTCATTGCAGAGGCACACATTCGTATCAGAGTCTGCCTCAGTTCCTTAGGGAGGACTAAGAAGATAATTGCAGTGATAAGTCATTATAAATAAATATGCTGCCTGACATGCTCTTTGAGCCCTCTAATTCCCTCCCTACCATGGTTCCTTTTGTAGTGGTCTTCTTGCTTCTACATATGTGTAGGTTCAGAGACTCAGATATGAATGAAAACGAGTACACACAGCTATCCCTGAACTTCCCTGACTCTAATCCTGGTATTTACCAAGAGGAAGGAAGCATTTCAAGACGAGAGTGTGCCAGATGGTTTGGAGCTGAAATCTGGCTCTAAACTCTTCCTAATTCCTTGCTGCACTCTGGCTCTTAGGCTGCATCCTGCTCAAGCTAAGAACTCTGGCTGCCCAGGAATCTTGGCCTGATGAATTGAAGTAAGGGGGGCACAGGATTCTGGGAAGGCTGGTTTGCCCCTCTCCTGTGTTAGTATCCCCTCCTTTTCACTCTCAGTGGTAGATACGTGAGACCATTCTAGAAATACTGCTGAGCTGTGATGTTGATTTGTGAGAGCCTTGGAGAATGGCATGAAAGCTCAATTCTCCACAAGGCATGCAGCAAGACAGGGAGGGGATGAAGGCAGATGCAGCCAGTGGGCACACACACACAAGGGCAACACAATCACAAGTGAACCAGACTAATAAAAGAAAGTAAGGCTGTCCTTCTACAAAATTGGAATTGTGCTGGGAGTTAATATCACTGTGATGATTATGAAGACTGTCCAGGCCCAAGATTCTGTAAATAATGAATGAGCTGAGGCAGGGAGGACAGAATGCAAGGGAAATGGCCATTTTCCAATCTAACTCCCACCAAAATAATGGCATGTTGATGGAGGATCACATCTCCTAACTTTCCCAGCAGGCCTGACCCAGCACTTCTCACCTGTTGAATGCCATAGGTCCATCCTTGTTTTATTCTGTCTTTTGCCCAGACATTATGTGCATTTTCTGCAAGCTTATCCACTAAGATTTCCTGAGAAGGTAATAGCTTCACATCAGACAAATCCAAAGGGGCTGGTTTATAGCCATTAGACATGATGTAGCTATAAGTAAACAGAAAAAAAATACTTTGAACAGATCTGTATGACTCCCCCATTCCAGATTTTAGATCAATAGCACACGGTAAGAAAACTCTGAAAACAGGGCTCCAGTCACAGCCTCTATCCTGTGGCAGAAAGGATAGCTCAATTCTATTTCAAGTCAATAGATGAAGCCCCTCATCTATTTTAGTTAGTGTGTGTCACAGACTCAAAGGAGACTGCTGAAGAAAGTGGATGGTCAGTGCAAATCCATCCTTATTTGTAATGAAACACTTATTGCCCTACAAATAATGGGCACAGTTAGCATGCTGTAACACCACCAGGAGCTCTTCCATCCTACTTTAAAACACAAAAGGTTCTAACCATATCAGCAAGGACAGGACCTTGAGCCAATGATTTCTTATAAATCAGCAGAGAATGATTGTTCAGTCTTGGAAAGTTAAACCTTTACTTTGGGGATTAAAAAAATCATGGCACTAGAGAATCTTTGATCTTGAAGTGACCTTAGTGGTTAGGTGTCTGGTCCAGGAGTCACAGCCTCAAATGTCTTTACTTTAAAGGTGATGTGAAGATGAGAAAAAGCAGTATGAGTCCAGGTAGATGCATGTGTGAATGCAGAGGACAGGGTGCACTATAGAGTGACTCTCAGAGGAGCAGATGATCATGGCCACCTGAGAATGTGAGTCCAGAGGTACCCATGGCTTCAGGGTCAATGAATGCCTAGACCAGGGCCAGAACCTAAAGGTGATGACTTGTAGACCAAGGCTCACACTACCCAGGAACCTCTAATCAGGGTGAGATTCAGGGTCTATTGTAGGCATAAGATACTGCCCCTCCTCCACCTTTTCAGGATGCCTGATCATGAGCTAGCCAATATGCATTGATTGCTGGACACTGACTCCAGCAGCCTGGGCCAGCAGACTGCCTCTCCCACTGCTGCCTCTTAGATGTGCTGCTCTCAGGCTCTGAGAGAGGAGCTTGGGAGTTTAACAGGGAAGAAGGGGAAGAGAAGCATTTGATTAATTCTGGCAATGCTCTGGCTCCATAACTAATTATGACACCTGTGATAATTTGTGAGCATCCAAGTCTGGCATATGAGGGAGGGTATGCGAGCAAGCCAGTGGATGTGCCCCTGAGCATGTATCTGAATGTGTGAGCCCATGTGACTCTGAATGTGCAGGAGAGAGGAAGAGTAGGGCACATCCAGAGTTAGGGGCCAAATTAAATCTTGGCAGAGACACCCATTTTCACAAAGAATTTAGAAGGCTGGTCCAATGTGAGAGCAGTGGATCTTTGCTGTGGCTACCAACCATTTTCAGGGTCCTGTGCCAACTGCTATTTATAGACCAAAGGCAACACATCCAGCCGAGAGTGCTGCATCTCTTGGCTCAAAACTAACAATAGTAGTGTAGATCTGGGCAGAAGGAACAGAAAAAGGGAAAGGCTGGAAACACTTGTACTTTCGCAGGCTCCTGTCTGGGGGTTTCTGTGCAGCCTGAGGAACTGGAGGAGCCACCCTGACCTGGTACTAGCAGTACCCGGGGCTGTCATCGGTCTTCGTGCATGGGCCTCCCATCCTCCCAGTTTGAAAACCAGACTGAAGCATTGAAGTCTTGGACCATTAAAAGCAATCACCTACTTTTTGGACAGTTTGACCTTCTTGAGATCCTCTTCAGCAGCTGGGTTAACATGAGCGATGTGACACCCCAAGGCCAGGAGGGTTCTGTGATGAAACAGCGGGAAAGATTAGGCTTAGCTGCAAATATAGGGCAGCCAGGACCCTGTCCCAAATCCCAGTTGATAAAAGCAGACAACTTTTAGTCATTTAGACCAGTGGCTTACCAAAGCTTTTCTGTAAAGGGCGATAGTAAATGTTTAGGCTTTGTGGGTCATGTGTCTGTTACTCAACTCTGCCAGTCTAGAGCATGAAAGCAGCCATGGACAATAGGCAAACCAATGAACTTCGCTTTGTTACAATAAAAATTTATTTATAAAAATTGGTGGCCAGTCAGATTGGCCCATGGGCCATAGTTTGCCAACTCCAGATTTAGATAATAGTAAGCATAAGAATATTAAAAAAGTTGGTTCAGCCAAAAACCGGTTTGGCTCAGTGGATAGAGCGTCAGCCTGTGGACTGAAGGGTCCCGGGTTCGATTCCGGTCAAGGGCGTGTACTTTGGTTGCGGGCACATCCCCAGTGGGGGGTGTGCAGGAGGCAGCTGATCGATGTTTCTCTCTCATCAATGTTTCTAACTCTCTATCCCTCTCCCTTCCTCTCTGTAAAAAATCAATAAAATATATTTAAAAAAATATATATTTAAAAAAAGTTGGTTCATAATCCCATTTTGAGACATTTTTGAGTTTACAAATTTGAATTAGAATTGTATCCTGCTTCTCTGATTCCAGGGAACAGATAGGATCATAATGGCAATTCTGGAGTCAGCGAGTATTGACTGAGCACTCCCCGTGCAGGGCCTTGATCTGCACTAGCCACTGTGAGGTACCAGAGCTGCACCCTCAGGAAGCCTCAGGGTGACTGAAGACATCACACATATGAGCCCCTGGCAAGGCACGATGACCCAGCATTGTTACGCCAACAAACCACAGTGTTAAAATGTTTTCCCCTGACAACTACAGAACAGAAATACAATACACAGAGAACAGGTAACAAGCACCAAAAGAAATTCAAGTTGGGAGATACCAACTTGGGCTAAAAAATATAAAGTCTGAATTAGGCTTTTAATCATGGGTGGGATCACAGATAAGCTAAAAGTGGTTTTTAAATTGAATTTTAGTGAATTAAACCATGTTTTCTCATTGGTTTTTAGAAACACCTTATCTTGTTTTCTTGATTTAACCTAACTACAAAAAGCAGTTGGTCCTTTGATTGTTTTTTTCCCCCCTACATTTTTCCTCTCTCTGGCAAATAGCAAATGGCCTCTAAAGAAATATATATATGCTAAATAACAATGGTGGATGTGTCATTCACTCTGCTAAATCCTTTTGTGGCATGAATAATCACCCTCTAATTTATCAGAATGGGTCATGTTTTCCAGGCAAAAGACATGTCTTTGAAATTTAGTTGTATGGCATTAAGTCATCCACTCACTGTTTAGTCTAAATTCAATTCCACTGAACACTCACTTTAAGGTTTCAGTTGACATTTGCAGGTTATAATTCTTCTCAGTTTCAGGAAGCTTTGAAAACTCCACAAGGCAGGGGTGTTGCCTTTTATTGTCATCCCGTATCTAGGTGACAACATAAAGAATATAATTTAAGTTCGACAGCTGGCACTGCCTTGGAAAACAGAAAAGGACACAGTGTCAAACATGGCCCAGGTAATCTCTATCGGGCAAGGCAAAGACAGCTATTTGCTAGTAGGCAAATAGATGATCTTCTCTCTAGTAAATGATTCAGTCCCCAAGCTGCCAGTGGCTTGTGCTCTGTGCATTTGTTTCTAGCCAGGTATCTGCATTCAGAACATACTTTTCCAGAGAAGCAATTTTACACATGGTAGCCATACTCCTGCCTGGCCAAATTCATGGAACTGCAATGCTACTGAACAGCAGCATTCTTCAGATCATGAAGGACTACAGAAGCTGGACCAGTGCTGTCCAATAGTAATACAAGGTCAGCCACAAAGGTGCACCACACAGGTGATTTCAGATTTTCTAGTAGCCATATTAGAAAAGGAGAAAGAAACAGGTGAAATTAATATGAATGATGTATTTAACCCAATATGTCCATTATATTGCCATTTTAAAAGTAATTAATATGAGATAATTTATCAGATATTTTATATTATTTTTCATAGTAAGTCTTCAAAATCTGGCATTTGTTATACTTACAGTGCATCTCAATTCAGACCAGTCACATTTCAAGTGCCCAGTAGCAACGTATGGCCTATGGCTACTGATTTAGTTAATGAATTACTTTATTCATTCAACAAATATTTGTTGAGTGTCTACTATGTGGTAGGTAATGAGCTAGACACTAGGAATTCAGTGATGAGCTGGGATAGCCCTAGCCCCATGAGTAGATACAGTCTAATGGGGCAGGATGCAATAAAATAATCCTATATAATAAAAAGCTAATATGCAAATATACCAAACGGTGGAACAACCGAACAACTGAACAACCAGTTGCTATGACATGCACTGACCGCCAGGGGGTATGCGGGGAACATGGTGGGCATCGGCCGTGGTGGAATGGTGCAGGTGAGTGGGGGCATCAGACCAAGGTGAGGCACTGGTCGCTGTGATCGGGGCAAGCCTCTGGTGGTTACTAAAAATTCTTTGCTCCTGCCCAGTGCTTGCACCTGTTGCTGGCACTGGCCCCACTTGTACCCGCTGCTGGCTCCTGGTGCTGGCCCCGATCGCTTGGTGCTATCAGCGGGTGCGAGCAGCAACTGCCAGCCCTGATCACCCCTCAGGGCTTCTCCACCTCCCCCTGCTCCTGAGGAGAAATTGGGGCAGCAGCCGCCACTTGCATTCACCGATGGTGCTGGCCCCAATCGCTCGGCGCTGTCAGTGGGTGCTAGCAGGGCCGGCACCGTCAGCATCAGCATGTGGGAGTGGCGGTGGCAGGAGCAGGGCTGCTGGCAAACAAGGTACTGGGGGCCATGGTGGGAGGGCCCAGGCGGGGTTGCGGAGAATGGGCCGAGACCCGTCCCTGTGACCACTGCAGCCTCGCGGCCCACAGTTCTTTTCAAGGTACGTGAGTTCATGCACTGGGCCCCTAGTAATAAAAATAAAGGTAAAGTTGCAATTGTGCATAGTTCTCTACACGAGAGGTTTGTGGTGTTATAAGAGCATACAGCAGAGAGGTGGTTAGAGTCAAGGAGAATATTTCATGGTAGCTATACCAACATACGTGCTAGAGTGCAGGACCCCTCACAGTAACTAAGGTGAACCATGCATAATTTGAGACTGTCAGGGTCACAGGAAGCTTCAGAACTCACCTATTCTAGTACTTCTGCCTCAGACATGACCTTACAAATCACAGAACAAAATCAATTTTCAGCCTCAGTGAAAAAAGCTTTCTCGTGAAAGAGGTTCCTTAACCTCCTCTGAGTGTCCATTAATCTAAGTGATACGTCCGAAAACCATGTTAAACAAATTCTGATTCAAGACAATGAATCAGCTACTTTTTATCACCCATGCAGAGAGGACAACTTTCCTAAAGGAAAGGGAGATGACAGGGCTCTCAAAGGGGTGCTGAGAATGGACCTCACTCCCTATTCCCTGATAAAGGAAACCATCACTTGGTAGTAAAAAGGGAAATAGGTTCCTGGTTTTGTCTGTGCAGAGCTGGCCTTCCCAGCACTCCTGACAATACTAAACCAATGACCAAACAAGCCTGCTGCCGAACACAGCAGCAGCTAGACAGGTGGTAGTCAGGAGTGAGTTTTAGCATATGAGGCTCCCTTCCTCATTCAAGTCTTTGGAGAACCCTTCCAGGAAACAAGGCAATCCAACCATCCACCTCGGCCTGGCCACTGGAAGCCGTACCTTGCCAAAAGTCCAGCCAAGCTCTATTTTGTTCATTCCCCAAAGCTCGTGGATATTTTCAGCCAGTCTGTCTCGGATCTTCTCTAGGTGAGGTGGCAAAACCACCTAAAAGGAAAAGGAACAAGCATGAAGTCAGAACTACAAGAGCCAACTGTATTAAATCTACCATAATATCTCTATGGATCAGGTGTTCTAGTTGACTTCCTACATGTAACCCAGGATTCTTTCCTCTCTTGGCTTCCTCTCTGCCTGTCTCCTCTCAGTCTTCTTTGCGTTTTCTTCACCTGTGAATGCTTCCCTGGGCCATATATCCCCTCTCTCTATGCTTTCTCCCTGGGAGATCTCACCTCCCCGTAATGGGTACTCCCAAGTAAGTACATCTCCAGTCACAGTCTCTCCTGAAGTTCAGACCCATTGTTACAACTGCCTACAGGATTTTCCCACCAAAGTGAACTCAATATGTTATTCAAAGATAAATTCATTATCTTTCCTTTTAAACCTTTTTCTCTTCCTGTTTCCCCCCCCCCCCCCCCCCCCCGCACACACACACACACTTTTTGTTAAAGGGCCTCACCATTGCTTTAAGCCTGGAAGTCATCTTAGTGTCTTCCCTCTTGGCATTATCTGTTCCTCCACCCACCTCCCCTGCCCAATCAGTCATAAAATATGTCAAGTTTATTCACTAAGCATATTTCTGAAGGGTTCTCTCCTCTACATCACTCCACCTCATTATTTTCTCCTTGGACCACTATAAGGGCCTCATGATGGGTCATTCCCATCAATCTATACTCCATACTCTGGCCAGAGTGATGAGTCTATAAAAACAAAACCACATTAAAGCACATTCTTCCTGCATGTCTCCAAGTGTTCCTTGGCACTCCTAAGATGTAGACTAGATGTCTTAACTAAGTGTGTTTCTTTAGTTCTCTCATCACGGTCCTCCCAAACACATTCTTTCCAAACTTCTTAAAATTCTTCCAAAAGGTCGCACTGTTCCACAGTTTGGTGCCCTTGCATATGCAACCTTTACCTTATACTCTTCATGATACACAAATGACAAAGACTCTTTCCTTGACCAAACTCTAGACAGGTGCTTCTGAGCCCTTTTTTTGACTAGGCTCTGTCCTTGGCCTTGCCCTCAAGACCCTAGTTTTAGAATCATGCTAAATCAGTTTAATGAGAATCTACTACTCTTGTTATCTGATCACCTTCCATATCTGATCAAATTTCCTCATCCCCCACCATTTCCCAGGTGGCAGATCACTCCCGCCTGCCTTCAGCTAGAATCCTAGTAGATCAGGTTGGCAAGAATCCATCCAACCTCTGATATTTCCTCTTAGTAACTGACCATCATTGACCACCCCAGGCCCTACCCCTCAACCTGCTCCTTGGCTTTAATCCCCATTTGTTCTCGCTGTATTCAGAATTGACCCAGCTCTGTGCTGGAGTTCCTTTCCCCTTATTGCAATAGACTCGAAGTAAAATTTGTTTTTACCACTTTAACTGCTGTCCAGCTCTGGTTTTAAGACAAACACCCTCAATATTTATCCTTCTGAATTTAGCTCAAATGTCACCACCTTTGGGAAGTCTTCCACAATTACCTTCAGGGAGAGTTTCTCTGTGTTTTCCTGAAACTTTGCTTGTCTCTCCACTGAAATTACAAACTGTGGGCCCCGCCCAAGTAGTTTCTCTTTGCCCCCCATTTTAGTTTTAGTTTACTAGTACAATAATAAAACAAATTAAAACTGTATTTGGATTTTACTGGTTAACTAAGATAATCTTTTTAAACTAAGTGCTCCTTTAACTGATTATAGTCTGGAAGTAGATTTGCACATCGGAGGAACCACATGCTTCGGTAAAAGAAGAAAATGTGGAAAGAGGCCTCCACATATAACCCAGATCACAATGTCAGTGACCTCAGCTGGTGACTACCTAGGACGGAGTAACACTGGCTTTATAACTGCCTCCTAGAGGTCTGGGGACTGGGTTGCTCAGAGCTGGGCTCCTTTCTCTTCAGGGGCTGTAGGTGGTTCAAGCACTGGGCACTGTTCCTGTGTAACCACAGGGCTCTAGTTAGCGATACTTAATCGGCATATTGGTTAATGTGCCCCAGGGAGAATGGAGTTGACTATGTGTGAGTACCTTGTATTTAACTTCTTTGACAATAATTTCACAGGATGGTAGATTCTAATAAATGACAAGGTTTCCTTCGAGGTAGTAATTTGTACCTTTCCAACGAGGGCTTCCTTATTATTTTATTTCCCAGTCACATTTCCCTAGACCCAGGGTCCATACCAATTCACCTTTGGGTCCTGACAGTACCTTTCTGGCTTGTGGATCTACCTCTGTTCTTTGATTTCCAAATGCTCAATTCTGCATGTTTAGAAACTGTTCTCACTCTTTGGTCAAGCCCTCTTCTCCTCCTTCATCAAAACTTCCCCTCACTTTTAAAATATCTTTTAGAGGCCCCATTTGTTCCAATAAGCCTTTTCTGAGTAACACACACTGATCTGGTAATTTAGTAAGAAGGGCAGCACAGAGAAGCAGGAGTCATGCTCCTGTTCATGTTCTTCCCCAACTTGGGCACTAGTAGCCTTGTGTACACAGAAAAGCTAATTGGGTTCTTTGGTCCTCAAACTTCTTGTCTAGAATAGCCAGGAACCAGAACCAGATGATGGAGTCCTAATATCACCCTGACTCACAGACTCCATAGTTTCCCATCTACTAGTACATTCTCAACTCCAACTACTGTACTAGGTGCTGTACTAGGCTCTGTGAAGCAGGTGAAGAAATGCTACAGTTTCTGTTCTATGGGACCTCACAATTATGAGCTACAGGACATGAGAGGGAAACTCATGAGCATGTGCACACACTTGAATGTAACAGGGTCATACGAATTATATGAAAAAATGTGAGCTTGAGACCTTCTACACACCAAAAGAGCTTTATGCCTCCAGACCATTAACCCAAGCACCTCAAAAAACAAATTCCCTTTTCATGTATTTTCTCTAATGTCTAGAATAATGATTTGAGTAGCACTGGTTTATAGGAAATACTGAAAGCTGTTTATGCCCTTTATCATAACATGTGAACCCGTCTTTCTCAAAATATAGACCTTCGAAGGGGAAAACTGTCCATTTATCAGCACTTTTAAAGCCCTTCTCTCTATTCCATTTCTTTCTGTTTTATTTCCAACTATTTTCCTATATACTTCTCTTCTTCCCAGCATTCAGCCACATGGGAGTACTAGTACTCATTACCACCTGTCCCTAGTTGAGTTTTTACTTCTAGTCCCTTACTTATCCCATTCCTGTGACTTCACCCCTGGACACCCATCCCCATTTAAGCTTATTGAGGGCCCTGATTGAATTCTATCCTCTTTACACAGACTCTGAAACCATTCTTGCTGAAAGGCTATCTAGCATTTCCTTGTGCATACTCTTAATTTTGCAGTTAATACATTTAGACTTTAAAAAGTAACACATTCACTTTTTAGTTCTTCAACTTGGTTGTGAATTCCCACAGAATACCAAAAACAGTTCTGCCTATGTATCACAGAGCCTAGCACAGTGCCTTGTGAGTAGCAAGTGCCTAACTTGTCCATTAGTTGAGAAATCCTTAAAGAGCTCAATCTACGCCTATGGTGGAAACATGAAGAATAGCAATGGTTCACACACATTCTATGACAATTCTATAGATAACAGAGAAAGAATGATGTAGCCCTATTACTTCATCCTCGTGGGTTACCTCCTGTTGTCAGATTGAACCTACCTGACTGGTGTCTATGGGGCATGGGGTGAAAGAAGCCTGGGAGAGGAACTGGGTGATTCCCAACAGATCTCTAATGCCATCAGTGTCACGTTTATATTCTTTGACAGGCTCCAGTCTCATCTTTTCTTTGGGAAGCAAGGCTTCATAGCAAGGGGCATAGCCAGAGGGAGGCAGAAACTTAAATTCCCCATGACGTCCACCCATCAGGAAACGTACTCTGTGTCATTTGGAAAGACCAAGAAGAGAGAGGTTAAAAAATATCCCAGTCCAAATATGCACAAATTCAAGATCAGTTTCCCCTACACCCAAGTTATTTTGTGGGAACTGACTGGATTCAGACTCAGCACAGCAAACATCCTAAAGTGTGAAACAAAAGCAGTGGACAGAGGACTGAGTGTGGTCCTTAGTTGACCATGTCAGCCACGTTCTTAAAAGTTAGTTTGGCCCTAACCGGTTTGGCTCAGTGGAAAGAGCGTCGGCCTGCGGACTGAAGGGTCCCGGGTTCGATTCCGGTCAAGGGCATGTACCTTGGTTGCGGGCACATCCCCAGTGGGAGGTGTGCAGGAGGCAGCTGATCGATGTTTCTCTCTCATTGATGTTTCTAACTCTCTATCCCTCTCCCTTCCTCTCTGTAAAATATCAATAAAATATATTTTTTAAAAAAGTTAGTTTGACTGTTAATATCACTAGAGTAAAAAAATATATACTCTAGTAGATAAATCATTACTACACACATTATCACTAGAGTATTAAAAAGAGTAACAGGGATGATGATATTATTCTCTAAAAATAAGATTGGAATCAGTGCATGAGAACTTTAAGTCTTTTAATCTGAGGGAGATTAGTCACAAGTCAATGAAAGGAAGGATGATATAAGTATCTGAGGAAAATAGGAAATTCTTATTTTTATATGAAGGCAAAGGATTTAGTAGCACCAGAGTATTAAATACAAATGGTATACATGCCAGGCGGCATTAATAGAAATGATACACTGCAGGGGCTGCAGTTCTCCAAAGCAACCATATGAGGGCGACTCTGAGGAAACATCTTCAGGTGGCCACCGCCAGAGAGGCCAAATGGGAACAAAGCGTTTGCTTATTAGAGTCCTAGTGCTTTTCTTAGGGGCACAACCACCCTGCTGGTCTCCAAGCCAGATTCCCTGGCTCCCTTCACCGGTGCCTGGAGGGACCTCCAAAGGAAGGAGAAAGGACAGTTGGGGGCTCATAGTAATGGCAGGCACTAATTACCATGCGCTGAAGTCTTTTTCAATATTTTAATTCAGCATTCTGGCTGAATTTCAGCCCCAGATCTATAGGTTAGGTCAGCATTAGGGTTAGACCCCAAGAAGGAGAGGATGAAAGTGAACCTTTTCAAAATGATATTCACATGCTCCTAAGTTAGCAACTAGAAATACAGCTTTTCCAAGTCAACTGCAATCATGTTAAATTGATGGGGAAATGTGACTGAAGTTTTAAGTAATGAAAACATGGTAAGGTATGCAGCCCTTCAGGGTCAACAATAATTTCACACGGGAGAAATCAATCCATACACATAGCATCTGCACATAACGCTCACCCCCTCCCCTTAACCACCATTTACTGAGCTCCTGGGATTTTTGCAGTGTTCTCCACACTAAGGATTTAGCACTGAACAAAGCACAGAGTAGGCATCCAACTAGACAAACAGGTCTAATTTCTTATTGGGAGACATCTAGTGAGGGAATAAAGAGGGAGACAAAATAAGCTGGGGAAGAGGGTTGCTCCTAGATTGGAGTCAAGGAAGGCATCTCTGAGGAGGAGATATATAAGTTAACCCTTAGGATGAAGGGGAAGCTAATGAGCTCAAAATCTGAAGGAATAGCATTCCAGGCAGAAAAAAACATATGCAAAGGCCCCGAGGTAGACAGAGCTTGGGTAGAGGTGGTATGGTGAGAACATGGTGCGCCCGAGGGGCAGAAGATGAGGTGGGAGATGGCAGGGCTAGATCAGGCAGGGTCTGTGAGCCATGAGAAGGAGTTGAGATTTTCTTCCAGGTGGGAAACTTCTGAGTGATTTTAAGAAAAGATAAAAATTTTCAAGTTGCTCTATGTAGACAGGCCTGGGGAACAATTTGGAGGCAATTGCAGGCACCTGACACCATCTAGTCACAGTGAGAGATGAGGGTGGGTTTGGACTGGGGTAATGATGGCCAACATGGAAACAAGCAGCGAGATCCCACTTTAGGGGGAGGGAATTAGGAATGTTAGGAATTGCTGATGGAGTGGGCATATGTGTGTGAAGCGAGGTGAGGTACACAGAGGAAGGACTGCGACCCAGCAAAACTCTCCACTAGGCCTCACTTCCTTCACCTAGCAGGGCAGCCTTGCAAGAGAAGTCACAGTGTGGGCTGAGTCATTGTGACTATGGAAATAGCCTGATTGTGAAAATGGAAAATAAAAATTTCCGCAAGTGAGAGACCTTAAGGTTTTTTCCTTTCCAACACAAATACATTCTTTATCCCAACAGTATTTTAAGATTAATTATAGAAATATGAATCCTCCCACTTTGCCATTTTAAAGTACTAAACCACAATGCTATAGAGTCAGCACCACAATTATTCTTTACACATGTTCCTACATTAAATGTTATGCAACAGGGCATGATCTACATATATTAAGAATATGAACACTGACATTAAAACAAAATTGAGTCATTAGCCTGCAGTGTTACTAATTTCGTGAACCTTCAGGAAATAATGACTAAGCCTTGCAACCATTTGTTGAGAACTTCCCATCCATCCGTAACAGAACAGACTGTGTTACTGACATGTGGAAACCATGGGGTAAAACGGGATCTTTTTGAGCAAGAAATGAGTGTGGGATTTTTTGCCTTTCTCTCCTCATTGAGCATCCTTCCTGCAAGAAGGTGAGCTGGGAGCTTGTACAGCGAATGTGTTCTTTGTTACTCAGAACTTAATTATTCTTGAGCTCTCTTGCCAGTTCTGTTTCGTTTTAAAATTTCTCTTACGTTTTAAAATCAGCTGTCCTCTTCTGGAAAGATAACAAATCAAGAAAGGTGGAGTTCCTTGTAGCAGTAAGGAGAACAATACTTTCTGCATGTATATTCAGTTATTGAAAGGAGAATGATAATGAAGATAAATCTTAATCTTATCTCCTGTAATGGCCACACAAACTGTAAAATAAAAAATTTACATAGCCAGTAATCAGTGTTTACTGCTTGCTGAAGCATCGAATTCCAAGCCATTATGCTATGCTTCAGTGGGTGGCAGGATTGGTCTTGGGTTGCTTCCAAGGCCTGTCAGATGGGAGCCCAGCTCCCAGCAGGTGGGACTGGACAGGAGCTGGCGCCAGGCACACCCACCGTCTGTGGCTCCTTCCCTCACAGCCCATGAGGAGCTGCCCAGAGACTGTAGGATGGGCTCCAGCAAGTCGCCACCACTATTGGGGGTCCTCCTCCTCCTCACTCACTCACTGGCTCGCTCAGGGAAATCCAGACTGACCAGGTCGAAGGAAAGAACTAGGGATGAAATGTAGGTGTGAAGGAAATAATCAAAGGAAAGGAATGAAATGGCTGAAATCTACTTTATTTGAGGATATTAGGATGGGCTCCCCTCTGTCTCAGAGTTTTAGCAGAGCTCCCAAAGGAGGACAATTGAGCGAATGCCAATTTTTTCACATCCTGGAGTGAGGTGCTGGATCAACTACAGAGGAGCTCCCAGTTCTGTTAGCTTCAGCTCACTGTGCACCTCCACAGGGATAAGCAAGGTAAGGAATTCACACGGAGAGAGAGAACTGTCAGGGAGAAAAGGAGGTGGGGGTTCCTTCCCATCTGAAGTGAAAGGGTGAGGGCTTCAAGGACCTACTCAGAAACTTTACAATTGGCCCCTGAGGTTTAGTAAGGGACACATTTGCCTGTGATGGGGCTGGTGGTGGGGAGGGAGAGGGTGGGAGGGTGGAGGGGAGGGAGAGAGCTCATGGGAAAAAGGGAGAAAGAAAGAGATGGGGCCAAGGAGTGTGCCTCTGGAAGGCCAGATAGAGAATCCAAATGAGCCAGCTGTCAGCTATCTCCAGAAAGGCAAATTACTGAATAGAGATCAGAAGCCCAGGGGCTCAGGAGGTGGGAGGCCTGGGAAAATGCAGAGGGAGGTTTGGAGTCAGAGGGAGCAGCCAACACAAGTGCAAAGCTTGTGTCAAAAGAATTGCCCGTGTCAGAGGCTTCCAGCTCGAGGCCCTTCCAGAAAACTACAGAAGGCCCCAGAAGGGAAAGAGGCAGCCATTGCACAGCTGCTACACAAAGGTCTGATGCCACATGACAGCCTCATCAACTCCAGAGGACCAGCCCTTCCCCCAGCCATCTCACCCCCTGGGCTCAACTCCAGAGGGTCTGAACAGGGAGGAGCTGGCTAACTGGGAGGAGTTGTACCAACAGGGACAAGAGGCCGACCTCAAATGTCTGGCCAAGTGGGGGAGGGCTCAAACTGGGTACAAATCTCGAGTTTTTATGTTCACATACATGGAGCTTTTAAATTACTGACAAGATTGTTCTTGTTCTTAAAAGGAATAATAAGGATACAGAATCTGCCCAAGAACTCAAGGAGTCCAGAGCATGGGTTTGAAGAGGTCGAAGGAGAAACAACCAAGTTACACCCCCCTAGTCTACTCCTGTCAATACATCCATTATCTGGCACTCAATGTTTGTCTTTGAAATCCTTTGCCTCATTCATAAATGAGAAGTTTCCAATTAGAATGTAAGTTTCTCTCTTCTAGGTGTATTCTTCCCTGCTCCTTGGGTTCCACGGACTCTCCCAGCATCACAGAAAAGTTTTAAAAAAGATAATTTAAGAATAGATTTCTTATTTAAAATTAGTTCTTCTTTATCCTCAGATTTTTCTCTGCATTAATGGATTTTAAAATCAATTTCATTAATCAATTTAACCTCTTCCACTAAAGCACTTGTATCATCTTCTGGGGTCCTTCCCATGGCTCAGACACTCCATCAGCTCTCAAAGGTTTTTCTTCCTACAGTGATTACAGTAAGCAATTGTGTCCTCAGATTCTTCCACCTCAGAATGAGCAATAGCTTCAGTAATGGCCATCTGGGAGTACTGAAGTTTCGGGATGTGTGGAAGAATTTTCTATTTACTTGACGGATTTTGAAAATAGAGCAAATTGTATTGAAAAATCCTCATGAGCATTTTCATCTTTTGAGATTTGTGTGTTTTTGCTTTCCAGTTTGCAGAAGAGATGAGAATACCTATTGCAAATATCCAGATTTGAAAGACTGACCCATGAATGAAAATACAGTAAAAATCAAAGCTTTGCTGTGCTCAGAAAGGGCAAGGTTGCCTTCAGAGCTTACTAGCAATCATGTGAAGACACTTTAGTCTTAGTTACTCTTACCTGCTACTGAGTCCCTCCCAGAGAGTTGGGATGGTGTCCCAAAGAACAAAAGGATACAGACTGTGGTTGAGGAGAAAGACTTAGCAAGCTTTTGTTGACCTGAATTCAACTCCTAAGTCATGATTCCTAATGGCTTCTTTAGACCATATTGCTTAGACAGGAGACCAATCTGAGTTATGTTACATGCCCACATTCATATTTCTTCTTGGCCAGTGTTCGATGAAAGCCCAGGGCAACCTAGCCAGTGCTCATCATGTTTTTCACAGAAGTATATTTATCTCAGCAATAATTTTCACAGCATTGACCACAGCAAGCTGGAAATAACTAAGCTGTTGGTTACCTGAGTTTCAACCAAGTCCGTAGGTACCAAGGGAAAACAAATAGCAACTGCAAACACCAACCATCTTTGGATATTGTTGTTTTTATAAATTAGCAAGGGCTGGTAAAGAGTTATGTAAGATGATAACATAATCTATGGGGAGTTTATAGATATAACATATATTCTACTACAGCAGCAATTTTCAACCTTTCTCATCTCATGGCACACATAAACTAATTATTAAAATTCTGTGGCACACCAAAAATGTATTATATTTTTGGCCGATCTGACATAAAAACAGATATAATTTTGATTCATTCACACTGGACATCTATTGTTGTGTTGGCTGTTGTCATTTTTTTAATTTGACAATATAAGGGTAAATAGGTCAGGGCCCCTCACTAAATAGTCAGGTATTGTTTTAAAATTCTTATCGCACACTAGTTGAAAATCACTCTACTACAGTGATTAATTCATCAATTTTCTGCAAAACAAAATGTAGTGCCCAAATTTCACTATATCCTCAGCTTCTGCGTAATGCTCCCCAGGTGGGTCATGCCATGATGCCATTTGGTAGGGTCAGACCACCTTTTAATAAGAGTTTCCTGGCATCTAAGTGGCTAAAACCTTTTGGGTAGGCTCCAAGGTACATATGCCTCATCCCAAATTCTGTCCTCTAATGAACAAGGCTGTTACACAGAAGCCCTGCTAAACTAATCACACCGGCCCCAACTCACACCAGGAAGAAAGCTAAGAAGGCATATTCATAATAGAAGAGAGTACGTATTGATGTGTGGATTTTGTTAGTAACTACTCATGCTGCCTTTGACTTCACTGTGAGTAAATCTAATTGAAAAGATTTTTGCTTTTTGACAACTGCTGGCAGGGACATCCTAATCAGGTGTCGTTATTAACAATATAGTTTGTAATTACTAATAAAAAATGTGGGGTCACCAAGACAAGACTTCAACCTCAGTAAAGACCATTAAATAGGAGGCAATGGGGTTGTAAAAGAGAAATCTAATTTAGAAGCCATACAGAAGTTAAAATTGAGGCAATTTCTAAGTTATTCTCTGATGGGAGAAGAATCTTTCTCTCGATGGGCATAGCCTTGAACCTTGCCATGAGAGACTCTACATAACAGGCAAAATTCTACTCTATTGGGTAAAACAATAATTTGTTTTCAATTTTATTATTAATACATTTATTTTCAGTAAGATCCTTTAACTTGGAGTTAAGATCCTGGTTTCTCTTTCTAGCTCTCTGCACAACTGAACAAAAGCAGTAGAGGGGGAACTGCTGTGTTTCAGTACAAATCACACCTCACCAGCTGATGTGACAGTCAGTATTAGGACATCGATCCCATTTGCTCATAAGTGAAAATAAACCGACACAGGACCAGCACTGACCCTGACCAGTGACACCATGTGATGGATTGGATGTACTTCAGCAAAAGGTATTTCCCAAGAATGCAGGCCAACTGCGATCCATCTCTTCTCAGATCATATCATATTCTGAGAACCAAAGACAGAAATATCTCAGAGGTGATATTTTCCTGACAGAAAGGAGGCTTGAGAGACATCAAGCCCCTGGCATCCCACTGGAGCTTGCTGAGTTGCAACAAGCAAGAAGCTCTCATAGCTAAGGTGTTAGCTTTTCAAGTCAGCACATTTGCACAGTTCAGTTTCTTAAATTCTCTCAGCAGCTGTAAATGGGTGAGCCATCTCATTTTTCTCCTCTGGGAACTCTGCTTCTCTCTCTCTCTCTCCTGTGCACAGAGAAGGCTGCACGATCTACTAACCGAGGGACAAGCTGCTAGAAAGATCTACAGGTGGATACCTATTAGTCACCTATTTCTTCACCTGCTAGCTGCAGTTCTTTGCCAAGAGAAGATTTTTTAAACCACCTCCACCGCCCCCCCACACACGAATAAACACATACATTTAAAAGTCCTATCTCATAGCTCTGAGGGAGATTAGATGGATGAGTTAATGATTAAAAATCATTATGCAGCAGGCAAGATTGGATGTACTATTCACTAAACATAGAATATTCAGAAAAGTCCATTAACCAGCAGACTGGAAAAGACCCCTCTGGAGAGATTTGACTTCTAGCTAAGTGCTTCTCTCAGATGGGAAGCAAAACCCATTACATGGGATGTGGCGAAGATAAAGACAGGAGGGGCACTGGTGCTGGGCCTCCATGGCCATCAATCACCAGGCAAATGCCGGCCTGGGCACTGACAGCTCAGAGTGAGCAGTTTCTCCAGAAGAAGGCACTGAGTCCACAGGTGGATGGCCAAACGCTATTGCCTTGTATTTAGATTTCTATTCATTCTCTTTATTCTTGGGGAATGGAGTGGGAAGATGAGCAATGGGGCTTACACTGGTTTCCACAGCTGCCAGGGGGTCTTTGTCCAATCAGCTTCTTTGTGCTTATAGTGCCTGTATCTTTCAATATGCTCCTTGTTTTCTACATGCTCCTAAGGATACTGACGAGGAATGATATGTCACACAACACATATGAAGGGAGAATTGGCATGAAATTCTCATGGAAATATCATCCGCATGAGAAACACACACAGAGAAACACAGGAAATAACTCCCAACTTTTAGAATTTAGTCCCTGGGGCTAATGTACAATCCTCTTGCTAAAATCTGTGATAAGTAAATTTACAAACCTAGCAAACTTTTACTATAGTGGTTCTCCATTTCTTACAAGAATAGCCAGCAATGATAATGTTTGATTTCAATATATTATACCCATCTATATGAGTATGGTTATAAATATGCACGTGTGGATTTGTGGGTATGTACGTGGCTATTGTGTCACTAGGTGTATTTGCAAACATACATTACTGTATATACTGTGCATGCTTGCAAATGTGTCAAATTCTAAAGGTTGAATATCATTTCCAAAGGGTAATGTTTTATTCCTAAATAGTTCATTTACTGGAAACAGGACAGAATTTTTATCCTCTATTATAAATATGTGAACATATCTTGATTTATCAGTCTGCCGGAGGTGCTGATGCCTATCACAGTGCTGTCACTCTGGAAATCCCATCACTTGGATGCTGGGAGCTCTGTGATGGCTTTTTTGTGGTCGCACAAAAAGCTCTGCTCTGCACAACTATCCTCCTCTCATGGCCCTTTCCAATGGTTTCCCTGGAAACCACAGTGATCCTAACTAGTTTCCTGCTCAACTGATGGTGATCTCCTTAAGAGGCAGGAAGCAAGATGGCTAAGAAAATTTTGGGAAAAAAGAGTTAAATTAGGATCTTGCCTTCCAGATGTTAAAATGTATTGTCAGACTAAAATAATACAACATCCAAATAGTGCAAAGAAGAGGGAGAGCAATAAACACAATAGTTAGAAATACTATGTAGACAATCAGCATGCATAGTACAAGTCCAATTTAATGTAAAAATATTGAGATGCATAAATAAAAGGGTAATGTGATTATCTCTGGTGGTATGATTATGGGGTCTTGCTATTTTCTTTAACCTACATTACTTTTGTAAAAGGGAAAAACAAAATAGAAAAATTATGTATTCAAAAAGTAAATCACAAACTGAGAAGAATATTTGAAAACTATAAGGCAATAGTTTAATAGCCTTAATATATGTAAAAATTGTTCCAAAATTTATACCAGAAAGGCAGAAAACACAAAATTAACAAAGATATTGGGTTAAAATAATACATAAAAACAGTAAGCATAAACAAGCTCAACCACATTGCTAATCGAATAGAAAATTAAGACTTTAAGATACAACTGTCTCAAATTAGCAAAGATGAAAAATAACCAATAACAGGAAAAGTTCACGAGGATCCATTCAGTTGGGTGTTCCCATATGCTGCTTTAAATGATACTCTAGACCCAGTCCTTTATATGAAAAGTTTGGAGCTGTGTATTAGACTGCAGAATTCTTTAGATTTAAAGAAAGAAAGAGGGTACACGTAATATATTAAAAAGTTCTTACAGTCAGGTGGGCAGCTGTACCCCATAATCAAATACATTAATATTTCTATAGTTAAACATGTAAATATTCATAAGATGTGAAATAAAGAAAAGACTAAAAATAGCCTCATTTTTGTTGCTGATAGTTTTGCCACAAAATGAGTTTAGTTCAGATTTTGTGGTGAAATAAATCATAAAAGTTTATGTTTCTCAGAGCCTTTAGATTTCAAAATTATTGATAATAAATTCCAAACTGTTCAAACAATCTTTCTGAAAAACCTATTGGCCACATAATTATAAACTTGGACTTCAAAAAGTTCATTCCTTTTGACCTACTTGTACGAGGCACTAAATAGAAATGCAGACAAAGCTATGTTCAAGGATGTTCATAATAATTTATAATGAAATGAAATCAGCATGAAAGTATAACAACAAAGTAATGACTATATAATGGGAGAGCCAAATAAAAGGATATTATATGGCCATATAAATCGTTTGCAGGAGGATACTTAATGACTCAGGAAAAGACTCATTACTTACTCCTGAATGAAAAGTAATCAAGACATAAAAAACTTCAGATTTAGGGGGATGTCAATTAAAAATATACACACATATTTGTAGAATAAAAGACTTGAAGAAAATACATCAAAATATCAAGAGATTATAGCTCAATGATGGGATCACAGGTGATATTTATTGTTTTATTTATGACTTTTATCTTAAATTTTTTATAATGAGCACGTGATACTTTTCATAATCGTTAAAGTAAATTTTCTACACAGGATTTATATTATTCATCTTGCTATTTATCTGCGGACATTCTATAACCCTGGTAGGAGGTGTGTGTTCCACAAGTATCTATGGAGCGAATGAATGGCTTTGCATTGCTCTTCCCTTCCTGGGAGAGTGTGGTTTGTGGTGCCGAAGCCCTGAAGGAGATTTCCATGCTTCCAGCTCATAGGAGTGGTGGGAGGTGGGGTAACGGCTACTCTCCATGAGGTCACGGCCATAACTTACTTGACACCTGCTGAAAAGCTCACCACAGGGAAGAAGAGCCCATCTGTGTTGAAGTTCTCAAACATCCCCTGCACAGGCTGCCCGTTGATGCGGAAAGAGATGCTAGGCACCCCTAGGTCCAGGCAGCAGCTCACCACGTCGTCTGATTTCAGGAGGTGCTGGTTGATGGAGGCCACAGCTCTAGGAATGCGGCCTGGTGAGCAAAGAACAAGAAAAAGGTGTGTGGGACTCTAGAGCTAGAGGAAATGCTCACAGGCCACCTGTGGGAGGTGGGAGGTAAGATAGCACACAGGAGGTCTGGACATGCTATTGCATTTGAAATGCAACCTGGCTTTCTGAAACAGTGTGAGATAAGCAATGAGAAATGACTTCCTAAGATGGTGAGTGGGCAGTCTGAACAGCATGAGTCTCAGAGGAAACTCTCAACCTGCCAGAAATGAGAACAAGCAAGAATTCAATCTGCTCTATGCGTGCTCAGATTCTGGCCTGGTGTCTGAAATAATGGACAGACTGCCTTTTGGGGCGTGTGTGTGTGTGTGTGTGTGTGTGTGTGTGTGTGTGTGCGCGCGCGCGTGCGCGCTCTCTCTCTCTGCTATTAGTATTTCCTCTAAATAATGTTCTGGCAAGCGTACTTACTGCTAGCCTAGTATTTCATTTTTGGAGTTATAGAAACAAAAACAATAGCAATAGCATTTGTTGTTGATTACACTGTGTCAGGCTCTCTTCTAATCACTCTACATGGAATAATTTATTCAACATTCACAGCAACCCCACAACAGTATTATTTTCATTTGACCGATGAGGACAATTGAGTCCACAAAGGTAAGTCACTTGACCAAGGTCACACAGTTAGTAAGTGACAGAACCAAGACTCAAGCCCAGGTAGACACACCCCTTACCTGCTACACACTACTGCCTCTTGAGTGGTATATAGCATATCAGTCATTCGTTTCATCAAAAGCATAGGAATAATAATGGTACCTTAACAACTATTGACAGCCATGAGGGAATCACTATACCCATTTTACAGATGTAGAAGCTGATGTTTTTGGTAAAATCATAGGCTCAGGTTCATGTAGCAGGTAAGGACTTGGAATGTGAATTCAACCCTCTGTGACTTCAAGACCTCTTGCCACCCTCACCCCCATGCCATTTAATTACAGAGAAATTGGAAGAATCCCACCTTAAGTGTGGGTGCAGGACTCTCCCAATTTGTTAGGAGCCTTGAAAGCCCTCACAGGGGTACATATAGCCACTTTAGTATTGGATGCAGGAGCCATCAAAGTCAAGAACAGCAAAGCCATCTAGCCATTACACTATGCAGCAGAGTTGGCTTATTTGTTTTAAAGAGTTTTACTACCTCAGATAGGCAGAAAAACATAGTTACTTATACTCTGTATTGGTGACTTCCTTGTTGTTGTTGCATATATTTTTCATAAGATGATTTTGTCATTTGCTGACCTAACCTAATGAGAAAATCACCTCTTGCTTTTCTGTCACACCATCCCATTGTGGAAGTTCTACAAGTAAGTTATCATACCCACTTCCCTCCATCCCCAAGGTTTACAGTTTTTGGGAAGATTGCAATGAAGCAGCAGAAGTTAGGTGTTAAAATGAGGTCTTAGAAGAATTTATAAAATGTATCTTGTTTCTTGATTACAGCAGTAATACACGTTCATTACAAATGTTTGTCAGATGTATAGAAAAGGTAGGAACAAGGAAAAAATGTAACTCAATAAGAAATGCTTCTACTCTTTCAGATATATACTTTTCATCCAAACTGGGATATTTAAGAACTTGTTTTTACTACTGATTAGATTGAAAACATTTTATTTATAATGAAATGGTCATTAGAAGCTGAATTTTAATGGCTTTATACTATGCCATAAAAAGGTAACCTTTAAAATTCCCTTAGGATGTGTGTTGTTTATAAATTTTACACATATATCTATGCTATGTAATATTTCTATTCTCAGCTTAGAACTATTTAAACTTTTGATTATTTAATGTTTTGTTGTGGTTACTGTTTATTAGTAGTCACTGTTACTCTAGTAATAGATTCTAAACTAAGCAGTGGATTTTAAAATAGTAAAACTGCTACACTCTCCTTAATAAAAAGAAAAAAATAATTAGATGCCTCCTTCTGGTTATTTTGGGTGATTGGCAAAACCATATTATATATACCCCCGACTTTCCATAAACAGGAATGAGCCCAGATACTGTGCTTAGGGTTGGGGATCAAAGACAGAAGACCCAGTTCCTGCCCTGAGAAGCCCATCATCTACTGGGAAATAAACATTCAAATAAAGAATTACAATTCAGTACAAATACTGGAATAAAGGAGATGACTTCTGGAGGTAGACAATATCAAGTTGACTTGAAGAATAAAAGGTTCACTACATAAAAGGGAAAGAAAAGAGCATTCCAAACAGAATGAATGGCTTATGCAAAAGCAGTGTATGACATATATATTAAGTCCTCACTTAACATGGTGCACAGGTTCTTGGAAACTGCGACTTTAAGTGAAATGACATATTTTACCTAATGTACATGCCCAAATTGTCCCAGTTTGAGTGGCCTGAGATAGAAAGGCATGGTCCCACCTGTGCATGAGCTGCTAGATAATCTCTGGCCACTTGCTGCCTGAACTGGAATAGTGGGTTGGAAAATCATGATCTTACTTTCTTATACGTATGATAGCTTACATATGTATAGCTTACATTTATTTCAATGTTTAATATTTTAGAAGTGCTTATTTAGAAGTTTGATGCTTTTGTGACCAGAAATGCTCTAGAACTTAACTCTTTTTTATATCCATTAGCCTATGGTGAAATTGATCTCATTTATCTAGTGAACCGTTCTTTCTTCAAGTCAACTTGCCCCATGCTCCCAAGGCAATTTGATACCCTCTACCTCTAGAAGTCTTCTCCTTTATTCCAAACTTTGGGATTTGGTAGGAAACTGGAGTACCTGGAGAAAACCCAAACAGACCTGGGGAGGACATGCAAACTCCACACAGACATGCCCTGGCCAAGAATAAATCCCCCCCACCAACATTATAATAAAATGATGTGAGTTCAAGGAAGTTATAGAACCTGCTGTATTTGCAGAATGGCTAGAGTTTGGTGAGGCTGGGATATGGGCAATAATGGGGGCTTAATGAGGAGATGTGATGCAGGATAAAGCTGGACCGGAACCTGGAATCTGGACTCCCTGTCCCACACCAGCACATAACAAATTCAGTGTCAAATAGAAAATTGGCTTGGAGGGCCTCAGACCCATTTCTGTAACTTTACACCTTGCTTCAGTACTGAGAATGAGGAGCAAGTTCCTCATTGCAGGCCCTAGAGTCAACTATTTATTGTTTGTTTATTAAATTTATTGGCATGACATTGGTTAATAAAGTTCAACATTACTTAAAACAGAACAAATCTAAGCCAAACTTGGAGTGTGTGGGTTTGACCCCTTTCCAATTTCCCCATTTGACAAGGCTGAGTACTCGTAGCTCCTTTCATGGAGTTTAGATATCCCAGGTCCCAGAATCCTTTCTTCCTTATCACAGTCAAGTCCACCAGGAAAGGAATATGTGATATCAAAACTCAGCAAACCTGTTATATTGTCTCATTCTTGAGATTTTTTATTTTCCCATTAAAAACAAATATTTCTGCTTCAATAGTTTCTTCTTCTATCAGGATAATGTCTGGAAAATATCACTGTACTCATCTGAACAAATCCCAAGAGATTTCTGTGAATTTGGGAAAACTGGAAACTAATGGAAATGCTAGATTGGACAACTACCTTTAAAAGTATCCAGATCCGTACTGGGTAAAAATATAATTTAGAAGGACCTTTACTTTTCTGAGAACATTTCAACTAGGACATGAGATTGCTTTTGTATATTCTACCTGGAGGAAGCAACTGCTAACCTTGTGAGGGCTTTCAAGGCTCCAAATGATTCAGAAGGGCCCTGCACCCCATGTTTAAAAAAGGTACTTGTCCTCCCAAATGCTCTCTAATGAAGTGGCATGGGTTGGGGAGTGATCTTGAAGACACAGAAGGCCGAGTCTGAGTATAAAGCTCCAGTCTTTACCCGCTACAGAAAACTGGACCTGTGATTTTACTAAAAGAATCAGCTTCTATATCTGTAAAATGGGTACAGTGATGCCTCCATGATTATGTCAATAGTTATATGTAAAGTACATTATTCCTATGTTTTTGATGAAATGAATGACTGATGTGCTATATCGCTATATATCACTCAAGAGGCAGTAGTGAATAGCAGTTAAGGGATGTGTGTCTAGAGAACCAGACTCCCTGGGTTTGAGTCTTGGTTCTGTTGCTAACTGTGTGACCTTGAGCAAGTCACTTACCTTTGTGGACTCAATTGTCCTCATCTGTCAAATAAAAATAATACTGTCGTGGGTTTGCTGTGAATGTTGAATAAATTATTCCATGTAGAGTGATTAGAAGAGAGTCTGATGCATTGTAACCTACAACAAATGCTATTAGTTATTATTTTTGTTTTGTTACTAGGCCAGCAGTGAATAAGTTTGCCAGAATACTATATGAATATTATGTCTTTTGTAATATTAGGAAGAAATAACAATATGGAGAATCATAGCATTAAGGACTGGTTCCAGAAAGTGATTTGAAAATCACTTATTGAGTTATTGAAATCATTAAGTCCCTTTATTGATAGTGGTAAAAAAAAGTCACTTTCAAATATGTTTAATGAATTTAACCCCTTTTAGAACAATGGACAGAAAACGCTGTAGCAAGGAAAAGCAGAGTTGATGCAGAGAGTGTTTCTAAATTGCCTCAACTGCTTTCTTTTCAATATATTAGGAACTCTGAGTAATCCTAGAGACCACTCACAGAGACAGGCTGGGAGGTGCCCTGGCTCTGCTGGTCTGAAGAAATCCCTGACTGATAGGCTCAGGCCCACCTGGAACTCCAGGAAAGGCAAATTCTAACCTAGCATTTTAGGATGAAGGAAAAAGCCACTTTATCATCTGCTGCACATCTTCAGATTAACCCAAGGATATATTACTGCAGATTTAGTCTATTTTGATGAGTAATGTAGGCATCTGGAAACACTGATGCTCAGCACATCTATTACCCCGGGCACTGCAGAGCTTGGCATCTAAGGCAGTGACCGTAATGACTGAAGGCTCGGCTGAACACCGGAAGTCAGTCATGCAGTCAGTGCTGGATTGTCATGGCTAGCCAGCACTGACTGCTGAGGGGGCTGTGGATCAGGCCTGGAGAGAGGCCTGGAGAGAGAAGCAGGGTCTGATCTGTAGTCTCTGTGGCAGCTGTTGATCAGCCCTTGACTCTCTTTCTCTCTGGGCCTGGCCAGCAGCGTGCCTCTCTTTCTCTCCTGGCCTCCATGGGGGCTGCTAATCAGCCCCACCTCTCTGATCAGGCCTAGAGATAGGCCCAGAGATGCTGACTGGCATAGAAACTGACCATTCAGAACCAAATCTGGGTGAACTGTGAGGAGCCAATGGCTGCCTAGGAGGTGGAGCTTTTGATGCTGACTGGCATAGAAACTGAGCAATCAGAACCTAATCTGGGTGAACTGTGAAGGCAGAACCTAAAGTGGGGGCTGAGGAGGGGTTTTAAGGCAGTTGGGGGTGAGATCAGGCCAGCATGGGAGGGCAGTTTGGAATGAGATCAGGTTGGCAGGGGAGGTCCATTGGGGGCGATATCAGGCCAGCAGGGGAGGGCAGTTAGGGGCAATTAGGCAGGCAGAGGCAGTTCGGGGTGATCAGGTTGGCAGGGGAGGGCAGTTGGGGGTGAGATCAGGCTGGCAGGGGAGGGCAGTTGGGGGAAAGATTAGGCCGGCAGGGGAGGGCAGTTAGGGGTGATCAGGCAGGCAGGGGAGGGCAGTTGGGGGTGAGATCAGGCTGGCAGGGGAGGGCAGTTAGGGGCAATCAGGCAGGCAGGCAGAGGCAGTTAGGGATGATCAGCCAGGCAGGCAGGTGAGCAGTTAGGAGCCAGCGGTCCCAGATTGTGAGAGGGATGTCCTACTGCCAGTTTAGGCCCAATCCCTGTAGGACATCCCCCAAGGGGTCCCCGATTGGAGAGGGTGCAGGCTGGGTTGAGGGAACACCCCACCCCATGCACGAATTTTGTGCACCAGGCCACTAGTTATAACATAAACACAAATACTTAGACAACTGGAAAGAGAGAGGCTTCACTGGGGCTGGAAAGGTCTGAGTCATAATGGGTGAGTTTTGACAAACAGGTACCTTGGGTTCATCTTAGTAAGGAGACAGATAAAGACCCTCTTATATAAATTTGACTGCAGAGACACATTATCTTAATGAGTTAGAAGTCATGTTAAATCAAGAGGCACAATTATACTCCATTCATTCACTTCTTGTTATCACTCATCTCTTGGGAAGGTAAATTCCTCTACTTCTTCTGATTTTGCAAGGAAAAAGTTGTTAAAAGGGCAGAGTAGGTGTGACCTCCTCCTGTGAAACTGCTCCCTAGCCAGTAACATACTCTAGGCTGCTCTGAGCCACATTCACCTCTGAATGCAGACCTGAAAGGCTACATGAAGGCCATGCCAGGACAGGGACAGTGGTGCCATGACAAGAAAAGAACCATTCCTCCCAGAGGGAAAATGCAGAGGCTGAGCTGACCTTGGATTCTGTAGAGAGAACTGGGCCGGGTTCAGAAGGGGGATATTTGTACAGCAGATACTTGAAAGAGAATTCACAGGCTTCTGTGGTGAAATAGACCTATTAAGACTGCCCTCCCGCTACACAGAGAAAAAGCTCATGGTTACTCCCAGGATATCACTCTGAAACTTCCTTTCCCATTCAGCATGGGACTTGGGTTCTTTATCCCCTTAAGATGGGGGTACTCTTATGATCTCGAGTGAGGGACCCAGAACTCTGGGCTTGGTCTTTAGGATAACAGTGGATTTGTAGACAAGGAGGGAAGTTCAAGTCATATTTACTGGGTATCTAGTGTGTGTCAAGAACTTCATGTCCCTCCTGGAGATTATTATGGTAGGTGAAATAAGCAAGTAGGGAAGAGAAAAATATCACATGACCTCACTTATATGTAAAATCTAAATAACACAATAAACTGAAAAACAAAATAGATCCAGAGACAAGGAAGCATGCGATAGACTGATGAATCTCAGAGGGAAGGAGGTAGGTAGGAAGAGATTAACAAAGAATTTATATGCATATATGCATAACCCATGGACACAGACAATAGTGTGGTGAAGGACTGGGGAGGGGGCAGCAGTGGGGAGGAAGGTGTCACTGGGGGGTGGGGGAGGGAAGGGAGACATCTGTAATACTTTCAACAATAAAGATAAATTAAAAACAATGAAAAAATGTCATGTCCCTCATCTCATTTAAATTCTACAAGAACTTATAGCACATCTTCATTTTACCTGAGGAAATTAAGTCTTTGAGAGGTTAAGTTATTTACCCAGTAAGCGGAGGAGCTGGGATTCAAACTGGGCATAACTCCAAAGCCCTGCTGTTTCTTATAGACTCTTTGCAATGACAAAGCATTGGAGGCACTGCCATTTTCTCCAATCATGACAACATCTCTACCGTGCTTCCATAAGCGCATTGAAGACCAGTCCAAGGCAGTGGCTTAATTTATGCCTTCAACATGTAAGTTGAAAGTTAGTGGGCCTGGGCATTTGGATCTCAAGGAAAAGGAGAAAAACTGTCATAACCAGTTTCCAATATCTCTCCCTGGCCACCCTCCATTCCCTCCTATAGCAAGTAAGTTGGAGGGTCATTTCCATTTTATTTCTTCATCAGACAATTATCCTTTCATCAGATTGTCCAGAATTCACTGCTGTCCTGGTGGGAGTCATTAACAGAACCCTATTTCATCAGCTGGAGCACATGCTGACATATTTACCTGCAGTGCCTTTTGCGAGATATATGTTCCTTGTGTGCTGGTTGGAGAATTCAGGCCCAAGGAAGCTTTGTATTTTAGTGAGCATGAAAATTATAAATCTCACAGGCACTGGTTTCCCTAAATCTCATCAGGCACTGAAGACTGAGGGGTGAAGTCCCCTAAATGTACTTATATTACTAAGTGTGGGTAATGCTCAGAGAGCCACTGTCAGCTTCTGAAAAGCTGAGACCCAAGCCTCCTCCCCATCTCCAATCATAGAGGCACTGCTAGTGATAACTGGTGTGGGCGTGTCCACCTCCCTAGTCTTCAGAGGAGTTAGGACAAGAGGGATGAGGGGAGCACTGTACTCTCCTGTGCACTGTCCATTCCCGTGCTCTCTCAACTCCTGGAATGATGCACAATTAGATGGAGAGTCAGGTTCTAAATACACAGACAGCACCCCTTTCTGGATATACAATGAATGGGCTCTCTGACTCCCTCCTGACTAATAGATGTATTCATTCTGGAAATTCTTCAAAGGGATATACTGGGGGTTCCATGTAGTGCTGCAAAGTCTGGAAAAGACCAAACTTTTTTTTCTTTGAGAATTGTTAGTTTCCTTTTAAACA
This sequence comes from Plecotus auritus, assembly GCF_963455305.1. NCBI lineage: Eukaryota > Metazoa > Chordata > Mammalia > Chiroptera > Vespertilionidae > Plecotus > Plecotus auritus. The sequence continues at coordinate 79,655,172 of NC_137770.1, read as the reverse complement.
GGAGTCCAATTTGCTTTATCCATGGGTGTAACTGTGTTTCATATTTCTTTAACCACCCCCCATGCGGAGTTCTCTTTGGGAGTAGACTGGGACCCAAAAAATACTCTTGCACCGTGTTGGTGAGATGGTGGGAGATGAGCAGCAACCAGCAGGCAATGGGGTAATCATTGTCTCAAGTCAATACTCTTCATTCCTTCACAGATTCAATTCTACCAAACTCAGGAGCTGTGGGTGGGTGTGAGCACAATGATGTCTCCTCAGATCACTTCCCTAAAGACAACTTTCTGAGAACCTTGTGACATGTGATGATAACCTAAGCTAAATGCTACTATTGCACAGCCACACATGATGGGGCTCTGAGAACTGAGAAGGCAAGACCCACCCCTACCCCCATGAAGACGGAACCAGGGAAGGTTAAGTTGGGAGGATAAGAGAACAAGACAAGACTTTCACCTGTTCTAACCCATCATCTTGCTGTTCTGCATCTGCTTTTGTCTGTGCCATGCTGACCCTCGAACACACAAAACACAGACAGAGATAGGGCTTTCTCTTTCTTCCCACAAATAACCCAGGACAAGTATGTAAATACGTTCACACCATTCCTAAGATTTTAAAAATGTTTAAAATGGATTTAAAACAGTACACACACCTACACACACAAATGAAAATAAAGACCCACTGCAAGAAGCATGTCATCAGCACCTGAGCTAATGGTTTTAGCCTGAAAGCTAAGGGCAGAAGGAAAACGTGATGGGTTCCCAGTTACAAAAGAAAATAGACAGGCTCGTCATTTAGAGACAAACTTTTCCCTCCTACTGAATTTAAGGTAGAATGTGTGTCATGGTTCCTTATGTAAGAGGCATGCTGCACAATGCTTATGTAAGGGATTTCTATAAGGGACACAACTGCAGTTTTGCAAAAGATACAGGTAAGACACACTGCGGACAACAGACAGTGAGGGAGAACTCCTGTGCTAGGCTGAGAGCATGGGCGTTCTTGCATTTTCACCCTGCGGGAGTCAGTTCCTTCCTGCACAGCCACAGGCCGTGGACACACTTGGGGAAAACAATGTTTATCTTTAAAAAGGAAGCTTCAGATTATTTTTAACTGATTACCATCTCCGATGTGTCAGGTACAGATCCAGACGTTTTATAAAGTGCATCATGAAGTAACATGCTGCACTGACAAGGTGTTGGGCTTATTGTCAGATCCTGACTTCTCCCAGTGTGACTGTAATAAATGACTTAAATATTTTTATGCCTCAGCTTCCACATCTGTAATATGGGGTCAATATTATCTATCTTAAGGGGTCATTGTAACGATAACATGGGATAAAATGTGTACAAAAGATATGTAGCTCACTGCTCAGTAATAAATGCTGAGTCTTTCTCCTTCCCTGTTTGTCCATATAATCCTGAAAGCCCCTGCTTGTACAGACACAGAGCTTAGGGAAAGGGAAGGGGCCCGTACCCATAATGCAGCTGAAGGGCCAGAGTCATGGCTAAAGCAAGTGTCTCATTTCAGATCTGATGCTCTTCCCACCTAACCATCTCTAGTTTACACTCGAATCTATATCATTCATACAGAAAGTGACAGTTTCAGCTCACACCAGTCAAGCCTCAGTCACCCCCAGTGAGAGATAAGAGGCCAAAACTTTGGCAAAGTACTCACCTGACCAAAGGTGAAGTCCATCAAAGCCATAGGAGTATAGGTCATCACCAACACCGTTGCCTCCCCATCCTTCTCCACCTCCTGGGTATGGAGCATAGCCTGAGGACGAGGCCCAGCCCACCCGCAGGTGTGTGGGCTCTGGCGTTAGGAAGGGGTCCACCTGGTCAATAATGAGCTCGAAGTACCACTTCTTGTACTGTGCTGATCCCTCAGCAACTCCCAGGAAGATGTTTGGCCGAATACTGAAATTAAACATAGGGCAGGTGGCATTTACTGACTCTTAAGAACTGAGAAAGCAAATTGAACCAGAACAGAGGAGGCACTGCTCAATTAATCCAAGGGCAAGAGCAATTTTGTGTTTTTCATATAGTTCTAAAGTAGAAAAAGCTTTGAGCCTCCAACAATTTTTTTTTGTTGCTGTTGTTAATCCTCACCTGAGGATACACACACACACACACACACACACACACACACACACACACACACACATATATATATATATATATTTTTTTTTTTTCTTCCCCCCACTGGTTTTTCAGAGAGAGTAGAAGTGCAGGGGTCGGGGCGGGGGTGTAGGAGGAGAGAGAGAGAAAAACATCGATGTGAGAGAAAGACATTGATTGGTTGCCTTCTGCATGTGCCCTGACGAGGGTGGGGGATGGAACAGCAACCCAGGTACATGCCCTTGACTGCAAATCGAACCCAAGACCCTTCAGTGCATGGGCCAATGCTCTAATCACTGAGCAATACTGGCCATGGCAAGCCTCCAACACTTGATCACGTTCTTAGGAAGGTGTCAGGACAACATTAATTCCATTATAAAATATAGAGAAACTGTCTCTATTTTATTTTATTCATTTATTTATTTATTTTTAAAATATATTTTATTGATTTTTTACAGAGAGGAAGAGAGAGGGAGAGAGTGTTAGAAACATCAATGAGAGAGAAACATCAATCAGCTGCCTCCTGCACACCCCCTACTGGGGATGTGCCCGCAACCAAAGTACATGCCCTTGACTGGAATTCAACCTGGGACCCTTGAGTCCCCAGGCCAGTGCTCTATCCACTGAACCAAACCGGTTAGGGCAAACCTGTCTCTCTTTAAATGTTTCACTCAAGGTAACCAACATTTACTGAGTGTCAGCCACAGGTAAAGAGGTTGAAGATGTCATATAGAGCTGCATGATTACAAATCCTCATTTCTTATTGTAAGTGAAAGAAAGGACTTCTTCCATTCTTCCAGTAAATTGGTTTAATCACCCCCATTTTCATAACAGCAGCTTTGTCACCAAGCATTATTAATAACAATGGCCTTTGGAAAGCATTAAGAAGTCACATTAGAAATAAGCCAGACAGAGAAGAAAATACTGCATAGTATCACTTATATGTAGAATCTAAATAAAAATGCATAGAAACAGACAATAGAAAAGTGGTTGCCAGGCGCTGAGGTGGAGGCAGGAAAAATAGGGAGAGTTGGTGAAAGGGTATAAACTTTCAGTTATAAGATGAATGAAGTCTGAGGATCTAATGTATAACATGGTGACTATAGCTGATGACATTGCATAATTGAAATTTGCTAAGAGAGAACTTAAATGTCTTTACCCTCCTCCCCCCAAAACGGGAACTATGTGGGGTGATGGATGTATTATTTAATACTTTGGGTAGAGTTCCTTCACAATGTACATTTATATTAAATCATCACGTTGTATACTTTAAATGTCTTACCATATTGTTGATCAATTACTAGATATACTTCAATACAGCTGAAAAAAATAAAATTCAACCTAGATGACAGAAAAGGGGATGAAGGAAGAAGTCACTTTTAAGCAACCTTGTTAAGGGCCAGATGTTTTAATGTATTTAGCAAAGTGGTTAAGAGCTTGGGACAAAACAGAGTTTTTCTGGGTGTCTACTATTCTAGGCTGGGGTAGTGTTCCATTTTGGATGGGCAGGGAAAAACCAGGCTGGTCCTAAGAAGAAACATGTTGGTATGGATGTCTTAGCTCTGCTGGCTGCTCTACACTTGAGAGGGGAGGTTCTTCTCTCACCATTACAGATTAGGAAGTGGGCCCAGGTGGAAAGTTGCTGAAGAACCTTGGGCCTGCCTAGTCCAGGCCCAGTGAGTTCACATGAATCTCAGGTGTGGACCAGCGGCCTAGAGTTCTGCCTGTGTCCATGCTTTCCACCTGACCAGCACAATTATTCCTGGGTAAATGGCCATGTGCCAGAGGATTCAATAAGCCATGGTATCAACATGGGACATCTATTCTGTGAGAGAATTTTAGAAAAAAAGTTGGTATATAGAAATAAAAATAAATACGTTATGAAGAAGGTATAAGATAGATCTGTATTGATGTTTAAAATAAAACATGGTAGACCACTTCTGGCCAAATTCTTCAGCCCTTGGGTGGTACATATACTCCTTGGGCACTTCAGGAGAAAGTGGGTTGGAGACCGAGGCCCTAAAAGAGAACACATGTGCCTGCTCTCATCTTTTGTGCCAGAATCATCATGGAAATGATGGTGGGTGGCTTTGGAGTTCAAATCAGCCCTCTTCCCTGTCTGGAGACAAGATACCGCTTTTGGAATAATGATGGTGGCCTTACCTCGTCACATCGTTAATCAGCCGTGTCTGCAGGAGCAGGTTTCTCCGGGGCAGCAAGTTGTCACAGATCAGATTCTGGTTGGCTCTCACGGCCACCCCATTGCAGAGACAGAGGGAGCACAGGACATCTAGAACCTGCAGCAAGACATGCCCACCAACTTAGGGCCTGACTGCCAGGTGACAGGACAGAAGTAGGCTTCCCGCAGGGTGAGGGTCAGGTGACAGGAGGAAAGACCTTATCAAAGTCAATGAAGCCTCCCCTCCACCCCAGACATGAGTAATGCCCCAGAGCTTTCAGCCTCTTGGGAAATGAGGCTGGGCTTCCTTCCATCCCCTCTGCCCTGGTCTTATGCCCTTTCCTCCAAATTGCACATGTTATTTGTGGTTACTGTTCTGTTAAAGTGGATGAGTCTGGGCTCTCAAGACAGACTGCCTTGATTAATACCCCTTCCAGGGCCAGGACCAGGGTGAGGAGAGGCATCCAGGATACAAAATCCAGGCACCTCTTGGAGTTGTGCACGAGTAGAGGCCTGGGATGGAAGGCCCTTCATTGTCCACAAACTGAATCCCGTGCTCCACTCTGCATCACGATCAATAGGCACTCATGCAGCTCTCCACAAAAGGTACTTGGGTTCCCATTGGGCTAAGTCCCTGGCACATCGTAGCAGGTTTGGGAAGCTCCTGTGGGTTGGGTAGATGTGATAGCAGGGCAGGTTCCGGTTTGTGGGTCTCTCACTGTGAAGATACTCTTATATTCCTAGAAATCCATCTTCAAAAGCATTTCACCCACTCTGCTTCTCCCCTCTAGTGTGATGCCAAACTTTCAAGAGCACAGTGGCGCCTGAATCTGAGACCAGCCAGCAGCTTCTGTTCCTTTTGCTACCCTGGCCTCCTCCACCACACGTTGGCCTCTCGCCCACCATGACTCCTTGTGCATCATCCTCTTTCATTCAGATTCTGTGTTCCTGCCACGGCAGAGCACACTGTGCTGGACCAGGTACTGCTCCTCCCTGTCTTCCCCACAGGGAGCCATGTGCAAACAGCAGTCCATAAGTAAAAGCTGTGGCAGGCTGTAATTACAGACTGTGGCAGGCTGTAATGACATGGAGGGGGTGGCTGCATTTCAGTTTTTCAAAGTGGCCACTGGAAGACTCAATGCTTGGTGGGTTGGATGGCTTCAGGTTGTTGGTGGCATTTGTATTCATAATTCTCACAAACCAGTTTTCTACCTGACTCCTTGAATGTCAATTTTGTTCCACATAAATACAAAGCACATTTATGGGACAAGCAGAAAAGGATCCCAACAACAGTTTTATGGACTCTTACCATCACCAGTCTGTGGAATGTATGGGCTGTAAAACTGGAAATCCAGAGGATAATTTCTCAAAGAAAAGAGCCATAGATGGCCAGGAAATTAAATACTTATCATCCAGTCTATCATATGTTTTCATCTGTCTTGCCTTGGAGTGACAGATGCAGGAGCTTTGCTGTCACAGCCAGAGGTAAGCAGAGCTTAATCTACATACAATATAACAGCAGAGAGAAAAAGGGCTCAGAGAAAGTACATAGCCTAATAGTGTCTCATCTACGAATAGATAGTGCCCTAAAGTATTGTGGCTGACATTGTTTAGGCCAGTGGTCGGCAAACTCATTAGTCAACAGAGCCAAATATCAACAGTACAACGATTGAAATTTCTTTTGAGAGCCAAATTTTTTAAACTTAAACTTCTTCTAACACCACTTCTTCAAAATAGACTTGCCCAGGCCGTGGTATTTTGTGGAAGAGCCACACTCAAGGGGCCAAAGAGCCACATGTGGCTTGCGAGCTGCAGTTTGCCGACCATGGGTTTAGGCTATCTTTCAGAAGGCATATCTTTGGGTAAAATAAGGAATGGGGACACACCTCCTTTTCTAGAAAAAAAATTTTTTTTAAAATATATTTTATTGATATTTTACAGAGAGGAAGGGAGAGGGATAGAGAGCTAGAAACATCGATGAGAGAGAAACATCGATCAGTTGCCTCCTGCACACCTCCCACTGGGGATGTGCCCGCAACCAAGGTACATGCCCTTGACCGGAATCGAACCTGGGACCCTTCAGTCCGCAGGCCAACGCTCTATCCACTGAGCCAAACCGGTTTCGGCCTTTTCTAGAAAATTTAAATAGGTTCTCTTGAAAGTGAAAGGAGTATAGTGAGGGCCAGTCCATCATGGGGACACAGGCACTGTGCCTACTGGTCATCTGTACTTTCCAATGGAGAAATAACATCTCAGAGACCTCTGGGATGTGTGACTTGCTGTGGCAGTTACTGCTGAGTAAGTCACCAGACTCTGTTTTCCTTCCTATCCTGAGCACACAAGAGACTGTATTGCCCAGCCTTCCTTGCAGTAATGTGAGGTCATGTGACCAAGTTCTTGCCAATGAAAAGTGGGAACTTCACTTAAACTGATGTACTGGCCCCTAAAAACCCACAGAGTCCTCTGTGCACTGTCTCTCTTTCCAGCTGGTTGTAGAAATTCAGTAAGAATGATAAAACCCAAGGGTCTCCTTATTCCAAGTATGATCCGAGGAGCTTACCAAAAATACTGATGCTTAGGCACCACCTCTCCTATTCCCAGACTCACTAGATCAGAGACTTCATTTTAATACCATCCCTAGGAGATTTGTAATCACATTACAGTTTGTGAAGCCCTGTCTTAGAGGATGAGGAGCTGCTAGAGGGAAGGAGCCTGTCTCTGACCACACAGAATGGAGCCCTCCCATTGATTAGTGTTGAACTGAGACAAGGCCTGTCCATATATGTGAGTTTCCATCTATTCAAGGTGAGGTGGGAATAGATTCTGGCTCTACTCATTCATTCCTTTTACTTATTTCTTACACCTTTAACAAAAGTGTATCAAATGCCTGCCATGTATAACATATGGCACTATGGGGATTACAAAGCTGATCCCTAAGGATGCCACCCCCACTAGCAATGGAGAAAGATAAGCCATATGCTTCTCCAATAACACCTGCTATGAAGAAACTACACATCTGTGAGAGAAATACGTGTGTAAAAAAAAAAACTATAATAAAAGGCAGAATGGAACCACCATGTAACAGAGTGCAAGTGGTATAAGGATTTAGGAGAGGAAACTATGGCCAATTGCAATAAGAAAAAGCTTCATAGAGGAAGTGGCATTTGAACTAAGTTTTGAAGGGAAGAATTTTGAAAAGTAGGGAGGTGATGCTGAGGGATCAAGGGACAGAGTGCATTCAGAAAACAGGGAGTGGGCAGTGTACCCCACTCCTGTCCCTTTCACTTCAAGGATTATGTTCTTTACACTGTATCTTTAACTTGATTATGCTTTAGATGAGTAGCAATGCTTCTTATAGTAGGGACAGAGCTAGCAACTGAAAACTCTTAGAGAGCAAGGGAGGTATACTAATCACCACTATTGTAGATACTCTCCATTCTAAGCATGTGATTACAGGGGACATGGTACAGACAGGAGTTTCTCAAACCCACAAGATGTAAAAACCTTTTTAAAAAGAAAAATGTCATGACTCTGAAGACCACTTTCATGAACTCTCAAACTTCAACCTGAGAAACATGAACTCATCATATGAAAATGCCTTCTAAGTGTGAATTCGTCACTACAAAGAGTTTGGTATTCAAGATAACTTTAAAAATAAGAACACAAATGAAACTTTCTCACAGAGCATGTGGGCCCTGATTAACATGTTCATTGACTTCAGCTTGAGAAACCTGGAAGGAATATTAAACTTGGAGTTAGGAGACCACAATGTTGGTCCTACTCTGCCAATAATTATCCCTGTGGCCTCTTTGGCAAGTTGCTTATTATCCCAGAGCCCTTGATTCCGCCTCTGTCAAGTGCAAATATTAATAACACTACTCTATGGCCTCATAATGAGGACTAAAGAAAATGCATGTGAACACTGAAGACAGTACCTGGCATTTGTCAAATACAAAATAAATGTTAGCTACCATCATCCTCATTATTACTGTTGCTGTTGTTGCAAGAGTTGGGAGGTGCCTTGTGGCTGTAAATTTCCGCATATATTCAGTCACTGTCTTCATGGAAAACTAAGTGAAGGTGCAGAGACACCTGGGACTGGAGAAAACAGAGCTGCCTGGGTAGGAAAACACTACCTTGGCATTTTCCAAGCAAAGATAAAGTCCCTCAACAGTAGTCTGGCCTGCACATAGCACATTCTCTGCAAAGCTACTACAAATACCCCTCCTGATGATTTGAGACTGGACTTGTCTTTGAAAATATGTTATCCAATTGAGTAATCTCTAAGAGTAGAACTAAATTCATGGCAAGGAAGCTTTCATCCAAAAATCTATCAAAAGTCAAAAAGGGGACACCTTGAAGAGACTGTCTATGTATCAAGACCACGTTGCCTGAGCTTTGACAACATTGCCAGGATTTTTCAAACAGGATTTCTTGGCTCTAGATGATTAAAGACTAATATGCTGGTGCACATGGGTAACATATAAGACCAGGTATGGATTTATAGTAAAGCACTTCAGCCTCAACTTATTCAACTGTAGAATGGGCAGAATAGTCATCAACCTGCTGCCAAGTGACATCCATTAATGCTTTGTGGTTTTTGGCTAAAAGATGCTCTCACAAACTGGTTTTATGAAATGCATTATGCAGTGTGGTCACAAAGAAGCCCTGGGGACCATGACATGACAACAGCTTTCCTGTCTAAGGCTCCTTTGACATCTGCGCATAGCTCATGGCTCAGACAATGTGTTACTCAGGTACTTATCAATTATTCTCATTACATTTTGCAGGTGGGAAGAAACATGTTGGGACACCGAGAAGCTGGACTGCAGTTGGAACCTTATGCCTGCTTTTGATTTACCACATTTGGGAAAGCAATTACAGACCCCTCATATTTCTTTCTAGTCTTTGCCAAGCAATTTCACAGATGCTAAGGACCCTGGCTTTTTTACTTCCTAAGGATGATACATATCATCCAAGCAATGCTGCAGAGGCTCATTCTCCTGGGCCCCCTCAGGTATGTCTTAAATGTGAAGTGCCCCTAAATGATGGCCAACAAAATATATCAAGTTGAATTCCCTCCACTCTGCAGGATCCCAGCTGTTGTCCCCCATGTCCAGTCATGCCATCTGCTTTTGAAATACACTTCCTCAATCTTGGAGTACCTGCCTAAATAGTCAGTGTAGCAACCTTCATGTATGAGGGGAATATGCTGAAGCATCAGGGTAAAATGTATTTTAATAGACTTTCCTCAAAGATCATTGTGTCTTTAGACATATCCTATCCTATCTAATAAAAGAGAAACATGCAAATCGACCATACCTCCGCTATGCCCACAAGCCACACCCACCAGCCAATCAGGAGCAAGTATGCAAATTAACCCAACCAAGATAGTGGTTAATTTAATATCCAAGTGCAGAGTGAAGACTGAAGACAGTGTAGAAGGAAGCCAAGCACTGCAGAAGGGAGTGAAGCTGTGGAGAAGCAAGCGGGGCGGTGGAGAAGGGAGGAAAGCAGGTGGGGTGGCAGAGAAGGGAGGGAAGCAGGCAGGGTGGCGGAGAAGGGAGGGAAGCAGGCAGGGTGGCGGAGAAGGGAGGGAAGCAGGTGGGGCAGCGGAGACAGCCCCAGGAAGCCCTATTCTTGCAGGAATCTTCCTGCAACAGGCCTCTAGTAAGTCCATAAAAATAAAGGTTAGGACATGAAGAGACCTCAAAAAAATTGATGTAGCATTCCACCTTATTTTACAGATGAAATAACTGAGGCCTAAAGTCACACAGCTGTTTTGTATCAAAGGGAGAGACCCACAGCTTTAGTCCTCTTGCTGGCTCATGTGGATTTATTTATTTCACTTGGTCTGACTCATGGTAAAGCCAATTTCATTTAATAACAAGACTTTCTACATTATTTGTATCTGATTTTTGTATATTTTCTTCATACAGCTGGTATTAGCTGTTATACTGTTAAGCTCCTAGACCCTAGGATGGGAGTGCATCCTAGATGGCTTTGTATGGACTCTAGCCAAGTGCCTCACATAGTCTGCTGTATGTTAAGGGCTAATGATGATGAGCAAGACTTGGAAATGGAGATCATCTAAGATCCATTATGATTGTCTGGCTTGTAGTATCTCCCAGGCAAGGAAGGGTCTTTCAGAACCTGTTTCCCAATTTTTTATTTTTTTTAATTAAAGCCAGGAAAGAGAGCAGGCAACACAGCCTCAATAACACCCAATGGATATTAAGTGGCAGGAAGGGAAAAGCCAGGTAAAATCAATCACCCACCTTGTGGTTCCGTCCGTGCTTATCCAGCAGGGAGATGATGGACTTGATGTGGCCCTCTGCTATCAGGTTTAAGGCTTCTGGGCTTTCAATCAGGATGCAGTGCAACACTTCCAAGATGCCTATGTGAATGCCACAAAAACATTTGGACATTAAGTAAATTACCGACCTGGCCATAATTTTGAAACCTGAGAATGAAAAGACCATCCTGAGGGGACAGAATATCATCAATTCTCTAAATCTATTAAATATTTCCAGCCAGAAGAAAGATGCAGTCATCTCATGTAGACTTCAGGAACCTCTGAGGGCCAACCAGTTTGGAATTAGCGTTGAATTTTATTCAGCACCAACCCCATTTCCCCTTTCCTGGGCAAAGGCACAACACTTCTGTGTCAAAATATATAAGAGCAGCTGTACATTGGAATTCTTACTTTGATCAAACCAAGAAATAGTTAATTTAAAAATAGAAAAGCAGATGCCCAGGTTACTATAAATTCTAAAGGTCATTCAAGTAATTTAGACAAAGAATATTTATGCAGACATGCATAGCCCATGGGTATAGACAGTAATGTGGTGAAGGTCTGGGGGGACAGGGTAGGGGGCAAAGGGGGAGGGATGGACAATATTTGAAGTGTTCCTCAAATAAGAGTTTATCTAGGAATCAGCCCAGAAATTATTTTTATTTTATAAGCTCACTAAAAAATACTATTTGGCTTTGCTCCCTTTTCTTGGAACACTGAAAAGGCTTTTTGTGTTAAGTGGAGGCTTAAGAAAAACTAACTGGTGCTCCAACAGCCTGGCATCTATAAGGGCAAAACCATGATAAAAATTCAAGGGAAGGTGGGGGAGGGTAGGTGGGTAAGAATACATCAACCAAAGAACTTGTGTGCATATATGCATACCCAATGGATACAGACAATAGAGCGGTGAAGGTCTGGGGGAGGGGGATGAGGGAGGGCTAGAAAGGTCATTGTAGGAAAGAGGGTGACATATGTAATACTTTCAACAATAAAGATTTTAAAAAATAAAACTAAACAAAAATAACTCAAGGGAAGAAGTTAGCTAGTATCTTCCTTGGGTTTATTGAGAAAATTCCTCGTCATTCTGTTTTTTTTCCACCCAGGGTTTTCATAAATTGCCCTGAAATGTAGTGTGGCCCATGTCTAAGAGATACTGAAGAAAACAGGTTTGAAAGACGTGTAGTTAGATGATCTTGGGAGAACCTTCCCTTGGTCTGTCTTGTCCAAGCTCCTGTCTCCTCTAGACACTGAAAAAGCATCCAAACCTTTCAGCTTCCCAGAGAGGGGCCCACACCTGTCATGTCCATTAATCTCTGAGGAAGCCAACTGCTGAGGCTGGTCACTTGGCCACTTACCAACAGTGACTACTCTCTTGGCTCAAATTCTCTATGAGTCATGAAGGGCTCTAGATATGAAATCAAGGGTGACTCAGGTGTGGGAGAATCATCATTTCCTCTTATTCCACAGTCATTTTTCAGTCCTGCTTCTACCCCAAATTGTTAGGAGGACCATGTCCAGAGAGCATTTAGAAACCCAAAGAAAGAGAGAGTCTAAGCAGGAGATCATGACCCTGGTAGGGGGCGATGAAAGAATCTAGGGGATAAAGACGAAGACACAGAGTGAAACATGAAACAGAAGAGGACAGACTTGGGATCAGGTTAGAATTGTTAAAGTTATAGGGGTGTCAGGAAGATTTAGCTCTTTTTGTTGTTGTTGAAGTAATTATTTGATTGCAATCCAGTGGACAGAGCATTGTTCAAAGATTTAACATTGTTTTCTTTTTTTACAGAAATAATAAAAAAAAAAAGGTCACCCTCTCCTTTGGTGTCCTGTCAAGTGTTACCTGAGGAAGATTCTAGTCTGTCCAATTTGCTGATGAGCCAATCAAGGTTATTGGAGAATTGAGCACAATTGTTTCTGTTTCCACGGATGAGGGCAGCTGTGAACAAGGAAACGTTTGGTTAAAGGACACAATGATGGACATAAGAACTTGGAAAGCTGTTAAATATATTTCAGCTACTTAGCAACTAAAAGGAAGTGAATGATGATCTTCCCCTCCCTAGCCCTTTGATACAATCCAGTTTCTATATTTAGAAGAGTATAAATCTAGCATTTACTCAAATACTTCCAGAGAATCTGCTATGTACCAGGCACCTGTCTAGTTGCTGGGAATAAAGCAATGGGAACATAACAGCAGAGTTCCTGCATTCATGAAGTAGGACAAAGAGGTAATAAACACACAAGCCAATAAAATTACTTCACATGATGATAAGCAAAAACAAACAAACAAACAAAAAAACACTATCTGCTTGGTTATTTGTTTAAGAACTCAATTCCTAGCAATGTTTTCTTTTTTTTAAAAAAATATATTTTATTGATTTTTTACAGAGAGGAAGGGAGAGGGATAGAGGGCCAGAAACATTGATGAGAGAGAAACATCAACCAGCTGCCTCCTGCACACCCCCTACTGGGGATGTGCCCGCAACCAGGATACATGCCCTTGACCGGAATCAAACCCAGGACCCTTTAGTCCACAGGCCAATGCTCTATCCACTAAGCCAAACCAGTTAGGGCCTAGCAATGTTTTCTTAAACCTAGCTAGAGATTTAATATTTTTCAGTGCTAAAAGAGGCCAAATAAACACAGCTGGATAGGTTGGTAAAACTACTAGATAAGTAACAATTAAACATGAAACTCTAAAATATATAGAACACATGAATATAGGACAATGGTTCTCAAAGTGTGGTCTCTTGAATCAGAAAGTGTCATCTGAGAACTTGTTAGAAATGCAAATTCTCTGCTTTTGTCCCAGATCCACTGAATCAGAAACTCTGGGAATGGGGCCCGACATCTGTGTTTTAACCAGCCCTCCACCCTATTGTGATGCCTGCTCATATTTGAGAAGCAATGATAGATGGTATTGCTAATGGAGGGAGAAATATGCTGTCATTAGATTTTCACCAAATCTAGAGCAAGAAATAACCTTCCTTCTATAAGCCAACTGCAGATGCAACTCTGGAACAAGTCCATGTAAACTGACTGGTTCCTAGTAGCTTGATTTTGATGCTCTTGATTTTCAAAGACTGGGCTTTTACAAATGCGTGTAAGGTATTTGGATAAGGAAAGGTCTGCCTCAGGACCTCTGCTTTATATCTGCAGGTAGTGGAGGTCAGAATTAGTTCTGAGCTCCTAACCTTCTTTTCAGGTCAGCTTAAGCTCAGGGAGGCAGTCTGCCCAGGCTCAAGCCACAGTTCCACCATTTGCAACATGTATGACCTTGTGTGTTTCTGAGCACCAGTTTCTTGATCAATAAAAAGGGAATAATAGTAGTATCCACACCTCAAAGTGTTGCTCTGAGGATAAGAGATATTCTAGTATCTGGCACACAGAGCCCAGGAAATGTTAGCTACTCTTGTTGTGATAATTATTACTGAGTTTGAGCTGTATCATTACAAAATATTAGAGTTGGAAGAGACTTTACAAGGTCACACAGTACCATGGCAGTCCAATCAGCCTAATACATTTTTGTTTTACAGAATTTTTTTTATTTAATAAGTAGAAAGAGTACACTCTCTAAAACAACAATAAACAGTATAGTATGATAAGTACATAGTCAATTATCATTATCAAGTATCACCTACACATGTTTGTATGTGCTATACTCTTATAGAACAAGCGCAGTAGGCTTGTTTACACCAGCATCACAACAAATACGAGTACTATGAAGTGATTAAGCTATGACATCATCAGGCAATAGGAATTTTTCAGCTCTATTATAGTCTTATGGGATCACTGTTGTATATGCTGTCCATCATTGACCAAAATGTAGTTATGCAGCACATGACTATGTAGGACAAAGGACTAGTATTCAAAATACATAAAGAACTTGCAAAATTCAACAGTAAAAAAAAAATACCCAATTGAAGGAAATACACAGAGGGTAAGTAAGCATATGAAAAGAAGTTCATCATCATCAGCCATAGGAAATTGCAAATTAAAACCTCAATGAGGTATCACCACACACCTATCAAAATAGCTAAAATAAAAATAGTGACAACACCAAATGCGAGGATGCCAATGAACTGGCTCACTCAGACATTGCTGGTGGGGATATAAAACAGTATAGCCATTGTGGGAAAGTTTACCTGCTCCTCAAAAAGGTAAATATAGAATTCCACATGATCCAGCAATTCCACTTTTAGGTATATACCAACAGAATTGAAAACAGAGACTGAAACTTGGCACATACATGTTCATAGCAACTGCTTACCCACAGATGAACGGACACATAAAATGTGGTCTATACGTACAGTAAAATACTATTCTGCCTTAAAAAAGGAAGGAAATCCTGACACACTACAACATGGGTGAAGCTGGAAGACATTATGCTAATAAAACAAGCCAATCACAAAAGGACAAATAGTCAAAATCCTAAAGACAGAAAGTAGAATGGTAGTTTCCGGGGAGTAGGGATACAGAAGAAAGTGGAGTTATGGTTTAATGATACAGAGTTTTCTGTTTGGGAAGATGAAAAGATTCCGGAAATGGATGGTATTGATGGTTGTATATCATGTACAGTTTACCACAATTTAAAAACATTCCATGACCAAAGAAAACCCCTCCATCTATGGCAGTGGTTCTCAACCTTTCTAATGCCGCAACCCTTTAATACAGTTCCTCATGTTGTTGTGACCCCCAATCATAAAATTATTTTCGTTGCTATTTCATAACTTTAATTTTGCTACTGTTAATGAATTGTAATGTAAATATCTGTGTTTTCCGTTGGTCTTAGGCTCTACAGCAGCGGTTCTCAACCTGTGGGTCGCGACCCACAGGTTGAGAACTGCTAGCAGGGTTGCCTAAGACCATCGGGAAACACAGATATTTACATTTGACCCTCCCTCTGTGAGAGGCAGATCAAGCTTTCCCAAGTGCTAGGATCTCAGAAAATCTTAATGCTTGGCAGGAGTTTCTTCTTCATCCTTTTTCTCTTTGTCATTCAGATCTTCTTTCTTTGTTCCACTTCGAGTATCAACAATGTCATGGTTTCTAGGAGGAAGTCTCCATTCTGGGCTAATTCTGTCCCAGCATATTTAATTTCCCCTCATTAACCATTTCATTCCACAGACTACAGAGCCCATCTTTTGTGAATGCAAACTGTATGCCTGTTTTCAACTATTTGGAGCCAAGTGGAGCCAAACAGTAAGAGGTGGAGGGCATCTTTCCTCCAGTTTCCTCCCAGCTGTCAGAACTGAAGTGCACAGGCCCAGCCACTATGTTCCTGTAACACAGCCTCCTAGCCTCTCCTTGCTCAATTGAGCCCATGATCCCAGTGCATCAGCCTGATCCTTGATATGGAGAATGGGTCTAACCTGATTTTTCTGGACTCCTCTCTGGCTCCCTTTCAACTTTCTATGGACTTCCTTTAATGAGAGAGACACGGCAGAGAAAAACCCTAAAATGCTGCCTTGTCACCATATCTGAGCAACTACTGGTGGCCACCTCTTTGCAGAGGCCAGTACTGTTGTCCGCTGTCCTCCTCCCACTGCCTGGAAGTTTGGGCTCCTATGGGGGTACTGGATATAGCAAGCACCAGAACATGACCACACACTCAGTGTTGTGAGAAGAAAGTCTGGGTGCTGAAACATCCTTACCACCTTTATTTTCCCACTGAAGTGAAATTAGGAACAGGCCAAAGCAGTAAGAATCATGACTGATCAATAAGCCAACAGTGAAAGGTCACCAGGTTTAAGGGAGTGACCATCGTTAAAGCGGAGGTGTCAGAAGTGTAGAACTGGAGACACCTCATATTAAAGATGAGGAGCTGAGGTTCAGAGAATGTTAAGTGGCTGCCAAGGGTTTCACAGGTAGTTCTGGCAAAATTGATCACCATCTGTTTCACTTGCTACTGATTTTTTGCTCTCAGTTTAGAAAATACAGTAAGCTACTAGTTAATGGAATAAATGGCTGGGTTAGAATCAAATGGTTAATGAAAGGCTTCCAAAGAATGAAGTCAAATGACAATCTTGGTTTGTCCAGTGGAAATCCCATGGAAACCACCCTTGGAAATCTTCCCGGGAGAGGGCTGTGTGTGCACTTACCCAGCAATTTGTACAGGAGGTTCAGAATTTCTTTCCAGGCCATGCCACTCTCCTCCCTTGCGATCCCTGCGAAGTGTGCTACGCTGTTGTAGATATTTAAGCGATCAATGCACGTTAACACCAGGGCCAACATTCCCTGTGACAGCAAGTGGGGGGAAAGGCAAAAATTCCTGATGAAGGAAGTGGACCCCTTCTATTTTGTTCTTACTCCTCCCATAACATGCAGGTTTTAAGGCTAATAACACTAATATGCAAATGGGCCTTCATATGCTGCCAGCTTGGGTTTTGTTTTTTTTCCCTCCTAAAAACAAAATATTCATTTCTATGCCTCAGAGACCTAAATAGCATCCATTTGGGGAGTGAGTCAGCAGTCTCCTCTGACAGGGCTGCCCCACACATTTAACTCAAACCAAGGGCGAGTTGAGGAAGAGGGAGCATAAATGAGTCTCACAAATGCCTGCTCAGTGCCCAGTGCGAAATGACTGACTCACTCAGAGCCCTGGATATACTATTTAATTTTCTTTCTCTCTCTTCTTTTAAAATATATTTTTTATTGATTTTGGAGAGAAAAAGGGAGAGGGAGAGAGTGATAGAAACATCAATGATGAGAGAGAATCATTGATTGGCTGCTTCCTGCACACCCCTACTGGGGATCAAGCCCAAAACCCAGGCAAGTGCCCTGACCAGGATCAAACCATGACCTCCTGATTCATGGGTAGATGCTCAATCACTGAGCCACACTGGCCAGATCTACCTCTTTTTTCTCTTAAATATCAAATAAGTTCAAGAAATTCCAGTCAGCTACACAAGACAACCATGCTTGCTTCCTTCTCCTCAGCACCCATCCCCCAAAAGAAAAGTGGGATTTAGAGACAGTAAGACCGAAAGAGTATTTTTAACTACTGTTCCATCTAAATTACAATACTCTGCCACCTGGTAAAAAACATCTGTTCTTAAGGAGCTGTAGTTCCAGTGGCCTATAAGGTCTAATGTCCCCAGAGCTACTCTGCTTAGACCATAGACTGACTGAGCAGCATGCAGCTCTATCCCATGTCACTAACTTTGGAAATGCCCAAGGGACAGGCTCTGTCCCCGGGAATGAGGCAGGACACGGCAGGAGTATGTAATTAATCCTGTCAACACAGAGATTTGGCCTGCTAGTGCCAAATCGCCATGTCCATTTTCAGAGAAGGCATGTGACTGACTTGTCTAAGGTTACGCACGGCGGGGATGGAGTCAGACCAGGGCCCCTGGAGCCCCAAGTTAGAGTTTCCCTCATATCCAGGCCCCGTCCCTAGGGACTCAGAGGCTCAAGGTCCATCTAAGACTGAGCATCATGTATCTTTCAGACCAGCTCCTCAGTCATTTCTAATATGGAAACTGGGCATTTGTATTTTTCAGACAGGTTTCCTATGTAATTCTGACATCTTCCAAAATTGAGGACCTGCAGCCAATGCCATGGTCTAATAGCTGAGATTTACTGAAAATGGACTTTGGATGCACATGTGCACTGATACTTTAAAATATAACCTGGCTTGAATGTGCCAATGTGCATTATTACCATGTCCACTGAGGTATAAGCTGGGGTGGTGGACAGGGAAGGTCAGCTGCCCATGAAGCCTTCCTTCTCAGTGTCCTCTTTTTCTGTGCTCTGTGTCTCCTTCATAAACATGTGCGAGCATGGAGACAAAGCTAATTGCGGTCCCGGGGGTATGTTAGCTGTGGACACAAAGAGAATCTTGACGTTTAATTTTTTGGACGTACCTCTTCCTTGAAAAGATTCTGTCTGTTTTTGAGCGAGCGGAGCTTGTTCTGCTTGTCTTCATGCTGCATCTCCTCCTCCGGGGGCTGGAAGTAGGCGATCAAGTCCCGTAAGGTCTGCAGGACCTCTTCTATCGGCAGCGTCACGGGGGCAGCTGTGCGATTGTTCCCACTAAAAAACCCAACATGGACACGGCTCAGGCACTGGGCTTCCAGTAGGACCCTTGGAGCAACCACTAGGTCCTGGTTCCCACGTGCCACCTCCCCCGCCCCTCTGGCACAGGGCACTGTCTCCTAAGGTAGTCACTGCATGCATGGCAGCAAACTGACATTTGCCAACCAACAGAGTAACAGAAGAGAATGTTCTGATTCCATTTTAAAGCCATGTTATAAATAAAGGAAAATGGCCCCTGACTGTCTGCCACACTCTTTCCTTTTAAAATAAAAACACCTTTAAAAATAATAAACTTTTTAATCCGTAGTTCCTTTTCACTATTACATGTTCTTCTTGGAAGAGGTGAAACAAGGCTGGGAGGGTTTCCATCACTGGACTCCCTCGCCACCTAGATCTTTGTCTTCCCTCTGTCTCTCTCCATGTGTCTTTTTGATATTGGTGTGCTTTTCATTTAAAGTTTCTGTGGGCATGCATGCACTCACCTGCTTCCCCCATGCATTTGCTGATATCTCCTTCAATCTGTATCTGTCTCTTTCTCCCCTGACTTCCTGTGTGCCCTCCCTCTGTATCTCCTCCCTCCTCTCTTTCTCAGCATCCCCACCATTTCTCCACAGTCTTCCTCTCTGCCTCAATGCCCCCTCCTTGCTGCCCCCACCATCTCCCTTTCTGCATTGTATTCTCCCCCTGGATGTGTCGGTCTCTCTGACACTGTTAGTCATACTTTTCAAAAAGACTTGTAATTAATCTTGTCAACACAGAGAGATCACAAATGTCCACAAAGGGTGAAATGAGCCCTCACCTTCCCCTCCCCTTGCGGGGTATATTGGTGAGTCCTTCTGAGAATAAAGGATATGAAGACGTTGGGGAAACGGACCCAGCCCCCAGGGAACTGCAACATTGGCCCTGAGGGACTAAGAATGGATTGCATGTGTAAATAATGGCAGATCTTTACCTTGGGTCAATTTCTCATGAGTTCTCTTTGCATTTATTGGTTATATATTAATCTGGACACGTGAGAAGAAAAGATTGTTCTCTAGGCCTGAAGCAAAGACTGAACAATCCTGAAAAATACTCAGGAGATAAGGTGACAACAATTCCAAATTTGTGTAAAAAATGCCAGGTGCATACAGTGAAGATAGAACACCCAACACCAGTGGACTGCACAGAGAAGCACTCTCACCACTGCGTGCTCTGGCCCACGGTGGGTGCTCAGGAAGTAGTTATGAATGATTATCTGGGATATTATTGCATGCAAAAACTGCGGGGAAGAGAATATTACGAGGACATGAGGCGAAGGTTTGGGATTACAAAACCCAATCAGAAATGACTTTCCAATTCTAGATTCAGTTAAGGGATGAACACATTTTCCTTAATTCATTCTCTCTCTCTCTCTCTCTCTCTCTCTCTCTCTCTCTCTCTCTCTCTCACATTTTGAGTTTACTAAAGACACTGATGCCAGTTAAGTCAGCAGTTTTTCTTCAAGTGCTAAGAAAAGATGGAAAGGAGAGGTTTGTTGGCATTTTTTATTTATTTATTTATTTTTAGCTTTAAAGGGCACTACACAAAGGGTTGGAAAACTTGGTGATAGTCACTGCCATTAACCGTGTCATGCTTGAGTGCCTCCTGGCCTCTTGTCCTTCAGTTTCACATCTGGAAAATAGGACAGGTACACTCTATGCTAGCCAGGGCCCTTCTGGGTCTAACATTTTGTTTTGTGGGTTTTCACCGCTGATCACTTCGTCTGAGAAAAGATCAATATAACGTCCTCCACTGGACTGAGGCAGATCCCTCCCTTGCTTCAAAACAGAACACAGACCACATGCCTGGCACTGGGGACAGTGGTGAAAATAGACATGAACTCTGAGTGGCTTAATGGTGCTCACATTCTACTCTGGAATCCTGGGGAGGATACTGGGGTTCAGGGGGCGGGGACAGGGACAAGATGATATCTCAGTTTGGAACTGACTATAATTGGCACCTCTCTTACCCCAATGTTTTCCGACTCTCTACAGCCACTGCCTCACTACATTCTCACTCTTTGCCAAAGATTTCTTTTGTTAAATTCAAGTAAGATCTCAGGTGATTCTGAATATCTGCCACAGCATTGCCATAACGCATTTATATATTGTTTCCCTCCTAAATGTAAGCTCAGAGGTCAGCTGGACAGTTATTGCCTCATCAGCAGGACTGCTGAGACTCCCTCATCGCTCGCATTGCTCATCTGCCCTGTTGGACAGCTCCCAGCAACTGGACAGGGGCTGAGGAGACAGCACAAGAAAACTTTAACCTTTTCTTCTTCATTGTTCTTCCTCTTTCCTTCCCTATTCGTTTAAATTTAATGTGCTCTCCCAGGTGGCCACCCCCTCCTTCTGGTTTGCATTTGTATACAGCATGTACTGTTGGCTTCTCAAAAGAGATGGGAGAGGAGAATGTAGTTCCAATTTGTGTTTTTATCTTTCAGTCTCCACCTCTTGCAACATTCAAGTACTATGGCTTTTGTAGCCCTACCCCTGCCACATTGGTTTATTTTTCATTAGTCTTCTGTTCTTCTAAAACATCCTGTGGCTGGGAGAATCAAGTGTTTCCCCCACTGAGGGTGGAACTTTCAGAACAGCTGAGTGAGGAGTTCAGCAAATCTTCTCTCCCACAAAAAAATGATAAATTGGAAAAAAATCATCCAAAATAACCCTTTAGAACTCTGGAAATTGACCAAAGGCATACCACAAATTGACAAGCATGTATTTAAAAATATGAACCTTGTAAGAACAGGGGGAATCTATGGTGTTTCAGCCTGAAGCTGTTCCCTTGCCTTCCCCATTTTAAAGAAAAGAAATTCTAATAGGTCAGGGCAGATCATGTGTAAGGCCACCCACATGCTAATGGAAGACCAGAGAGGAACCTAGCTCTCTATTCATCTGTGGCTAAACATCAGCCTTCTCTGTACAAGCAGAAAGTAAAGTCTTAGACAAACTTAAAACTACCTCAACTTTAGTGTGTTATCCAATCCACATGGGTAGCAGGCTTGTCATATAAGAAATATGAAGGGAAGCCCGGCTGGTGTGGCTCAGTGGTTGAGCATCAACCTAAGAACCAGGAGGTCATGCTTTGATTCCCAGTTAGGGCACATGCCCGGGTTTTGGGCTTGACCCCCAGTAGGGGGCGTGCAGGAGGCAGCCAATCAATAATTCTCTCTCATCATTGATTTTCTATCTCTCTCTCGCTCTTTCTTCCTCTCTGAAATCATTGTAAAAGAAAAAGAAATACTAAGGGAAGTCCTTCAGACTAAAAGGAAATGATACCAGACAGTAACTAGAATCAAATGAAGAAAGAGAGAGCACTGGTAAAGGTAAGTATGTAGGTAAATACCATGAAAGATAGTATAAATGTAAAAATGCATATATGTATACTAGTATTTCTCTTTTATTCTTATAACTGATTAAAAAAAACAAATGCATAAGACAATAATTATAAAACGGTACTGCTGGGCTTATAACACATGGAGAGGTGATGTGCATAGCAATATTAACAATATTGAAGCAAAGTTGCTTTATTTCACTTGTTAAGTTTATATTAATTTGTTTCAAGTTAAATACACAGTGAGTTCCCTAGAGCAACCACAAAGAATATAACTAAAAAAATAGTCAAAAACTCAACAAAGGAATGAAAATGAAACACTAGAAAATATTTACTACAAAGGAAGGCAGTAAAGGAGGGACAGAGGACCAAAAAAGACCTGAGACCAAAATCACATAGCAAATAACAGGCATAAATCCAACCCTTTGAATAATTACATTATCTATAAATAGATTATGCACACCAATAAAGGGAAAACATTGTCAAACTACATTAAAAAATCCAATGTATGCTATCTATAAGACATATCATGTAGATTCACAGACACAGATAGGAAGTAAAAAGGATTGAAGAAGATCTACCATCCAAATAGTAACAATAATCTGCATATAAAACATTTGGAGTCACTCTAAAAGTCATACTTTAAGAAAAATAATGTTCATAGAGTAAAAAGAGACACACTTTTTAACTATACATGACTCAATTTATCAGGAAAATATACCTATTATAAACATAAGCGCCCAATAATTGAACTCAAAACATGTGAAGCAAAAATGGACAGAATTAAGGGAGAAATAGACAATTCAATAATAACAGTTAGAAACCCAGGCAAAGGCAAGGCATAAAGAGGGTGCTAACTATAAAGCTAAGCAGAGACACAGAAACCCTCCTCAGCGCTCCACCTATGGGTCGCAGACAGAGCCCCAGGAAGAATCTGGATAGGAACCAGAAAAACCTGCCCTAGGGAAATCCTGATAGGTACCAGGTGGATTTTTCTTGTTCCTATCCAGATTACGAGGAGAACTGGAGAACTAACTACAGGGCTTGGAATGAGTACTATTCTGCTGCTTCTCAGTCCTATTACTGGAATGCTCAGAGGCATCCAGGGTGGATGGCGGCCTATCACATGAATACTATTTACCTACAAGAAATGATGTATGGCAACCAGTGATGATGGCCATACCTCAGACAACCCGGAAGTATCAGCAAGTGTTACCCTTGAACAGCCATCCTCCGAGACCTATAGTAGAGTTGCATTTTTGAGAACTTGAAAAGTCTTAAGGCTTTCTGCTGGGGTACATTTATTTTTCAAATTGTTTTGACCTACTAAATCTATTATCTTATTTTAAGAAACTTCATAGGCTATAGTCTTGAAATATTTTGGGACAAAGGGTGCCATTTTCTATAAGCCATTCCAAAAAGAAACATTTGAAAAGACTGATATATCACTGCTTACTTTAGAAAATAAAAACAGTTGAGGTTTGAAAAAAATAACAGATATTTCAATATTCCATTCTCAACCAGTTAATGTAATAAACTATTAATATAGGACAAAACCATATGATCACCTCAAATGACAATGAAAAAATCTGACATAATCTAACATTCTTTTGAGATAAAAAACACACAAATAAAACAAAAACCTCTCAACAAACCAGGAATAGAAGAAAACTTCCTCAGCTTGATTAAAGGGCATCTACACAAACCCCATAGCTAACATCACACTTAATGGACAAAGACAATGTTTCCCACTAAGATTAGGAACAGAACAAGGATGTCTGTTCTCTTCACTTTTATTCAATACTAGAAGCCCAGTGCATGAAAATCCATGCACTGGAGGGGGGGTCCCTCAGCCCGGCCTGCCCCCTCTCACAGTCTGGGAGCCTTCTGGGGTGGGAGGCGACCCAGCAATCAGGAGAAGGCGATGCCCCATTATACCTATGCTGCTGCCACTGCCAGCAGCGCAAGCCTGGGCTGGCCCTGGTTATCTGAGCCTCAGGTGGCCGTGGGCAGCTGGGCAGCCGCCATCTGAGACTTGCCTGTGCCTCAGGCTGGCCCTGGGTAGCTGGGGGGCTGAGGGGACTGGGGGACTCTGGAGGCAGGCGCGGCAAGGCCGGGCCCACCTGGGGGCAGGCCCAGCCTTGCGCACTCCTGCCGCCCTGGCAGGGCTGAGGGGACTTGGCACTGCCATCTGTGGCTGTGGGTGCCACCATCTTTGAGGGTGTGGCATTCAATTAGCATATTCCCTCTTTATTGGCTGTGGGCACCGCCATCTTTGCGATGGCATGAGGTTCAATTAGCATATTCCCTCTTTATTAGATAAGATTATAGTGGATGTTCTAGCCAGGCACAATAGAAAGAAAGAAAGAAAGAAAGAAAGAAAGAAAGAAAGAAAGAAAGAAAGAAAGAAAGAAAGAAAGAAAGAAAGAAAGAAGGGAGGGAGGGAGGGAGGGAGGGAGGGAGGGAGGGAGGGAGGGAGGGAGAGAAGGAAGGAAGGAAGGAAGAAAGAAAATCTATATTTATATTAGAAAGAAAAAAAATAAAATCTTTATTCACCTATGATATGATCCTGCATGTAGAAAATTCTAAAATACCCATGCCAGAACCCCCCACATTAGAATTAATAAAAAATTTTCATTAAGTCACAGTATACATGATTGATCTTCAAGAAACTCAGTTTCTATATACTAGTATTTACAAATGCCAGCAATGAACAACCTGAAATAAAATTTAAAAAACAATTCCATTAGTATTGGCATCAAAAATACTTTGGAATAAAGTTTTAAAAAGAAGAGTAAGACTTACACTCTGAAAACTATAATATCTTCTGAAAGGAATTGAAGAAGAATGGAGAGACATTCTATGTTTATGGATTGGAAGATTCATTATTAAGATAAAAGTTCTCCCAAAACTTATCTATAGATTAAATGCAATATCTATCAAAATCCCAGCAGGCTTTTCTGCAGAAACTGAAAATTTTACTCTAAAATTTATATGGGAATGAAAAGAACCCCAAAGAGCCAAAATAATTTTGAAAAGTACAAAATTGGAGGACTCACTCTACCTGACTTTAATATTTACTACTATAAAGCTACATTAATCAAGACAGTGTTGATTTGGCATAATACAGGTACACAATGGAATAAAACTGAAGGCTCTGAAATAAATTCTTACATTTATGGTCACTTGACTTTTGACCAAGGTGCTAAGGCAATTTGATGTGGATGGATACATTTTCAGCAAACTATACAGAGGCAATATTGGATATACACCCAATCCACATTCAAAAGATGAATTTAAAACCTTACCTTACTGTACCATACACAAAAAATTTGATTCAAAATGGATAATAGACCTAAAAATTATAAAACTAAATTATGAGCTAAAATTATAAAACTTCCAGGAAAAAAAAGGAGAAAATCTTGGTGACTTTTGGTTAAGCCAGTGGTAGGCAAACTCATTAGTCAACAGAGCCAAATATCAACAGTACAACGATTGAAATTTCTCTTGAGAGCCAAATTTTTTAAACTTAAACTTCTTCTAATGCCACTTCTTCAAAATAGACTCGCCCAGGCCATGGTATTTTGTGGAAGAGCCACATTCAAGGGGCCAAAGAGCCGCATGTCACTAGTGAGCCACAGTTTGCCGACCACTGCGTTAGGCAAAGAGTTTGAGATATGACACGGAAAGCATGATCCATAAACAAACAATAAAAAGTTAAATTAGACTTCATCAAAATTAAAACTTCCATGCTGAAAAAGCACCACTAAGAAAATAAGGAGAAAAGCCACAAACTACGGGGAAATATTTGAAAATCATATATCTATAAAAAACAACCAGAAGATACAAAAAACTCTCAAACCTCAATGTGAAGACAACCAACCCAACTAAAAATGTAGGCAAAAGACTTGATTGCATTTTACTAGAGAAGATATATGAATAGCTGATGAGCACATCAAAAGTTGTTCAAAATCATTAGTCATTTTGGGAATGGAAATTAAAACCACAATGACATACCACTTTATATCCATTAGAATGACTACTACCAAAAAGTCAGATAATAACAACTTCAGGCAAGGATGCAGAGAAAATGGAATTTCATAGATTTCTGAATGGAATGTAAAATGGTGTATCTGCTTTGGAAAACTAAATTTTCAGTTTCTTAAAACTAAACATCCCCAAATGTCCACTGATAGATGAACGGCTAAAGAAAATGTAGTATTTATATATCTATCTATATAAAACCCTAATATGCAAATTGACCAAATGGCTGAATGACTGGCTGAACAACCAGTCACTATGATGCGCACTGACCACCAGGGTGCAGACGCTCAATGCAGGAACTTCTCCCAGCCCGCAGGCTCCGACCAGCGGTAGGAGCCAGGGGCAGGACTGGCAAGCGGGCAGCATCAGGCCAACTAAGGTGGGTGCGAGCTGGGCCCCGATCACCCTGCTAGTTGCCCCAAAGATCGGCCCTGATTGCCGGCCAGGCCTAAGGACCCTACCCATGCATGAATTTCATGAACTGGGCCTCTATTAACATAATAATATTCAACCTTAAAATGTAATGAAATTCTGACACATGCTACAATATGAACCGGAAGACATTTTTGTTAATAAGCCAAACCAAAAAAGACAAATATTGTAGGACTCCACTTATATGAGGTACTTAGAATGGTAAAATTCATAGAAATAGAAAGTACCAGGGGCTGGAAGGAGGGGAAGAAGGGGAGTAATTGTTATGGAATTTTATTTGAGATGATGTAAAAGTTCTGGAGATGGATAATGGTGATGGTTGCACAACAATTTGAATGCACTTAATGCCACTAAATTGTATACTAAAAATGGTTAAAATGGTAACTTTTGTTATGTATATTTTACCACAAAAGTATTAAAAAGTTAAACACAAGTTTATATATGACTCAGCAATTCCACTTTTAGGTATTTACCCAAGAGAAATGAAAACATATATTAAAAAACTTTTGCACTAAGATCCATTGAAGCATTACTGATAATAACCAAAAAATAGAAACATGCCAATTTTTCCTCAATTGATGAATTAAACAGAATGTGAAGTATGTCGGTCTCTGTCTCTATAAATAACTAAATATATATGCATATATGTATAAATATATACATACTAGAGGCCCGGTGCACGAATTCATGCACCAGTGGCTCCCTCGGCCTGGCCTGCACCCTCTCACAATCTGGGACCCTTTGGGGGATGTTAGAGAGCCAGTTGGCCCGATCCCGCAGGCCAGTCTGAGGGACCCACCAGGGCATGATCTGGGCCAGGGAGAGATGCAGGAGGTTGGCCAGCTGGGGCGGGGCCACGGGAGGGCTCCAGGGCATGTCCGGCCCATCTTGTTCAGTCCCGATCAGCTGGACCCCAGCAGCAAGCTAACCTACCATTCAGAGTGTCTGTGCATATCATAGTGACTGGTCAACTGTCTTTTCCCTGGTGGTCAGTGCATGTTATAGCAACTGGTTGACCCCCTGGTGGTCAGTGCACATCATAGTGAGCGGTTGAGCAGCCTTAGCATATCATTAGCATATTATGCTTTGATTGGTTGAATGGCCGACCAATATCATTAGCATATTAGGCTTTTATTATATAGGATATGTATCTTCTATATTTATACACACAATCATACATATACAAACATTTATATATTTAGGTGTATACTAGAGGCCCGATGCACGAAATTCATGCAAGAGTAGGCCTTCCTTCCCCCGGCTGCCAGCACCAGCTTCCCTCTGGCATTCAGGACCTGGGCTTCCTCTGGCCATCAGCGGGCACCCAGGACCCAGGCTTCCCTCACAGCCCCAACTTCATCCAGAAGGTCATCTGGTCTAATTAGCATATTACACTTTTATTATTATAGATGTACCTTTATATCTATAGCTATATCTGGTACACATACAAGAAGAATACTCTTCAGCTCTATAAAAAAACAGAACGCCATTATGAGCTATAACAGAACAGGGTTGAACCCTAGAATGTAATGCTAAGTAAAAAGGCCCAATTCAAAAGACCATATATTGTATGATTTAATTTATCGACTTAATGTATCAAGTGAGATGGAAAATAGACCACTGGTTGCCTAAGGCTGAGGGTGGAAACTGGTATAAACTGCAATGGACATAAGGAATTGTTTTGGGGTGAAGGAAATGTTTAAAACTGAATTGTAGTGATGGTTGTACAGTTCTGTAAATTTATTAAGATTCACTGCTTTGTACATTCAAAGGAATAAATTTTATGATACATAATAAATTATAGCCAAATAAAGCTGCTTAAAATATTTTTCTCATTGTCAGGCATTTAACTCCCACTTATTTTTTTTTTAAAATAACAGCTTTATTGAAATATAATTCACATATCATACCATCAAAAGGGTATAATTCAAAGGGTTAGTGGTTTTTAGTAAATTTAGAGTTGTGTAATCATTACCTCAATCAATTTTAGAACCTTTTCACCAGCTCTCTCCTCACCCCAGTCCCATTAGTAGTCACTCCCCTTGTCTGCGGTGACTACCCCTAGACAATCACAAATCTACTTTCTATTTCTATAGATTTTTCTGTTCTGGACATTTATATAAATGGAATCATGTAATATGTGGTCACCTGTGACTGACTTCTTTCATTTAGCATACTGTTTTCAAGGTTCATTCATGTTGTAGTGTCTATTAGTATTCTATTCATTCTTATGGACAAATCACATTCCATTGTAAGGGTATAGCACATTTTATTTATCCAGTCATCAATTAAATGTTTGGGTTGTTTCTACTTTTTGGCCATTACGAATGATGCTGATTTGAACATTTGTGTACAAGTTTTTGCATGGACATATGGGAAATTGCTGAGTGAAATTGCTGAGTCTTAAAGTAACTCTATGTTTAACCTTTTGAGAGAATCCAAAGTGGCTGTGACATTTTACATTCCCATAGCAGTATATGAAGGTTCTGATTTCTCTACATCCTGTCCCATACTTCTTATTAACAGTCTTTTTGATTAGAGCCATTCTACCGGGAATAAAGTGTTGTTAACTCTCTGTAGTGTTGATTTGCATTTTCCTGATGGCTAATGATGTTGAACATCTTTTCATATGCTTATTGTCCATTTGTATATCTTCTTTGGAGAAGTGGCTATTCACATCCTTTGCTCATTTTTAAATTGGTCCATTTGTCTTTTTAATGTTGAGTTGTGAGAGTTCTTTAATCTAGATACAAGTCCCTTATCAGATATATGATTTGCAAATATTCTGTCCCATTATGTGGGATTTTTTTCACTTTCTTGATGGTGCCCTTCACAGCAAAAAAGTTTTTAATTTTGATAAACTCCAATTCATTTATTTTATTTTGTTGCTTTTGTTTTTTGTATCATATTGAAGGAACCACTGCCTAAGCCAAGGTTATGAAAATTTAAGCCTATTTTTTCTTTTCCAGATTTTATAGTGTTAGGTCTTATAATTAGGTTTTTATCCATTTTGAATTATTATTTTTGGTACATGTGTGAGGTAGGGGCCACTAACTTTTAAGAAAGATATAGGGACAGGGGTTGAGAGAATTGGGGGCCAGATAAATAAAACTGTCTGCTTCCAAAGTGGCAGTTCTGGTAATAGCCTAGACTACATGAAAAACTCATGTTTGTGTACAGCTATCTTTTTTGCCTGTACCAAGCCATTCAGCCTTATACCATTTATTTGAAGAAGGGAAACATGCTTAGATGTAATTCAGCAGAGAAAGGAGGAAACATCTTGCTCAGGGATCACAGGAAACCAGTGACAGAGCCAAAAGCAGACAAAGGATGGTTGACTTGCAGGCCTTAGTTCTACCCTGTGGCAGGAATACTTCCATTGCCTACTTTCCTTTCTCTGATTTAGTAACGGCCTCTGAGTTGCTGGGTATATAGCCACCAACCAGAGATTATATTTCCCAGTTTCCCTGCAGCTAAGTGTGGCCATGTGAATAAGTATTAGCCAATAAACTTAAAAATAAAGTAATCTACTTTAAGGTCATATCTTTTAAGCAAGAAATATCTTGCCATCCACTTTCTCTTTCCACCCCCTTTTGTAGGAGACACTTCAAACATGGTGCTGGTAAGTGACTTTTGATCATGTAAATCAGGGTTGGGGAATGTCTGGCCCGTGGGCTATATAAGATCTGCAAAATCATTTGTTCTGGCTCTGCCAAGGCAACTGAAGGTGGGACTCAAAATTCAATAAACCTAGGAGCTTTTTTCATAGTAACATAAATTTATATTAAGTGAATTATGGTATAAATATCCAAATGGCCCTTGGCAGAAAAAAGTTTCCCCACCCATGATGTAGATGAAGAAAACATACCATGCCAGTGGTTATCAACTGTGGCTGAATATTAGAATCACATGGGGTAATTTAATTAAAAGATGATGTTTGTTAATTCAAAAAGATATAGCACTACTATATTCACTGCAGTATTATTTACAACTAGAGGCCTGGTGCATGAATTTGTGCACAGGTAGGGTCCGGCCGTCCTACCCTGATTGGGGGTTATTGGGGCTGGGACGGTGGGGGGAGGGGCTGTGGGAGGTTGGCTGGCAGCCCCTACCCCTGATTGAGGTGGGGGGGCTGATCAGGGGCCAGGGGAAGGGGCTGCAGGTTGGCTGGCTGGTCCTGCCCCCAATCGGGCCAGTTGGATGGCTGCAGTGCACATCATAGTGACCGTCATTCTAGTTCTTCTGGTCATTTCATTCGCTTGGCTTTTAAATATATATATAGATAGTCAAGAAATGGAAATAACCTAATAGTCCATTGATAGATGGATGGATAAAGAAAAAGTGGTACATATACACAATGAAATATTACTTAGCCATAAAAAATGAATTCTTGTAATTTGTGACAACATGGAAGGCATGGAGGGTATTATGCTAAGTATAATAAATCAGTCAGAGAAAGACAAATACCATCTGATTTCACTTATATGTGGAAGCTAAAAAGGAAATAAATAAATAAAACTGAAACAGACTCAGATATAGATGAAAAAAACTGATGGTCACCAGATGGGAAGGGGTTGGGTAGAAAAGGTGAAAGGGATTAAAAAGTATAAAATGCCAGTCATAAAAAATAGTCACAACCCTGGCTGGTTTGGCTCAGTGGATAGAGCGTCAACCTAAGGACTGAAATGTCCCAGGTTCGATTCCAGTCAAGGGCATATGCCTACATTGAGGCTCAATCCCCAGTAGGGGGCGTGCAGGGGGCAGCCAATCAATGATTCTCTCTCATCACTGATGTTTCTATCTCTCTTTCCCTCTCCCTTCCTCTCTGAAATCAATAAAAATATTTTAAAAAATAGTCACAGGGATCTCAAGTACAGCACAAGGAATACAGTCAATAATATTGTGATAACTCTGTCAGATAGTTACTAGACTTATCGGGTATATAAATAAGGTATATAAATATCTAATCACTATGTTATACACTGGAAACTAACATAATATTGTCAACTATAACTGAAAAATACATTTAAAAAAATCTAAAAAACAAAACAAAACTCTGGTGTTTGGATCTGAGCCCAGAGATTGGTTTGAAGTGCCACCTGAGGAATTCGTGGTGTTAAAATCTCTGCAGATGAATATAATATGTGGCCAAGGTTAAGACCTCTACTCTGAGGCAGTGGTTTGTAAACTTCAGCATGCACCAGTGTCAGCTGGAGGGCCTATTAAAATATTTGCTGGGGTACCACTCCCAGGTGTTTCATTTAGTAATTCTGGGGTGAAACTTGAGAACTTGTATTTTTGACAAGTTCCCAGGTGATGCTGCTGTGCTGGTCCAGGGACAAAAGCCTGTAGGAAACTTCAAAGTAGCAAGACAGAAGGAACCTGAGCCCCATTATCCAGACCACTTCCCTTAAAACACTCACCTACCCTATAATATTACTTTAAAGAGAAATGAAAGTTTATCCTGAACTGTAACAGCAGCTTAGCTTACATCCTAGCACACATCCCCTGGATCACATTGTTTCAACAGGAAGGAAAGTAAAGGTATAATTCCCACCCCCCTCATTTTATGCAAATTCACATGTGAAATCTAAACTCTCTTGGCTTTAGAGATATTTGCCTACAAGAGAAGGGTGGCTTGGAACACTGTTTACAATAGAGTGCTTGTCTCGTGATAGTCGGTGAACACAATCCACAGAGCCCTGTTTTGGCAGCAGTGTTGAGGTTGGGGGATTATAATCCAAGCAGGCAGTTCAGTTACCTCTCCCATTTAAGTCCCAGTCATAGCTGGGTAATTCAAAGCTTCCAATACAAATTTACTTGAATGCAAACTATAGCAATGATTCTGAATGATGTAGAAAGCCTTTCTAAATAGCAGCAGGGAGTGGATTTATGTCTTTTCCCTCTTCTCCTCTTAACACTCTAATACTTAGAGCACTTCAGCTCTTTCACTTAATTTCCATGAGAAGACCTTGGGTATTCATGACACCCTGAGTCACCAATGGGGTTTGGACACTTGTTGGGCAAAGAGAGAGGCTAGTAGGAGGTCACCTGCATGGGGAATATGTTGCAGTCCCAAGCTCTCTTTGGTAAAACTCTGCTAGTGTTTAATTAGTTCCTAAAAACACTCACAGTGTTAAAGGAAAGTGGGCAGGTGGGATTGGAAGGTCATAGAGTAGAAACTGAGAAAGGGGAGGGCCGCACATACCTTACAAACTGGCTGAATAAGGCTGTTGTGTTCCTGATGATCCGAGCAGCCTGGGACTCCTCGCGCTGGCATCTCTGTAGTGTTAATCCGTCATCCATGTGGCCTTCCTGGTGGAGGATGACCTGCAGAGCAAAGTACACCAGGTCCAGGTTACACACACTCCACAGCTGGGCAGCTAACATTTCTTGCAGCGTTTCCCTCCACCCCTGTCCTCTTTCTCCCCAACCAAGTTCCCTCAGGTCCATTTTGAAAATGGGACATTAACAAAGTTATTTTGCCCTAGGACTGACAAGAATTGTCCTTGAGGCATGATTCTCTGATGAAAATAAAATTTTATGTGTCACTGTGGTATGAATTATAATAAATTCCTTGGGCCTAGACGGTAAATTTGAAAGGATAAAAAAATACTTTATATACTTCTCTTAAAGTGAACACAAAACCTTACTCTTGGCTATTGAAAAAGTAATTTTTTAGAGACTTATCTTTCAGAGATAAATTGAGAAAGAAGAAAGACACATTAAAGAAAACCCCTCTGCTGGGATCAGGCTTGCATTTCTCTCCTGAAGGAGAGAGAGGCTGGTAGGGTTGGCTCACTGTAGAACTGGGGAAGTAGCTCAAGGTGGTATCTGCTTCTCAGGGAGGCTTGAGAGATCTGAAAGCATAGACTCTGATATCAGCAACCTGAGTTCTAGTCCTGCTACTCAATTCCTAGCTGTGCGACCTTAGGCAAGTTCCTTAACCATTTTCTGCTTTAACTCTACCATCTGCAAATGGACTTATCTTAAAGGGGTGTTTGGAAGATTAGATGATTTACATGTAAATCATTTAGTATGTTTCCTAGAATGTGAGGTACTCAATGAATGTTTGTTATAAGGGGCAGTATCTCAGATTGGTTATCTGGAAGCTAAGCATACTTATTGATCACTAATGACATCATGACAATTTTTGGGTAAGGCTAGCAGCTTTTGGTATGGAGGTCAGTAGTTTTTTCCCTAAAAGGGTCAAGTATGTGCAGATATTAACTGGGATGGTTTGATTCTAGTTAAAATGAGGATCAGATCTTGATTCAAGATTCAAGTTCCTGGCATAGTTTCCTCTTGAAATGAATAAGTGAAGGGAGACCATTTGTAGGTCTTCGGTGATTTGGAGTGGATAGATTAGTCAGTCTATATGTCAAATAAAAAATACTCATATGGCTTTAGAAAATACCTTTACAATAAGGATTTTTGGTCTTTCTCATTCTTAGCACAAAGAAACAACTTATTTTCCTTCCCATGTGAAAATCTCTTCCTTATGTTTTTTCTTCTGAAAATATGTCCGGATAGAATGAATTCACACAGGAAGTAGAATACTGGCTTGCAAGAGTTCATGTTCTCTTTTCGTAAAAATACATTGCATCCCATCTACATATGATAGCTCCAGCATCAGTAAAGGATGCCCTTTGGAGTCACCATTTCAAAACATTAATTTGCCAGAACTTCCCAGCAACTGGTTAACAGTGCTGCATTTGGATTTGACAAAGCATTGCCACTAGATTTACTCTGGCCTCATTCCCAGCTTTCTGGTCCCGACAGACCCAAATCCTTAGGTTTTGCTTGTTCACATAACACATTCCAGCTGACTAGCCAAATAAGAAAGTAATGAGAAATGGGGAGATGCAGCTGTTAGCATATTGTTGTTATGTCCCCATGGATCTCTGCAGCCCAGCTCCTAAGGTCCTTTTTTTTCTTGGGGGAATTCCATAGCCCAATAGCAAAGAGCACAAGCCTGAGATATGAATGGGAGAGAGGCTATTTCCTTTAAGGTAAGTTACCATTCATGAAGTTTTTCACCATGTCTGTTCTCCATTGGTTTTCCTAGGTTCCTGTTTTGTTTGTGTCATAAAATGCTGAACACAGAGATCGACATCCTTTGTATTTTTAGAGGGAAACTTCACCTATTCCTCACCAAATGTCAAGGGCTGAGCATTACACTACCACTTAGAAAGTTTCAGAAAGCACCTGCCAAATTCACCTGCACATATCAGCAGCTGAGTGGACCTAGGGACTATGGTTCTGGGAGAGAAAGGCAGGATCAGGCATAGTAATTCCATACCACAAGCTGGGATCTCTCCTAGCTGACAGGGTCCTTTGAGTATGTCCCCTCCCAGGCAGAGTTATAGCCAAGATCCATATAGTCCACTCTCTCTAAATGTCACTATTATCTTAGTAGGTATGAAAACTTGTGGAGGCTCTAGGTGATATTATCATACTCTGTAGAGGATTTAGTTTTCTGTTAGGTTGGTAGGGCAGATAGATTTTTAGCATTTACTTTAAATCTGCCCTTATTTCTAGGGTATAGTCCTTGTTCCCAGAATAGAGCCCTTTTGAGATTTAATTGAAATTTAAATGGTATTTTCAAGGGTCGTTCCAACTTGAGGGACCCTGAACCCCAACCTCTGTCTCCCTAGTACTGCCATACTGTCCACATCACTGCTTTGCTCTTCTCTCTCGCAGCTGCCACTGTCTGTCTGCTGTCTTAGCTTCACAGCCCATTCACAGGCAGCTCAAGATCCCAGAGGAAATTGCAGGTAGAATTTCAGGTTCACGTTTCTACAGTTCCCTCCATTCTGCAATCTTGGCCCCTCAAGTCACAGAAACCTTGGCTGACCTGGTCCCTAACCTGTCTCTCCATCCCAATGATGCTAGCACACACCCCATTCTTTGGTGCTGCAACTCAGCAAATACACCAGGTGAAGTGGTGACAAAGGTGGGGCTCACCTTAATGCACTTACACTCTATTTGGGATCTTTAGTGCTCATGTCCTGGGTGCTCTGGTAGTTGAAACATTCAAATGGTTCACTTAATTTTGGTTGTGTTTTATCCAGCCTTTAAAATTGTTTGCAGAGGAAGGGCTGGGCTCATACAAGCTATTGTATGGCCTCTTATTTATTCTCTTTTCTATCTCCTCTTCATCATTTTAGTTTCTCTTTTCTGTATATTTTCCTGGTATGTTTTATTTTATGCAAAAGTAAGCTATTACCTTATGGTTTGCTCCCAACTTCTTCTCTTATCATCATCAACTTTCTGGGAAACTAAACTTTTCATTATCTCTACATTGGGCTGGGATACCTGAACTAATAATACCATCTAGAACCTCATCTAGGACTCCTTGACTAACCAATCCCACGTTTTGTGAGGGTTTTCCAAGTAAAAAAATAGCATCGTGTCCTTGGCATTTATTTTCTGGTTCCCATCAAAAGAAACTCTCTTATGGCAATTGACTTCCTGGTTAAAAAAAAAAAAAAAGATGCTGTGTGTGT
This sequence comes from Plecotus auritus, assembly GCF_963455305.1. Classification (NCBI taxonomy): domain Eukaryota; kingdom Metazoa; phylum Chordata; class Mammalia; order Chiroptera; family Vespertilionidae; genus Plecotus; species Plecotus auritus. The sequence goes on along the minus strand of NC_137770.1, from coordinate 79,619,208 downwards.
CCAAGCCAGTTTCCCATAATAACAGGCATGATGGACCACTCAGATCAGGATACATTCCCTGTGGAGAATGCATCATCCCACAATATCTCACCTCTCTGCATATTGGTTCCTGTGGGCTTATTATCATGCATTTGCTTTTTCTCTGTAGAGATTCTATTTAGCCTCTATATTACGAAAACTGCACAATAACTCAATGATCCACTTAAATGGAGGGAGCAATGATGTGGTTAATCCCCAAACACTGTACCACCAAAAGCCGTTTGGTGCAGTGTTTAGAGTCCATTGAACAAGTTCTACCGCTCCTCACATATGTGCCTGCTCTTTAACTTTCTTCTTTTCTTTTTGCACTGAATATGAGATCAAAGTATGAAATTAGCCTGTATAATCAGTCACAGAACAGCAACTAAACATACATCATGTTCACCCAATTCTCACAATCACTTCTCTTGCCCTGTAGCTTCCACCTCGGTGTAAAACAATTCTGGACAGCCTTTCTGACTCCTCACCTTTCTTTTCAGGGGTCCAAGGCGGGATGTCTTGGCATCTTGTGCTTTGTAGGTCACCCACAGACCACTGGCTACGTGCTGGACAAAGCAGACAGAATCTCCATACTTGATTTCTGGAACTCCCATGCCTTCTATATCTCTTTTGTGAGTGGAATCTAATTTCTCCTTGATTTCCTATTTCACAGAAAATGAAAAGAAACAAATGCAGGCATGTCTGATTAAACAGAAACACAACACAGAAAACAAATCACCCATGCTGAATTTGTAAGCCATAAAACTGATTACCAAAATCGTCATGATGCTTCTGGCCAAGCCAGGATTTCAGCAGCGCCTGCTTCCCTTATCTGCTGTTAATTGTAAAATCAATGGTTTCAAGTTTTGGTTACTTTAGTGATTATTTAAGTCTATGGGAAAAGGAGATGGCTGGTAGGTCTCCCTTTGGTTCTGATTTTATATAATTATCCATTATATTTTCTACTTTTATAGTCCTGACTTATCTTGATAATTAACTCTTTACTGGTCAATTAACTTCCTTTCATAAAGTTTTGTATCTTCCATAATTTTAATGGCTATCTTATATAAATGCTTCAGGGACTTTAAAAATATCACTTATAGAAGTCAGAAGAGAAAGCAGACTTCTCGAGCATGTGGGGCCACTTGGCACAATTGTCATGCCCATCACTTATGGCCTTCTCAGTTGTGTGCTGGGGTCATGGTTTCATTCTTACATTGACACTGTTTCACTAAACTTACGAAAAAAGGAGTTAGCGTGGATCAAGGGGTCCCCATGGTGACAACCTGAGGTTCCTGTCACAGAATGAGTCTGGAAGTAGACCCATGTATGGTAACTCTGTCCCCTCTTCATCAATAAGGGCCTGTGTGGCTCTACTCTATTTCTATTTCTGTATTAAATTACTTATTTGCAAAAGCCATGAGCTTAGGAAGTATTTGGACCTTTTTTCTACAGAAAAAAAATGTTGTGTGCTGTTCCCTCTGCTTGTGACAACTCCATTCTCATTCTTACTGATAGAACAGAGTAACATATGTATTGAGCTCTTACCATGAGCAAGGCAGTGTTCCAAATTCTTTACATATATTAACTCTTCATAGCAGCCTCTGTTGTAGCTACAAATATTATACCATTTTTACAGAGGAGAGAATAAAGGTAAATACTTTGCCCAAGGTCACTCAATAATGAGTGAAAGGACCAAGATTTAAACCAGGAAGTCCAGCTCCAGAGACTTGCTCTTTCCCACTGTTCTCAACTCCTACTCACCCTTCAATACCCTGCTCAGATGCCACCTTCTCTTTAAAGGCAGAGTTATTCTCTCTTTCTGTATGTCCCCAACACAGTCTCATTCCTCTACTGAGCAATTAGCAACTCTAATTGTAAATGTGCTTGTTTAGATGACACTTTCCATTTGCAAGGTAATAAAAAAATCAAGGGCTAGTCCAGAGAATCCAGCATCTATCAATTACTTAATAAACATATATTGAAAGAATATGTATCTGAGTAATTTCTTCTAATATATATATTTAAAATTTATCTTTATTGTTTAAAGTATTACAGATGTCCCCTTCCCCCCCGCCCCTCATTGACCCCCTCCTCCTTGCTCCTGTCCCCTCCCCAGGCCTTCACACTACTATTGTCTGTGTTCAGGGTTATGCATATATGCATATAAATTCTTTGGATGATCTTTTCCCTCCCATACTCCCTTTCTAACATATTTTTCATTTCAGCCCTTACTTCTTTTCCTTCAAACCTTCATAAAACTAAAATTAGTTATTTTTCACATATTTACAGGATCATTTTGAGCAATGTTAACACTTCACAAGAAATTCTTATTTTAAATGTATGCTGAAACATTGGCTGATTGTTAAATATGACTTCTTTCTCAACACAAACATTTCCAAAGAAACTTATTTTGATTTTATTCCTGCTTTCCAATAAAAAAGCTAATGGGAAAACAGAATTTGATATATTAGGATTTCTTTATAGGCAAGTGGTTAAGAGCGCATTTATTCTAAATAAAAATAACAACACAGTGAATACTTGATTTCCACTTCAGAAATACCCATAATTCTGTAGCTACTCAGGCCAGTAAAAGATTTAAGTATGTCAAGTTTTCATCTCCAACCTGTTCTGTAACCATAGGCAGTGCAGCAAAATAAAAATAATACATCTACAACAGGTAAATGTAAATTATTACACTGATCTCGAAGAGCTCACAGTTAAAACACTGTACGCTCCCAAACTGTCCATGATGATGGACTTTTCATTTCTTTTTCACTGTTCATTTATTTAAATATGACTTTGCCAAATGAAAAAAATCTAGGATTTTTTTCTAGAGTCTCTGAAATAAATGGATCATTATTATATAGAGAATGAAGTGTCTCACTGTGTCTTTGCTTTTACAAAATAGCATCAACTCCCCAAATTTTATGACAGTCACTGCAGTGGCTGCTTCTAATTTAAAAGAATAGGAGCAACAACAACAAAATCTAACACACACAGATAAACCAACACTAAAGCCTACTCAACTGAAACCTAAACAACAACAGTGACATATCATTAAGGAAAGGGAGTAGTCCACAATAAAGAGAAGCCTGGTTTGGTGGACAGCAGACTGGGCATCTCCTTCTGACTCAAGCACGAACTAATGCTCCCCTCTCTGTTTTCACTTGAACATGCCCCAGATCAGTGGTCGGCAAACTGCGGCTCGTGAGCCGCGGTTTGCCGCTCTGTTGACTAATGAGTTTGCTGACCACTGCCCCAGATGTACTCACTCTACTCCTGGAAATGGAACCTTCCCAAAGGAGAGGGATAATCCAATCACTCCCTTTCAATAACTCCCTAGTGCCTACAGAATACAATTCTCATTTCTAACTTTCATACGCCATATACTTTAATTGAATTGGCCTATGGTACTTTGATATGTGAAGTGTTCCATTCCTATGGGTCTTTATTGACATGATACTTCCTGTTTGGAACTCCCCTGCCTCCCTTCTGCATCTTCACTTCTTATCCATCAAGTCTTTCCCAGATTCTTTAGATTTTCTCTGTTCTTATGGCAGCTTCCTTCACCTCTCTCAGGACTCTTTACCATCTTCTGCAATATGAGCCCTTTGCTGGCACACTCCCTGTCCCCTGCCACTTTGAAAACTCACCAAGGGCAGGACTGAGATTTGCTTGTCTTTGTATTCCACACAATACTCTGCTTAAAATAGGTTGCAAATAATTTGCTTTTGTTTTCTTGGTCTGTGGGCATCAATTTGTCTATCTGTTTATCTGCACCATAATTCCTGTGTTAGATTCCAAGAAAAAACAGGTTACTTATTCTAATATGTGTTGAAGGATAAAAAGAATCATTATTTCCATTTTCATTGAGAGCTTACTAAGGAAATGCTTATGACCACATCATGATTATCACATAAATATTTGGTTTAGATGACTAGGTTGCTGCTCTCCAGATTGATTTAAGCTTTCTGGGATAAGAAAGAAAACTGGAATGAGTGTTTGTCTAGTGCCTACTTTGAATAAAGTATTTTGCTAAGCACTTCACAATGACATCATCATCAGGTGAATTTATCAAGGACCCACAAAGTGGTATGTATTATATATGACACTTTAAGGACACTTTCACTAAACATTTCAATGGCCCTGTTGTTTTTATGTCTCCTACTTTACAGATGATGAAACTGAGGGTTGCAGAGTTTGAACAAGTTGCTGGTAAGTAGTGAAACAGAATTCAAAATCAAGTGTAAATCCAAAGCCCATTTGTCAGTTGAACATACTTTTTTGAATTGTTACCATTATCATAGATACATATCAATTATGTTAATGTTTTAGTTGTTTCAAGGCGATTATAAAGAATAAGTTGAAAATATATGCTATTATTTTATGAAAAATGGCTTTGGGTTTGTTTAAACTTTAGGAGTTGTACATACGAACTTATAATGACAACTAGAGGCCTGGTGCATGAATTTGTGCATGGGTGGGGTCCAGCCGGCCTGCCCCAATTGAGGCCAATTGGGGCCAGGCCAGCCAGGGGGAGGGCACATGGGAGGTTGGCTGGCTGGCCTGCCCCTGATCAGGCTGGTTGGCTGGCCACAGTGCGGGTCATAGTGACTGGTTGTTCCAGTTGCTTGGCTTTTATATATGGCTTTTATATATACAGATAAGGTGATATGGTTTATATTCAATGTCTAATAGGAGGTTGGAAGAGAGAAAACTCAGACTGTCTGGGCAGTTATAGATGATTTTATTCAAGACTGACACTTGATGTGAGCTCAGCCAGGAGAGAGAGGAGAAAAGAGATATAGAAGTGTATGGCATTCTACAAAGATGGGAGTCCTGAAAGAGACCTGAACAAGGACTATGAACTTTATACTATAGGTTCATGTTTCTCAATGTCAACAAACTTTCTGTGGGAAAAGAGGATATTGGACAAATAAGGTATCTTCTTTTAGAAGTCAAAGGGAACCTTAGGATAGTATAATATGGAGTCTTATGAGTCCTACAGTAAAAAGCAAACAACAACAAAAATAATCAAAAAAACCTGCTGAAGTCTGTTTAAGGTAGCATTAAATTTTATTGTCATAGAATTATTGCTTGGAACACCTTTCTGGAAGAGCCAGTGTAGGTAATAAAATCTACTGAGAATTTTAAGCAGGGGCATAACACAAAGGTTGCATCTTAGAATAACTGTTCCAGCAGCTGTGTGAATAATGGATTGAAAAGAAACAAGGCTAGAAATGAGTGAGTTGTCAGCGATGGCATTAGTAAAGAGCATGAGATCTTGAACAGAGAAAATCCTAATTCATCTGTATTAATTAGGGTAAAATTTGTTATTTGACACAGTTAACCCATCTGTATCCACAGAGGGCAACAAAGTTCCTTTCCATCAGACTAAGCACTCGAAATGTTTCAGAAGAAGAGTAGATATGGGAAGATGGGGCCCATTCATAGGTACTGGAGTAAGCCATCAAGAAATCCCTGTTTAGCCCACTCCTTCCAAGATGTCTCTGGAGATACTTGAGAAATCACCTTTGGATTCATTTCTCCACCAATATAGTCCTTTTCTGAATTTCTGACCTTCAAATGACCTTAAAAAGACACTACTAGAGTCTGGCTGGCTGCAGAGCCTCTGCTGGGTGGCTGACAAGGGAGGGTCTCTGCATGCAGAAGTAGTGGATGTGTCTGCCTCGTTTGTGAAGGAGCAATGAGTAGAAGTCATTGTGCTGAGCTCCTTCCTCTATCCTTGCAAATTAATCCCTCCTGTCCCCGTCAGGTAGGCAGCACTATTGATATTTCATGCCCAAGGAGACAGACTCACAGGTCATCTTCCTGGTCTCATCGAATCCTCACAACAATCCTCCAAGACACAGTTCTTTACCCCCATTTTTTATAGGGAGGAACATGAAGGCTGAACAGCAAATGGCAGAACCAAAATTCAAGGCCAGATTTCTCCCACTTCAAAGCCCATGGTTTTCCTGCTTATTTGTTCCACTTTGAACAGTAAAAACTGGGGAAACCGCAATTAAAAAAAATTCTTTGTAGATTTATTTAAAATAAAACTTCAGAAAATGGTGCTGTCTTTAGATGTTTGGATCTTAAGGTAAATTTTCTCCTCTTCTCCTCCCTCATTTGTTCCATACCCTCTCTTTCTCCATATGACAGGGTGGTGAGGAAACAGCATGCCAGGAGCCTGGCACAAGGGAAGTACTTCAGCATCAACCTTTCCATTGAGAGGGAGACCATGAGCCCAGCTGCCATTTGTTTCGGGTCACAGAGGTTAAAGGTACCTGAGGATCCAGAATGCAGGGAGCTTTTCACACCCAGCAGAGAGAGCAATGGGTGGCAGGGAAGAAGACAGTGCTTAGCACATAGTAGGTATTTGCTAAATAGTGATGAAAGAGAATTTCAGATTTTTAAACACTGAGGGAAAATGTCCTCTAATGGGGAACAGTGATAACTCTATGCATTTATGCAATAAAAAAGGCACAATTTGAGGTTCTATCTCAGTCATTTATTCAAGATTTGCTTGAACATTAATTTGCCCTTCTCTGAAATGAATTCAGTGTTGTAAACTGATGCTGAGACATGACATCTAAATAGACAGTGCTGCCATGCCAGAGTAAATATTAAATCACATTTTCTGACAATCCCTGGAGAACAGCCTTGCAATGTCGAGAGCATGGGAAGATGATGTGAAATCAAATTCATAGAAATGTGACTGAGATGTTCAAAATAATAAATCTTTTCTCCCTCAATATTTGTAGAGAGAGTGTTATGACCCAAAATGATTATACCATGATGACAGAATACTTTTATGAAGATGGCAGGGGTTAGAATAAAATGGATTTTACTCTGTGTTTTAATGTGTGATCATATTCATCTGTCCCTTCACAATTTTCAAACATACATGCTTCACACTGTGCTGGTAGCCGAGGTTAGAACTAAGGGGGAGGTATGTGTGGTCCTGTAATCCAGGGCTCCTGGTTAACAAGCCAGTAGTGATGGCTGTAATAGAATCAGGAACAGGGACCACTGGAGGACAAGGGAGAGCTTTTCTCCTGTAAAGGCATCTGACATTCACCTTGGAAGGATGAGGAGTTCACTCATGAAGGCATGTGGAGGGGTAAAAAGCATCTTAGGTGTAGATTGGTGGTGAGAAATAAACAGCATGTTTGAAGACTGACAAATATTTAGTACAATAGAGTTCAAGGCAATGGTGAGTGAGTAGCAATAGGCATGATGGAAGGGTGGGATCTTAATCTTTTATGACAGACTTCAAATAAGGTGCAACTCGATTAAGATCTCACATATGATACATGAGGGTCAAGGCCAGATCTAGGCAACATGGAGGCCACACTCTATCTTTTCCCATACCCCTTCCAGTTTACAGGAATAACATTTGATGCTGCAATTTGGAGGCAACAATACATCCCAGACTTCTGGTCTGATTTGGATCATCCCAGACATGGACATGGGAAAAAACATTGAGCAGAATAATATTCTGCTCATTATTCTGTACAGGGTGGGGCAAAAGTAGGGCTACAGTTGTGAGTACATGAAACCGAGTTTATTCCTGTATTATTATTTTATTAATTAGTGTATTATTTTCCATACAAACAACTCTAAACCTACTTTGCCCCACCCTGTATGTTCACATAGCTTGCTCAAAGACCTCAGTTTGAGTCTGTCTGAGCCAGGCCATGCCAATGACTAGAAGCTGTTTGGTCTGATCACCTTCCACTAAGGCTTAGCCACACCTGCCATCTTTCTCATAAGGGCAGCTTGCTAAGTATGGTAACACACTTGCAGCTGTTCCAAAGCCCTCAAATAAGTACTTACGGCTGTCACAGGCTAAGGCCACTTGACAGGAAGCACGGAGTGGGAAGCACATTGTTGCCGAATGACTCACTGTCCAGCTAACCTAGTGTCATCCCAGAACACATGAGCCCCATCAGTGCTCCTCGGGGAGTCTCTTTTCTGTCTTCTAGATTCTCCAACAAGCAGAGAGGATCAGAAGAATGCCCTACCCAACCCCATTAACAAAGGCAACAATGCACCCTAGCTCTACCTCCCATCCTGTCCAATGAGTGCTCCCAACCCCTGCACCACCACCCAAGCCTGAAGCACTCTCTCGTCTCTATCACATAACACCTGGAATAGGCAGAAGCTGGCAAGACGGTCAATGCCTTCACAACACTGAAAAATAAGACCATAGTTTCTTTCTGTGGGGGACAATGACTATTTCCCAGAGAGAGAGGAAGCATACTGGAGAGCCCACTTACAGAGGAGAGCCTGCACTTTTTGAGGTAAGACACATTCACTAAGGAGGAAGCTGGAGGCCCAGAGAAATCAAGGCATCGCTAGCATTCTTCCCCAGAAGCTCTCTGGATTGTACAAGGCAGAACTGTGTGTCCCTCACACATTCTCTCTTTTTGTGTAGCTTCACAGGTAATGTCATACTCACACCATGTCCCAAAGAAGCCCTGATCGCCTGTGGGAACACAGCCATATCTTGGCCTGCACAGAGCATAGGCCATTTTAATGTTAGTTCCTTTCAAATTAGAATGAAGGTAATACTGTTGCACTGAGAGTTATTTAAAACCTCTAACATAGTAACTTCAACAAAATACAGCCACACTACCAAGCACAGGACGATGTGACTTATGGGTGACTTTTACATCCAGCTCTGCTATGCTGGCAGCCCCTGAGGTGTCTCAGTAATGTTCAGCCATCGGCTGCTTGTCTCCATGTGCATGGGAATGAAGGGACTTGGGATAATAGGCAGTGAGCGTTCTGAGGGTAGAATGTGATCATAGGCCAGAGTGGTGCCCAGTGGAAGGAGCATTATAAGGACTCTCTATGGTGCTCTGAGCTTTTCTGGATTTCCCTCGAGACCAGGGCATAGCGCTGAGCCATGCTCCACAAGGCTGACCAAGAAAGGAGTGGATACAGAGTCCCCTTGGAACAGGATCTTGCCAGCTGCCTGGAAGGCCACCAGACTCATCTGCTATCATAGAGGAGCCCTTTTCTGAAATGGTAAAGTTCAGTGTCAGCACATCTACAGTGGGCTGAGGAGGCTGGGGTAGAGGGTTCAAATAAGAAAAAAAGTCAAGCAGCCATTCTTAGAAAGGCATTTACTTGAACATCAACCATGATGAATCATTTCTTATTTTCATTCCCCCAACCCCCTTCACCCACTCTCACCCCAGACCTGACACCCATGTCCCAGTTGTGTCCTAAGGAAGAATGTGGTCTTGTTTATCTCTGTTCTTAGGACTTTTCCATTGCTTTGTTTCAGTGATTTTTTTTTAAGCAAACTGTACTACCCTAAACCACTTCCTGGAGGCCAAAATGTTTATATATTTATCTTTAAAATCCTCTTGTGCTGGGAATCTTTAAACAAACAAAAGTGAGAGTAGCATGAAAGAGATGTGCTCAGAAAACGAGAATGAAGTCAAGGAACCAACACACCATTGAAAGAGAGGCAGAAAATGAAGGTAATGTTGGTGGGGAATTTAAGGCAGGAAGCTCAAATTTTTAAATATTTGAAATATGGTATGGAAAAAGCCTAACTTAGATATAGGGCAATTTTGGGGAGAAAAACCTATATGTATGCTAAGAGGTTTGCTGCCTAAAAAGACTATAGGACTGTGGAAAGAGGGAAAACAAGTCTCAGCCCCCTGCTAAAAAATGGGTAGTGCTGAAAGCCTGTCCTCCTCTGATTCATTAGGAGGCAGAGATGCCCATAGAAAACTGGGCTGTCAGCTTCACACTGAGTCCTACATGAACAGAATAATCAATAACCCTTTTCTAAAATCATGTTGAGAACACAATTCAAGATTTGTTTCCAGAAAAGAGCAAGGAGTGAAACTAGAGATGAAGCTCCCCACGGAGATGTTGAGCTATCCTCTCATGAGGAGCAGACTCCCTGATAAATATGCATACGTCCATCCACAGCCTTTCTTATGCGTGGATGATCTTTCCAAAACAATCATAAAGCAACCGAGCATCCAACTGTCCATCAGAAGTTAGCTCAGCCCACCATTCTGACCATCCAACTAGATCCTCTGAGTTATGAGGAGTCAAAACCTACTGAACATTCAAGGTAGAAGTTAAAAAATAATTCTCCATAAACATGTTAAATAGCATAAGCTACATGTTTGGGGTTAAGCTAACTAACACAAGGTTCACTCTTAATGAAGGTTGGGGATGAATAGGTGAGAGCTAAGAGATATGGAAAGAAGATATGACCTAGGAAAAGGATGAGAAAGGTATGGGTAACCTGGTATAATGCAAATAACTGTAAGAAGATGTCATCTCCACTGTCGAATTTCAGAGGGAAGACAGGTGTGGGTGGGTGGGTGGCTGGGAAAAGGTCAACCAAAGAACTTGTATGCATATATGCATAACCCATGGACACAGACAATAGTGTGAAGAAGGCATGGATTGGATGGTGGGGGTGGGGTAAATGGGGGAAAAAGGGGACCTATGTCATACTTTCAACAATAATGATTTTTTTTAAAAAAAGAACGCCACATCCAGAATTATGCCTTCTCTAAATATTTCTGAAAGAAATAATTTCCTTGATTCAAACAAACGTAGCACTGAAACTCATAGGTGTATGTTACCACTGCTGTATAGGAATGAATCTGTGACTTAAAGTATTAAAAACTACTTACAATGAAGTGTTAAGCAGTATTTCCATTAGCCTCTGAGCAAGAACATTCATCCCTGTGATCCTTTTGTTTTCTCCTACTTTTCACTCTCTTTTAAAGTCTCTCTTAAGATGTCAACTTACATCTAAGGTACCACATTCCTCTATGAACTCAATTCAACAGATACAGAAAGGAGGTGATTATTATAGGTTTAATTTCCATTTGTAGCTTGCTCCAGCCTACATTCTTTTCAGTCAGATTTCTACCTGGATGGTTCAGCACTTTTGCTTTTAGAACAAGGTCAAAGTTCACTTCATCAGTCCTTACCTTTGATGCCCTGAAAGAGAAGGCTGTGGCCTTGGTGTCTGACTTTACCCGGTCTTGCAGTATAAGGCCTTGGTCCTCAGTCAAGGCCAGGTAGTGTCCTGTGGTGAGATGCCGCAGCCGGAAAGCCTGGCCCCATTTGATGTTACTGCCACTCCAGCTGGGCAGTTGAAACAGACAAGAAATTGCTTTTACACAAAGATAAGTTCTTTTCAACATTTATCCTGTGCTTTCATACACATGCTAGCAGACTCATAACCCTTCTGGGGTTCATCCCCTATGGGACAAAGCACCAGTCTCCTGGTTTGCTCTAGGATTTCCTGTCTGCCTAAAACAAAGCATGGTGCTCCCTTGTGACCTCTCTTAAGAACTCCAACAAGGAACATGATCTGGGGCAGGGCAATAGTTTAATGTAACTGGAAGTTCCAAGCTTTCAATTTTTCCTTCACTCTACTGAAGCTTCTTAATGAAAACAAAACAAAACAACAACAACAAACCAACCACGAAAAGAATGGGAAGGTTGCCTTTCAAGGGAAATCTGCTTCTGGGAAAGCAAAGCCTTTCTAAATGTGCCATCTAAACTTGAACATTTTTCTACCACAAAGAATCTTATCTTCAGAGAAACAGTAGGACTATTTGTGCAGCGTACAGTTGCCAGAGAGATGGAGAAAATAAGCAAGCCTGATAAATAAATTAATATTATGTTATATTAGAAGGCAATAAATTCTATGGGAGAAAAGTAAAGCAGGATGATTGGTATAAGAATGGTCCTACATAAAAAAGTTTGGCACGAAACAAAAGTTTCAGGGATAAATTATCCACTGAATAACCTGCAATACATTTATCTTTTAAGTTAGAATAAAATATTTAAGAGATACATATGAAAAATTTTAAAGTAACTCTTCTCTTTATCCGACTCATTGGAGCACAAGCGAATCCAAATTACATTGTTAAAATACTTAAATTCTTCATGTTTAGGATGCTAGGGAAATAAACACATGTTACTAGCACCCTATATACATACTTATTTTGACTTTTTATAACAGTCTAGTAAGTAAGAATCACGGGCTAATATCCTGGGAATGAGAGTGTAACTTTGAACAGTGCTGGAAAAATAATGTAAATACCTCAAACAGATAATAAGTGGGTGCTCCTTAAAACCAGTATTCCTTAAACCAGCCATCTCCAGAGTTTCTCAGTAAAAATCTGTGTGTGTGTGTGTGTGTGTGTGTGTGTGTGTGTGTGTCTGTGTAAGAAAAATTGCAATATTTTCTCCTGATCCCTAGTGGATTATTTTGAGAACACTTTATGAGAGAGACTTTTACTTTAAACATGTATCCAGGGGAGAATGAGCAGAGACCTAGAGAGAAAGTTAGAGAAGAAAACCAAGATGGCAACACTTGATCCTCCTCTCTGATTCCAAGCAGTTTAGCTCTAGCCTAACTTGCAGTCTCTCTCAGCAAAATACAGGTCTTGAGCTTAGCTGGATTCTCTTCAGTACCTGGGCATTTGCAGACCAGGTATTTTTACTCAAGCACATGGCTTCAAAGTCTCAGCCTCACGTTCCTTCCATCCATGTACAACACTGTTCATGACAAGTTCTGGTAAGTACTGCTTCTTCACAGCTATGTTTCCAACAATGTTTTAGTCTCCCCTACCTCACGCCATTACAACCACCACACTGTCATTTAAAGCTAACTTTCCACTGAAGCCAACAAAGATACTGAGAGGAAGACTTACATGGATTCTAGAGAATCTGTTTAAGAAAACAAGTGGGAGAAGAGTGCTGATGGCTCAGCAGTCACGTTGGAGCTTGCGTATTGTAACCCAGCCACCGCAAGGGCAGCAGGAGCCAGCTGGCTTCTTAATCAAAACAGAGGTCTTGGAAATTGTGTGTGTGTGTGTGTGTGTGTGTGTGTGTGTGTGTGTGTGTTGTTCTTTAAAAACAAAGTTACAGGCATTTTAGATTTAGATGTGGGCCAAGAACTTTTGAGAATTTGCCAGGTGATCTGAACCTAATGAAATATTTAAGAGAATGGACTGTAGTGGAAAGGAAATAATCTTGAAAACAGCACCACCCTGACCCTTGTTACCTTATCCGTAGGGGTTCCACTCTCCACAGAGATCTGGCTCGCGTCCCAGCTCCCCCTGCTTCATAGAATATCCTCCTGTGAGCAGAGCTGGAGGTTAGTTCCTGTATGACACCGATCAGCACCGGGCAGGGGACAGCTCCCTGCGGAGGCTGCTCAGACACTGCTGTTTCTCTAAGTCAGCAAAGCTAAAATCAAGAGTCAAAGGGAGGCACACTTTCCCACTGTCTCACTCTTAAGAAGGGAAAAAGTGCTCAAGGTGAGGGAATTGCTTGCCATATACATAGCCTGGACACTCATGGACCATCAGGTATACAAGGAAGGGATTGTCTCCATTTCCACACCACGAGTCAAAACAGCCCAGTCACATGAGACTGGATACTGAATGCTCCAGCTCTTTCAGGTTAAGTGCCTTGATGTTTGACATCTTTTAAAACGTATTTTCACTTTTAAAACATATATGCAGCACAGTGTGAATTCATTTCCACTGTTCGAGGAAGCTTGGAACAAAACTTTATGCTCATGGCTATAATATTCATGATTTTATTACTGTACTGTTGTCTCCTTTCCTGCAATAAGATAAGCTTGGAATGTGTTTTTAAATAAAATGTTTATTTTGGAATAATTTAAGATTTACAAAAAAGTTTCAAAGACAGTACAGATATCTCCCAGATAGTCTCTCTCAGTTTCCCCTAATGGTATAATCTGACATTACAGTGGTACCATGTCAAAATGAAGAAACCATCATTGGTACATCATCACTAGCTAAACTCAAAACTTTATTTGGATTTCACCAGTTTCTCCACTGAATTTTTGTCTGTTCAGGATTCGTTCCAGGACACCACAATGCACTTAGCTGGCAATCTCCCCCATTTCCTCTGGCCTGTTACAACTTCTTAGTCTTTCCTTGTTTTCCATGACTGGCAGTTTTGAGGAGTATTGGTCAGGTATTCTGTAAAGACATCTGGGCTTGCTCCATGTTTATCTGATAATTAGCAAAGTCTGCTTTTCAATCTGTATGATAGGGACCAACCTATCTGTGTCACAGATTATGGAGAATTAAATAAACTATTCTAGTTGTCCCTGAATTACCTGGAATTCTAAATCCAGACACATTTTGAGAATCTCATTACCTTAGATTAAGACTGATCATTTAACTGCACTTAAGTTCACCAAGTTAAGTCCTTTCTCTACCACAGAGGATTTGTATACATCAACTGGATCCCTCAAGTCCCTGAAGAAACTTGATGTAGGTTTTTGAGAATAGGTAATCAATAGAGGCAAAGAGAAAATTTTTCTCTAACATAGCAGCATAATTGTAAAATAGTTAAAATACAGGGCTGGGAGTCAGGTGACCTGAGTTTGAGTCTGTCAGCTGTGTGACCTCAATCAAGTCCCTTTAGCTCTCAGTGCACTGTTTTTCTCATCTGTAAAGTCTAATGAGGACACTTAAGTCACAGAACAGTTGTGAGAACTTAATGTTTTTTATTCATCAACTAGAGGCCCAGTGCACAAAATTCCTGCATGGGGGGGGGGGCCTCTCAGCCTGCCTGCACCCTCTCGCAATCTGGGACCCCTTGGGGGATGTCTGACTGCCAGTTTAGGCAGGGATCAGGCCTAAACCTGCAGTTGGGCATCCCTCTTGCAATCGGGGACCGCTGGCTCCTAACTGCTTGCCTGCCTGCCTGCCTGATTGCCTCTAACCACTCTGCTTGCCTGCCTGATCATCCCTAACTGCCTCTGCCTGCCTGTCTCATTGCCCCTAACCACTCTGCCTGCCTGCCTCATTGCCCCTAACCACCTCTGCCTGCCTGATTGCCCCAACCACTCGCCTGCCTGCCTGATCACTCTTAACTGCCTCTGCCTCAGACCCCCGCTGCCGTGGCTTTGTCTGGAATGACATCTGGAAGGTCATTCAGCTGTCTGGTCTAATTAGCATATTATGCTTTTATTATTATAGATGTGCCCAAAGATGCTCCCAGATGTACAAAATACTATGCATTGTGGGTTAATCCAAATTTTGTTTAAAATTAGATGTTTATACATGCATAGAAAAACACCTTTAATGATATGGAGATATAATGAAAAACTATATTAACAGAGGCTACTCTGGGTGGTGGGATGATAGAAGTCATTCTAAAATCTTTTCAAATGTACACATTATCAGGAAACACATAGTAAATATTAGGAAAGAAATCCGACATTATTTTTTGCTCCAACACCCCAGGTGTCTCTGTGCCATGCCTAGAATAGTAATGATACCGCACTAACCTCCCAGCCACACAAGACAACAACATGCTGGGATTTTCACTAATGCTTCTCCCTCTCAGTGAGGGCTGGAGGGTCTCTAAGGAGGAGAGCATGGAGCGGGTCCCCTGAGGTTGCAGGATTAGAGAACACTCTCCTTCTCACCTCTAAAGAATTCTGGAAGGTTTCTCCTTCCCACCGAGAAAATACAGGTGACATGTTCCATTTATTCTCTCAAGGTTACAGAGGTTGAAACAACATGTTCCCATCTTCTAAAACAATTACCCCAGTTGGGTGGGGAACAGAGTGGGTGGTAAGCTGAGGTGCTTTTGAAAGCTTGGCTGACAGCTTAGCTTTGACTTCAATAGCTTACTTGACTTACCCCAGGGTGCTTGATAAGCCAGAGGCAGAGCCAAGGATCGTAGCTCAGAAAGTCAGATTGATTTTGGGTTTGCACCCTGGGACAATCGGCCTCTCTATCCAGCCTGACTCTGCTCTCAGGCTTCAGAGGAACAGAAATGACTTCCTCCTGAAAGCCAGCCCCTTTACAGTGCAATCACTTTTATGGGGTTTTTAGTGTGTTCTCTGTTTCCCATTCCTTTGTGCTCCCCCAGATTTCAGTCTTCCTGGCCATCCTGGCCAGTGCTGAGAATTTACCTGATGACCTAAGACAACCATATGGCTTCTCACTCACCTTACCTAGACATCAAATACTGCCAAGGCATCCTACTTTGATTAAGAGACCAGTTGACACAAAAAATTCAGGTTCCAGTACAATAAAAACTGATTATTAACCCCAGTCTCAACCCCTTCATACTTTTCTACAGAGAAATGGATGTATTATTTTTATTTTCATCTGAATTTCTTTTTTTACCCAAAATACAAATTAGATCTCATGGAATCCTCAGCCAAGGGAGGGCCGCCTTCACTCTCATTTCAATGAGGGCATGTGTGCCTGCTTCAGGTGCCCACTTTGGGAATTCCTTCCCATCTGTTTCACTCTCCCCAGCACCTCCTTTCAAATACGTGCCAGCCTTTTCTGGTTGTCAGGATCTTGTTGAACCACCTGACTGGAGTGCCCACCAAATGACAAGCTTCTCTAAGCTGCTTCTAATATGGCTATAAACTCAATGACTGGTGTGGGGGGTGGAGTGGGGTAAAAGGGCCATGTGCAAAGTTAGTATTTCATTTTCCCAAAATTCCTATTCTTAAAAGAACAGGTATGAGAAGAAAGCACTAGGATATTCCATCTCAGATGTAACTCTGTAAAATTCACCCACAAAGCTTCAGTTCTTTATCCACCTGCAAACTTTCGCCTGATGCAGCAGAATAAAATATTAAAGAGACAGTACGTGGGCAACTGCATAATTCACTGTTTAAAGATAGGGAAAAGAAATTGCAACCGAATAAGATCACATGACATTGTTCAGAGCATGGAGTCCTGAATTCCAAGGGAAATCAAGTTTGCCTAACCGTTGGACCAGTGCCAAGAGGAAGTGAGTGAATTAATCAGGCATTTGCAATAGGTTTGTGCTTTGTGTGTCCTAGACACTGCTCTGGTTCCTGTGCCACATCTGGTTCCCAAGAAGGGATATTCGGAGGACAGAAGACTCGGAACAATAAGGGATACATATTGCCAATGGATGCTTTCTAAGATGTATAACAATATGTTCAAGCTCATTTCTCCCAGTGGTCCTTTAATACATCAAATAAGGAATGAGTCCTGCATGGAGAGTCTGCAGCTCTGGCTTCTAGGCTCCCATCTCCCATCGTCCAGTGTGCAACCTTTAGGTAAGAGCCTGACTGAGATGATTTCTAAGTTGTGTGGATGTGGTCCATGTTTCTAATAAAGTTAAAGAGACAGTTAACATGGTTCCCATAGGCATGGTACACAAACGAAGAATGTATTACCGCCAGGATACCAGACTCAATGCAGTCCCAAATTCAGTGTAATTTGGATCTGAGATTTGATTTTTAAAAATATATGTATATGATTTCTTTTTTTAAAAATATTTTATTGATTTTTTACAGAGAAGAAGGGAGAGGAATAGAGAGTTAGAAACATCGATGAGAGAGAAACATCGATCAGCTGCCTCCTGCACACCCCCTACTGGGGATGTTCCCGCAACCAAGGTACATGCCCTTGACCGGAATCAAACCTGGGACCCTTCAGTCCGCAGGCCGACGCTTTATCCACTGAGCCAAACCAGTTAGGGCATGTATATGATTTCTATAGTTGTAGGGGCCAAGCTCTTTATGCTCTTTTCCTCTGATGATAAACAGAATACTAAATCACCCTTCTGTATGAATTTAAGACCTGTATTAATATCTTTCATCTTTAGGTTTGGATTTCTAAAATATGTTCACTGAGGGGTCAACTAGAGGACCAAAGATAGCATCACCCTCTCAGTGTTGCCCTTGGCACCATCCCTGCGCTAAATCCAGCTCCTGGTGGACACTGACATTTGTTTCCTTGAATCCTATTTGGTAATAAGCAAAAGGAAATCCCCAAACTCCACCTTAGTTACTTAGCTCATGAAAAGGGAATAATAGTGATGATCTGCCTGTGAAGAGCCAGGTGGATAATTTGTGTTAGTGCACAGACCTACTAGAATAATTAGGTCAATTTCCATTACCAAATGAATTCTTCAGTCTACAATGAATGCTACCAGAAACTCCTTAGTGACAGGAGCAACCAGAGAAAATGAAGAGGTAGAGAAGCATAGAACTACTTGCCGAAGGAGCAGTGTACCTATGTACCTGTGAGTTGACTCTAGTGTCCTGCCATTCCTGTTTACAAACTGCATCCCACGGCTGACATGGGGTTTGCTATTGATCACCACTTACAGAATTCATCTGTGGCCACCTCCAAATGCAAGCGCTTCAGTGTGAGTCATCTAAGACTGGAAAGAGGTAGGAGGAGGAGGAGGAAGCTATTGGCCTACCTGTGCTGGGAATCATTCTGGTCCGTAGAGGGTATCGTCAAACACTCATCATGACCGTGGAAAAGACGTACTACGTGCCCACCAAGTAGGTATCCTATAAGAGAATTATATTCTACCATGAATTGATGCCAGGTTTAATAAAGAGAACACCATGTTTAAAAGGGTAAATTTGTTCAGGTCTGAGTCAGTTATGCAAAACACCAAGTGAGAAGTATTTGGGAAATTACAGATTCCATGAATTCAGGCCTCAGGCAGAAAAGACAAGAATGTCAAAACAATTCTGACATTGAAAGTTAAATAGGGCTTCGGAGATGAGCAAGTCCAACATCAAAAGATAAGGTGAAAATAGTGTCAATTCATATCATTAAAAACCAAAAGGAATATTGAGTTGCTACTGTTAAGGAGATAAGGATTTTCCAATTGCTTGTGATGATTTCACACCAAAACCCTGGATGGGCCCTTACAATTTCACTGTGTATGCTTTGTGGCAAAATCCAAATCAGGTTGCTGGGAAAGAAAGAAGGTGCTGGGAAGGGGGTAGCAAACTGTTACTAAAAGTTGCCTTAGGACAGTGATCGGCAAACTCATAGTCAACAGAACGGCAAACCGTGGCTCGCGAGCCGCGGTTTGCCAACCACTGCCTTAGGAGAAGCTAGCTTTGGAATGCATTTAACAAACACAGATCAAACTTGGACACCAATCCTACCGCATGGAGGGGAAGGCAGAATGACATTCTGGTATTCCCGAGATGACAAGCATAGATGCACTATCAATAAGCTCTGAGCTTTAGAATATGGAAAGAAATCTGAATAGCCATGGAGCTCAGAGATGGACAGGAGACAATGAGATTCAAGGACCTGATGACCAATTAGTCTTTGAATAAATTCTGAGCCTTAGTTCAAAGCATAGAGTAGCAAGAGAGGGGCCCCAGTCTGAGCTTTACCTTTCAAAAACAAATGGACATTTTTTTATCCCACTGAGTTAAACAATTATCCAAGCTAGTCTGTTCTCAGAAGATATATGAACTTAATATGCTCAATGTCTGTATTAGGATTTTTTAAAAAACCACATATTTAGATCACTCTAGGGGCTGGTCAAACTATTTTGGGCATTGCATGAAAACAGTAGGAATGAGAAGTCATGCCAGAGGAGAAAAGTGTTAGCTGTGTATCTTGTGCAGGAACAGGCTGATATTCCCTTTCATTTTCCATCCAGGCAAAGCAAGTTTTCTTAAACTTCCCCAAACATTCCAACATATTTTTTCCAATTTTTCTTTAACTTATTGTACTATTTCCAGTTGCATCTTTTTTTGGCATTAAGATCATTCATGCCTGGCCCATGGTGCTCAGTGGTTAGAGTGTCAGCCCTAGCACCAAAGGGTAGTGGGTTTGATTCCTGGTCAAGGTTGCAGGTTTGATTCTGGCCCGGGTCAGGGTGTGTTCAGGAGGCAACCAATTGATGAGTCTCTCTCACATCTCTCTCTCTCTCCCACCCTCCCTTCACTCTGCTTCCCCCTCCCTCTATTCCACTCTAAAAATCAATGGAAAAAAATAACAACAACTGGGTGAGGAAATAACAACAACTATAAAAAGATAATTTATAATATACTATAAGGGAATTATTAACAGCCAATTCATTTAGAAAAATAAAATCATCTATATCATTCTCTTAATTAAATTCTCCATTGTCTCATGATGGTGAGGCCATGGCCCACTTGGAGATTATCATTTACAGTCCTCAGGCTCTTCCAATCAATATTCTATCCACATGGAGAAAACTGCCAAGTGCTGGCACATCATGTTTCTTAATTGAAATATGCAGGGTGATAGGCAGGAAATAAGGGTCCTGATGAGGGTCACTTACACTCTCAAGGGCTGGAGTGTGTTTCTCACCAGTGGATGCTGACAGGCAATTGTCTGCAGGCCCAGATGACATGTGATGAGTTACCCTCGGGCACTCACTACTTCTATACGGACCTTTCTGACATGATTTGCAAACACTTCTTAATTAATTTCCACAAGCCCTCTGTTGGGCATGGAAAATAATTTTATTCCTACAGTAACCATGAAAAATTTAATATGGAGAAGATTCAGTCAAAACTTCATTGGGGAAGATTTAAACCCAGAGTTTCTTAATTCCTCATAGAAAGGGAATGATTGACAATCAACATAGGGTGGTGGGTTAATTTTCACATAAAGCAAGGAGGGTAAACATACCCAGCCTTTTTAAAGCCTGCCACAAGTCACTGAAAGAGGTAAAAGTCTATTGTTTCCTGATTATTCAGCTTAGCTGTGACGCCATCTGAAACTGGGGCATCACCTTGCCACTCTCAGCTTACCATTGTCAAACATCATGTCACAGGAGGGCATTCCCAATTTGAAACTACTAGGCTCAGGATTAAAAACAGGGTTAAAGTCTGTGATATGAGTATTTTTTTTAAATGATCTTGCTCTAAAGTGTTACAATGTAATGTGATAAACTACAGGTTGTTGGCATTTGATTATTCTGCCCAAATGTGATACTACTCATGAGTAAGGTAAGGCCAGTATATTTATTACATAGCTTGAAAGGTGCATTGAGTTTGCCTGGCTCCAAGAAATAGGGTATGTCGAATAGACTTTGATGATCTTACTTCCAAGAAAAAAATAAAATACTGAGAATATTTCATTTATTATTGTTAAATGATCTTCCATAAATACAAGTAGAAACAAATGGCCAAACATACTTTTCTTAGAGAGAAAGTCCTTCTCCCACCTGTATGGAGAGATGCATTGGTAAGAAATTTTAACAACACCACCTTCTTGGCAAATAACCTCCTCTAAAATTGAAGTTGCTTAGTCTGTACACTTGTAACTATAACCATAAATAAAAATGAAAAGTGAGTTGGTGAGGGAAGGTGCATATCCAAGTCCTAAATGCATCTAGTGCTAAAATACTAGGTACAAGTGGACTCCAAAGGATTAAAAATAGTTCCAGGAATGCTCATGTCATCAGAAATCAGGACAGAAAATAATCCACACCAACATCAGAGAAAGGAATTCAGGTGAACTCAAGTCATGCTCACTGTGAGTCAAGACATTCACATGGGAGCTGGGAAGCAGCAGAAAATGTCAATATTCAGCACAGTACAGTCTGGCAGGCTGAGGGCTGCATGCATATAGAAAGCACACCTTCTTCGATGCTACTTCCTGAGCACGTAGGATGTACATTCCAGAGTGTTTGCATAAAGGAGGCATCCACTTGTATGTTAGCATTGGATATGGAGAGATGCTGTGGCAGAAACAAAGATGAGACAGCCTTTAAATCACTTGGCCAGTCCTGACAGAAACGGCTCACCTGGAATTTCAAGGATTTAATTAAACAGCCTTGGTGTCATCTGACTCTTTCTACATAGCTGTGAAAGATTTCCTCCCCAATCTAGAAGCGGCTTCAAAGTGGGACACTTTATTCAGGGAAGAAGAAACATTTAGCTACAGAGGTGACAAATGTTGACTTCATCCCTTTAGTTGGATCCCTGATTCAACAGGAATTTATAAAATGTTTATTCTTAGTAGGATACAGGAACTCACAAATGGGAAAAATTACTCCAGTCTTTGATCTAGGCAATGTAAAATCTGCTAACAGGATTGGTATGAAGAAGCTTAAAAACTTATCTCTGGCATTTCTCTGATCTTTAGATATTCCACACATGCACCCCTCCTTCCCACCAGCCAAAGGCTTGATGTCAATGATGCTTGCCTATTACCTATCCCCAGGTGTAAAATCTCACCTGCATCTTCCAACCACTATGACATGTCACATGCTGAAACACTTTAAATTCTCTTTCTGTCTCCAACATAAGCTTATTTCCCTATATCCCATTCTTTCAGGCTTGTTCTTCACAGGACGAGAGCTAAGCAATGTTGATATATTCACAGTGATGGCCACTAAAGAGTTGGCTGTCTCTGGAGTTGCCTGGGGCAGTTTAGCAGAGTTTGCTGGTGCACTACCTTATGCTGAAAGGATAACTCACAGTTAAATTCCAGGCCCCTAGACAACCTGGCAGGGGAGAGGATTTAATCACCTCTCAAGTACACTAGGTAAAGGAGCCTGTCTTATCCTGTGCAACCTGCTGTGGCTCTGTTCTCCTTGACCAACCGTTCCTAAAGGAAAATATTCTGAGAATGAAGATGCCTGTGTTAGGAGATACTTACAAGGTATCTTTCAGAGGACACGCTGACAAGGATGAGGTCATCTCCAATTCGAACTTTTTCTCCCTCAGACCTCTGTTTGGAAGCGGGATGTATGGTCCACCAACAGGCTTCTCCTACATAGAGACTCCTCGAGTTAGTCATTGCTTCATAGAAGCCATTGTCTCTAATTCTGTTCCTCACTCTGTTTTCTCCTGATGATAATCCCTCAAACACACAATCTCTCTCCTTCCCCTCCTCTCTAGACCTCAATTTCTATTTACCTGTAAGCATTCCAGTTAACTCCATGTCTGCTTTTGCCAAGTCTATCATTCTCATTTCCTCTAGAGACAGACAGACAATGTTGGGAAAGAGTCTTGGAGGCCAGAAGCTATAGGAGCCTGAGTATTTTTAATACATATAGAAAAATGCTTTCTTCACAGGCACTTACAAATCCTTGTTTTAAGAATTGACTCCATTGGATGATTGATCACTTATAGACTTTTATCTTTGCCCAATCTCTCTATAAATTCTACTAAAACATCAGTATTTCTACTGGGAATGATGAGAGATTTTCAAAAGGCCTAGATCTACAGGAACTAAGATAGGTGTGAAGTTGACAGCAATGAAGAGAAATTGGCATTTTGATAAAAAGAAAGCAGATAGATGGTGTTTAGCCAAGAGAAAGCTAAAACTCAAGTCTTTGGGGAAGAAAATGGGTGGGAAGCCAATCTTAATAAATAAGGTCATTCCTGTTGCATATTCCCCAGAAAGCCTCTAGAATTGGAGGTAACAGTTACTATGAAGGCAACAGTAGAAAATGGGGTTAAAAACAGGAGAACTGGCTGAAAGTTTTAAAAGAACATTTAACCACCTGCATCCCTTTTTCTGTCCTGTACAGCCAGATGGTTATCTCTTCTTCCTCCACCCACAGAAGAATGGAAGCTCAATCCATGGAATGACAAACTGTCAGAGGTCTGGTTTTGGAAACACCAGACTCTGTCAAACAAGGAAGTAAAGAATATTGAAGAGAGAGAATAACCAAAATTCCATGTCCTGATTAGTAATCCCAGTGCCCTTCTCTTTGCCTCCATCCCTCAACTCTGTCCCTCAGCTAGATGTGATGCTGAACACCCCCCCTCCAACCCCCACAAATTTAGCATTACTCTTTAAGGAAGCCTAATGCCCAAGATAAAAGATACTGCTGTTTGGGTGCCTCCAGGTATGTGCCTCGGTCCCATCTGGATTACCTGAGGTGGCAAGTCACAGCCTCACACTCTGAGCTCCCAGTCAGCTTTTACTGCTCTGATCTAAACCTGAATGGACACAAAGGATCCCCTTTGTCTGAGGAAAGGCTGACATGAATGACAGGAGCAAAACAAAAAGGGGAAAAGGGATTTGGAAAAAACAAGAATTGTAGGCAGCCAAAAAACTTTTTAAAAAAAATCTCATAATTAATCATTTCAGAGAGATAAGAAAAAGTACATTAATGAAGCAACAATGAATGTATCCATGAAGGCTCCAGTTAGAGAAAAAGAAAACTTCTCTGATCCTGAAAAAGAGAGAAAGAAGGGATTACAGGAAAAAGTGGAACAATTCTCCCTCAAAAAAGAATGAAGAAAAACAGAAATAAGAGAGAAAATAATATTAGAAAACCAATCTAGAGAATTTCCAGGATACAGGAAACAAGAACAGAGAAAAGGGAGGAAATTGACAAAGAAATACTATTAAAATGTTCCTAGAGCTGAAAGACAAGCAGATTGGAAAGGCCTAGGAAGTGCCTAGCAAAATAGAGAAGAGAGACCCACACCAGGGTCCATTCCTATGAGACTTAGAAGAGAAAGGAACCGATGTGCAGCCAGACCACTGTGGCATTTCAGACGTCAGGGCAAAAGAGAAGATCTAAATGGCTCCCTAAAAAATATAAACGGGTCACACACAAAGGATTAGAAATTTAACAGCCAGACCATAAACTAGGAGAAAATAGACAAAAACCTTTGGGGTGCTGAGAAAAATAAAATTTCCAATGTAAAATACTATGAATTACTTGTAAAGCTGAAATTAAAAAACTTTAGATGACAATTGACCACCCATGAATCTTTTCTGTAAAAGCTACTAGATAATGGACTCTAACCAGGAGGGAGAAAAACAGGCAATCCTGGAAATATGGAATCTAGGAAAGAGGCAAAGGGAGTTCTCTGGATGATGGAATGAGATGGAATCTAACCAGGGGAGAGTGTCAGTTCTATGGAATAGTTTAGAAATGTATGAATGATTGGGTCACAGAAAAGAAAACAAACAAGACAATTATTAACTACCAAAAAACTCAAAAATAATACAATAAAGTGAACTGAGCATAGTATATAATGAGTTTCATTTACAAAGAAAAGTCACAGTTATAGCAATATAAGCAGTTAATGTTGATTTGGTAGTTACATATGAATAAATATATTGGAAGAGTAGGAAGAAGACAGGAAAGAGTGGAAGGTAAGAGTTGTTTTTTATTATTCATTTGGATTCATCAATAGATAATACCTAATCTGGAAAGAATAACTAAGTAGTATATTATGTTATTCATAATAAAAATCTAATATGCTAAGTGTCCGGTCATCCAGTTGTCCATTCAACCAATCAAAGCGTAATATGCTAATAATATTCAAAGGTGTCTCAACCACTTGCTATGACATGCACTGACCACCAGGGGACAGACAGTCGACCGGTCAACAAGTTGCTGTGATGTGCACTGACCACCAGGGGGTAGACACTCTGCCTGGTAGGTTAGCTTGCTGCTGGGGTCTGGCCAATTGGGACTTAGCGAGATGGGCCAGACATGCCTGGAGCCCTCCCACAGTCCCTCCCTGGCTGGCCAACCTCCTGCATCCCTCCCCAGCCCTGATTGTGCACTGGTGGGGTCCCTCAGCCTGGCCTGCACCCTCTCACAATCCAGGACCCTCAAGGAGGTCGGAGAGCAGGTTTCGGCCCAATCCCGCAGGCATAAAAGGCTAATATGCAAATTGACTGAACAGCGGAATGGTTGCTAGATGTGCACTGACCACCAGGGGGCAGATGCCCACTGCAGGAGCTGCACCTCTGATGGTCAGTGTGCTCCCATAGGGGGAGCGTCGCTCAGACAAAAGCCAGGCTCATGGCTGGCGAGCGCAGCGGCGGTGGCGCTAAGGATGTCCAACTGCTGGCTTAGGTCCACTCCCAAGCTATCAGTCGGACATCCCCTGAGGGCTCCTGGACTGCAAGAGGGTGCAAGCCAGGCTCAGGGACACCCCCCCGCCCCCGCGCCAACTTCACGAATTTCATGCACCGGGCCTCTAGTGCTATTCATAAACAAATGCTAACCAATAACAGAGGAACTGAAAGTAGATGCAACAGAAAGAGGCAGGAATCCAAAACATGGAGGGGTGGAGCAGGAGACTGATGTTTTCAACGGGAATAGGAGGACTCTTTATTTCTTTAAACTATGTGTAAATGTTACTTTGATTAATTTTAAAATTTCATGACAAAAGAGGTTGACCTATACATTTGCAGGGAAATGTGATACTTGTATCTATTCTGTACTCTGGGCCACCAAGGGCATTTGGGATAAAGTAGGTCTTAAGTAGGCACATGGGGGAAGAGTCTACTCATTCTCCTGCTCTCTCCTGGAACAGCTCAGTGGTCAGGGCTGTTCCCAGAATCAATAGGATATGGGCCAGTTGATGGCCCTAAAATATATACAAGGAAAACACTAAAAGCACTGTTTTTTCATATTTATTTCCTCTTAAGTCTAATTCTACATTTATGTCTAAATGCTAAAAACAAGAAACAACAAAAACCCTTAAAAGGAGAAAAGAAAGAACTCAGTAATCAAAACCAAGGGGGAACTTATCACAAATTATTTTAAGTAAGTCAAATTATTTAATATCCTCCATGTAGTGGTGATTCTAGAATTGCTCAAGAAACTGCCTCCAAACTTCTCTCCTCACATTTTCCTAGATACTAAACTGAACTATTGAGCATTTACTTGTTTTCAACTCAGAAGAGGTTTCTGAACCAAAGGTGCATTCAGAGAATGACCTGGCAGGAAACACAATGGCACTCTGTTGGATTCTGAGCGAATCTCCTCCTGAAGTGAGAGGTCCCTCCTCAGGCAACACAAACTTATCTGCGCTATACATGCATTCTCCTTCTCCCTCACAAATACCAAGCTGGCCTTCTTCAAGGATGAGTTTGAAATGGATTTGTGTGAGAGAGGTAAAATAAATTATTTTAAAAGGCTCTAGGTTTTCGTGAACACCTGGTCAACCCCTTTCCACCTGTCTTCTGCCAAACTCAGCTTCTGATCAGCCAACTTGAATGGGGGTTGGCTCATGTGTTCACCTGTCAGCAGACTTCATATCATATCTGTTTTTAGGAATTTATAGGGTAATATCTGATGCAAATTCCCTCTATTTTTAGTGGAGGCTCTAATATTTAAAAAAATAGATTTCCTGAACACATGAATAGGAGGTGGTTTTTCTCCCTTTCTTCCCAACTCTCAAAAAGTCTAAAGTCATTTTATTGATGTAAACAGAGTGACCTCATAACTTTTCTGATTACGTGCTCCAAGACTGACAGCTGGCTTAAATTAAATACCAACTTCCATTCAGAATGTGGTACTTCTCTCAATTTATAATTTTCAGAAAATGTTGACAGCAACTTAGAGGAAAGTGTATTTTAAGAATAACACTTTAGCTGAAAACAAAGCAACCTTAAATCAAACTCAAATATATTCTTATTTTAGGGGGAAAATATAATGAGCTGAGGCAGGCCCACTTTTCTACTTTGTACAAATAGGAGGAGAGAAAGGGTTTCTCCTCAGGCATTCTGAGACACCACTGTGTCTGATGCAGGAACAGAAGGTACACATGGTTTAAACTCCAGAGTTTTTGTCTACATCATTTGCAAATAAGATAATCTGCATCATTCCCTTCTGAACTGACAGTTTTAGAACATTCACATGGACTTTTGTTCTTTAGCTACCTAACAATGATCTCTTCCTCCTCTTTTGGGGAAAATGTTATGATGTCAAAGACTGCATCCAGGAAGACTCTTTCTGCCATGGGACCTATGCTGTTTTCTCTTCCCTGGTCTCTCTTTGTTCCTGCCCCTTTTCCAAGACTGGGGCTTCAGCTTTAGGGTGGGTTCTACCCAACATTCTTCCAGTAAATTCTCATTCTGCTTGAGATAGCCTGAACAAGTTTCCACTGTTTTCAACCAAGAATCTGGATTGGTACATAGCCTAACTTCTAAACTGAGCAGAAATTCCATATGGAATGCCCTTGGAAGATGCTCAGATTTCCCATGAATGTTTCCAACCACAGGGAGCACTCTACATCCCAAGGCCAGCTGCTCCTCTGCTGAATAATTGTAGGATTAGAAAGTGGTTTCCTTCACTGATGTGAAATATACTTCCTTTCAACTCCTATCCACTGCTCCATTGGTCTTTGGAATAACCCACAGCAAGTCAGACCTTTCTTTGATACTATGATATAAATAAATAACTATAGTTATCTTGACTGTCAATATTGTGACTAAACTAAAAATAAGTATATGATGTATATTGCTGGTGGTAAAAAACAATTAAGCAACATTTAATCATATAGTGAGAACTTTATATTATATTTATTATTCCTTTAAACCTTCTATTTAAAAAAGAAAAAGGTTTAAATTTAGAGCTTCTATACTAGTATCATGAACATTTTCATAATATTTGACAACAATGCTTCAATTATTTAATGACATGAGTTTCTTTTCATTATATTTATTTTTATGGCAAGTAGTTCTAAAATTTTAAGTATAAAAGTAAGTAAATTTAAAGAAAATATAAAGTATATGATAATTAAGTTGATGCATTGGAATGGTAAAAAACACGATGGCCATGTCACTAACTAACATTTGAGAACATTTCTTTAGAAATAGCTGGTTCACAGCAGAATAAAATGGTACTACTCCTTTGTTCTAGACCCTCTACTACATATTGAAGCCCTTATTGTGCTATCTGTGTTTTTAGCAGTTATTACCATTGGTTCTTATCAGGAATAACCTCACCATTTATTATCAGTACTTAACCCTATAAAACTGTTTTCTTTGAGACTGACAGACAGTGCTTAAAGCATTGTGTTTTCCTAGTCTTGGTTCCTATGTTTCCATCATGCATTCTTCATCATTCTCCACAATTTTATCAGACCTATATCTTGACCCCAGTGGTTAGTTGGTTTGAAATCCCAAGTGAATAACATATTCTGTATCCTTCCTGAGACCCCACTGAGCAGGAGATCTGGGAATGTGGACTTACCTGTGGCATGTTCCCGCAGGCCTACATCAAAGGCAAGTTTATCTGTCTGGGATCTTGATGTAGTCAAACATGTTAGATACTGTGAAACAAGACAGATGCTCGTGAAGTCATACTCTTCTATCAGGTCTTGGCATCTCAACACTAGCTGGCTCCCAGTTGTCAATGTCAACATTGAGCTACTGTGAAAAGGGCTTACCTTGTTCATTATTATAATACTTTTGAAATATACTTTTACAATATATTGAAAACCTCAAAGATGTTCTTGGGGAAAATGTTATGATGTCAAAGACTGCATCTTGTCTGATGGCCCTGTGACTTAGCTTATGTGACTATATGTTGTAGAGATAAGTTTGACATATTAGGTATGCTTTAGTTCAAAGACACTCTGAGAAACCTTTAAACTGGAAACAATATAAATGGAACATAAATGACCAACAATAATAGAAAGATTGATCAAATTTGGTACTTCCTTTTTATGGTCTATTATGTTACCATTAATTGCTTTTATCAAGATTGTGAAATAGCATGGAACAAATACAAAATAGCATATTTGTAGGGTTAACATATATGCAAAATTGAAATGCCTAGCAACCAGGCTAAAAGAAATGATACAAACTGATAGCAGAAGTTATCCTGGACAGAGGCACAGACTATGATGATTCCCCCACTGCTATTTATTTCCTGTTTTTCAAATTTTCTGCGAACTTTAAAACATCTCAAATTATGTCTATATATTTCCAATTATAAAAATACATGGGCATGCAAAACCTAACAATGATTTTAAAAATAACTTAATGAAGGAAGAAAACAAAACCCTGGCCTGTTCCCCATCTCCTCTATTGACAGGCCCAGCGGCTGACTTTAGGATTAGCCTGGGAGACAGACAAGCACTTGGAACGCGCTTTCTGGGTTCTACTCCTAATTCTCTGCATCCAGAAGATGAAGAGTCACCGCACTGTGCAGAGCCATATCTCACAGGCTCTGTTCTCAGAGCTGCTCCTAAAGGAGCAGTGTAGAGTTTATGTTAACTGTGAGTGGGATTTTTTGGAAGGGCAGTAAATCTAATGATGAATAACATGGGCCTTCATATCTCTACCATGATGTTAGCCTGAGTTTTTAAGGCCAGGGAAAAGTGTGCTGTTTGAGGTTTTTATTGTTGTATGTAGGTAGAAAAAGAGAGGTATTAAGGTTTTATTTTCCCTTATGGATAAGCACCAGGTTCTGAAAGAAAAATGATCACCTCTTAGTCCTAGAGATTGGCTGAGTACAAAGTTTCCCCACTCTGTAAATGTCCCCATCTCCTGCTTGGACAACCTTGCATTTGGTCATTTTTGTTCTCTGTCCTTTGCCATGAAGGACTAAAACAGATGAACGTTCAAGCTGAAAAGGTCAACTTTCTTACCAGTGCTCAGGGAAGGAAATGCTGTAATGAATGCATTATTTAAGAGGCAGCTGCTGCTCCTGCTGCCAATCTGATAGTTTAAGCATTGAGATGAACTTTGCGGTGTGCTGCAGGTGTAAATGTGTGAAAGTGAAATCTTGAATGAATTTAACAGTTTCCATTAGAACAGAGAAAGAAGACAAATCTTCCTTCCACAGATTGCTAGTGAGGATGCTACAGGCAGGGACTGGGAGTGAATGTGACTCAAGTTGGCACAGATTATAGTTGATTGAGATCACACTAATCTCTTTAACGCCCTGCCAAAGATCTACAATGTCTGTTGTTTACAAATTTATTTAAAACTTGGAAAAAAATTTCAAGTTACATAAGTTTTCACCATTCGGGTTAATTTGGGGTTTAGATCCCTAATTAGCTATAGCTTAGTCAGCTTTCTCCTGCCTCTGGAAATAATATCTTCAAACTCTTCCAGCACTGAAGGCAATGGATATCATCCCATGTCCTTTAGCTAGTGAAAGAGGAAAGATTTCATGAAAATTTCATTTGGTGGATTTTCCCCTGTGCTGGTTATCCTTGTATACTTGAGAAGTCAGTTACCCCATAGTTTATTTGATCAATGAAGCAAATCATTACTGAGAATCTAGTATGTCAAAGTACTGTACTTGGTGGGATTATGTTTAGTTAAATAAAGACATGGTCCTTTCCTTCATGGAGTGGGGAAGAAGGGGGTCAGATATTATGCAAATGAAATATAGAATTGCAAATTGAGGTAAGTTATACAAAGGAAATGCCAAGACAACAATGTTATATCTGCTGTTAATTTGATCACACTTGCTGGTTTCCTGTACTTTCCCCCCTCTTTATCTTTCCCCTCCTCCTTGAATGGTGAAAGTGAACACCCAGATGTGCTTACCATTCCGCTAAAAGAGTGCCGCAGGAGAATTGCATGGCCATAGAGCAGGGTCCTGTGGCCACCCCCTTGTGCTGCCTGGTGGGGAAGGAGAGGGACAATGTCAGCACGGGCCAGCTTGTGGCCTCTCGCAAAGCAAAGCAGCACAAGAATCCTATAAGACAAACTACAAGGAAAAGACACATTGCAAAGCTCCAAAAAAATTCATTCTAGAAGAGAGTGGCCAGCCTACGGGCAGGGTTGGGTGGGGGCGGGGGGAGAATGTTAACCTGCCCTCAGATATGATCAAATTATTTTGATCACATACCATGGTCATGCAACATACTTGGGAGAGGGTGTGTTGGGCCAAACTTCTTTTCCAAAAGGGCCCCTGCCTGGCATCAGCAGAGACGCAGAGCTGTTCTACCGGAGCAGCATGGCAATGAGATAGGCACTCCTTACCTTCCTTTGAAACTTCTCAGAAGCATTCAGAGTGAGAGAGAGAAACAAATGTGATGTAACTACAGGCTAGCCATAGAAAGGCAGCTTGGGGCAGGTGGATGGGCACATGCTGTGACTGGTGGTCTTTTCCCTTTATGGCTCCTGTGCCTTTTGCCCACTCACTTAAAGTGTCCTATTTACCCAAATCTGACCAACGAGAGGTAGCTTGGACATCAAGGCTTTAAAAGGGCAAATTCTGCAGAAATAGATCCTTCAGTTGAGGGACCATCGAGGTACCTTGGCTGCCTCACCAGGCAACTTCACTTTGGCTGTTCACCCAGTGGCAGCCCACCCAGTCGGAGCAGGAGGCACGAGAGAAGAGGCAGCCCTCCAGAAAGCCACTGTGTTGCTTCCTATCTTTTTCCTTAGTTGGATCCACATATAACCATTTCAACTGAGTACATGATATGAGACAAAACTATCATTTCCAGGTAACATGGAAAAATGAAATTTACAGAAAATTCTAGAGTATTTTAGCATCAACATTTTCAATCTTTTACATAAATCTTTCTGTAATGTTAACCTGCCCTCAGATATGATCAAATTATTTTGATCACATACCCTTTTTAGGAAAAAATATTTGTACATAGGCTCCCCACCCCCAAATACACACACACAAAAAGAGAATCCAAAGCTTACGTTTAAAATTAATCATATAGAGAAATTATAACATTTTCCTTCTATATGCCAAGGGCATCTTTTATGCACCACATTTTATTTGGAGCTACAGACTCACAGCCCAGGGGCCTGGTCTGAGATGCTGTACCTCACCTATATCTACCCTCTATCAGAGCCACAAGCAATGGGGGGAAAGCCAGGGGCATGGAGAGAAGGCAGAGGTTGGAAAATAAAGCCTGGAGTGATTTTAATTAAACTCAACTTGGATGAACAGAATCACTCTGTCAAAGAGATGATTTTTCATGTCATACAATAAGCCTAAAGAAAAGAAAAAAACATAAACGTAGTATCTTATTTAAAAAAAGTGGATAACTATATGTAACTCTCTTTCTCTCTCTCTCTATATATATAGATAGATATAGATATATACACAGTTATAACTTTATATAGTTATATAACTATACATAACTATGGCTATGGAGCTATTTAAGACTTTAATACTGTGGAGGAATTAAATGTTCTTCTTCACAATATTTCCAAATTGCTTGAAATCATCTACACTAATAAAAGAGAAACATACAAATTGACCATTACTCTGCTACACCCACCAGCCAATCAGGAGGGAATATGCAAATTAGACGGACAAAGATGGCAGTCGCCCAACTGCTCCAGGCATGGAGTGGTTGGGTGGGGTAGGATGCCTGCTATGAGAGGGAGGGCGGGGAGGTGGGGGCGAAGGGATCTACAGGAGCAGCACTCTGGCTGCAGCGAAGACAAAGACTGCAGACTCCACCGGTGCTGGAAGCCAAGGGAAGGAAGGCCTATTGCACGAATCGTGCAATGGGCCTCTGGTTTGAAATAACCTTAGCTGCTGTATTTACAAATGTATTAACAGCTTTTGTTAAAATTAGTCATATTAAATTTACATCTTGTCAGTCCAATCGATATTTTCACTGTACATTGTATTATCACATGTTAACTGAGAGGTCATGATGGCTTATGTTGTAGGTGTATGCTCCCAAATGAGTCCCATGTCTCAAATTGAACTACAGACTAAATCACATTTTCTAGTGTTGACCATGGGTCACACCTTCCTTTTCATTTCTACCAAGTCTGTGAGTAATCATAAGTAAAGAGCCAAATGTTGCTGACCCCAAAAAGCAGCACTAAAGAGCTTGTGCTCCTCCCTTCTCTGGCCCTCATGTCCTTTATTATGGTGACAAGAGAAAAGACACTAGAGAGACATCACTTCCCCACTGGGATTGAAGGGGACAGTACAGTCCTGGAGCGTTCTCCCAGCCCAGCTTCTCCCACTTTTGGGGCCACATTTCTCAGCCACAGGTGCACATCACTGGTTAAAGCAGAGGCTGCTGACTCCATTCCACAGCATTCATTCCATCAGGCCTGGGGTGGGGCCTGAGAACCTGCATTTCTAACCCATTGCAGGGGACAGGACACTGATGCTGCTAGTCTGGTGACCACACTGAGAACCACTGCTTTAAGGAAAGACCAAGCTTCATGCTAGAAGTGGAGAGGTTTTCCCTTCAGGAGTTTTGACCATCCTCCTCCTCCTTGTGAGAGCTACTGTTGGGCACACACTACACCTCAGGTGCCGTATGTACCATCACAGCTCATTCTCATAACCCTCCCAGTTAGAAATGGTTTCCCACTTCACATGTGAGGAACCTGAAGCTCAAAGAGGGCATCTTGGCACACATCATACAGATGGGCGTGGTGGGAACTGCACTCAAAGTTAACTCCAGAACTTGAGCTCATTTCTCCCAGCTTTTCATAACATATTCATTAGCCTACTGTATACAAGATGGGTTTACAAAGCACCAGGAAAATAGGATACAAAATACTTCCGCAGCTCTACAATGAAGGGGAATTCGCATCATTGCTGGAATTAAATGAGCCCTAATTATGCAGAAGGCACAGAATTATACCAAGTGTTGTACATGAATCAACTCATTTTATCTTCTTAATTAGTGCTGTGAAGTAACTATGGTAATTATCTCCATTTTACAGCAACACAAACTGAGGCTTAAAGAGATGAAGTAATTTACTTAAAGTTGTACAGGTTCCAAGTGCAGGACTAGGATTTAACAAAGACCAGGAATTTAGCCATATGTTCCATTGTCTCCTTCTGTATAGTCTGGTAGGGGAGATAAGACTGCATAAAAAAATTGTTATGAATAGAAACAACATGTCAGTTAAAAGAGTTAAAGACACAGAGCATTGGGACAGACCAGGAGGGTAAAGAGGGTATTAAGGAATAGTTTTATGGAAAAGGTAGACCATAACATCCTGATAGGACTGTTGACATGTAACGATGGTAAGAAAGAGGAACCCACATGGGTGAAGACCTGGAGGTGGAAAGTATGAAGTGCACTTGGGGACAAGCAGCCATTTGTTTCACTGATCAGTGTTGGGGTCAATAGAAGAAAACAGCTGGAAATGAGTCAGGACACAGATGCTGGGTGGGCTATCATGACTGTTCAATGGCCGAGGGGACACTGGTCAGTGTCACCATCAAAACTGTACCTTAAGGAGATAACCCTGACTGCAAAATGGTGGGAAAACTGAGGTGTAAAACCCTAGGGGCAGAAAAGATCATTCACTCATTCAGTTTCCACGAGAGCATAAAGAGAGAATGGAGATAAAAAATCTTGGAGTCATCCTTTACTCCTTTCTTGCTCGCATCATACTCCACAGTCATTCCTAAGCCCCTGTGGTGCCACCTTCAAAAGAGATTTTGTATCAACTACTTACCACCCCACTGCTACCAGGCTAGTCTACTGCTCCCTCTCTCATTTGGACTATCATCGTGGCTCCTAACGCTGCTTCCTGCTGTAATCTCCCTTTCATATTCTGAGTTCATACGGCAGGCAGTCAGAGCGTCCTTTAAAGACCATTGATCACATTATGTTACTTTCTTGCTCAACCCTCCACCCCCAATCCGCAACCTCTGACTTCCTTTCACCATAGCCTCCAGGATATTGGATCAGGAGTTGGCAAATATTCTCTGTAAAAGATTAGATAGTATCAGGTCTATGATCTATTTTGAGTTAATTTTTGTACAAAAATTAGAAACAGTAGTCTAGTTTCATTTTTTTGCGTGTGGCTTTCTAATTTTCCCAGCACCATTAATTGAAGAGGCTTTCTTTTCTCTATTGTATGTTTTTGGCTCCCAAGAAGATAAAGAAATGGCCAACAGATACATGAAAAGATGTGTAACCTCACTAGCTATTAGGGAAATGTAAATCAAAACCAGAATAAGATAACACCTCACACCTGTTAGAATGGCTATTATCAACAAGACGAATAACAAGTGTTGGAGAGGTTGTGAAGAAAAAGGTGGGAACATAACTGGTACAGCCACTATGGTAAAGACTATGGAGGTTCCTTAAAAATTAAGAATCGAGTTGCAATATGATGGAGCAATCCCTCTTCTGGGTATCTACCCGAAAAATTTCTTTGCAAAGATATATGCACCCCATAGTCACTGTAGTTTTATTCATGGTGGTCAAGACATGGAAACAACCAGTGTCCTGTGACAGAGGATTATATAAAGATGTGGTATATATACAAATGGAATACTACTCAGCCCTAAGAAAAGATGAAATAATGCCATTTGTGACCGCATGAATGGGTCTTGAGAATATCATGCTAATTCAGACAAAGTCAAGAACCATATGATTTCACTCATATGTGGGATATAAAAGTGAAAGCAACAAATGAACAAACAAGGAAAACAAACAAAAACTCATAGACACAGACAACAGTATGGTGGTTACCAGAGAGAGGGGATGTGTGTGTGTGAGAGACTAGTAAAGGGTAAAGGGGGTTAAATAGATGGTGACGGAAGATGATTTGACTTTGGGTGGTGAACACACAATGCAATGTACAGATAATGTGTCATGGAATTGTACACTTAAAACCCATACAATCTTATTAACCAACGTCACCCCAATACATTTAATTAAAAAATAATACCTACAATAGAACATAAAAAAAAGAAGAAGAAGAAGAAGAAGGAGGAGGAGGAGGAGGAGGAGGAGGAGGAGGAGGAGGAGGAGGAGGAGGAGGAGAAGGAGAAGGAGAAGGAGAAGGAGAAGGAGAAGGAGAAGGAGAAGGAGAAGGAGAAGGAGAAGGAGAAGGAGAAGGAGAAGGAGAAGGAGAAGGAGAAGGAGAAGGAGAAGGAGAAGGAGAAGGAGAAGGAGAAGGAGGAGGAGGAGGAGGAGGAGGAGAAGGAGAAGGAGAAGGAGAAGGAGAAGGAGAAGGAGAAGGAGAAGGAGAAGGAGAAGGAGAAGGAGAAGGAGAAGGAGAAGGAGAAGGAGAAGGAGAAGGAGAAGAAGAAACCGAATAGTAAATATTTCAGGCTTGGCAAGAATACATATGGTTTCTCTTATAGTCTTCTTTATTTTAAGCAATTTTTTTCAAAATGTAAAAGCCACCTGTACCTAGAGGTTCTATACATAAACAGACCATAGGCTGGGTCTGGCCTCCTGACTGTCCCTGCAACCCTACTGGATCTGGTTCCCTTCACTTCTCTGACTTCCTCACCTACCAGGCATGCTCCCCACTGCTCCCTCTGCTTTGGTCACATGGTCATTTCTCTATTCCTCACACAGGCACGCTCCACTGCAGGCCCTGCACATGTGTTCCTCATGGCCTGGAATGCTCTTCCTCAATATTTTCATGGCTCATTCCCAGCCTTCTTTAAGTCCTGTGCTCAGATATCTCATTAGAGAAGTCTTCTCTCATCACTCCTCATGGCATTTATTATTAGCCGATATGAATTCATATGTTATTTTGGATGTGTATCTACCCTGCCTAATGAACCACATCAACATCACTTTTATGAGTGCCTGGCAATAGGAGGCACTCATTTTCACATTTCATATTCATTTTCCCTGAAGGAATAAATAATAATTGGTCTTTTTGTATCCCTTTTACAACTGGGAAAAGAGAAACTTTCCCATCGTCATCTTGTGAGCTTGGATTTGAATTTGGGTCTAACTACAAATTGCACTCTTTTCACTTAGTGCTAATTCTAGAATAACATTCTAGGAATGAAGACTGCATGGATCTATTCACAAGGAGGATCCAGACTCAAGACCAGGAGACTTTAATGGGATGGCCGTCCTGTCTCTGCCAGGAGCAACCTTGGCTGCAGCCACTGGCAGGAGGAGAACATGTAGTACCACCTCAAAGGACGGGGGTGGGGCAGGGCAAAGCTGGTGAAGTGCCCTGATGCCATGTCCAGAGGAAAAATGTTCCACTAGATCATTACTTCAATCATCTCACTAGTAATTTCAAAATTCATTCCGTCACTGACATTTCTTTTGGTGATGCCCAGAGGACACTGCCTCCTGGTAAGATGAGCCTATTATAGCAACAAAGAGGAGGAAGAACTCTGTTTCTCTCCAGGCATACACTCATGAATGTTTCAAGACTGTTAGATCTCTGAACTGCCTTCTTTCATAGTCCGAAACCCAAAATTCCACTTTGGAGGTCCCAGGTTCTAGAAAGCCCCTTGCTGAATGTATCATGCCTTCTCAGGGGGGCTTGGGCGGCATGACATTTTCTGGATGTGCACATGTGTTTGCATTTTCCTTTTCTTCCCGACCCCACTTCAGTTCTAGTCTGTTAGGCTATCAAGGATAGAAAGAAGCCTTTCTAGAAAGTCACAGAATAACATTCCCTACCTATGCTAGAGGCCCTTTATATTTGCCCAGGAGGTTTACTTTGACACATGTGACAAGTAAATGAGAATGATGCCATTTAGGTAAAAAATAAACAACACAACAATAACAAAAAACACACCAAAAACAAAAACAAAAACAAAAACAAAAAACCCAAATCAAAAAAACCAGTCAAGTAACATTGAATAGGAGGGGGAAAAAGACAAGTAACCCAGTATTTTCAGTTAGAAAACATAATGAAAGATTCCATTAATGATTGCTACAAGATATTACTTTTTTTTTTTTAAGGAATTTACTTAGATGATGAGCTAGACCTTTAAAATGAACCTGAGCTAAATCTTTAATATAAAACTATAAACCTTTACACTATAAAATGAAATTAGATTTGGTTACATTCTCATTGTTATGGAATGAGAATACTAGTAATGTTTGTAAATGCTTGTTCTCCTAAATTTAACTTATAGATTTAATGTGGTTTTAATAAAAATTCCAAGAGGGTATTTTGGAAATAACTTGCTATAAAATTAACTGGAAATATAAACAGTAAGAAGCAAAACTAATTCATTCTGGTAATGGTTCAAAAAGAAGAATGTAGCGCAGTATAGGCAGTTCATAAACCAACCTAAAATGTAGCATACAATAAAGCAGATTTTTAGTATAATGGGGCAAATGGCAAGATTATCAAGCACAAATATGTGGATAGCAAATCAGAAAAGCATTCAGTAGGATCCACAAGAAATATGAAAGATAGATTCTGGATAGATAATAGAGTTAAATACTTCATTTAAAAATTAAATTCTAAAGCAACTAGCATGTAATAAATACTCCACGACCCTTTACAGAGGAACTGGAAGGAAACAAAAGACAGATAATGCCAAGATGACAAGAGTTCAAAACAATGGAAACATCAACATTTAATAGACTACAGACATTCTTTGTATCATTTTGACAAAAGAGATAACATCTCATTGAAATGTAGAAGAAAAACAAGCATCATAAAGAAATAGAAAAAGGATATGAGTAAGCAATTCATATCAGGAATAAAATTAAAACATATGGGAGAGATTTTATTTCCTCCAAGGAGATAAAATGAAAGGAATGATGATTAAAGCAACTTTGGTATATCATTTTACATCATCTGAATTTGAAAAAATGGGGAAAGACCCTAATACTGTGAGAGCTGCAATTTAGCCAGTGTGATCCAATATAAGTTGGCATTGAGCAAAACCCTTTTGCAAAGCAATATCGGGATGCATGAAAGAGCCATAAGAAGACCATAATCTTTGCTGTGATAATTCTATTTATGGGAACAATTCAAGAGAAGCAAACAAATAAAAGTACGTACAGTTGTGATAAGAACATTATAACAGGGGGAAAAAGAAACCTGGAAAGAACCTAAATATCTGAAAGAAAAATACTATCTAGTAAATCACAGGCTTCTTCAGGATGGTCTATCCTGTGACCGTTAACGACCATTATAGGAGCGAATGGAAACACAGAAAGTGTTTACCATAAACCACTGGGAAAAAGGCAGAATGCAAAATGACTTTAACAATTTTATTTATTCAGCAACTAGTGGCCCGGTGCACAAAATTTGTGCACGGGGGGAGTGTTCCTCAGCCCAGCCTGCACCCTCTCCAATCTGGACCCCTCGAAGGATGTCCTACTGCTGGTTTACAGGGATCAGGCCTAAACCGGCAGTCGGACATCCCTCTCACAATTGGGGACTGCTGGCTCCAGCCGCTCACTTGCCTGCCTGCCTGCCTGATTGCCCCTAACCACTCTGCCTGCCGGCCTGCTCACCCCCAATTGCCCTCGCCGCCAGCCTGCTTGCCCCCAAATGCACCCCTGCCAGCCAGATCACCCCCAACTTCTCCCCGTGCCAGCCTTCTCACCCCCAACTGCCCCCCTGCTGGCCTGCTCGCCCCCACCTTTCCCCCCCGCTGTCCTGATCACCTCCAACTGACCCCCACTGGTGGCCTGCTCACCCCCAACTGGCCCCCCTGCTGGTCTGCTTACCCCCAATGGCCCCTGCTATCCCATCGTGGCCTGATCACCCCCTGGCAATCCAAGGTCCAAGCCCCTCCTTTTTTTCATTTTCTTTTTTTTTCAGCGCCTCCTTGGGTGGAGGCCAGGGCCGGCTGGAAGCAAGTATCTAGGATTTATTTATCTTCTATAATTGAAACTTTATAGCCTTGAGCAGAGGCCAGGGCCAGCCAGGGCAGGAAGCTGAGCTTCCTCTATTGTCAGGGCAACCCAAGCCTCCTGCTTGCTCCAGCTCCATGGCCGGCCACCATCTTGGTTGGGTTAATTTGCATACTTGCTCCTGATTGGCTGGTGGGCGTGGCTTGTGGGTGTAGTGGAGTGATGGTTAATTTGCATGTTTCTCTTTTATTAGTATAGATGATCAGAAAACCTGAGAAAATGAATATAGCCATTTGGTTTATTGAGAACCATCAGACTGTTGCTTTTCTGATTTTTTCTTTAACACTATTGCCATATTATCATTTTAACAAAAAGTATGTGTGTATAGAGGGCAGCAACAAGCTGCATGTATTTAAAGAAATGGAGTTCTATAAAAGTGTTTTGTCTATTGGTTACAATTTTAGTTGCTCAAGATGTGATTAATTTGCTAGAATCCTTAATAAATGACTTTCCCTACATGAAAGATGGGCCGATGAATAGCTAGCCTGCCTGCTTTCAGGCACTGACTCCAGAGTGTTTAATGGAAACCCTAAAAAGTCAGCTTTTATCAAAGATACCTGTGACACCCTCCTAGTTCCCTCAGGCCCAGCTCCAGACTCCATGGGAAAAAAAATCGTTTGCTACAGGGAGTCACTTCTGCTTGGATCCCAAATGTCCTGGTTCTTCTGACTGCGCTTGGTAGACCCTTCACCTGGGATCCCATCCTTGTTCCTCGAGCCTTGCTTTTTACACTGTTTAATGCTTCCCAAGACTCCTTTCCCAGCCACCAGATTGCACTTCTCCTTGCTACTACAGGCCATCAACCCCTTCAGGCTAAACTCCCAAGACCCCACACTCAGTCACCTCACTTTTCTCGGCGGGGTAAACCTATGGGACTGTCAGCTCAAATGACATCCAAGGAACTGCTGGGGCATTTTCCAAACAGGTCTTGGAGTGTAAACTCAGGTAATAGGGACAATTTTGCCTCTTTAATATTAGTTAGAGCAGCACACTGGGGTTTAGAAAGTGTATCCCAGGGGTAGGAGGACGCATGGACTGATTAGTCCTACCCGTGACCTGGAGTCAGAACCAGAGACCATGACAACAGAAACTCAATAAGCACATTCCTATCTTCCTAATCCCCTCCCTACATGTGAAATCCTGAAAAACCCAACATAGGACACTAAACCCTTGTCTTCACCACCTTTGCTGGATCAAATACCCTACTCTTCAGCTGGGTAGTAACCAAGTCCAGCTTTTCCTGGGCCTCCCACCCTGGGACATAAAAACACTATAAAAGTATAAGGAATCTTTTTAAAATTTTGATACCTTGATTTTCTACATGCAATGCAGTGGTTAGTATGGATCTAAAACTCTTAATCAGAGGTTCCTGAATCATTGGCCACAGAAGGCCCCATCATCAGGACGAAATCCCCTGAAAGGGTTTGGGGCAGTCCAACCAGGAAGGCATAGGCACTTGAAAGGAGGTCTCGTTCTTGGCATTCTCCATGGGCCTCTTGGGATAATGTTAAAAATTAAAATTATGAAATAGAGAGAACCAAGATGGTGACATAGGTAAATACCTAAACTGCTGACTCACACAACAATTTCAAAACTACAACTAAAAGACAAAATGTCTATCACCCAGAACCATGGGAAAGCTGGCTGAGTGGAAGTTCTACAACTAGAAGGAAAGAGAAAAGAGCATTGAGATGTGCACAAGTGCTGAAAAGCTGAGGAATGGAGGTGCGTGAATTGGGCTGGTGGCAGGTGACTGGGTGCGCTGCTTTTTTCAACCTGAAGGGAGACAAACTCTCTATTACTCTGAACTCCAGTTTCTGGGGAGATGCTGGGGACCCAAACTCCTACGGGGAAAAGCTGGACTGTTGACCATGGGGTCGGAAAGTGAGGGTGGCTTTCTTGCAGAGGTGCATGCAGCAATCATTGTTTACTGCACTGGGGCACGGGACACAGGGACTTGGAAACACAGAGATGCAGAGACAGCTGACTGGCAGCCATCTCTGTTTGCCATGCCCTAGCCTAGTGACTCCCTGAGACCCCGCCCCGCACAATCTGCAAACCTACCCAAGCTCCATGCAGCACCTGTTGCATATCAATGGTCTGCCCTATCGCAGCTTAACCTAACAAACTGCAGCTCTGGTCAGACAGCTCCAAAACCTCCAAACCCGAAGCAAAGAGGAGAAAACTGTAGTTCTCACTGTAGCTCCTGTGGGTGGCCTCAGACAGTAGCTGACCTGCACCCCATTGGAGATCCAGAAGCTAGTGTATCTAGTGGTCAGTGTGAGATGACACCAGATTTCAACTACTCACATCCATAAGTGACACATTCAAGAGGCAGACTCAGTGAGCACCAAAGCCCCACTGAAGCAAGTCCTGCTCCATAAGCATGTCTCCAGCACAGCAGTTCTTCCATTATAGACACAGTGGGTCCTCACAGCCAATTGGCCTGGAGGTCAATTCCTCCCAGTGTACCAACAGCAATCAAGGCTTATCTACACCAAGACTTTGCACTTAGCCCACAGAGGGGTGCACCAAGAGTGTCCACCTGAGGTGATAGGCTGAACCACTGGTCACAGAAAACCA
This sequence comes from Plecotus auritus, assembly GCF_963455305.1. Lineage (NCBI taxonomy): Eukaryota > Metazoa > Chordata > Mammalia > Chiroptera > Vespertilionidae > Plecotus > Plecotus auritus. Next base: position 79,576,523 of record NC_137770.1, on the reverse strand, counting down.
CTCCATCAACACAGGGAAACAACAAAATGCAGAGACAAAGAAACATGTCACAAATGAAAGAAATGGAGGAAAGCAAACTACTGGATATAGAGTTCAAAACCACATTTATAAGGTTACTCAATACTCTTTTAAAAACCGCTGAGAAACTTGATGAGATCTCCGAGGAGCTTAGTGAGACCTTCAAGGACCTTAATGAGAATGCCAAAAAAATGAAAAAGGACCAGTCAGAAATTAAGCATACACTGTCTGAAATAAAGAATATACAGAAATTCAACTGTAGATCAAAGGACCCCAAGAATCAAACCAAAGATCTGAAATATGAGGAAACAAAAAAACACCCAACCAGAAAAACAAAAAGGAAAAAGAATCCAAAAATATGAAGATAGTGTAAGGAGCCTCTGGGACAACTTCAAGCATACCAACATCCGAATTATTGGGGTGCCAGAAGAAGAGAGAGAGCAAAATATTGAAAACCTATTAGAAGAAATAATGACAGAAAACTTTCCCTACCTGGTGAAAGAAATAGACTTACAAGTTCAGGAAGCGCACAGAACCCTGTACAAGAGGAATCCAAAGAGGACCACACCAAGACACATCATAATTAAAATGCCAAGGGCAAAAGACAAAGAGAGAATCTTGAAAGCAGCAAGAGAAAAACAGTTAGTTACCTACAAGGGAGCACCCATACGACTGTCAGCTGATTTCTCAACAGAAACTATGCAGGCCAGAAGGGAGTGGCAAGAAATATTCAAAGTGATGAATAGCAAGAACCTACAACCAAGATTACTCTACCCAGCAAAGCTATCATTCAGAATTGAAGGTCAGATAAAGAGCTTCACAGACAAGAAAAAGCTAAAGGAGTTCATCACCACCAAACCAGGATTATATGAAATGCTGAAGGGTATTCTTTAAGAAGAGGAAGAAGAAGAAAAAGGTAAAGATAAAAGTTATGAACAACAAAATGACAACAAATACGTACCTACCAACAAGTGAATCTAAAAATCAAGTGAATTAAAAATCTGATGAACAGAATGGACTGATGAATATAATAGAATCAGGGACATAGAAAGGGAGTGGACTGACAATTCTCAGGGGGAAGGGGGTGTGAGGGGTGTGGGAAGAGATTGGACAAAAATCTTACACCTATGGATGAAGACAGTGGTGGGGGGAAGGGCATGGTGTGGGGTGTGGAATCAGGTGGAGGTGAGCTATGGCGGGAAAAAAAGAGGAACACCTGTAATAATCTGAACAATAAAGATTTATTTTTTAAAAAAATTATGAAATAGAATTTTAATGAAGTTCAGAAAAGAGGAGGAAAGTGTGGTAGCTGACAGTCCACTTCTCCAATTTCAGTGATCATGGCAGTCTCCCGGGTTGCCTTACTAAAAAGAAGGGTCCGCATATCAGAGGCTGCAAAGCACAATGGGACCCCAAAGAGAAAAGGCTAAATCTGGTTGGCAGAGGGCCTATGGCAGTCACGGCTCCCTATGCTGCTGTGCTCTCACTGCAAGGTCAGCAGGGTGACCTTAACTCCAGGGATCCTGCCTCCCACACCCTCAGCGGGCCCACTCCCCATCACCACATATCACAGGACTGAAGCAGGGAGTGCTCTAAAAACTGTATAAGGAGACAGGCTCTTCTCCTTTTTTCTTTCATTTTTAAGAAAGGAAAATAGACAGAACCAAGTAATCCACCTACCCATGCCTGATGCCCCCCCACCCTCCCATTCTCAGGGTTTATAATTCATTGAATTCAGCCAACCCACCTTCTTGGGGGCATCCAGAATTATTTTATTCTGGCTGAGAAGATTTGGCAATCTCATTTTTGTTCATGTCATTAATTTTATAGCCATATGGAAGGATTTCAGGACAAAAGTATATAAGGCCAGAGACTGATTGAGGAAAGCATAACGTCTGGGTCATAAGCATCATCTTCAGAAAGAACCTGTGCAGCAAGGAGGAATTCCCTCCCAGGAAAATCTCTTTCACATGTTGGCCCCGGGGGTAAGTAAAATCGGAGATGTTCAGATGAATTAGGGATAGTAGAGGTGCCTCTGAGTTCATCATTTCCTGTGAGCCCTTAAAGCCATGAGAAGAGTCCCTGGATGGTGCAGACTTAATCCCTGAATGCACAACTGAGAATCACTGAGGAATCTGCCTTTCTAGTCTTTAAAAATAAGCATTTGCGATCTATAGAAAGGGCAGACATGTGCAACTATTTTCCTTCTCCTCTCTCCCAATCCATGGTGTTTAGGAAATGAGTTAGCAACTTTTGGAGGTTCCCATTATGGCTGGGATTTTACAAACACTGCTTCTGAAACAGGAGTGTGAACAGTCTCCATTAAGGGAACAAAGGCGGCTGTTAGGATGCCTCCAGATTGAACACGGGTCACTCTGTGTTTTTCTGTGCTTTTCTTTGAACTTAGATGCCACAGGGAAACCATTCAGCCAGGATGGCAGCTCTAAGACATTTCTTATTATGGTCCCTTTGAAAAGAACAAATTGGCAGGAGATATTTGTCAGGGTATTAATGACATTTACCTTGATGACAAGTAAACTTTGGAAAGAGGTGAAGCAATTATTTTCTTATCTCCCCCCCCCCACCCTTCTCCCAGATTTCTAAGAAATTGACATTGCCAAGTTCAGTCTTTACATAAAAGGACCCAGTCAGCCAGACTTGTTTTCGAGTCACTGCTCTAGTTTCTATTTGAACCACCCATACTCAGCAGACCTCTGACGAAATAGTGGAGCAGCCACCACAAGGGGTGGAGACCAAGAACTCTGTCCAATCATTTCCTTCTACCCAAAGTAAAAATATAATGAATATTTCCTGCAATGTGTTTAACATCTGAAAGTTCAGAATAGCTTGACCTGAAAGTTCAGACAAGGTCTCTCATCTATTATTTCTAGGGGAAAAATTTACTTTTCATTCTGGAGATAATAAAATAGGAGTGTTTTGGTTTTTTTAAAATCATAAAGTTGCTGTTGAGCCGTACTGTGTACAAACAAATCTACCCATGTGGGCAATAAGGAAGAAGATGAACTCGATTATACTTTTTGTTTGACCCTCTTCCCTCTCTCCTGCACTCCTTAGTCTATTTTCCCCCTCTCCTGAATGTCCTTTGTCAACACAACTTCTCTTTCTTTTAATCCTCTAACCCAGAGGTTGGCAAACTGCGGCTCACGAGCCACATGCGGCTCGTGAGCCGCGGTTTGCCCCTCTGTTGACTAATGAATTTGCCGACCACTGACCTAGACTCTCGATTCCAATAATTACAGACTGTTGTTGTTCCTTGTGATTAAGCCCCTATTCCAGTGGTTGGCAAACTCATTAGTCAACAGAGCGGCAAACCGTGGCTCGCGAGGCGCATGTGGCTCGCAAGCCACAGTTTGCCGACCACTGCTCTAACCCACTTTGTACCTTGCTGGTAGTGATCAATTTGTCCTATTCTCTCTACATCCACATAAAAAGCTCAGGGCCAAGTTTATCTTTCCAAGAAAAACAAACAAACAAACAAAAATGCCTGATCTTTCCTTGACGTATGTGAAGTGGCCTCTGGTGGAAAAGCGGAATCTCAGAGATCTGTGCATGTTGGGGCCTGTGGATGGATAGGAGAATACTTATTCCTAATACTTCCTACCTGCCCATGGACCACATGATGCTCAAAGGCCAATGACATGATTTTCTTGAACCTCTTATTGAGTCTAGAGGAGTGGTTCTCAATTCCAGCTACCCAGCAGAATCATTGGCACAGCTTTAAGAAAAGAGCAAGAAAAAAACAAACTATAACCCAAAGGCTAGGCCATTTCCCTAAGATTTTCATTTGGTAGGTGCGTGGGGGAGCCTGAGCTCCTGGGTTTATCAGAAGCATAGCCAGGCTTGAGACCCCTCTTGAACTTCCCCAGACATACTGGACCCTTCATGCAAGTAACTGGTATGTTGCTTACTGTCAACAGTACTTCTCTGTTCTCAGAACCATGTCTGTTCTGGACCATTGACTGATTTTTCCTTTAAGCATTTCTCCAGAACCCCACTGAAGCAAAGAACAAACATGATTGCTTCTCCTTGTCCTTGGTAGCCTAGGACCAACGTTTGACCCTGTCTCTCTTTCAGCTCTGCTGCCATAGATGTGACAAGTGGAAAGACACAACTTTCTTCTGTGAAATCTGTGTGGTAAGGGCCCTGGACAATTCAAACTCCATAGAGGGAGGGTTCCAGGCCCACCACAATCATCCCTAGACCCACTCATTTTTATGTGGTCCAAGGTCAGCTAGACCCTTTCTGAGCTGACTCAGCCACAATCTGGACTTCCTTTCCCATCAATTTGGACTCTACAGGGACTGAGAAGACAAGGAGTTGATGGCAACAAAACAAAACAAAACAGAACTAGTTAGGGGGAAGAGACTTTTACTTTGCTTTTAATTACTCCTTGTCACCCCTCCCCCACTCAGTCACTTCTAATCTGTTCTCATTCTGGTTTATGCATCCTTAGCTGCAACCAACTAGCTCTTTTGTCAAAGAGAAAAAAAGTTCTTCTGAACAAAAAAATGTCTCCTTTGCTGATCTGTGAATGGCAACTGGGGCCTGGACAGAACAAGTACCATCTGATCTATTATCTCCCCATGGTGCAAGAAGTAAATTCATCAGACTAACATTGGGAGGATAACCCATGGGAATGACAGTGAAACCCAACTTCCCTTGAGCTGCAAGAAACCAGAGCAAGCTTCATGGCAAGGGGAAGAAGGCCCATTAAAATTAGCACCTGCCCTCTGTGTGAGGAGGAGAAGAAAGGCTCAGAAATACTGAGTATGGTTTACAATTTGAAACAAACAAAAAAACACAAAAAGTAAACAAAACTAAATCGCAGTGTGCTAATGCTTGCCTCCTTCAATGTTTGAAAAAAAAAAAGTCATTTCCCAGTGAGGTTGGTAGGTACCATTAATATAATGTGACAACTGAAAAGAATATTGCAAATAATGCACTATCTAAAAAAGACATAAAGGAAATGACCCCATTTACAATAGCATCAAAAACAACAAATACTTAGGAATAAATTTAGCCAAGTAGGTGAAATATCTTTATAGTGAAAAATACAATACATTTCTAAAAGAAATTGAACAAGACATAAATAAATGGATAGATATCCTGTGTCCCTAGATTAGAAGAATTAATAGTAATAAAATGTCTATACTACCTAAACCAATCTAAGAATTCAATGCAATCCCTATCAAGATTAAAAGGGCATTTTTTAAAAAGGAGAAAAACCACTCCTAAAATTTGTATGGAACTACAAAAGACCCCAGATAGTCAAAGCAATTGTGTGTGTGTGTGAGGGGGGGCGGGGGAGGAGAACAAAGCTGGAGGCATCACATTTCCTGATTTCAAACTATATTATAAAGCTATAGTAATCAAAACAGTATGGTATTGGAATAAAAACAGACACATAGATCAATGAAACAGAATTGCAAGTCCAGAAATAAACCCACACATATATAGTCAACTAATATTTGACAAGAGAGCCAAGAATACCCAATGGAGAAAAGACAGTCTCTTCAATAAACAGTGCTGGGAAAATTAAATAGTAACATGTAAAAGAACAAAACTAGACTCATAGCACTCACAAAAATTAACTCAAATTGAATTAAAGACTTGAATGTAAGACCTAACTGAAGTCATAGAACTCTTAGGAGGAAACATAGGGAAAAGGCTCCTCCTCACATGGGTTTTGGAATAATTTTTTGGCTATGACACCTAAAGCAAAAGCAGTCAAATAAATAAGTGGGACAACATCAAATATAAAAGCTTCTGCACAGCAAAATAAATGATCAATAAAATGAAAAGGCAACCTTCAGAATGGGAAAAATAATTGGAAATCATATATATGATAAGGGGTTAAATATATAAACTATATATAAAAAACTCAGATAAATCTGTAGCAAAAGAACCCCAAGTAATAATTAAAAAGTGAGTAAAGGACCTGAATAAACATTTTTCCAAAGAAGACAAACAAATGGCCAAGAAGTACATGAAAAGAAGCTCTACATCAGTAATCATTTGGGGAATACAAATCAAGACCACAATGAGATATCATCTCAGGCCTGTTAGAATGGCTGCTAAAGCAAAGATAAGATATAACAAATACTGGTGAGGATGTGGAGAAAAAGTAACCCTGTGTACTGTTGATGGGAATGTAAATTGGAGAGCCACCATGAAAAATGATATGGAGACTCCTCAAAAAATTAAAAATAGAACCAGCATATGAGCCAACAATTCTACTTCTGGGTATTAATCCAAAAAAAATGAAAACATTACGTCAAAGAGATATCTTCACCCCCATGTTCATTTATAATAAACTAAAGGCCTGGTGCATGAAATTCATGCACTGGGGGTGGGGGGGTGTTGGTGTCCCTCAGCCCAGCCTGCACCCTCTCCAATCTGGGACCCGTCAGGGGATGTCTGACTGCTGGTTTAGGCCCGATCCCTGAACCGGCAGTCGGACATCCCTCTCACAATCCGGGACTTCTGGCTCCTAACTGCTCACCTGCCTGCCTGCCTGCTCACCCCTAACTGCTTCTGCCTCCCAGCCTGATCACCCCCTAACCATTCCTCTGCTAGCCTGATCAATACCTAATTGCTCCCCTGCCTGCCCAATTGCCCCCAACTGCTCTGCCCTGCTGCCCTGATCGCCCCAACTGCCCTACCCTGCTGGCCTAATCGCCCCCACTGCCCTCCCCTGCCAGCCTGGTAACCTCCAGCTGCCCTCCCCTGCCAGCCTGGTTGCCCCTAACTGCCCTCCCCTGCTGGCCTGGTCCCCCCCAACTGCCCTCCCCTGCTGGCCTGGTCCCCCCAACTGCCCTCCCCTGCTGGCCTGGTCACTCCCAACTGCCCTCCCTGCTGGCCTGGTCACCCCTAACTATCCTCCCCTGCTTGCCTGATCACCTACAACTGCCCTCCCCTGCCGGTCATCTTGTGGCAGCCATCTTGTGATGACATGGGGGCGGCCATCTTGTGTGTGAGGGTGTGATGATCAATTTGCATATTACCTTTTTATTATATAGGATTATTATGTAGGATAGCAAGACATGGAAACAGTTTTCTGTCAACAGATGAACAGATAAACAAATAGTGGTTTATCTTTACAATGGAATACTCTCTAGCCATAAAAAAGAAGGAAATCCTGCCATTTGCAATAAGACTAATGTACCTTGAGGTCATTACACTAAGTGAAATCAATTAGACAAAGACAAAGACTGTATGATATCACTTACATGTGGAATCTAAATAAAGGGAAGGGTAGGGAGTGGGGGTATTGTGTGAAGGTTGTTAAAAGGTACAAACTTCCAGTTATAAAGTAAGTAAGTACAGGGGTGTAATGTACAACATGAAGACTATAGGTAACACCACTGTATAAGTAACATGACATATTAAAAGTTGCTAAGAGAGCAAATCCTAAAAGTTCTCATCATAAGAAAAAAAACCTATATGAGGTGGTGAATATGAACCAAGCCTATTGCAGGAAATCACTTTACAATCTTTGCAAGTCAAGTCATTATGTGGTACACCTTAAACTCATACAGTGCTGTATGTCAATTATCCTATGTAATAAAAGCATAGTATGCAAATTGTCTCCTCAACCAGGAGTTTGTCTGGGAGTTTGACCAGGGGGCAGGGCTGGCCAGCTGGCCAGAGGAAGGGAGGGAGGCCCTAGCCAGCAGCCGCTAGGGACCCTACCAGTGCACAAATTTCATGCACTGGGCCTCTAGTATTTCAATAAAACAAAAGAAAATACATTGTAGTTGAACTCTGCTCTTTACCCTGGAACCGTGGTTGGCAAACCATGGCTCACGAGCCACATGTGGCTCTTTGGCCCCTTGAGTGTGGCTTTTCCACAAAATACCATGGCCTGGGTGAGTCTATTTTGAAAAAGTGGCATTAGAAGAAGTTTAAGTTTAAAAATTTGGCTCTCAAAAGATATTTCAATCGTTGTACTGTTGATATTTGGCTCTGTTGACTAATGAGTTTGACGACCACTGGTCTAGGGTAGCTCATCTAGGGGACATGCAGTAAAAAGCTTCAAAGGGATATAGGAAAAGGCAGGTAATGAGATAAGGAACTAGAATTCCATATACACAGGGTAATGAGACTGCATTCTTGAGAGAGCCCAGGAATTCTGTAGTCCTATTGCTCACCCACTGATTTTGACTGAAATCAGTGTTGTTAATAATTCATGGATGTGTATAAGCCTGTTGCACTGCAAATCCAAGTGGCGGCCCTGAAGGAACAATGAACTTGGAAACAGCAGTTACTCATACTCCTGGTGACCAGCGTCAATTGTCCAGGGTCAGAGAAGGGCCCACAGGGGAAGCCCACCTGGGTGGGCTTCTGGGATAGAACAGGGAGTCAATACCCCCCTAGAATTGACAACCCTGGGCAGAGCAGAGGTTCTGAAATGCTAGCATTTTGTTTAATATTCACCCTCTTTTTCCTCCACTATTGGAATCTCTAGATTAAATAGGTATAGAAACATGTTTTGAACCCATTTAAAGGCTGAGAGAAAGAATATGAATTTGAGATGTTATATTACATCAGGTCATTATTCCCCAAATTTGTGTAAAACCTAAAATTGGATCAGAGTTTACAAACAGTTCTTTATCAAGCTGGCATGAGAAGATCCCCATGAGGGCAGGACACAGGGCACAGCTGCCAGTGTTGAACCAGGGGGAGACAGTTCTACAGACTTTGGGGCAAAGTAGCCGGTTCTCTCTCTTCGTCTCTGTGCCCCCAACTACAAGTGCAAAGTGCTGCAGTAAGTTTTAGAGAATCAGCCCAGAACTCTCTCTGCTTGACTGACTGAAGGTGCCTCAGTACTTAGGACACAGTTACCTGTAGGACTGATAAGATAAACTCTGGAGATTTCTGTACCCCAGTAGCAATCCTGAAAATGTTGAATACCAAGTCATAAACAATTATTTGAAAGATATACATACAGTTTTCAAAAAAGTAGTGCATTCAACTTTCCTTTTAATATCTCGCCAAAGACATGAAAATGGGTATTTTCAGGAGTGCTATGCCATGGGTTCTCCTCATTATCCCCACCCCCTCCATGCTCAGGGAGTCAGGAGAGAAAGCACCTTCTCAAGCAAATTCCTAAAGACTGTTCTTCAGCAGAAACCTGCGTGGTATGGGCTGCATTGCCTTTGTAACAGCTCAACCCCTTTAGAACAACATCCCTGCTCTCCTGCCCAGAGCCCTCCACCACAAAAGCAGCAGAGAAATGGGGGTGGGGAACCCAGCTGCACATCATTTATGAGATGGCAGCAGGTGATTCTTATTGATGTACCGGTTCCACTTTTCTCTCCATAACAAAAAACAGGAGGCACAACTGGTGCCTATCATCTCACAGCACCTCTCCCTTCCATCACCCAGAAAGATGTGAATAACTACAACTAGGGCACCAACTAGTATTACAAATATTTTGTAAAGCAACAGCTTTTAAGCCATAGGAAAAGGCGGGTAATGAGCTAAGGTAGTGTTTGGGTAAACAACTAAGAACTTGGTACTCACTGTAACAAGTTCAAGAACCTGTGCAATTTTAACAACAGGAGCAAAACTGATCATCAGCATAGGTGCCAAAAGGGCATTAAAAGAAAGAAAACTGTTACTTAAACCATCACTATAATTTCCCCAAACCTCCACAAACCCTGCTTTATGACCATTATACTACTAAAAAGACATAATCACAGAAAATAAAAAGGTAGACCTTCCCACTTATAAAGTTGGCTAAATGAAACAAATCCTACATCGTCTTTATCGTCCTCATTTTTCCCTGCTGACTTTTGAATCCTTCCTCAAGGACAGACACCGGGACAGTGGCCAAAGCTGTTGAGGAGCTTCCAATGCAGCCCAGAGCCCACATTTTGCAGATGGGCAGAACCAGGCCCAGGGAGTGGCAGTGCCCAGGTCAGAATGCCCAGCTCCCACCAGGCCAGCACTGTCTTCCCTCCACAAGAGCAGCATCTCAGGACTGGGAAACAGGGCTCAGCCCCTGCCCCTCTCCCACTTCAGGACCAGCCTCAGAGTCAGAGGGGGCACTAACTTATTGGGGGGGGGGGTCATCTTGTAAGTTATATAAATGTCTAACCACTGCTGTGCACTTGAAACTAATATATAGCAGGGGTTTTCAATTGGTGTGCCGCAAGAATTTTTAAAGCATGCAATAGCTGACTATTTACTCAGGGCATTAACCTGTTTTCCCTTAGATTGTCAAATAAAAAAAGATAGCAGCCAATACAACAACAGCCATCCAGTGTGAATGAATCAAAATTATACTTTTTTTTTTTTTTTGGTCAAATTGGCAAAAAATATATTTTTTGGTGTGTCACAGAATTGTGGTAATTGGTTTATGTGTGCCCTGAGATGAAAAAGTTGAAAATCGCTGTTATATGGAATGTCAAATGTAAGTGAAATCAGCCGCAGGAGACGCCAGGTGAAAACAGAGGCATTCTTCCTTCAGCTTCCTTCTCCTCCTCTCAGGTGGCACTCTAGCCCTCTGTGGAGCAGAGGCCTTTTCAGCCCGCGCCCCCCCGCCACATATTCTTGTTCTTATTCTCACTCTTTTTCCATTGATGCCACCTGGTCATTTCATGCTCTTCCACTCTAAAACCAGACAGTTGAGTCCAGGGCTGGGGTGCTGGCCACGGAGTTCCTATTCCAGTGAGGATTAAAATGCCAGTTGAGATCAGGGTTTCTTTGGCACCAACTTAATTTTTCTTTACCAGAATACCCACAGAGGTGCTTTCTTAAACATCCATGAGACGGAAAGTAGTTGGTTTTTTCTAGTTCATACAATGTTCCTTACAAATATGTACTTTAAATGCTGGCAGCTATTAAAAGTAAATCACACAATCAAAGGAAAAGTGTAATAAATAAACTGAAAGTTTTCTATGCTCCCAGAATTTCTTGAATTCCAGGTGGGTTTTATTTGTAAAAGATAAGCAGATCTCTTAAAACAAAATATTTTCACCAAATTCAAATATCTTACAATTTAGGATTAAAACACATTCCTCACAATACAGCTAAGATCCATTTTTTACAAACCATCACTGCCCTTGCCCTCCAATAACGTTATTTTTCTTAAAACTTTCAGCACAATCTCTCATCAAAACTTTCCTTCCCCAAGAATAGAACTATTTACCTACTTAGTACTATATGCTAGAGGAAGCTTAGACACTCCAACTCCTCACTACTCTGAGAAACTTTAATAAAAACCTTTATGTCCCACCTGTGTGGCTCAGGTTGACCTAGGAACCAGGAGGTCAGGGTTTGATTTCTGATCAGGGCACATGCCAGGGTTTCTGGCTCAGTCCCCAGTGGAAGGCATGCAGGAGCCAGCCAATCAATGATTCTCTCTCATCATTGATGTTTCTCTCTCTCTCTCTCCCCCTTCCTCTCTGAAATCAATCAAAAAAAAATCTTTACTTTATTTTTTGCAATTAAAATGTAAAACACAACACACACATAAACAAAAACAAGAAACTACCTTTAGTCCAGCGATGGGAAGAAGCTCAAGCTTTCTAGATTGACTAAAGTCATCATGAGGTGACTACACTTAACAGAGCATTCAAAAGTCTACAGCACAAATGGGAAGAACTACAGAGCTCAGGGAACATTAGCAAAGCTCTATGCTATCACATTTGCCAGACAACACTAGGATCACACAGGCATATTGATTTTGAATATGAAGCACTGACTTCAGAAGGAAAAAAAATTGCACCAATGAGAAGGCAATTCCTTCTAAAGCTGAAGCACTGTATTCAGAAAGGGGGATGGGATATTTGATAGGGTCTGGAGCTTTAAAAATTAATTCTGTGGGTTCTTTCACTTGAAAATGCTTCTCCTCAGGATATGAAGAAATGTAAAAAGCTAGTTAAACTTAATGGTTATTCTCAACTGTTGGAATTAACATTTAATTCTTTTGCTGTCTCACTTTGGGGATGTCGTGTGAGAAAAGGAGAATATGGAACTAGCTTTTTCCATTTTTATTATGAATTCCAGTCTCACAGAGGAGCAGATCTGGAGTTGCATAATAGCCCTGGGAAAGGTCTGAAGCACCAAGCAGCTTGGATTAAGGCAAGGCTGCACACTTATCTTCCAAGTCCAAACCTATGACCATGGGCCATCTAGACCACAGTCAGAGGGAAAAGAGAGACTTAAAACATGAATCCACAGGCAAGCCTTTCCCCTAATTACAGAGTAGCAGTTTAACATGAGCTTCTTGGCAACATATTTCTAAGTGTGCAGCCACCTCTAATTCCACAAGATTGACGTGTGTGTGTTTTCTTATATGGCAGAGGCACAAAGAATGAAAATTGCCCTGAAAACTCACAAGTGATAGGCCCAGTTCATTACAAATACAGGTGAAGCCAGTTGTCCACGCAAAGTACATGTATATTAAAGGAGTGAATAACATACCCATTCTGAGAGGTCACTGAGCTAGCAAATCAAAAACAAAATAGTCAATGGATATATTAGTGTGTATATGTCTTGCTGAAAGCTTTTAAGTAATTTGAGGAATCTACTGATACTTACTACATAGAAAAAACAACAATGAGAATAAAGAGGGTGGATTTTCTACCTGGTGAAGATTTTATTTTAGTTAGAAGCTAGCAGTAGCCTTAGATGCAAAAATTTGTCTTTACTTCCTTTTCCCGGTTCAGTGCTGATGTCATCAAGAAACTAGCAAGCAAGCAATATGCTGTAGTCTAAATTTGTCTGTAGCACTTTTTCATAATTACATTATGCAAGAAAATCCCCCCTAAGGAAATGGTCAGTACCTACATCAAGTTATTTGGGACTTTTTTCTTAGAAATACTGTAAATAATCTATTAGAATTTTCTTATACCAAAAAGGGGCTTTCTTACCACAAAGTAGGTCTTTCAGATGGCATATTAGATATTAATTAGATATGATGTTATCAAAAGGTCAGTTCAACAATAAAATGAGTTACTTGCATACATTTTCATAAGTATCAGCTTCTCAGAGAAACATTAAAATCCATTGTATCAACATAAAATCCTAAAATCATAGCGTAACACGAGAAAGAACTGTAAGGAGGGGAGGGGGGCAAGAGAAGGGACATATGTTTAATGGCAATTTGGTCTATGAAAAAACATATTAAAAGCTTTAGTATGGAGGCCTCTCATTACTATTTAATTTTTGAAAATAATGTCTGGCTCTTTGAAGAGAAAAATTCTGTCAGTGCTACAGAATGCATCCCATGTTCTTCCACAAGACAATTTGCAGGAGATTCATGTCTCAAACAAAATTTAAAATTATATCGCCATCACTTAGTTCTTCAGGGTTGCTGTCTATCCTCTTTGTCCACACCAAGGCAGAAAGAAAATGGACACATTGATTCATTCTACCTAAAATGATGGGAGCCAGGGTCTCAGGGATAATGGCTAATACAAACAGGCTAGCATTTCCACAGCTAATGTGATAGCTTATAGTCATGGTCAGTCCATGGGGAGAGGGGCAGTGACACTATTCCATTTTAACTTGGTACACTGCGACCTTCACAGACAGGAGGATGTACTTTTGCATCTAAGCGATGTAGTAATTTAGAGATGGCAAAACCAAAGCCCAGAGCAGGGAAGAGCTTTGCTCACAGTCAAACTTCCAGGTGGTGGAGGTGTGAGGACTAAACCCAAACCTCTTGACCCCAAGCTTTGTCACCAGAACAGGCTGCCTCCCAGGAGCAAATCTGTAAAGTGCAACTCAAGCCCAGGGCAAATTTTAAAGAGTAGTTTTCAACATAACCCCCCAAGCTTTTACATGAAAGAGCAATTACACCAGGTAGATTTGGTTGTTATATTGTAAATACAAAATATTCTTTTTGGATGATCAGAAAATAGATTAAAAAAACAACAACAATAGAAGCATCCAAAATCAGAATGCTATTTTTTCTCCCTTTCAAAAGAAAAACAGGGGAAAGTCAAACAAGTTGAGAATTTAATACCGTGGTATACAGCTCTCACAGACTGGGCAGTTGGCAGGGGTAGTAACCCCAGATTGAACAAACAACCTGCTGGATGCTGGCCCTGGGGTGGGGAAGTCCTCATTGGGGGGACCAAGGAGATACTTGGAGAGCTTGATGCAGTGGCTTTTTACCAACTAGTGCAAAAGAAGTTCAGACTTGAACACCTCATGGGGCTATGTTGGTGCATCCTGGTTACCCTGGTGTATGGGCAGAGTAGCAGTTTAACATGAGCTTCTTGGCAACAAAGAAGATCATGGGATTTACATCATGCAACTTGCAGAAGTGACTGTACTTTTTCTGCAAATAAATTGTATATCCTATTCTAAAGGTATAATTGATGCCTACTGTTAGATTTGACTCATTCAATGATTTCCCTCTTTCAAAAAATGTATGCTTTAAAAAAATGTCAATGGAGATGAGGTTTATTTAGAATTATGTACATAGTTCCTCCATCAGTCTTGCTCTCTCCCACACACATGCCAAAATAAATTCTCATTTTGCCCCTTTTCTGACAATTATGAAGGGAAGGCAAAAACCTCACATTAAGAGGCTAAATCTGGATGATGGGGATATCCCCTCTCTTCTATAATATAGAAGTGGCAGTGGGAGCTCAGGGCCCCAGAAATAGAGGTAGGGATCTTATTGGCCTTCTTTGTTCTGGATGACTACAAGATTTCTAAATGTGGGCACAGCTGGAGTTCAAACTTTAGACAAGGCTTCAAATTACTCTCATCAGCATCTATTTTGATTTATTAATTACATAACAATGTCAGGGTAAATGCATCTTTAGCATATTCTTTTTTAATGATATTATCACATTTTTGTGACTAAATTATCTATGATGATAAAATGGGTGAATGTCCTGAACTTGGCTATAAAGTATCTCATGACCTGCTCTTTAAGGACCTTTACATGAATAGAGCACAATGCAAGGTTATGCCATACTGATTGTTTACAAGGTCACATGATGTCAGGAGACAACCGCCTATCAGGGGTGGGCAAACTTTTTGACTCGAGGGCCACAATGGGTTCTTAAACTGGACCGGAGGGCCGGAACAAAAGCATGGATGGAGTGTTTGTGTGAACTAATATAAATTCAAAGTAAAGGAGTGGAGGAGAGAGCAAGAGAACCGGATAGAACAGCCGGATCCGGCCCGCAGGCCATAGTTTGCCCACGGCTGGTAGCTTCTCAGAAGACATGGGAACCTGGTCCTCGGGCATGACAAATGTGCTATACCATTCGTGTACATTTCTCTAGCAACTGTGCTGCGTGTAGTATTCCTACTCTAAAGACAGGGGCAAATGAAAGGAGCCTAAAGCTTCTTTTTAGGATTAATGGGACTTTCACATAAATAATTCAGTGAAGAAGCAAAGAGAGAGGAGCCAAATAAATAAAATCAGAAATGAAAGAGGTGAAGTAACAACTAACCCCACAGAAATACAAAGGATTATGAAAAAATACTATGAACAACTCTATTTCAACAAATTGGACAACCTAGATGAAATGGACATATTCTTAGAAAAATACAAGCTCCCAAAACTCAATCAGGAAGAATAAAAAAACCGAAATAGCCTGACAACTACTGAAGAAATTGAAGCAGCAATAAAAAAATCTTCCAGCAAACAAAAACCCTGGTCTGGATGGCTTTACAGGGGAGTTCTACCAAACATTCAAAGAATAACTGAAAGTTATCCTCCTCAGACTATTCCCAAATATTCAAGAGGAAGGAACACTTCTAAGCTCTTTCTATGAAGCCAGCATTATCCTAATTCCAAAACCAGATAACGACACCACAAAGAAAGAGAACTACAGGCCAATATCCTTGATGAACATAGATGCTAAAATCCTCAACAAAATTCTAGCAAATCAGATCCAGCATTACATTAGAAAGAGCATACATGATGACCAAGTGGGATTTATTCCAGAGATGCAGGGCTGGTACAATATCTGCAAATCAATAAATGTGATACATCATATAAACAAATTGAGAGACAAAAGTCACATAATCATATCAATCGATGCAGAAAAAAGCATCTAACAAAATCCAACACCCTTTCTTGATAAAAACTCTCAGCAAAGTGGGAATAAAGGTATCATACCTCAATATAATAAAAGCCTTATATGATAAGCCTACAACCAACATCATACTCAATGGGCAAAAACTAAAACCATTTCCCTAAGAACAGGAACAAGACAGGGATCCCCACTTTCACCACTCCTGTTCGACATAGTACTGAAAGTGCTAGCCATAGCAATCAGACAAGAAGAAGAAATAAAAAGCGTCCAAATTGGAAAAGAAGTAGTTAAACTGTCACTATTCACAGATGACATGATATTGTACCTATAAAACCCCAAAGACTCCATAAAAAAAACTACTAGATTTAATAAATGAACTTGGCAATGTAGCAGGATGCAAAATTAACACCCAGAAATATATAGCTTTTTTATACACCAATAATGAACTCACAGAAAGAGAAACTAAAAAAACAATCCCATTTACCATTGCACCAAAAAAAAATTAAGATACCTAGGAATAAACTTACCCAAGGAGATAAAAGACCTGTACTGGAAAAACTACAGGACATTGAAAAAGGAGATAAAGGAAGACATAAACAAATGGAAGAACATACCGTGTTCATAGATTGGTAGAATCAACATCATTAAAATGTCCAAACTACCCAAAGCAATGTATAGATTCAATGCACTCCCCATTAAAATACCAAGGGCATATTTTACATACCTAGAACAAGCTCTCCAAAAATTCATCTGGAATTAAAAATAATCACAGCAATCCTGAGAAAGAAGAGCAAAGTTGGGGAGATCTCAATACCAGATTTCAAGCTATATTACAAAGCCATAGTTCTCAAAACTGCCTGGTACTGGCACAAGAACAGACATATAGACCAATGGAACAGAACAGAGAACCCAGAGATTGACCCAAGCCATTACGCTCAATTAATATTTGACAAAGGAGGCAAGAGCATACAATGGAATAAAAATTGTCTCTTCAATAAATGGTGCTGGGAAATTTCGTCAGATACATGCAAAAAAATGAAACTAGATCACCAACTTACACCATACACAAAAATAAACTCAAAATGGTTAAAGGACTTAAATGTAAGACAGGAAACCATAAAAATCTTAGATGATTCCATAGGCAGCAAAATATCAGACATATGTCGTAGCAATATCTTTACTGGTACAGCTCCTAGAGCAATGGAAACTAAGGAGAAAATAAACAAATGGGACTACATCAAAATAAACAGCTTCTGCACAGTAAAAGAAACCATCAACAAAACAAGAAAGCCCACTGCATCAGAGAACATATTTGCCAATGCTATCTCAGATAAGGGTTTAATCTTCAAAATTTACAGGGAACTCATACAACTTAACAAAAGGAAGATAAAGGATCCAATCAAAAAATGGGCAAAGGACCTAAATAGATACTTTTCGAAAGAAGACATACAGAAGGCCAAGAGACATATGAAAACATGCTCAAAGTCACTAATCATAGGAGAGATGCAAATCAAAACAACAATGAGGTACCATTCACACCTGTCTGAATGGCTATCATCAACAAATCAACAAACAAGTACTGGCGAGGATGCTGAGAAAAAGGAACCCTCACGCATTGCTGGGAATGTGACTGGTGCAGCCACTGTGGAGAACAGTATGGAGTTTCCTCAAAAAGTTAAAAATGCAACTCCCATTTGACCCAGTGATCCCACTTCTAGGAATATATCCCAAGAAACCAGAAACACCATTCAGAAAGGATATATGCATCCCTATGTTCATAGCAGCACAATTTACAATAGCTAAGATTTGGGAACAACCTAAATGCCTATCAGCAGATGAGTGGATTAAAAAACTGTGGTACATCTACACAATGGAATACTATGCTGCTATAAAAAAGAAGGAAATTTTACCATTTGCAACAGCCTGGATGGACCTGGAGAGCATTATGCTAAGCGAAATAAGCCAGTCAGAGAAAGATAACTATCATATGATCTAACTCATATGTGAATATAATGAACAACATAAACTGATGAACAAAAATAGATCCAGAGACAAGGTAACACTGAACAGATTGTCCAACCTCAGAGAGAAGGCAGGTGAGGGGGGGTTAAAGATCAACCAAAGAACTTCTATGCATGCATATTACCATAACCAATGGACACAGACACTGGGGCAGTGGGAGCTTGTCCTGGGGAGTGGGAGTGGCGGGGGGGGCGTCAATCAGGAAAAAAGGAGACATGTGTAATACTTTAAACAATAATTAAAAATAAAAAGAAAACACAAAGACATAAACAGCAAAAGCAGTTTCATTTGACGCATAAATATCAGCATAGAAAAAGCAAAAAATCCTATATAATAAAAACCTAATATGCTAAGTGTCCGTTTGTCCGGTCGGCTGTTCAGCCAATCAAAGCCTAATATGCTAATGATATGCTAAGGCCGCTCAACTGCTTGCTATGATGTGCGCTGACCACTAGGGGGCAGATGCTCCGACTGGTAGGTTAGCTTGCTGCTGGGGTCTGGCCAATCGGGACTGAGCAAGATGGGCTGGATACGCCCTGGAGCCCTACCCAGCTGGCAAACCTCCTGCGTCCCTCCCTGGCCCTAATCGTGCACTGGTGGGGTCTCTTGGCCTGGTCTGTGCCCTCTTGCAATCCAGGACCCCTTGGGGGATATCGGAGAACCAGATTCGGCCCAATCCCGCAGGCCAGGCCAAGGGACCCCACTGGTGCATGAATTCGTGCACTGGGCCTCTAGTAAATAAATAAATAAATAAATAAATAAATAAATAAATAAAGTGGGGAATTAAAGAACCACCTGTCAATGAGCATATCTGTGAGAAAGGTACCTGCACAAATAACATCTTCCCAGGTCACATTTCCCAATCAAGGTGTATTAACAGTCTAGATATTTGAGCATTTCAAGTCAAGCATGACCTTATGTGTTCATGATGTTATGTGGTCTTATGTGTTGTATAAAGTATAACATAAATGTGGCAGCCATAACATTAATTATAATTATTTTTATAGGCATATTTCATATCCTTTTTTGTTTAATGGTAAAAGTTTTCCAGTGATTAAGTCAACTTATAGAGGCAACCAGAGCCCTTATCAGAATGAGTGCAGCTGGTAATTTTGTTAATCAAGGCCTTTCTTTTTCAGAAGCATTCATGTCAAAACCCATTTGTAGTTACATAGCGTTAGATGTAACATGCACCTGGTCACATAGCATGGAACTCTCCTTCCTTTGAATATGCATATGTCTGAATGGTCTGTGACAGGCAGACGTGGACCAGAAAGAAAAAGAGGAACCAATATTCATTTCCTCCACCCCCAGGCACTTAGTTAATTCTCACTCAATCCTAAGAGGTAGGTTGCATTTTAAAGACATGGAAACAAGGTACAGAAAGGAGAGATAATTTGCCCAAGAGGTTACCTGGATTGGAAACAATCTGCCTAACTCTGAAGAATGACCTTTGCTCACTACAAATGCTGCATGCTCTATATTCAAGGTCGTTTCTATAGGATGATGGGAATAAGGACTCAGAGGGAGATGGTGACATCTCCCCTGACCCCATGTCCTGCTGAAGGTGACTGGGTATTGCACATACTGTCTGGCCCATCAATCACAAATGTGAAAATACTTTAATGTTTGCAAGCAGGGATTGTATTTCAAACTCCAGACATTTAGCCCAGCCAGTGTGGCTCAGTGGTTGAGCATCGACCTATGAACCAGGAGGTCATGGTTCAATTCCCAGTCAGGACACATGCTTGGATTGTGGGCTTGATCCCTGTTGGAGGGTATGCAGGAGGCAGCAGATCAACGATTCTCTCTCATCACTGATATTTCTATCTCTCTTCCTCTTCCTTCCTCTCTGAAATCAATAAAAATATATTTTAAAAAACTCCAGACATTTAATTGGCCACAGTGCCAAATATCTATTTGTTGGCAATTTTCCCCAGAATAAAAGTAGATAAAATTTAATCAAAGGTAAAGAGACCCAAGGATGAGTTTAACTAGGGTGGATTCTGAAGCGCACCCAATGTTCTCTGCCCCCAGTTCCTCCTCATCATTTATTCTCCTTTTCAACATAAAGCTGTGTCCCCTGTGCTATTGGCTGCAGCTAAGGACATTTCAATAATAAACTCTTGTTGTTAGATGTGAAGCTGGACATCTTTGTTTTCTTTGTTAGCAAGAGTTCCTGCCGAATTGTAAATCTCTGCAAAATGACTTCTGTACACTCATCACGTGAATAAACAACTGAAGTCATTTTTAAATTGTTCAGCTGCTGCACAGCAGTGAATAGACATACCATGCAAGGACCAATTTATGGCTGCAAGGAAAAACCCACACTCATCAAAGCATCCCCTTTGGTGGCAGCCATGATCATTAGTGAACATAATATCTATTTAAATGCAGTAGGTACCTATTTCCAAACAGAAGGGACTGGCATACAAAGGAGGTGTCATCCCATTTAAACACCCCTAGGCTCCTCAGAGAATCATTATGGTCTGTCATGTTAACTCATTTCCTTCTTTATTTTTCCTCTTTTTCTTTTTCTTCCCTGCTGAATATTATCATCTAAAATCAAATTAATTTCTAATAGTAAATGTGCACAGCAATCACTTCAGAAAAGGAAAACAATCATACTCAAGAGGTTATATACAAATATCATTTCTCATAATAAATATAGAGAGCCCAGATGGAATTGTGAGAGGGTTCCAAGAGGCTTGGAGTTACTGAAGCTGCTGTTTAGGTAACTAATTAGTGGAGCCGCCAATAAATAATAAAATCTTAATAATTTAAAAAGAGTATTCTGTCCCACCTTACTCCAGCTCTCTTTTCCTTTCCTGCTAGCTCTAAGATCTCTAGTTAATAATAATATAATGTGTCAAGATGTAAAATAACTATTATATCTCTTTTTGTTTATTTTTTTTTTTGGTAAAATAGCACAAAAAGGCAATAAGACACATTATCCAATGAATATTTAATAATAAAAATGTCATGAATTGTTTATTTTGGACTTGAGTCTTCAAAGAGAATAAACCCTCCAATAAGATTTAATGTATTGGTTTTTGCATAGTATATATTAAAGACAGGCCCTGAAATATATAGCTATATTGAGTAAACTTCTGCTATAACATGGCTAGTAATTAAGGGAGGTCTCATTCATATGTTCCAAAACTAAGTATTCAATCTTATTAAGTTGGTCTTTGCCTTCTATTTGGAAAATAAATTATTATTTATTATTTTAAAGACAAATTAATTAAAGCTATTATTTAAGTTCTTGGCAACAAAGAAGAACAAGGATTATAATCAGAACACTTGAATTTACTTTGTCATCTACAGGACTTCTTGAATCACTCACACTAAATGATAAAGAAAACAAAGTCCTTTGAAATGCAGTTTTTGAACAAAACAGAATGCCCAAGAGGCAATTCTCCAGTTAATATAGTTTCTATCTTCCCACTTTCTATCCTAGCTGATCTTGGTTGGCAGTGAAAGTGATGATATTCCAAATCAACCAGGCTGCCCTCACCAAAAAAAGTCTGTAAATGATGAGTTATAAGTCTTGGAAAAACAGTTCACAATGAAAAATAAATTTGTTCCACTAAACTGGAAATGTTTGAGAGTGTGTGCCTATGGAGGAAAGCATGGGGTACTGAGTGAGGTCAATGCAAGGAGGAAGTGAACATAGACATCAGTGAACATCGAAAGCACACAAAAAAAATTCACCTGTGTTCATGCTCTAAGGAAGAAACAAAGCTATTTTCTGGTGGCTGATGAAAGCATTTTATTCTAAACCAAAACAGTGAAGAATTACAAACATTAGTGTTAAGGACCCTAGAAAACTAATGAAATATTCTAATTTTATAGATGAGAACACACTGGTCTCAAGAGATTAGAAGACTTGTGTGAGATCATATTAGGAGCTGGAAGATGACCTAAATGTAAATATTGTTTCTCTTGAGCCAGTCATTGTCTCTTATACCATAAATGAGATACTTCTTTATTATGCAGGAGTTCATTAGAATCAAGTAAAAATAATCCGTGCTAGATATAGCAAATATTTCTTACCTACGTGCACTTACTCTCCAGTACAGGATGCAGAAAATTAGACTTGCAATTATGGTAGAGAATGATAATAACTATTTACTGACTCTTGCTCAAGCAAGACACCCATCCTAGAATTGCAGGGTCAGCAAAGTCTTCTCTGTAGATCTAATACCTAAATTGGCTCCTTTAAGGAGAAGTAGAGATGACCTACAGGAAGAGAGGAGTAAGAAGCTGTTCTAAATGAAGGGACTTGCTGACACACATGATGACAGGCAAAGAGAACTGTCATACTTCAGGAAGTGAAAGGAATTCAATGTGGTTGGAACACCAAGTGCCTGGGGGGATATGGTGAGAGATGGGCACCAAATCCTAAAGGCCTTTTTGTCTACTTAAGGAACTTGGAATTTTTCTCAAGATAATGAATGACAAAGGATTTCCAAATAGGGAGGTAGCCCAGCCAGCATGGCTTAGTGGTTGAGTTGTCAACCTATGAACCAGGAGGTCACCATTCCATTCCTAGTCAGGGCATATACTGGTATTGCGGGCTTGATCCCCAGTGGGGGCATGCAGGAGGCAAGCCAATCAATGATTCTCTCTCATCATTGATGTTTCTGTCTTTCTCTCCCTCTCCCTTCCTCTCTGAAATTAATAAGATATATTTTAAAAAATAAAACAGGGAAGTATAATGATTATATCTGCATTTTAGAAAGAACACTATGAACAGCTGAATGGGAAAAAGTGGTGGTGGTGGTGAGGGGTGAGTATAGAAGGAACAAAAGCAGTATAAAAGAACAAAAGAAGGAATAATACAGTATATGAGGGAGGCAGAAAGAGGTGTTTGCTTTTGAAATATTTAGGCCATAAAATTAAAATAATTGATGATAAATGTTTATAAATAGATGTGGGTCATTAAGGAAAGAAAGGGTAAAAAATTATTCTGAAGTCTTTGGCCAAGGACCTTCTGACACAGGAGATATGACAAATCATCCCTAAGTTTAATACTTAGGGATCATTTTACTGACCCAAGTAAGAGAACCTCAAGATAGCTCTGTGTTTGGTCATCATGAGTGAAACTGTGGAGATCTGGGCACATGTCAAAGATTCTGAATTCCAAGGAAATCTTTTCCAAACTGATGTAACCTGGTGTGCTCTACGGGGGCAGTCATAACTCTCCAAGAAAAAAGAACCTGTTTAATAGGCACCCTCCATCTCAAGGCCCTCTGAGCCTCTCACATTTCCTGGTGGGTTATGGAATAGGGAAGGGGAGTAGGTTCAATATCTGATGACCTGCTCAGGCAGCATCAATTGTGGTCTCTTCTATTTTTTGGTGCAAATTGGTTAATCAAAAGGAAGGAAGATTAGGATTGCTAAATAAGAGGAATTAAACTCAGGGAGAAAGATTTACTGTCTCCATATGAATCATCTCAAGGACCCTAAGGTTTTCCAGTTCAAAGCTCAAGGAAAAAAATGATATATGCATTTTGGGCTATGGTGCGTCCCAATCCCCACCTAGGACATAATTCAGATACTCACCCCTTCACCACCATTTTCACCTGTGTTGGCAAGCATTTCCTGCAGGGCTCTCACCGAGAGGGACTGCTCCAGCACAAAATTGCAGACACAGAGATCTGGAGGAACACTCTGTGGAAATAAAACCAGAATGAGGATACCTACTCATATCAGTTAGGGATCAGTCATGTAAAAACATGTCAAGGACAAAAGCCTATGAATCAAAGTGACAGTTGAATGAATGGATGAGTAGGAAGATAAAAGGTGGATTTCTCTTGTTCATGTTAAGATGGGTTTCATGCTAGATTCTAAAGGGTGAGAAAAATAAAATCCTCAAGTGGCAAGGGAACAGTGACCAAGATGTCAGGATCAATTTAACTGATGACTGGAGGCATACAAGGGGGAAGAACACACATATAACCTCAGTGAAGAAGGAACAGGAAGGATAGGCTGAGCTACACCGATGTCTTGGAGGGACCAAAGGAAGAAAGCCACTGGGAACTCATCACCAAAATTTGTTAAGATGCTGATGGACAGACTAGAATGTGGCTCTAGATAATGATAACCAGATTAGGAAGTTCATTTACTTAAAAAAAACAACACCTTGATACCACAGTGTAAAAAGAACCAATAAAGGGATTTAAGAGCTATATACCGTGTTTCCCCGAAAATAAGACCTACTTACAGGTTTCCTTCTGGGTGAAATATAAGGCATCCCCCCAAAATAAGGCCCCCAGGCTCTGTCTCAGAATGAAAATTAATTTACCATAAAGTGGTCACTAGGGCCGCCCCGACTGGCGTCTAGCAACCAGTGACGTTACGCGGAGTCCTGACGTCACTGCTGTGTGGAGGCGGAACAGAGGTCGGAGTGAGCGGTGAGCACGGGGCGGGAGAGAGGAGGAGACTTTCGCAGATGCGTGTAGAAGAACAGGAGGATTAGAGAGGATGGGACGCGGCAAAGGTGGTGAGTGCTGGTCTGTCTCTGGTGACACTACCTGATGCTCGCGGCCGCCTTCATGATGACTGAAGGTTCTCAGTCAGTGGCAGACCCTGCTCCAGCCCAGATCCAGGCCCCAGCAAGCCCAGTGACAGTCCCCAGGCAGGCCCCAGGGGGTAAATGTCTGATAAAGGGGTAGGGGGGATGTCTGGTGAAGGTGTTCAGTGGTCCGAAAATGGCGAGCAGAGTATGGTAACCTCATTGAACAAGTGGACAAGGGAAATGCTAAAAAGCGCAAGTGTGGATCAGGTCGGCAACCATTATTTTCCGAGCTGGAAGACCTGATCTGTGAATGGGTTGTTGACAGGAGAGCAAAGGCTTTGGTTGTGAATAGGGCTCAGATTCAAGAATTTGCCCTTGCAATGGCACCACAGTTTGACATAGCCCCCGAAGACTTCAAAGCATCACAACACTGGCTGGATAATTTCCTTCAGCGAAGTTAACCGTCTTTAAGAAGATCTACAACATTGTTTAGGTTGGAAGATACTCAAGTTATTAAGCGAGCACTTGCATTCAAGTCCTTTATTGATGATGCTGACTTCTCTAAATACAATCTTTCCAACATGATTGTTATGGATGAAACTGCAGTGTTTATGGGCCAATCATCTCAAACAACAATTGAACAGCGGGGTGCCTCCTTAGCGTACATTCCCTCCACTGCTTACGAAAGTGCATGTGTTTCCTGTATTTTGGCAATTCGTCTGGATGGCACTAAAATCCCACCTTTAATCATTTCTAAGGGCAAGAAGGAAAAGATTGAACGTGTTTTGGGCATTTTTGTTCTTGAAACTGAAAAAGCCTAAGCCACACAAGCAGTTATAAGGAAGTGGGTCGATTTAATGCTGCCGTTTGTTATGCGAGGGAGCCAAAAAGGTCTGCTAGTCTGGGATGCAGCCAGCACTCACCGCACTAAAGACATGAAGACATTTCTTCACGAAAGAAAAATAGATCAGATAATGATTCCCGCAGGAATGACGGCCTATCTCCAGACTCTTGATATTGCAATAAACAAGCCATTCAAAAACAATTTGCACATGGAAATTAATGACTACATTGAAAATAGAATGGAGAGAAATCAGCGTGGAAACTTTGTGAAACCTAAACTGCAAGAAGTTGTGACTTGGGTGAAGAATTCATGGGAGAAAATCACTGACAGTTGCATTGCAAATGTGCTGCGAGCAGGCTACCTTGACAAGAAGTACTCATTTAAAGACAGTGCTATTGCTAAACATGAGAGATTTGGTCCACTGATTCTGAAAGAAATGGAGTCACAAGAAATTCACCAGGAAATTCAGGAATTGGATTGTTATGATGATGTTCCAGAAGATGATGACATGATTGTCATTGAATAAATGAGTAAATTCTTGATACTGTAGGATTCACAGTTTGTCTGGTTTGTGTTGACAACTACCGTACTACCGTACCGTATACAGGTAATAAATTTCCTTTATTTTCATTTAACAATAAATGTGTACCGTATTCTTCTTCATGGAAAAAATAAGACATCCCCTGAAAATAAGACCTAGCGTGTCTTTGGGGGCAAAAATTAATATAAGACACTGTCTTATTTTCGGGAAAACATGGTAAATATACTTCTGGACAAAGAAATGTCCACAATTATAAGAATTGATAACCTCTATAACAGTCATTCAGTCATTCTAATTTATTATGTGCTCAGGTAATGTTATGATATTCTTATATGTTCTGGAACATTATAAACAACAGTAAAAGAGAGCCTTCTTTGTATCCTGACTAGTAATATCTAATACTCATTGAGTACTTTCTCTGCCAGACACTAAGTGCTCTGCATATACTACCTCACTTAAACCTCACGACTTCCCTATAAGGTAGAGATGATTGATATTCCAGTTTCCTGCCCAGGAAACTAAAGCACAGAAGTTAGATTGTCTGTCCAAGGTAAGGCATATATTTGGCTGAGGTGGATTCAAATACAGTCTGTCTCCAAAGTCCCGACATTTAGCTCTATGCTGTGTCTGCCACTGATGAAAATATTAAGATATTTTTCACAACTAGAATGCTTTCAATCAGCACATCTTTAAGTATGAATGACATTTATGTAAAAGACAGTAGTTGGAATTGAGAAAGATAAAAAGACACATGAAACAAATTATTGCTCTTCAGGAGTTTACAATCCAGTTTCCCACAATTTCTCTGGGAATATGGTTTACAATCAGCTTGCATACCAAGCCTTTGTTTGCTATGTGATATTGGCAGAACTCAACACCATGAGAATATCAGGAATGAGGAAGGAGGACCAGAAGTCACCAGCAGCTATGTCTAACACTCCGAGGCAGGTAGAGCTGTTTCCATGGAGCTCCGATTTCAAAAGTTAAAACCAGCACAGAGAATCTCTCTGACATCAACATTTTCATTTTTAAAATACAGATTATAGAATTGGCAATCTGTAAGTACCTCTTGAATTCCCAAGTATTTGTACATTCTTTATCCCCCTCCCCAACCTCAATGCCCTACTTGCTGGTCCTGCCTACTAATCCTCTTTATTAAAGTGTTAAGACCCGCCCCCCCCCCCCCCCCCGCCCTCCAAGCCAAGAATGGATAATCCTATTCCAAAGGCTATTGGTCCATGGGTGACATACATTTTAAGTACTTTTCTACTTCAATAACTTTTCTGCTCAGGGTCTCGACAGTCAGGAATTCTAAAAACCCATCCTCCTAGAATTTTGGTATTACAGGGAACTGCCCAGTTCTCTTTATGAAAGTGTTGTAACCTAGGAGAAATTGTAACACCAGCAGGCAACAATTATTCCTCACATTTCCTGCTTTGTTTTCAAAGTCTGTTCTTGCTATAGGTAATTAACTCATTTGTATGGGACTTGAGCAAGCAGACAGCAGGTGATGCAGGGCAGAGCTTCACATCCAGGAAGTGTTTTTAGAGCACATATAGCATCATTACAAGAAGCATACAATAATAGGATAAGGCATTCTCTAAAGACCTTATGCCATATAAACATATCATCCAACTCTTCCAAAATATGATTCCATCTCAGATGATTTTATGGAGGTCTTTTCTACCGCTTCTTAGTCTACTGTATTTCATGTAACCAGAATAGAAAGCCAAAAAAGCCCAGTTTGAGTGCCTCCTCCACGTCACTGGAACGTGATTTGGAGATTTCCTAGTCAGGAATGTTTGCAGTTATGGCTAGTACTTTACAGGATGCTCTTTGACTAATTGAATGATCTCAACATTCATGCTCACTTTTACAAGAACCCTGTTCAGTCCATTCTCTTTAAGATGGAAACTTTTCACAGTTTCAAGTGCTCGAGATTCTGCCTTCACACGAGATTGCGCAATTCTAAATCAGCTTTCTTTCCTCTCTGTGCATTTTTGCTTGAACAGAAGAGAGGCGCCCTCCCCCAACACTGCCCTCACCCATCCTGATGGAAGACCACTGACAATACGATGAACACTAGGCATGCTCCAATCATATTGTTCTTTTCCTTCCAGATATTAAAAGACCCATGGTGGTCATGATTTAATTATTGGCAATGAAAGGGTACATTAAACCAGGTCACAGTGAGCCTGGGGAGGAAGCATTTTATTTGGGAGCACTCCATCTGCCACTGGTTTAATAGTTTCCTTACAGGTTAGTTTTTCTACCGCTAGAGTGTGCTCCCTGCCTGGACTCTATGCTCGGGGATAAGGTCACATCACTCCAATGGCATGCACGTGGGCAGTCGCAAAGGAACAGGGCAATAGGAATGTCTGGAGAAAAACAAAATGCCACTAGCAACTTCTTCATGACATGAATGGAGTACAGAGCACAGAGCCATCTGACCTGCTACTCTAGCTGCCATCCTTACTTAAACTCCACACCAACTTGAGCTCTCTTCTACACATTGCCCAAGAATGAGCAAAAGCCACTGGTCCAGCAAAGCTAATTTGTTTATAGTGTGAGAGTCCCCTAGGAGGCCAGCTCATTGTCTCTGTGCTCTGGAGTCTGTACTTCAGTCACTCTGTCTGGCAGGCATGGGGCATGTATTTGATGATTCTTAGCATGGAGAGAAGAGCTCTGTTGACATCTCTTCTGAAATAGCTCCTCATCACTCTCCCCAGTCCTGTCCTTAGACTACAGAAGCTCTATGTTTCCAAATGTCCTACAGAAAACCTTGAAAAACCAGGGCCCTGGGTAAGCCAGGAACTAGGTATTCACTTAGCCCCACTATATAAAAAAATAGTGAAAAAGAAGGCCTGTGGACTGTTCATGTCCCATAAATTTATGTAACATCTTTCTCATTGCAATAAAAATATTTTTTTCTGGGACTTACTAGATCCAAATGGTGGGAATCTGATAGTCCTCTTACTAGATTCATTTAGCATTTTTCTACCTAGCATCCCACAATAAGCATTCAGTACTGTATTCAGACAAGCCTTCAGGGAAATGAAGAGGTGAGTTAATTATAAGGAGAGGGATTGACATTCCTCTATTACACTGTTATCCACAGTATATTTTGGCTTATACAATTCTTTATGCACTATAGTCTGTTTCACTAGATTGTGGGTATCTTGAAAAATGTATGTCTTATTCTACTTTTGGTATCCCCAATACATAGACCAGTAAGTGCTCAATTCAAGTGTTCTTGAACTGACTCTCTGTGTCCCAGAAGACTATCCACTATGTGGCTGTGGTTGCAGATGAATTGCACTGAGCACCAACCTGCCCAGCTGAGTCCCTTCTCAAGTCTCCTGCTTATTGTTTAAGAGACCCTTCTTTTTTCATTATCATGGGACTCCTCCTACTTTTCTATTAATCAATCTGGCTCTCACCCAAACATGCCTAAATAGTATGCCCTGTAAATGCATCAATAAATTTGAATTAAAAGCAATAAAGGGCATATTGGTTAAGAGTGAACACTCTAATGTAGTACTACCTGAGGTCCTGTCTCTGTTCAACTACTTATTAGCTGAATGATGTTAGTCTCTGTGTACATTAGTTTCCTTATGTGTAAAATAAAGATGTAATAGTACTTACTTCTAAGGATGAACTACATTTTTATATTTAAAGAGATTAAAACAGAATCTGGTGCATAATAAGTACTCATAAATGTCAGATTTTATCTCACACAGAGAAGTAAAATCAAAACATCAATAACTCACTTAAATATTCATTTATATAACCAACTAGAGTCCCAGTGCATGAATTCATGCACGGGTGGGGTCCCTCGGCCTGGCCGGTGATGGGGGCAGATCAGGGCCATCTCACCCAGTCCTTATCAGGGCCTATCAGGGTCGGCTGGCCGGGGGAGGGGCTGCAAGAGGTTGGCTGGCCACGGGAAGTTGCTATGGGAGTGCACTTACCACCAGGGGGCAGCTCCTGCGTTGAGCGTCTGCCCCCTGGTGGTCAGTGTGCATCATAGCTACTGGCTGGTCGTTCAGTTGTCAGGTCATAACGGTCACTTAGGCTTTTTTATATATAGACTAGGGACCCCATGCACAAAATTCATACAAGAGTAGGCCTTCCTTCCCCTGGCTGCCGGCACCAGCTTCCCTCCAGCACCTGGGACCTGGGATTCCCTCTGGCCACCAGCAGGAACCTGGGACCCAGGTTTCCTCACAGCCCCGTCTGGAAGGTCATCCAGAAGGATGTCTGGTCTAATTAGCATATTATGCTTTTATTATTATAGATATTTTTGAAGTTCTTATTTTGTGTAAGGATAGGCAAAACCTTTGCCCTTTAAGGCTGTGTGGTTTATTGGGGAATGTTGGGGAAGCAAATGGACAATTTCCAAAGTATGATTCAAAATGTTCAGAGGTGAGTAAGAATGCGTATAAAGAAGCACACAGAGTTGAATGTGTCTGGAGTAGAGGAAGGAAAAGTGGGAAGAGAAGGGGGATGGGGAAGCAAGCAAAGGAAGATGAAAAGTGAGGCTGAAGAAAAGTAGGTGTAAGATTGAGAAGAGTCTTGAGTCCCCTTGTCAAGAGGTTTGGACTTTATCTTCAGAACAATGGAGCACAATTAAAGGAAGTTATGCAGGAAGTGATGTAACCAAATTTCCATCTTTGAAAGATCATTGCAGGTCCAGTGTGAAGAGTGCTAGATCAAGGCAGAGAAACACATTAGGAAATTGTTGCAATAAAGTAGTTACAAGGTAACAATGGGATCCATTAAATCAATTGCAGTGGAAATGAAAATAAGGGAACGAATTTGAAATATCTGGAGAAGTTAGGTGTTATAAGACTTGGTGATTAATTGGATATGGGAGATGATGAAAAAGGAGTGGAAAAAGACCAGTGTTTCTATTGGATGGTGCAGAGTGCAAAAAGATAGGATTCAGTGAGAACAAGCCACACCACGTGTCTTAAAGACCACAGGGACATTAATTACTCTTGGCAAATTGTCCACTGGAATCTCCCATTTGGGCCAACAGAATGATAATGGGAGGGTAGAGAAGTTGCTTTATGTATGGGTATCCCTGCAGATGCCACCAAGGTAGGGTCATGTAGGAGGAGAGGAAGAGTTTGAGAAAATGACACATATTCTCCACAAAAAGAGAATTCCTAGAGACCTAGCAAACAAAGTCACCCCAATTAACCTCACTTTCCTTTCCCATGTCCATCAAGCAGTCAGCCAGTATTTAGAGAGCACAATTATATGCATTCGGGACTGTGCTAACAGCTGTGGGGAACAAAAGAGAAAAGTAAGACGTTTTCTATCCTTTAAGGAATTTTTAACCTTCAAGAGACAGACCTACTATACATGAGACTTTATGAAACAATGCAAAGGAGTATATTCAATGTGAATTTGAGGGATATGAATATGTCTTGTAGGACCCAGAACCCTCTCAAAGTGTGATTAGAAAAGGCCAGCCCAGGGCCAAAACCGGTTTGGCTCAGTGGATAGAGCGTCGGCCTGCGGACTGAAGGGTCCCAGGTTCGATTCCGGTCAAGGGCACG
This sequence comes from Plecotus auritus, assembly GCF_963455305.1. Taxonomy (NCBI): domain Eukaryota; kingdom Metazoa; phylum Chordata; class Mammalia; order Chiroptera; family Vespertilionidae; genus Plecotus; species Plecotus auritus. The sequence goes on along the minus strand of NC_137770.1, from coordinate 79,544,971 downwards.
TAACTTGGTTGCGGGCACATCCCCAGTGGGAGGTGTGCAGGAGGCAGCTGATCGATGTTTCTCTCTCATCGATGTTTCTGACTCTCTATCCCTCTTCCTTCCTCTCTGTAAAATATCAATAAAATATATTTAAAAAAAAAAAAAAAAAAAAAAAAAAAAAAAAAAAAAAAGAAAAGGCCAGCCCAGGCTGGCTCTTGGCCCAAAGAGGGTTTATGTAGGCAAGGAGTTCCTGGCACACAGCAAGAACTCAAATTTTTTTTTAATAAATGAACAAGATGAAAGAGTTATTCTTTCCATTTTGTGTGTGTGTTTATTCTTCTCTTTTGTTTAAAATTTCATTAGTTGAAGTAGCATTATTATTAAGTTATGGGCTTTACACAACCTTTTCCCTTTCCTTTGCTTTTTCACCAAAAGAAAAAATCAAGTACTGGAAGTATTATGAGTCAGCAAAAGAGTGAGCAAAGGAAGGAGAACGTAGTGGATAACTCCTGTTTACTAATTTTTGTATCTATACCTCCCACGTCAGTCTCAGGACTGAGCAGCTAGATAAATGCCATTGATATTGTGTCATATTTATGGGCTGATGGGTTTACACGAACTCAGCCCTACTACAATGGCAGGCTACAGAGTCTTATCTGCAAAGTGAAGTAACTTCTAATGTCAATCACATGAGGAGAAGGAGTGATGATGAGAACAGAGGCCAGACCTAAGGAAGCAGACCTGAGATAGCAGGGAGAAGTGAATCTCACATTCTTGGACCCACATTATGAAAAGTCAATATAGCCCATGGGGTGTTCTTGGGCAGGTGTTACAAAAGCATCCAACCAGTGAAAAGTCTGAAGGTAGAAAGCAAGGGACTCAGACAGGTCTTTCTTTCCTCTAGGGTTCCATGTAAACAAGGACAGGAGCAGTGAGTATGTTAATTAAGAATCAGAAATTTTAATCCAGAATGTAGGAATACATTGGCTCTTCTATCTTTTCTTTTCTTGTGTACTTCCATAGGGTTTAACAAAAACAATTTTTTGGAAGTTCTAGTCTACTTTGGTTAGATTATGTAAAGTGAGGAAAAATTCTTCGTCTATAAGTGAGCCAGAACATTAAAGAGAGCAAAGTGATCCCCTGTGGCCCACAAGATGGTAGTAGGCATAATCAAACAGGAGAATCACAAGACAGCAGCAAAACTCAGAGGACAAAGCTGGGGGGTCCTTGACAAGCAGGACAACCCTATTCAAGAATAAGCCTTGAAGCTTCTGAATTTTATTAAGGAAGACTATGTCAGTTGTAACCCTTCATGCTCTCTTCATGCTGCTTGAGACTGCCTAGTCTGGGAATAAATTCTCACGGCTCTAGATTTCAAGTTGGGTGTATAAAGGGAGACTGTTCCTCTAAGGGCAATTTGTCCTAACAGTCAGAGCTGGTCTCAGTCTTCTACATGCTTTGAGTTTGTTCCATTTCACTGCACTGCCTCAAACAGGACTGATAATCATCTCTCTATGATGGCTCAATGTAGTCCCACTCAGAGACCATAAATGAGATGACTTCCCAAGCCCTCGGGGGCAGAAAACCATTCTCTTTTCCAGAAAATGTTCCAGCTCAACCAGGCTCCCTTGGGTACAGTGTGATGTTGGCTAAGGACCACTGTCCATGGAATAGCCTCAGGATAGCCAGAGATGGCACATGTAATTTGCATTTCAGGAGCTCTAAGCATTTTATAGACATTATGTCATCCACCTCCAGCAGACATGAGCTCATTTACAGACACCATATCTATTATTGATAAGACATAATTATTTGTATTGTGTTTATACTTCAAAGCTAGAAAAAGTAATTAACCAAGCTAATATTCACATCCATCCCAACCAGGTTTTATTTAAGCATTTAGGCAGTTCAGTGCTTTTAAACCTACCTTTGCCACTTCTGCTAAGTGGTTGATAGTTTATAATAGAGTTATATAGTGAACTAGAGGCCCAGTGCATAAAATTCATGCATGGGTAGGGTCCCTAGGCCTGGCTGGCGATCAGGGCCAATCTGTGGGGTGACCAGCAGGGTGATTGGGGTCCCTGCTCACACCAGCCTTGGCTGGCCTGGTGCTGCCCACTTGCCAGCCCCGCCCCCTGCTGCCACCGCCTGTAGGTTGGGGACAGCTCCTGTGTTGAGCGTCTGCCCCCTGGTGGTCAGTGCATGTCATAGTGACCTGTCATTCCACCAGTCATTCCGCAGTTCGGTTGATTTGCATATTAGGATTTTATATAGATAGACTAGAGGCCTGTTGCACAAAGATTTGTCCAATAGGCCTTCCTTCCCCTGGCTGCCAGCACCGATTTTCCTCCAGCACCCGAGACCCAGGCCTTCACTCTGGCCGGAGCCTTCAGTCTTCTCCGCTCCGGCTGGAGTGCCGCTCCTGTAGCTCCCTCCGTCCCCCTCCCTCCCCCTCATAGCAGGCCTCCCACCCTGCCCAGATGCTCTGTGCCTGCATATGCAAATTAACCCACCATCTTTGTTGGATTAATTTGTATACTCACTCTTGATTGGCTGGTGGGCATCACTGAGGTATGGTCAATTTGCATATTTCTCTTTTATTAGTGTAGATGCTTAAATTGAAAGCTTCTGCAAGTCTCTGGATTTCTACAAAAACAGATAGCCTAACACAGTGGTCGGCAAACTGCTGCTCGCGAGCCACATGTGGCTCTTTGGCACCTTGAGTGTGGCTCTTCCACAAAATACCACGGCCTAAGCCAGTCTATTTTGAAGAAGTGGTGTTAGAAGAAGTTTAAGTTTAAAAAATTTGGCTCTCAAAAGAAATTTCAATCGTTGTACTGTTGATATTTGGCTCTGTTGACTAATGAGTTTGCCAACCACTGGCCTAACACATTGTGGACCAGTAGTTTTATTGCTAGCTTTACTCAGTGGCCAGATAAGTTTCTATTGAACAAGGACAAAAAATGTTTTACATAAATGTTAAAGGCACACTTTAAAATTAAATGCCCATTGCATTTTGAAGTTATTTATTACATGTTCTTACAAGTTAATATCTTTTTAAAGTATGATACTTTGTAAAACACTGTGGAATATGAAGCGAGAATTCTCATGATCTGAACCACAATGTGTTAACAATCATTTTAGAGGTGGGTCAACTGAGATACAAAGGTATTAGGTAAAACTTCTATGGGCAAGTAGAGAAACAAGAATAGAATCCATATAACACATTTTAAATGTCTCTATTTACCTATCTATATAATTATACTAAGTATTATTCTAAATGTTTATAAATATTATCTAATTTAACCCTTACCTCAACCTTTGCAGGGAAGAAATTATAGCCATTTTACAGATGAGAAAACTGGGACTCAGCAAAGTTGAAACACTTCTCCACAGTCATATGCTGTGGATAGCATTTAAATCCTGAATTTCAAACTCAACTCTTTCTGACTCATGCTGTGTCAACATTCCTGCAGAGAAGGTTCGCATCCGGACGCCAAGACTACAGAATTCTATTCCCACTAGGCTACGCCCTCTGTAAACTCTTATAAAAACTTAAAGAATTTATATTGGGTTCTTGACTATTTCAGAAAGAGGTCTCTATTTTGGAATGACAACTGGGAATACAAAGACTACAGACTGAAGTTGCTGGGACTGCCAGGGTGCCGGAACTTTATAAAAATCAAGATTTCTGGCAGGCAAGATCATTGCAATCTTTTCATGCACTTCCAAAACCTGAGACAAACTTTCCACATAAGCTTTCTCTTCCCAAAGGCACCTCAACTCTGGGCATTAATGAAACAGTTTCCATCCAAGGACATACATGTGTGCATTTAAATCGTGTCTATCCAGATTTTAAACGTTTTGAAGGAAGAGATTTTGCCTGTGTTAAGAGCTGTTACCATGGAACAAGGTTGCAACACATAAAACTTTGCCTAGGTTTTCTATTTTTTACATATTTTGCTATGGTAAAGGATAGAGAGTCTTTCTGAAAATATATACAGAAACTATTCAAAACAGTTGAGTTTCAACTTTTTGCTTGATTTTTCTAACAAAAGCCATTATATGTAGACTGTCAGGTCCACAAAATTGAAAATGAATGGAAATCATTATTTTTGTGGAAGAGAAGAGGGAGATGTCAATATATATATATTTAAAATGAAGTAAAAAAGGAGGAATCAAGCACAGGAATGTGACTCTCTCAGCATCGAGCAGTCTCTAGGTGGTTCTTCATTCGAGGGAGGAGGGAGCTGCCCTGGGAGGACCTAAGTGGAAAATCACTTCGGCGCTGCAAGGAGACTTACTAAGCAGAATCATTCTCAGCCACGAACAGAGCGATTACAGCATCTGATGTCATCTTGGCCTGAGGTTTACTCCAAGACAAAAGCCAGTATTCAGAAGGAAAGTGATAAAAGTTGACTATATGCAAGGAAAACGAAGAATGTTATCAAGTTATAGAAAGGTGTTGATATTTTTAAAAATAAAAGGTTTCTATTAGGAAATTAAATATTTACTTAAGAACACTTGCTGAAACATTTTCTATGCAAGGGAAGTAACACTACCACCTAGGAGCAGGAAATCCAAGTTGCAGGCCAATTTTCCCTTGACAAAAGCCTTGTTGAGAAACACCAACCCCAAGTGATAAAGCACTGAAAACACTCACAATCGCTGCTCCTTTACCCCATCCCTCAAATGCCCAGGTACTGGCTGTTTAACTGACACTGATAGACAGAACCATTACATCTAGCCTCTTTTAGGGAGAATGTGTATTAATTCAAGTGACAGCAACATTTGCAACATTGATTATCCTTGTAATGATGCTCAGAGATTTCTCTCTAGAGCTCACATAAATATAAGCTTGCTCTGGAGGCACTGATGCGGAAACATGGTGGGTGGAAGGATCTCCTGGGTGAGGCTGCTAACATTCCAGATCCCGGGGACCCTTCTCCAGTGGGTACTTAAGGAGTATTCCAGGCCTAGCCAGTGTGGCTCAGTGGACAGAGCATTGACCTGTGGACTGCAGAGTCCTGGGTTCAATTCCAGGCAAGGGCACATACCTTGGTTGCAGGTTCCCGGCCCTGGTCCAGGCATGAGGGAGGCAAAAAATCGATGTGTCTCTCTCACATCGGTGTTTCTCTCTGTCTCTCTTTGTCTTTTCCACTCTCTCTAAAAATCAATGGAAAAAATATCCTCAGGTGAGAATTAAAAAAATAATAAAAAAAAGAACAGTAGTCCAGGTGTTCTCCAGGAGGCCTCTGACTTCTCTTTGACAGACACTGCAGAGCACCTGGATCAAACAAGGAAAATCAAGTCCCTGGAGAACAACTGATCCTTTCTTAGGAGGTCTTTTGTTAAAGGGTTCATCCAAATATAGGACTTCCTTTCAAATGAGTAACCCAATTATTTGAAATGCATGTGATTGTTGCTTTTATGATCTTGCCTCATATGGTCCCAACCAAAAATAACACCAAGGTGCCCTGGTCACCTCTATTCTGCCATGCATCAGTTATTTCTGGAAAGTTAAGAAAAATGTTACCAAGGGCCTGGCAAAAATGAGCGCTGTGAAGCTCGTGTTCTTTAAAATAAGTGGAGGCCAGAAAAATCAGAGACAAAACGCTGGGCAGCGGCTTGTCTGCCTGCCTGCTGGGGGAAGCATAACCAACGGGCGGGAGGGTTGATTTGGTTCTTGATTGAGCCAAGCTTTTCTCGTGCCTGGCATGGTCAGCTTGTTAAATAACAAAGGTACCAAGGGCTGGACACTTGGAACACTGGCACCTGGAAAAACAAACTTACAGAGGGGCAGCAAACAATACTGTTTATGGGCAGAGAAAACCGAAACAATGACTCTTTTTATGATCCTAAAAATATGGCCATAATGAAAAGTCAGCTTAATGAGCAGCATAGGTAATGCAACGAAGTCTTTGGATAAGTACTGGGACCCTGAAGTTCTCAGTTTTCAATGGGAACTCCCCTGAGAAACCAGAGCTGTTATTCTGAAGAGCGTGCATATTAGAAAAATAGCTGAGATCCGGAAAGAATAAAGGCACACGTGAGAAAGGAGATGAAACCAGCATGCATATTCCATGCTCCACAAATCAGGGGGACAGCATCCACTAGAGAAGAGCCCAGCGTCCAGGGTGGTGGAGTTAGAAGCAGGTTTGATGGGCAGCAAATCAAGGGATGAGGTAAAAGCTGAGCGGGGCAGGCTGGTAGGAAAGCCTCGTCTCAGCTTACCGTTTATACTTCAGACTTGAATTTGGTTTACTTTAGTTTTGGCGGAGCATGCACCTCCCATGTGTTTCTTTCTGTTTTGCTCACACTCTCCTCTCTTTGGACCGATGATGTGGTTGTTAAGGAATTCAGAAACCATGGTGAGGCTTTTCCCTATTACCCAGCAGTGGTATCCGGCAGCTGCAGGACAGGAGACTTTTCATTGCACACAGAAAGGGAAGATTGAGGAAAGCATTATGAGGTGCCCACAAGAGCTGAGAAAATGTCAAGCTGAAACTGAAGGCTGACAGAGAGAAGGGAGACACTGGGTGCCCAAGGAAGTGCTGTCCCCCGAGTCGCAGCTGTCACCAGTATCACTTGTTTGGAAAAACTCCACTTTACTGGGACCTCCCTGACTGCATTGCCAGCTCCGTGGGGCTCATGGACTCATAATCTGAAGTAGGCACACAGCTCAGAACAACAAAGGGCAAGACAGCAGCTTGGTTTCCAAATGGTTTAAAATTTCCCCCAATGCTTCCTTCCCACTCTCAGATAGAATCCAAATTATAGTGTGGAGATGCAGTTTTAATTTTTGTCCCTACATGGAATTTTTGCTTCAATAGAAATAGGCATATCACTATAAACTAAGTTCTGGATTAAAACATGTTTAGCAGGAATATATGAATAGATGTTCATTAAGGTTTCAGTTTTAAAAATCTTTGTGGAAGTAAATAACAGTTATAAATATTTTTATCCAATATGGGAAAAGCCCTTCTATACCCCCATGTTAAACTAGACCCCACCCTCCAACTACCTCATAGTATCTGAGCTAAACTCCTACCACTAGATGTTTACATTTGCAAGAATTAGCATTACATGCAAGGATTAGTACTACATGCTCCCCTTTGGAAGGGGGCATGTATTTCTCATCACAGATATTTTTTTATATATTTTTATTGATTTCAGAGAGGAAGGGAGAGGGTGAGAGAGATAGAAACATCAATGATGAGGAAGAATCATTGATCGGCTGCCTCCTGCATGCCCCCTGCTGGGGAATCGAGCCGGGCATATGTCTTGACCAGGAATTGAACCATGACCTCCTGGTTCATAGGTTGAAGCTCAGCCACTAAGCAACACCAGCCGGGCTCATCACAGATATTTTAAACATGCACCTAAAGCAGGGATTTAGAACTGCCAGTCAGTAGCTACATGAATTAAAAACGTTCACTTAATAGTAAGCACTGCTTCAGTGGATGGTAACAGAGAGACCTATCATCTCATTAGGGTGCATCTTCTTTAATAGCATCACCCTCACCAGGAAGCATCCAAGTATGGAGGATGGGCAATCATCAAAATGCTTTAGTTTTGGTGGATATCTGTTGAATCTCACTCTTTCCAAACCTTCCCCCATTGAAGTGACTCAGGGCATGAGCCAGTTCTGATCAATACAAGAAAAGCATTAGGAGTCTCAGTTTCTTCCTACTTAAACCCAACCCATCACTCAGCATCTGGTGAAGCTGGCCAGGAAATACCATGTCAAATACTGCCTATGCTCAACCATCCAAGGTCACATGGCTGGGCCTTCACTTGAGTTCCTTTCCTCAGCTCCACTAGGAAACCCAGGTTACTGAGGGTCCCCATCCATAATGAGAGATTGTGACCTTTCCTTTCTCTTCCCCTCCCGGATAATCAGGAGTTACCTCCAGTACATAATGGTTAATTTGGTGCCGTGAAAGAGAATGAACATACTGATAGAAACTAAGGAAGCAATGTCACATCTCAGAAAAGTAAGTCCTTGCTCATGGTGACTTTAGCAAAGTTTGTCAGACACTATGAAGATTAATGCTTCAAATTAGCCAGTTGCTCTCCAGTGATATCTGTCCTTACGTTCTCAGTGAACAAGATGGAGATGAAAGCTGTGTTTGGCTTCCTATTAAACTTCCACATTTTGGGAAAGAAGCAAGTACATTCATTACTATAACAATTGAAAACTTTCCATGGCATGCTGCAGGGAAGTGAACGTGATGCTAATGAAATCAAGGTCCTAGCTTTGCTTCATTTTGTGATGACTTCTGCACACCTAAGTTGGCTGGCTACTAGTACTTTGTCAATACTTAGTCAGACAAGGAAACGGGTGTATAAGGCTGATGACTACAAATTCAGTCCTGCCAAAATTTCTGAAAGTGTGGTTTGAGGACCACCTCTCTATAAGAATCATTCAAGAGTTTATTTCAAAAAAATAAAAGCTGACTTCTGACCCTACCCCAGACCAGGATGGGGATTGAAGGATATGCTCACTCAAGTTTAGGAACGGCTGCCCTTCTGGGCAAATTCTGTGCCAAACCCCCTGAGTCTGGCCGGGCTTATGATCTTTAAGGATAAAGCATTCTTGACATAACTTCCTTGGAAATTGGGTAGTGACCAAATCTGCAGCACGACTAAGTTTTCAATTTGAAACGTGATGGGAGGAAATTGTGGACACTTTCTCATGAACATCAAAAAGTTCTCATCTTTCTTGGCTGTATTTTTCACCAAAAAATAATACCCTTTAGCTGTTTACTAGAGGCTTTGCTAAAAGATAATATTGGACCTCCTGCATTCACTCAGTCTCAGAGTTGCATTAAATATTAAAAACCCTCCTCACCTTTATTTAGGTAAAAGAAGTGAAATTGTTTGAACCTAGATTCCAAAGTAATTAGGGTAATAATTCACATTTCAAATATCAAGTGACTGCTCTTAGGATGGAAGAGGTGGGGTAGAGATCAATTATTCCACCCTCTGTGCTCTCAGGCAGAGAGCACCTGAACCACCCAGAAGATGTGATAATCTGTTCTATTTTGAAGTAGAAATATTTTGGGATATACATGGAATTGCTAAAATAGGCCTGAGGCAAAATCCTTGATAAAGAGCTCCAATAAAACATGGGTCATTAGGTCTGTTTTTGTTTTTGTTGTTGTTGTTGTTGTCAACCACTCCATAGCTGGAGAACAGCTGTTTGAGAGAGGTTTCCAAACAGCTTTCTTGTACCAGTTGTCCTCATCTTCTAAAGGCTTTGGATAAAGCTGAGCTGAATTTAAGTAGAATGGAAGAAAACGATTTGAAAACATCCTAACAGAGAAAGCAGATAAGTCCTGGAATGACTGCATTAGGAACACTTAAAAAAAATCTTTCTCTGAATTTGAATGAAGAAAAACAAAATAATTCTCCACAGTGTTCTGAATTACTTAAAATTGCTGCGTGTCAAGAAATTAAGAACAAACAAGGTATTGTTTGCCAGTGATTCAGATAATTCTCCAGTTCACATAGTTTGTTCAAGTCACTATTTAGAAAGAATAAAATGATCGAATAAACTACTGAAAAAGAGAAATAAAATTGTCAATTTAAATGTCTGAAAATTAGCCTGGCCAGCATAGCTCAGTGGTTGAGCACTGACCTATGAACCAGGAGGTCATGGTTTGAATCCTGGTCAGGACACATACCTGGGTTTCGGGCTTGATCCCCAGTGGGGGCGGTGTGCAGGAGGCAGCTGATCAATGATTCTCTCTCATCATTTATGTTTCTATCTCTCCCTCTCCCTTCTTCTGTAAAATCAATAAAAATATATATAAAAAAAACAAATGTCTGAAAATTTTAATTCCTAATCAGTTTTAAACATTTCCTTTATAAAACTCTTCTTGTGTGGCACGCAGGCAAGCAGACCTGAACTGCTATTCAGCATAACATTTTATAGCAAGTTGGAGGGAGAGCAAAACCAGATCTCCTAAATCACTACCCAGTGTTCTTTATAATAATAATTTGATCTGTGAATTAGGACGATTTGCATAACTTCAAAAGATCCTGTAAAAAGTCCTAACTGTGACTTAAGTTTCATCACCAGGTTTTAAAATACCCATAGGGGGAAAAAAGATACACGTGACATGGCTTGGGTACTTAAGACTCAAGTTCTAACACAAAGGCAATGCAGTGTTTTTCTTCCATGGAAAAAGCAACAACCAGAAAAGAGACATTCTCCTAATCACAGAAGAAGAAAAACAGGCAAGTCTTTGTGATCTAATTAGTAAGTTCAGGAGTTAGTGGAGGACAAAAAAAAGTACTGCTAATTGAGACCGAAATAGCAGCTATTAGGTCTGAAAAGCAAAGTACTAAGTGTGGCGGAGGAGCGGGGGTATGAATAATACCTGCTCATAATTCACCGGGGCCACTTGCCTGCTGTGAAAAAGTAAATGACAAATGAACAGCAGAGCAGCAGTGCCACCTTACACACTGAATAAATTCTTTGTGAAGATTCCCAACACTAAGGTACAGACTGTCTTTAAGTAAAAAGAGGCGGCTGGTATTGCTTCAAGCAGGTAAGTTATCATGACAGCATTAATAACTCAACTAGGAAGGAGGACAATATAGATGAGGAGAGATCTCAGGGTTAAAATGTTGGACTTTATTTTTTCTTTTTAACTAGGTCCTTGGGACCAGCAAATGACAAATGCATTAATAACTTTGACGTGTATTGTGCCTGACTTTTATGCTATTTCTTTGGATTTGTTTCCCTTCTCAACATTGGATTATAAATAATAACAGAGTATGTGGTACAATTGCATGTAGAAATAAAACTGCTGGGAAAAACAGTCTAGCTGTTATTTGGGAAGATCTGGAAGATGGAGCCATGTTTTACAGAATCTGAGCACAGTTAGGATTGTACTCCAGCCCTTCAGCTTGATGAATTCACATGTAGACCAACATGCTGTAGACATTTCAGAAGGAGCATGGCTCTGCCAGCACCTTTATTTCAGGTTCTATTCTGCAGAACTGTAAGATAATAAATTCCTGTTGTTTTAAGCCACCTAGTTTATGGAAATTTGTTACAGCAGCCCTAGGAAAGTAATGTGCTATATGAATAATCTATTCCTTTTTATGGCCTCTCAGTTATTTTGCTTCCTTTTGTCAATGATATTCCACACTCCAGTTCAGCCATTCTCTATCCTGATCATACACCTGGGGCCTGTTTTCAGCCAAAATGTTCCACTCCGAAACCTCTGATTGACACACTCCACTGTCTACCCATCCACTCATCTTCCAGCTTGCTTGCTTGCTCACTCAATTACTCTCATCACTATTTATATCCCTTTGCAATACCATTCTCCCCTATCTTTAGTTCTCTCCTCATTCAGCTTAAATTCCAGATTTCATGGTCCAGTCGCCTAAACTCTCTTGCCCCTTTGTTGTCTGTTACACTCACTTGGCAACACATTGACTCTGGCTAAATTTAACTAGCCACTTTCTTCATGACTGTGCTGGAACTGCTTAGGGCTGCTGCAGAAAATGGGTAGCATTAAAAATTCCTGGTTACCAACCTCAGCTGGCTGTCAATGTTGGGCCAGCAATCCTACTACTCTTCCCTAGGCAGCTCACTCTCCAAAATTTCTTCACAAAACCTACAGATCTACTTCCATCCTTGCCTTCTTTCTTTCTATTAAATGGAATAGGAGTTCTTCCTCTACCTAAGGCCAATGCCTTATCTCTGTTCTTAATAACAATCATTTCCACTATGTCATCAATTTTCACACCAAACCACCCCTTCCCTCACCTGTATCTCCTTCTTCTCCTTCTCCACTTGTACTTTCCCTCCAGCATTTAAACATGCTTACATCTTTCCTATTACAAAAATCCTTCCACCTCCAGACCCTCTCCAGCTATCCCTCTTTTTCTTTCAGAGATGTCTGCAATGGTTGTCTTTATTCTCCTACTTTTCTCTTACTCTTCTACGCTGCTAAAGTGGTTTCTGCCCTAATAAACCCATTGAAAGGGCTCTCACCAAAGTTGCCATTGGCCTCCATGTCACATACTCCATCCTATTACTTGATCTCTAAGTGGCATTCTATTGACTATGCTTCTTGACACTCTTCCTTTGATTTCTGTGGCTTCTCTGATATTTCACATGGCTATTTTCCCTCTTATTTCTCAGAATTATTTTCCTTATTCTCTGTGTTGTGTTTCTCTTCCTTCCCTCATTTTTAAATATTAACTTATTCTAGGCCATCCTCTCTTCTTAATCCACATTTTCCCCACTCACTCTCATAGCTTGATTTACAACAACTCCTCCATCTCAACCTCTCTTCTAAACTCCTGATTCACATATTCAAATGTCTATCAAAATTTCCTCTTGAATGTTTTCTAGGACTTTTCAATTTAGTATATCCAAAATTCAGTTTATAAACATCATCACCACCATTTATTCTTTTTCCTTCCTAAATACACCCCATTTTACTAAATAATATACCTTCTATAGGCAGCTAAAGTCCATAACTCTAGAGTCATACCTGACTCCTCCTACCTTAATCCCTTTACCATCCTATGAATTCCATTAATTATACCTATTAAATTTAATCCCAGTCTATTCATCATTGTTTTACATATGAGGAACCTATACAGCTTCCCCAAGTTCATGTTTTCCTCAGACAATAAGCGCTTGTTCTTGTTCAGCCCCCATCCTTACTTCAAAATCTGTGCCTTTACCTCCTTGCTTTTCTTTTGCATATGCCAAAGCTATACTCAATTTAATGCCCTCAGTATCATTTGTTAGTTCCCTCTCTCTTTTTCAACCTCAATATCTCCTTCTCTAAAGCCTCCTTCCTCTCTGCCTAGAAACATGCTCTTTTTTCTCATCTTGGAAACTCCTTCTTTACAACCTAGATTCTGCTTTGAGACTATTTTCTCTTCTTTTATGACTCAGCTCCTTTCAAAAGTAGCAAACACTCACTGATAAGGTTCTGGTCCAGGTGATGATGGAGAAGCTCAGAATATAATAACTCTCCTGACAATAACAATTATCAGCCCCAGACAACATCTTAAAAATAACTGTTTGCAGGCACTGAGAAGCTGGAGGGAATATGACTCTTGAAAGATGGGAAGCTAACTAGGTGATATCCACATTTAATTAAATCCCACTCTGCCTGTCCCATTCCCCTCTGGACTCCTATGTCCATGGATTCCTTGGGGGATAGATCCAATAAAAACAAACAAACAAACAAACAAACAAACAACTTGCTATGCAGTCAGAGGTCTTAATTTGAGGCTGTCAAAATGTCTGGAAATTAAAGAGGAGAATGCTGAAAAGAAGGGAATCACCATAGACAATAAAACCCCCAAATCAGCATACTAATTCCCCTCAAATGGTTTTCAACTCATCAGCTATACAGGCAACACTCTAAGTATCTGATGGAAACAGCTGCAGTGCGAAATTGAGTAGAAGTTTCAGCAGCTACCAGTTTTGAAGTGTCATAATTTGGTGTTCAAGTCTTGCTATATAGAGGGAGTTAGGAAACACTTCAGGATTTTCATTAAAACCCAAGAAGGCTACATCCCCAGATCAATGATGATACCTTAGAGTTAAAGGCAAAAATAAAATAGACCGAACCTCTACACGATCAAGGAAATCCCACCAGTAATTTAACTGACTGCCAGAAAAAGCACATTACTCTTCAGGGGAAGATGAAATAAACCAGAGTAACATTACCTACAAAGTTCAGTATACAATTACTATACATTCAAATTAATAGGAAAATGTGATTTATACTCAAGAGAAAAAAATAGTTATTAAAAACAGACCCACAAACAACCCAAGAACTACTATAAATATGTTAATAAATTCATGAGAAAAGTGGGGATAATGTAGAAGAGAATGAGAATGTGAGGAGAATATGTAAAACCTTAGGAATAAATTAATGGAAATTTTATAATTTATAACATTTGATTCACTGGAGAAAGTTAATAGCACATTTACATTAAAAAAGAAGAATCAGTAAAAATTAAGTCAACAGAAATTATTCAAGCTGAAAAACAGAAAGAAAAATAGTTTAGGAAATTATGAACAGTTTTAGTGACTTATGGAATAATATAAAACAGTTTAATATATAAATAATGGTGGCAGACAAAATATTTTAAGAAATAATGGTCCCCCAAAGTTCCAAACTTGATAAAAAGAAATACCAAAAAACAAGCAATCCATAAAGTTCAGCAACACCCAGTCAGGATGAATACAAAGAAAATTACCCTCAAACACATCCTGATATAGACCTCTCTCTTTGCACCTGAGCTGTCACCTAGGGAGGATGGGGTGGTGGGGGGGAGTGGGGAGATTCAGAAGCCAATGCCTGTACCACTGCAAGAATCCTTACAGGAATGCCTTACACTTCCCAGCAGGCAAGCTGCAGCTCCTGTCCCACTGAGCAGACTGGTGCCAAGGGATCTATGAGAGTCTTTTGAGTCTGGATGTTAAGTATAACAAAACAAGATCTCTTGGTGGAAGCTACAGATACAGCAGATCAAACACACACACACACACACGCACACACACACACACACACGCACACACACACACACACATACACAAGACCAGAGGAAAAATAATTAATCCTGGTTCCTGGGAACAGATGTTCTACTAAAAAAGGACAGTAAATAAACATTTGCTGCTATCATACATAAAATAAAGAAGCAATGTTTTTCTCCATGTTTCCTGGTCTTGATATAATTCTGAGTCTTTCCTACAAAACAAGATGCTTTTTAATTCCTGGAGCTGTGCTTAGTTGAAAGGGACACTGAATGATGGTGTATCCATCAATTAACATCTGCAGTTTCAGGAGAAGGGTGGGCCATGGCATATGGGAATCAAAGTGACAAGAGCTCTCCAATGTGCTAAGTAGTCTCCATGTGTACAGCAAGTGTTGATATTCCTATACTTTTGCTTCTTATTCTTCTACCATCTCTCTCATTGCTTCAAGAGGACCTCCTTTTCTCAGGGCTTGTACACTAAAAAGTGTACTTTGACAACCTTATCTCATCCATTCTTTCTCTGAGGTTTGTCTTCACCTTAGGGTGCATCTCAATTTTCTCTCTCTGAGTTTCAACTAGATTTAAATACCCTTGACTAGGAAAGCCCAAGGTCACTGGTTGACTCTGATAAGAGCAGTGGTTAATGTCTGTGCCTCATGCCCCGTGCCAGGCTTGGGAATACATCTCACTTCTTTGCAAGAAGTGATCTTACGTTAGCTTCCAAGAACCTAACAACGGCTCAGCTAGCTGTGAAATTGGATGGTAGAGAATTAGGTGAGATATTTAGTGAAAAGGGAGGGGACATACCAGAGGGATGTATGCATAGCTGTAGCTGACTGCAGGAAAGACTAAGGACACAGAAAATGAGTTCATCTAACCGACTGCTCCCAGGAATGGTGACAAAAATTTCCGAATACCTACCTACTCTAGCCTTTCTGTGAACTTGACCTTGTTTCTCTGTGAGAAGCTCTCATAGTGCTCTTTCCTTATTACTATGTGTAAAGAGGCATACACTCATGAAATGATAGTGGGCATGCCAACTGTAACAATTGGTAAATCCTTTTAGAAAAGCAGTTTAATACTGTTCATGCTCCTGACATCATTACTTCTACCCCTGGACACTTACTTATTCCAGGAAGCAAGAGTAAACCAATAAAGCCACATGCATGAATTTTTTTCAATAACCATGAACCATTATTTTTATACCTAGGTGATACAAAGCATTTTTAGGTTATGAGATACAGTTGTTTTTAATCTGCTTTACGTTGTGTGGTTTAGGTAAGATTAAATCACAATATCTAATGGTTATACAGAGTTTACAATGTACTAGGCAACTTACATGTGCTATGCACTTCACACGTATTAACTCATTTAATCCTAATAACAACCTTATTAGGTAGTTACTACAAAGTTCCCATTAAGCAGATGAAGAAACTAACCTCAGAAAGGTCCTGGCTTTCCTGCTGCGTGACCGAGACAGGATTCAAACTCTGCCAGTCTGGCACCAGAGCCTGTGCCCTACACCTCTGGCCCATGCCCCACTCAGTGGATGATTAGAAAATGGTAACAGTGGTTTCTAATTCAGGCCAACACTCCCCTGTATCAGACTGCACCTCATTCTGGCAGATGAGAAAACTGAAATCAAGGCTGAGTGACTTGCCCATAGTCAAATGACTAGCTAATGGTTGAGAATTAACTTCTTGACTTCTAATCAAATGATCTTCCTATTATTCCAGACTGTTGGGAATGAAAAAAAAAAAAAATATATATATATATATATATATATACAGCTCAGACCAAAGCAAATGAGAAAAGGCCTCAGGGAAATCAAGTCTAAGACCTTTAAAAAGATAAAATCTTCCTTGTGTCTTTGTTCCGTCATTTTAAAAATATATATATTTTATTGATTTTCTACAGAAAGTAAGGGAGAGGGATAGAAAGTCAGAAACATCGATGAGAGAGAAACATCAATCAGCTGCCTTTTGCACACCCCCTACTGGGGATGTGCCCACAACCAGGGTACATGCCCTTGACTGGAATCAAACCTGGGACCCTTCAGTCTGCAGGCCGATGCTCTATTTACTGAGCCTAACCAGTTAGGGCCTGCCATTTATTTTGATGTGACTCTGTCCTATTGGTATTGGCCCTGTGTGCGGATCAGTCAGAGAGACTGTAATGGAGAGGGCCTCTGGGAGATGTGTTCTAGGATTGGGTCAAACTCTGCATATGTGCTTGTATTGTGTATGTTCATCTGGAGAAATGCCATGCCGATCAGCTGGTCCTACTGGAAAATGTAACCATTTTCTGATTGTTAAAAAAATCACATCTGTAATACTCTCAACAATATAATAAATTTAAAAAAATGATTCTGCAAGAAAAGCTGAGCCTGGAGGTTGTGGTGGTTGGCTGTGTGTCAATTTGGTCAGGCTACAGTATTCAGTTGTTTAATCAAACACCAATCTAGGTTTTGATGTGAACATATATCTCATCGATGTGATTAATATCAATAATCAGTTGATTTTAAAGGTGATTGCCCTTGATAGCATGGGTGGATCTCACCCAATCAGAGGTCTTAACAATAAAAACTAAAAGAAAAAAATTGTGCCTGAGACAGCATAACTCCTGCCCGAACTTCCAGTTGATCTGACCTTTCAGACTTGCCAGTCCCAAAACTGCATGAGTCAATTTCTTAAAATAAGTATCTATCTATCTATCTATCTATCATCTATCTATCTATCTATCTATCTATCTATCTATCTATCTATCTATCATCTATCTATCCATCCATCTATCCACCCACCCATTTACCCACCCACCCTCCCACCTACCCATCTATCTAGAGAGAGGGAGAGATTCTATTTGTTTTCTTTCTCTGGAGAACCCTAACTGATATAAGTATTTTGCCAGAACTGAGAATGCTGAGCACACAGATCTACTTGACATACAGATCATAAAAAGCAGAAACAATGCAAAAATGCAAGAAGAATAGTTTGGCTGAAGAGACATGACATCACATGCTATCACACAGGCAGGGACCAGAACAAAATATTCTCTCTGCCCCCAGGTCACAACAGGCAGACAGTTACAACAATCTCAGCACAGTCAAAACTCAGAGTGTTGTGCTTGCTACGAAACACAGGCCCCAGTCCCCATGAATCCCCATAGCAATAAATGACAGCTGGCAGTTAAGAACACACACTCAGATTTCTAGGAATTAATAACAAGAAAAGGAGTTCTGGAAGTATTAAAAGAACCTCCTCCATGAGTTCTGACAGTGATCTCAAGGCCTCCCTATGTCCTAGTGAACACAGACAGACAAGGACCTCTAATGCTTGCCAGTGCTCTAGGTTCCTACTGAAACATGTCCTGGGCTGGGGACAGTTATGTTTTAAATCTGATCTGCTTCCCATTTGAGAAATAATGTGCCCTTTTCTCTTTAAATGAACAAACAAAACAAAAACAAACAAAGATACAGATAACAGATTGGTGGTTACCAGAGGGAAAAGGGGTTGGGATGGGTAAAAGAGGTGAAAGGGGTACATCTACACAATGGAATACTATTCTGCTGTAAAAAAGAAGGAACTCTTACCATTTACAACAGCATGGATGGACCTGGAGAGCATTATGCTAAGCAAAATAAGCCAGTTGGAGAAAGATAAGTATCACATGATCTCACTCATTTGTGGGATATAATGTACAACATAAACTGATGAACAAAAATAGATCCAGAGACATAGAAGCATCAAACAGACTGTCCAACCTCAGAGGGAAGGCGGGGGGTGGGGGGGGGTCGGGGTAAGAGAACAACCAAAGGACTTGTATGAATGCACATAAGCATAACCCATGGACACAGACGGTAGAGGGGTGAGGGCATGTGCTGGGGTGTGGGAACAGCTGGAAAGAGGTCAATGGGGGGTGGGGAAGGAGACATATGTAATACTTTAAACAATAAAGAATTTAAATTTAAAAAAAGGTGAAAGGGGTCAAAGGCATTGTGATGTGTAGTAACTAGGCTTTACTTTTGGGAGTGGTCACTTTGTAGTATATACAGATGTTTACTTATAATGCTATACACTTGAAACTTTAAAAAATAAAAATAAGTAAATGTGTCCTTTCAAATTTCTTCACCATCCTCATCACCATCTCCTGGCAGCCCCATTCCCTAAATGACTTCTTGGGAGGCTAAGGGGGAAGGTGCCGGGCAGGTAATCAATCCCACCTTAGCTTCTGAAGTGGGTTCCAAGAAGCACAGGCGATTCCCAAGGCCCTCGGCTGCCAGGCAGAACTTCCTCTGCTCCTTGTGAACGTTGGCGATGCATTGGAGAACCACTTCGTCTTCCTGGAGGAAAAATAGACACACAAATGTGAGTGGTCAGGGACACCCCCCCCTCCATGTGGAACCAGCCCCGCCCCCCCCCCCCATGAAATTTATTTAATTCATGTTGATAATTCAAATTTACCAACATGAATTAAATAAATGAAAGTGTTTGGAGAGGGTAAATTCACCTAGATAAGTCACCTTGCTTTATCTTTATCGGGTACACCGAGAGGCACATGCTTTTGAATATTAAATAGATAAAGAAGACTTTTATTCACATGCCTGATTCACATGGTATTACTGAGTACCACCCCTGATGAAGATTCTGGTATGGAGTCACCAGGAGCAAGTACATGAAGTGGACATACTACATACATATCCAGACAGCATAGGCCTCACTTGTAAAATGTATACAATGCACACAACCCAGATGAGCAGATCATTTCAACACTTGAGTGAATATGAAAGCAAATCTAAGCAATCTCTCCAGATACAAAATAAGACAATAAGATGTGATTGAGGGAACAGAGAATACAGCAGAGATGGGAGGGAAGTGGGATTCATTGAGGGAAAGTCTGTTTTGTATGGGGGGCTGTGGAGGAGGCAAGAGTCATGTTTTGTCAGGGGAGGGGGTGTATGTAGTAGGTGACACATTTGCCAGATATGACAGAAGGAACCTGGAGGGTAACAGATGTTTTAGACATATGGAAAAGGAAGATTGAGACTCCTTGAAAGTTCAGATTAAAAGAAGGAATCGGAGGTCAAGTAGAGGAGTCATTCTAAATTCCTAGGGAAATACCTCCCTCCTATGCATCATTCTCAAAAGCAGCCTCTTAAAATTTCAGAGACCTTGTTTGAATTGCATCCTTGTCGATGGTCAGAAACAAGACTGACCTCCATGTACACTGATATGATTTCTTCTTGCACAACCCTGCCTGAGTCTGAGAGGAAAACATTTCCTTACCAATTCCTCCATTCTTGCTCCTCCAATCTATTCGTCCATGCCCTCTATGCACCACTACTTGACTTCAAAATTCAAGCCTCAAAAAGATGTCAGGTGCAGATAAGTTAAAGGAGTAACCAGAGATGACTCGGTTGGAGCTTCCTCCTTAGCTTCACTCTCCTGTCCTCTCTTTTCCCCCACATCCCCTGGTGTTAATGTTTGTCCAGGCAGATTAAATAGAAACAAGGTTTTATGAAATGGTGTCTGCACTGTACCTAGCCATATGGAAAAATAAAACCCTTCCATCTGGTGGGAAGATGAGATTCAGTAGCACCAGACTCCAACAGAGGTGTCTGCTGGTGCCCAGAGACTGGTCAAGGGCCACGGGGATATGAGAGAAGCCACAAACCACAGATGAAAATCATGTATGAAATGAAGATTGAGAGAAGGAAAAAGTTCCATGCTTTTGCTAGCACTGGAATGTCACTGCTCATCATTAAATTGAATCAGTAATAAATTCCAGAGCCTCTGCTTATAGTGAAGTCAGAATTCATGGTCTTCATTTGAACTGAGACAGAAGAAAACTCTAGAACATCACTGCTTTCAAAATGTGGATTCAGTGAAACATCTGAAGAGAATAAAGGCTTTCCCCAGGTGGAGTCTCCCCCAGATCCTAGAATGACCAGAAACAATACCATCCTCCTAAAGGGCATGGGCATTGTGGAGTGCTCTCAGTTGTCAAAATGATTGAGAGGTGCTACATGCATTGCGAAGCAGGGGTTGTGCGAGTTAAATGGTCTGTACTGCAGTCTTCAAAACATATAATTTTTCTGTCCAAAAATGTCAAGAGGACCCCCCATTGAGAAATATTAAATATCTAACACCTACACACAATTCATCATAAAAAACAGGCATTTGCAAATCACAGAAGCGTGATTGTGAACCTGGTGCAAGTCGAAAAAGTTTTCTCTTCAGAATTTGTCTAAGAATCTCTTTCCATGATTGCATTTCCCATGTCCTTTCCACCCAAAGGGGCCCAAAATACCTTGGCTTGACCTTGCACTAGCTGCCTCAAGTCTCTATGTGTCTTCTGAAATGTACATGCCCTATAATTCACATCCTTATAACCCAGGCTGCCAATCAGCTAATGCAATAAAGGAACCTGCCCTGGCTCAATAACCTTTTGCTGAAGAGCAGTCCAGCACAAGTCCTTCCCTAGGTCATCACTCAGGGTGACACACAGATGGGTGTAGGATTTGGAGCCAGATTTACCCTCTCTAAACACTTTCACTTCTCCCCACCTGCTGTCTGCAACTGTATGCTCAGTGCTGACCTGGCTACAGGCACCACCTGGAGTGGCAGCCTGTACCAGACAGCAGCTATTATCACCACAAACCTTTCAGAAACAGACATCTGGAGCCTTAAAGTGCACAACACTGAAATCTTTGCACCACAGTTCCATTTGGGTAAGTTAATTCAACCTCATTTCTTCTCTCACACCCTAGTAAAACCCCTCCATTCCTTTATTCAATTCCTCTGGTTTTCCTACCTTTCTGATGGAGCCTTCCCATGTTCTCTTTCTTTTGCCACCCATAAATATAAGAATTACCCAAGAGTAGGTCCTTGTCATTTCCCCTTAGCAAGCTCATCCATTCTTTAGTCTTCCAGTTTTATTCTCATGAGTTGTTATGTCATCTTTACCTCCAACCTGGTGATATTCTAAGGTTCCAAACCTTCGCCTATTCTTAACTACATCCATGGACTTAAGAACACCTCAGTATGTCCCAGCGCACTGACAGGTTTCCTTTGCAGTCTGTTTTTATGCTCCCTATGTTTGTTAAGGACCCATCTAACCTCTCAGCAACCCAGACTCAAACATCATCTCCTGTCTCTGAGTCTTCTTCCCTTCTTCCTATAGCAAATGGGCCAGGGGAAGGAGAGACTGGAGGTCTAAAGACCAAGTCACGGCTTTTACAACACCAGACCATTCTTCCTTTGATTTGTTGCCAGAGGGATAGCTCTGACCTTATCATTTTCCTGCTGAAAATCCATAATGGCACTCTCGCCACTATCCACATAACAAATACAAAATTCTTAAACTAGCACTCACTTTCCTACCTATTTCCCCAACTTCTTCCCTATACTAGTAGAACTCCTTGGTGTTCTTTACCTCCATACCTTCACTCATGCTATCTCTAATTCTAAAGCTGCCCTGTTTTGCCCCTTTTTTCCATATTCATATATTACCTATCCTCCCAAGCTTAGCTCAAATCCTACCTTCTTTCATGAAACAAGTAATCTCTCTTCTCTGAACTTTCATAGCAATATTACCAGACTCTTGTATTATGCTTATTTACATGCATGCCTTATCCCCACTATACTAGATAATTTGAAATGGCTAACATTTACTGATGTCTGACTCTCTGACAGGCAATGTACTTTATGCACAATAACCTATTTAAGCTTCAGATAAATACTATTATATAGGTACTACTGTTATCTCCATTTGACAAACAGGGAGCCCTTGTACAGAGCAGTTAAGTAATTGTCTAAGATCTCATGCAGTCCATGCAGTCTGCATCCATGCTCTATCTCCTACTCCTCTCAGCTGCCTCTGTAACCATGGGAGACAGGGTCCACATCTGGTTCATGTTTACACTTATCAGATTTCTCACTAGCATAATAGTTTATGCACATTTCACATCCAATTGTCATTTATTAAATGGATGTTTTTTACTTTGTAATGCCAGTTAATTATAAACTCTGTTAGAACAGAAAACTGCTTCCCCATCCAAGCTGGGAACATAATGTTTGGTAAACACATGCTGACTGATTGTGATATGGAATAAGAATAAAATAAGAGATTTCTCCACTCTCAGCCATATAACAAGAGTTATTATGGAAAGGGTCACTGTTTCATTGATGAGTCAGAAATGAATAAGAAAAGAACAGATGTTGACATAAAAAAGTAATGAGGAATAAGCAATAATGAGGCTTTGGAGTCTATTTCAAACATTTTTAGTCTGTTGCTTAATTATTATTATTGATAACTAGAGGCCCAGTGCATGAAATTCATGCACAGGGGGGTCTCCTCAGCCCAGCCTGCACCCTCTCCTATCCGGGACCCCTCGGAGGATGTCCGACTGCCCTCTCACAATCCGGGACCACTGGCTCCTAACTGCTCACCTGCCTGCCTGCCTGGTCGCACCTAACTGCCCCCCCCGGCCTGGTCACCCCCAACTGCCCCCCCTACAGGCGTAGTTGCCCCGAACTGTGCCCCTCCACTGGCCTGGTTGCCCCCAGTTGCCCCCACTCCCTGATGGCCTGGTTGCCCCTCACTGCCCCCCTCTGCCAGCCTGGTCACCCCTCACTGCACCCCTGCTGGCCTGGTCACCCCATGCAGCCTGCTGCTCGGTTGTTTGGTCGCCCCGCACTAACCCCCCTGCCAGCCTGGTTGCCCCACGCAGCCTGCTGCTCAGTCGTCTGGTTGTCCCTCACTAACCCCCCTGCCAGCCTGGTCACCCCACACAGCCTGTTTGGTCATCCGTTCGGTTGTTTCGGATGCAATAGTCGCTTAGCCTTTTATATATATAGACGATATTAACTATTCATTCTATATTGGACACTCTGCTGAGATGTCCCCCTAGATTGCTTAATATTCACAACAACACAACTATTTTAAGAATGAGGAAACCAAAGCTCAGAGGAATTAGGCAATTTTAATGAATGAATATTTAATGAAGTTATTATGTGCCATCATAGTATGTATTTCAGTGTAACCCTTACAATCGGTAGGTACTAATATATATACTTTCAAAATGGAGATAAAAAGGTTGAAGTACAGAGTGTATGATGCAGCATGTAAGTAATAGATCCTGACCTTGAACCTAGGGCTATCTTAATTGGAAGCCAGTCCTCTTTCCTATGGTGCCAAACTGGCTCTCTTAACCCCAAGAGACTGATCTTCGCAATAAGTCTGAATTCATGTCTTCCTGACTCGAAGGCATGGTAATGGTGCTGATAAAAATAGTTTCCAGCCTCTCACATGGCCATACAACACTACAAAGTAACCACAGAGCACAATGCCAGAGAGAACAGCCAGGGAGCTAAAAATCCTATAAAACAACATTTTTCTGTGCCCAATGACTACAATACTACAAGGAGTGAACATTATCCCAAAACTTGTAGCAGAAGGGGAAAATGATTAAAATCCAAGGTATATTGTATGTCAGCATCCCTCCAAACTATTCAGTATGCAAGCACCAGCTATTCCTGTTATAGATTCAGCTTGTGATGGTGTTGAGTGATTGTCCCTGGACATGAATATACAGTCATTGGCTCTCTTTGCTTAGATTTCATATTATTATCACAGTCAGCTCTGACAAAGTAAAGCTTTTACTATAGCCCTTCTCTAGCTATAACTTGAAAATGAATGAAACTTGCCTATTCTATCCCTGTTGCTTCTTTCTTACATCCTGGCTCATAGCCCAAGGCCATAACAAGCTTGTTTGCCATCTCTGAGTTGATGGCTGGGGACACCTTGGTTCTCTCTCTTCTCTCTGGGTCATTTGTAAAGAACTTTTTGGAGCAAAACAAAATGGCTGACAGTCCTATTTAAGGTAGATCATTCGGCAGCTGATGACAGCCCTATAGTTAGATCTGCACATCACTGGTACTAAGAAGCTCATGAGCAGGGAGCACGTGGGACAGAGTGCAGGCCAGCAGATTTCATGGCCCACATTTAAGTGCAGATATTACTGCAGAGGAAAATCCATAGTCATTTATTGCGTTAAAAATGGAAGATGTGTCTTAGCCACTCATCTTGAACATCAGGGATAATTTTAGAGAATTGATGCTAAATTATATTTAGCATATAACAAAAGCATAGGTGAAAGAGCTCATTCTAAGGCTTTACCCAAAAGCACCTCTTGAAAAAAAAAAATAAGGGCTTTTGGGTGATGAGACTATTTATCCCCACTTTTCCACAAGGATTAATGACACAGGTGGCTACTTGTATATTCTAAATAGCAATCATTTTGATTATTTGCTTCCTTAGATTCTGAGCTCCTGGGGGTAGGAGATTCTCATTTCTCTGTGAACTCTCAGTGTCTAGCATAGTGTTTGGTACTGAGTAGAAAAGCACAAATATTTGTGAAAATAATGAAAGAACTGTATATTTTTTTAAAACAACTAATACAATTAACAAAATAATTATGCATCAAATTGCATAATAAAGATCCTTTTTCACATTTTCTTACTCACAGTGTCTGGGATGCCAACTTGGAAATAGTCGGGATTACATGAAGGGATCTATTATGCCCTATTTGCTTCCACAATGGCTCATGAGACACACAAATATTCTTAATCTAATTTAAAAAATTATGAAGCCAAAGGTTATACATAAAGGAAGAGGCTAACTAGTCCCATGTCCAGTTCTCAGAGACTGACAATATCTTGTGTCCCTGGGACATCTCTAGAAATTCTTATTGTTTTTGAATTGGTCAAAAATTAAGAGTGGCTCCAATTTCTGGTTCTTGCTATTCATTGATTGTTGCAAAATTTAGTGAAATAGAAATTTCAGAATCCCAAGAGACAAAGTTGATATACTCTATAATTCCTTTCCTGTTTAAATACTTTACTCATTTGTCTGATAGGGTGAGTATACTTTCTTTTGCTTTTCCCTCCTGTATAGTAGCAGCTCCTTCTCAGTGTCCTTGCCTGGCTCATCCTTACCTTTCCCTCTTCAATGCTGAAATAGTGCTCCAGGGCTACTCCTCAGGCTTCTCTTTACCTGTACTGCCCCCCTGGTGATCTCATGGCTATGAAAACCACGTGTATACTGAGGACACCCAAATTTGTATCTTTTGCTTAATTTTCAAATTTGCTCAAACTTCTCTGAACTCCAGACTCATTATCTCCAATTGCTTATTTAACATTTCTATGTGGGTGTCTAATTGACATCTCAAGTTTAGTATGTGCAACATCTGACTCCTGATCATCTCTCCCAAGTATGTTCTCCCTGTAGTCTGTTCTATATTAAGACATGAGAACTCCATTCTTCAGGTGGCTCAGGAAAAAAAGATTTTTTTAAATGGAAAACATCTTAGAGTCATATTGACCCCCTTTTTTCTCCTCCCCTCACATCCACAAATCCTACCCATTCTACCTTCAAAATACATCCAATTGGATCGCCTTACATCCTCTTCACCACTACTTGGCTCCTGCCATCATCTATTATCACGATTATTGCAATCACCTCTGAACTTGTTTCCCACTCACATTTCTTCTCTACACTGTATCCAGAGGGAGGTTTTGAAAATATAACTGAAATCTCCACTATTCAGAACTCTCCAGTGGCTTCTCGTCTTACTCAGGAAAAAGGCAGAATTCTTTCTGTGATCTATGAGGTCCTAAAAATATGCCCACTTTCCACAATCTCTCTTCCATCATTCTTTTGCTTGCTTAGCGTCAGCTGCACTGGCCTCCTTCTAGGAGCTCAAATCTTTGAAGCATGACTCTTCTTGAAACCCTTTGCCCATAATGCTCTTCTGCCAGACACTGGTATGGCTTCCTTCCTCATTTCCTTTAAGATCTGCTCAGTGCCTTTTTTTCCAACTTCACTTACCACCTAAGAATATATATTTACTTGTTTCTTATCTCTCTTCTCCTTTATTAGAACATAACCCTCGTGGACAGTGTTTTGCTCACCACTATATCCCCAATGCCTAAAACAATGCCCAGTACATGGGAGGCACTGAAATAGTTACAGAATGACAGACTACTCATTTTTCTCTCTATTAAGTACAATGCCCACAAAAATTTATGAATTCATTATACTCTTTTATTTCTTTATGGGAATTGACAAACTATCCTCAGTCTCTGCTGGAGGGACCCACAGCCTGTAGGACCCTTTCTGCTCCAGCAACCAGAGGAAGGTTGTGTTCCCTCTTTATACCTCTCCCCATTGCCAAGAAGGCAGAGTTTGGGGCTTGATTATAAAATCTACTCAGCCTCTCCCATGGATGGGTCCCTTTGGAACTTGCAGTGAAGCGAGCTAAGAGATACACATGCCTTGCCCTAAATTGATTAGAGAGACAAGCAGGTACTAGGGTTTACATATGTAACTAATTCCCTGTCATGTCGAACATACCCTTACCTGACATGGAAGAATTCAGTGGCCTATAACATGTCCTCCTAGAAGCAATGGTCAATTTGTAAAATTTTCTATTCTCATAGGATAGACAAATAGTGACTTGATTGGTACCAAGGGAATTTCAGGCCCATAAGATGTTTTTCTTTTAAAAAAATCAATTTCTTCCAACTGCTACAAAAAGATTTTCTATAGAATTGTAATATCAGTATTTTGAATACTTCTCTCCCAACCCAATGAGAACACATCAGGTAGTGACCACACTTAGGTGCATGCCCACACTCCTTTGGTTTCTTTCTCCTTTAGGCATATTGTTCAGGGGGAGGAACGAATGGGGGAAAATAGTAATGCAAATCACAATGGTCTATGTCTAACCTCAGAGGTGGCAGGGGTTGATAATAAACTTATAGAAGGAAAGTTCAGGTCTCTGGATCTAACAGTGCCCTGAACCTGATTTTATAAAGGAGATTTGACCAGGAAGCTTCAACTTCCCAGTTTCATATTATAAATGCTAATGTTTGCACTGAGTCTCCACCTTGATGCAATCTAAGCCCTGTGACCCCAGAAAGACACAAAGAGCATTCTGATTCTACCACGGCACTACTGAGAGACCTTGATGAAACTGCACAACAATACCTATATTTTTATGTTATTAGATCTATTCTTTCCTTTAGATAAATTTCCTTTACTTATATCAATGGTTCTGGGACCTTTGGCTTCTAAGTTGAGGCATAGTTCCTTCCCTTGGCCATGCAATTCACCTGTGACAGCCCACCCACTTATAGCCTGATCTCCTGACAATACCTATGCTTATGGGAGTGAGCCATGTTACCATCTGCTCTTCTTTCTAGAGAATAAAGTAAGTATTGATGTTCTTTTTACTTATATAAGGCAGTGCCTCAGGCAGGGTACTTTTGGGAATTTTCTCCTTTAAGATTTGTAGAAAAAAGAAATGAAACAAAAATACACAACATGTAGGACACACTCAGATACTCTGTGTATGTGCATAATCACACCAATTTACTGAAAGCCAGAACAAAGCATGCAGCAATTTCCACACAAAATCTAATAGCTATGAACACTGTGCCTTTTTCAAAAAGGATGCTGATAATGTTAGTAGATCTTAATGAATTTAATGGGCTGACATTTAGATGGGTAAGTCTTTGAAAACAGATCACTTAAAAGGCAAAGGAAGTGTTTTTATAATTGAATGGTACATAAAGCCATATGAACTGTCCAGGACTCATTTCTTTAAAAAATCATCCATTTCTTCCAGGTCCATTCAGAACTAAGTCATACATCTATGAGAAAAGTATTTGCATGCCTAATGATGTTCCAGATTCTGTCTCATGACCTGGGGTACAGTGTTGAACAAGACAGGCCAGGGATCTGTCCTCCTGGAGCTTCCCTGTTCTTTTTGAACATACGCAGTCAAACTGGCTTGTGGTTTGCAGAAATGATATAATTGAAGACCAGAAAAATCTATGACAGAGAGGAGAATGCAGGGAGGGATGTCTGAGCTATTTCTGTTTCCTCCCTGACAGTTTTTCTGCCCCAGGAAGAGTTCCCATGTATATGATTCTATTAGAGGTGTCCCCCTCTACATAGTAACTCTTGGATTTCTTGTCTAAATCCCTCTTTTCCAGAATTCTTGTCTCTATCCCCAAATCCAGAAAAGGATTTGTTTGTTTGTATCCCTAATGCCTACCAGAAGCAAACATGTCACGAATGCTTGTCAATTGAAAGGAATGAAAGTCAGGAGAAATAGTGGATCAGAATGTGGGTCAAATCTAAGTGAAAATCTAGAGACCGGGTTCCCCAAAAGTTGGGAATCAAAACCAGACTCTGCCAGGGATCCTAGGTCCCGCCTCATGGAGAGTCAGCAGACCCTGGAAAGCCAAGCTTATTTCTGCTGACAGGACTACTCCTCAACACCACCTCCTGTGGCTGGGCTCAGGGCTTAGCCCTCAGTCTCATATGGGGTCAAGTAGGCTATTGTGCACAGCAACTGCCTGCACTTGAGGATTTCGATTCGCCAGGTTCTTTCTATCAGGACACAATGAATAAACAGCACAAGGGAAGTTGTCTGTGGGCAGGCCACTCAAATATAAGGAGATTGCACCAGGCACTGGTGTAAGCACTTTATATTTCATAAAATCTTCATCAAATTAGTTATCACTATGCCCACTGTTGGTGCCCAGGGCAGGCTGCCCCAAGACATCCCACAATGGCATAGTGATTATTCAGAATTAAAATCCCTAGAGAAGCAGCAGGAATGAGAGGAGCTCTCTGACTCTCCTCTGTTCCCCTAAATGTAGCAAACAAATCTGCCACAGGATAGGTGCCCTCCCTGCTCCTGAGGGCTGAAAGACAATCTTATCAGGAGAGTTAAAAAATCCAGAGTCAAGAAGCCTATAAAAACAAACCTTGTAACACCCTCACTAATTTACTTCCCCAGCCCAAACCTTGCACAGGTTCCTTTCTAATGAGCAGCAACTTTTTTTGTCCTGTCAATTTCTTGCAAATTTCTTGCTTTTTTGTCTAAAAAGTATTAAAGGCTGTCCAGTTTGATCATTTCTTTGAGTCTCATTTTATGATGTCAGCATCTTATTATTCTCCCACGTGCACATATTAACTTGGTTTCTCTCCTGTTAATCTAGTCTTGTGTCAATTTTATCATTTTATTATTAGTCCACCTAATTATTAGTAGGACTAATAATAAAATTAATCCTCCCTCTCCCTGACAGTTTTGATGAGCCAGCCAGGAGAACTTCCCAGCTGGAAAAGTGATTTTTCTGAGACAACTGCAGCTAAGAAATCGGGGTGTCTGACAATTCAGCAGGTAAACAGGTAAGCTTTTCTTACCTTCTTTAGCTCCTAAGATCTTTATCTGAGGGTCTGGTTTAAAAAAAAAAAAGAAAAAAAATTTGTCTTTTTCTAAATTTAGAGGAGCAGGAGAAAACATTGGTGAAACTAGTTTCTTAGGCAAATGCAACT
The DNA here is from genome assembly GCF_963455305.1 of Plecotus auritus. NCBI lineage: Eukaryota > Metazoa > Chordata > Mammalia > Chiroptera > Vespertilionidae > Plecotus > Plecotus auritus. The sequence goes on along the minus strand of NC_137770.1, from coordinate 79,515,049 downwards.
CCAGTAAAGATTTGGTTTGATATTCTCAAGATCCATCCATGTTGTTGCAGATGCAATAGTTCATCTTTGATTCCCTGTGTTTTGAAACAGCCCCCTTATCTTGCTTATGCTAACTCTGGCAATGAACTTTTGGAACTAATGAGGGCTGCATCCTTTGCATTCTCATGGGATGCCTCTTGTGTCTTTGGTTAAGCCATAAAAGGTCTATCGGTTTGAGTCACTATTAAGATGAATAAATCATGCCCTGAATGGCCAGAGATTGATCCTGAATTGGAAAAACTTCAAAATTGAGAAGAAAAAAAATCTTTAAAGAAGTCTCATATTGATATAATGGCTAACCATTAAGACTCTCTTAATAAAATTGGACACAAATTAAAACAAAAATCAAAGTTGACTCATCTCCTTTCCTATTTGCCTTCTGACATTTGTAGATATTTGTAAAAAATCAGGACACTGGAATAATAATTGCCCAGTACTTTAAAAGAAAAAGGGGGTAAAATGATATGTCAGTTTGACTTAAAAACTTTCTAACAAGATAAAAGAACAGAAATGAGATTTAAAACCCAACATAAATTCCTCAAACATACACACACAAAAAACAAAAATAAAAAACCTGCCCAAATATCATTCTACAGGTAAAGACAGTTCAGTTAGGCTCATATATGTTAAGTGACTGCAAGGAATTGAAAGGAATGGCAATTTTTTCAGTCCATCCATTATTCATTAATTTATTAAGTATTCATTAAATGCCTATTATACACCATGCACCGCTGGGTCCTGAGAATACAAAAATACATCAAAGCTAGAAAGTGGCTATTTAAATCCATTTCAGTGCAACTTTAAAACCTAAGTTCTTCCAACTATACTAAAGTTCCTCTTGTGAAGAAAGTGTTTCAGTAGCTCCTATAATTAACACTCAACACCACCACTTAGTGATGCAGCTTTTCAAGTTCTCACCTTATTGGGGGGCAGGGGGAAGGCTCCAGCTGGAAGGCTTTAATCGAAGAGACAGCTTCTTCTTTCTTAAATAACAGATAAACACTCAACTGTTTCTCAATGTTCTATCAAATGAGCATACAACTTCCAGCCCCTTGGCCATTCTCTCTGCTCCCCTCCCCAATCATGGCCACACTCCTACCCCTAAGCCCTGCCATAAAAATTCCTGAGCAACCACTACATCCTATGACAGATGAAGAAAATGCAAGTATCCTCCTGCAACAAAAGTCTTCAGAGCTCTTGGCCAACCCCAAAGCTAATAAAAACCCAATAAAATTAAAAGCATATGAGATGGGGTTATTCAATTAATTTAAGCCTCATTACTTGATTCATTTTGCTACAGAGACTAGAAGATACACCAGATCCTTCGGATGAAAAAAAAAGAAAAAGAAAAAAAAAGAATAACTTCCAAACAGCAATGTCTGGCTCTGAAGCCTTACTTGCAATAATTTCAATCTCCGTCATGTTTGGGGAAACTTTACTCTCCCCATGGCTACGTAATTCCATGAGATTCACATATTCCATGAAATATGGAGCAAAGCACCTGGTCTATAGTCCATCGAGATTTCTGTGGAGATCCCCCTTGTCCAGATCTGTGTGGTCCATCTGATGACAAGTATCCATTGCTTCTTTAATGTTATTAGCCACAGAGAATGTGGAACCCAAGGTTCTAATGCACCTTGGCCCTCACAGGCCTACCATCTCCCAGGTGGAGTATATGGGCAGGGTTGTAGGTCTCTGCTACCTATGAAACGCCCCCTTTTCTCTTCATCCTCTGAAGCAAGGCTTTCCCAGGTTTGGCCACTTAGCCTTACACTGTCCAAGCCTCATGGTCCATTCGCCACTAGGACCACCCAAATTTTCACCTCCATGAGACTTTGGAAAATAAGTCTCAGTTCCAGTCCAAGATAAAAAGAAGCCCCAGATCTCTAGGACACAAAGCACTTGTTGCCTTGGGGAGAAAGCAAAGGAAGAACTAATTCATTTTTATTCTATATTTTTTTCTGAAATTCTCTTGACTTTGATAAGTTTACAGGGAGACAAAATAAACCTGGCTCTACTGTAGAGCAGTGGGGCTAAACCCCATGTACACATGAGAATCCTTTGGAGCACTTTAAAAATATACTGATGCCTGGGCCTCACCCAGTTCAAATGAATGGGAATCTCTGGGGAGGGGTTCTGGGTGCAGGTAATTAAGCTCTCCCCAGGTGACTCAGGTCAGAGGTAACAGCTGGGGAAATCAGAGTAGGCTGGCAGATATCCTCCACAGGTATGGAATCACAAAAAGACACTTCCATTTTAGATGTAATAAAAGGAAAATTGTGGGGGGAAGATCAGGTATGGCCTCATTTCCTTTTAATCAAGGATCCCAAAGAGGCCACTGTGGACTCAAGACCCTCCAATCACCAAAGCCTGTACCATGTGCATGTCCCTCATTAGTTGTATTCCTCTAGAACAGAGGTGGGGAACCTTTTTTCTGCCAAGGGCCATTTGGATATTTATAACATCATTATCGGGCCATACAAAATTACTAATTTAAAAATTAGCCTGCTATATTTAGTCAGACATTTAAATAATTCACCCCTAATGCCTTGGCAAGGCCAGACCTAATGATTTTGTGGGCCTTATATGGCCCAAAGGCCGAACGTTCCCCACTCTGCTCTAGAACAGTGGTCGGCAAACTGCGGCTCGCGAGCCACATGTGGCTCTTTGGCCCCTTGAGTGTGGCTCTTCCACAAAATACCATGTGCGGGCGCGCACGTACCGTGCGATCGAAACTTCGTGGCCCATGAGCAGAAGTTGGTTTTCGGCTCTCAAAAGAAATTTCAATCGTTGTACTGTTGATATTTGGCTCTGCTGACTAATGAGTTTGCCGACCACTGGTTTAGATATTCTGACTTCTACCACTGAAAAGGAAATATGTTATTGAAGAGAGAGAGCAGGAAACCTTGATTCTTTTCCAAAATCACTGTGAACAGTTCCCTTATACATTTTGAGGCTCAATTAACCCCAGCTATAAAGCACTTTAGTTTCTCTAGGGCAGTGGTCGGCAAACTCATTAGTCAGCAGAGCCAAATATCAACAGTACAACGATTGAAATTTCTTTTGAGAGCCCAACACCGACTTCTGCGCATGGGCCACGAAGTTTCAATCGCACTGTACGTGCGCTCCTGCACATGGTATTTTGTGGTAGAGCCACACTCAAGGGGCCAAAGAGCCGCATGTGGCTCGCGAGCCGCCGTTTGCCAACCACTGATCTAAACAATGCTCCAAAGTTAACTCATGTTACTTTTTCTTAGGCACATATTTTCTACCAGAAAATATGGAAAGGACAATTTTAGCCTTCTTTTCAAAATGTAGGAAATATATACATTTGGTATCATACCTATTAAATAATTTGCATGATACAGAATATACTTCAAACTTTTGAAATCATAGCTCATCTTCAGGTAGCTATCCATATGCTGAACACAAGCAACATTCTGTTCACTATGCAGTATTTATGGTTCTAGGGATTGAGAGCCTTTCCTTTAATAATTTTAGGTTGTGAGTCCCTGAGCCAATTTAGAATCACCAATATTTGCTCCTTTTCTATAAAGCAGATCAGTGATACAGAAAGGCCCCTATTTTTTCCTGGAGGGCACTAATTGTAGCTCTGATGATTGCTGATTCAACCTTGACCCACTAAAACAGTACCGAGTAGAACACACCAGTAACAGCCAAAAACAGTACCCATCTCTACCAGCAAAATCCTAAGAAAGTGCTCATGATCTCATTCCTCCTGCATTGCCATTAATAGGGCTTCCTGTGCAAATAAACCTCCAAACCAAGATAAAGGAAGAAAAATGGTCCATATGGAATCACAGAATGTTTAGGGGGAGAGCACCTCAAAAGTCATTAAATCCAAACCTCTTGGGAGTTCATCTATACAAATGTCAAGGAATTCATATGCAAAGCACCAAAAGATACATAAAAACCAACTGAAACCAGCCAGTGTGCCTCAGTGGTTGAGCATCGACCCTTAAGCCAAGAGATCTCTGGTTCCATTCCCAATCAGGACACATGCCTGGGTTGCAGGCTCGATCCCCAGTAAGGGGCATGCAGAGGGTAGCCACTCGATGTTATCTCTCATTTATGTTTCTGTCTCTCTCTCCCTTCCCTTCCTCTCTTTCTTAAAAAAAAATCAATAAAAATGTTTATTTTTTAAAAACAACAGAGAACATAAAATCAACTGAAAGATGTAATACTATTTTTGCACACTTCTCTTTCTGATTAAAATTTCCCTTGTCATGTGCTTGCCTGCTCTGCCTACAGTCATTGTCCATTAACTAGTTAATCTTCTTGGCATTCTGCAAGATCAATTCTTTAATCTTTATTAGAGTTATTTAGCCTTTGGAATTCCCAGCAGAAAGTAAATTTATTATTCACCTGAAAGTATGGGAAGGATTAATATATGGAAAATGCTAACCATCTATTATCCACTGAGGTCAAAATGAGACAGGGTAGCCCTAAAAATATATCTGAAGAGACTGAAATAAGATAGGAAAAAGGACTTACTGAAAGTGAGGGTTAAACACTACCATAAATTATCAAAATTGGATTCCAGTTACTTACAAACAATACAGAACTATCTTTCCTGGGATTTGTAAAGTATCTAGTGTTTAGAATTCTATGAGAACACATTCTATGAAAATAGCCATTAAAAAAAGATTACTTTTGGTCCATTTACCCAACTTTAGAGTCTTGAGACTCATGCTCCATGAATGCATAAACTGTGTTTAATTCTCCTTCTACTCTGTTTAGCATGGCTTTATGTGCAAATAAATAGGTAATAACGTATTCTTGCTGCTCTTTGTTATAACAAGGTAGGCTGTTTTGCCTAATAGTTTTTTCTAGAACCAATATTCAGAGAACAGGATCCCGGGGCCTGTTCTTTGTGACAATGTGACCAAGCCTTATCCATTTTTTCATTGATATCTCTGCTCCTAGAGTCAATTGCTTACACTTCAGGTTGCCACCAACCTCCTATTTGTCATATCTGAGGACATTTTCTGACCCTGTCTTTCTGACCTCTCTATGTGACAATGGACACTACCGATACCTTCGTTTTCCTGGAAAAGTCTTCTCTTTTGACTTCTAAGGGAATGCACTGATCTCCCAGTTGTCTTCTCCTCTTCTTACCTCTCATTTAGCCTGTGTCCTCAGGCTATTCACACTGCTTACCTAGTGACTCCATCCAAATGATGTTTTCAACTCATACCTCCTTCACTGATGACTCCTCAATCTCTCTTAACTGAGCACCAGATCCCTATGTTAGAATGAAGGCTGCTTGTTCTTCTCCATTTGGATATCCCTGTTTCACTGTGAGTCAATTCATCCAAAACTCATTGTCTTCCCTTTCCCAGACTTGTTCCTTCTCCACTCCCTGTATGGTTGACAGGCATCATCCTTCAGCCACATACCCATGGCAGAAGCCTCGAAGTCATCTACAGCTCCTCTCTCTTACATATCCAATTAGAATTTCCTTTACTTTGCCCCTCCTCCCCATTCCCATTGCCCTTGCCCCTAGAATTGCAATGGCTTCCTTACTGAGGTTGGCCTTCTGTTGACTCCTCTCCATCAACTCTGCATGCTCCTGACAGAGTGATATCTCCAGAATACAAATTTGAGCATCTCACTCTAGAGCTTAACATCTCAAGTGGTTTGACCATAACTCAGATTTTGTGGAGAGAATTCAAATTCTTCCTCCTTATCTGGCTCCTGCCCTCACCTCCACAGCCTCAGTTCCTACCTCTCCCTCCTTAGGCCCCCTGCCATTCCAATCCTAACCTTCAGCCCTCTGGAGCTACTAGCTGAAGTGACAAGTTTTTCTTTTACCTCTAAGCCTTTGCAAACACTGTTTTAGCCTAGTTTTCCTGTCTCTATCACACTCCTCATTTTCTAAGACATCATGCACTTCACCTAATCTAGAAAGGCCCATCACATACTTCTGTAGTACTCTTTGCAGCTTTGTCTGCCTCCCTCTGTTGGCTGTTAGATCACTGAAGACAGGGACTATATCTGATTCATCTGTGTGCCTAGAAAAAGGCCTTGCACAGAGGAGGTGTCCAGTAAATTCCCAGTGAATGGATGATGGAGTTTAGTTGGTCCAGGATCTTAAGATTAAACTCAGCATGTTACACTGATATAGTCACAATTTAATTTCTACCTTTTAGTATTTAGGCCATGTCACTGGATGGCAAAGTAGGTGAAAAGAAAAGGCCAAGGTTACATGCAATGGAGTAACAGGCTGGTTTAAACCAAGTCTTACAAACGAGTGCCTCAGCTGCCTAGTCTGGCCAGTTACAGGCATAAATCGTGCTACTGCACTGTGCTTTCTTGTGCCTCATAGATGTTGCAATCTTTACAAATTGAAGGTAGTACCCTCCAACAGCAAAACGATTACAACTTGCTTTACTGCAATACTCACTTTATTGTGGTAATCTGGAACCGAGCCCACAATATCTCTGGGGCATGCCAGCACTTTGACTGAGAATGCTCAGCAGTCTAACTCTGGTTTCTTAGCCTCCAGTCTTCTCTTTGCTGGAAACTCCTTGCTCTCAGGAGCCCTGTTTTTCAATTCTCCAGTATCTTCACTTTGTCAAGTGAACCCCATCCTCAGAAAGAACCAAAGGACCAGATGAGGTGATGTCTCCTAGCCTTAAGTCAAATTCCCATGATGCCTGTTCAGATTCTGACTTATTGCCAATTTTCTGGGGCAATTCTATCCTCCAAGCCTCAGTCTGACAAGAACCCAGCAAAAGCTCATTCAAAATGAGTCACTCATTTACCTAGAGACCCTCAGAAAGGAGACAATGGAAAGGCTAGGCCAAGTCAGACTCGTTCCTCTCCAGCTGAGCCAAAGGGTTAATCATTTGTGTACTCCTTTATGTGCAAGTTAAGCATATGTTTGCCTCTCAATTATGAAGCTAATGCTTCCTTTAGTAATAACACCCTAATTTCTTTTCCTTTAGGTAAAAATTCACGAACTAAAATCCATGTGACTATTGCAGAGACACAAGGACAGTGCAACACCACCTGCTCATTTTCCAAAAATAACAGGATCTGTGATATAAAGGCAGTCAACATCTGCATACAGATGCACATTTTTAGGGAGGCTAAATTGTCATTGTTTATACTAGACCAGTTGGTCCTTTTCACATTAAACCTAGAGAATTGTCATATGTTCTATTTGAGATTTCTGCCTTTTTGTGGACAAGCAATTAGCATATAGGACTTTCTCATGCAAGCCATCATGGGAGCAGATGCTGTCTACCACTTGCGATATCATATGTTTTATGGAGAGATTGCTCTAGAGAAGGAAGCTATAAAAGGCCCCCCAAACAGCTAAAGGTAACCACTGGAAAAAACTTGCAGAATCAGCTGCATCTGGGCCAGGATCACAGATAAATGGGTACTGAATGCCTAAAAGCTATCTGAACAGTAGTTAAGGGTTTGTTGTTGTTTTTTCCTACAAGTCTTGCTTTTAAGATGGCACTTAACCTTCTCAACTTTCTTCAATTTAAGTTGACAAATGGATGTTTTAATAAAGGTCTTAGTATATTTAGAGCTTTGAGATAGAACTTGTTGCTTCACTATATTCCCCTTTGAAGCTATAACCTACCATTCAAGTCTTTGATCCCAGGAAGAAAATTCTAGTTTCAATAGCAGCAAACCTCATTGGAGTCTTTGAAGAAAGAAAAGAAGATAGAGCAAAGTGCCCTGGGCTCTGTGACTCTGGAGAGTTCATATGATAAGTTACATATCCAGAGAGAGAAAGCCTCCATTGGCACTAATGCATTTTGCTGCAGGTGTTTATGTAATCATGGTTCAAGCACTGAGATGTTTTTAAAGTCTATCTTGTGCATTGGCTGATTTTGCTACTTTGGTTTTCATATGAAATCCATTATAGCAGAGCGAAGAAGAGGACCAGGCTCTGAAGTCAGACTGGCTGGGTTGGAAGCTTATCTCTGAATTGAGTCATGTGGCCTTGGGCAAACTGTATTTACTTCTTGCCCAATTTTCTTTTCAGTTGTGAAATGTAATTAATAATTTCTTTGTGCATTGTTTGAGATTAAATGAGTTGGTAAATATAAAACCTCTGAAACAGTACTTGCACATAACAAGCACTCAACTGATAATAGTATTTTGTTTATATACTATTATTTTATTGAAGTCCTTTATGAATATGCAGAATTCAAGGGTCTATGTCTCCTTATAACAATAGACTACTCTGCTCTTTACAGACATCATTGATGGCTCCAAAGTTACCACCATGAATTAGAAGAAGAAATTGGGCTAGTGTTTTATTTATTTTTTAAATCTTTATTGTTTACACAAGTCTCCTTTTTCCCCCCATTGACCTCTCCCCTGCCACCTCCTCCCCAAGCACATGCCCTCACCCCCCTAGTGTTTTTTGTTTTGTTTTGGTTGCTTTTCTTACAACTGAGATGCCCCTTGAAACCTAAACCATATATAATCCCCTAAATGGATTACTGACCTAAACCTACCCTATCAGTCCTGCTTTTGGAAGTTAAAGGAAAAGAAGTCTTCTTTCTGTCCTACACTGAACTGCCAACACCCTGGGTATTGACACCCATCAAGACTGACTCAAAACACAACCAGAAACAACTGTTCCACTGCCTTTGTGCCCCATCCGTACGCTATAACCAAGCTTGTCCATTCACTCCAAATAAAGGTTAGATCATTTTAATTCTTTGAAGTCAGTTCTAATTCTGGGGAAGAGACAAATAAACATGCCCTGGCCCATAAGGTTTCACCCCACACTCCAGTTCTCTTGATTGCTTGAGTACAAAGGCCCTTTCCTGTCCTCCAACCAGACGTCCATTGCCCTCGACAGTTTGATTAAGTCTGTGATCATGATTTAATAGAAAAAGAACCAAAATGAAATTCCAAAGTCCCTGGCTTGAGAACTGATTAGATTACTTGCTAGCTGCCTGGCTTTGGGTAAGTCCTTACTGCAATGAGGCTTACTTACAAAGTGAAGTTAATAATACCCAAGTCAAAGACTATTGTGAGAGGTACATAACCTTGTGTGGAGATGCATTCTATAAACTGTGAAACACAGGACAAGAATAAATATACATAAGTCAAGTTCTTAGCCTTTAACTTTATTTTTTAGTCTCCCGGTCTGCCTGGGTCCTACTGTCCTTGCCCTGTAACCCCTAGCTCCTGTCTGGACTTGATCTCTGGCCTATAAATCTTCTGGGCTCCCTTCCACTCAGCCAAGTCACGGATGCATTAATAATCATGGAGTTAATGTAACCTGTTTGTCTGCCTCCTCATCTGATGTGCAGTCTATTTTTCCAAGTTTTGTTTTGTGTTTAAACTTGGATTCCTCTTTCCTGACAATCCTGACAACTTCTAACAGAGCTATTCAGCCAGTGGCATGCTTCTATTCAATTTCTATATTAGAACCTCTATTAGGCAAATGGAACTGTTACTATCTGAAAGGTGTATGGAGGTGGGAAGGGATGGAGAGGAACAGAATAGGGTGCAGGTTTGAGGCAATGACTGTCAGCGATTGCTAACTGCTGGGGAAAAGATGAAGGAAGCCACCATTTACTGAATGCCTGTATAAGCCAGTTCTGTGAGAGGCACTATATAAACAAAACTTCATGAAATACTAACAAAAACCTCACATGCATTTTATATGTAACAAAACTAATAGGGTTCATAGTATACGTCATCCACCCCTATCTACACAGTGGTAGAGATGAAATAAGAATCTAGGTCTGCTGGAATGAATCAAGAGAAAAGTCAGCTCATCTCTGCTTCTCCTCTGCCAGCTTCAGGTTGCCTCAGCCACCTCAACAAGTCTCCGGTAAGGGCTACAGGGCATCTTTAGTCTGCTTCTTTCAGAGATCACTGCAAGTCTCCAAGGGGATGGGCATAGGCACTTGAATTTGTGAGCTGGAGAATCACGATATATACATCTTACCTCGGAGTAGTGAGAAGCTACCGGAGAAGGAGATGTACGGACATACAGTCCTGTGGTTCAGAACATGGATTCTGGAAGGCTTTTCTTTTCTGGCATCTATGTGTGAACTGGGCCTGACCAGGACTGAGTGCTTCTGCAAAGGTGAGATCCTCTGGGCTCTGCCATCTGAATAAAGCCTACATATTAGCCCATAAACTGCCACTGTATTCAAACAAATGCATTAAGAGACCAGGCCTTGCTACCCTCTATCCAGTAATAAGCAAGGCCACTTCTGGCTCAGTACCTTCCAAGTAGTTTCCTCTTTGTGCTCCGGGCCCTGTAAACAGCTTTGGGGAAATATTTGACTTAGGGCAGCTTGAGGTGAGGACAGGGGTTGGAGGGCCTTTGCTTCATGCACACATGGCGGGGCTTAGTGGAATCCAGTCCCTCTCCTCTTTGCCTCTGAGCCTTAGGAATTGATTATCCTATATAATAAAAGCCTAATATGCTAAGTGTCCAGTCATCCAGTTGTTGGTTCAACCAATCAAAATGTAATATGCTAATGATATGCTAAGGCCGCTCAACCGCCTGCTATGATATGCACTGACCACCAGGGGGCAGATGCTCTGACCTGTAGGTTAGCTTGCTACTGGGGTCTGGATGATCAGGACTGAGTCAGACAGGCCGGACATGCCCTGGAGCCCTCCCATGGCCCCTCCTCTGCTGGCCAACCTCCTGCATCCCTCCCTGGCTCCAATCATGCACTGGAGGGGTCCCTCGGCCTGGCCTGCACCCTCTCACAATCCAGGACCCCTCAGGGGATGTCAGAGAGCTGGTTTTGGCCCAATCCTGCAGGTCAGGCCAAGGGACCCCACTGGTGCACGAATTTGTGCACCAGGTCTCTAGTGTGTTACAAACTCACCATCAGACTCTTAGCCGACAGACTCAAGATCTAATTATATAGCTGGATGTCTTTGTGCAGAAGGGGATCATAGAATCTCAAATTCTTGGTCAGCCTGAGCCCACAAACCCCTGCTTGGGAGAGGCCATGTAGGGTGAGTGATGCCCTGGCATTCTTCCGTTTGTAGTGTTCCTGCTAAGGTGTCAAGAACTAGCTCCCTGCTGCCTCATATTCTCTCTAGGTCTCAATGCTTCAGTCACAGTAAGGATGAGTGAATTGAGGTGAGAGAGATCTTGGGGATACTTTCCTCTCTAGTAGGGAATGGTAGGACTGCCCATAAGTACACATTCAAAATAGGTTGAATTTCCTTTTGGTTATTTCTCCACCTAATCCAGAACCTATTGCACTTCCCAATTGCCCTTTGTCCCCCTCCTCTAAAAATGTCAGTGTCTTTATGCTTCCTTCTGGCTCAATACCATCTTTTTATGCCAGCATGGGCACCCAATCTTTGGAGCAAAGAGATCCATGTTCCAAAGTTGCTGACCTACTCCCTCACACCTTGTCAAAATGTCCATGCTCTTAATGATAGCCATGCAGACAGGTGAGGTGCATCTCACTGTGGTTTTAATATGCATCTCTCTGATGATTAGTGATGTTAAGCATCTTTTCATATGTCTATTGGACATCTGTATGCTCTCCTTGGAGAAGTGTCTATTTGTTTATTTTTCTGATGTTAAGTTGTCTTGAATTATTTATACATTTTGGATATTAACCCCTTATCAGATGTATCATTGGCAAATATCTTCTCCCATTCAGTAGGTTATCTTTTTTTTTTTATTTTGATGGTTTCTTTGCTGTGCAAAAACTTTTTAGTTTGATGTAGTCCCATTTGTTTATTTTTTCTTTTGTTTTCCTTGCTCAAGGAGATATATTAGAAAAAAAAATATTGTTAAGAGAAATGTCCAAGATTTTACTGCCTATATTTTCTTTATCAGTTTTATGGTTTTGAGTTTTACATTTAAGTTTTTAATCAATTTTTAGTTTACTATTGTATGCTGTGTAAGAAAGAGTCTACTTTCTTTTTGCATTTATCTGTCCAATTTTCCCAACAAACAACAAGGGTTGGTGAGGCTATGGATAAAAGAGAACCCTAGTATACTGTTGCTGGGCATGCAGATTGGTGCAACCACTATGGAAAACATTGTGGAGTTTCCTCAAAAAATTAAAAATGAAATTGCCTTATAACTCAGCAATTCCACTTCTGGAATAAATCTGAAGAAACTCAAAACACTAATTTGAAAGAATATATGCACCCCTATGTTCATTACAGTGTTATTTACAATAACCAAGATATGTAAGCAACCAAGCACCCATTAATAGACGAATGGATTAAAAAGCTGTGGAATATTACTCTGCCATAAAAAGAATGAAATCTTATCTTTTGTAACAGCATGAATGTATCTAGAGGGTATTATGCTAAGTGAAATAAGTGAGACCGAGAAAGACAAATACCATATGATTTCACTTATATGTGGAATCTAAAGAATAAACAAATAAATAAAATAGAAACAGACTCATAGATACAGAGAACAGACTGACAGTTGTCAGAGGGGAGGGGGTTTGGTGGCTGGGTGAAAAAGGTGAAGGAGTTAAACAGTACAAATTAGTAGTTACAGAATAGTCACAGATATGTAGATTATAACATTGGAAATATAGTCAATAACATTGTGATAACTATGTATGTGGTCAGGTGGATACATGATTTTCTGGTCACTTTGCTGTACATCTGAAACTAATACAGAATAATACAGAGTATAAACTATAATTGAAAAATAAAAAAGAAAATAAATTTTATTAAAAAAACAAACATCCATGCTCTTGATGTTATCCCAAAAAACAATCTGATATTAAACTTTTAGGAAACTATCATAATTCTTCTACTTTTATTATGGCATTTGTATTATTTTTATATTCAGTATGGGACTACACATCACACTGTTACATTTTAAAATATATTACTGAGAAAACAAGTGTATTTCTTTAATATATTCAATATCCTGTCTCATAAACAGCCTCTCCGATGACCTCCAGTGATTCCCACCTCCTGGGGTTCACACCCTCATGTATTCCCTGATGCTTGAGTTTGGCTAGAACTAGTGACTTTCTTTGAATGAAAGAATACAGGAAAAAATGGTGTGATATCACTTCCAAGATTAGGTTACAAAGAGATGGTGGCTTTCATATTGCATGTTCTTTCTTGCTCTCTCTGGTGAATGACAGCTGCCACATGGAGAGGTCCATGTGGTCAGAAACTGCTAACGCGGTTAATAGCAAGAATCAGAGGCTGTTAACAGCCAGGTGAGTCTGCTTTTAAGTGGATCCTCCCCCAGTCAAACTGAGATGAATACCAAGATGACTATGGACCCTGGTAACACTTGATTTACCAGCCGTGGGCAAACTATGGCCCGCGGGCTGGATCCGGCCCGTTCGGCTGTTCTATCCGGCCCGCGGAACCGAAAGAGCGGAGGGTTCTCTTGCTCTCCCCTCCGCTCCTTTACTTTGAATTTATATTAGTTCACACAAACACTCCATCCATGCTTTTGTTCTGGCCCTCCGGTCCAGTTTAAGAACCCATTGTGGCCCTCGAGTCAAAAAGCTTGCCCACCCCTGATAGCCTGTGAGAGACTTGGGATCAGAGGATCCAGCAAAGCCACATTCAGATTTCTGACCCACAGCAATTGGGAGAGCATAAATGTTTGTTGTTTATGCCCCTAAGTTTGTGGGTAATTTGTTGTATAATAATAGGTAACACCTTACCTTGTATATCAAATATTCTGAGCATTGAAACTCTCCCAGGACATTCTTCTCAGACCCTTCAGTCACAACTACTTCCCTTTCTGACCCTCTGGAAGGTGTGGATAATCCATCACCACATTCTCTCTCCACACTCCAGGCAGCCACTTCCAATCAATCAGAAAGGGCCACCAAAACAAAGTCATTTGTCCTCAGGAGCTTACCGCATGAAAAGTACTATCACCTGTCATCATCTATCACCTAATGAGGCCTACAATCATATTTCTGTGCCCTCGGTTCCCTTATTCTCTGATTTTCTTCAGGAGCCCAATTACATTGAAAGGGTAAGACTACAAAAATAATTGACTTCTGAATAAATCTCACCTTTGCTCCATCAGCAAAAGGTTCCTTCATTATTTTGTCACTATCTTAGAAACTCCTGCCCATGATTGATATTTTATGTACATTTCCTTATTTCATTTAGTGTTCAGCCACCTTCAAATTTCACTTTTAAAGCTTTTTCTTTGTTCTCTTCTTTAGAAATATTTATTCATTTTTCTAGTAAGTCTCCTCTGGTCAGGTGTTTTATAAGTCACATAGAAACATGCATAAAGATTGGCCTCCTTCAGTCTTTCAGGGTTCTTTTCTTGTTCAACCAGTGCATCTTTTCAGTGTTAGATTAGGTAGCCTCAGAGTAAAGTGTTTTCTGTCTAGTCATATCCTACTCTTAGTCCCAGTTAAACATGATTTGAACCTACTAGTAAATGAGATGCCAGAATGGGAAATGCCTCCACACTCCCTTGTGTTTAGCAGCTGAGCAGACTTCTGCTTTCCCTGGGAGGAGCTGATCATACTCTGGGAGACTCTCAACACAAGACTCAGCCTCCACAAGGCACTGGGAACAAAGTAAAGGTGGCCAGCAGGAACCTGAAACCAGCTTAAGTCAGGGACATAAACTCTTCACAGGTCTAGTTTTGTACTATGTAATTTCACTGTCAAAGACATGCAAGTTGTGCAGCACCATTTTCTATCTATTAAATTAGTAATCTTAAAAATAGTATATTCGATTGTTATCTTAGCTCTGCTACTTTCTAATTTGGGATAAAATACTTAATTCACTGAACCTCCATTTCTACCTGTTCAATTTGAGGTTTACTAGATTCTAATACATGGTGAGTGCATATGAAATACAAAAGGACACTTATTACAATTATCATCTACTGAAGTAAATGACCACTAAAAGTTATGACCTACGCTTTAGAACCATGTGGAATAACAGCACTCTCTGTGATGATTAAAATGTTCTATGTCTGTGCTGTTTAATGTGTTAACTACTGGCCACGTGTTGCTACTGAGTACTTGAAGTGTGATTAACATAACTGAGAAACTACATTTTTAATTTAATTTAATTTAATTAATTTAAATTTATATAGCAACATATGGCCACTGGCTACCATACTGGACAACGCAGCATTAGAATATCTTATCCATGAATAAGTCTAGCATTCTCACATTCAACCCACAGGGAACACAAGTAGATGGCCTGCACTGACCAGAGAGCACAGCAAAATATAACCTTGACCTCTTAATGAGTCTCAGAGCCCAATATTTCTCGGAGGAGACCCCTTTGTAAGCAGGCATGGGATGAAGAGGAAAGTTCTTTCAGGCAAAGACTGTGCATCTGACCTACCTTTTGCAGGATATTCCATTCTAGTTGTACTGAAGAAAAGGGTCATTTTGTACCCAGTTATCATCATTATCACTACTTACCCTAATGGCACTTGCTGGCTGAATTCAGGGGGTTCTCTATGTGAGGCTAAGGAGAGTATGGGAATTTAATGTAATTAAACCAAGTTCTAAACTATGAACAATGGATTACCTTTATGACACTATATGAAATGTAAGCTGTCTCCAATTCTCTAACATAAGCACCTTATTTATTCTCATTTATTAAGTATTTATTATGGCAGGCTAAACACTAGAATCCAAAGATAAACACAGGTCTTGACCTCATTTCTCTCATTCTAATCAAACTTAGAAATGCAACTAAAGAGTTGTGGTACAAGGGTGAGAAGTATAATATGGTTGCATAAAAGGGTCCATAATCAACTGCATTTGTTGAAGTCAGTGCAAGAATTGGTTGAGCAAAGTTGAGAACTTTTTATAGAACTTGCCTTCTCCAAAATGTGTAAGAAAAGGGGGAGGGCTCCTGGCAGACAAAAGGCACATGCCGAGCCCCACACCTCTGAGCAGCATCAGCAGTTCATGACGACACTGAGGGCAAATATGAGCAGAATAAGGAAAGTAAGTGGGGGGTTAGACTATCAAAGACCATCCTAAGGAGTTTAGACTTCATCCCTTGGAAAATGGGAAAACACTGAAGGATGTCAAAGAGGACAGTCACATTGAGATTTGTGTTTTAGATCACTCTGAATGTATGGAAGATGGACCGGAGGGAGGGCAAGACTGGAGGAAGGGCAAAACTGGAGACAAGGAGTCAGTTAGAAGACACCTTCACTAATACAGGTGAGAAGTCAGGGTCGGGCTAGAGAGGAAGGACAGATATGGGGAATCAACAATGGTTAACAATACTGAAGTACTAAAAGAAAGGTTGAGTTTTATGGGAGGATGGATTTAAATAACTTGAAATACTGTTATGAGCTTGATCCCCACAAATTCATCTGTTGTCCTAATCTCCAGTACTTCTGGATGTAACTGTATTTGGAGATAAGGCTTTTTTCCCAAAAAAAAATAAAAAAAAAATTTTATTGATTTCAGAGCAGAAGGGAGAGGAAGAGATAGAAACATCAATAATGAGAATCATTGATTGGCTGCCTCCTATACGACCCCTACTGGGGATCGAGCCCACAACCCGGGCATGTGCCCTAGACCGGAATTGAACCTGGGACCCTTCAGTCTGCAGGCTGACACTCCATTCACTGAGCCAAACCAGCTAGGGCTGGAGATAAAGCTTTTAAAGAGGTGATTAAAAGTGCTCATTAGGCTGGCTCCCAATCCAATATGACTGATCTCTTTATAAGAAAAAGAGATTAGGACACAGACCAGCATAGAGGGGAAGGCCAGTGAAAACACGGGATGGAGGCAGCCATCCATAAGCCAAGGAGAGAGGCCTCAGAAGAAACCAACCTTGCTGACACCTTGATCTCAGACTTCTGGCCTCCAGAACTGTGAGAAAATAAATTTCTTTAAATCACTCGGTCTATGGTACTTTATGTATTAAGTCTACTTTTATACTGATTTTCACCCATATAAGGAAATGTTGGTATTTTTTCTAAAGCTTCCATACCTGGGAGGAAGAAGCTCAGCTTTCCTATGTCTTCCATTTTAAAAGGAAATCTTTTCCCCCAATCTCTGATGCCTGGTCCTCATGGGAACACTAATTTGAGCAAGAGAATCAGGAAAACAGAAGTTAGTGAGGCCAGTGATAATTAAAGGCATTTTCTACAGATTCTTAATTTCCATCCTAGAATTCTCTCACACAGAAAATACATATCAGGGATGGGAATGTTCTTTTTTAAAACATTTTTGTTAATAAATGTATTTGTATTGATTTTAGAGAGAGAGGAAGGAAGAAGGAAAGAGAGATACATCAGTTAGCTGCCTTCTGCACACTCCCTGTTGGGGATTGAGCCCGCAACCCAGCCATGTGCCCTGACCAGGAATTGATGCGGTGAATCTCTTGGTTCATGGGTTGATGCTCAACTGCTGAGCCACACCTGCTGGGCAGGGGTAAGAATATTCATTCATTCATTCATTCATTTATTGTCTAAAGTTTTACATATGTCTCCTTTTTCCCTGATTGACCCCTCTGCCCCCCCCCAGCCATTCCCACCCCGGGCAAGCCCCCACCACCCCAGTGTCTGTGTCTATTGGTTTCACTAATATGCTTGCATACAAATCCTTTGGTTGCTCTCTAGCCCCACCACCTCCCCTGCCATTTGTCTCTGGATCTATTTTTGTTCATCAAATTATGTTGATCAGCCCTAGCCGGTTTGGCTCAGTGGATAGAGCATCGGCCTACGGACTGAAAGGTCCCAGGTTCGATTCTGGTCAAGGACATGTACCTTGGTTGCAGGCACATCGCCAGTAGGGGGCGTGCAGGAGGCAGCTGATTGATGTTTCTCTCTCATCGATGTTTCTAACTCTCTACCCCTCTCCCTTCCTCTCTGTAAAAAATTAATAAAATATTTAAAAATTATGTTGATTATATCCCACATATGAGTGAGATCATGTGATATTTATCTTTCTCCGACTGACTTATTTCACTTAGCATAATGCTCTCCAGTTCCATCAATGCTGTGGCAAATGGTACAAGTTCCTTCTTTTTTATAGCGGCGTAGTAAAGAAACTGCCTCCACTATCCTCAGGATTGTACTCTGAAGAATGACACTGAAGCTACTCCTGGGAGGACATGTAAAGATTTAAGGGAAGCAAGTCCATACATCTAATTAGGTCCCTCAGTGCCCTAGAGCCTTAAGGCTCATCTTCATTATCTAACTTAAAACACTTTCCTCTGTTCTTTATGACATTACAAAAATTACCTCAATTCTCCTCTATAAGATGTACCAAATATCACAGTACAAAATAACTTTGTTTTAACTTTCATCACAACAATACTCATTACATCTTCCCTTGAATTTCTTATTTGAGTCTCAAAGGGGCTTTCACATTTAAGCATGTGTGTGTGTGTTTATTTTGAGGGCAAAATGAGATGAAGAAGGACAGGAATTGACATTCACTATTTGAGACTGAAAACTGAGAGGCAGGTTCTCCATGTGTATGCCACATTCCTTACAGGGGACCTCAATCAGGAAAAATAAGATGTATTTCTATACTTAGATGGCTAAAAGGCATTTCCATGTGAATATGCCCCAAACAGATCTTTTAATTTCCTCTCCTGTCTTCCTCAATACTGCAAATACCATCATTCACTCAGTTGTTCAAACCTCAAACCTAAGATTTATTACTGATTCCACCCTCTCCCTTATCCCCTTCCAACACCCAACCCTTCATCCGTTACCATCACTGTCACCTTTAAAACATATCCCATCTTTCCGCCTCGTGGCACCCTCACTGCTGACTGTCAGACACATGCTCTCCCCACCTCTGCTCTGACCACTGTCACAGCTTCTTAGCTCATCCTCCTGCCTCCCTCTTCTCTCCAGCCTGGCTGGTTATCTTGGTACACAAATGGAATCTTTTTGCAACAACCCACTCCTCTGCTAAAATCCCTTCAAAGGTGTAATTTTTCTTTGGGTAAATCCAAAGACCTTATTGTGTCCCACAAGGCCTCGCATGAGCCATCCACTGCCTTCCTCGCTACCTCAGCTTCCATCATTCTCCCTCCAATTCACTGGGATGGACCCAATCACAGTTTCTTCCATGTGAAGAGCCCTCCCCCTCTCAGGGCCTCGGAACCTACTGTTCCCTCTGCCTGAGATGCTCTTCTGCGAGCTCTGGGTGCAGGGGCTCACTCACTGTTCACATGTAGTTGCTGAGACAGCTCTTCGCCTTACCCTCCCTCACATGCTGTTAGTATATATGTCAGGGCATCTGCCACAGTCCAGCCGGTATTTATTTATGTGCTTTCTGGTGTCTCTCCTCCTCTGGAGTGTTAGCTCCGCCAGGGCAGGCAGGTCCTGTCTTCCCTGCCCCTCTGCCTCCACCGCTGTGCTTGTGCTGTGCAGGCGGCCACTGAGCAGCCGTGACCTCAGATGAGGGGCGTGGCCCTTCACACTGAACCCAGCATAATGAGGCATTTTTTGCTTCTTGCTCTAAAATTGAAATTAGCAAAATAATACTTTTAAACTTCCTATTTTCCCCAAAGCAAATTAAAATGCAAATCAGATTCATTTGAGGAGCTGCTGCTAAGAAAACTTCCTGTTCCAACAAGTGGAGCCAAATAACTACGTCACTTACCTGTCTGCCCAGTCTGTGATAGCCTCCTAGTCCCAGCTGTGCGCACTGACGCCGTTAGCAGCCCATGACGTAGAACAAAATCCCACCAAAATTTTATTATTGTGGAAACAACTTGGTGTATTTTTGGCTACAATTTTCATTTCAAAAAATGCTATCCACAAAGCCGTCAAATTCATTTCAGGCACACGGGACACCTTGCAATGACTGCTCCAGTATAACCTATGGGGTGTGAGATAGCAATCTCCTGCTCCAGCTGCCTCCTCCAGAATAGTGCTGTGTCCCAACGGAAGTGGGTTTCAGGCTGTCTTACAGGGAACCCCAGAAGAATTGTCAACACGTAGGCTAGGATCAACAAAGGTAGCAGGAGTAGGATGAAGGCCGAAAACAAGAGGGAATAATAAGGCAAATGCAATAAAGAGCATCCTACTGCTGTGCACAGTGGCTGCCGCGCATCCGGTGAATCCCTGAGTGGATGAGCAACATGGGCATGTTCATTTTGTGTCTGCTCCATCATTTCCAGACTCTGCAGTCCCTGGGTCTTGTAAAACAATAAAGGACTTGACCACCTGACAAGTACTACTCTGAACAACATTGAAACCTTCCTTACCATCTTAAGTAAGCAACACTTCTGATATGATATTGTCTCATTGTTAGAGGCTGTTTGCTAATTTCTCAGAACATGGGTTAGTCTCTTTTTAAGTGGATTATAAACTTTTGCTTTATTAAACAGCCCATGTTTAACATAATTTAGTCCAATGTTAATAACTTAGGCCCACTGTAATCAAGTCAATTATTTATGTTGTGTCTTTAATGTGTCTGGTAGCCTATCGGAACAGCCCCAGAACTCTGCCCTGTGAATTTTTCTGACTTGCAGCGTTTGGTTCATTTTCTAGGAGTCAACTAGAAATGTTTTGCTTTTGTTTATGCAGTTTGTAATTCCCGCCTTTCTCCCACCATTTAAAGTGCTGTGGTCTTAGAATCCACATTACTAAAATAATGATTCTAATTTAAGAACAAATATACTTTAAGTATGGCTCTTCTCTATGGATGAATACAGCCATTCAGTGTTTTGGCTTTGTGACATTTATTCTGTCTGTTCAGAGGTCTTTGCTTATTATTAGATTAGCAGTTATGTTTTAAATGTTCACAGATACGGAGTAAGTGATCTCCAGGTAAATGAAGTATTGCTATTGTTGAAATTTTTGTCTGAAACTTATGTGGGTTGATGAAAGAAAATTAAAAAATGTGGCATTTCCAAGCAAGTTGTTGACACAGTCACATAGTTACAATCGGTGGTTCTAATTGTCTTTGTTATCAGCATCATCATTGTTGAATTTCACTTCTTTGCAAACTCATTCCCCTATTTTATTCTTCCAGAAGCATCACAGAAAAACCATTTCCCATTGAAATCCTCAACTGTAATTCTTTGAAACTTTTAAAAAATTTTAGAAGCAAAGTCAGATGGCATTAAATATATTAAAAATTTAAGTTACCTAATATTAAGCAAAATAAACCAAAAAAAAAAAAATGAACACAAATGCTCAAAGATGAGTTGTATGAAAACTGCTAACTTGGTTCCCAGAGAACATAAATAGGAAATGACATAAAACAATGTAACTAATTCACAGTGGAAATGCCAACTGCTTGGCTGAATATTATTTTCACAGCCATCTTTTTTCTCAGATGGAAAAAAAGGGTAATTTATTATATTGATTACTGTATGCTTATTGTCAACTCTCAAATACATATGTAGGTAACAAATGATACCAAGTTGAGAAATCAAAAATTTTCTATTTGGTAGGGATACACTCTGAAGTCACTCACTGACACTAACCCAAGTCTCTGGCTTTGAGCTTCCCCTGGTTTAATTCTACAGTCAATACCCTATGACCCAGCTGAGTGGTAGAGAAAATAAAACTTGGAAATTTCTATGCATAATCCAAACAGCAATAACTGAGAATTAATTTACTGAACAATATGTCCAAAAAGTATGTTTTTTCTGTATAAATAATTGCTCTTCTCTCTCCTACTCTTACGGAAAAAAATGGTTCAGTCTCTGTGGAATCCAATGTGGTGACCATGTAAGGGTCCAGGACAGGTATTTCGTATTTAATAGTGGTAAGGTCCTTAGGGGATTTTTAGAAATAAAGTATAACTAAAAACCCAAATGCATAAAGCAGAGCATTCAGTTAAAAGAAGAGGTCTTTTAAACAATGAACTTATAGGGCATGAGCACTTTGTAAATTTAATTCTATGATCACAGAAAGTATTTGGGAAACCTGATTTGGTCAAGTGGCTGGGAGCAGGGGCTTAGGAATGAGAATGTCTGGGTTTGAGTCTCTACTTGTACTAGCTGTGTGACAAGGGAACATTACTTATCCCCCTCTGCTTCAGTTTCCTCATTTAAAAAATGTGGATAGTAATAGCACCTACTCATCAGATAACTGTGATATTGAAATCATCTAATATATTGAAAGTACTTGGAACAATTTCTGGAAAATTGTAAGTGCTAAGTAGTGGCTAAAAAGCACCTTTATGAACAGATGATCTCTACAAATGGGTTTTTAGTCAAAGTGACATTAGTTAATTCTGTGACTGAAATGGATGGTCAGAAAGCCATGACAATTTGTCAAATAGAGAATAAAACATGACATGAAATTTCCTCTAGGTATTCTTCACTCTAACTGCAACCAGGATTTCAATAAGTGAATTTCTGTGAACAGTCCCATACATTTCATCTATAGCACTCAGCCTTCTTTGCGCCTGCCTAGAGTGATGGCAGATCCTCACTGAAGTGACCGTGAAGAAGTGTCTGGCTGAGCACAAAGTGCTTGATGATGACAGAAGCCGTTCAGCTGTGCTGTGCATGTAACCAGGGTAAGAAACCACTGCTACACAGGCCTGGTGACTTGAGAAATCATTGTTATGACAAGAACAAGCCAATGACTCTGGCTGCTCCTCAGTGCAGAGCTCTAAGCGCTCTCACTGCTGACCTACCTGTCATTCTTTCCCTTTTGCCCTCTACATACTTGGCAGATGCATTTATTAAAATTCTCTCACTGTGTCTATTTCAGTATTTGTTAAGGTGAACTCCCAGAACCACCTACACCAGACTTATCTGCATGTTTCAAAATCCAGGTTTTAGGGCTCTACCAAGTAGAGAGATTCTCTAGGGGGTGGGCCCTGGAATTTTAGAATTTTGAAGAAGAAACCCAAAAGCTATGTACTAGAGATGGTATGTGGGAGAGTCACTTTGATATGTACAGGTTTTAAAGGTAGCACTATTGACATTTTGGATAAGATAATTCTTTGTTATCAGGGCTGCCTGGTGCATTGTACAATGTTCAACAGCATCCCTTGCTTCTACCCACCAGAAGCCATAGCACTACCAATACCCTCATAGTAACAATCAAAAGCATTCCTCAACATTGCCAAATGTCCCCTTGGACTAAAACCACTGAGCTAGTCTATCCTTAAACACAATGGGGCCAAGGCTTGGAGGACTGCCTCAGTGAAGCATGAGCTTCACATGCTCACTTATCTGCTTCCTTGTTTAAATGGGTTCAAGGCAGCGCTCCACACACTGAGGCTCATACTTATTTGTATTTCCCATAACACCTTGCATGAGGTTGGACTCAATTTGTTAAAAAGAAGCATTATAACTTGAGAATTTACAGGGACTTTATTTTGAGCTCCCTATTGCTAGTTGCTCTGTCATCAAACCAGACCCAGAGAGTTTGAAGCCAAGGAGCAAGCTCTCACAGACCTGCCCTTAGATGCATGGTTATTGTAACTGTGGTGTAAGAAAATTAATCCCAGTGCATTTAGTGTTTGCGAATAGCCTTACTCATGTAATTACAACACACAAAAGACAACCTGTTTACAATAAGGAAAGAGCAAGCACGTGAATTTATGGATGAAAAGGGGCTAATGAATGATAATATAATCATATCTATCATTGTGTGTGTGTGTGTGTGTGTGCTTGCTTTCTGTATGTCAGCCAATGAGTTAAATGTTTCATGTGGATTATTTCAATTAATCCTCCCAATAACCCCTTAGCACTGGCACTATTATCATCCCCATTTTATTTATAAGGAAAGTAGAGACTTAATGAGATTGAGTAACTTGTCCATGATCACACAACAGTTTTATAGTTGCAGTTGATCTAGTGTTAAAACATCTTGAATAAAGATTATAAATAGGGAATGTTCCCCAACCCATTTTATGTGATTAAAAGCACTTAAGGAGAACAGGGAAAAATCAAAGACTACTCTCATTAATGAGTATAAATTTAAAAAATGACAAAATAATGGCAAACTCAATCTAATAAAGTAAGAAAAAGATATTATGTCATGATGTAATTGAGCATATTCCAGGGATTTTAAGATTGAGTACATAAATATACTTTCTGATGTTGCACCAATCACATTAATGGAATAAAGTAGAACAATCATATGATGATCTTTATAGATGCAAGAAAAGCACTGGAATAAACACACACACACACACACACACAACCCCTAGCAAACTAGGAAGTAAAGGGAACTTGCTTAAGTCATATTCAATGATAAAACATTGGAAGGCCTGGGTGGTGTGTCTTAGTGGTTGAGGTTTGACCCATGAACCAAGTGGTCACGGGTTTTGACTCCCCATCAGGGCACATGCCCGGATTGTGGGCTTGATCCCCAGTAGGGGGCATGCAGGAGGCAGCCATTTGATATTTCTCATAGATGTTTCTATTTCCCTCTCCCTTCCTCTCTCTCTAAAAAATTAATAAAAAATTATTAAAAACATTGGAAGAAATCTTCTTAAAGATAAAAACAAGTAAAGTATATCCACTATCATTAGTACTATTCAAAATTGCACGGTGCGATGTGGCAAAAGAAAAAACCTGTCATTATTTACAGTCTATATAATTTCTTGCATAGAAATCCCAAATGAGTTTAAAGACAAATAGTTATATTAAGAATTTACAAGGCTTCTGGTTCTAAGATCAACATCCAAAACAGCAGTAAAGGCTCACAAAAAAAAGGTTTTTTTTAAAAAAATGACCAGATTTAAATAACAATAATAGCAATAATGCATAAACAAGGAAAATATAATACCAAACAATTACAGGACTTATTTATTTTTTTAACATAGTGAACTTTAAGCTAACAGAAATCCTTACCTCTTGGCTCCTAACTCAATACTGGTCCATCTTCCTTTCTACTTCAATTCCACAAAACCCATAAAAACATTCTAATGTTTGATGTTTATCCTTTTGTATTAATTCTCATAAGGTGTAGATTACAGTTTTATGTGCATGTATATTTACCTGACATAAATGGTAATGTTCTATGATTCCATTCTTTCATTTAGTTATTATATTTTAAAATCTATCAATTTTAGGAGAAAATCACAACCTTTATTGAAATTAAAGAAGACCTGAATAAATGCACCATGATCAAAGGTAAAAAACATATTTAAGATGTCAATTATCCTGAAATTAATCTAAAAGGTCAGTATAATGCAACAAAAATACCCAGTGTTTGTGTTTAACTTGACAAATTGTTTCTAAAAATTATATGGAAGATAAAGGGAGCAAGAATAGCAAAGACACTTGAAAGAAGAATAGTAGGGAATAAGGAAGGGACACTTGCCCACGTACACAACAACACACTTTTAAAGTTATAGTAAGATAATGTGGTAAATATAAGTACACAGACTAGTGAAAAAATATAGCTCAGAAACAGGCCACTGTGGTTGGCACTTTAAGCTGACTCACTCAATACTTGATATTATTTATTAGTATTTAGATAAATATCTACATGTAGCAAACCCTAAATAGGAGCAAGAGAATAACAAATACAAAGTTTTGGTCAGAGGTTACCTCTGAGGAAGGAGAGATTCAATTAGGGAGAGACATACAGGTATTGATAATATTTTGCTGCTTTAGCTGAATAGTAAGTTTATGAGATTTTTAAATCGTTATTCTTTGTACCTTACATATAGATAGTATATGTTTTATCTGCATAAAATAATTCATAAAATTGCCACTATTTCACACAAAACTCTATTTTCAAAAATGTTGCTGTGAAATCTGTCAATCTTGTTCTGTAGTATAGAGAAGAGATAGATTTAGAGACATGGGAATAGGGTGAAGAATACATAGATCCAACAGAGTTCTAAAACCTTCTAGAGAGAGTCAGTATTACTTTGAAATCTTTATATTTTTAATTTATTTCAGAGAGGGAGGGAGAGGCAGAGAGAGATAGAAACATCAATGATGAGAGAGAATCATTGATTGGCTGCCTCCTGCATGACCCCTACTGGGAATCGGGCCTGCAACCCACGCATGTGCCCTGACCAGGAATCAAACAGTAACCTCCTGGTTCTGAGGTCAATGCTGAACCACTGAGTCACACCAGCTGGGCTACTTTTAAATCTTTAAGTGTGCAGATGGCACAAAGCTCTTGCAACTAATAAAAACTATAAGTACTACAACCACCAGGACATTGGAGGTAATCTACAAAGCAAACATATAAGGCTGTAAATGGCAAACAATCAACAAATAAGCAAACAACTGGTGTATTTCACCGACGGTAAGCAAGCACCAGTCAATATTTACTGAAATATAATCCATACTTTACCATTTGCCTGATGAGCTTTCTCTCTGGAACAAGTTAGAAAGGACGACTTGATGACCTCATAAACTATTTTTTTAATTTAATAAATCTTTATTGTTTAGATTATTACAATTGTTCCTCTTTTTTCCCCCCATAGCTCGCCTCCACCCAGTTCCCACCCCACTCTCTACCCTTACCCCAACCCCACTGTCCTCAACCATAGGTGTATGATTTTTGTCCAGTCTCTTCCCACACCCCCGACACCCCTTTCCACCGGAGAATTGTCAGTACACTCCCATTCTATGCCCCTGATTCTATTATATTCACCAGTTTATTCTGTTCATCAGATTTTTTTTTATTCACTTGATTTTTAGATTCATTTGTTGATAGATATAATTTTTATCTTTACCTTTTTTTTCTTCTTCCTCTTCTTAAAGAATACCTTTTAGCCTTTCATATAATACTGGTTTGGTGGTGATGAAATCCTTTAGCTTTTTCTTATCTGTGAAGCTCTTTATCTGCCCTTCAATTCTGAATGATAGCTTTGCTGGGTAGAGTAATCTTGGTTGTAGGTTCTTGCTATTCATCACTTTGAATATTTCTTGCCACTCCCGTCTGGCCTGCATAGTTTCTGTTGAGAAATCAGCTGACAGTCGTATGGGTGCTCCCTTGTAGGTAACTAACTGTTTTTCTCTTGCTGCTTTTAATATTCTCTCTTTGTCTTTTGCTCTTGGCATTTTAATGATGATGTGTCTTGGTGTGGTCCTCTTTGGATTCCTTTTGTTTGGGGTTCTGTGCGCTTCCTGGACTTGTAAGTCTATTTCTTTCACCAGGTGGGGGAAGTTTTTGGTCATTATTTCTTCAAATAGGTTTTCAGTATCTCTCTTCTTCTGGCACCCCCATAATTCTGATGTTGGTACGCTTGAAGTTGTCCCAGAGGCTCCTTACACTATCTTCATATTTTTGGATTCTTTTTTCTTTTTGCTTTTCCGGTTGAGTGTTTTTTGCTTCTTTGTATTTCAAGTCTTTGACTTGATTCTTGCGATCCTCTAGTGTACTGTTAGATATCTGTATAATATTTTTTATTTCAGTCAGTGTATGCTTAATTTCTAGTTGGTCCTTTTTCATATCCTCAAGAGTTTTGCTAAATTTATCGGTCTTTTCTAGAAAAATCTTGAAAAACCTTATAACTGTGGTTTTGAACTCTATATCCAGTTTTGCTTTCCTCTGTTTCTTTCATTTGTGATCTGTTTCTTTGTCTCCACATTTTGGCTGCTTTCCTGAGTTGATAGAGTGGCTTTGTGTGCTAGGTGTCCTATAGGGCCCAGTGGCTCAGCCTCCCCAGTTACCTGAGGTGGACACTCTTGGTGCACCCCTTTGTGGGCTATGTGCACAGTCTTGTTGTAGTTAAGCCTTGACTGTTGTTGGTATCACTGGGAGGAATTGACCTCCAGGCCAATTGGCTGTGAGGATCAGCTGTGTCTACGCTGGGAGAACTTCTGTGCTGGAGACAACCTTATGAGACAAGACTTGCAAAAGCCTCTGTGCTCTGCTTGGATGGGGCGGAGTCTCAGGGCGGAGCAGACAGCATTGGTTTCCCGTCAGCCCTGCCCTAATAGGCCCCTGTGTCTCAGGGTCCCATGGTAATTGCTATAAGCACCTCTGAGAGAAAGCCACCCTCAAGTTCCGCCCACTGCCAGACAGTCCAGTTTCTCCCTGAATGAGTCTGAGTCCTCAGAGTCTCGCCCGGAACTGGAGTTCAGTGTAGTTGGGAGCTTTTGTCTCCCTCCCGCTTGAGAAAGCCAGCCGCGTACTCAGTTGCCCGCCCTTTCCATGTGTGCGCCGTGGTACCTCTGCCTTCTGCAGTTCCTCTGAGTCTCAGTGTGCTTTTCTCTTTCCTGACAGTCCAGTTTCACCCCGTATGAGTCTGGGTCCCCAAAGTCTCACCCAGAACTGGAGTTCAGCACAGTTGGGAGCTTTTGTCTCCCTCCCGCTTGAGAAAGCCAGCCGCACACTCAGTTGCCAGTCCTCTTCGCGCACACATCTCAGTACCTCTGCCTCCTGCAGCTCCTCTGAGTCTCAGTGTGCTTTTCTCTTTCCTTCTAGTTGTAGAATTTCCACTCAGCCAACCTTCCTGTGGTTCTCGATGATGTCCGTTTTGTCTTTTAGTTGTAGTTTTAAAATTGTTTTGCGAGGCAGCAGTTTAGGTGTTTACCTATGCTGCCCTCTTCCTCATAAACTATTTTTAATGACAGTGACCTCCTGTGCTATTGTCTAAAAAAGTGGCCAACCAGTTGTCAACTGCCATCAGAAAAGATACAAAATATTATCCTATGATTTTGGAGAAGAGGGGTCCTTCTGCACTTGGTACCTTATGTGCAGTTCAAATAGTTGCACTGGAAGTAAATGTAACCAATCTGGTAAAGATTCAAAAAGATTAAGTATGGTGATCAAAGGGCTGAAGTTGTGTCCAACAGGTCACATTAAAATTCAAGAGTTTGCAAATTTGTAAGGTGAGATTTGAAAAGAAATGTAAATGAAATGTATCAACTTATCCAAAGGTATGGACAAGGCCTCTCAAAGCTTGAGAGAAGGAAGAGGAAACTGCAATAAATGAAAGTCTGAAATGTACTAACTACTAAGGTTAGGTGCTTTCTCATTTTATTTTTAAAACTAGAGGTCCAGTGCACGAAATTCGTGCACAGGGAGGGAGTGTCTTTCAGCTCAGCCTGCACCCTCTCCAATATCGGACCACTCGAAGGATGTCCGACTGCCTGTTTAGGCCTGGTGGGATCGGGCCTAAACAGGCAGTCGGACATCCCTCTCACAATCCAGGACTGCTGGCTCCCAACCACTCACCTGCTTGCCTGCCTGATTGCCCCTAACCACTTCTGCCTGCCAGCCTGATCACCCCCTAACCACTCCCCTGCCAACCTGATCGACGCCTAACTGCTCCCCTGCTGGCCCAATTGCCCCTAACTGCCCTCCCTTGCTGGCCTGGTCACCCCTAACTGCCCTCCCCTGCCAGCCTGGTCGCCCCTAACTGCCCTCCCCTGCAGGCCTGGTTACCCCCCAACTACCCTCCCCTGCAGGCCTGGTTGGCCCTAACTGCCCTCCCCTGCTGGCCCAGTAACCCCTAACTGCCCTCCCCTGCCGGCCTAGTCACCCCTAACTGCTCTTCCCTGCATGCCTGGTTCCCCCAACTGCCCTCCCCTATTGGCCTGGTCCCCCCCAACTGCCCTCCCCTGCAGGCCTTGTTCCCCCTAACTGCCCTCCCCTGCAGGCTTGATAGCCTCCAACTGCCCTCTCTTGCAGGCCTGGTCCCTCCCAACTGCCCTCCCCTGCTGGCCTGATCGCCCACAAATGCCCTCCTCTTCTGGCCATCTTGTGGCAGCCATCTTGTGTCCACATGGGGATGGCCATCTTTGACCACATGGGGGTGGCCATCTTGTGTGTTGGAGTGATGGTCAATTTGCATTTTTACCTCTTTATTATATAGAATACTATAAGAGTAATCATGTGAAACTCATTACTATAGGATCAATATTTAAATGGCTACTTCTCATTTTTACCTTTTCTTACCCTTTGTTCATACCTTTATCACTGCATTCATTTTTTACACATTAATCTTCTGTAGTGTCCTGTCCTGTAATCTCTTTGAGAGTATCATTACTTCTTTTCATCTTTTATTCCAGCACAGAGTACCTGACAAGTTTTGAGCACTTGGTATGTACTTATTAAATGAGATAATGAATGAGCAAAATAGATTTATGTAAATCTAAAAGGTATACAAATGGTATAATAATGGAATAAAGAATTTTGGGGGACATGCCTAACTGCTGACACTAATCCTATACAATAAAAGCGTAATATGCAAATCAACCAAACTGCGGAATGACCAGTAGGTGGGGGGTGAGGCCAGAGAGCAGGTGGTGCCAGGCCAGCCAAGGCACGTGCCAGCGGGCAGAGGGAGGGGATGATGATGGGGGGGAGGTGGCAGTGACCAGTAGTGGCAGAGGGGTGATGCGGGGTGGGGGGGCCACACCTGCCTGGAGGGAGGCCAGCAGCAGCAGTGGGGTGATGGGGGTGGCACCTTCCCAGATTGGCCCGCCTGGTTGCCTCCCGCAGAGGGAGGCCAGACTGCGGCTTAGGCCCACTCCCTGGGGGGATCGGGCCTTAGCCAACAGTAGGACATACCCTGAGGGCTCCCAGACTGTGAGAGGGCGCAGGCCAGGCTGAGGGACCCCCTCCCCGAGTGCACAAATTTTCACACAAGGATGCTCACACAAGTATGCTCTTATGAAAGAACAGAGAGACAGAAAGCTGAGCAGTCTAGGGACCTGGATCCAGCCCAGGTAGCAGTTTTATGCTCACACACACTAACAGAAGGCACATACCTGACTATATACAATGTAAAATACATCTCTCTGCTACAGACAGCAATAATTTAGAAGCCCATTTAATCTTCCTCCAGTGTGTTTGCTTGAGTCAAGGACTAATGAAGGAAAAAGTCAATATAGATTTTGGGCAATGGACAACCCAGGTTAAAGGGTTGATCAATACACTAATTTGAGGCAGCAAACATGACAGGCATTATTTCCAGACTATACGATAGATTAATTTAGGCCAAAGAGTTGGAGTCTATTGATTTTTCTATCCTCACTTCATATAAGCCAGATATTGATAAAACCAATTCATTCAATTGGAATTATTGGGACTAGATGTATTCACATCTGGTGGAATGCAAGTGGTTCCCATAGTTAAAAATTGTTGGGTAAGATGGCTGACTCTATCTCAACACTAGTTCCACGGTCACCTGAGAACCCGACGTAAATGCAGCATTGTTGCAAAGCTCAGGAATGGAAATCTGAACTGACAAGAAGTTTCACAGCCCAGAGGGAAGGAAAAGTGTTAGCATAGCAATTTTCCTCAAACAAACGATCCAGCTACAGGATTAAGGCTGGCAGGTTAAATGTCGATGTGCTATTTTCAAAATTATGTTTATGTAGTCCTATAATGTCCTTTGTGCTCCCTGGATATCAAGCTGCTCTCCCTTTCAACTTACAGCAGACACTTGGCTTTTTTCCTGCTGTGCTTGTCATCTTTTCACGTTGGCACCTATGATTTTCGTGATCCTCACAAGTTCCTATTCATGACACTCATCTTGGCTTTCTCTAAAAAGCTCACTCAGCCATGAGAGAACATGCACTTATTCTCATTTGGAAGTGCATAATTAGTATTTGTGAGGCACCTGTAAGTTAAACAAGAGCCATCAGTTATACAGTAGTATTTTACAAGTACCCAAATCCAAAATAAGTCCTGGGAAAGGACCATGAGTGAGGGTAACCCACTGACTTAGCAGTAGAAATAACCCCTATCTCTAATAAGTCAAGTTGTTATCTGAAATATGTTAGCAGATCACTTGATGATGCAACCCCCCACCCTCAAGCCCCACAAACTACCCAGTCCCAAAAGGGGCAATGCTCTTTTTTTTTGTTTTAAGCTCAAATTAAATCAGTTATTATGAACACACATTTATTTGTCTTCTTGGCATTTCAGAAAAAGTTAAATCCTCTATGATCATCCTCCATTCTTGTCTCCTCTCTCTCTTTACAGAGGTAAAAATTAGATTTGTCTCCTTCCAGACACACCTACAAACACATACACTCATATCCATGTGTGATTGTACATAAATGCAGCAATAGAAACGATATGGTATCTCATAAAACACATACATATGCCAACTTTTTCCCGCTACTCAGTGATCTTCTGTGTTGAGCTTGGACAGATCTAGCCCATTCCCTTTAATTGCTTCATAGCTCATTTCCTATGGTATGGAAATACCTCTGTTAGTTGTCAGTGGACACTCTTATGCTTTCCTCCTGCTGGATATACTGAAGTAGAAACACTGGGTTGAATAGAAACTTCCAAGTCTCCTTCTAACATGGCTGTGCCCTGTTATAGTTCCACATTCTCACTTATTCTTGATATTCTCAATATTTTTATTTAGGACACTGCACTTCGACCCACTCTTTTTTTGGGTCCCTGAGTTTAGTCATTTTCCTGGGCAGGGATAGGGAAGGCGGCTTTATAAAAACAGAGAGATAAGAAAGCAATTTAGAGGCTGCTAGCAGTCGATGAGCTTACTAGCAATCACATGTTGCAAAACAAACACATACACTCCTCTTCCCCAGTTTTCCCTGATGTTGGCTGGAAATCTCACTCATCCACGTGCACACATGCCCCTCTCATTTCAGACCAACCTCAGGAAAACCCAGCTCGAAGGCCTCGTGTGCTCTGGGAGACCCCCTGGCTAAAGGTACCACAGAAAACAAAGAAACATCTTTATCCCATTGGTACTATTTTCCTTTGCCAAAGAAACACTAATAATGACCCATCCTTTGAGAAGAAATCTTGTTTATGCCATACCATATTTAACAGAGCTCTGCCTTTCCGAAAGCCTGTTGTCAGAGCTATGCTGTCACTTTAAGCAGCTTCCTAAATTACTCAATGGATTTTTATGATTTTTCTATACATGTTCAAGAAGTTCTCAAATAAGCAAAATGTATAAAGATATCCCTTAAAATAGTGTTTTGAGAGAGGATGCAGGGACGGTTGGGGAAGCATTCAGAATTCTGAGGAGTTTTTCTCCTCTTCAAAGAGCTTCATTAAAAGCACAATGAAAACATAAACAAGGCACAGCACATTTTAACCAGTGAAGTAGAAAACCATTAAAAGCTCAGATTTGATCATCAGAGTCAGCCTCCCCAAAGCCAAGAGGAAGAAAGAGAGGACTCCTGCAGCACTACAGACTTGCAAATTATTATCTGATATTTTAAAACTTTTCTCAGAAGAGAATAACTTTATTGCTGCAAGAAAGGTAGTTTATAAGACAAAAATTAAATCTCTTTGAGCTACATGCCAATCCTCAGTGACTCCTACACTTTACTAATGTAGGCTTCCTCACAAATTTCCACATCAGCCCAGAATAACAGCAGAAAAGAAATTATAACTTCTCTGGGGTCTGTGGTGGCAAAACTCTTAAAAACACTTAAAACACATTGAAAGATTAGCCTCCTAGGACTCCTGCATCATCTGTTTCAACAACTATCCTAAGGGAGTGTGAGAGAACCCAAAGGGTTAGTGTGAGAAAAGGAGAAACAAACTCCTGCAGTGTCCCATCCCTAAATATAAAGTACTGTTTCTTTACCAAGATGTCAGAACCACTGGCCATTTGATGGGTAGAAGACAAGGTTCTTGTGGAGGTGCTGCTCTTAAAATTCTCAGGTTTCAGCCTGGCCTGTTAGTTGAGTGTCACCCCATGCACCATGATTTGATTCCTGGTCAGGGCACATGCCTGGGTTATAGGCTTAATCCCCATTAGGGGGGTGTGGAGGAGGCAGCCGGTTGATGTTTCTATCTCTCTCCCTCTCTCCCTTGCTCCCTCTGAAATCAATAAAAACATATTTTTAAAAATTCCCCAGTTTCAACAGTAAGGAATGTCAGTAGCTTAAAGGAACAGAAGTCACCAGATATGAAAATCACATTCAGGTATAGGATTGCATTATCTCAGGCATTTTCCAAACTTTAGCCCAGGACCAGATGGCTTCACTGGTGAATTCTACCAAATATTTTAAAGAAGAATTATACCAATGCTTCTCAAACTCTTCCAAATTATTGAACGTGAGGGAATACTTTCAAACTCATTTTACAAGGCCACATTACACTAATACCAAAACTAGACAAGGACACTATAAGAAAAAAACACAAAACAAAACAAAACAACAACAAAAAAAACAGGCCAATATCCATGATGAATATTGATGTAAAAATCCTCAAAAAAAATTAGCAAACCAAATCCAACAATACATTAAAGGATCATACACCATGATCAAGTGGGATTTATTCTAGGAATGCAAGGATGGTTCAATATCCATAGTTCAATCGATATACCACACTAACAAAATGAAAGATAAAAAAACATGATTATCTCAATAGAGCGTGAAAAGCACTTGAAAAAATTAAACATTCATTTGTGATAAAAACACTTGATAAAGTAGGTATAGAGTTCATGTACCTCAGCCTAATGACAATCCCACAGTGAACATCACACAATGGTGAAAAGTTGAAAGTTCTTTCCATGATCAGGAATAAGACAAGGATGCCCACTCTCACCACTTTTATTCAACACTAGAGGCCTGATAAACAAAATTCGTGCAAGAGTAGGCCTTCCTTCCTCCAGCTGTTAGCACTGGCTTCCCTCTGGCACCAGGTACCTGGGCTTCCCTCCCTCCAGCCACCGGCAGGCACCCAGGGTCTGGGCTTCTCTGCAGCCACCAACAGGCACCCAGGACCTGGGTTTCCCTGCGGTGGCCAGCGGGCACCCGGGATCTGGGCTTCCCTTGCAGCCCTGGCTTCGTACAGATACTTAGCATAGTACGCTTTTATTATTATAGACCAGAGGCCCCGTGCATGAAATTCATGCATGGAGCAAGTTCCCTTAGCCTGGCCTGCACCCTCTCCAATCTGGGACCTCTTGGGGGATGTTTGACTGCCTGTTTAGGCCCGATCCCACAGACCTGTAGGTAGGACATCCCTCTCACAACCTAGAACCACTGGCTTCTAACTGCTCACCTGCCTGCCTGCCTGCCTGCCTGATCACTCCTAACCACCTCTGCTTGCTGGCCTGATCACCCCTAACTAGTCCCCTGCTGGTCTGATCACCCCTAACTGCTCCCCTGCCTGCCTGATCACCCCTAACCGCCTCTGCCTTGGCCCTCACCACTGTGTCTTTGTGCAGAAGGACATCTGGATGGATGTCTGGAAGACGTCTGGTCTAATTAGCATATTACCCTTTTATTAGTATAGATCACTTGTCGGCAAACTGTGGCTCGCAAGCTACATGCGACTCGCGAGCTGTGGTTTGCCGCTCTGTTGACTAATGAGTTTGCCGACCACTGGACTAGACTAAATGTTACCATGTAGTTGGAAGCTGTGAGGATTAGGCAATTGTGGCATATTGTGTGCAAAGAGGTAAAGGGTAGTATATGACAGTGGTCAGCAAACTCATTAGTCAACAGAGTGGCAAACCATGGCTTGCGAGCCGCATGTGGCTCGCAAGCCGCGGATTGCTGACCACTGGTATAGATTATACAACCTAAGCTTTAAGGTAGAATTGCATTAGTAGAAATGAAGAGACATTTCATTTAAAAATGTATATTGGTTTGATATGATTCAAATCCACTTGTTTATAACAAAAATCAAGTCTTTAAGAATAGAATTGATTGCCTTAGCTGGTTTGGCTCAGTGGCTAGAGCTTCAGTCTGTGGACTGAAGAGTTGCAGGTTTGATTCTGGTCAAGGACACATGCCTGGGTTGCAGACTCGATCCCCAGTAGGGCACATGCAGGAGGCAGCTGATCAATGATTCTCTCTCATCATTGATGTTTCTATCTCTCTCCTTCTGCCTTCCTCTCTGAAATCAATAAAAATCTATTTAAAAAAATAAAAGAATAAGACTGCTTTGCTATCAAAGCCAAGTAAGGTGTGTCATTCGTTGTCCCTGATAAAGTCTGAGCAGCTCAGTTGCTAAGCGACTTCACTGGGTTCTTATCAAATAAAATCCGTGGAGAAGCAGTTACGCCCACCATACGTTTAGGCTATAAAGACTGAAAGTTGGGGAGGACAGAGTGCTTCTGGGGTAGGAGACAGTGAGGGTCAGTGGCTGGGAGGCAGGGAAGACACGGTAATGCTCAGTCCCTGGAAGCACAGGAGGGTCTGGGATATACAAATCTGCTGGGGGCGAGGTCAGGCCCTGCACTTCCAGAGATCAGGTCTGAAGGGAGGGCAGAGGTTCAGTTCTGGGGATCCCCTCCCTGTGAGGCTCCTCCTTTGCCCCTTAACCCCCTAACCTGTCCATTTGGATGAAGGAGGTGGGAAGCAGGTTCGCAATGCCTGGGCAGGACGCCCCTCAGTCCTGGATCTCTCCTGGGGCAGGGGAGGGGTGTTTGTATTGGTTTATTTGATTCTTCTTACATGTTGAAGGGGGTGGCAGGGGAGTGTCTGCCAGACATGATTTCCTTCTGCTTGCTCGCCAGAGCTGCCACGTGTGATGCTTTTTCCCTTCCTTCCCCGCTGCCCCGAACTAACGTGCATGAGATCACCAGGGACGAAACTGGGGCCCCCATTGTATTGCGCGGAGATTGCACTCCACAGGAACCTGCCTGATCCAGGGAGGGTTGGGGTCATTCACTGTGGGAAAGGCTCGATTTAAATGAAGCCATTGCTTAGGTAGGCTCCGGCTGAGCCTTTGTGGAGGGTTTATCATCCCTTCTGGCTGTTTCCTTGGTAACCACAAACTCAAGATAGCAGAGCCAGGGGCTGCCCCCAGGCCAGGGGCCTCTGGGCCAGGCCGCGCGGAGGCCCTCTTGGTGATGGCAGTCCCTGCCCACCCGCTCCTGCTGTGCATGCCTCCTGCTGAGCGGCCATGATGTTATGGAGTCCCGGCTAATTTGCATATTCCTCTATTATTATATAGGATTATTATATAGGAAAGTATTAGAAGTCCTAGCCATAATAATTAGGCAAAAAAAAAAATACAATAAAAGAAGGAAAGAAAACACATATAAGTCAGAAAGGAAGTAGTAAAACTGTCTTTGAAGATGATATTATCCTATATATAAAAAATCCTGAAGATGCCATAATATTATTATAACAAAAAAATTCAGTTAAGTTTCAGGATACAAAGTCAATATAAAAACTCAATTGTGTTTCTATACACTAATAACAAACTATCTAAAAAAGAAATTAAGAAAATAATCATATTTACAACTGCATCAAAAAAATAACATTCCTATTAGCAGATGAGTGGATTGAAAAATTGTGGTACATCTACACAATGGAATACTATGCTGCTGTAAAAAGGAAGGAACTCCTACCATTTGCAACAGCATGGATGGAGCTGGAGACCATTATGCTAAGCAAAACAAGTCAGTCAGAGAAAGATAAATATCACATGATCTCACTCATGTGTGGATTATAATGAACAACATAAACTGATGAACAGAAACAGATCTAGAGACAGAGAAACATCGATCAGATGCTCAAATCTCAGAGGGAAGGTAGGAGAGGGAGGGGGTGACGGGGAGAGATCAACCAAAGGACTTGTATGCATGCATATAAGCATAACC
Source organism: Plecotus auritus (assembly GCF_963455305.1). Classification (NCBI taxonomy): domain Eukaryota; kingdom Metazoa; phylum Chordata; class Mammalia; order Chiroptera; family Vespertilionidae; genus Plecotus; species Plecotus auritus. The sequence goes on along the minus strand of NC_137770.1, from coordinate 79,477,643 downwards.
AATGGACACAGACACCAGGGGGGTGAGGGCATGAACAGGAGTGGGGTGGACAATGGGGGGATAAGTACAAATATGTAATACCTTAATCAATAAAGAAAAAATAAAGAATAACATTTCTAAACTTTAATAAAAGTGTCTAAATAAACTTTTTTCAGACACTTTTATTTTTTTAATTTAAAAAACTTTTTATTTTTCAATTTTAGTTGGCATAATATTATATTCAAGTGTACAACATAGTGATTAGACATTTATATAACATGTGAACTGATCACCTCAGTGAGTCTAGTATGCATCTGATTCTATGCATAGTTGTTACAATATTATTGACCATATTTTCTATTCTGTATTTTATATCCCCATGACAATTTTTTTTAATGTAGGAATAAATTTAACCATGGAGGTAAAAGACCTGTACACTAAACACTGTAAGATACTGATTGATGAAACTGAATATGACACAAGTAAACGGAAAGATATTCCATACTCGTTGATAATAAAAATTGATATTGTTAAAATATCCATACTATCCAAAGCAATATTCAGATTCATGTAAGCCCTACATGACACCAACATTTTTCACAGAAATAGAACAAACAACCCTTAAACTTTCATGGAACCATTAAAGGCCTCAAATAGCCTAAGCAATTCTGAGAAAGAAGAACAAAGCTGGAGGCATCCTGGCTCCCTGATTTCAAAGTATACTACAAGGCTATGGTAATCAAAATAGTATGGTGTGGTCATAAAAATACCAAAAAAAATATCAATGGGACAGAATAGAGAGCCCATAAATAAACCTGTACATATTTGGTCAATTAATTTATGACAAAGATGCCAAAATACACAATGGGGAAAGGACAGTCTCTTTGATAAATGTTGAAAAAACTGAACATTCACATGTAAAAGAATGAAACTAGACTACTATCTTACATCTTACACAATCATTAACTCAAAATAGATAAAGACTTGAACACAAGACCTGAAACCATAAAATTCCTGGAAGAAAACCTAGGCAATAAGCTCCTTGACATGGTTTTGCTGATAATTTTTTGGATTTGACATCAAAAGCAAAGGCAACAAAAACAAAAATAAATAAGTGAAATTACATTATACTAAAAAGCTTCTGCACATCAAAGGTAACACTCAACAAAATAAAAAGGCAACCTACTCAATGAGAGAATATTTACAAACATATCTGACAAGTTGTTAATATCCAAAACATATAAAGAACTCATTTGCAAAGGACATACCACTTTATCCTGTTAAAATGGCTATTACCAAAAAGAAATAAGTGTTGGCAAAGATGTGGTGAAAAGGGAATCCTTGTGTACTGTTGGTGGGAATATAAATTGGTGTAGTGACTATTGTAAACATGGAGGTTTCTTTAAAAAATTAAGAATAAAACTACAATATGATCCAGCAATTCCATTTCTGGAAATTTATCCAAAGAAAATGAAAATGCTAACTCAAAAAGCTAAATCTGAACCTCATGTTCATTGCTACATTATTTACAATAGCCAAGACATGGAAATAATCTAAGTGGCTATTGATAAATGAATAGATAAAAACAAATGTGATACACACAGAAACATAGCTACACACAATAGGATATTCAGCCATAAAAAAGAATGAAATTTTGCCATTTGCAATAACATGAGGGCATTATGCTAAGAGAAATAAATCAGCCAGAGAAAGAAATACCATATGATTTCACTTATAAGTAGAATTAAAAAAATAATAAAGTAAATAAAAACACAAACTCATATATAGAAAACATTGTGGTTGCCAGAGTTGGGGTGGGTGGTGGGCAAAACAGGAGAAGCTGGTCAAAGGATACAAACTTCCAGTTTTAAAATAAATGTCATGGGGATGTAATGATGCAGCATGGTGATTACAGTTAATAATATTGTATTGGATATTTGAAAGTTGCTAAGAATGTAGATCTTAAAATTTCTGATCACAAGAATAAAATTTTTATAGTTATCTGTGGTAACGGATGTTAATTAGATTTGTTGTGGTGACCACTTTGCAAAATGTAGACATCACTAGAAGCCGGGTGCACAAAATTCATGCAAGGGGCTCGGCCCTCACAGCCCTGGCCGGCCCTCATAGCCCTGGCTGGCCCTTGTAGCCCTGGCTGCCTCGGCTGGCCCTCTCAGTCCCTCGCAGCCTTAGCTGGCCCTCTCAGCCCCTCGCAGCCTTAGCTAGCCCTCACAGCCCCTCGCAGCCCCAGCTTCATCTGGAAGGTCGTCTGGTCGTTCTACTATTTGGTCTAATTAACATATTAGCTCTTTATTATATAGAATTGTGTTTTATACATGAAACTAATATAATCTACACTAATAAAAGAGAAATATGCAAATTGACCATACCTCTGTGGCGCCCACCAGACAATCAGGAGTGAGTATACAAATTAACCCAACAAAGATGGCGGGTTAATTTGCAAACGCAGGCATGGAATGAAGACTGAAGGCTCTGGCCCGAGTGAAGACTGAAGACTGAAGAGGCTTGGCTTCTCTGCTGAGGCTGGAGCAAAGGCCTCGGTTCCCGGTGCCAGAGGAAAACCGATGCTGGCAGCCAGGGGAAGGAAGGCCTATTGCACGAATCTTTGTGCAACAGGCCTCTAGTTCTATATAATAAAGGTCTAATATGTTAAGTGTCTGGTTGTCTGGTTGGCCATTCAACCAATCAAAGCGTAATATGCGAATGATATGCTAAGGCCACTCAACTGCTCACTATGATGTGCAATGACCACCAGGGGGCAGATGCTCCAACTGGTAGGTTAGCTTGCTGCTGGGGTCTAGCTGATCAGGAATGAGTGAGACGGGCCAGACACACCCTGGAGCCCTCCCACAGTCCCTCTCCAGCTGGCCAACCTCCTGTGTCCCTCCCCGGCCCCAATCATGCACTGGTGGGGTCCCTCAGCCTGTCCTGCGCCCTCTCAGAATCCAGGACCCCTTGGGGGATGTCAGAGAGCTAGTTTCAGCCCAACAGTGGAACAACTGGTCACTATGATGCACACTGACCATTAGGAGGCAGATGCTCAATGCAGGAGCTGCCCCCTGGTGATTAGTGTGCTTCTACAGGGGGAGAGCGCTAAGCCAGAAGCTGGGTTCATGGCTGGCGATCACAGCAGTGGACCCTCTCCTGCCTCCGCAGCAGTCGGACATCCCCTGAGGGCTCCCAGACTGTGAGAGGGCATAGGCTGGGCTGAGGGACCCCTCCAAGTGCACTAGTGTTATATAAGTAAATTATATCTCAATTAAAAAAACTCTTATGAAAATCCTACCATAGCACCCCATGGATTCATGTTAACAATGTTGACATTTTTTTTTCATTAAAATGTTTCCTCTAAACTACAATTCATTATTTATTATCACATTTAAAAATCAAGTCACAGAATTGTCTGAATTAATTGGGTCTGACTATGTGAATACAAAAAAAAAAAGAAAGAAAGAAAAAAAGAATAAAGAATTAAATTATCTTAGAATTGGAATAGGCCAGAGAATTTTTCCAATTCATCTTCCTCTTCAAAGAGAGGAATGAAAAATCCCAAAGAATTTAGGATAAGGTTTTGTTTCCACATGGGCATTTTATTTTGCCCTAAATGGATGTAGGAAGACCCAGAACCCTAGGTCTCAGGTATTTTGTTTTTGTTGGTTATTCAATAATATAGAGGATTTTGTTTATCCAAAATAAATTCTGTAAGGATTATTAAAATGTTAATATCCTAATATCTGCACACACAAAGACAAATCTCATAAAGGAAATTAAGGGAGAGAAAATGAAACCCTTCTTGGAGCAGAGCATGTTAAACCTGACGTAGTGCCTACCATTATTATTTACTGAGTGCTCATAGGTTAACTGTCACTGTGCCATTTGATATGCAATAAGCTTATTCACCCTAATGCAACACAAGAGGAGAAAGATATAGAGAAAGGAGGAAATGTACCATAGTTCTACCTGTATGATAAACAACAGATTTTACCTAAAAATTCCAGATTGTTCAGGAATATCAGGGTGGCCTTCTACTACTGCAAGCCAAGGACAAAGACCTGAACCTTTCCCACAAGGAGTTTACTCTACAAAGATAATGGGCAATATGTGGCAGCTTCTTATACCTGGTGGTTGGGATAGACAAGGCAGAAAAGGTGAGGCCTCTTTGGCTGGAAGAGTGGATTTCAAAAGGCTTCATCAAGGCAGCATTTCCAGTCTACTAGAGACTTGCCCTTTGCTCTTTTCTTTTAATGAGAGCTCCTATCCAGAATAAGACTTCCTGGCAGGCACAGGTGAAGGGCTATGCAGCTATGACTCTGATTTAACATCAGACTCCAGTTTAATGTTTTATGTTAGTGAATCTGGACCCCCTCACTTTTCCCTTCTGGCTTTCACTGTGATGACTTCGACCGTGACGGTCCTGCTTACAGAAGTGACTGGTCCTGCTTAGAGAAGTGAGGGGTGCCTTGCAGATGCATAAATATTCATTTTAGAGAGATCCATGAATAAACTTTTAGTGATGCACTAGCATACAATATCCAGTTTCAGAAAATAAAATTCAGGGGTTTTTGTCATCATCTGAATATATTTTTCAAAAATACTAATGTTAAATATGAACTGAAGAGAACACTCATAAACACACCAATTGTAGCTATGAGCAGAGTTCTCTATTACTAATTGCCAATCATATTTTAAATATTTTTTTATTCTTAATTGAAGATATCTTATGACATCAGCTCTGTAAAATGAGACAGGAGCTAAATTCAAGAAAGAACAGAACATTACATTTTGACTCTACCATATTTTTATAATGAACACCCACTGACTTGCATATTCATATCCTTGCACACTCATTTCTGTGCTTTACTGCATATTCTCCTCCAGACCTTGCATCCATCCATCAGAAGCACTATCTAGCCAGTAACTACAGAACCCAGCAAATAATTGTTCAGCAATGGTGGGATGGGAAAAAATTAGCCCTGAGAATCCCAGGACCTGCTTTCCAGTCCTACTTCTGCCTCCAATCAGCTGTTGATTTACTTTGCCTCCATGAGTCTCAGTTTTATCCTTGTTAAATGTGGGTGATAATAAAACATTAGAGCAAGCATGTCAAACTCAAAGGCTAACACGGGTCAAATAAATGAGGCATGCAGTATGTGGGCCGTGAGTTTGACATGCTTGCATTAGAGGGTTATTGAAAGGGTTGAATACAATTAGAGGTATGTAAAAGCATTTAATAAACCATGTAACTCTTGTGTAGTTTTTGTAACTACGAAACTGCCTTTAGTACAAAAATATTACTCTTACTACTAAATGGATGGCAAAGTGCCACTTCAGGGGCAATAATTTTTAATTACTAGATTAAAAAAAATGGAATAATGAGTGCCTGTAGCCTACTATCTTTCAAACTCAGGAACAAAGGCCCATCCTCACTTCCAAGGCTGGATGCAACCTCATCTCAAATCTGAAAGCAAAGCTGAAGCCCATCAAGGACAGCAGTGGATGCCCACAATCGCCACATTTTCATAAAAACAAAGAAAATTTTCAACTAAGCAATTTCAAAGCTTTGAAATCATAGTATTTCCAAGTGCTAATTCAGTTCTTGACATTGACTTTATTATTCTCCTTTGCCTTAATTATCAAGAAGTGCAGAACTAAGTTTTATGCCTAGCTTTGAAGAGAATGCTTAGCTTCTGCTTTTTGTTAGAACTTTTCTCCTGACTCACATCTCTTCCCCCTTTTATTAATGTCTTTTCAGAAGAATGCTACTGAATTTGTAGCTTTTATTATAAGACAAAAAGTCAGGAAGGAGGTTGTGAAAAATGAAGGAACATATACACACATTTTCTTTAAATATAAAAAGTGACAAAATTATGAGTCTCAACCTAGTAGAAGAACTTCAGACTACACAGTCAGCATTAGAGAACTCATTGGAGATTGTAGACAAAACAGGGTGATTTTGTTGAGTGTTTATTTCTGAATTGCTAACCTATTGTGAGCTCCCTCTTGACTTGCAAACAGCAGAATTTTTGTCTCTCTAGTTTCAGATTTCACCAGAAAATGAAGAGCCGAGTCAGGACTACAAGTGGCCCCATCTGCCCACCAAGAAGGATGAACTATTTTGGAAATAAAATAATGCCACGAGGAGTCAGAATTTCCAAGTACCTCTCAAAAAAATGGTAGAGACTACAATTTCTCCTAGATTTTACATTCTCAGAGTCACGATGTGAGCAAGAAGATTTATCTTGAGAAGGCTCATTAACAGGAACATCTTATACAATTCTATGTCTCCTTAGGGACTATTAAGTGACTTACACAAACTGGGTGTTCAATAATGTTGTTGAATAAATAAAACAATGTCAAGAGTAATAGCAGCAAATAATATTTGCCCATGGTTCACCTTTAAGGCATCTGTCCTGATAACTACATGACCACATGAAAATACAGATAAGTTTAAAGACACAGAAACCCTACTTACAAGTCTGAGCAACCATGTCAAGCTAGAGAACACGGGGAGAAAGAAAGGCTGGTTTCTGTAAATGACTTGGTAAAGTAATTTCCATATTCATATATTGATCCAACCCCTACAGTATGCATGATATACAGTAAATAGGTATGATAAATGAGATCAATCAGAGAAGGCTGTCCAAAGCAAAAGCACCCCTGGACAATCACTGTAACAGAGATAAGTGAGCCATGACCCACCCAGCATTCCAGGTAGGGCATCCATAGGCTTGAGAATCAAAATACATTATTTAAATGCGGTTCAATCAGGCAGAGGGAAGAGCAGGCACTGGGCTCTGGTCACATGAATGTGCTGGTCTATAGCAGCCAGTGGCTCAGAGGGCTGAGGCAAAGGAGTGAGGCAGCAGAAAAGGCTCACAACCCAGGCTCTCAAAGGGCCTTTTATGAACTGCCAAGCAGTTTGAACTTTGTTTGGAGAAAATAGAAATACCAAGTAGTTCAAGCAAAGGAGTTCTATCATCATGATTTTAGAAAGGTAAGTGCAGGCTGCATAACAGGCCCCAAATTAACAATTACTGACATGCTTTATGTGCCAAGCAAAGTACCAAGAGCTCATCATGCAGTGTCCTCACAACAGACCAATCAGGTAGATACCATGGTTTTCTCATTCTGTAGGCAAGGACACAGAGTTTAGTGAGATTAAATGACTTGTCCAACTTATCACAGCAGCAGTGGCAGAGCTAGGACTCAGAGCAGGGTCTGATTCTGATGCTTGTGCTCATACAAGTAAAAGGAGAGGAGACCACAAATAGGATCTCCAGCCCAGAGACGAGGAGGGTCTGGACCAGGGCAAGGAAAGTGGTGCTATATAGGTTGACATATTGCAATAGCCAGGAGCTTCAGTTTTAGCAAATTGATCCTGAATTCTTCAGAAGGGATTTCAAAACAAATGATTCTCTAAAAAATTTGAAAGAATGCTCCAACTACAAGCCTTAACTTAGACACACAGTCTACAATCAAGCTTCATTCTCTATGGCAAAAATAGGAACACTTGTCTTAAGAAGCCTCATGAACAAAAATGTCTTCAAAGTTTGGTATTACTCACTAGAAAACATCTTTGCATATCCCAAACTAGTGGGCACACAACCACAGTGAAATTGTACTCACATCCAGTAGGATGGCTATAATAGTAAAAGAAAACTGCAACAGAAAAGGAAAAGAAGTGTTGGCCAGGATGTGAACAAATTGGAACTCTCATACACTGTCAGTGGGAGTGTAAAGTGGTTCAGCCACTGTGGAAAATGTTTTTGTGGTTACTCAAAAAGTTAAACATAGGATTATCATATGTCCTAGAAATCCCACTTCTAGGTACATATGCAAGAGAACTAAAAACAGAGATTCCAACAGATATGTATAGGCCAATGTTCACTGCAGCATTATTTACAATAGTTAAAAGAGAGAAACAACCCAAACATCTATCAACAGATTACTGCATAAACATAGAATGTGTTTTATACATACAATGGAATAGTATTCAGTTATAAAAAGAAATGAAATTCTGATACATGCTACAATATGATGAAACTTGAAAAAAATAATTCAGACACAAAAGGACAAATATTGTCTGATTGCACTTATATGAGCTACCTAGAGTAGGCATATTCATAGACCCAGAAAGATTAGAAGTTAACAAGGCATGGGGGCGGGGGATGGGGAGTTATTGCATAATGGTTAGAGTCTCTAATGGTTTGGGGGCATGGAAAGTTTTGGAAATTCATAGTGCCAACCATTACACAATATTGTGAAACTACTTATGTCACTAAATTGTACACTTTAAAACAGTTAAAATGATACCTCACTGTCGTTTTAATTTGAATCTCACTGATGATTAGTGACTTTGAGCATTTTTTTCATATGTCTCTTGGCAATCTGTATGTTGACTTTGAAGAAGCATCTATTTAGGTCCTTTGCCCATTTTTTAATTGGGTATTTGTTTCCTTATATATTTTGGATATTGACCCCTTATCAGATGTATCATTGGCTAATATGTTCTCCCATACAGTAGGTTCCCTTTTTATTTTGTTGATGGTTTCTTTTGCTATGCAGATGCTTTTTATTTTGACGTAGTTCCATTTGTTTATTTTCTCCTTAGTTTCCCTTGCCCTAGGAGATGTATTGGCAAACATATTGCTACCAGAGATGTCTGAGATTTTCCTTTCTATCCTTCACACATGTCAAATGGCTACCATCAACAAATCAACAAATGACAAGTGCTGGCAAGGATGTGGAGAAAAAGGAACCCTAATACATTGCTGGTGGAAATGCAGACTGGTGCAGCCACTATAGAAAACAATATGGAACTACTATTTGATCCAGTGATCCCACTTCTATGTATACATCCTAAGAAACCCAAAACACCAATTAGAAAGAATATATGCACCCCTATGTTCATAGCAGCACAATTTATAATAGCTAAAATTTGGAAACAGCCAAGTGCCCATCAGTAGATGAGTGGTTATAAAAGCTGTGGTACTTTTACACCATGGAATACTATGCAGCAGTAAAAATGAAGGATCTCTTACCTTTTGGGACAGCATGGAGGGACCTGGAGAGTATTATGCTAAGTGAAACAAGCCAGTCAGAGAAAGACAAGTGTCACATGATCTCATTCATATGTGGAATCTAAATATATCTGATAATTGGATTACTATGAAATTCTACTTAACAGATGGAGCTGATAGAAAGAGGAAGATTTCCAGTTATCAGAAAGATATGTTTCTAAATTAAAAATGAGCAAATTGACACTCTGACTGACAAATTCCCATGTATTTTGGTTAGCATGTTTACAGCCTAACCAGCCCTACATGAATATAATAGAAAGTGAGCATTTAGTTCTTTAGGTTTGAGAATTCCAACATCAGGAATGACATAGTCCCAGGTGTACAACATTATTTATGGCTGAAGAAGTGGTTAGATTAAGCAAGACCTCTTCCCAATCACCTCCTTTCCTCCTGCCTTTCAAGAGACTGCCTGGTTGTCATGCTTCCTAGATGTCCCCCTTTTCATCATTTATCTAATATCCACTCTGCTCAATTTTTTTTTAATCTACAACTCCCATTTATATCACTACCAGGAAACTCATCCCACATCCCTAATAACCACTTTTAAAGTAAACATTTGACTATTTATGAGTTAAAGTCCCCTAAGAACCCCTGGCCTAGTTGGCCAGGAACTACGACTAAAGATGTGTTCATTGAATTTCTACCTCCCCTGTGCTACTCTGGTCCTGCTAAGGAGATCTTATTGCTGGATCCTCTGCAAAACAGAGAATTAAACATGCATATAAGTCTCATTCTTGTGCTTCTTCAGAGCTTCTTGTTATCAATAAGCCAAGGGGAAGCCTGAGCTATTGTTCCAATGTGGCAGCCTGGCTCCTACCAAGCATTTGAAAATGACTATGTCCTGGGTCTTGTCTCCTGGAGGTGCCACCTGACATTGCAGCAGGTGCCTTGTTAGTCTTCAGAGGCATCTCCAAAAGAAACAAGCTGGACTCTGTCGTGATTGTCCCCAGGGCCAACCTGAGAAGTTTACCTAAAGGTCAAAGGTCATGCCACCTTTCATCAGAGCCTCATAGAGGCTCCTAAGGTACTCATTTCAGAAGGACATGGCTTGGCCTAATCCTAAGGCTCATAAATCCAGGGTCAGGGAAGGCTCCCATATGTCCTTCAACAAGTCCAATTCATAAGTCCTCACTCACATGCTCCCCATCTCTCACACTGAGGCCGGACCCATGTTGTAGCTGATGCCACAGCAAGAAAAGACGGTGAGGTGCATAGGAGGGCTAAAGCCCTCGGTTTCAACTCTGGCTCCTTGACTTAATCCCATGTGGGAACCCGGCACTGTTATTCACCGCTAAGCCTCTGCATTACCAGTTTAATTCAGGCATATAGATACATGAAAAGCTGGTCCCCAAAATAGCACTGCTAAGAACTGACCATTACAAACATAAGGGCCAGAAGCTTGAACTTGACTAATTACTGAGATGGATTCATGAGCCTGGCTCTTCCAAATCTGAGGCCCAGTGGCTGTTCTCACTATAGGCTGGGCTGGATTCTTCTTGCATTGCTTCCATTTTATTTTATCCATTTTAACTCTCTGGGGAGCTCTAGAGACTTGAAGCAACAAGGAGACAGCAGCTCAGTGTGAGTCCCTGGGAGATTGAGGGCTGAGGCCAAACCACAAAAGCAATATCAGAGAAAACACTCTTCACTTTAAATCAAAAGACTTTAAATTGCCATTTTTTTCAAGAATAGGTTCTGTTTATTCCATGGTTAAATAAAAATAAAGATAACACTGTTCACTCAAGGGTGATGTAAAAAATGATGGTAATTCAAAGTCTTGGGTGCTTCTGAGTCCTTTTACATTGTGGCTGTTCTGTGCTTATTGTACCAAGGAGAACACTTTCACAGTCTTGTGGTTTTGAAATGAGATATCCTTCTCATGTTGGTCTGTTGTTTTTAATTTAATTTATTGAATTACAAGCATAAACTTCTAGATACTAGCAATTCTGAGAGATGTAATGGGCCCAGCCAGATTACTGAAGGATTGAAAAAGCAGGTGAAAGTGGACACCAATTTACATTATCCTTGTGCCCCTCCCTGTACTGGGCATTAACCCTTCCTCTCCCATAATTAAAGTGCTTGATTTACTGAAGCTCCTTTTTTATAGGACAACTTTCTTGACATATAATTCACATTCCATAAAAGTCACCCTTTTCACATGTACAATTAAGTGGCTTCAGTGAGTTCACAAAAAGTGTGCAATTTTCACTACCATCTAGTCTTAAAACATTTTCATCACCTCGAAAAGAAATGCCAGGCCCTTTATACCAGCCCCTGGCAACCACTAATTTTTATTTATTGATTTTAAGGGACAGAGAAACAGACCATGAATTGATTTGTTGCTCCAATTATCTATACATTCATTTGTTTATTCTTGTATGTGCTCTGACCAGGATCGAACCCGCAACTTTGGTATCTGGGAACAACACTCTAATCAACTGAGCTACCTGGCTAGGGCCCCTCCAAAGGCTTTAATTCCTCTGTGGAAGACTCAGATCTTTATCTCTAGCCTAGATTTCTCACAACAGTCCTCTGGTCCATATGTTCATGGCCTTCTGGGCATCTCTTCTTGAATTTATCACAGATAATTTAAAGTTAAAGGTGTCTAAAATTTAGCATATTGTCTCCTGTTATGCCTCGAAGCCACCACCTCCTCCTCCAGTGTTCCTTACCTCACCGTTTACCTAGGTTTCAGAATCAGAAACCCTGACATCATTCTTGAAGTCTTCCTCCTTTGCCTTTTGCCTCCACATCCAATTATCACCAAGCCCAATCACATCTTCCCCAAGTCATCCAGATTACTTTCATTCTTAATGCCATTTTCCTAGTCTAGGCCTGGACTTTCAATCTGGAGTGTAAACTAACTCCAACTTGCCTTTAGCCTTGTCTCCTTCCAACCTATCATTAGCCCCAGAGTGACTAACTCAAAACAGCCCTGGTTAGATAAACTCCCATGCCCAAGGCCCTTCCACATACCTGACACAGCCTGCAAAGTCTTACAACAAATGTTCTCTGCTTCTTTCTCTAGTCTCATCAACATCACTCTCAATTCTAAAATTCAGACCTAGGTGTCTCCTCTAATTCACTAGGCTTTTTCTTATCTCCAGACCTGTGTTCTGGATAGAATGAATAACAAATGAAGCCCTCTTCTCAACCTCCCCACTCTCCCCTTTTTGACCTGGCTAATCTATTCAGGTCTCACAAAGTCATCTTTTCAAGGCAATTCTCCCTAACTAAGCACCACTCCCAATAAATGGTTAGAGGCACCTCTTTTTTGTTCCCAGGGTACCTGTACTGCTGCCACTATAGCATTTTTCATATAATTTGAGTCATCTGTTTACTTGCTTCTGTTTCCCACCAGTCTGAGCTCTGTGAGGGCAGGGATAGTGTCTGTCCTTCCCCATGAATCCTCAGTCTCTAGCATAACACAGGTGCTTTCAACCACTCTTAGAATAGCAGCTTGCCATCTGCCACATACAGGCGATGGACCTGCTGGGATTCCATTTTACTAACGGTGGGTGCTGAGCCAGGATATTTTTGCTTTTTTATTTTTTCTATCTGGGCATATTTCATCCTGGGCCCTAACTGAAGCAAACAGATCCCTTTCTGATATGGCAGGCAAAGAACTAGGCAAACAACTCAAACATTGGTTCGATTTTTAAAATTTCATTTTTTTTTTTTGTTTCTAAAGGAAAGGAACAAGAACATACTGCATATCTGAGACCTTATTCTCATGCTCCACCTGTCCCTGACCTGCTTTGCTGAAACTGACTATTTTGTGCTTTAACTTTCTCTTGTGCAAAATGAGGACGATAAACTCTACCTTGTCAGGATGTTGCAAGAACAAATAAGAAGAGATATGAAGGTACCTTAACTCTGAAAAGGATGGCCTACAAGAATGCCAACAGATTTGCCTTGCACTTATAGGCCATTATAAAAATATTAGCCAAACTTAAATGCCCACACAAGTAACATTACACACAAGAGTGCATTACGCTTTGCGGGGGCATGTACACAGGGCCCTGGGGTTGAGAGCCCCAGGCCATCTGAGCACCTTCCCCCTGACAGTCTCTCTGACTCTTCTGTCTCTGGGTTGTTCGGCTGCACGTAGGGAGAAAATCAAATTTTCTTCTTCAGTTTTGTTGGATGAGTAACACATCCGTTTCCCCTATTCCACCCTCCATGCAACTCAAATTCTTGAGAACGAGGCTGGATTCTCCAAAGGAGAAAGTGTGATTGGGGTAACACATTAAGGGCTGCTATGGGAAGTCACCTATTGTCTGATAAATTCATAATTATAGGTTGCATCTCCGCTCCCTCAGAGGCACCATAACAGTCTCAGTTTTTAATTCTGCTGGTGGAGAGGAAGACGTTAAATCGTTTAAGAGACCAGCTGTGTTGTACTTCAGCTGCAAAATACGAACATTCTCAAGTGTGCTTGGCATATATTCTGAGCCGAAGCACACACTGCTTATGCAGGCAAAACGTCCTTATACTGCAGATGCCTGGGAAAGCAATGGGGACTGCATGAACACGCGGTCCAGTGACACCAGCTCCCTTTTGATGAGCACACGCTGTGTCACACTTTCCTTCTGTTTCACATCTTGTCAATAGGCACCAATTCAACTTGGAACCATACACCACAAAATTCTGGAATTAAAAGGAGTCTTAGCAACAATCAGGTCTAATGCCTAAGTTTTGTAGGTAAATAATAATAATAAAGCCCAGAAAGTGTCAGCAGTCTAGTGGTCATATTGTCAGGTAAAGGCACTATTTCCATTAAGTTTGATAGAGCCCTTCACCAGAAAGATATTTTATTTCCTTACGACTTTTCAAACGAAAGTCCAAAGGAAATTACATCGATTTTTTTAAAAAAAGGGAGGGAGGAGAAGCTGTGTTTGTGATGAAAGACAAGAGAGTCCAATATCCGACTGATTGCTTTGTGGCAGTGAGCCTACCTCCAATAACCAATACTAACTTTCCTACTTGAAATGGATTCCCAGCCCCTTCCAGGAAAGCCTGCAGCAAGCAGACACAGGACCGACGCCTCTAAGAATGCAAGTGGAAGAATGTCAAGTCTGTTGTGCTCCTATTACCAAAAGAGATAAAGCAGGTTTCTGGAACCACAGTGGCTCTTTCAAATTTGACTTCTCTCCTTTACCTAATTCTTGATTCCTAGTGTGTGCCCATGTCTCCTTGGAAACCTTCCCCCGCTAATTTTCCCCTTGCTCTTCTATCTCTTCTCTCTCTCTCTCTCTCCTTAGGGTCCTGCCCTCCTGCCCACCAGGAGCTTAAGCTTTCCTCAGCAGGAAGCACACAGAGCAGGATGGCTGTGCACCGCCCCCTTTCTCCACCAGAGGCTACTCACCTCCCCGCCTTCTCCTGCTCCCTCAAGCTTTTGGAAATGAGGAGTCATCTATCCTCTTGGAGGCCTCTTCCTTATCCATTCACTCCCTAACTCACTACCTCTGGCTCTGCCCTCACCATGCTAGCAGACTGCCCTGATTCCTCAAAGCACCTCAACTTCCAACTCCTGTTTTCTACACCATCTAAATATTTTGTGAATGTCTTCACGCCTATTCCCAATGTCAGAAGTGAAGGCGCTCACATCTCTCGACAATGGCCTTATTCCTGAGGGTTTTTGTCTTTGCCTTTCCCAGCAACACAATGCTTCCAGGGCTAATTGTCTTAAAAAAATACAAGTCAGATGCCACCCCCTGCTCAGAAACCTGCACTATAGCCTCGTTTGTTCTATAGGCCATGTTCTATAGGATAAAGACCAGTTTCCCCAGTTTTTCCAGGATCATATTCGTCCACTTGCTCCCACCTCTGCCCACACCTCTGCCCATTCTTGCTAGAATCCACTTTGTCCAGCTCTTTCATGTCTTACTATCTCCCTTTATGCTTTTCTCACTACCTGCAATAAGTGCTTCCCATTTTCTCCACCTGTTCTATTTCTACTTCTCCTTTAAAGTCTAGCTCACATGTCGATTCCTCCCTGAAGCCCCCCTCCCTCCCTGGCTTGCAGTGGTCATCCCCTGTCTCGCTATCCTCTCTGCTCCTAAGCACCGGAACACTTCTCTATTACAACACTTAGCATACTGCACCGTAATGATTATTTTTAAAAGAAGACTACCCCATCTATCAGACAGCGTGGCTCTTCCCCAAGGAATTAACAGTTCTCTACTTTGGTTTCATAGTTCTCCCATGTGTTTGGAAACCATACTTGCCATAGATAGCATCTCTTCCTAATGTTCATCCTTTGAGAAGGTTGCTAAAATATGATGAACTTTTGCCTGAGTCATAAATCTTTTGAGAATCATCTGAGTTAGTGAGATGAGTTTTGGGAGAAAACAAATACGTTTTTACCAAGTTTCCTGAGAAATGCATCACCTTCTTTTTCTGACAGGGCATAACCACTCCTATTTCCCCATCAGTAGCATGAAATGTTATACGAACACTGCATTTTTTTTTCTTCAAAAGAAAAGTCATTTTATCTATTAAAAAAATAGTCTCTGAATTAAAATTTATAGTTATCAAGATGATACACTTGCCTCTGAGGCTCAGAGATGGGCAGACCATTCCTATCCTCCACAAGAGCACAGCAATAAAAAGATGGAGAAAACGGCCTAGGGAATCTTATTTTCATGAACAGAATCTTTTTCTCTTGATCAAGATGCAACCCCAGTTGCCTCCCTCCAGGGAGACTTGCTTTCCTCCCCTTTCCCTGACACAGATGCCTACAAACTTGGTTTTCTCCATTTAACAAGCAAATCTGTTTGCAAACTGGAAGCTGCCAAAGTGGGAGGGTGTGAAACCTGCAAACTGGAGGACAGTTCTGAAAATGCAATTGTGGAGGAGTTTGATTTAGCCACACCGCTCAGCATCAGAGTTATAACCAAACCCGTGCCTGCCCAGTAGTGCAGGAGAAGGCCCGGTCCCATCCTCCTGAGCCTGCTGACAAACCCTCGGCCCTGAAGGGAAACCACGGGGCTTTCCTCTCCTTTCCCCAGAGGGCAGGGAGACCTCTGCCAACATGCACAGACATTAGGGTGGCTGCAATGTGATTCTACTGGTGACAACCAAGTTATTTGATGGAAACTCACACACCACCACCTACTGCCTCTCCCAGGGCCATAAAGAGAGCCGGGGTTTCCGCTGTCAGCTTGCTCCCCTGGGAGGAATGGCATCAAAGCCCAGATCCAGCTCGAGAACATACCTCTAGCACTTGGATGAGGTCACCAGCAAGTCAGTGCCCAGAACAACCCATGGCCTTCCCTGTCTCAGGCCAAAGGGTGACTAAATGGAAAAGCTGCATTCCTTCGCCAGAAACTACTGACTCATAACTGTGTCTAAAAGGGAAATGGGTCTATTTCATTTCACTGGTCATTTTATAATCTCTATGCCTGAGTAACTATTCCCCATAACTTAGAAACTGTTCACTAAGGAGCCTGGAGAATGGCAACAACAGGTGTAATTGACACACGAGAAACCTAAATTTGATATTACATTCACATAATAAGAGATTTCTTGACAGACAACTGTGACAAATTATTTTATAGGGTTAATTGAGCTCTAAAATGTCTTTATGGAGCTAATTACTACAGAAAACAACCAAAAGATAGGAAAGACAGACCAGACCTTTGCAATGAGTCTCACAGTTTTCCCGTTTCTTGACGCTTATTGTGAGGTGATGCCACCAGCACGGTACATGCATGAGACACTGTCACTGGACAACCAAAAGGAGAGACCTGCTCAGAAACAGGGTTTCCTGCCAAAGACACAGCAGCTCAGAAAACACGACTTTTTGTGTGTAGGCAATAAGGGAAATTAACTCTTAAGGTAACATTGTTGCTGTGGTAAGTTTACTAAAAAAGCTCATTTGGAAGACAGCATGCCCAGGGAACAAGTGGTGCTTCTTAATCACCCTGCATGTCTCATTTCTAACCCAATCTTGTATCTTATTCCTTCTCATGTTCATATGTGGCACATTAACCCCTCTCACTATGTACATGTTGATAGAATATACATGGATTAATTTTCTTCAATCCTGGCAATTAAAAATGTCTGTCTTCATAATCATATATATATATATATATATATATATATATATATATATATATATATATTTCAGAGAGGAAAAGCGAGGGAGAGAGAACGAAACACATCAATAATGAAAGAGAATCATTGATTGGCTGCCTCCTGCACGTGACCCCACTGGGGATCGAGCCCACAACCTGAGCATGTGCCCTGACTGGGAATCGAACAGTAACCTCCCGGTTCATAGGTCAATGCTCAACCACTGAGCCACACAAGCTGGGAAATAATTCTTAAAGGCAGGAAGCACATTTGCCTGTGTCACTTAATACCCCAAAGATGCCAAGGTGATGGCCGCATGTTGTGTAGAGACAAGAACAATATATTATTTACATTTAACTGGGACATCTCATAACTTTTCTCAGGGGCTCAGCAAGACACTTAAGCAGTAGGGAAGCAGACTTTAAACACCCAGAACCAGGGAAACCCAGGCACAGGGGTCTGAGCAGTGAGGCACCAACAGATCAGCTTCTGAGCCAGAGCTGGACAGCGAGTGGCAATGGTATACCAATGGGCACTCCACCCATGTCTGTGCTGTGTATGGGTAAAGGAGGGCACTGCTACTATCACTCTGAAGCTGAAAGAATTTACAGTGGAGAAGAAACTTCTCTGAGAGATCTTTATATCTCAACTAGAGGCCTGGTGCACAAACTCGTGAACTGGTGGGGTCCGGCTGGCCCGCCCGGATTGGGCCAATCGGGCCAGGCTGGCTGGGGGGAGGGGACGTGGCCAGGGAGAGGGGATACAGGCAGTTGGCAGGCCGGCCCTCCCCCCTGGTGGAACTCCCAGTCAAGGGGACAATTTGCATATTGGGCTTTTATTATATAGGATTCCAAGTCTCACTGATAATGAGATGAACATAAAGCAACCAGGAACACACTGCTCATTGCTTTCTCAGTAGTTGGTTTTCTTCACCTGACAAGCCTTTCTTCTTGAATCCATTATAGATGGCTGGTCCGGTGTTTGAATAATGAGGATGAACTTTAGTGATAAAAAGTTTGTTTAAACTTGTAACAAATCATTTTCAATATCTTGACATATAGTGAATAATTAATTTCCACTATGGAGACTACCTGCCTCTTCATTTCAATTCATCCCAGATGATTCCAAATAGGGAGCCCGGGCCCTGTTGAATGTTCCAAATAAGCAAAGCATCGTGTTCAGTTATTTAAAAATACACGAGGAGCAAAAATGTCACCAAGTCTGATGAGCTAGCCGATCAGGCCAAATATCTACTTAATCAGGGCTGTGACGTCTATTTCCTGGGTGGCTGCATTATATGAGTTTCTCACTACAAAAGATTCCTCTGGCTATCATTTATCACTGTACACAAAACCCCAGATTGCATTTATTCAGAGGGATGTATAATCTTTCCATGTTCAAAATCAAATAGTGAAAGAAAGCATTCTCTTTTAACTTGACCTCTACATTTGGAGGGTTTCTACTTGCTTTGGACTGCTCTAAGCTAGGAACATAATTTAAATCCCGGAACAACTGGATCCTGGTTCTTTCAGGAGTCTCTCAGCTAACAATCCTCCTCCAATCCAGGCCTACTTAGTCTATAAGATAAATTCTTGATTCCCTCAAAGAGGTGTGTCTTAATTTAGCTTTATTTTTTTTGGGGGGGGGCACAGCTAGAACCCCAGGAATGAAAAAATCCTTGAAATACTGTCTCTTACCTCTGGCCATCATGGAATAAAAGAACTAGATTTATGCTCCCGCCTGAAACAACAATAGCAGAAAAGGAAGATACTGTAAATGAAACAACAGTTTTCAAGACACTGGACATCAGGCAGGGAAGGCCTGTGAGCCCTAAAACTGTCCCAGCATTCTGCCTGGGGTCATTCCAGGCTGGGACATGGGAAGGGGATGCCTAGGAGGAGCCTGAGTGAAGGAGATGGAGCTACGAATCTGGAGAGACCAAGGCAGCTAGGGTTCACAGACCGAGTGCCAGAGAGGCGAGAGCTGCAGAGAGGGGACCAGAAAGTATCCTGGGTCAAGAAAGTCTGTCCTATATTGCTAAGCAGAATGCAGTCACCTAGGCCAGTGGTCGGCAAACTCATTAGTCAACAGCGCCAAATATCAACAGTACAACGATTGAAATTTCTTTTGAGAGCCAAATTTTTTAAACTTAAACTTCTTCTAACGCCACTTCTTCAAAATAGACTCTCCCAGGCCGAGGTATTTTGTGGAAGAGCCACACTCAAGGGGCCAAAGAACCACATGTGGCTCGCGAGCCGCAGTTTGCCGACCACGGGTCTAGGCCATTGGCCAAGCGAATGGAAAAACTGGACATTATCTGCCTGTCAGCACTTGCAGACAGAAGGGCCAGTGGTTAGTAATCAAAAAGTAGAGCCCCTGCTGCCTTATGAAGAAGTGATGTTTAGGTCTCTTTTGAGCCCCAGCTGGTAACACATGCACATTGTGGATTTCTACCGGATCTCTGAGAAGCACATTTCTAGGCATAGATAACTCTGAGTAAGTAGGTGACTGTAGATCTTAAAGATCCATTTTTCCATTCTAGAGGAGCTGCGATTACGGTTCAGACAGGAAATATTACAACTTTCTGTATTGCTCAGTAGGATTACCAGATAAAACATAAAATGGTACCTAGCATTTAGGACATACTTATACTTAAAAGTTATTATTTATCTAAAATTCGAGTTTAACTGGGTGTCCTTTTTTTTGCTTCTAAATCTGGAAAGCCTACTTCAAATGCTGTACAGAATAGCACTACTAGATTTGACTTCTGAGAGAAAAGGGGAAGGAAAGAATACACACACTGCAGGAAATGCTCAGACACACAACACAGGTTAACCCAGAATCCAGGGACTACGCTGGGAGTAAATGATTTTACAGGTTTCTTTTCTGTAGACCCCATCATTCTTTGCTCAACTCTTTTGCTACTATGGATCAAGGTTTCTATTTAGCAAGTATGAAGCTATGTGACTCCCATCCAACTCTATCTAATGACACAAAGTCAAAGTTACCCAACTCCGGTCTTTCTTGGTATCAGGGTGAAATGGCACATCACCTCTCCAATGCTTTCCTATCTCCCTGCGAGTACACACCAGCATCCTCACAGTGGCCTCCAATCTGGATCTCTCACCCCCACCTGCTGTTCCTCTGTCACACTAAGCATGACCCACCTCAGGACCATACACTTCTTGTTCTTTCTACCTGAAACTCTCTTAGAGAAGGCTCACTCTCTCTCTTCCATCAGGTCTTTTTCCAGTGAGGCTCTTTCCTTCCTCCACACATAGCCCACCTGTTACTCTGTTTTACTTCTCTTCTGACATATACATTTTCTTGCATATTTACTGTCACTCTCCTAAAATGAATGGTCCAGTAGGGCAGGAACTTTGCTTCATTCACTGATGTATCCTCAGAACTTGCTCGAATCTGGCACATGTTTGCAATTCAAGAAACATTTGCGGAAGGGATCATTGGACTGGCCTGAGGTGGTGCTCCATGCGTAGCTTTCAGCTATATCCAAACGGATTCTTCAAGGCACAGGGCTGTAGACAGTAGCCTGAAGCAGACTAGGTGGCTACCTACACTGTGTTATTTGAGGATTTGCAGGGCAAGGCTGCCTGACCCACAAATAGAGACCTTCTGTCCATTGTTTCATGGTAATTCTTTAGTCTTTGGCTCTTAAAAGCTTATCTTTGAAAAAAAACTCTCCAGTGCAAATGTTCTTGGGAGGCAATTAAATCTCATTTGGTCAGCACTTTCACTGTCAGGCTGATGAGAACAGATCACAAACAGAGGTTTCATGGAAGGGGGTGAGGTTATAGGTGGAGGAAAAACAGTTGGTGGATTCCTGAGAGCAGACCTGGAACACCAAAGGCCCAGCTGTCAGGCCAAAGGGAGCTGGCCCATCTGTTATCAGGTGGTGCACTCCTTGAGACTCCTTCCTCCCTAATCACCTATGTAATCAGAGAAAGTGGCAATGAGAAGAAAGCATTTCTTTGGCATCCAATGGGACTCCTATTTCCATGTACCCATGCCAAGGCACAGAGAGTGCTCTAATGAACCAATTTGATACTCTTTCCACCCCAACCCCCTTTCCAGACACAGGGTGATCTGGTAACTCAGGTTGAACTGCCAGAATAGCACATCCTTCTAGATCCATGACTTAGTTCAAGGGGAGGCACATGACCTAAACAGGGCCTTTTCAGAATTAATATGGATGATGGAGAAGAAAGGAACACATTCTTTTCTCTAAGTGTTACCATTCTTATTTTCTCAGTGAGGCAATCAAGGCTTCCCAAGATTGTTATTTGCCCAAGGTAACACAGCAAATTAGTTATAGAGCCAGGATACATTCTCTACAGTGGTGAGGATGCTATGGACCTGGAGCCAATGTGGGTCTCTTTGCCCACAGAGAGAGAATCTGCCTGAAAATGGAGCAGAGGACAGCAGAGCCAACCAAGGGAAGCAGAGCAGAGTTCTAATGACATCATCTAAATCTTCCTATCAACTGGGTCTGAAGCCAACAGCACTGCTGCGACTATCCAGTTACATTAGCAAATTAAGTTTCTGTCTCTGCAAGCTCATTTGAGTTGGGTTTCTGACACTTGCAAGTGAATGGGCATCGTTAATATACATCATTACCACCAACAGGCCTTACCTGCTTGTATCAGGGGCATCAGTCTATTAAATGAGCTGACTACTATGCTTTCTATTGGAGAAACTATTTATTGAACACATAATATATACGGGTTAAAGAATACATCATCACACCATACAGAGATTTCATGGTTCTCCAGATTTGTTCAACCCTCCTGCTTTCTACTATGAAAGCCAAGATAAACCTCCTGTGGTCCTAGAATTTTGTCTTTGGCCTGGCATCTTAGCCAAATAACTTACTGAAAAGTCCTAGAGAATATCCCTAGAGAGTGACCACAAGACAGTTTATAAGGTCACATCTTACCTGGGTAAGCTCCAAACCACATGCTTAAGGCAGTGTGTCAGGACTGAGGTTTAGAGCCTATCTCTGATGCCAGGACCACAGTCTTAAAGAATGAAAACCAGCCAAGACTTCTTGCTTAGACCACTAAGCCACCTCTTGCACTAAAAATACCCACCCAAGAAGACCAAAGTTTTCTTGTGTGTGTTTGACACCCCCCAAAAAATCATCACCTTTGATTTAGAGAATACATTTACAATATTTCCATAAACATTATCTCACTGGGACAACCTATCTCCCAAATGAGATGACAAAGGCTTTCCAAGGTTGCCATTTGCCCAAGGTCACAAAGCTAGTTAGTTATAGAATCAGGACTTAATTCCGTCACCTGACTTACGGATTCATGCTCTTTTCACTCTGCTTCCAAGTTTACCCAGAACACTTGATGTCTGATACAAAAAAAAAGAGACATTTTTAAACATAAAGATTATGAGATTATATGCATAGATTAAAGGTATATGTTTTGTCTGAAAGAACAAAAATTAGTCTACAGGTTTCAAAAATCAATTTAATTAGTGTCAGTCTTGTTTATACTTTTATTATGGACTTTTAACTATTTTTTTCATTTGCCTTAAGACTTTGTAATAGTGGTTAATACTTTTTGGTGTTTTTTTTTATATAATTTGCTTGACTAGTACACTTTTAACAGTGACTCAAGCTTAGTGTTTTTCCAATTTTGACAGTTAAAAGTAATGAGCAGTAAGTAGTAAATAGTCATTCTTCATTTAAAATCATAAATAGGCCCAACTGGTATGATTCAGTGGTTGAGAGTCGACCCATGAAATCAGGAGGTCAGGGCACATGACAGGGTTGTGGGCTCAATACTCAGTAGGGGGCAACCAATCAATGATTCTCTCTCATCACTGATGTTTCCATCACTCTCTCCCTCACCCTTCCTCTCTCTGAAATCAATAAAAATATTAAAAATAAATAAAATCATAAATAGGTACTCTATTTTATTGATATGTTTATTGTGCTAAGTGAATTAGCTATTTCAATGGTAGTTGTGCCATGAACAACCAACCAGCTGGCTAAAGAGAATGGTCTCTAGCCTAATAATGAGTTTTTAGATCAGATCAAGTTACTTTCAGATCACAACCTCTCTCCCCATCTATGTGACTTAGCAGGTTTGAGGGCCATTGTTTTAATTGGCTAAGAAGGGGTGACCATTTATTTACCATGTAGAATTTTTGTTAAGATTAAATGAGCACATGAACACATAAATGATCAATAAAAGTTCCTTCCCTTTTAATAAGATCATCAATATGTTTCATCATTTATAGTCAAGAGCATAAGCTGAAAAACAATGCAAGCAATATTTTGATTTTACATCCTGTCATCATTTCTACTAATGAAAGGTGCCACTCCAGATGCAAGCAAATTGTCATTTTACCTCCCCATCACCCCTGAAAGGGAGAGGTAAACACCTGAAAGAATGAGAACATGGGGCCTGCTTTATATATGAGAAATACACATACAAAATAACTGTTTGTCTCGGAGTTGACAAGATATTCCATAAGCTTTTTGGCAATTACATTTATTTTTTACAACTTCTTTAAAATTACGGTTGACTAAGAGTATCTCTTCTGGCTGTAATTTGGAAACCATCCAAAATATACTTTAAGGACAAATTCAGCCAAATCCAACTAAGAGTAAAGATCCTTTGAAGAAACTAGAGAAAACAGTGGACTGGAATATGCACAGATATATTACTCTTATTAATCACTTAAGTGCAGTGTTGTATGTCATGGACACAGAAATACCTGAATATAATTATTGTCCATGAAGCTAGTGGGAGACAAAATTATGTCTTAACTTTGCTTAAAAAAAAATGATTCAATTTATGTTTTCTAAAATTATATTAATTTAGGTCAATGCATCATACATATTTACTGAGAGTTTTGTTACAGAATTATAATTCTATAGTAAATTTTACAAATTGAGCTAGAATAATTATCAGAGATTTCATCAAACCTATTAGTATTGAAAGACTCATCTTCATTTCTTATATGTGTGTATATATATTCATATACTAAACAATGTTTGTATTTAATAAGTACCAGGCATATGCATCACTGGATAAAATGTACTACAGATACTTTTAAAATATTTCAATTGATCTGTTTGATTACTAAGAACATCTGACATCTACAGAAAGAAAAAAAATCAAATCTCAGCATTTCCCAATATAGTTTTCAGAGTTAGTTTCATGGCTTTAAGCATCTATCTTATTTAGAGTTTAGACTGGCTTATCTTTACAAGCCCAAATATTTTATCAATTCAACTAAAGATATTGGCTCCAAGGTTAAAAAAAGAAAAAGCATTATCTCAAACTGGTTTAATCTGCTCCCTATGCATGGTTAGAAGTAAATACAATATAAACAGTTCAGACATGCTAAAGAGATCTCGCTTCAGTTAGTGGGTTTCAAACCTCCTTATAGAGTCCTGGTTCAGAAATAAAGTCTTCAAGATTTCTCATGTCCAAATCAGCAGTTCCAGCCACACATTCATTCCTCACTGCTTCATAATAAAGATGCAAACTAAACTACAATACCAAAGCAAAATGCCATTAACTAATTCTGCCTCTAGTCATTTGATTGGTGGACTCGGTCACCCATGGCAGGGTCATGACTGAGGTCGGCACTGCCCACCCACATCCATCTGTGGTAAGTTCACAACTGCCCACATCTCTGCAGCTGACTCCAGGGTCAACCTAATTAGTCTCGGCCCTATCAGACATATTATTTCATAACAACAAATAGCACCACGTCCCACTGAGACCTGACAAAATACAAACTTGATATCCCAGCAGCGAATCTGCTGAGTCCTTGAGGCGGAGTCTTGGCGCCCCTGCCTCAGGGCCATTCTGGCTGACATGCTCATAGTCCATGCAGGGTTTGCACTGTCGAAGCTAGAGGCCTAAGTCTAGCAGAGCTGTTTAATATTCAGCCTCGTATTAACAAAATCAACCACAGCCTGTCTGTTATTTCCACCGTAAATCATCTGGAAAGTAGAGGTCTGGGGTCAGCTGAGGAAGAAAGGATGTTTATCCAGGCAACTTGTGACTGTACAATTAGGACAGAGTCACCTGGTTAATGCTTTTCATGTATTTGATGCAGCTGGTTTATAAAAGCTTCCTTTGTACCTTCAACATTTTGGGAGTAAAAATCAAATTAGGAAATCTAAATTCCATTATCATTTACTAATCCAACCACTTCAGTGGTCTATAAAATGGAAACTGTTACAGTCTCCCTGTCCTACTAGGAAGGCACTTGTGAACAAATCAACCACAGATCAAGTATAAATTCATTAGTGCCTTATTATGTCTTTCCCATCTGATATTCTTACATTGTACAGACATATCTGTGACCAAGAAAATCTCCTTGAAATACAGTAGGTCCTCGGGTTATGTCAGAGATCCGTTACTACGGTGCGACGTAATGTTGTTTTCACAGTAAGTCAGAACCCACCTACATAAGCACCTATATCACTCACATGGAGCACATATACAGCAGTAATGAAGTGAAACAGTAAAAAAAAAATTTTAAAGAAAGAACAATTCCTGACCTTTATTTGTGATAGATAAATAATAAAAAACATAAAGCACATATGTACATATGTTGAAATGACGGAACTTTTTTTTATAAATACTGTAAATGAGAGATTGTGATGTAACCACAAAACAACGTATGTCGAGTCCAATGTAACCCAAGGACTGTCTGTACAACATTTAAACTAGTTTCCATTTCCTTTCCCTGAAACCACCGTCTCCCTAAATACCTTTAACCATGTCTGCAGAAGATGTGTGTAGATGCTTCCCTTGTCTATCCACATCTTTATATAATCACTAGAGGCCAGGTGCATGAAATTCGTGCATGGCATCACACTAAACATGCTGTTTTGTAACCCATTTCCTCGAGTAAAATACTGTAAACATTTCACCATGTAAAAAATTATTCTACAGATTAGAAATTCTAGAATTTCCACATTATTATTTTAAAGGCTATATAGTATTCAGCTGGAGTAAGGGACAGAGCAGAATACAATCTTTAGAAGACCTGTTGTAGGAGTTTACCAGGTGGCTTAAATTCATGCAATATATATATGTAGTGTGCTTGTGAAATCAGACACCTGACACAACAAGAAAGTTTCACCTATCCTAACCAAGGCTATTATTGTAAGGATAAAAGTAATAATTTTTTGAATGAGCTTTGAGAAGTTAAAAGTGCTCCATTGATGGGCAAATGGATAAATAAATTGATATATATTTTTAAAATTTAATTATTTTATTTTTATATTATACTTGATGTTTAATGTTATTTTATATCAGCTTCAGGTGTACAGCATAGTGGTTAGATAATTATATAATTTACAAAGTGATCCCCCTAATAATTCAATTACTCACTTGGCACCATACATAGCTTTACACACACACACACACACACACACACACACACACACATACACATGAATATTATTCAATCATAAAAGATGAAATCTTGTCATGATGAACATTATGCTTGAGGACATTATGCTAAATGAAATAAGTTGGACAGAGAAAGACAAATACCACATGATTTCACTTATAAGTGGAATCTAAGAAAGAAACACACAGAAGACAAATTGGTGGTTGCCAGAGTTGTGGGGCAGAAGTAATAGATAAACTGTTTGTTTTTATAATTTAAATAAATTAAATATTTTTTAAAAGTGCTCTATAAATGTAAGTCAGTGCTGCCATCACCTGAAGGGAGTCGTCCAGTGGTTTCTACACTCTATTTCCCTTCAGGATGGTTGTCCCAACAGAGCAGTACTATTTTCAGACCTCATGATAACTGAGCAGAAGACATTGCTAAATAAGATTCTCCAAGGACACACTTGTCCCGCAGCACAGAGAAGAGCCCCCTCTCACATGTGGCCCAGGGTTGCTATGCCTTTATGTCCTGGTAAACAGACAATCTCCCTCACAGAGCCAATAGTTGTTTCAGGGTGACCAGATCACAGTGGTGGTGAAGGCTGCTGGCCTGACAAATTGTTAATTTAAAATGTACCTTCCCAAGGTGCTTTGCCTTTAGGTGAGTATGATTGACCCAAGCAGTAGTTCAGAGAGCAGAGGTGAAGGAAAAAAGGGCGGGGGGGAGTATGTTAAACATTTACAAAAGAAGGTTCACTGAGTATTGTTGCCATTCAAGTCATAGCTTTAATGTGTTGAATTATGAGTTGGGAGAGAGCGATGGTAACTTGAGCAATACCACTCCTCAATGGAAGCCAACTTTTGTTTTAAGACTAAAACATCAAGCACCCTTACTCCACTACCTTACAAAATTGCCCCTTGCCCTTACCTGGTTCTGCACAGCTCCCCATGAAGGAAGATGGTCTCTGTGAAGGAAGTTCAAATCAGTGAGAGACCTCAGCTCTCTGAAGCTCTCCCAGACCTCCGAGCAGGAAATCATGCAGGGCTGCACCTGCTTTCCCTTGGCCCGTGAATACAAGGAGCCGCAGGTCCAGGCAATTATCTTCCTCATTGGGGGTGGGCTTTAAAGGAAAAGAAGTTACAGAGGGAAGCCTATAGGGTGAGTGGGAAGAAAGTGGTAGGTAGATAGCGTTGGTCATTCAATTGTTATCCAAATCAGGACAATTTTAAGAGTGAAAGGTGTGTTATGAGTAATTACAATATCATAAACTGGGACGGTCCCAGTTTACATCTGGTTACCTCAGTGTTAGGACACTCATTAATGTGTTTGAATCTCACAAATACAACTCTTGAGTAGAAGAATTCAGACACAAAATAATTCAAACACAATTCCACTTAAAGTTCAAAACATCAAAAATTCATCCATGAGGTTATAAGTCAGGTTAGAGTTTTCCTTGGGTGGTAGAGGTGATAATAATCAATTTCTTAATCTGGGTGGTGTATGGACTTTGTGGTAATTCATTGTACTGTTATGATATGTGCACTCTTCTGTTTGTCCTTCAATTTTAGAAGCTTATTAAAAAGGAAGTTAGGATTTGATTGTACATATGTGTGTGTGTGTGTGTGTGTCTATAGCCACAGCTATAATGATAATGATATACAGATATCTTTCTTTCAGGTTTACTTTACGGTCACTGCTATGTCACTTTCTCCCTGCCTGCCTGTGGGTTTGGAAGGTAGAGGGGAAAGCAGCTGTGGCTCACAAACATTTCAGGGTTTATTTTTGACTTTAGGGAAAGGGGCTTGGTTCTGGATCCACTAATTTATTAAATTGTAATGATGCAGTACTTCATAGTACTATAAATGTCCAAAATTGCCTAACAAGCAAATACAAATGATCTATACTAATAAAAGGGTAATATGCTAATTAGACTGGATAGACCAGACATCTTCTGGATGTCCTTCCGGACAAAGCCGCAGTGGCTTCGAGGGCCAAGGAGGGCAGGCAGCCACGGCAACCAACAGTGGCAGCAGAAGTGGGGTGATGAGGGTAGTGCCTTCCCCTGATCGGCCCGGTCGCCTCCCGCAGAGGGCCTAAGCCATCAGTAGGACATCCCCCTGAGGGCTCCCAGACTGTGAGAGGGGGCAGGCCAGGTTGAGGGACCCCCTCCCCCAGTGCATGATTTTTTTGTGCACCGGGCCTCTATTGTTGTATAAGTCTCACCACAGTTAGCTCTATTTCTCAAGTGAAGAAATAAAGACTTAGAGGAGGAAGCTCACTTGTCAAAGGTGATACCAGGATTGGGCCCCAGGTGCGATGGGTTCTAAAGCCTGTGCTCTTTACCATGATGTCTCCCAATTCTTGATTTACATCTGATGCTATAGTTTGTGGAAACTAAACATTCAGCCTAGAGAACCAAGAAATGCCAGCACAATCCAGGTGTCCATTCTTAGCATGCTATGGGCAGGTGACAGTCCCCAGCGGCACCCAGGTACCCTGGCGACCAGAGACCCCACATCCTCCCATGTAAGTGAACCCCTCACTCTCCTCAGAGCCAGGGGACTGTGTCAAGTCTGCCCCCGGGGGTGCACATCATGCATCACCCCTCAGTTCACAACCCCCGCCATAGTGCTCTGTGGTTCTGTGGCTCATGGTGCTCCTGATGCCACCACCACCACTCTCTCACAGCAGGCAACCAAGACCCGCCTGCCTGGGCAAGCATGGCCTGGGACAACCCCTCTCCCCAAAATCACACGCACAGAGAAATCTCTCGTTTTACACACAGTGAAACTCTTATGGATACATTTACCATTTGAAGACCTGTCAGGGTAGCACATTTAGTGCTACCCAAATTTTCAGTGACCTCATTATTGTTAACCCCTTGATTCTGATTCCCATTTTTCTGACTGTGATGCTGCCAAACACCATTCACAGAGTTTAGGACTTATGTTCTTGAGAATGAAGATAGAACAAAGTCACCAGTTCCTCTCACTGCTGCTACACCAAGATCCAGTGTGCTTGATTCCCAGAGACAAAAACCTATCAACTTGACTTTGACCATTAACATCACCTGATCCATAAAACTTTGGAAAAAAAAATCTTTTCAACAAAGGTGGTTTCCCCAGTAGTTTATGTAAACAATGTGTGTTTGTCATACATTTAAAGCTACTTTAAATGTATAAAGGATCATTTTTTAAGAAGCCCTGAATTGAATATTTATCTTGATGGAATACTAGGAAAATAATTGAAATAAATTATACTATTGCATAGATATTATGTTTGATATACCAGGCTTTTAATATATCATAAAAATCACATGTATCATGTTCCCTTCTTTGGGATATATAAGCTCCAATTTTGCTGCAGATATTAGTCCTTGCCTTATTATAACACTATTAATAGAGTATGTCTGGCTTAGTTTCTTGATCAAGGAAATAAAGAGGTTTGTGATATTTGGCCATGTAAGCATTCCTTTTCTGGGTTTCAAGGTCCATAATGGGGGTTGAAGGAGGATGGTGACTCTCTGAGTGTTCTTTCCTATAGAATGAGAGGTCTGTGGCTGAAAGGCTAAAATCTCACTAGGACTCTAGACCCAGGTCACCTGTTGTCTCACTGATGCCAGCGATCCTGGATACCAGGGCCAGGTCCCTCATACATGCTGATGTCTAGCACAGAGGTGCAAAGAGAAGCAGAGGTGGGGTTGGTGGCCACAGAGGCCTGAAGGCACAAAGAGGTTGCTTCTGAAAAAGGTCAGAAATGGAAGATAGGACCCTATCTGACCAGAGAAGTTTTCATCTTTCTCAAACAGAGTTTCAAAAATATGAATTTGTTGTCAACATATA
Source organism: Plecotus auritus (assembly GCF_963455305.1). Classification (NCBI taxonomy): domain Eukaryota; kingdom Metazoa; phylum Chordata; class Mammalia; order Chiroptera; family Vespertilionidae; genus Plecotus; species Plecotus auritus. The sequence goes on along the minus strand of NC_137770.1, from coordinate 79,447,240 downwards.
AAATCAGGAGATTTTTATATAATATTTTGTATTTACACTTTCCCTTGAAACTCTTTGGTCTCGAGTTTCTTCTCAGTAACAACTGGCTGGAGTGAAGCAGCAGATGTTCCCTGTAGATGAGGCACCTGTTCTCCCATGTGCCACAGGCCCCAGCACTCCTAGCATCTCCCACAGGCCTGTCTCACTCCATGTCATCTCTCTGGCTATGTGATCATTCAGGCTTGAGACCTCTGATCTAGAGAGAGAGAAGCTGAGAAGAAGACGAAGCATTGGAGAACCTGTGGTAGTCCAACTACTTTACCAAAGAGCAGGTGAGTGGCTTTCAGGTGGGTAGAAGCCAGAAAAAGACACTTGAGGTGAAAACCATGACTGTCCCGGTTGAGCATGGGTCAAACATGCCAATCAAGGTGTCAGTCAGCCATGGAACATGAAAGGGGTTGAAGGTGCTCTACTCCCCACCCATCCAGACTGGCTATATTTTCCATTTAATTTAAATGAGAGCAATCCCTGAAGGCCTGTGCAGGCTCTTTTAGTGAGGTGTGCCATTCTGAGCCAGAATGAGTCCAGCTTTCAGAACTACTCAAGTGGACCAACAACTGAATATGGGATCGCTCAGACAACACCTACTAGTACATCCCTCCAGGCACTGGAGAAAAGTCATAAATTCAAAATGCCTGTGTCCCTGAATGACCAATAGGTGGCCCAGACATCCACAGGGGACAGGCGCAGCAGGACAGATAAGAACTCAATTTCAAGGCGAGCGTTCCTCAAGATAAATCACTTAGCTAACCAGACAGGACTTAACAAGCAAGATCCTCAGAGTAAACTATGTCCACATCCAGGGCACGAAGCAACCAGATATGTTTTCTAGGATGTCTGACAAACATGGGGCACTAGCTCAGAGGAAGGACTTAGCAGAGCTCCTGCCCATGTCACAGGCAGCCTGTCTGTCATGGGTCTGGCCTTGATTCTATCACCAGCTCAAATTTTATGCTCGGCCTGTCTCCCTAGTTTGCCTGTCAGTCATCTGAGAGCCGAGCCTGCCATGCAGAAATATCCAGAGTTTAAGTACTTCTGTGCATGGAATTATACAGCAGTCATTGGGATAAAAGGGCCCTGGATGGGTTCCATTTTTAAGTTTTATTTTTAAGGAAACTATCACAAGCATAGCAGTGCTCCAGGAACTAATGGTGAAAAAGAATAATGCAGAAAAACATCACCTCTGCATTAAAAGCACCTTTCCATAATCGGTCCACTGCTGGAAGCTAGAGCCCCAGGTTTGTGACTAACAGGAAAAGTCTCACCTTGATGTGTACACAGCTATGGCAGTCGACACTAGTTTCTCACAATGGGACCTTAAAGCGGACTTATGTGATTGAGCAAAACGTCTTGTTTTTCCTCTAAAAATTACCTTGATAGCTCAATCTTTGGAAAACACATGTTATTTTCTAGTCCAGTGATTCTCAAACTTTGGGGAGCTTGTAAAATCTCAATTCCAAAACTGTATATCATATTGTACCAATTAAACTAGGACCTCTGAGACCCAGGCATCAGTATTTTTAAAAAGTCATGATGCCCTGGCCAGTGTGCTCAGTGGTTAGTGTCGACCTGAGCATCCAAGGGTCTCGTGTTTGATTTCTGGTCAATGGCACATACCTAGGTTGCAGGTTTGATCCCAGGCCCTGGTTGGGTGCATGCGGGAGGCAACCAATCGATATGTCTCTTTCACGTAGATATTTTTCTTTTCTCCCCCTCCCTTCCACTCTCTTTAGAAATCAATGGGAAAAATATCCTCAGGTGAGGACTGACAATAACAACAACAAAATTCCATATGACTAGTGGTATACTCTATACCAGTCTGGCTCTCCCTCTCTTTCAAATTCCACATTTATTTCTATCTATCTCTCAGAATTGGCTTTCAAATTCAATTCCCCTCCCTCTTGTTATTGCCAAATGGTTGCTACATTATTTGGAAATTAGCTTGACTTGTAAAAACCAGAATCAGCGCATCCTGGGTCAGTGAAAGCCCCAGAGATTCAAAGATGAGCTTTTTTATACAGCATCATTTTAGAATCAAGTTAGGTTGTGGCTTTTGCCAAGGACCTCATGTAAGGAAGGAAAGGATTCTTCCACAGAAATTACAGTTCTCTTCACAGAATAACACCCCAAAGAGATACTGAGGAGAAAGTCAGCTCAGCAGCCAAAGTGACAACTTGTGACTCAACAAGATAGAAAAAAGTCAATAAGATGCTCCCTGCACCCAGGCCTTAAAAAAGATCTGTAATCTGGGCCAATCTGAACTGCGTGGGAAGCTGGAAGGTAAAATGTGAATAATTTTTCTCTCTCCTGACCACCGGACCCAGATTACTACATGCTCTGATATTCTGATTCCCCGTCTCTCTTTGTGGCTCTGCAGAAAATATTTTAAACCATGTTAAATTCAGGTGGAAAGTCCATGCATCCTGTAATGTCCTGTTTCTTTGCCTACTGCCTCAGCCCCTCGTGGAGTTGTCACCATGCTCTGAATGGAAACACTGCCATGCAGTGTTAAGTGTGTGGCTTTCCACATTCCCCAACATGGAAAATGAGGATAGTAACACTTCAACTGATTTCCTAAGGCTGTGGGAGAATGGACAGGTAACCTGTGCCACATGGAGTCGGCAGAGGCACAGACTTCGGAACCTGCCACTTACAAGTTGGCCAACCTTGGGAAAATTGCTTACTTTCTGTGTCTCAGGTTCCTCATCTGTAAAAGGGATTGCAGCATCTGCCTCATGGGGCTGCTAGATGCATTATCAGACACCACCTTGTAGAACATTGTGTCTGGCACATGGTCCTTGCTCAGTAGATCGGGAAAGCCAACAGGAAAAGGCGAGTTATCTTCCAAAGATCCAAGATTGGGAGCTTGCCTGGTTTGGAGCCAGTGTCCAACAGAGACTCTGAGAACTTCCCAACCTGGCAACATGTCAAGCCTAAAATCCATAATGGAAAGTTCCTAATCCTGAGTCCTACTAAATAATCACTCCATGTGTTTGAATTGTTCTCATCTTGCTCCTCAGCCATAAGGGGTTCAAGTAGGCTCATTATTGAGGTTCACAAAACAAATAACTGCTTCCCTCACTATAAACAATAACCTCTTTTGATTCCCTTCTCTATTTTTTAACAGAAATTTATTCTCTCATAATTCTTTTTCCTAAATATATTTTTATTGATTTCAGAGAGGAAGGGCGAAGGAGAGATAGAAACATCAATGATGAGAGAGAATCATTAATTGGCTGCCTCCTGCACACCCCCAACTGGGGACTGAGCCTGCAACCTGAGCATGTGCCCTTGACCGGAATCGAACCTGGGACCCTTCAGTCCGCAGGCCAGTGCTCTATCTACTGAGCCAAACCAGCTAGGGCTGCTCCTCTATTTTTAAATATGTGCTTCCTTCTTCTCCTTTTCCCCAGAAATGGCTTAGGGAATGTTGCATTTCCACAGTTGTTATGTAGGTTCCTGTGGTCTTTATAACAACCTTGCTATAGAAATAAAACCATACCCTGAGGGGAAGTTTGGGAGCAAAGGAGAAAGTTCACTTGATATTTATGCTGAAGTTTTGAAAACAAGTAATTATTATGGGACAATACTGCAGTTTTCTCAGTCCTGGGATGTTTCAGTTCCTTAAGTCAGGTCAGCTATTAGATTCTACCTGTTAACATCCACTTAGCAGAACTGTTTCCCCAAAATGTTTAAGCAATTACAAAGACACACACTCAAAGACAAATGCAGTCAACAGCATCCCTCTTGATAGAGATGGCCTCATGTGACAGAGGTGAGGTGGTACCAGCCTATCATTGGGGCCCTTAGGGGAGCCTGTTTCCAGAGTTTCCAACTCTATACCCAGTGTAAGCTTTGCTGTTACCACAACTACTTATCTGTAGCGTGCCAGCTGCTCGTGCAACTCACTGCCCCTGCACGTTCCTAAAATATGTTTAAACAATCATAACTGCATATACACATATAAACTTTCTTCCTTTCATTTTCAACATATGACACAATTATAAATTCCCCTTGCTTCAATTTCATCCACTGGGTTTCTAGACTGTAGCAGATGCTAATGGCGACCCACTCATATACCCTCAACACCATTCCAGTGTTGGCTGAGGTGTTGCTATTACAAACATTTTCTACTCTTTACTCATTAGCTCCTGTGGCTAATGAAGCCCCTCAAGTGGAACAGGCTGGAAGCGTCAGGAAGTTAATGATCGAGGTTGTAGCCTTCAAACAAGATAGAAAAGAACTAGTAAAAAAAATACTCAATTTCTCAGCCTTCAGTTAACAACTTTGAGGCATGTTCTACACAGTATCCAAGGCCCCACGCAGGGTTCAGTCCCAGTTCCACAGGGGTGACCTGCTACTTACCCTGGGTTGGCTTCCTTCCCTTCCCTGCCTCACTTTCCCTCTCCCCTACCAATGCTTTCTGGAATCACCTTCCAAAGAAACTACTTGTACTCCAACTTCATCTCAAGATATGCTTGTGAGTCAGTCCAACGTAAGACACTGATTCATTCAATAAGACCAAAAAGGTTTACCATCATAACAAGATAGTCTCTTCATTTCTTTATTCAACAGAGCTTGTGTTTTTGAGGGTTCACCATTTGCCTGACCCTGTGCTAGGTTCTAGGGGTGCAAGAGTTAACAAGACACTATCTGTTTCTCATTAAATGTATACTCTAATTGTAGAGGCAGACATCAAACAAGCAAGGCTTCAATTGATGGATGCTATAAAGACAAAGTGCAGAACACACGAATGTATAATGAGACCTATCTACGTCTGGGGAGAAGAGTTCTCCTAGGAAGCAGCTTTGAGCCAAAGGTCTAGGGATGGGTAGGAATGAGCACAGTAAACAGTGGGTGGAATAGTATCCCACACAGAGGAAACAGCATGTATAAAAGCCCCGAGGCTTAAGGAGACAGCTTGCAGGGAGAAGACAAATGGGGCTGGAGCATTGTGGGAGAGCCTACACCCTCTCTAATCCCTTGTGAACTATCGAGTTGGCAAAACACCCTAAAATATACTGAAAGGACTATTTAATTTCATTTGGGAGTTAAAATAAAAACTCAACACTCTTTTATTTTACTCATCTAATGATTTGTCAATTCTGTTTGGTTCAGCCCTCAAAAACTTGATTACTTTTAAACTGCACATTAAAAACATGAAATGTTAAAATTATTCTAAAGTAAAATTACTTGGCTTCATGGAAAGTGAAGCCTCAGTGGAGGCACGCCAGTTCAGAATGGTTGGACTGCTAGTCTTTTCTAAGAAAATGTTGTCTATTTTTAAGAATTATTCTAATCCTTGATCTAGTGTGTGTGGGGAAAGGGTGGGTTAGTGGGGGGACGACTGGGTAGTCTGGAAGGCTGAGGGGAAAGGTGCATGATTAATCTAATTTCTATTGTTTCATGTGTTCCAGAGATCATCCCCCCATATTTGGAGATTCACTAGAAGGATTCATGAGACTCTGCTTATAGGACTCTTGGCTATGATTTATTACAGCCACACAGTAAGAATGCACAGCTGGATCATACGGAAAAAGCAACAGGCAGAGAAATCAATATCAGACTTCCTTATGCCCTCTCCCTCCTCTAAGGAGATGCATTTATGTGCGCTCCTTTCTCTGGAAACTAAAAGTGCAATAACGTGTGATGTTTCTGCCCAGGGAGCCCATTAGAGATCCAGCACCCAAGCTTTTCCTGGGGTATGGTCACAGAGGCACCCTCTGCCTAGCGCGTACCGCTATTATAGATTCCCAGAAGTAAGCCCATGTTCAGCACAATCACACTGTTTGTGCAAGGAGTCTGCGCAGAGCGGACCACCCTTATGTCATGGAGAATAAGTGATGACCAAATCCCCAAATGCCAGCTGAGGGCCAGCCTCAGAAGCAGACCCTTCTAAAGAAGGCCCTTGGCCTGCTATGTTAGCTCTCTTCTGCACTGCCACCACCCCTGTAAATGAGAAATTGTTAAACAAATGGGCCCAATTTTCCCCTATTTTCAGTATCATGAGATCAGCAGATAAAAATAAACAACCTACTAGAACATTTTATAGGAATTCTCTTCTGCCACAGCGTGGTCCTTGGTGCTTGGGAAAAGTCAGTGTGTTAAGCAGCTCGGGTGAAATGTAGGCCTCTCATGTATACAGGTATTGAAGCCGAGACAGAATAACAGATCAACCAAGAACTCCTAGTTTGTAAGTCTCAAACAGACAACACAAATAGGCTATACTTAATGCTTGCTTTCATTTGAAAAACCCATTTAAAACTGAGACCATCTCTTCTCCTGCCTCCCAACAGCAAGACTCAGCTTGGAATAAATGTGCAGATTTCCAGTAATGAAGCCAAGTCATCTAGTGACATAAAATCCATTTACCACACACATAAACAACTTTTCAGCAAAGATTTACATATCTGAAATGAGAGAAATTGGAAACTGATCAGCATACCCTAAATAAACGACCCTCTCCATTGTCACTCTTTTATAGCCAGAGTGACCTTTCTTAGTGCTCACGCAGCATATTTATGGGATGCTATTTTCTCATGTAACTCACTGTCACATTACATTTCACAAATATTCCTGAAAGCTAAAACAGCTGCATAAAATAGTAACCCATAAACACTAAGCTCTATCCTTGAAAAAGCAATGTAAAAACATTAAATAAAATTTTACAAGGAAAGAAGCATTCAAAATTTCACACAAAATACCTATTTGATCTACATATTACTTTTGGTCTCTGTCTATATGTATATATACTTTGTGGACTTATGATCATACTGTACATCAATTTTCTCAGATTTTTAAACATACAATAAATATTTTGCAAGTGTCTCTATAAATATCATAGTTATTATTCCATTCTGTTATTTGCTATCTTAGAATCATTTTACTTTTAATAAATGTCTATTAAAAATTCTTAATCTGTACACATTGTTTAAAATCAAATATTTAAAAATGAGTAATAATGAAATGTTACAGTCCCCTTACCATACCACATCCCACCTGCTGTCATTTCTCAAAGGCAACCACTTATAACTGTTCCTGTTTTATTTTATTTTTTATGTTTTTATTGATTTCAGAGAGGAAGGGAGAGGGAGAGAGAATCATTGATCGGGTTGCCTCCTGCACACCCCCTACTGAGGCTCGAGCCCACCAACCCAGGCATGTACCCTGACTGGGAATCAACCGTGACCTCTTGGTTCATGGGTTGATACTAATCATTGAGCAACACCAGCCAGGCTAAGAGTTCCTGTTTTAAATTTTTCTATGATTATATCCATTTCACTGTATTACACACTTATGTGATTATCATTTTGACTTTAGATATTATCTATTAATTATTACTTTTAGTGTCTTTAGTCTTTTTCTTCATAATTAGATATCATATGTGTCTTTATTTCTTCTTCTATCTACTATAGGCAATACTTTTTAAATTTCCCACTTTGTGAATAAATGAAGAGTTATGATTTCACTTATCCTCCCCTTCATTCCTCCTTGCCAAACTCTAATTCTGAACTTCTGTAGTTCATATTTGTGCTTTTATATGTAAGATTGATATCTTTTACATGGATTCTATGGGCATGGCTGTCTTCTATGGCTTATTTATAATTTAATTCTAAAACTTGAAATTAATAAACAGTATCTATATAATGATGACTCCATAAATATTGTTCACTTTGTCTTTATTTTTTAAAATTTATCTTTATTGTTGAAAGTATTACAGATGTCCCCCTTTTTCCTATGCCCTGCTCCGGCCCTCTCCAAACCCTTCGCCACACTATTGTCTGTATTGTCTGGCCATGGGTTATGCATATATGCATGTAAGTTCTTTGATTAATCTTTTCCTAGCCCCTACCCCTAAAATTTGACAGTCTGTTGCATGCTTCAGTGTCTCTGGGTCTATTTTGTTCATCAGTTTATTTTGTTTATTAGATTCCACATAAAAGTGAGATCATGTGATACTTGTCTTTCTTTGTCTGGTTTATTTCACTTAGCATAATCTCTCCAGGTGCCTCCATGCTGTCTCAAAAGATAAGAGATTCTTTTTTTTTTACAGCTGCATAATATTCCATGTATAAATGAACCATATCTTTTTTATCCACTCATCTACTGAATATTGCTCACTTTAGAGCTAAATTGTACAGTGTGCTCATACCTCCTTTCTGGACTTTTTTTTTTTATTATTCCTGGAGTTCCTAGTCGCCTTTGTTTTCCCTCTTGCAATGGTTTTCTATATCACATACTTATATTATTTAAAGAATCAAAGGTAGTAACATATCTATAGAATCTTTCCCCTATTATCCCTATCCTCTGATACCTCCTTTATAAAGTAATCTTTTCTCCTGTTCAAATCATGTTTAATTGGTACCCATCGGTCAGGACAACCTAGCTGTCATCCTGGATTCTCTTTCATTACACTCCTGGGTTGAAATTATTTCCAGAATTCCACCTTCCCTTTTGCTTGTTTGTTTTTTCCCCCGTCTTCTAACTTATCTGAAAATACTTGTATTTTACCCTTACACTTATCTAATAGTTTTTCAGTACAGAGAAATCTAAACTGAAAATAATTTCCACTCAAAATTTTGAAGTTTTAAGATTATTAAAATATTGTATCCCTGTGGCTATGATTCTGTTTCTTTGTGGGTGGCCTGCTTTTATGTTTGTTTTCTTCCTAAAGAAGTTCACAAAAGCTCAAAATACCTGTCCCAGGTATCTTGAACTTTCAGAAACAATGTGTTCTCTGTAGATTGTGTTTGATTCACTTGTGCTAAACATTCAATGATATTTTTCACTCTGGTCCTTCAATGTTAGGAAATTATCTTAAATATTTATTTGATAATTTTCTCCCCCCCCCCCCCTCTTTTCCTTGTTCTCTTTTTCTGGCCCTCCTGGATTTATCCTCTCTTACTATCTTTCACATTATCCATCACTGTTATTTCTATCCTATTTTGTAAAAGAATTGTCTCAATACTATCTTCAACATTTGCAATATTTTTAAAATTTCAACAGTCATATTTTAAATGTTTTGTTGTTCATTCCTTTTTTTAGAGCATCTTGTTTTATGGATGTAGTATCTATTCACATTTTCATTGGACTGATTTCTGTTTTCTGTGAGGCCATTTTTTTCTGTCTCTTCATCTTATTTTCTTTTTTCATTTTTCAGACCATCTTCAAATATCAGGTGATCCTTAGTTACTCCTATTTAAGACTCAATCAATAAAAAGCTTACAGGCATTTCATCTCGTCAGACGGTTACTATTGAAAACAAAACAAAACAGAAAATAAATGTTGGCAAGGATGTAAAGAAATTGAAAACCTTGTGTGCTGTTGGTGGGAATGTAAAATAGTAGAGCTGCCATGGAAAACAATACATGGTTCATTGAAAATTTTTAAAAAAGAGTTATCATATGACCCAACTATTCCACTTCTGGATATATGCCCTAAAGAATTGAAAGCAGGGTCTCAAAGAGTTATCTGTGCATTCATGTTCATAGCAGCATTATTCACAATAGCCAAAAGGTAGAAGCAACCCGAGTGTCCATCAATGGATGAATAGATGAACGAAATATGGTATATACATGCGATAGAATACTCAGCCTTAGAAAGGGAAAGAAATTCTGACAGATGCTACAACATAAATAATTTTTTTAAATATAAATTTTTATTGATTTCAGTGAGGATGGAAGAGGGAGAGAGAGATAGAAAACTGATGAAAAAGAATCACTGATCGGCTGCCTCCTGCATGCCCCCCACAGGGGATTGAGCCCACAACCCGGGCATGTGCCCTTGACTGGAATCGAACCCGGGACCCTTCAGTCCACAGATCGACACTCTATCCACTGAGCCAAACTGGCTAAGGCAACATGAATAAATTTTGAGGCATTATAATAAAGTAAAATAAGCCAGTAGCAAAGACATAGCTGTATGATTCCACTTATACAAGGCACATAGATCAAATTCACAGGAACAGAAAGTAGAATAGTGGTTGCCAGAGGCTGAGGGGAGGAGGAAATGAGGATTGTTTAATGGGTATAGAGTTTCAGTTTTGCAAGATGAAGTTCTGAAGACAGTTGCACAACAATATGAATATATTTAATAATACTGAATGTACATCTAAAAGTAGTTAAGAAGGTTTTTTTTAAAAAAACAACAGAAAGCTGTAGCAGAAACATTGGGATCCTGCCCAATATTTCTCAGTAATTACCACTTCATCCCATGCTGGTATAATTTCAATTAGATTTGAATGTACCAGTTCATGGCAATTTTTATCAATTTGAGGTGTGATCAAGCTCAATATTAATATTATACATTCATATACACATTTGTCTCCAAGAAAATGGGCTGCCTGACACCTTTAAAGTTATTCTGGAAGCAAAAATGTTCATAATTTCGCTAAAATTAAGGCACCAAGGAATGAAAGGCCAGTTAGTTGAAGAAACTGCTCACAACTTAGGAGTTCTGATTCTTATTTCACATCTTCTAGGGAGATACAAAGCAAGCAAGCAGGTAGTGTTGGGAGGGAAAGAATTTCAGGATGTATGAATATAATTAAATGCTACTAACTTCAGAAAAACTGACATTGAAGGTAAAAAGATTTTTCTAAAGATTCGTCTTTCAAATCTATTAATTCTGTTTTCCTGAAGAACCCTAAATAGAAACAGCAATATTGAGAAAGAAAAAGTTGGAAGAATCATGCTATCTGTTATCAAACTATATCACAAGGCCATAGCAATCAAAACAGCATGGTACTGGCATAAAAACAGACACATAGATCAATGGAACAAAATTGAGAGCCCAGAAATGAACCCACTCCTTTATGGTCAATTAATATTTCACATACAAGGCAAGAGCACACATGCAGTAAAGATATCTTTCCAATAAATGGTGTTGGGAAAATTGGACAGATACATGCATAAAATGAAACTAGGCCACCTTAATTTACCATGCCAAAAAAAAAAAAAAAAAAGACTCAAAATGGATTAAAGACTAAAAAGTACTTGCACAGCAAAGGAAACCATTAACAAAATGAAAAGACAACCCACTGAATGTGAGAACATACTCATAAATTATTTATCTGATAAGGGGTTAATATCCAAACTTTATAAAGAACTTATACAACTCAACACCAAAAAATCTAATTAAAAAATGAGCAAGGGGCCTGAATAAATACATCCCCAGCGAGGACATAGAGATGACAATAAACATATGAAAAGATGTTCAAGGTCAGTAATTATCAGAGAAATGTAAATTAAAACCACAATGATATGTTACCTCACACCTGTCAGAATGGCTTTTATCTATAAATCAACAGATGACAAGTGCTGGCGAGGATGTGGAAAAAAGGAAAACCTTATGTTCTTTTGGTGGGAATGAAGACTGATACAGCCACTGTGAAAACAGTATGGAGTTTCCTAAAAAAACTAAAAATGGCCTGGCCTGAGTGGCTTGGTGGTTGAGCATCGACCTATGAACGAGGAGGTCACAGTTCGATTCCCTGTCAGGGCACATACCCTGATTGTGGGCTCCATCCTCAATGGGTGACATGCAGGAGGCAGCTGATCAATGATTCTCTCTCATCATTGATGTTTCTATCTGTCTCTCCCTCTCTTCTCTGAAATCAATGAAAATATATTTTTTTAAAAATTAAAAATAGAAGTTGTGAAACCATAAAAGTTCTAGAAGAAAACATAGGCAGCAAAATATCAGACATTTCACAGAGGAGAATTTTTACCACTACATCTCCTAGGGCAAGAGAAATAAAGGAGAAATAAACAAATGGGACTATCAAAATAAAAAGCTTCTGCACAGCAAAAGAAACCAGCATCAAAATAAAAAGGGAGCCCATTGTATGGGAGAACATATTTGCCAATATATATCTGATAAGGGGTTAATATCCAAAATATATAAAGTACTCATATAACTTAACAAAAGGATGATAAATAAACCAAGTTTAAAAATGGGCAGAAGACCTGAATAGACATTTCTCCAAAGACGACATACAAATGGCCAAGAGACTTGAAAAAAATGATCAAAGTCAATAATCATCAGAGAGATGCAAATTAAAACAATAATAAGGTACCACCTCACACCTGTCACAATGGCTATCATCAATAAATCAATAAACAACAAGTGTGGGTGAGGATGTGGATGAAAAGGAACCTTAGTACACTGTTGGTGGGAATGCAGACTAGTATAACCACTATGGAAAATAGTGTGGAGTTTACTCAAAAAATTAAAAATGGAATTGCCATTTGACCCAGTTATCCCACTTCTAGGAATATAGCCTAAGAAGCTTGAAACATCAATCAGAAAGAATATATACACCCCAATGTTCATAGCATTGTTATTTATAATAGCTAAGATCTGGGAACAGTCCAAGTGCCCATCAGTAGATGAGTAAATAAAAAAGCTGTGGTACATTTACACCATAGAATACTATGCAGTTCTAAAAAGGAAGGATCTATTACCCTTGAGACAATATGGAGTGACCTGGAGATTATTATGCTAAACAAAATAAGCCAGTCAAAGAAATACAAGTATCACATGACCTCATTTATACTAGTATGTATAATCTAATGAACAAAATAAACTGACAAACAAAATAGATCCAGATACATGGAAACATGCAACAGACTGATGATTCTCAGAGGGAAGGAGGGGTGGCAGAAAGAGATTAACCAAAGAAATTATATGCAGGTATACATAACCCATGGACACAGACAATAGTGAGGTGAAGGCCTGGGGAAGGGGTGGGATTGGGGAGGAGGGAATCAATGGGGGAGAAAAGGGGGCCATCTGTAATACTTTAAACAATAAATATAATTTTTTTTTTAAAAAAAGGAACTGTCTTATGACCCAGAGGTTTTACTTCTAGGAATATGTCTAAAGAAACCCAAAACACTAGTTCAAGAGAATATATGTACCCCTATGTTCACTGCACCACTATTTACAATAGCCAGGATTTGGAAGCAGCCCAAGTGCTTATCAGTAGATTAGTGGATAAAAAAAGCTGTGGTACATTTACACAATTGAATACTGTGTAAAAAAGAAGGATCTTTTTGTAGGCCTGCAGACTGAAGGGTCCTGGGTTCGATTCTGGTCAAGGGCACGTACCTTGGTTGCAGGCTCCTCCCTGCCAGGGCCCTGGTCAGGGCTTGTGCAGGAGGCAACCAATCAATGTGTTTCTTTCACATCAATGTTCCTCTCTATATTTCCCTTTCTCTTTCACTCTCTCTAAAAATTCAATGGAAAAATATCCTTGGGTGAGGATTTTTAAAAAATGTAAAAGAAAAAGAAGGATCTCTTACCCTTTGTGACAGCATGGATGAACCTACTGAGTGTTATGTTAACTGAAATAAGCCAGTAACAGAAAGACAAGTACCATATGATTTCACTGATATGTGAAATCTAATAAACAAAATAAACAAACAAAATAGAAACAGACTCATAGATACAGACTGCAGACGGACAGCTGTAAGAGGGGAGAGGGTTTAGGGGGCCAGATGAAAAAGGTGAGAGGATTAAGCAAAGAAAGAAAAAACTCTTAGACACAGACAACAGTATGGTGATTACCAGAGGGAAAGGGGGTTGGAGGGAAGTAAAAGAGGGTAAAGGGGGCATAAATGGTGTTGGAAGGAGACTTGACTTAGGGTAGTGAACACACAATACAATATACAGATAATGTAATATAAAATTATACACCTGAAACCTATGTAATTTTATTAACCAGTGTCATCCCAATAAAATCAATAAAAATTTTTAAAAAGGAAATATCGTTTCTGTTTTACAAAATTAGATATTTTTAGAGAAAAGAGGGCATTGGTGTCAGCTCATTTCTTAAGACTGTTGATGTAGAAGCAAGTCATTCCTGCCTCAAAACAGTAATAACCTAGAAGATAAGTATTTGGCTTTGCCATTCAGATTTTAAAAACACTCTGAGGTTTTTGTTTTAATGTAGGGAGATAATTAGACACTTGTTAATTTCAGGGTCTCCTCACTACACATATAAAAGCATAGTGAAGGCAGGTACAGAACAAAATGATTTGAATCATAGGGCCCATCACTCAGCTAAAAATAATTTGTTGAGCTTAAGTATCCTGGCATTTACAGAGATAAAAGAGAAAAATTTCCATTGTCCCTGTTGTTTGCCAAAGGAACATATTTTTTCCATCTTCTACAAGGAAACAAACAAACAAAAATTACCATTGAGCACGAAGAATAGCACCTGGCTCTAACTCAATTCTGCCAAGAGGCCCAGAAGTAATCAATAAACACTTATTAACTAATCATGTGGCATCTCACTTCTCTAAGTGAATCGGCAAGTGTACAAATCCAGAAAATAACCCTTAATATAGAGGGAAAAAAGTCGGGGAATAAGAAAAAATGGCAGCAACAGGTCTTACATCAAATTTCACAGGAATCAGTTTAGCTTTCTTCTTTCTATACCTTCTGGGGACCATCCAAAGGTGGACGAAAAAATCAAGGCTAATGTATTGCAGTCATATTTTATCATCTCTTCCATAGTTACCCTTCACCTTTAAATGCTTATGATATAGCCTCAGAAGTTCCACACTACCCTTAATAAACCTGTAAAAATTCATTAGTCCAAACAAATGCAAAGGACTCAATTTGTGTCCACAAAACTGAATTACAATCAGAGAAGCAAATGAATTATCCAGACCATTCAGACAAAAACCACTCTGATGCCCATGGCCTTACTGTTTAGTAAACTAATTACACCTTCCTTTTCCCTTTCAAGTGCCCAGAGAGAGGCAGCTGATCTAGGTTGCTGGGCTCTCCAAAGCTTTTAAAAAGAACATAAGCAGTCAAGTCATCTTTCTTCAGTCTGGGTTCAAAAACAGTATCATCCCCATCCACAGTGGCAAGATTCTCAAGGGAGACCTAGATTTAAAAACCTAGGAGACATTGTATGCATATATGCATAACCCATGGACACAGACAATAGGATGGTGAAGGCTTGGGCCGGGGAGGCTGGGGTCGCTATAAGGGGTCATTTGGGGGGGGTTTATGGGAGACATATGTATGTAATACTTTCAACAATAAAGATTTTTAAATAAATAAATAAATAAATAAATAAATAAATAAATAAATAAAAAAAACCGAGTAGACAGAAATAACTCCCTATCAAACAGGGGCAGAGTGCACAGGGCTAATGTTGCTTTGATTATCTGTCTCTATGGTCCCACTAACTAGAGATGAACTGGATTCCTATAGTTGTTAAGGTAAGACTTAGATGCTATGAACTCCATGAAAATGCTAGATGTTAACCTATGTTATTGGGTGTGAAGTCCAAAGGTCACATTTGAGGTGCCTAACAGAGGCACCTCAAATGTGACATGTCCCCAAACTCTGACAGATTTCAAAACTGTAGCCATTGTTTTTGAGGGGGAGATCTTCTTTCTATGTTCCTTCTCTCTCTGATGACACCACCACCAGACAGTCAGTTGTTACAAACCTGGCAGTCATGCTACACCCTTCCCTACTCCTTCTATACTAGTATGTCCTGGAGCTCTGATATACTCATATTTCAGTTTTCCATCCACTGACCTTGACCCCCACTGCTGCACGCCCATCATTTCTCTCTGAGATTCCTTCAATAGTCTCCAACAACCACCTGGTCCCTCTGCCTCCATTAGGTACTTCTTCCATCTTCTTTCTCGTTGCTGTCCTATGTTCTTTAAAAAAATTTTTTTTCAATTACAGTTTACAGCCAATACTATGTTGTATTAGTTTCAGGTATATAGCATAGTGATTAGACAATCATATACTTTACTGCATATTGTATTGTGTGTTCACTATCCCAAGTCAAGTCTCCTTGTGTTCCCCCCAATATTTTCAGTACTCACCTGACACCATTTATAGTTATTACAATAATTATGGACTATATTCCCGATGCTATACTTTACATCCCATGACTGTTTTGTAAGTACCAGTTTGTGTTTCTTAACCCCTTCACCTTTTTCACCCAGTGCCCCAAACTCCCTCTCCTCTGGCAACCATCAATCTATTCTCTGTATCTATGAGTCTGTTTTAATTCTCCTTGTTCATTTTTTTTGTTCTTTAGATTCCACATATAAGTGAAATCATATGGTATTTGTCCTATGATCTTTTTTAATGTGATCACCATCATTTCCTTATTTAAAAACCTCAGTGCCAGTGGTTCTAGGAGTAAAGATTTGCTCATCTTTTAATTAAGATTTTTTTTAGCTAAATTAAATTTTTAAATATTACCAATGGATATACAATGAGATGGCATGTCAAATTTTACCTCAATTCAGACCTTGAGAGCTCCTGTTAAGTTTCTTACATATCACAAAATTTCTCTCTCTCTCTCTCTCTCTCTCTCTCTATATATATATATATATATATATATATACACACATATGTATAATCTTCCTTTTTTACCTAATTTATGTTGACAATTAAATCATTTAAATATATAGACATACTTCCTTTTTAATCTTTATTTTATTTTTATTTTTTCCCCATTACTATTTATCCCCACTATACCCTCTTCCACCTCTACCCACCCACTTTCCCCCAGCAGTCACCATACTGTTGTCCATGACCATGAGTTCTTTTTTTTTCTTTTCTTTCTTGCTCAATCCCTCCATCATTACTCCCAACAACTCCCCCTCCACCAGAGCTATCTGCCTGCTCTCTGTGAGTCTGTCTCTATTTTGCTTGTTAGTTCAGTTTATCAATTAGATTCCACATATGAGGGAAATCATATGGTACTTGTCTTTCTCTAACTGGCTTATTTCACTTAATATAATGTTCTCCAGGTCCTTCCATGCTGTTTGTTGCAAAGGGTAAAATTTTTTTCCTTTTTATGGCCGAGTAGACATACTTCATTCTTTTGACTAGTATTCAATCCTATATAATAAAGAGGTAATATGCAAATTGACCATCACTCCAACACACAAGATGGCCACCCCCATGTGGTCAAAGATGGCCACCCCCATGTGGATACAAGATGGCCACCACAAGATGGCCTGCAGGGGAGGGCAGTTGGGAAGGACCAGGCCTGCAGGGGAGGGCAGTTAGGGGTGACTGGGCCGGCAGAGGAGGGCAGTTGGGGGGGACTAGGCCTGCAGGGGAGGGCAGTTGGGAGGGACCAGGCCTGCAGGGGAAGGCAGTTAGGGGCAATCAAGCCTGCAGAGGAGGGCAGTTAGGGGTGACCAGGCCGGCAGAGGAGGGAAGTTAGGGGCAATCAGGCTGGCAGGGGAGCAGTTAGGTGTCAATCAGGCTGGCAGGCAGAAGCAGTTAGGGGCAATCAGGAAGGCAGGCAGGCGAGCAGTTGGAAGCCAGCAGTCCAACTGGGATCCTACTGGGATCGGGCCTAAACGGGCAGTCGGACATCCCTCGAGGGTTCCCAGATTGGAGAGGGTCCAGGCTGGGCTGAGGGACACATCCCCCATGCACGAATTTCATGCACTGGGCCTCTAGTCCTATATAATAAAAGCCTAGTACACAAATCAACTGAACTGCCGAAGGACCTGAAGAACGACTGGTCGCTATGATGTGCACTGACCATCAAAGGACAGACACTCAACAGAGGAGCCGTCCCCTGGTGGGCCTGCAGGGAAGGGCAGTTGGGGGGGACCTAGGCCTGCAGGGGAGAGCAGTTGGGGGGGACCAGGCCTTCATGGAGGGCAATTAGGGGTGACCAGGCCTGCAGGGGAGGACAGTTAGGGGCAAACAGGTTGGCAGGGGAGCAGTTAGGCATCAATCAGGCTGGCAGGGGAGTGGTTAGAGGGCAATCAGGCTGGCAGGCAGAAGCAGTTAGGGGCAATCAGGAAGGCAGGCAGGTGAGTGGTTGGGAGCCAGCAATGCTGGATTGTGAGAGGGATGTCCGACTGCCCATTTAGGCCTGATCCTGGTGGACATCCCTCAAGGGGTCCCAATTGGAGAGGGTGCAGGTTGGGCTGAGGGACACCCCCCCCATGCACGAATTTCATGCACCGGGCCTCTAGTTTAAATATAAACCTTAATATATGTAATCACATTTCTGTAGAAATGTGTTGGGTGTTTTTTGTTTGTTTGTTTCTGAGAGTAAAGGTCTAAATTGCAATGAATGTTCAATCAAGTTCAAATACTTCAGTAGAAAAGTTTTTTAGGATCTGGCTGCTGCCTACACATGTGCTTCATCCCCTCCACTTCCCCACATGCAGTCTTCCTTCTGGCCCCACCAAGCTACATGCAGTTCCCTAAAACACTGTCCTGCTATGATATGTCTGCCTATAATGTGCTCTTTGCTCTTCTTTGTCTGGCCAATTCTCACTCACCTTTTAAAAGTACTCAGATTTTATTATAATCTTGATGTCCCTTCTCTCCCTTCTGAACGCCCTTGATTCCTGTGCTACAGTACGCTCCACACATTCTGGAAATAATATTCACACTTACCGCTGCCCAGCACTCAAAACACGAGACAGATAAGGCAGGCATATAACTTAGTAAAATGATAGGAACTTAGAGGATTGAAAGAAGATGAGATGAGGCCTATGGGAGCATGAATGAAAGTCAACACCCACACTCTGTGACATTGCCATGCAACAAACAGAGCTCCTGCAGGACAAGGATGCTGTGGGGGGCCAACAGTAGAACGTGCTCATGGGAGACAAACATCACACAGCAGCCTGGGCTAGGTGAGCTGTGAATACTGCAGATACCACAGGAGGCCAATTGAGTGAGAGACCTGAAATGTGGGGCTATCAGGAATGATTTCAAGGAGTGGTAAGGTTGAATTGAGCCTTGAAGGAAACATTCCACAGAGAAAGCCTCAGGGTAAGAAGACTGCTAGGAGCAATCACCTGGAGGACAATTAGACTGGGGCAGCTGAGGTTTGCCAAGGGCAGCAGGAAGGTGGACAGATGGCTGACCTGAGATTGTGATGACTGGTGGACCAGGCCCAGGTCCTTCATGAATAAATTAAATAAATATTTATTGAATTTCTGAATGTTCTGGGCACTGGTGACACAACAGAAAAAAAGAAGAAGAAAGAAAGAAAGAAGAAAGAAAGAAGAAAGAAAGAAAGAAAGAAGAAAGGAAGGAAGGAAGGAAGGAAGGAAGGAAGGAAGGAAGGAAGGAAGGAAGAAAGAAAGAAAGAAAGAAAGAAAGAAAGAAAGAAAGAAAGAAAGAAAGAAAGAGAAAGAAAGAAACCCTGACCTCATGGAGCTTTCATTATTCCAGTTCTGTTGCTAATTGCCAGTGTCACTTTGAGAAAATCACTTCACTACTGCGTATCTGCCTCCTTGTCTATAACAAATGAGCCTTGGGAATTTCTGAGATCCCTTCAATCTCTAATATTCTAAGATGAATAGGAAGAGGTTGGAAATGTTTGTGGAATCACATGATGCTGAGCTGAGGGAGCTGGACTCTATCTGGGCAAAGAGGGTCTTGCTGATTTGTGTATGGGGAACACACCCAAGGTTCAGGAGGTTTAGGAAGATTGGTCTAATACACTGAAGGCAGAAGAGAGAAAATTAGAGGTTACAATCAGTGTAGAAGATAATTGATCCTTATAAGGTGATGAAGCCTCAGACATATATCTTAAGATTCAAAATCATGAGTGAAAAGCACAAATTTAATAAACCATGAATAGGCCACGTTTTCCTAAAAAAAATACTGGCTTTAATACATAGTGAGCTATAATGGCTTCATAACCATGATACTAACCAAGATTGGCGGAACTGGGAGAGATCTGTAGGCTAAAGACAATTTTGGACCTCTGTAAAAGACTAAGCTTAAGTGCATAAGTGTTGATTCCTGAGCTCCAAAGGACTATGACATACTAGGGAAATACCATACAACCTCTACCGTTGTGAAACACTATGCAGGGTCTAGTTTGACATCGAGTATAACTATGACTGGCTGTATTGTGTAAGACGAATGAAGCCCAAGTAATGGGAGTTGTCTCCCCTGGAATTCTGATAAGTATATCATGTGGAATTTGCTATCTTTAGCCCTCTCCCTAGAAAATTCTAGTGTGCTTATCGCCCTAGTAGTTAATGGCTAAGCCATCTCGAGTTCAGCCTTCCCATGGCTAAAAGACTTTAGAAGTCACTCAAAGATAAATGGTCTCTGCCAGAAATGCCTTAAAATAGAATGTTGTAAGGATCTCTCTGGTGCGAGTAACAGGCACTTACTTCAGAACACCCATCCCGAGTTCTACCTCCTGCCTCCAAGAGCAGGCTCTCTGGTCAGCTCCTTTGCTAAGACTGGCTTATAAATTCCACT
Source organism: Plecotus auritus (assembly GCF_963455305.1). Lineage (NCBI taxonomy): Eukaryota > Metazoa > Chordata > Mammalia > Chiroptera > Vespertilionidae > Plecotus > Plecotus auritus. The sequence goes on along the minus strand of NC_137770.1, from coordinate 79,426,945 downwards.
GTTTGCTCCCAATCTAGTAAAAAGAAAACAAACAAACTGAAGAGTGATTTAGTCTATGGTGGCAGGACAATTCAAGGCAAAGTCAGGGGGACTTTGCTAACAGAATAATGACAAATGCATTTTTCCCCAACATCAAACCAAGCCAAAGTCCCTTTTCAGTGCCTATTCTGTCCCAATCCTCTCAACATAGCCCTTCAATTTCACTCCTTCTAAACTGTAATAAGCAATGGCCACATGACTAGTCATTAACCAAGTGTCCCTTTTATCCTTATTTCAGAATATTACATAAGTTCATTAGTGTTATACAACGTCACGAGTGAGCACTTTTTCACTTTCATTGGATTACCAAGCAGCAGCCAAAACTGCTTGTACTCATTTTTTTTTCCTGACCAGAATATCAGAATTTGTTGTCTTTACCATCTCCATTTTACATGGGTATGAAGATTGACACCCAGAAGGGTAAAGCAATTTATCCAGAGTCACTCAGAAGGAAGAAAAGAGAACATTTTTAGTAACCCACACAAAAGCTTTTTATTAGATTAAATGTGGTATTAAAACATATTTTCAATCTACTTCTTTTCCTAATATTAACTTCCGAAAAGCCAAACAAATAGTCAGAGCATAAACACCTTTCTCGTTTATTCCATTAAAAAAAAAAAAATACTAGGTCCTTGCTCCTCATTTGCTTCTCCTTTGCACAACTAGGATTTCACTGACTATCACTGCAAACCAGCTAATCAGCAACCACATTAGCCTCTGTCACAGATTAAAAGAAAGCCTCAAAATACCAACAATCCAAGATGCTTGGGACCATAAATCCTTTTAAAAGTCTGCTATGTATGGTTTCTAACCACTTAACAATACTTCTCTCAGAAAACAACTCAAAAATTTAAAGTATTGTGGGGCTCAGAGATGTTTCAGTCCTGATGTTCTGATCCCCCCAAGAGTCCCAGGGTCTGTGGAAGAAAGTACTGAAGAGAGGGGAAGAAGCTGGCTGGACTGGGCTGGCTCCCCTGGATCTTAACTCTTCCAAGCAATGCCTACAGGCCCCTGTGGATATGTATGATGACAACTACTATTAACTATATGTTTATTCTATGCCAAGCACTATGTTAAGGCCTGTATGTACACTGATTCTTAAAATTCTCACCACAACCCCTTAAGATAAGTAATATTATCCATGACTTTTAAGAGATAAAGAATCTGAGACCTCAGGAACTGTATGTGACATGCTCCAGGTCACCCATTTAGTAAGGAGCAGAGGGAAGTTTGAACCTGGAGGAATCTAGCTCTACAGCTCATGCATTTAACAGCTCTGCTATAAAACATCCCACAATGAATGTTATCAAATTCTACCTTGCTCCTAGTCCTAACTTCTTCCCAGGCTCCCCTGTGGCAGAGACAATGCTCATGTTTAACAAAGACTGCATTTCCCAGTCTCCCTTGCAGTTAGGTTGGGTCAAGTGACTGGGTAATGGACAGCTAGATATGAGTGGACATGATGTGAGCACATCTAAGCCAGACACTTAAAAATGTCTCATGCATCCTTCAGCTTTCTCCTCCCCATCCACAGAGCCTTAATGGACACAAGTTCCAGGTGGTGTAGTTATAAGATGGGAAGAGCTAGAATGTCCCAGTCATTGTTTGGAGAAGAGCTGCCAGGAGAGCCACTCAGCTCATAGTGCTCTGAGGATGAGAGAAGCTTTTATGGAGTTAAGCCACTAAGATCTCAAAATCAGCTTGTAACTATAGCATAGCCTAGCCAGTTCTGAGCACACGCCAAGTGATCTACTTCAAGTTTAAATCTCAGGGCCCATTATTGTCTGCATCTGCCCAAATGAACCTGCATGATCCATGCTGCTTTCCTTGCTTCCCTAAGCTCCAAATTACCTTCCTGATCAAGAGAGGTTACGCTGTTTCTGCTAGATTTCTTTCAAAACATCGCCTCATGTAAGGATAAGTAAATAGATCAATGAAACAGAATAGAGAATCCAAAAATAGACCCAACAAAGGCACTGAGGAATTCAATAGGGAAAAGAAAGTCTTTTCAACAAATTGTGCTGGAACAACTGGATGTCTGTATGTAAAAACAGAAGCCTCAACCCCTGACTCACTCCATACACAGAAATGAATTTGAGATCGAGTATGGACATAAATATAAAAGAACCATAAAACTTCATAAGGAAAACAGGAGAAAACATGACGTGGGAGTCGAAGAACATTTCTTAGACAGTTGTGGTAGACACTGTGATGACCACCCAGGTTCCCACTCTGACCAAGACCCTCAGGCCCCCGGCTGCAGATGTAGGCTATTGTGATGCACAGACAAGTCTCTCTCTAGACATTTCCCCAGAAAAAGAGATCTGCTTCACCTAGAGTTACATTCTGTCCCTAGAAGCAGCCCTCATCCAATGACTGGTCAAACTGGGATACAAAGGTATGCCCCCTGGTCTCAATTTGAGACAACTTTGAAGGGTTATCTCAAGAGAAATGAAACATGAGCACACAGAAAGACTTACTCATTGTTCAGTCTTGTTCATGACAGCCCCAAACTGCAAACCCAAATGTCCATCAGAGAATGAACCAAGTGTGGGATATTCACACAAGGGAATACTACTCAGCAATAAAAAGGAACAAACATCTAACACACCCAGATGATCTTTAAAACATTAGGTTGCATTAAAGAAGCCAGGCAGAAAATAGTACACATGGCACGATTCTATTTATATGAAACACCACATCCGTTAAAACTATGACACTAGACATTAGGAAGTGGCTGTCTCTGGGGTGGTGAGGGGAAAGTTTCTTGAGAAGTGGCAGAAAACAAACTTTCTGGGTTGTTAGAACTGTTCTGTATCCTAATGAGGATGGTGGTTAAAAAAGGGTATACAATTGTCAAATCTTACCAAACTCTATGCTCAAGATCAATACATTTTCCTGTATGTTTCAATAAAAAAATGTTTGCCTGGGCCTGGCCAGCGTGGCTCAGTGGATGAGCATCAACCTATGAACCAGGAGGTCATGGTTCAATTCCCGGTCAGAGTATATGGCCCGGGTTGCAGGCTCGATTCCCAGTGTGGGGCATGCAGGAAGCGGCCAATCAATGATTCTATCTCATTATTGATCTTTCTATCTCTCTCTCCCTTTTTCTTCCTCTCTGAAATCAATAAAAATATATATTTTTAAAAAATGCTTTCCTGGCATCTGGGCTGGCTCTTTCACCCCCCACAGATGAGCAGGGTTCTCTACCATTGTTGATCCCACTACAATGGATTTAAAGAGTGGTTCTTAACACAACTCCCAAAGGTTGGAGTCCGAAGCCTTGAAACTTCCCTCTATGGCTTCATCCAGGACTCTACCCCTCTCCTTTAATTCTCTCCTGGGTTCCATCTGGCTGAATTCCCCCATTTTAAGGGGATTTAAGGTTCCTTGAGGCTGTGACAACTTCCTTTTCCATATACTCTCCATCTCTGAGATCAGTTGGCCAGACTCACTATTTTGTCAGCTAAAGAATCAGCCTTTACTCCATCCCCAGATCAGTGAGGACTTAATAACAGCAGCAATAACAGTAGTTGCCATTTCTCCAGTGCTTATACGGGTCAAGCAGTGGGTTCTGGGAGCCCTCTGACTTGCCCCAGCACACGCTAGCACAATTACATTTCTGTTCATTGAGTGTTTACTGCAATACACTTCACCTGCTCTCAATGACAACATTGCCATTTCATTACCGTTCAGAGCACACATTTGCTGTGTGTGTTTTTTATTAAACCCCAATGAAATTCAATTCAGACCACCAGACACAACTTGAAACTGTCCCAAAGGAGCATGCTTGACCTGCAGACTTGAGAAATCTTTATTGATGCCACTAAGTGTGGATATTTCCCACTTCCCTCTGTTAGGCTGCTAGCGAAAGGAGAGATGAGTTGACAACTAGTGACATGTCACTCAGCTGGGGAGGCAGCCAGTTCATACCAGGTTATACCAGATTCATACTAGGGATTCAGTATCTGAAATTAACTTTTTTTTAAATTTCTTTTTCTGTGTTACTCATCTTCCTCTCTCTAGTTACCTTTCTTATCAACATTTCACTACTGATTAGCTAGTTGCTCCACTGGAGAATTTTTTTAATTTATTGATTTTTATACAGAGAAAGGGAGGAATAAAGGAAGGGAGGGAGAGAGAGAGATGTTTGTTATTCCACTTATTTATGCATTCATTGGTTGGTGCCCTGACCGAGGTTCAAACCCACAACCTTGGAATATCAGGACAATGCTCTAACCCAGTGGTCGGCAAACTACAACTCGCGAGACACATGCAGCTCGCGAGCCAGGGTGTGCCGCTCTGTTGACTAATGAGTTTGCTGACCACTGATCTAGACTCTCGATTCCAATAATTTCAGGCTGTTGTTGTTCCTTGTGATTAAGCCCCTACCAACTGAGCTACTTAGCCTGGGCTCCACTGGAGATTTGACAGAGCGAATAAAGATACCAAATTAAACCAGCCACGTTGGTCTCCTGACAGAAGCCCCGATTCAAGACATGGTGAAGAAGGTGGTTTAAACCATCAGGTGAAATATGATTTCTTTTCTTTAACTATCTGTAAATTTCAATTACTCTTTATAGCTTCCAGTCTCTAATTCTCTATTTCTACTGCAACACATTAAACTCTGGTTTTCACTTCCATTTGGTGCCTTGTACTATTACAAAATACCATGAATGCTGGCAGCTGTTGGAGGAAGGCATGAGTCATGTCTTAAATGGTTTGTATTTGGAGTTAGAAACAGATACCCTGTAGAACCAAATCCCTTGCCGGGGTTTAAATGGCTGGCTGCTTAATCCCCTGGAGATGTATATTGTATTTTAAAGGGTGAAGTATCAGAACTCTTGGCTATTTTTAAAGGAAACATTATGTTTTCAGCACCACATACCATGTAAGCTGCTTAAAAATTAAGCCATTAGGGCACTTCGGGACGTCCTCTGCTCTGAGTGACAGCCCTCGCTGCTGTGGCACCCCATAGCTCACAGGGTAGGCTGCACTGTCCTGAAAAACACGTTTCTTGGTTCACTCAGTGCCAGCCCTGGGGACCAACTGCATCTTCACGTAACCACGGTAACTGTGAAACAAATGAAGCAGTGTACTGCCTTTTTCTCACCCGTGTTTGCTATTTCCCACAGCCCTCAGTTTAATCATTTGGGAACTATTCAAGGGCATCCAATTTAATTGTTTTGGGTCTGCGGCAGAACTAAGCATGATGGTGCTTTTTTCTAAGACTGTCTGCAATTTAAAGCAAATCAGAATATAAAAAGCAAGTCACCTCCTGGAAACTTGTCCTGGACAAAAAGCAAAACCAAACAAAACATCAAGCGGTTGCTGCCTCAATATCTGACAAATGCCTAGAAATAAACATATTGAAATTCCACTCAGTGGTGTACCACCAACACTGTGATACTTCATAAAAACAGGAAGATCATCTATACCAGACCCTTTGCACGAATTATATCAGTTAGACCTTGCAGCTACCTTATAAAATAGGTATTAGTCCAATGTACAGACACAGAAATAATGATCAAAGAAATCAAAGAAGTTAAATAACTTGTTGAAAGTCTTTCATCTGGTAGGTGAACTAGGAATAAATGCATCACATGATCTTGGTTTTCTCTGGCATTTCTATACAGATGGTAGAAAAAGAAGATAAAAACAAGTAAGGACTCTAAGAACACCATATGGAGATGTATTCCTAAGACAAGTTGATGAACAAGGACTTCCCAGGTCAGCCACTTGCAGATGCTTATTGGTGAATTTAAGACAGAGCAGGAAGGAGAAGGCATGATCATTTTCAATTCCTGGATAATGGACTCAAAGAGAATGGGTGCCTCAGTAAATTCACTGGTAGAAAGGAGCAATGGCAGAGAGATTTATGGGAAGTGGAAGTATAATATGTTGTGTGCTATTCCCCAGAATCATGTTGAAGCCCTAACCCCAAAGTGATGTTATTAGTACTAGGAGGCAGGGCTTTTGGGGTGAAAATATGTTTAGATGAGTTCATGAGGGTGAGGCTATCATAATGGGTTCTGTGCCCTTATAGGGAGAGGTAACAAAGAGCTCCTCTGTCCTCAATTCATTCTCTCTCTCTCTCTCTCTCTCTCTCTCTCTCTCTCTCTCTCTCTCATCCTCCTTTCAATCATGTAAGGACACACTGAGAAGATGCTTCCTGCAAGTCAAGAAGAGAGCTCTCACCAGAGGCTAACCATGATGATATCCTGATCTTGAACTTCTAGCCTCCAGAACTGTGAGAAAGAAAATGTCTTTTTTTAAGCCACCCAGTTTCTGGTATTTTGTATGGCAGCCCAAGCAGACTGAGACAATGTCCCTGCCTGCAAAGGATGGGCAATCCAGATTGGGTACCAAAATAAACATAGAGACAATGGGTGATACAAGGGTGTCAACTGTTATGCGCTAAATTAAAAGTCATATAATTTTGGAGAAGGCAAACCTTAACATAGATTGGAGTACTTAGGAAGGCTGCTAAGGAGCTGAAACTTGAGTAGAGCTTTAACTTGTTGGAGAAGAGGACCCAGCAGGTGAGAGGCCAGCAAAGCATAGTGAGAGGAGCTGGAGAGAGGGAAAGGGCACACTCAAAGTATCGCCTGAGTCACCAATGGAAGGAGGCCAGGTTCTTGGTAATAAGGACAGGACCTTCAAGCTCTTTAAATGCTGTGTCCAGGGAAGAGCAGACAAAGCTTTGTGAGCTGGGCAGTAACACTGCCAGAGCCTGAGTCTCCTCATTTACTTGGGAAGCAGTGGTGCCTCCTTCCCAGCCCTGCTGTGAGCACTGACTGGGCTCACCCATATGGAGCAGTTAGCACAGTGCCTGGAATGCAGTGAGCATCCGTGAGTGTCAGATACCATTTGCAGAGTGGTTTCAGGAAGGCAAATGCCTCGTTGGCTGGGGTGAGTAAGCTTCGACTGAAGCCTCCAGGCCTTAGCTTCTTGGCCGAAATGCCCAATAAATTCGCTGATGCTCAGAAGGCCCAGCAGAGCCGAGCGTCACTGCTGGCTCAGCTCCCCAGCCCTTTGTTCCCTCCCATCTGGCAGTCTAGAACCCAGGCCGTGCTAGTCGTAGCTTGCACCATCCACTTCAAGAGTCAGTGGTTCCCATCCCAGAAAAAGATTCCTCTTGCTACCATGTTTCCCCGAAAATAAGACAGTGTCTTATATTAATTTTTGCCCCCAAAGACACGCTAGGTCTTATATTCAGGGGATGTCTTATTTTTCCATGAAGAAGAATATGGTACACATTTATTGTTAAATGAAAATAAAGGAAATTTATTACCTGTATACAGTATGGTAGTACAGTAGTTGTCAACACAAACCAGACAAACTGTGAATCCTACAGTATCAAGAATTTACTCATTTATTCAATGACAATCATGTCATCATCTTCTGGAACATCATCATAACAATCCAATTCCTGAATTCCCTGGTGAATTTCTTGTGACTCCATTCCTTTCAGAATCAGTGGACCAAATCTCTCATGTTTAGCAATAGCACTGTCTTTAAATGAGTACTTCTTGTCAAGGTAGCCTGCTCGCAGTGCATTTGCAATGCAACTGTCAGTGATTTTCTCCCATGAATTCTTCACCCAAGTCACAACTTCTTGCAGTTTAGGTTTCACAAAGTTTCCACGCTGATTTCTCTCCATTCTATTTTCAATTTAGTCATTAATTTCCATGCGCAAATTGTCGTTGAATGGCTTGTTTATTGCAATATCAAGAGTCTGGAGATAGGCCATCATTCCTGTGGGAATCATTACCTGATCTATTTTTCTTTCGTGAAGAAATGTCTTCATGTCTTTAGTGCGGTGAGCGCTGGCTGCATCCCAGACTAGCAGACCTCTTTGGCTCTTTCGCATAACAAGCGGCAGCATTAAATCGACCCACTTCCTTATAACTGCTTGTGTGGCCCAGGCTTTTTCAGTTTCAAGAATAAAAACGCCCAAAACACGTTCAATCTTTTCCTTCTTGCCCTTAGAAATGATTAAAGGTGGGATTTTAGTGCCATCCAGACGAATTGCCAAAATACAGGAAACACGTGCACTTTCGTAAGCAGTGGAGGGAATGTACACTAAGGAGGCAACCCGCTGTTCAATTGTTGTTTGAGATGATTGGCCCATAAACACTGCAGTTTCATCCATAGCAATCATGTTGGAAAGATTGTATTTAGAGAAGTCAGCATCATCAATAAAGGACTTGAATGCAAGTGCTCGCTTCATAACTTGAGTATCTTCCAACCTAAACAATGTTGTAGATCTTCTTAAAGACAGTTCACTTCGCTGAAGGAAATTATCCAGCCAGTGTTGTGATGCTTTGAAGTCTTCAGGGGCTATGTCAAACTGTGGTGCCATTGCAAGGGCAAATTCTTGAATCTGAGCCCTATTCACAATGAAAGCCTTTGCTCTACTGTCAACAACCCATTCACAGATCAGGTCTTCCAGCTCGGAAAATAATGGTTGCCGACCTGATCCACACTTGCACTTTTTAGCATTTCCCTTGTCCACTTGTTCAATGAGGTTACCATACTCTGCTCGCCATTTTTGGACCAATCGGATACTCAACATCTTCTCTTTGCAGAAAGCAGTAAGATTTTGGCCCCAAGAGTCTTCCACGATTCCTTTCTTGTACTCCACGGAGTAGCTTTTTCTTTTTGCGCTCATTTCTAGGGGTAAAAAATGGAATTGGGGTATCAAGGTGGGGCGAGGGGGATCACTCAAAATGACACAGGGGGGATCAGAGGGGGGAATCAAAATGGCACAGGAGAATCAGAGGGGGGATTACCATTTTAGTAATCCCTTTTGATCCTCCTGTGTCATTTTGATTGTCCCCTCTGATCCTCTGGTGTCATTTTAAGTGATCCCTCTCCCCCCACTCCTATGCCACTGAACACCTTCACCAGTATCCCCCCTACCACTTTATCAGACATTTACCCCCTGGGGCCTGCCTGGGGACTGTCACTGGGCTTGCTGGGGCCTGGATCTGGGCTGGAGCAGGGTCTGCCACTGACTGAGAACCTTCAGTCATCATGAAGGTGGCCGCGAGCATCAGGTAGTGTCACCAGAGACAGACCAGCACTCACCACCTTCGCCGCGTCCCATCCGCTCTAATCCTCCTGTTCTTCTACATGCATCTGCGAAAGTCTCCTCCACTCTCCTGCCCCACACTCACCGCTCACTCCGACCTCCGCTCCGCCTCCACACAGCAGTGACGTCAGGACTCCGCATAACGTCACTGGTTGCTAGATGCCAGTAGGGGCGGCCCTCGCGACCAGTTTACGGTAAATTATTTTTCATTCTGCAACAGAGCCTGGGGGCCTTATTTTCGGGGGTGCCTTATATTTCACTCAGAAGGAAACCTGTAAGTAGGTCTTATTTTCGGAGGATGTCTTATTTTCGGGGAAACACGGTAGATGTCAGCCTGTCCCTAGTTGCCAGCTTTCCTTGTCCCTGATGTCTTGTCTGCTGAGAGGCAACTGACTCCAAGTGACAGTAGGAGCTCCGGACCGAGGCCAAGGCCCTGCACTGCCGTTTCCCAGCTGAGTGGCCCTCTGACCCTCAGCCCCTTGAAGCTCCTGCCTGTTCCCTAATTCATAAAACAAGATAATGTACCTCATCAAAGGGCTGCTGCAGGATCACACAAAACAACTATGCGTGGACCCTTTTGCTAAGTCTAAGTTACAAAGTAAATATTAAATAAAATATAGCTGTCCTGGGCTCACTTATTCATTGGTCAAATACTTACTAAGCACCCACTATGTGCCAGGAACTGTTCTTGGAGCTGGAGGTCAAGTAGGAGACAAAACAGCCCCCAATCCCTGCCTTGTGGTGCTTATGGTCGAGGGCCTAATCTCCCTGGAATGTAGATGGTGTTCAGTTAGGTCACACCATCTCTAACAGCTATTGCTCTGATTATGAGTTCTCTTCCTTCCCAGGGTCTTGTGGCTGTCTTCCCTGCCTGTTTTAAGTTGCTTTAAACCTGACTTTGCCTTGGTTCCAGTTTTCCCTGTGGTTCCTCTGGATGCTTTGCTTGACTTTCTCCATCCTGGCTCACAGCCTTGCTTGTCTTGCACCAAAGCTGCCAACATCCTGGCGTGACAATTCTCATAAAATGCCCAGCTGAAAAATGGAAAAATGGGTACATATCCCAAGGCCAGTAAGTTTATTTTGCATCTCTGCCACAATAGTGATTGCCTACGTACAGGATGAGAACCACAGCCAGGAACTGAGAGTTGGCACTCTCGATGGCCAGCTGTGTCCAGTCTGCGAGCAGCATGGCCAGCCGGAGGATTTTCCAGCTCATCCCTCATTAGGGCCTGGACCTCTGTGTTCTGAGCCAATGAGGGCGACTAGGGAATGATTGCTGTTGATTTTCTGACTTCATGATTATAGGCCTCAAAATAACTCGTCAGTAGCAGGTGAGAGGTGGAGGTGGTGCAGACCAGGTAGAAACTGTGTCAGAGGGGGCAGAGTGAAGGGCTCTACCTTCTCAAATCTGCTCAGATGGAAACAATATCTTTCTCTAAAACGTGTTCCAGCGTATGGTTTTTATAGTAGCAGGTAGAAGGAAAAGCCTTCAGAAACTAAGACATACTTCCAAGTCAAACCGATTTGGTTGCCATGGCACCAAGAATCCTACAGGGGGGAAACGATGCATTTTCAAACAGTTGTTTAAAATATTCAAGTAAATGGCAGTAAGATGGCTGAAAGTGTCATGAGGTCCATTCCATTCGAGTGAACAAGTACATATCAGTGAGCTCTTCCTAGGTCCTGAGCACATTATATTCGGTGTGGGAAGGGTGCTGAGATTAATACAATGCTGTCCATGCTCTAAGCCTTAGAGCTCAAGGGGTTTATACTTAAGTTTGGCAGAGAAACATTTCACAAGGAGAGCTAAAACATAAGGTAGAATGTGATTGTTACTAAAGGAAAGGTACAAAACCTATTCATTTATTTACTTATTCAATCAAAGTATATATTTGCATCCAAGTTGTCTTATAGGTACTGGGTATTCATTAATAAGAAAAATAAACAGGATTTCTTTCTTTGCAGTCCAGGGCAGGGAGAGATGTGAGCAGTAAATAACAGAATAGATAGATGAATGATGGTGAACATGATAAATGATAGATAGATAGATAGACAGACAAAAGTGTTCCTTGAGCATGGAGGTGGGGAAAGTATTATTGCTGGAAGACTTCATGGAGGAGGCAGGTAGTAGGGGAGCTCGACCATGGGTGATGATGAGATTTTAATAAACATGAAGGGAACCAAGGGCATCCAAAGACAAGGAATTGGACAAAGGCGCCGAGGTCTGAGTGTCAGTGGTACTGTGGACAACAGAGGTTGGGTTTGGCTAGAATGTATAGAGAGAGCTTGGAGGAGGAAGGAGCGAGGTAATAAGGTCTGTGCTGGGACAGCAGATCACAGGGGTTAAGACTTGATTCTGGAGCCAGCCTGCCTGGCTTGGCCACTTTCTAGGTGTGTGGCCTTCAGCAAATGACTTAATGTTTCAGGGATTCAGTTTCCTTCTCTGCAATAAACCGGGGGTTATGGAGTGTTTTAAGGACTAAGTGATTTTATACAATTCAAATGTGTCAGGTAATATCTGCAGCTAGCAATGCATGTTATGACTGAGCACAGAATGGTGGCCTCAGGTAAAGCCTCTGACGGTGCTGGTGCCAAGCCAGAGCTCATGCAGGCCTGCCCCGAGCCTTGCAAATGCCCCTGGTGATGACTGGAGGCCATTATTTGGGGGTGACTGAGGAAGGTAAAGCTTTCAGGATACTTCATTCTTCCGGGCCTTGCTGTAAGTTTGGAATTAAGGCTTGCTTCTCAGATTTCAAGGCCCTTGACCCCGCACCAGAGAGAAGTTTTCTCCCATTGCTCTCTCTGCTGAGGGAGCTGGCTCTGCGCTCAGGGCGCAATGCTGTGGCCACTGCAAGTGAAGAGACTGCACTCCTGCGAGGTGAGCAGGCGCCTGCGCACTGAGTTCTCTTGGAAACGAGGTGTCTCACTGGGACGGTGCGACCATTTTATACTGAGCATGATCACCTAATTGAACACCACTAACGTGGACGCGGAGGCGCAGTTATCCACCTCACCACTCCCTGTGGTCGCAGCTTAAACAGCCTCAGCAAGGCAACAGAGGCAAGGCGGGGAGCAGATATGCTGCAGAGACCAGCGTGGGGCTGCTGACCGCTGAGCCCTGCTGCCCATCTAAATACACGCCCCGCTGACTCTACAGGAGAGGGTGACCGTGACGCCGGTTAGCTGGGCCTCATGCTAGGGAACCAGCGTGGGGAAAAGAGAGAGGAAAAGAATGACTGCAGCAACGAGGCACGACTCCCGTCCTCTAGCCGCAAAACCAGGCCATGACCCAGAATCTGGTCCTACTTCTAGATCTGGATGAGCCGAGGTCATTCAAACTCAGCAGGGGTTCGCTTGTTCCCTGCACTGGGCCCTTACATCTTTCTGTGATTTCCTTTTGTGACTTGGTTGCTAGGCAGGTTTTTCCAAAGGGGATGATTAAGCATACTGCGGAAAGTTAAAGGGTTTTTGCAATTTATTGGCAGAATAGTGAGATATAAATAAAACTAGAGTTCAGTTTAAACCTCTGTTGCCCTTTCATACCTACACTGCTCATAATACCTATATTCTATTCTTTCTGTATGGAAAATGTGTGTCACATGAGTGAGGTGAAGGACTGATTTTCATGTAAAAGATCATTTGTAGCAGAGAAGCCACACAACCTTTTTTAAGTCCGTTTTCTCAGTGGGCCTCGTTGTTCACATCTGCAAAATGGTGAGGCTGAACGGGGAGGTTTCCTGGGTTCCTTGCTACATACAGGGTCTGGGAAACTTAGGGGAATGTGTCGTCACCAGATCAACCAACTCTGCTACTGGGTGTAGTTTCAGGAATACAGGAAGCAGTTCAGAAATTGATAAGACTATATGTATGTATGAAGAAAGAACTTAGCTGTTTTGTTTTTAAATCATAGTGTACAGCATGTTTAACTTCTTAAGAACAAATCCCTTTCCTGGCAACCTTAGTATCCAACCAACAACTGCTCATTAGCAATGGTGGAATTCCAGGGCCTCGTTTCTTTCCTCTCGCTGCAGGATTACTCTGTGATGCGTTCTTATGACTGGAAAAGCTCTGTTTATGGAATGTCTTATAGTTCAGACCTTTTCACTAATTCAATCAGACTTCCCAACATTTAAGTTAAATAAACGGAGATGATGTCAGAAAAAATGGCAGTACAGAAATCTCTAGCGCCTGTCCCCTCCCAGACATATCAGTTTAAACAACTATCCATGTATAAAAAGATCTTCACAAGAGCTAAGAAATCTGGGTGAAGAATTATAGCCCCAGGAGGAAGTGAAAAGATGAGAAAGAATGCATTGAGGAAGGTAGGAGAGATAGGCTCACATTACCCCTGTCAGCACACCCTGCCCCGCAGCAGGACAGAGACACCTTCCCTGTAGAAGCAGCATGAAATGGGCTCCTAATTTTACTGCAGACCCAGCACCAATGCTCCCCAGCACTGGGCTAACTCCTGCCACCTAAAGGGACTCCCACAGTGCTCTCAAACCCATGTCCCAGCACATCCCAGTACTGGCCAGATCCCACGATCCAGGTACCTCCTATAGCCTGAGGCTCCCCATCAGCTCCTGGGAACCTAGGCTCCAGGTGAGTACCCACTAATGCAGACTCCAGCTGGGCCCAGCGCCAAGTTGACCACTCAGAAGCCAAGCCCCTGCCAGGCTGGCCACCCTCAAACCTAAGCTCCCATGAAACCAGGCTCCCAGCATGTCCCAGTTCCAGATTGGTCCCCACAGACTTAGATGCCAGGATCACCCCAGTGGTTCCCAGTGCCTGTCTGGCCCCTGTGGACCCAAGATCCAGATCTACTCATGAAGACCCATGTCCCAGGCCCATCACTGAATATTAAAATGCCAGATCTGCCACAGTGACCCCAGACTCCAGGACTATCCCCAGGGACCCAGGCAGCATGCCTGCCCACCTCCTGGCCTCAGGCACAAAACCTGCCCTCTAGCAAACTCCTTTGAAAATGACAAGAAAGAGTTTTTTTGAAGCCAGCATTACCTTGATAGCAAAGCCAGATAAGGACACCATAAGAAAAATCTAGGCCAATATCCCTGATGAATAAGATGAAAAAATTCTCAACAAAATTCTGTCAAATTAAATTCAATAGCATTAAATGGATTTATACACCATAATCAGCTGGGATTTATCCCTAGAATGCAAGAATGGTTCAACATATACAAATCAATAAATGTGATATAACACTTTAGTAGAATAAAAAGCATATGATCTCAATAGATGCAAAAAAAGCATTTGATGAAATTCAACATCCTTTCTTGATAAACATTCTGAACAAAATGGATAAAGAAGGCATGTACTACATGTAATAAACTTACAGCTAATATCATACTCAATGGTGAAAGTTTGAAAGCTTTCTTGGTAAATCAGGAACAAGACAAATGTGGCAACTCTCACAACTCCTATTCAACATAGTACTGGAAGCCCTAGCCAGAGAAATTAGGCAAGAAAAAGAAATACAAGGCATCCAACTCATAAAAGAAGTAAAATTGTCTCTGTTTGCAGATACTTTAGTCTTACATTTAGGAAATTCTGAAGACTCCATCAACAAATTGTTAAAACTAATAAATAAATTCAGTAAGTTACAGGATACAAAATCAACATAAAAAAAACTCAGTCATGTTTCTGTACTCTAACAACAAACTGATAAGGGTTAGCTAGCTAGCTTAATTAAGCGGATAGGAAGGGGAGGGGATGTAGGGAGGATGGGGCATTTCTGGCCTGAGCAATTAAAACAGCCATAGGTAGATCAAAAGCAGCCCTGACCTGAGCAGCTGAGAGAGCCATAAGGGAGAGCAAAAGCAACTCCAATCTGAACAGATAAGATGGATAATGTTGCAAAATAAGGGGGAGAGGAGGTGGTGGGCACCACTGGGCTTTGAACTTTGAAACTAATACTATGTAGCAGAGTGACCAGGGAGGAAAGTACAGGGGTCCTAAATTAAGGAAGAGTCCAATTAGAAAGGGTCAGGTCCAGACAAAGAACTACAATCTTTATAAACCAGAGACATAGGGACATGAGAGAGATTACAGATTTCAGATTTTTTTTAGATTGATTTTTTTCCCATTAGAGAGAGGATGCAGACTTTTCCTATTTGGGGGCCCCTCCCCAGGGGTTCTCCTTTGAGACACCCCTGCCCAGATGGAGCTTGTATATGCTTCCAATAAACTTCTACATTTTTATTAAAGAGATCTGTTAGTCCATGAATTTATTCTTCAACTTCATTGGACAAGGACCCATGAGAAGAAGTCTGCACCCCAAACCACATGTTACCTGAATAAAAAGTAAAGAAAACAATCGCATACACAATAGCCTTAAAAACTACAAATTACTTAAACATAAATTTAACTGAGGTAAAAAATCTGTACACTGAAAACTGTAAGACATTGATAAAAGAAAGTAAAAAAGATACAATCTAATGGAAAGGCATCAATGTTCATGAATCAAAAGAATTAAGATTGTTAAAAATGTTTATATTACCCAAAACAATCTAGAGATTCAATGCAATCTCTATAAAAATTACAATGGCATTTTTCACAGAAATAGAAAAAAACAATCCTAAAATTTGTATGGAACCACAAAATACTCCAGATATCCAAAGCAACCCTGAAAAAGGAAAACAAAGCTGGAAGCATCACAATTCCTGATTTCAAACCATACTATAAAGCTATAGTAATCCAAACAGTGTGGTTCTGGCATAAAAAACAGACACATGAATCAATAGAACAGAATAGAAAGCCCAGAAAAATCCATGCATATAAGATCAACTAGTATTTGACAAGTGAGCCAAGAACATTCAATGGGGAAAGGGTAGTCTTGTCAATAAATGATGTAAGAAAAAACTGGATATTCACATGCAAAAGAACGAAACTAAACCCCTATTTACACGACTTACTAGCAATGCATTAAAAACTCAAATGCTAGTTCTGAAACCATAAAACTCCTAGAAGAAAACATAGGGGAAAAGCTCCTTGACAAGTCTTGGCAATGATTTTTTGGATGTGATATCAAAGCTCAATCAGCCAACGCAAAAATCAATTAAGTAGGATTACATCAATCTAAAAAGCTTCTGCACAGCAAAAGTAACAGTCAGCAAAATAAAAAGGCAAACTATGGAATGGGAGAAAATATTTCAAACCATCTATCAATAGCAAAAAAGAAAGAAACAAACAAATAATCCAATTAAAATATAGGAAGAGGATATGAATAGACATTTTTCCTAAGAAGACATGCAAATGGCCAACAGGCATGTGAAAAGATGACCAACATTACTAATCATCAGGGAAACACAAATCAAAACCATAACGAGATATAATCTCACACCTATTAAAATGGCAATTATAAAAAAGGCAAGGAATAACAAATGCTGGTAAAGTGGCAGAGAAAAAAAAAACACTTGTGCACTGCTGGTGGTAATGTAAATTGGTACAGCCACTATAGAAAACAGTATAGAGGTTCCTCAAAAAATTAAAAATTAAATTACCATGTGGTCCAGCAATCACACTTCTGTGTATTTATCTGAAGGAAATGATATTACTATCTTGAGACATCTTCATGCCCATTTCAGCATTATTTACAATAGCCAAGACATGGAAACAACCTAAGTGTCCACTAGTGGATCAGTATATTAAAAGTTTTAGATATGTATAATATATGTAATATATATATATATATATATATATATATATATATATATATAAAACATATATAATGAAATGTTATTTAGCCATAAAAAAAGAAGAAAATCCTGCCTTTTGTGACAACAGAATGGACTTTTAAGGCATTATGCTAAATAAGTCAAAGAAAACAAATACTGTATTTTCTTTTTTATCTGTGGGATCTAAAAATCCAAACTCAGAAACAGAGACTAGAATGGTGGTTACCAGGGGCTTCTAGATGGGAATAATGGGAAGATGTTGGTCAAAGGACTTCTAGCTATGCATAAGATGAATAAGTCCTGGGATCTAATATATGGCACAGTGACTGTAGTTAACAGTACAATATTTTATACCTGCCTAGAGGCCCAATGCACAAAATCTGTGCAAGAGTAGGCCTTCCTTCCCCCATGTGCCAGCACCGGCTTCCCTTTGGCACCCAGGACCCAGGCTTCCCTCCAGCCACCGCAGGCACCCGGAACCTGGGCTTCCCTCACAGTCCCGGCTTCATCTGGAAGGATGTCTGATCTAATTAGCATTTTACACTTTTATTATTACAGACTAGAGGCCCAGTGCATGAAATTCATGCGGGGGGAGGGGTGTTCCTCAGCCCAGCCTTCACCCTCTCCAATCTGGGACATCCCTCTCACAATCCAAAACTGCTGGCTCTTAACCATTCACCTGCCTGCCTGCCTGATTGCCCCTAACCACTCTGCCTGCCAGGCTGATCGCCCCCTAACTGCTCCCCTGACAGCCCGATTGCCCCCAATTGCCATCCCCTGCTGGCCCAGTCACCCCCAACTGCCCTCCCCTGCCAGCCATCTTGTGACAATGTGGGGGCAGCCATCTTGTGATGACATGGGGGTGGCCATCTTGTGGTGGCCATCTTGTGACAATGTGAGGATGGCCATCTTGTGAGGGTGTGAGGGTCAATTGCATATTACCTCTTTATTATATAGGATAGTTGTTAAGAGAGTAGATCTTAAATGTTATCAACACACACACACACTACACACACACACAATCCTATATAATAAAAGCCTAATATGCTAAGTGTCCAGTCACCTAGTTGGTCATTCAACCAATCAAAGTGTAATATGCTAATGATATTCTAATTATAGGCTGTTCAACTGCTTACTATGACATGCACTGACCACCAGGGGGCAAACGCTCTGACCAGTAGGTTAGCTTGCTGCTGGGGTCCAGATGATCAAGACTGAACGAGATGGGCCGGACATGTCTTGGAGCCCTCCCTAGATCCCTCCCTGGCTGACCAACCTTCTGAGTCCCTCCCTGGCCCTGATTGTGCACTGGTGGGGTCCCTAGGACTGGCCTGCACCCTCTCACAATCCAGGCTGAGGCCCTGCCCCCACCCCCCCCACCCCAGGCACCAAGTGCACAAATTTCATGCACTGGGCTGCTAGTGGTAATTATGTAAGGGAATGGAGGTGTTAACTAACCATATTGTGGTAATCATTTAATAATACATACTTTTTCAAATCATCATGTTGTACACCTTTAACTTAATTTGTTTTAATCTTTGAGGCTAAAATAAATTAATTAACTAATAAAAACAAATTAAATAAACTGTGTCTAAGAACTGAAAATGACAATAGAGTCACGAAAAGAATATCTAGTAGGAAAAAGGCAGGAGCAGGGAGGTAGGGGGGAAAAAGAGAATGAGAAAAGGGAGAATTCAGAGGAGAAAAAGATAAGGTCTCTATAGCTATGTCTTGGTTATTTATTTTCCTTATACTTCCTGAACATTTTTCAGAAAGGCAATGTGACAGAATTTAACATCTAGCAATAAACTGCATATATTCTAATGATATAACCACTAGGAGGTATCATAGCCTCTGGCTATTGAAAATAATTTACTTATGAAAATAAAAGTAATGTTTTGTTATGTATTTTTCACAGTTCTTAAATCAACTGCAATGTCTTCAGTAGCATTCAAATGAATGAATGAGTCCAATGCTCAAGTGCTAGCATGGCCTCTCTGATATCAGGTATATCAAATGCCATCCAGGCATCCTTGCATTCCTCTGGAGACAGGGTGGCTTGTCTCCCTCTGGGATGCTCCATTCTATCTGAGCTGTTAGAAAACGCTTCCTTCTGATGGGCTAAAATTCATCTCCCATATTTTCTACAGATCAGCCCAATTACTCTCCATTTGGGCCATGTGTAGTAAGTAGATTCTTATATCCAAGTTGTTCCAAACATACTTTAAAAGGTTTCCAATAGCTGGATCCAGTATCAGTTATTACATTTAAATTAATTAAAATCAAACAAAATTTAAAATTTCATTCCTCAATTGCATCAGCCACATTTCAAATGCTCACTAGTCACATGTGGCTGGTGGCTTACCCCAATGGACAGCACGGTCTAGATACACAGCAAGTTTTAAGTGTGATAACCACTCCTGACAAAAATTTCTTGGGCTCAACTCATAAGTGTCATTTTTAAGCTGACATACTGTCACTGAGAAAATACAAATTGACAGAAAGAATGTACTGCATTAGGTAATCCCTTCAAATAATTTAATTTTACTCATCACAGTAATACAAAGATGTACTTGAAAACAACTCCAGTACAAATATCTCAAAAGAGAGTATTTCTTTTAGCCAACACATACTTTCTTAATATGGTACATGTGAATTTGAAAACTTACTGGAGTTAACTCCTACCATACCCCAGGAGGCCGCATGCCACAAGCTAGAATCCCCTGGCCAAAGGATCCCTTGCACCCCAAAACCAAGCATTAGAAATTTGTACCAGAAGCCCTGGCTAGTGTTTCTCAGTAGTTAGAGCACTGGATTGCACATTGAATGGTTGCAGGTTCAATTCCCTGTCAAGGGCACATACTTGGGTTGCAGGTTGAAACCCCTGGCCCTAGTCCAGCATGTGTAGGAGGCAACCAATTTATGATTTCTCTCTAACATTGATGTTCCCCTCTCTCTCTCTTTCCTCCCTCCCTTACACTCTCTCTAAAAAATAAATCAATGAAAAAAACTATTCTCGGGTGAACAAAAAGAAAGAAAATTTTACCAGTTAAAATGCAACAGATAGCTCCTGAGCCATTAACAACCTTTAGCATACTCACAAAAATCAGTCATCAAATGTAAGCGAGCCAATAATACCCACAGAAGCAATATGTTTTAATTGGAATGAGGGAGGGAGGATAAGAGAATTTGGAGCCCAAGGCCACACTGGCTGAGAAAGCCTCTCTGCAAAGAGGAGGAGAGGTGGGAAAGGAGGGCAGGAGCTATGTAAACTGCCTGTCTTCTCTAAGGCTGACTGATACGCCTGGCACCATCGTGGATGTCCATTATATTTTTCTTATTTATATATTCAACCAGTGGGCATGGAGTTGCCACCGTATGTGGTCACTGTGTTGGGAAAGGAACAGGCAGGACAGGGTGAGGATACAAAGAAGTATGTAATTCACTAAAATATATCCTAAAGCCACTACCCTTATTCTCTAATAGGGAAGAGAAGACCCAAGTCCCAACTGATTCCATCACTAGGTAGAAAGTGTAGGTGGCATAAGGGAGGTCAGATAAATTATACAGGTAACCCCTTGAGAATCCATAGGGGGGGAACTATTAAAACTGTCCAGGTAGGCTAGGGAAACTGACTGGAGTGCTTTATCTTGGGCACTGAAGCTGGTCATGGTGCGTGATGCTTCAGGGAAGGGCTTGCTAAGCATGCACTCTAGTGTGAGAAGACACACAGACAAGCATGGAAAGTAACACTGAGCCATTCAGCTCACTCAAAGCACTGTGTGGGGTGAAAGATGAAGCTAAGATTGACGAGGAAGGCAGGTCAGCCTTGGCTGCCAGGCTAAGAGTTGAGTCCCTATTAAGTAGAAAGTTGGGATCCATAAAGGCCTTTGAATAGAAGGTTGAAAACAAATACATGTATTTATACAAATGTATAAGCTTATATTCATGACATGATGATAACGATGACAATGATGACAACTAATACTTATTGAGTGATTATATATGCAGGTCCTGTTCTAAAGGGTTTACATGCATTATCTAATTTAATTCTCCCAACACCCCTATGATGTAGAGGAGAGGGAGGAACACCAGGCTGTTCATTTTGGAACACAGCAAAGCAAAAGAGAACAGAAGACAAAAATACCAAACAATAAATTCAGCAACACAAGCCAACAGGGAGTTCTTATTTACAAGAGTTGCAGAGCATTTGGTACAAAAAACAAGAGGTGACACATTGCATGAGGCAGGAGTGATGTGCTATAAATAACACAGCATTAACCCTGTCAGCTTCACCTCTCATGGGATTCCATCGAGACATTCTGAAGAGGGTCAGGCTTAGCCAGTGGCCAGGCGAATAGATGACCAGTAGCTGGGTGGCTCAGCCCAGTCACTGTTCTGCCTCCAGTCAGTTACTTTTCAAGGGTTTCCCACTGAACCCGGCTCACAGAGGAAGATGCTGGGCTTAGATCTCTCTTTCCCTAAGTATACTCCCCTGACAAGCATCCAAATCATCTGGGAAATTGCCAAAATGCTGATTCCTGGGTCTCGATCCAGACTGATTAGCTCCAACTCACTGGGAGTAGGTTCTGGGGGTAGGAGTTTTTAACACACCACCAGGTTATTCCTCGCACACTAGGAACTGGGGGACCATTGGCTCTTATACTGGCCAAGCTGCTCCTACTCCAGAGGGGAAAATCATAAAATAAAAGAGCTCCTCAAGGCCAAAGAGCTGTGAAGCAAGTGTTTCTGCTGCTTATTTAGCTAATATTTTACACTTATGATGCCGCCTGAGACTTGGGCACCTGCTCACCTAACAGTCTATTCTAGTTTATTTATTTTATTTTTTCCATCACCATTTATCCCCTTTATGCCCTCTTCCACCTTGAACCAACCCACCCCTCCTGCAACCACCACCAAAAAATCCAATTAAAAAGTGGGCAGTTTATTTTTGTTTCCTCTGCTCTGGCTGCTCTTTAAAAGGTGTAATACAGAATTCCTCACCCTCTTCTGTGAAGTCACACCTATTGATACCAGCATGCAGTCCCCACACTGCTAGACTGCAGAAAGCCATGCAAGGACAGCTAGTATTATTCCTCTAATGTTTCTGCAAACACTGCACTAGTGTATATTTGCTCGCCGTCCTTCCAATTCGGCTGCAGATGGCTGAGGGATCTATCCGTTGTAATACTTCTGTCACATATTCAGCAGCACCCAGTGGAGATCCCCAGGTGAGGAAGACAAAGGCGTCTTTATCCAATGGGAGAACTCAGATCTAGTGTCTGTTTCTCACCATATACATGGAAGGTGCAGTAGCAGCAAAGCCACGCAGCCCAGCTGATGACTTGCATGCAGGCCCACCAGCAACTCGGCCCCATGGGGTACAGCTGAGAGGCCTCCAGCTAGCAGGAAACATGCCACATGCTCCCATTAGAACAAGAGCTGCTGCTGCAGCTTTTCCCTCAATACGACTGCTTCGTGCTCAGAGGATGAAGTTACTAATAAGGAAGAAGAAGAGCAGGGAGGGGAGTAGAGAAAGAAGGAATTCAAGGAGGAAAGTAGGTAAACAACCTCTGCTCAACCCCAGTCTACTGTTCAGACCAAGTGCAGAGAGTCACTCTGAGGCATGGGTGAGATGCCTTAGCTGCTTGGGCTACAGCAACCTTCAAGAAAAGATTCAAATCGCAGGCACTTTGGAGCCAACCCAGCCAGGTGCAAACCCCAGGTCCACCACTTATAGGCTATGTGCACTTGGGAAGATAATTTCTCCTCTCTAAGGCTCCAATTCCTCATCTGCACAACTCTTTCAATATCTGTTAAGTCATCCCTAGGTATTCACTAGAGAGGAGTGAAAGTAAATATCCTCATGAAGTCTTGTACATAAATGTTCATAACAGATTTATTTATCAAAGCCAAAGACTGTAAACAGCCCAAATATCTATCAGCTGGTAAACTGATAAACTGTGGTGCATCCACAAAATGCAATACTACTCAGCAATAAAAAGGAACAAACTGCCCTGGCCAGTGTGGCTTAGTTGGTTGGGCATTGTGCCAAGCACCAAAAGGTTGCCAGTTTGATTCCCTGTTAGGGCACATGCCCAGGTTGTGAGCTCAATCCCTTGTAGGGGGCATGTAGGAGGCAGCTGATTGATGTTTTGCTCTCACATTGATGTTTCTTTCTCTCCCTTCCTCCTCTCTCTAAAAAAAAAAAAAAAAAAAAAAAAAAAAAAAAACTACTGTAATAACAAAGGTAAGTCTATGTATTAAACCTATATATTAAATACTAGAGGCCTGGTGCATGAATCCGTGCATGGGTGGGGTCCGGCCTGCATGCCCCAATCAGGGTGGCAGGGGCTGATCAGGGGTGGGGCCGGCCTGCGGGAGGAGCCGTGGGTGGTTGGCCAGCCCTACCTCCAGTCAAACTCCTGGTAGAATTCCAGGTTGAGGGGACAATTTGCATATTAGCTTTTTATTATATAGGATACTAGAGGCCCAGTGCATGAAATTCGTGTATGGGGGGGTGTCCCTCAGCCCAGCCTGCACCTTCTCCAATCTGGGACCCCTTGAGGGATGTCTGACTGCCCGTTTAGGCCCAATCCCGGTGGTTGGACATCCTCTCACAATCCAGGACTGCTGGCTCCCAACCACTCTCCTGCCTCTGCCTGATTGCCCCTAACCACATCTGCCTGCCAGACTGATCATCCCCTAACCACTCCCCTGCCAGCCTGATGGACACCTAACTCCTCCCTGGCCAGCCTGATTGCCCCTAACTGCCCTCCCTGCTGGCCTGATCGCCCACGACTGCCCTACCCTGCAGGCCTTGTCCCCCCCCCCCCCCAAGTGCTCTACCCTGCAAGCCTGATCTCCCCCAACTGCCCTCTTCTGCTGGCCCAGTCACCCCTAACTTCCCACCCTGCTTGCCTGATCACCCACAACTGCCTTCCCCTGCAGGCCTGGTCCCCCCCAACTGCCCTCCCCTTCAGGCCTGGTCCCCCCCAACTGCCCTCCCCTGCTGGCCTGGTCCCCCCACAAATGCCCTCTCTTGCAGGCCTGGGTCCCCCCCAACTGCCCTCCTCTGCCAGCCTGGTCTCCCACAACTGCCCTCCTCTGCTGGCCTGATCGCCCACGACTGCCCTACCCTGCAGACCTTGTTCCCCCCCCCCCCCCAAATGCTCTACCCTGCAAGCCTGATCTCCCCCAAATGCCCTCTTCTGCTGGCCCAGTCACCCCTAACTTCCCACCCTGCTTGCCTGATCACCCACAACTGCCTTCCCCTGCAGGCCTGGTCCCCCCCAACTGCCCTCCCCTGCTGGCCTGGTCCCCCCCCCAAATGCCCTCTCCTGCAGGCCTGGGTCCCCCCCAACTGCCCTCCTCTGCCGGCCTTGTCTCCCACAACTGCCCTCCTCTGCTGGCCTGGTCACCCCCAACTTGCCCACAACTCCCTCCCCCGCTGGCCATCTTGTGGTAGCCATCTTGTGTCCACATGGGGGGCAGCCATCTTTGACCACATGGGGGCAGCCAACTTGTGTCTTGGAGTGACAGTCAATTTGCATATTACTCTTTTATTAGATAGGATATCTTTAATGCTTAGAAAAGAAACCAGACACAAAAGAGTAAATACTGCAAGGTTGCATTTATATAAAATTCTAGTAAAGAGAAACCTAATCTATAAAGAGGCTTGAAGCTTACTTTTTAAGGAGAGAAGACAGATAATCAATGCACAAAAATAAATTTTTGGTGATAAATGACATATATAAAATAGGGTAAGGGATAGAGTGACAGAGATGCAGATTTTGATGGAAGCTGAGAGAAGGCCTCTCTGAAGAGACTACATTTGAATACAGACTTCAATGAAGAGTGAAAGAGAGAGAGAGAGAGAAAGAGGAAGAAGGAGGAGGAGGGGTGAGCAGAGGAAGATGTGGGGGAAGAGCATCACATCCCAAGCGCTGGGAACAGGAAGTACAAAGGCCCTGAGAGAACCGAGTCTGGGGAGAAACCACTATGGCTGAAGCCAAGAGAGCAAAGTTGTGAGTGGGACATTAAAGACCTGATCCTGCAGAGGCTCTGAAGACTGTCCAAGGGATTTAAAATGAAGAATGTTGGAAAATGTGTTGAGGCTTCTGTTTTGTTGTTGTTGCTGTTCCTTTGTTTAAAGAGAAGAAGAATTTTTTGATCTGATCTGGTTTATGGTTTAAAAGCATCATGCTGGTTGCTATGTGTAGAAGAGATGGAAGTGGGTAAAGATGGAAGCAATAGTTTTAAGACTACTGTAGTACCCAAGCAAGAGGTGATGGTCTGGGGTGTAACTGTGGATGTGGTAAAAGGATATCAGGGTAAATTTGGGAAGTAAAGAGTACCTACCTTCTAGGGTGGCTCTGAGGAAAAACTGAAAAGTCCTTCACATACTCTAAGCACCTGAAATAGTGCTTAGACTAGTACTTCGGATATTCTATGGTCCTGAAAGTGCTGAGAGTAGCACCTGGCACGGAGTTCAGTGCTCAGCCCTGTGAGCTAGGACTCTTGCTCCTCTTTGGTAGAACAGTCATCATCCCTTGGGAGAAGGCAGCGCTTCATTTCTTTGGTCAAAGGGTTTTGAGCGAGCCTCACCCACACATGCATAATTACTGCAAAGGGGCTAGGGACTGCAAGAGAAGCAAATTAAGTTAAAATAATTCTGGTCCCCCCTCCCCCTTTTTTATCTTTCTGTTACCCTTGTTTCAATAGGTATTACAAGGATACTCAGTCAAAACTCTGTGACTATGAGACTTAGGCAGGAATTAAAGACCTCAGCTCCCTCTAGGTCCTGGGCTGAATCATGTCAAGCCACGATGTTTCTGCAGACCTTTTTCACATTAGCACAACAAAAACATTTATTTGTGGAGACAGGACTGAATTTGATGCATTTCAGCCTTATCTAAATACTGTTTTTTTATTGGTCAGCTAGACATACTGTCAAATTTCACGTAAGCCAAATAGAGGCCAAGAGACTTTGCCAAGGGATGAACCCTGGGCATGTTTCCCTTATTATTGCAAGAGACTGAGATCACAGGCGGGCAGTGGTGCCCCAATTGGTAGGTATCCAGCACAAGGGCCACACTTGCACCCCACCTAGCACTTTTTAAGGGTGTAGTAGCTTGATCCACTGTGGTTAATCTAGACAAGTCCATCAAGCCGGCATTATTATCCTCATTTTACCAAGGAGG
Organism: Plecotus auritus; assembly: GCF_963455305.1. Classification (NCBI taxonomy): domain Eukaryota; kingdom Metazoa; phylum Chordata; class Mammalia; order Chiroptera; family Vespertilionidae; genus Plecotus; species Plecotus auritus. Next base: position 79,400,912 of record NC_137770.1, on the reverse strand, counting down.
AAAGTGAGGCTCAGAGAAAATTAATAAATTGGCTATGGTCACTCAGCCAGGACTCGGACCCAACTTGATTCCATACTTTCCATTGCTTGAATCTGCCAGCATGGAAGGAAATAAGCAGAGGGAAAGAGAGTTCCCTGGTGCTGTTGCTAAGGTAAGCAGCAGTCATGGAGTCTTTTGCCCCTGGCAATTTCAAACATCATTTACTGGCTGTATTGTTATAAAAAGAGTTTGAACTAATATGCATATACTGCAGTAGGCCTGGGGGGTGGGGGGTCAATGGAGAGAAGGGGGACATCTGTAATACTTTCAACAATAAAGATAATTTTTGAAAAAAAAGAGCTTGAACATGAACATAGTCCTCCTTCTAGTAAAGTTTTCCCATCTGGTCCAATACAATTTTGCCACTCATGTAAAATACTTCTCATCTAAAAGACCCAAAGCATGATCAGGTTTAATGGTGATGACAGGAGAGGGAGGATACCCTGTATGTTTGTTTTTATTTTTTTATTTATTTTTTTTTCTTTTTTTTTTTTTTTTCAAATTTTTATTAAGGTATTATATGTGTACATATCTTACCATTGCCCCCCACCCCCACCCCACTCCCATACATGCCCTCACCCCCCAATGTTTTGCATCCGTTGGTTACTCTTATATACATGCATATAAGTCCTTCAGTTGATCTCTTATTTCCCCCACCTCTCCCTAACCTTACCACTGTAATTTGACAGTCTGTTTGATGCTTTACTGCCTCTGTAACTATCTTTTTGTTCATCAGTTTATAATGTTTTTCATTATCCCCAAATGAGTGGGATCATGTGGTATTTTTCTTTCATTGACTGGCTTATTTCACTTAGCATAATGTTCTCTAATTCCATCCAAGTGCCTACAAATGGTAGTAATTCCTTCTTTTTTACGGCAGCATAGTATTCCATTGTGTAGATGTACCATAGTTTTCTGATCCAGTCATCTGCTGATGGGCACCTAGGCTGTTTCCAAATCTTAGCTATTGTAAATTGTGCTGCTATGAACATAGGGGTGCATATATCCTTTCTGATTGGTGTTTCTGGTTTCTTAGGATATATTCCTAGGAGTGGGATTACTGGGTCAAATGGGAGTTCCATTTTCAGTTTTTTGAGGAAACTCCATACTGTTCTCCACAGTGGCTGCACCAGTCTGCATTCCCACCAGCAGTGCACGAGGGTTCCTTTTTCTCCGCATCCTCGCCAACACTTGTCGTTTGTTGATTTGTTGATGATAGCCATTCTGACAGGTGTGAGATGGTATCGCATTGTTGTTTTGATTTGCATCTCTCGGATAATTAGTGACTTTGAGCATGTTTTCATGTGTCTCTTGGCCTTCCTTCTGTCTTCTTTCGAAAAGCTTCTATTTAGGTCCGTTGCCCATTTTTTTATTGGATCATTTATCTTCCTTTTATTAAGTTGTATAAGCTGCCTGTAGATGTTGGAAATTAAACCTTTATCAGTGATACCATTTGCAAATATGTTCTCCCATACAGTGGGGTTTCTTGTTGTTTTGTTGATGGTTTCTTTTGCTGTGCAAAAGCTTTTTATTTTGATGTAGTCCCATTTGTTTATTTTCTGTTTGGCTTCCATTGCCCTAGGGGCAGTATCACTGAAAAAGTTCTTTTGGCATATGTCTGAGATTTTGCTGCCTGTGGATTCCTCTAGTATTTTTATGGTTTCCCGTCTTATATTTAAGTCCTGTACCCATTTTGAGTTTATTTTTGTGTATGGTGTAAGTTGGTGATCTAGTTTCATTTTTTTGCATGTATCTGTCCAATTTTCCCAACACCATTTATTAAAGAGACTGTCTTGACTCCATTGTATGCTCATGCCTCCTTTGTCAAATATTAAATGCGCATATTGGTTTGGGTCGATATCTGGATTCTCTATTCTGTTCCATTGATCTATATGTCTGTTCTTGTGCCAGTACCAGGCTGTTTTGAGGACAGTGGCTTTGTAATACAGCTTGAAATCTGGTATTGAGATCCCTCCTACTTTATTCTTCTTTCTCAGGATTGCTGTGGCTATTCGGGGTCTTTTTTTATTCCAGATGAATTTTTGGAGAGTTCTTTCTAGGTCTGTGAAATACGCCGTTGGTATTTTAATGGGGAGTGCATTGAATCTATAGATTGCTTTGGGTAGTATGGACATTTTAATGATGTTGATTCTACCAATCCATGAACATGGTATGTTCTTCCATCTGTTTACATCTTCCTCTATCTCTTTTTTCAGTGTCCTGTAGTTTTCCGCATATAGGTCTTTTACTTCCTTGGTTAGGTTTATTCCTAAGTATCTTAATTTTTTTGGTGCGATGGAAAATGGGATTGCTTTTTTAGTCTCTCTTTCTGTAAGTTCATTGTCGGTGTATAGAAATGCCATAGATTTCTTGGTGTTAATTTTGTATCCTGCTACATTGCCGAATTCATTTATTAAGTCTGTTAGTTTTTTGATGGAGTCTTTCGGGTTTTTTATGTACAATATCATGTCATCTGCAAATAAGGACAGCTTTACTTCTTCTTTTCCAATTTGGATGCCTTTTATTTCTTCTTCTTGTCTAATTGCAGTGGCTAATACTTCCAGTACTATGTCAAACAGGAGTGGTGAGAGTGGGCATCCCTGTCTTGTTCCTGTTCTTAGGGGAAATGGTTTTAGTTTTTGCCCATTGAGTATGATGTTAGCTGTGGGTTTATCATATATAGCTTTTATGATGTTGAGGTATGATCCTTCTATTCCCACCTTGTTGAGAGTTTTTATCAAGAAAGGGTGTTGGATTTTGTCAAATGCTTTTTCTGCATCAATTGATATGACTATGTGATTTTTATCTCTCAATTTGTTTATGTGATGTATCACATTTATTGATTTGCGGATATTGAACCATCCTTGCATTCCTGGGATAAACCCTACTTGGTCATGGTGTATGATCTTTCTGATGTACTGCTGGATCCTATTTGCTAGAATTTTGTTGAGGATTTTGGCATCTACATTCATGAGGGATATTGGCCTGTAATTCTCTTTCATTGTGTTGTCTTTATCTGGTTTTGGTATTAGGGTGATGCTGGCTTCATAGAAGGAGCTTGGAAGTGTTCCTTCCTCTTGAATTTTTTGGAATAGTCTGAGGAGGATAGGTTTTAGTTCTTCCTTGAATGTTTGGTAGAACTCTCCAGTGAAGCCGTCTGGCCCCGGGCTTTTGTTTGCCGGAAGCTCTTTGATGACTGCTTCAATTTCTTCCATAGTTACTGGCATGTTGAGCTGTTTAGATTCTTCCTGATTGAGTTTTGGAAGGTTATATTTTTCTAGGAATATGTCCATTTCCTCCAGGTTGTCCAGTTTGTTGGAATAGAGTTGTTCGTAGTATTTTTTAACAATCCTTTGTATTTCGGCGGGATCTGTTGTTATTTCACCTCTTTCATTTCTGATCTTGTTTATTTGGGTCCTCTCCCTTTGCTTCTTGGTGAGCTTGGCTAGAGGTTCATCAATCTTGTTTATCCTTTCAAAGAACCAGCTCTTGGTTTTGTTGATCTTTTGTATTGTTTCTTTGGTCTCTATGTCGTTTATCTGTGCTCTGATCTTTATTATTTCCTTCCTTCTGCTTACACTGGGCTTTTCTTGTTGCTCTTTTTCTAACTCTTTGAGTTGTTGGGTTAGGTAATTTATTACCCCTGTTTCTTGTTTTTTGCAGTAGGCTTGTAGAGCTATGAACTTCCCTCTCAAGACTGCTTTCGCTGTGTCCCATAGATTTTGGATTGTAGTGTTTTCATTGTCATTTGTTGTCATGATGTTTTTTATTTCTTCTTTGATCTCTCTGGTAACCCAGTCATGGTTTAATAGCATGCTGTTTAGTCTCCATGTGTTTGATTTCTTTGGGTTGTTTTTATTGTAGTTGATTTCCAGTTTTATGCCACTGTGGTCTGAGAAGATGCTTGATATGATTTCTATCTTCTTGAATTTGAAGAGACTTTGCCTATGTCCCAACATATGGTCTATCTTTGAAAATGACCCATGTGCGCTTGAGAAGAATGTATATTCTGTGGCTTTGGGGTGAAATGTTCTGAAGATGTCAATTAATTCCATCTGGTCTAGTGAGTCATTTAGGATTGATGTTTCTTTGCTGATGTTTTGTTTAGAGGATTTGTCCAATGGTGATAGTGGGGTATTAAAGTCTCCTACTATGATTGTATTGCTGTCAATGTCTCCCTTGATATCTTCCAGGAGTTTTTTTATGTATTTGGGTGCTCCTGTATTGGGTGCATATATGTTTACCAGAGTTATTTCTTCTTGTTGGATTGCTCCCTTTAGTATTATGAAATGGCCTTCCTTATCTCTTGTTATGTCCTTCAGTTTGAGATCTAATTTGTCAGAAATAAGTATTGCTACCCCAGCTTTTTTTTCAGTTCCATTTGCCTGGAAAACCTTTTTCCATCCCTTCACCCTCAGTCTGTGTGCGTCTTTTTTTCTGAGGTGGGTTTCTTGTAGACAGCAGATATATGGGTCGTGTTTTCTTATCCAATCTGTTACCCTATGTCTTTTGATTGGGGCATTTAATCCATTTACATTTAAAGTTATTATTGATAGGTACTTATTTGTCGCCATTCCTATTCTTTACCCCTGTGTTACTTCTTCGCTTCCTGTTTCTTTCTTTCTTTCTTTCTTTTTTTTTTTTTTTTTTTTTTTTTTTTTTTTTTTTTAACAGTAGACCCTTTAGCATTTCTTGCATTGCTGGTTTGGTGGTAATAAATTCCCTTAGTCCTTTTTTGTCTGTGAAGCTCCTGATTTCACCTTCAATTTTGATTGACAGCCTTGCTGGGTACAGTATTCTTGGATTCAGCCCCTTCCTTTGCATGACTTTGTATATTTCATTCCATTCCCTTCTGGCCTGATGAGTTTCTGTTGAGAAATCAGTTGCTAGTCTGATGGGGGTTCCTTTGTATGTAACTTTCTGTCTCTCTCTTGCTGCTTTTAAGATTCTTACTTTGTCGTTGGTGTTTGCCAATTTAATTATAATGTGCCTTGGCGTTGGTCTTTTGGGGTTCATTTTGCTTGGGACTCTGTGAGCTTCTTGGATTTGTGTGGGTTTTTTCTTCCCTATATCTGGGAAATTTTCTGTCATTATTTCTTCAAAGAGGTTTTCTATTCCTTGCTCAGCTTCCTTTCCTTCTGGAACCCCTATTATGCGGATGTTGTTTTGTTTCGTGTTGTCCCAAAGTTCCCTTAGACTCTCCTCCTGCCTTTTAATTTTTTTTTCTAGAAGTTGCTTTTCTTGGGTATTTTTTTCCATCTTGTCTTCTAGCTCACTGATGCGGTCCTCTGCTTCTTCTAGTCTACTCTTGATGCTTTCTATTGAGTTCTTTACAGCAGCGATGTCATTTTTCATTTCTTCTTGGTTCTTCTTCATTTCCTCTTGGTTCTTGCTCATATTGTCGAATTTGTCTTCCATTCTTTTCAGCCACCTTATGACCATTTCTCTGAATTCTTTTTCTGGAAGGTTGCTTGCCTCCATTTCGTTTACTTCCTTTTCTGGTGATGCCTGCTTTTCTTTCATATGCAGGCTGCTTCTTTGTCTCCCCATGGTCTCTCTTCTCTGGGTGTCTGGTTATGTAGTTCTCTCTCTCCTTATCCCAGGCGAAATCTGACCTTTCCGTAGTGGAGTGTAGAGCTTCTCTGAACCCGTGTGCTTGCGCCAGTTGGGGAGCGTTGTTCTGGGGCTCGCAGCTGTTCCTGGGGTGCCGCCATTGTGGATTCTCAGGCTTCAGATAAGCTCCACTTTCCGGATCAAGATGGCGCAGACTCCGCGTCCAAGCCCGCAGCTCCGGGAAGGGACCCAGCCGCAGTTCGTGCTGCCAGGTCAGGGGAACCCCGTTCAGCAGTCCCCCACCTCCTTCTGGAATTCAGCTGTCTCCCAACCAGCCAACAAACACTCCTTGCGCGACCCTCAGCTGTTCTTTCTTTCTGCTCCGGGACAAGGCTCGGAACACGTCTGTCTATTCCGCCGCCATTATTCCCTCTTGTATGTTTGTTTTTAAATGGTAATTAAAAATTAATGAAAAAAGAGATTATTTAATAATCTATTCATAAGTGAATTAATTCTAAAATATCCAGCATACGTACAAAGCTTATTGCTCATTTTAAACTATGGAATCTCAGAGGGAAGGTGGGGAGGGTGGATGGGTGGGAAGAGATCAACCAAAGAACTTGTATGCATATATGCATAACACAGACAATAGGGTGGTCGGTGGTGAAGGCCTGGGGGGGAAGAGGCAGCTAGAAGAGGTCAATGGGGGATATACCAGTATATAATACTTTCAACAATACAAATTTAAAATAAATAACTAAATAAATAGGCATGATAAAATAACATAAAAGACAAAAATGCAGCAAATTGGAAATCTGGATGGGTTAGCTTGGAGAACTAGATTCTGATTTTAAAACTTGAAGATTGATGAACATCCAAGAAGTTCTGAAACAGAGGAGGGACTTGGGGTCCTGACAGATTAGGGCAACATGGAATGAACTATCGTTGTGTCACTAGGGGATGAGAGTGATCCACAGGTCATGTTCCCATCTGCACAGCTGTACCTTTTTTCTGGTCCAACATGGCAATTAAATATTCCAAGACAATTAAGTCCCTAAAGCAGGCGTCCTCAAACTACGGCCCGCGGGCCACATGTGGCCCACCGAGGACATTTATCCGGCCCGCTGGGTGCTGCTGCCTGTCCTGCTTAGCAGCCGACTTGTCCCCGGCCCGCAGTGCGCATAGGAATTTGTTCATAGTTTTTTTTAAAACTATAGTCCAGCACTCCAATGGTCTGAGGGACAGTGAACTGGCCCCCTGTTTAAAAAGTTTGAGGACCCCTGCCCTAAAGGGACAGGATTTTTCTTTGGTTGGTTGGTTGTTTTTAGGAACTCTTTCTCAGATCATTCATGAACAGAGCTGAAGTAATTTTAGAGAAGTCCAGTGGGCGTAAATAATCTAGGTTTGATAGGTGGCAGAAGAGAAGGACTAGGCCCTCTTTCAAATGTTTAGACTTCTATTTGCTGCAAACACCACCCATGTCCAGTAGCAGGGCACATGGTGAGAAAGCAAAGACAGAGGCAGCAAACAGACAGGAGAGGGCAGGCAGAGCCAAGGAGGGAGGATGGCAAACCACACTTCTACACACTGGAGACACTTTCAGGAGAGTCAGAGAATGAGTCATGAGCCACAGGAATCGCTTCTTTCCAAGGAAGCACTCAGGCTAGATGATGTAATAATCAATGACTTCACCGAACTGTGATCCCAGAAGTCCTACTTTTCCACATTATAAACTACTAGAGGCCCGGTGCACGAAATTCATGCACTTGGGAGTGGGGGGTCCCCTCAACCTGGCCTGGCCGGCACCCTTTCACAGTCCGGGAGCCCTGGGGGGATATCGTTAGCATTGCCACGGAGGCAGGAGAGGCTCCCACCACGGTGCTCACCAGCTGTGAGCCCAGCTTCTGGCTGAGTGGCGCTCCCCCTGTGGGAGCACACTGACCACCAGGGGGCAGCTCCTGCGTTGAGTGTCTGCCCCCTGGTGGTCAGCATGCATCATAGTGACCGGTCATTCCACCATTCGGTCATTTGCATATTAGCCTTTTATTATGTAGGATACGCTGTAGATGAGGCCCCCTAGAATCCTAAGAAATGCAAAAAAATTCACTGTTAACTCATTCTCGAATTGCCCCCACTTAAAATCAAATTGCCCCCCCCCCCTGCCGTGGGGCGTGTGCTGCACCTTGGGAACCACTGGGCTTGACACTTTTCCTCTCTGAGCTTCATTTCTGAATACATATGTATATACCATGGGAACTGTAATCTCTTCTCCGCCTACCTCACTGGGTTGTCATGAGGAGGTTCTGAGCTAATAAACCTAGAAATGTTTCATCAAGTAAGTGATGTCTAAATGGGAAGGGATTGCTATTTTTAAGCTCATGGGTACTCTCGCAGGTAGCAGGTGCTGATTAGGGGAGGAGGGCATGATTATTTCCTGGGACTGTAGCTATGGAAGCTTTGCAGAGGGTTCCGCAGGCCTCAGAGGGTCAGGCTCTGGCCAGCAGCCCTGTAGCGGTGGTCGTCCCTGGAGGCACTAGCAGGGGGCAGGGTGTTAGGGGGGTGCTAAGGGGGTGGCAAAGCCTAAGGGGGAGTAACTGTCAAACCTTCCCACTTGGCGCCATTCTTTAAATTGTACGAGGCTGTTTCGCAGCTGTACCTGTTCAGGGTGGGGCTCCAATCTCCTGGAGCAGGGTGGGGCCGGGCCAGGGTGGAGCCAGGCAGGCTAGGAGGGCGGGTTTAGCTGTGCCCCTAGCAAGATTCAGCTCGCTTCCTCTACAGAGACTGCGCTGCTGCTGTGGGGGAGGGAGGCGTGGGGGAGGGTGGCAGAGGGGAGGGTCTGACCCTAGGGGTCTGCTCAGGCCTGCCTCCACCCGGATCTGGAGTTGTAGGGAGGAGAGGTGTGCCAGGCCCCAGTGGAGCTAACTGGTGGTCGCTGGTGTGCTATTGTTGTGGGTGCCCCTGGTGGGGGTGGTGGGGGAAGAGATCAGGAGTCGGAGGTATGGGCTGCAGCTACCCCTGAGGCTGGGTCTTCTCCCCATCCAGTCAGCCTCCCCGTCCCCCTGGGGCTGCAGGGACTGGGGATAGGGTGTCCGTGCAGGGGGATTGGAAGAGTTCCCCATGGCTGCTTCCTCTTCCTTCTTTGCAGTCCAGGCTTCTGTTAGGCACTCTCCTCAGACCCCCAGGAACTTGGCTCCAGCTGCCCACTCCCTGCTGCGTGTGCAGCCTCCTGCTGGTCTGTTAATATGCAAATTGGTCATTACTGGAACACCATAACAGACAATTAGCATATTACCTCTTTATATGTATAGATTAGTACTGACCATTTCTTTGATGCTTACTGTAAGCCAAGTTAGAGGGACATTAATGCTGCATTGGTCTCTGGACAGCAAACCTCAGTCATGTCCTGCTGAACAACTTCCTTAAAACTTGGGAGAAATGTTTGCTTTCCAGATGCCAGAGCTTGAGTATCACCTAAGATTTATCTGATACTTCACCTCAGCAACTCTGGGAACCTCTTCGCCCTTCATTCCCTGGATCTGAGCCTAGGTCCCTGGCCTCCATCCTATATCTTGGTCTTCTCCTGGGAGCCTCTTCAGAAGGGCTGCCCAGCTTCTGAATTCCTCTTCACTCTCAGGATCCTCTGAGGTCACCTTGATCCATGTATTGTGGTCAGCCCCGCCTGACCTCTGCCCTCAGCCTAGGACCTCAGGAGCTTAGTCTTGTTTAGTACAAGGGGAGCTCTGCCAGTGTTGAGGGAAAGAGACACAGATATCGGCATATGGTATTACAAAGGAAGCATATGTTGCTATTATTAAATTCACTTCTAAAGTGAATCTCCCTTCAGTCAAGACTGCACTAGAGCTGATAACCTAATCCAAAATGACACCTCTTAAAAGCAGATTGGGTTTACAGAGTGTTAATATTTTTATCATTTATTCAGTCAATTCCAATGGCCTGCTGCATAGAATTAAATTTCAGAAATCACCAAATCTCCAGATTTTAACAAAAACATTCTCAGATTTGCTAATAGTAAGTACTCAGAAAGATCCTAGTGCTTCTTATATAATAAATACAACTAAGGATTCCTTACATAAACTCACAACAATAGTGTTTGTAAATTATTTTTGATGAACTGTGATTTACCATAACAATCCATTATTCTAATTATTGCTTTGGCGTTAACAGCTTTTGTTGTTTGACAGCCTGTGATGCTTACTGAAATTAATGAATCCACAAGCCCATAAAGCTAATATTTTATTTGGCTATATTCTTTCAAGTGAGTAAAATGAGCTGATCTTTCCTTTTCCATACATAATTTTGGGCAGTAAACCCAGCTAACTTGTGTTTCTACATGTGCTTCTCCTGTTTACCTATAAATAGTTCACCTGTGGCAATTCCATGTCCACCTGGATTTTCTAGGACCTTTGTCTCCAGCTCTGTTGAATGTCAGAATGATGAGAAGCAGGCCCTAATAGTTTTTTGTTTTTTTTTAATATATTTTTCTTGATTTCAGTGAGGAAGGGAGAAAGAGAATCATCAATGATGAGAGATAATCATTGATAGGCTGTTTCCTGCATACTCCACATCAGGGATCGAGCCCATAATCCTGACCTGGAATTGAACCATGATCTTCTGGTTCATAGATCAATGTTCAACTATTGAGCCATACTGACCAGGCCATCCTACCGGTCTTGACAACTGGTCTTGACTAATGGAAAAAAACCATATGGGAAATTCCCATTTGGTTCCATCTGTCTAAATATTTAGCTACCATGGGTTTCAACTCCACTACTAACTCATTATATAAACTTATTTTTATTAATACATACTATTTATTGCATGCTTATTATGTGTCAGTCACTGTCACAATAAACTGTCTATATAGAGAAGAGGGAACAGAGGGAAGAAAACTTGAGTAACTGGTCATAGCAAGTGGTGGGGCTTGCCAACCAGTATACTAGGCTGCTTCTCAATAGTCATTGAGCCAACTTCTTACCCGGCTATACTGTGCCAAGGATGTTAAGGAGATTTGTATGCATTTTTAAATTTCACTTAGTACTCAAAATAAACATATGTATATAATAACTTCCATTTATTGAGGGAGAAACCAAGATTCATAGAGATTAAACAACTTAACCTTTTCTCATACATAATTTATCAACATAAATGTTATTTATCAACATAAATGTTATTTATAAACATTTATGTTGATATGTTCTTAACTATCACTGTTTCTTCCATCTTTGCCATTGCATCTATCGGAAGAGAAAGGACTACAAACTCAAATTTGAATTTTAAAGCCTACCTCCAAAGTGGCAGCCGATCACCAGGGGGTTGGTTCTATGTGGATCTAGCCCCACCTACTTTGTTCTTCTCAGTTGTTTATAACAGTAATATTAATAATAAAAGTAAGAACTGAAATTTTGATAGCAAATTGCAAAGCATGTCAAAATCCTTTATTGCTATCTTTATGACAACACAGTGAAGAAGAAATGGTAATTATTCTGCTTTAGAAATAAGGATTTGTGTTTAGTTGATGTTACATAGTTTGCCAAGGTCAAGCATCTACTAAGAGGTAGAAATGAGGCTATACAACAGACCTTTTCACTTCAAATTCTGGGCTCTTTCCAATAAATGACACTACTTTACTTAGATTCAGTAAACCTCATTATATGTATGACTCATAGAACTACACTCACAGTCTTTATCTATTTCTCAGATTCAACTACAGCTCTGCTGTCCATTTGCTGGCATATCTATCTGAATGTCCTAGCTGAAGGCCTTATTCCTTTGGTTCCCTCACAGTATCTGCAACAGGATCCTGCATGAATTGGGCATTTAACAATTTTTGAATAAATAAATAAAGGATTTTAAAGAATATAAACTCTTATAACTGAGCTAAGTGGTGTAGTAGGGACCTGGACAGTGGAGGTACTGGAAGATACTAAGCTCTTCCTCTGCACCCAGTTAAGTATCACTGGCATTAGTGCTGCCCAGCCCAGAAGACCAGGGGTGAGAGGCAGTCATTTCCTCTGGGAATTCGAGACAAAGGGCCTCCACAGAGCCATCAGCAGTGGAAGCAACACCAGCCAGGAGACCCAGACATTCTGGATATCTGATGACTGGATTAAAGAGTATATGAGAGAATATGGCAGAAGACAGTCTTGAAGGTAAACATCATGTCTTTGTCTTATGGTATCCACAGTAGTAGCAGACCCATCTCTAATGCTTACCAGCAATGTGAGCCTGCACAACCCCTTAAAGTTTTCAAACCTCAGTTTCTTCATCTATTCAACCACACAGGGCTGGTAGTAGGCTGTTAAATGAGGTATTGTATGATGCTAAATAAAACTAGCTATTATTAGGTGCTTAAGTCTTATTCTCTTTGCTGTTAAATGACTGCAAAGTAAGAAACTTTTATAATTAAATATTGAACACACTATCTCCTCTAATCCCATGCTTCATTTGGAAGATAAAAGGAAGACAAGTCTACCCAAAGCAACTAATGACATGATCTTGGCTGTCGGGGTACATGGTGAATGCTGCTGCAAGATGGTTCTATCATAGACTGGACAAGGAAATCCAACTGCTTTACTTGAGAATTGCTAAGGAAATTGAGGATCACAGAAAAGGGTATGTTTTCAGATCAACCTTGCTAAAATTCCCTGAAAGATAGATCTACTTATTTTATAAAGAGTATATGCAAGAGTTAGTAAGAAACTATCCCCTAACCCCACTCTTATACCATAACTTCCTGCCCTGCTCAGAAAGCTGATTAAATCAAGTCTAAAGCAGGTTTGCAAAGCAGATGAAAGGTCTAGCATTCTTGAATAATAAAAAGTTAAGAGTTGCTTTATGAAGTGATACTTGACACTTAGCTGTTCTTCTTTTTGTGTAAAGATGATCTCATTGACAGGATTTGAGAAGCCTCTTGATATTTCCCCATGGGTAGGTTCCAGGCTTCATGGGTGGCAACAGTCAAAATGTTTACCCTTAATGTGTGCAGTTTGCAGAAAGGAAAGCAAATAGGAGGGAAAAAAAACTATTGCAGAAGTGGGGGAAGGGCAGACCAGATTCTAAAGAGAAATAGAACTGTGTGGACAGGGGAACACTAACAATTGGGCATGTTATTACAGGAGGTTTCTTAGCAGGTGCTTCTGAGCAGCTGAATTTAACATCTGCAAGGTTGAATGCATCTCTAAGGGATTCTCATCAAGGCCACCTGTATCTTGGGTCATGACAATAAAGACTTATTAAATTTTGTATTTGCCAACTTCTTTTGCTACAGAACTCAAACCATTTGCTAGAGTCACAAAAGTGACCTCAGGAGGTCATGTCAATCTTTCCTTTGATTCTGGGCAGTCTTCAGATGGCTGGATGTCCAATCTGCTCTTCAAAGACCTTTCTAAAGGGAGGACTCGCAAGCTTCCATTTCCTAGAGCTATAGAGATAAAAAATTATTTCTTTTTTAGAAGCTAAATCTTCCCTACTGAGAAAGAGCTCTCTTTTGCATAGATGTTATAAGGATGGATTGTTATTCTTGGGATGCCTTCTGAAGTTTCTGCTCTAGCTCTGACAGAAAAACATGCCAAGATTGCCATTATCCCTTCCCTGGGGGAAAATTGCTCTGCAGGAGTACTTCATAGACTCACAGACATCTAGAACTTTAGAGCTAAGAAGAACCATCATGATTTGTGAATCTAATCCCTGATTTTATTATTTTTTAATTTTTGTTGATTTATTGATTTTGAGAGAGATAACAACATTTATTTGTTGTTCCACTTATTTATGCATTCATTGGTTATTTCTTTTATGTGACCTGACTGGGGATTGAACCCACAACCTTGGGGTATCAAGACACTGGTCTATCCAACTCCAACTGAGCTACGGGACAGAGCCTTCTGATCCCTGATTTTAAAGAGTGGATAATCCCCCACCAGCATGACCTGTGTAAAAACTGGGACCAGTTTTGAGAAAACCACTACAGTAGTTGTCTTATTTCCCAATCAAATTCAATGTGTCAGCAAGTCTAATTAGCTCTACCTTCCAAATACACTTCATTTATGATGCCTTCTTTCCAACTCCACTGCTGCCACTCAGCCCAAACTGTTGTCTAGCTTTGCTTATCACAATCACTCCTTCATGCATTTCCCTTTTTCCACTCTTGTCCTCCTAAAGCCCCTTCTGTACACATCATCAATAATAATCTCTTTTTAAAAAGAGATAAAGTCACATCAATATCTCCTTTAAATCTTTCACTTGTTTTTCTTTGCAAATAAAATAATTTAGAAATATCTTACCACGGCAAAATCAGACTTAGCTGTACATTACTAGTTTTTCACAGACACTTTAGACTGTTCTCACTGAAATTCAAACTAAATAAAAATTATATCCATATCCCTATAAGGCTTAGAGGAATGGAGATGAAACAATACTGGATTTGCTGCTCTAAACCTTTCTAGTTGGCATGACACAAGTCAGAAGAAAACCTCAGAGAGTAGGTTCTGTGTCTTAGAAAGCATTTTCCTCAGGAGACTCCTTAGGTCTAGAAAATATTTCAAAGCCTATAGTAAATACACTAAGAGAAGAGCAAACGGGTCCACATAGTCCTAATAAGCTAAGTGAGACATTGGGAATTGCTTATACATATTTTCTAGAAATGGTCCATTTACAGCTTTAACATTGACTCTCTACATAAGCACCATGCGTGAACAGAAGTGGGGATAGGCTTCTGCTTTACAAGCTAATTGTAATAGCCATCTTAGAACCTCAGTGAAACTAATCAAATATTTTGACACTAAAGCTTTTGCTTGTGAATAACATCTCACAAACTATTAGGTTAAAGAGTATCAGATCCAAAGTAACTGAGGTACAGAGAAATAATACCACTGTGTTTTCAAGCTACACAGCTAATGAGCAGAGCCAGAACTAAGCACCGAATCTCACAGGTTTCTGTGAATCTGCCTCCCCATTAGTTTAACCTAGTTAGGTCAACAAGGGCAGGCTCCAAAGAGTAGTGGGCTTGGTAGAGCGGTGAGAATCTAGACCAGTGGTTATCAAGATAGGAAGTGGCTGGGGGCGGGGCGGAGGCGGGGGGGGGGGGGGGCGGGGGGCGGCAGGTGGAGTAGAAAGCACTGGTTGATTCAGAACAATTGATCTTGTCTGCCACCAGAAGGCTTCAATCCTAACGCACTTTAAAAAAAAATCAATTACAGTTAGCATTCAACATTATTTTATACTAATTTCAGGTGTACAGCATAGTGGTTAGACAATCATATACTTTACAAAGTGTTCCCCCTGATATTTTCAGTACCCAACTGGCACCATACATAGTTATTACAATATTATTGAATATATTCCCTATGCTGTACTTTACATCCCATGACTATTTTGTAACTACCAATCTGTACTTCTCAATCCCTTCACCTTTCTTACCCAGTCCCCCAACCCCCTTCCCCTCTGGCTACCATCAGTCTGTTCTCTGAATCTATGAGTCTGTTTCCATTTTGTTTGCTTGTTTATATTGTTCTTTAGATTCCACATATAAGTGAAATAATATGATATTTGTATTTCTCTGATTGACTTATTTATCTTAGCATAATGGACCATCCATGCTGTCACAAATGGTAAGCTTTTGTTCTCTTTTATGGCTGAGTAATATTCCACCGTATATATGTGCCACTGCTTTTCCATCCACTCGTCTATTATGGGCATTTGGGTTGCTTCCATAGCTTGGCTGTTGTAAATAATGTTGCAATAAACATAGGGGTGCATATATTCTTTTGAATTAGTATTTCATGTTTCTTCAGATATATACCCACAATGAATCACTGAGTCATAAGGCAGTTCTATTTTTTTTTTTTTTTTTGAGGAAACTCCCTACTGTTTTTCCACAGTGGCTGCACTAATATGCATTCCCACTAATAGTGCACAAGGGTTCCCTTTTCTCCACACCCTACCAACACTTGTTATTTGTCGATTTATTAATGATAGGCATTCTGACAGATGTAAGGTGATATCTCATTGTGTTTTTAATTTGCATTTCTTTGATTATTAGTGATGTTCAGCATCTTTTCATATGTCTATTGGCCAGCTGTATGTCCTCTTTAGAGAAGTGTTTACTCAGCCCTTTGTCCATTTTTAATTGGATTGTTTATTTTTTTGGTGTTGAGTTGTATAAGTTCTTGGATGTTAACCCCTTATCAGATGTATGATTGGCCAATATGTTCTCCCATTCAGTGGTTTGTCTTTTCATTTTGTTGACAGTTTTCTTTGCTGTGTGAAAACTGTTTAATTTGATGTAGTCCCATTTATTTTTCTTTTGTTTCCCTTGCCCAAGGAGATATATCAGAAAAAATACTGCTAAAAGAAATGCCCAAGATGTTACTGCCTGTGCTTTCTTCTAGGATTTTTATGGTTTTGAGAATTACATTTAAGTCTTTATTTTAAATTTATTCTTGTACATATCTGTCCAATTTTCTCAACACCATTTATTAAATAGACTGTGTTTACCCCATTGTTTGTTCTTGCCTCTTTTGTCAAATACTAATTGACCATATAGGCGTGGGTTCATTTCTGGGCTCTCTATTGTGTTCCATTGATCTACATGTCTGTTTTTATGCCAGTACCATGCTGTTTTGATTACTATGGCTTTGTAGTATAGTTTGATAATAAGTAGTATGATTTCTCTAACTTGTTCTTCTTTCTCCAGATTACTGTGACTATGTGGGTCTTTAGTGGTTTCATATAAATTTTTTGATTATTTATTCTAGATATGTGAAATACGCTATTGGTATTTTGATAGGAATTGTGTTGAATCTATAGATTGCTAAAGCTACTCTTTGAGAGAAAAGAAAATGGTAATATCATTAACAAAACATGAAAGACACTAATAAGAGGATAAAAAGACAAGCCATAGAATAGGAGAAGATATTTACAAAACATATATCTGGTAAAGCACCTGTATCTAAAATATATTTTAAAAAAACAAACAACTCAAAAATTCAACAATAAGAAAACAAACAACTTTAACAAGCAATTAACAATTAACAAACAATTTAAAAAATAAAGGACTGAATAGTCACTTAAGGAAGATATACAGATGGCAGAAAGCATATGAAAAGATGCCTCAACATCATTTGTCATTAGAATGACTAAATCCAGGAAACTGACATACCAAATGCTGGCAAGATGCTGAGCAACATGGTCTCATTCACTGCTGCCAGAAATTCAACATTTGGAAGAATTTGGTCATTTCTCACAAAGTTAACATAGTCTTACCATACAATCCATCACTCATGTTCCTAGGTATTTACCTAATTGAGTTGAAACCTTATGTCTACACAAAAACCTACACATGAATATTATTTATAGCAGTTTTACTCATAATTGCCAAAATTTGAAATAGCTGAAATGTCCTTCAGTAGGTTAATGGATAAAAAAAACTAATACATTCATCCAATGGAATATTATTCGTTAAAAAAGAAATGAACTCTTAAGCCACAAAAAGACATGGAGGAATCTTAAGTGCATATTGCTAAGCAAGAGAAGCCATTGTAAAAAGGCTACCTACTGTATGATGCTAACTACTAGTATATGACCTTCTGGAAAAGGCAAAGCAACAGAGAAGAGGAAAGATCAGTGATTGCCAGAGTCTCAGGGGAAGGAAAGGGATGAAGCATAGGAGATTTTTAGGGTGATGAAATTATTCTATATGATATTCTAATGCTTGATACATGGGTATCTGTCAGAACTCAATGAACTTCACAGCACAAAAAAACCTTAATTCTGACAAATTTTTAAAAATCATTCAGGAGCCGAAACCGGTTTGGCTCAGTGGATAGAGCGTTGGCCTGCGGACTGAAGGGTCCCGGGTTCGATTCCGGTCAAGGGCATGTACCTTGGTTGCGGGCACATCCCCGGTGGGGGGTGTGCAGGAGGCAGCTGATCGATGTTTCTCTCTCATCGATGTTTCTAGCTCTCTATCCCTCTCCCTTCCTCTCTGTAAAATATCAATAAAATATATTTTAAAAAAAATTTTAAAAATCATTCAGGAGATCAGAAAAACTCAGAGAAGAATGAAGATAATGACATGAAAAGTTAATTGTAATACAAATACATGAAACAACGTCACTGAAAGGAGAGGGGAAAGATGCTAACCTAAGTAACTTTGGAAATAAATGCTGTCTGTAGGACTAAAGAAAAATGAACGACACATAGCACTGTACTCCAGTGGATGTAGTTGTTTCCCACAGGGGTATGGGTTAACAATTCTGATACTGCTGTATAGGTAGACCAGAACTGAACAATTAAGTTAATGGATGGCAGATGGTGGGAAACAGGTTTCTCACTGTGGGAGTGGAAATTATAGATAAGCAAAGGAAAGCCTAGAACGATCCATGTGGCAATGTATCGGATTTGGAGACATCAATGGCACTCATGTTTAACTTACTGGAGATATAGATTATTATACACAGAACTAGAGGCCCGGTGCATGAAATTCATGCATGAGGGTGGGGGTCCTCTCAGCCCAGCCTGGACCATCTCCAATCCAGGACCCCTCAGGGGATGTCCAACTGCCACTTTAGGCCCGATCCCGGAGATCTGGCCTAAACCGGCAGTCGGACATCCCTCTCACAATCCAGGACCACTGGCTCCTAACTGCTCATCTGCCTGCCTGCCTGATCGGCCCTAACTGCCCCCCCCCCGACAGCCTGATCACCCCTAACCACTTCTGCCTGCTGGCCTGATTGCCCCTAATTGCCCCCCTGCCAGCCTGATCACCCCTAACCGCCTCTGCCTGCTGGTCTGGTCACCCCTAACTGCCCCCCCCCCACCGCTGGCCTGATTGCCCCTTACTGCCCCTCTGCTGGCCTGGTCACCCCTAACTGCCCCCCTGCCAGCCTGGTCACCCCCAACTCTCCCCGCCACCCCCCCCCCCCCGCCGGCCTGGTCGCCCCACACAGCCTGCTGTTCAGTCGTTTGGTTGTCCCTCACTAACCCCCTGCCGGCCTTGTCACCCCAGGCAGCCTGCTGGTCGTTACTGATACTGTTACTGTGACGATGTCCCAGACAATTTGCATATTCCTCTATTATTAGTATAGATATTTATAGACATATGTGCATATAAAGGTTAGTATATACATGTATATTTGTCAGTTGAAAGAACCTAAAATAAGCACAATGCCAGTAGCAACAAACTCACTTAGCATCTGGCACTTGATTTCTAAGATCATTCTCCAACAAAAGGAGAATGGCTGATTCTAGGACTGGTGCAGGAAATATGCAAGGTGAGTATGGAGCATATTCAAGTGCCAGGAATTAGGAAAGTGCTGAGAGAGAGAGAGAGAGAGAGAGAGAGAGAGAGAGAGAGAGGTATTAAAGTGATACAGGAGTCAACTGAAAGAGCTCCTAATGGCTAAAGCTGGAACAACTTAAGCAACAAAATAAAGTGACATTGGATTATAACTCAAAGTCTAAAATAAATATCCATGATTCCATACTGATATAAATATGTTATTGAATAAATTAGTAAATGGGAGAAGAGACAAATCTTCCAGGCAAAAGACTTCCAAATAATTTATGTAGATGCTCCACTCTCAAGGAAGTGGAAACAAACTCCCCACTCCTAAGCATAGTGACTTCCCTCCAAAGAGAACAGTGTGGAAAGGGGGTAAAAAGGGACTTTACTGTGGAGAAACCTGACAGACACTTCATCAGCCAGATGTTGGAGGTCAGCATCAAGAGTCATAAATCATGTTGAGAGTATGTACCTTTGGTGTAATGTGATGAAAACGGCACTTGGCCTCTGTGATGTTCCTCCCCAAACCCGAGAACCTCAACCTAATCATGAAAAAAACATCAGACAAATTCCAAAAGAGGGACATTCTACAGTATACCTGATGAGTATGCCTCAAAACGGTCAAGGTCATCTAAAACAAGGAAAGTCTGAGAAACTGTCCCAGCCCAGAGGAGCTGAAGAGGACATGACAACTAAAGGAAATGTGGTATACTCAATGGGATCCTGGAGCAGAAAAAGGACGTTAGTTAAAAACTGAGGAAATCTGAATAAACTATGGAGATTAGTTAATAATAATGTATCAATATCAGTCCATTAATTGTAAAAAATGGACCATACTAATGTAAGATGTTTATAATAGGGGAACTGGGGCAGGGAGGGGAGTAATATGGAAACTCTGTACTATCTGCTCAATTTTTATAAATGGAAAATTATTCTAAAAAGTAAAGCCCAATAATGAACAAAATAAACAACACTAATTTGTGTTCAAATGTGCTATTTTTTAGGATCTGCACAAATAAAGCAACACGATTATGCTGGTTGACTGTTGCTCTTTCTGCTGTCTCACCGAGGGTCACAGGAGATCTTGCTTACCAGTTACTTTGATGTCAACAGATTTTTATTAATGACAAGATACCCCTCAAAATAGGGCATTTGGAAGTATTTTGAACTTCCAAAGCAATTAAACACCTGCCAATTCTTACATCTGGATGTGAATATTTGAAATCTTCCCTTGGATAGAGATGTTCAAGTTAGGAGATGAAGCCACATATAAACAATCCACTGTACTGCATCCCAAAGGGTTCTGGGGTTCCTGGTTTTGTAGCTTCATGGATAGTATTGTCATATTTTGGTGCAAGTTTTATTTGAGGATTCAGATACATAATTAAGAGAAGTTGATTTCCCCCATTCATTCAATAACACTGTTTTGAAACCACTGAAGTTAGTATGTATGAACAATAGGATGTCATAGTGGTGTCTGTAGAGAAATTACAAATCTTTTTCAATAAATTTTTATGACCAATTCCCCATCAGCTATGTGTCTCTCATACCAACACACACACACACACACACACACACACACACACACGCACTTGCACACCCAATTTTGTTTCTCCTTATATTCTAAAAATCACCTTTCACCTTTATCTTAAAAAGGTAAAGAATGGTCAGTATCTTTTAGAAGTTGGTGTGGTATTGTTTTAGAAATAGAAAAATATGTAAATGATAGTTTAAAATTATGATACACCCATTCAATGGAATGCTAGCCTTTTTTTTTTTCAATTCTCATCTGAGGATATTTTTCCATTGATTTTTAGCAAGAGTGGAAGAGAGAGGGAAAGACAGAGAGAAATATCAATGTGAGAGAAACACATTGATTGGTTGCCTCCCACGTGAGCCCAGACTAGGGCAACCAAAGTATGTGCCCTTGATCAGAATCAAACCCGAGGCTTTTTGGTCCGAAAGCCGACACTCTATCCACTGAGCCAAACCGGATAGGGCCTACATAGCCTTTTAAAATTAAAGATACTAACATGAAAAGATGTCTGAGGTAATTAAGTAAAAAAATTTGTAGACTAAGTAAATAATTTTATTTTCTTTAAAAATATTTGTATTGAATTTTAAAAAGAGAGAAAGGAAGAGGGAGTGAGAGAGAAAAACACCGATGTGAAATCAAAACATGGATAGGCCACCTTCCATATGTGCCAACCCCCGCCCCCCCATCATGATCAAGCCTATAACCCAGGCATATGCCCTGACCTGGAATCGAACCCACAACCCTTCATTGTAGGGGATGACATTCAACCAACTGAGCCACACCAGCCAGGGCAACATAATTTGATTTTATTAAAAAATGGCATGTTAACATATTCAGAGCACTCCAAACTGCTTTATAGAGGGGTGGGTGTTATGATAAATAATTTTCACTTTGATTCCTATAATGTTCAAACTTATAAATGGAGCATATTAATTTTGTAATTTGAAAAATGTTTAATATTGAAAATGTCTATGTATTCCTTCTGAATACCATGTGGCCTCATGGAATGAGGTGCTGGTGATACAGAGAGAGCTGTGCTCTCTTCCCTTTCAAGTTCTGCCAGGACCCACGCTGGGTCCTGGCATGACAGAATGAAGTCTGAGGCTTCCTCCTTAGTCCTAGGTTACACACTGCCTCCTCAGGTGCTCAGCTATTATCTAGCACTTGGATATAAATGCATTTATAGGAGCTTTCCAGTAACCATAAGACCTCTGAGCTGTAAAGAACCTTAGAGGCCATCTCACTCAACCTCCATTCATTGCTGAAATGCTCTGTTGAATCCCCACCTGGAGGTTATCCAGAGGCTGGCTGGGCACAGGGATTGTAGTACCCCATAACAGCTGTTGTATTCGTAGGAGTTTTATGATAAACGCTCCCCCCGCCCCTCACCAAATTTCTAAATGTTGCTTAAAATTGTAGATGTTCAATGACATCCTAAACAACTATTTTAATGCTATGCCTAGCACAATGCATGGCATATAGTAGCTACTCAAGTAATAATTATTGAACGCATAAGTTGATTGTTCACTCTGCTCTGTTCTTCTTTCACCTGTGTTCACATCATATATTTAGGCCACTACATCACACAGTTATGTCATACTGAACTAACAAAAAATCAATGAATCAGAAACCAAGAAACATTACTTCTGTTTCTGGTTGTGCTATTTATTGTCTGTACAAATGTAAGGAAGTCATTTCACACTTTTGAACTCCTCTTTTCTACCAGTAAGGTGTGGGAAGGACTGGGGAGGTGGATTTTAGAAATAAAATTCTGAAAATAAGCTACAGCATCAGGACTTCTGCCATCCAATATGAATAATCAGGCCTAAGCTCAGGACTTTTCAATATTATTAAATATGATCTTTATATGTTGGTCTCTTGTTTTGTGTATTAAGTCACATCTCCTAACCCTACCACTTTAGCTATCTAATGGCTGGAAACTTGATAACCCAACTGAAAGTAGAATGAACTGAATGTAGATTTGGTTGCCTAAAGAAACCACCTTCAGCATGTTTGTACTGTTATACTCATCAACAGACTTTCACCCAGAACCAGTCTTTGAAGTTAGAGTTGAGTGGAAACATTTGAGAAACACCTTGAAGGCAGTAGTCTTAAGAACCACCCAGAAAAACAAACAAACAAAAAACAACAAATAAAACTCTGCCTAAGGAAAAAAAAACAACACTTTTTTTTTTCTATATGAACTGGCTGATTCCAAAACTTCTTTTGGGGGAAAAAAAGGCATTAATCGCTAAGAATTAATATATAAAACAAGCAAATAGAGGACTGAAAGTTTTCTTAGGACACACTTGCCAGTGTAGCTGCAGCCATCATTGGATCTAATTTTCCTAAATTAGATTTAAATTGTCAAGTGGTCAGTCCTGGAGAATATTTTCTAGAACGAAATGACTTTTCATTGCTCAACGCAATGTTACCAAAACACATTTGTTCAACCATTCAGCAGATTAGGTTCCGAGATACAAGCTGTTTAATGAAGTCAACAGGGGCGTTTCCTTTGTCAATGCAGGTTTACAAGGATGTATTGAAACCTCACCTTCAATGAGGGAGAAGAGTTTTCATCTGGTGATGCAGACAGGTAGCCTGCAGTAAAGCTGCTTTGTAAAAAGCAACAACAAAAATCCCAGCCAGTTTGAATTTCCACTTGCAACAGCATTTCAGTTCTCTTCCTCTGGCCGAAAATTGTCTGAAGCTTAAAATAAGCTTACTAGAAGCTGCCATCTTTGGAAATCTTCTTATTACACTAATCACTGCTCCAAAGCCAGAAAATATCAAGAATCCCTACTGTATAGGAAAAAATGCAGTTGCCCCAGACATCTCTCTGAATCACTAAGTAGTCAAGCTATGTGCAACTGGGCCAGGTAATCAGAAACTGAAGCAAAAGCACAAGTTTGAACATTGTGCTTCCATTCCTGGAACTAGAAACCTCCCGCTTAAGTTCCTTCCTCTGAAAAATGGAATTGAAACAAGGAGGACTGAGTATAATAATAAATGGCAAAAAGTATTCTGGAAATATCAAGATGCGTAGACAGGAAATAATCTGAAGGAAACGGGTGTTTTTCCACAGACAGGAACCATCTCTTTTCCTGAGACAGTGAAAAATAGGCAAGGATGATCATAAAGCACTCAAGAGGGAAAGACTGGAGCATTCAAAAGACAGTTAAGTAAGAGCATCTGAAAAGTCAAATGGGGGGTGGGGAGGAGCATGGAGCATGAAACTGAGACAAAATAACCCAAAATAAATTCTCTGTGTGATTCAGCAGGAAGTACCACAAAGAAGACTGTATAAAGCGAAGCACAATGGGAGGTGTTTGTTAGACTGCAAAAGTGAACTGAATAAAAGATGAAGGTACTTTTTTAAACTTTGCATTTGATAGGGAAGAGCAGTTTAGGGAAACAGAGTTTGGTGGGAGGCAAAGAGCCACCCCCATGTTGTTAAAAGAGTTCAGAACTTTCAGAGGACCTGTGGAAACAGATTCTCGTTACTTACACCAGGGAGATGCTGCCAAATACCCCCAATAAAGACAGCTCCATGAATTAGCTCATGGGCTGGTTTTTTGAACATTTTTTATTTATTTATTTTTGTGTGAGGGGTAATAAAATCATACTCCCTGACTCCAAGTTCTCATTTCCATTATCAAAAAAGAGCTTCGCAGTGGATGTTCTTTTGTGTCTTAATTAATTGAAGCAACAGAATATTAAAAACAATCAACTCCGGTTTTTGCAAAGCCTTCCACTTCTGCCCCTGAGAGGAGGGATTGTATCTAGATTCCTCCTCACAGATGGCAATTTGTCCTCCAACATTAACTATGAGGAAGGACCTAAGGGACAGAGTTTGAACAGAACTTCTGAGCTATGAGTTAATATCAATAAGAAATGTCTTTTTTCCTTTGGTGGTGAGGTTAAGTCTTAGAGTCTGGCTGGGAAATTTATAGTTGGATTACAATAGCAATGTGAACCAGAAATCTGAGGCATAAATTCAGGTAGCTGGAGAATATTTTTTAAAATAAAAATAAAAACTCATGTAATTTTGAAAAGAAGCATCTTGTTTCTGATTTTGAATTTAAAGGAAGGAGGGAGGATTCTGAATTGAGGACACTGACAGATACAAATTTATTTTAAATATAGTAAACAAGATAATTGGTAATATTGTATACATGAAACTAGAGACCAGCCTTCCTTGAAAATGATTTTTTAAACTATTGCAAGTTATGGGAATTCCACCTATTGGTATATTTTAAATTCTTAATCAATGGATAGCAACTCATTAAGTACATATGTAAAGGAAAACTGGCATCAGGGCTGAGTTCTTAGCACAAGATATTAATGTCAAAACCCAATTCAGCTGAAAAGAATGAACATGTCTCAACTTTCAACAGGCAAAAAAAAAAGTGTTTTGTAAGTTTAACTTTCATCATCTTGTATTTTATTCCTAATATCTAAAAAAAATTTTGAGGCCATGCAACCAATTGTCTGTTTTCTAAGCCCCACGTTGGAAATGTGCAGATGGAAGGGGCAAGAAGTCAGAGAAGGCTCCTAGCAGGAGCAATTATGTAACATATGCCGCCTTCCTAAGTGCTGAAGTGATCCACCCACCACAGCTGCAGGAGAAGGACCTGCTGCTCACCAGGAAGCAGAAACCAGGCCCATCCGTTCCCATGCTGATTCTCCTCCTCCCCCTGCAGAATCCTGGTTAGCATGCTAAGTAGGTATAGAGCAGCTGGATTGGCCAGGTGAATCATCAGATCTGAATTCTGTTCCCGGCCCTGCCACTAATTTGCTGGGTGGCTTTGGGTAGGTCATCTTTGAACCTCAGTTACCTCCCTGAGAAAGCATAATTCTGGTCTAGAAATGACTTACAATCTCTTTGAGTTCTAACATCTTTTGATTTCTTAAAATCCCTTTTGGGCAGAAGGCAGTGACAGACATGATAGTCGTTCTGGTCTCCTACAGGCTGTGGACACCACCTTGAGGGAAGTAATGTTCGTCACTGGAGCCCTCTCCGCATTCTTGGGTCTTTCATATCAGCCTTTTTCAACAGGGGTTCCACGAGAGAATGAAACTCTCATGCCCTAAGCCAGTGGTCAGCAAACTGCAGCTCGCGAGCCACATGCGGCTCTTTGGCCCCTTGAGCGTGGCTCTTCCACAAAATACCACGGCCTGGGCGAGTCTATTTTGAAGAAGTGGCGTTAGAAGAAGTTTAAGTTTAAAAAAATTGGCTCTCAAAAGAAATTTCAACCGTTGTACTGTTGATATTTGGCTCTGCTGACTAATGGGTTTGCCGACCACTGCCCTAAACCATCCCCTCTCTGTGGTGAATGATTTCTCTCCTATGCATCTAGATTGGTACAGACTAGTTATGTACCATCCTTAGGAGAACTAAGCAAATAGCCACTCAGATCAATGTTCAGGATGCGTGATTCAGAAAGACTGCAAGATATTACCTTCCCATAGAATCATTATGGAATATTAAAACTAAAAGACTGTACAGATCATTCTATTCCAATGGTTCTCAAAGTGTGTTCCTAGGCCAGGAGCAATAGTGCCTGGAAGCCTGTTCAAATGCAAATTTTCACTTACCCCAGTGCACCAATTCAGAAATTCTGAGAATGGGGCTCAGCAATCTAGTTCAACAAGCCATTCAGCCACATGCTCATGTTTGAGAATCACTGCTCTAGCCCTTACAACCTTATTTCCAGATGTAGGGAACAGAAGTGCAGGAAAAGTTACTTGCCCAAGATGGTACCTCTGGTGCCTTAATTAGAACTCTGGTATTACAAACTGAATTATATCCTCTCCTCAAATATATATATGTGGAAGCCCTAACTCCTACTGGGACTGTATTTGGAGATAGGGCAGGTCTTAAAGATGTAATTAAGGTTAAATGAGGTCATAAAGCTGGGGCCTCATCCAATAGGACTAGTGTCCTTATAAGAAGAGGAAGAGACTCCAGGAATGTGTGCACATAGAGTAAAGGCCATGTGAGGACAGAGAAGGCAACTGCCTGCAAGCCAAGGAGAGAGGCCTCAAGAGAAACCAACCCTATGGATACGCCGATCTCAGACTTTTAGCTTCCAAAACTGAAAAATAAATTTATGTTGTTTAAGCCACCTCAGCTATGGAATTTTATTGTAGCAGCACTAGCAAACGAATACACTGGGCTTTCTGATTCTCTTGAGAAGAATATTTCATTTTAATTAAGTGGTTTTAGAGTTCTGAAACAAGCTTCCAAAGTGCAAAGAAGCAAAGGCATCTCTAGGTTAGCTGTTCTGTCAGCGCAGCAGACAGTGAGAAGAGGGCTCCCGGTGCCCCTGACCACAAACGTGCACACAGGTCAGACTCTGCTCACACAGTTTGAAGGTTAAGTTCTCCAAACTCTGTCTTGTGTTACGGTTTTGCCACAGTAACATGAGAGCTGTGCTCCTTCATAAAAGGGTTCAAAGCAGCCACTAAAGCAGGAGAAGGTAAGAAAGATTGAACAACACAGGGGAAGCACTGTTTGTCTCTCCAGAAGGAGCACGCGGTAGTATTGGGACAGGTCTCTAGGAAGGGCAGTGGCCAAATGCCCTTTGATAGGCCAGCCCTGGAGAAAAGTGCCTTGTATACACTTCAAGCTCAATCTGTGGTCTTCCTTTCTCTTCCCTATTGGGCCACAAAACATCCCTCCTCTGGTGTTCCACAGCTCAGGTGATGGTATTTTTAATCCTCTGAATATGCTGCCTGGAACCCTTGAGGTCACCTTTGACTTTTTGATTCCCTCATCCCCCATAACCAGCAGGCAGCACCAATGCTGCCCATTCGGCCTCCGAGATACCCTACAAATCCTTCGTCTCTTCTCTGTCCTGGCTACCATTACTTTGGATGGCACTTTTGTCATCTTTTGCCTGAACTAAACCTGAAGACTTGTAACTGGCCTTACTGTTTTATATCCTCTTCAAAATATGGCCAGAAGTCTTCCCTCCAAAACACAAATCTCATAGAAGGCTCTTCGAAATCCTATCTGCCCTCCCAGTTTGCCCTTCGGACACACCCTCATCACCTCCACCTGCTGAGCAGCAGCTCACTTTCCCAATCCTAACCCTGCATGCTCCTTCATTCCTCTGGGTCTATATGTAGTAGTCCCAACTCCTTCTGGAAAATGCCTGTTTTTCTGTGGTGTATGTGTGTGTGTGTGTGTGTGTGTGTGTGTGTGTGTGTGTGTGTGTAATGTCCTATATGGCATAACAACTCTTGTGTTGCCACCACCAATATAAGAATAAGAACCAGAATATTACCAATCTTAAGAAGCTCTCTCCTCCTACCTCCCCCCTCCATCTGTCAGAGGTAGCAGATACCCTTAATTTGCCAGGGTATTTTAGTCTCTCACTTTCATGCACATGTACCCATAAAAAATAGTTTTACTACATGCACATGTACCCATAAAAAATATATTGTTTAGTTTTGCTTGTTTATAAGAAAAATCAAATGTTTGTACATTTTGAGGACTTGCTTTTTTACTGTTATGTTCATAAGATTTAACAATATCATTGTGGTAACTTTAGATGATTCACTTCATTGTTCTCTATAAATATATATTATGTACACTTTTTTCCATTCTATTGTTGATGGGTGTGTGGGTTGTTTCCAGTTGTTAAACACTATTACCATGCTTGAACACATGAGCATGAGTTTAGAGGCTGTATCTAAGAAAACTATGGGGCCACAGGATATGTGTATGTTCAACTGTACCATATTATCAGGTAACCCCACTGTTTTCCAAAGTGGCTCCACTAATTGGCAGTCATGATGTACTAACTTTTTCACCTATTGATAAATTCAGTCTGGTGATATTTTGTTTAGGATTTTGTATCTGTGTTCAAAGTGAACTTGATAACTTTCCTTTCTTAAATAACCATCGACTGATTCTGTTTTAAAGATTCTACTGGCAAAAAAAAAAAGGTTGTACTGACCTCTTACATTAATTTAGGAGTGTTTCTTCTCTTTACAGTATTTTAAAGGATTTTGTAAGATATCTGTTGCTTTACCTTTTGCTGTTGTTATAGAATTTGCCTATAAAATTATCTAAATCTTGTGTTTTCAGAGGAAATTTTTGATATGTTGATTCTTTTTATTTAATAGTTTATAGAGCATTCCAATTTTCTGTTTCTTCTTGAATCAGTTTTGATAATTTATACATTTTAAGGAATTTGATCCAACACCTAAGTTTTCAAAATTATTGGCATAAAGTGGCTCATAATACTTCTTTATCTTTTATTTTATTTCCTTTTTTATTGAATTTATTGGGGTGATACTGATTAACAAAATTATAGAGGTTTCAGGAGCACAATTTTGCAACACATCATCTATACACTGTATTGTGTGTTCACCACCCCAAATCAAGTCTTAGTTCATCACCATTTATCCCCCCTGTACTCTCTTCCACTTCCATCACTTTCCTCTGGTACTCATCATACTATTATTCGTGTATTCCCTTATCTTTTAAATTCTGACTGCACCAGAGATTTAACAATATTATTCTTAATATTGTTTACTCATGCCTTTCTTATTTATATCAGTCTTTCAGACTCTGAGAAGCATTATTTGTCTTTTCATTGCAACACAAACTTTATGTATCACATTCTTCTTCTGCTCTTGCACAGAGCCCATCTATTCTGGATCACCTCTCCACTGTCAAACTGGATGAAGGATCACACTGCTGACTGAATGTGCTGACCAGCAACATGCTATTCCTGTTGAGAGTTCTCTGTGCTTTTTGCTACTCTTCTTACCAGTTTTCATAGCCATGGGCTTGTAAATCCCAAATAAAAGTACAGTGGTCCCCGCTTATCCACGGGGGACACATTCCAAGATCCCAGTAGATGCCTGAAACTACACATAGTACCGAACCCTCTATGTACTATGTTTTTCCTATACTTACATATCTATGATAAAGTTTAATTTATAATTTAGGCAGAGTAACAGATTAACAACAACAGCCAATAATGAAATAGAACAGTCATAACAATATGCTATAATAAAATAAAAGTTATATGAATGTGATTTCTCTCTGATAACCCATCTGATAACTGAGATGGCTACTCAGTTATGACCGGATGGGAAGTAGTCTTTACCTGAGGTTCTGCTTTCCGGAGCACCCAGGCTAAAGCAGTCTTTTCAAATAAGCAGATTTTGGCTTTGTTTTATGGGTCTTTATTTTTATTTTTGCTCTTGTCTTTATCATTTTCTTTTTCTTCCTTTCTCTACGTTTATTCTGGTTTTTGTTTTTCTTTTTCTAAGTTCTTTCAGTTTTTCTTTTTCTGTTAGATGGTTAATTCATTTATTCCAATTATTCTCTTTTTTTAATAGCAGCCCGTAAGGCAGAGGTCTGCAATCGAGAGCCATGGCCAAAACTGCTCCTGACTGTTTTATAAATAAAGTTTTATTGGAACATGGCCACACCCATTCATTTTCACCTTGTTGGTGGCTGCTTTTGTGCTACAATGGCAAAACTTAGTAGCTGTGAGAGAATTGTGGTGGTAAGTAGTGATATTTATGATTTATTCCATTATAGAAAAAGTTTGCCAACCTCTGCTTTTTTTATAGGCTGATTTAAAAATTTTAACTTGTATATTTAACCTAAAGTCTAAAATTAGATCTTTACCTTTGTACAACAATAAAAGGACCTAAGAATTCTTTATCATCAATCACTTCCTTCCTAATTTATATGTTCTGATTGTCCAGAATTTTGAATATGTAGTTTTTCTTTACTTATTGTTACTTACTTATTGTTACTATTTTATATAAACTTGTTCACCATTTTTATTTGTTTCAGTTTTGTTTTCCTTCCTTTTGCTATTTCTTCTCAGACCTTCTTTCTGGGATCATTTTTCTTCCTCATAAAGTATATCCTTTAGTGAAGTATTGTTGGTAGCAAACTTTCTTAGATTTGTTTTGTATATAAATGTTTTTGTTCAGTCTTCACTCTTAAAAGACCATTTCACTGGATATATTATTTTCAGCACTTAAGGTAGAAATATACGTTATATGTATATGTTTTGTCACAGTAGAATTATTTAATTATATACTTATTAAAGGAATTGTATAATTATTATATTGAATGTATACATTATACATGTATTACTTTTGTCAAAGCAGAATAACTAGAAGCATTGTCATAACTAAGTGAATCATGGATACTGAGTCTATTTTTAGTTAAATTATTAAGAGTCTATTTTATTTTCTAGCTAAGAGTCTATTTCTAATTTGCTAACAAAAGTTACTTAATTAAACTGGACTATGCTTCAGTACATCTCCCTAAAATGTGGACTTAGCTAGTGATCTACTTCATAGAAACATCAGCAAATTAAACAGCTATAAAAGAATAGATGGAATAAATTTAAGTACAGGTTATTTTGCCTTCTTAACTATATGGGTGTATCCTAAAGTGCTAGGCATCAAGAACATCTTTACATTAATATTTGAAAGAGAATGAATCAAGTTTCAAAAGGTTATTCTTCCAAAAGACTCAAAGAATATTTGTCTTGAAAAAACTTCTTAGCTTAATGTATTAAAAAATATACAGTAGGATGAAGAGGCTGAAAAACTTAAACATCAACCTTTAAAACAGGTTCTTTCAACTCTGCCCATAAAACTGCAGAAAAGGCTCTGTCACTTGTGAGCTGGGCTCCTGAGGAAGCAGCTACCTGAAAATGAAGTGGGGTCCTCTGAATTTATAGAGCACTGATGAGTCTATATGCATTACATCCATCAAATGTACCTCCTACACCCAAATAAAGACAAAACCAAAACACATATTAAGCACAAAGATGCACAAGCACATGGACCAGCATTGACATGGATCAGTGTTTCAGCAAAACTTGGCCTAAGCCACTGCCACCTCACCTGGACCCTGCAGTCAACTTCCAACTAGTCTTCCAGCTTCCACTCCTTTCCTACCACATGGAAGTCAGAGTTCTTAACCATGTCACTCCTTTCTTAAAACCTTCCAAAGGGCCCTAGCTGGTGTTTCTCAGTGGTTAGAGTGTCAGCCCACATATCCAAAGGGTCGCTGGTTCAATTCCAGGTCAAGGGAACATACCTGGATTGCAGGTTCGATTCCTAGCTCCATCCGGGCATGTGTGGAAAACAACCAATCTATGTGTCTCTCTCACATCGATGTTTCTCTCTCTCACTCTCTCTCCCCCCTCCCTCCCTGCCTTTCACTTTCCCTAAAAATCAATGGTAAAAAATATCCATGGGTGAGGATTAACAAAAAGAAAAACAAAAGAATAAACTCCCAAAGGGTTCTCATCAGAATGACGTCCTAACTCCCTACTAGTGAAAAAGAGTAGAACACAGTGGTCAAGGATGGAGTCCTCGGAGCCACACCACCTGGCTCTGGCGTGTTAACACAATGTGAACTTAGGTAAGTTGTGAGTAAAACGGAGGTAATTACAATGCCTACCTAATGTATAAGGCTGAAATGTAAGTTAAATGAGTTAATACATAAAGTGTTTAGAATAGTATGCTCCACTTGATCTATTAACTTGGCTTCAAGGTCCTGTTATATCTGACGTCATCTTTTTACCTCCAACTTCATCCTCCACTTGCTCGTTCCACACCAGCCTCTCCTGCCTTTGGGCCTCTGACCATCTCTCTCTCTCTCTCTCTCTCTCTCTCTCTCTCTCTCTCTCTCTCTCTCTCCTTTTTTCTGTGACTTCTCTCTCATACCATTCAGAACTTGACTAAGATATAATCTTATCATTTTGCCTTAAATCACCACTAGACCTCTCCCCTGATTCTGTATTATTTTTCTCCTTAGCCTTTAGAAGTATATGAAATTATATTTACTCCTTGTTTTTATATTCATTGTCTGTCTCCCTCACTGTAGTATAAACTTCAAGAGCGCTACATGCCATGGTTCCAAACATATCCCTAGTGCTCACTGCAGTGCCTGACAATAGTATTTCTTAAATACTAGAATAAATAAAATGCTTACTACAGCATATGGTTACTCATAAATAACCTGTCAATTATTAGTATTGTGAGATAATATTAGACCTGGAACTGAATTTAAAAATTACCTAGCTCCATTCATTGTAGAGACAAATAAGCAATAGCCCAAGTTTGCCAAACTAGCGGCAGAGCTAAGACTATGACCCCAGTGCTAAATGGGTGAGTATACTTTTTAAGAGCAAATCCTGAGAAAACTAAGATTTCACTGGTTTTTATTCAAAGTTTAATTCTGTGCAACAACTGTATCTATAAGACTGATGAAGGGGACTGATAACCTGGGACTAGGGTGGCTGTGAGTAGCTATTCCTACTGCAGCTGCAATCTCTGCCATCCTGCTGGTAGCGTGCCTAGAATTCCAGTTATTAGTCCACTTATATGAATCAAAGCAATGGAGACTGATTTTAAAATAAAACTACCTAGGCACAGTCTTTGTCAATTTTTAATACCCTAGCTCAGATTAATTTACAGATACAGTAGCAAGATATCAAACAGAACCACAAAGTGAAGGAACACTGGATGGGTCGACTCTGGAAGGAAGAGTTAGAGCACAGGAGAGCCAGGCTCTGAGCAGCACCCTCTAGTTGTGTGTAGGAAGGCACAGCAGCACCCTCCAGTATGTGTGTAAGAAGATACAGTCAGCCAGTGGGAGGCACACTGGGGAGCAAAAAGTGGCATTCTGGCAACTGTTCCTGTAAGATTATTTCATAAAGGGAGATGCAAGGATCGAGAAAACAAAAACAAAGAAACTCCTCTTTTTGCTTTACTTAGTCTCAGTTTGTTTATGGGAATGACTAGAAGGCACGAGGAAGAAGTTTAGGTAGGTTTGATTGGTACATGAAAGACTATATAAATAGTATAGCCAATAAAGGGTATACCCCAATAATTTGGGAACAAAGAAATGTTACCCTGAAATGAAGTCAACAAGAATCATCTTCAGATGTTACTCATGAGATTAATTGATCAGATGGTGACTCCATAAAATGTAACACAAAAACTGACCAACCCTGGCTTCTGCCCAGAGTGCCTCAAGCCTGTACAAACAGATGGTCCTGAGGGACCCTCAGGGTCTTTATCTTTAGACACAGGATCACTTCCTTGAGACCGTTTGCACTGCCGTCTTGATTTAGCAACTATTGCCTTCCTAACTCCCAACTTTTGGCTCCATTTCTTAGATTCTGCAAAATAGTTCCTTCTTGGTGTTATATAACCACAAACATCTCTCTGTGCAACAAACTCTGGAGTCTCCTGTAATTCTGGGCTGCTTATGCTGGGAAGAAACCAGTCCTGTGGTCAGACACTGAGTAAAAAATACACTACCATTTGCCAGATTGTAAGAAACAGATATGTAGTAGCAAAAGGGTTTGATGCTAAAATACATAATGAGAATTTTGAGAACTAGAGATTAAGCATTTACTAGCTTGGCTCCAGCTTCAAGTATATAATATGTGCTCGAGTTCTTCTGACCAAAATGCACCCAAGTAGAATACCTCTCCACACACTAAAATGAGTAAGCATGATACAAATATCCTTTCAGAAACATGATTCCATCTGTCACCATCAATTCTTCACTCATCAGTTTAATGAACTTTAAAAACCCTATAAGTAATTTCTCCTGGTAAATATGAAGCCTGACTTGCTCATTTTTATATAAATCTTTTGGAACTTTTATTAGCATCACCCATGTCCCTTAGGAAGTGATGTCCCTGGGGACATAACATTTTTACTTTTTTTAAGAGACAACGTTAAATATCTGATGCTGACCCACTATGGAAACCCAGCTTAGAATTAACTACCAGCTCTTACCTATACATAAAGTAGAGCTGGGGGAGGGGGGGTGGTGGTGGTGGGCGGAAATCACTAGCACTTGTGCTTGATACATGATCTAAAAACCTTCTCTAAGTCAAGGGGGAGGCAATGGGCTTGGGAAAGAGGAGGAGGCGGGAGACAGTCCCTGGGCTTGCAGACCAGACATGCTGGATAACTACGGAAGGCCAGTAAGCAAGGAACAGCTGCTGTTGCTCTGACCTTACATCTCCTTTAGCTGGAGCCCTGATGGCCTACATTATTATTCCAGAGCTACACTTTACTTGTACTTATGCTTAAGTTCAGCAAAGACTGGGAAAAAGAGAGCTAGAAATGAGGAAATAGAGATGCAGCTTATAACAAGGAAAAAAGAGAGAAAACACAATGTAAAAGCAAGTGAGCAAGGGATAAAGGAAAACATATGCATGAAAAGGAGGAGGAAAAAGAAAGTAGTCTTACAGGTATACACACATCTGAATGAGTGTGTGTCTGGGTTTATTAAAACACTGCAAAATGATTCAGACATTTCAGTGACAATATTAGATCCAGGACCCAAAGTCTAAGTAAGACAATAATTGCACCCATTGTAACTTTTGGAAAGGAAGGCTGCAGATCAATCTTAACTAAAACATGGGGAATATGTGGATTCATCACTGCATAGATGTAATGTCCCCCAAACTATAATGAGGCTCTTGGTGAAAGCAAAGGGAGTATATCTGAAACATTCACCTTAATGGTTCCCTGTAGGTTAGAAATAGAGAGGGGGCTCATTTGAAGATGTAACACAGGACCTTACAAGAAGAGAGGGATCTGAGAAGGGATACCGGAAAACTAGGTGAGAGAAGGAAGCTGTGGTGAATGGCCCTCTTGATTAGCACTTTTACAAGGGAACAATGCTAAACTTGGAAAGCACTCCAGAAAGATAAGGATGTTTGTGAGCAGAGCTGTGATAACAGCCCACACAAGGGAATCAATAATTCCTCCTAGGTGGACCTAGAGGTAGAGCTTAGCTGGAACATGAGGTATCAGATTTCAAATAAACTTATGTTTTCTCCATTTTGTTTTATTAGTTTGTTCTATAAATGTTTATTCAGCAAATGCCATGGGCTGTGTTATGTTGGCCATTGGGGATACATCAGAAACAACAATAAAAATTCAGTCTCTGACTTAATCTCAGATACACACACTCCTTTTACACTTCATGGAAAAGAGTCTTATGAAGAAAAGAAGATTTCTCTACCATGAAACAAAGTTTGTGCAGTGTAATCAAGTACCAGATTATTTAGTGCAGACAACAATAAACAACAATTACTTTCCAGTCATATTCCTCACTAGACCATAAGCAAAACATTAAGCAAACAATTCGAATCCGTTTTGAATTTTTATCTATTTTTCCATGACTAAATCATAGGTCACTAAAGGGCAAGAGCCAGAGTATATGAAGTCTATTCAAGAAAGGGTTGCAAAATGCCATCCCTAGTGGCTTTAGAGGGCTGTGCACTCCATGGACTAGGAGTGCAGGAGCCCAAGTTTAACAATCTAAGGTATGAAGGACACTGCTGGTACTTAACAGACAGAGTTCTCAATAAGGCCTTTAATAGGACTATAACCCTTCAGTACTAACCAGTTTCTATTTTTTAGATGTGTTTAAAGTACCTACTTCTTTTTCTGTCATCTCAAACCCCTTGGCCTGAGCCAAGGTGAAACATCTTCTGTAGCTATAGAGTAGTTCTCACTCCATGAAGAAGTAGTTTAGGTGCAACATGAGACTCTTCTTTCATTTCCATTCCAGGGGCAAGGCCAGTTCCCTGTCAGGGGAGGTTCTCTCTTGCTAATCATCCCAGACCTCTCAAGTCCAGTCTTTACAGATGCACTTGCTTAAGTGATCTATATTTGTCCTTAAAGGGCCAACCAGATTCTCAAAGCATCAGATATCCAACTGTGATTTGAAGAAACCAATTTTAAAAAATCACCCTTACATAATCTATCCTATCTAAAAAAAAGAGTAATATGCAAATTGACCATCACTCAACACACAAGACGGCTGCCCCCATGTGGTCAAAGATGGCTTCCCCCATGTGGACACAAGGTGGCCACCACAAGATGGCCAGCAGGGGAGGGCAGTTGGGAGGGACCAGGCCTGCAGGGGAGGGCAGTTAGGGACAATCAAGCCTGCAGGGGAGGGCAGTTAGGGGTGACCAGGCTGGCAGAGGAGGGAAGTTAGGGGCAATCGGGCTGGCAGGGGATCAGTTAGGCATCAACCAGGCTGGCAGGGGAGTGGTTAGGGGGTGATCAGGCTGGCAGGCAGAAGCGGTTAGGGGCAATCAGGAAGGCAGGCAGGCGAGCAGTTGGGAGCCAGCAGTCCTGGATTGTGAGAGGGATGTCCGACTGCCTGTTTAGGCCCAATCCTACCAGGGGTCCCAGATTGGAAAGGGTGCAGGCTGGGCTGAGGGACATATTGCCCCCAAGCACAAATTTCATGCACCGGGCCTCTAGTATCTATATATTCTACTTTACCAAAACCATGCATACTGAATTAACGTAAGCATATCTTCTGAAATCTTTAGAATTAATTGTATTTATATTACAGAGTTCTCCATTACCTAATAGGTAAAAGCCAGATCATCTTGATTTGTTCCCCAAGTAGTTTTCCAACCTCATCTCCCAATAGTCTTCCATGTACCGCCTATACTCTAGCCTTTATAGTTTCCTGAACAT
The DNA here is from genome assembly GCF_963455305.1 of Plecotus auritus. NCBI lineage: Eukaryota > Metazoa > Chordata > Mammalia > Chiroptera > Vespertilionidae > Plecotus > Plecotus auritus. The sequence goes on along the minus strand of NC_137770.1, from coordinate 79,363,950 downwards.
GTCATATACTTTCACACCTCTGGGTTTTACTTTATAATGATCCTTCTGCCTGAAATATACTTTTAAGTCCATTTTCCATTGACCGACACCTTATAGAATTCACCCAGTTAAAATAATCCCTCTCTTCAAGCTTTCCCTGACTCCCTATTCAAAATTAACTATTCCTTCTAGAGTGCATAACTTTTACCCTTACTTATCACATTTTTGCCCCAACTTATTGTTAGTTATTTAAATGTCTAAATCTCCTACTATATCTATAATTTAAGATCCATGGAAATAAGATTATGTATTTTGCTCACCTTTAAATCTCTGGTCCCTAGCACGTGCCTTTCACATAGTAAATATTCAACAAATGCTTGCTCGCTAGATGGCTGGATGGACAAATAACACATAGCATCTCAGCTTCCCTACACAAAAATTAACAGAGGATTTCCAAGGCCTTTACCTATTTGCATAATATAATAATAAATCATAAATGTAATAATAATAATCATAAATATCTTACAATCCTTTTATAAAGGTTTTAGTTATTATCTAGGTCAATAGACATTGAAAAAAAGATACCTCAATTGGCTCCTATAAGAAAGAGAGAGAAACCTCATCATAGTCTATTCAGGAGGAAATCTCAGAAGAAGGTTCAGTAGAACCTGTAGGTCCTAAAGAGGGACCAGGGTTAGGGAGAAACAGAGATAATATAGAAGTAGAAATAAAGTAAGCAACATGGAAATAGTAAAGTATATTTCAAAGCCAAATAAAAATCAATCCTGAATGATTCAATAACAAACAATTAATAAAATGGCTTCTCTTTATCTGTGGCTAGGAGTGAAGGCTAAGTTTTCCTCCAAGCCTGTATGGTCACATGTCAGTGGAGGATGCTGGTGTCTGCTGTCTACAGCACTCAAGAACCCCATGGAAATAAAGGAGCCATCTAAAGTGGTTTCTGGTTTGTATATAGTACAGATTAGATATTTGAAAAGCACACAGAAATCCTTTCCAAAGTAAATAACATAATAAACATTTCTCAAAAAAAAACATCAGTTTGCAAACACCTAGAAACACAAAAACTACAAAAATATTCAACTAGTGAGAGTTGGGAACACATATATGTGATTGCACAGCCATCTTCATTTCTGTTTTCACAAGCTGACTTCATATAAGTCATTGAGGTTAGAAACTAAGACATTAGTCCCCATATTCCAAGTCTGAGTGACATCATGATATGGCTAGGTTTTTGCCTTCATGGTAACACATCAGTCTCACCAACCATAGGGCACAGAGAGAGAAACTTAGGCAGAGATAACTCAGTGAGGTAGGGATGTGGGGATTCATTCATTCATTCAAGTATTTTTGGAGACCTACCATGTGCCAAGCACAATCCTTAGTACTAAGAATTTAGCAAAGAAGACAAAGACAAAATTCTGCCCATGAGGCACAAACAGGATATGTAAATAAAATATATAGTATGCTATTTTAGATGTTGATAAGTGGCAAAGGTGAAGAAAAGTAGGCATCAGAAAGAGACATTTAACATTAGAATCACTCCTCTATTAATAGAAACCTATTATTGAGTTTCATCTAAGATACTGGCATCTACAAAATAAGATTGACATAAAAATTATGAAATTAGTGATGAAATCAGTGATGCTTGGCCTCTTTGCTCCTTGATCCTTATCCTTTAGATGCCTTTTTTAAAATGTATCCTCTCTTGCTCCTATTTCTCTAGGACAGTGGTCGGCAAACTGTGACTTGCAAGCCACATGTGGCTCGCAAGCCGCAGTTTGCCACTCTGTTGACTAATGAGTTTGCCGACCACTGGGATAGGGGCTTAATCACAAGGAACAACAACCATCTGTAATTATTGGAATCGAGAGTCTAGGATAGGAGATCCAGGGTAAGCTGCTACAGAATTAAATCTGCCAGCACCTAGTGACCATTCCTTATCTTTCACAGCCATATCACCAGATCAAGATATTTTTCCTACACAATCTAACAATCTAAGAAAAAGTATAGCAACATCTAAACCCACTCCCTTTCCCTTAGACAATACATTTGCCTTGGAGATAAATGCCTTAATCCAAAAGAGTATCTTGAATATCAGGAATTCCATGCACCTTGTCATAGGATGAGGGACAAGTCTGGGGCAAAAGGCTCACATCCTTCCCAAGGACATATTATACCGAACATGGGGCCATAGAGAGGTTAAACCTAGGTCTCTTTTTTTCTAAAACCCCAATAAACCTACTTTTTAACTTTCTTTTGATTTTGGGAGTTTAGTTCTGGGAGCCTCTTCTGGCTTTATGTGATATTTGCCTTCTTATATGCATTCTGAAAGCTTCACCAGGACACAGACATGAGTGACATGCACTCAGCACAGTCAGAGACCAGAGCAAAGCCCCAGGATCAGTCAACGTACTTGTCATCACCTACAAACAGCTGGCAGTCAGGCATAGGTTCTTGTTCATTAAAAGTGTGATTCTGGGCTGCAACCTTCATGGGTTCAGAAAATCAAGCACAAACACATGCACACCCACAAGTTTGCATTTGGCTAAGTTTTCCAGGGAGCAGGTGGGAGAGCTGTTTAAATTTTTCCCAATTAGTTGAATTAGAAATTATAGTAAATAACCACTTTAGGTAAATCTTCTACTCTCCTTCCCCCAAATGTTTCCCAAATCACTGAGGAGCAGCTGCTTTGGGATCCCAGGTGGCTGTAGGAGCCGGGTCTGAACATGGGTGCTGGGGCCTGCCTAGGGGAATCTCCAGCTACTGGGGCGTAGGCTCTACCATCAAGATGAGAATTATATCAAATCATATATTGTAGCACAGAAGAGAAAATACGCATAGATGAGTCAGATGCTATGTTCGTTATAGTTCTACAAACATTACCATATTTAATATCTCAACAGTCACGAGAAATGTTATTAATATCCCCGTTTTAGGGATGAAGAAACTGTCAGGTCTCATAGCTTGTAAATAGCTTACAAATGATGAATTCAGAATTCAAACCCATGTCTGTCTTACCTGAAGCTCTCAACTACTCTCTTAATGGAGACCACTATGTGATAATGATATTTACACTGCTGACAATGATCATGGTGATCTGAAAATAATATGTGGTTCCAGAGAAATCATCAAGTTTAAGGTTGACAATAGGAAAGAACTAGGATATTCAATAGAGAAAAAAAATCTGGTCTGGCTAGGCAAAATTTATATTAATAGTTATTTATATGAATTTTATACAATTATGCCTGATTATGATCCAATAAAATATTTATGTACAAAAATTAATGTCAGAATAACTTTAATCTAAATTTAATTTGATTAGCATAGTGAGCTCTCTGTACATATGTAGTCAGGCTTCATTATTGCCCGGGTTCTGATACGCATGTGTGACATCTCCACAGTATTTTATACTTTATAAAGCACACTCTCGGTGGACGTCCTTAGGCCAGACATTATTAGATGTTGGTGAAGGAGGTAGTTAATAGTAATAAAATAGGGCCTTGTTCTGGAGAATCTTGGGGCCCAATCGTTTCAGCCTGACCCTTCCCAGTGAATTAGTTATGATTCTATAGATTAGGAAACTGAGTCTGGAATAGATAAAATAGCTCAACTATATAGTTTAGTTCTCTATCCACAACTAAAATGGTGAAATATATTGCTAATTAGTGAAATACCCAGATTTAGCACCAAAAGAAATCTCTTTCTATTGTTTTTTAAAGAAATCAAAAGCCTACCCATTCTGAGTCATTTAGGGAAATCTCGCTTGAACTTTTTAAATGAAATTTCCTGTATACTTAGCCCAATTTAGCTTTCAGTGATTGAGACACGCTTTATGAGTGAAAATAAAGAGCTAATTTGAGTGATGCGACTTAATAAAAAACAAGGTGTAACTAGACTCCCTGTATGTCACTCTTAAATGTTTAACTAGGTAAATATTTACTCTCATCCAGGGAGGGGAAAATTCTTAAGAGTTACTAAATAGCCAACATCATCCAACTTAATTCCATGGATATCAGAGAGGGGCAAAATGAGAATAATGTTTGAGAGAGGAGGGGGTGAGACTCAGAGGCTTGGGCCACTGCCCAGCAGCAGTGCCCCCAGAGGAAAGGGCACTAAATATGTAACAAGAATGGAGCTTTCCATTAGGTTCATGCTTCATATCCGCAGACACGAGAACGGATCAGAGAAGGTGCAGAGCCAGACCTTTACAGTGGGATGACCTTGCATTGCTGAAAATATAGCAAATTCCCAGGAAGGTAAATTTCCAGATTTAAAACACGGTTGAAAAGAAATCTCCCAAACCAAGGACAATGAGTCGCTTGTGTTTAGGATTCTCTAAATCATGTTGTCCATCCCTTGATGCAAGTAATCAAAAATTGTTGGAGGAAAAGCCAATCAGCATTTACATCAAGAAGCCTTACAACATTGGCCCTCTGAGAATTGGCCTATCAATATGTGTTCTTGAGGCCATGTCCATTCCAGACACCTTTCCACCCACAGAGCCTAGTCTCATTATAGTTCAGCAGGATGCCAGGAATCAAGATCACAGAATAGCTATAGGGTATCATCCCTTTGTACTTTTCAACTATAAAATGAATGTGCAGTGACATTTGGAGTAATGTCAATGTTTACTCTGTTTGTTGAGAGAATATTAATAGCTAATACATATTTATTGAGGACTTACTATATGTTGGACACTCTTCCAAGCACTTTATATGGATTAATTCATTTAATCCTCACAACCACCCTTGGAGACAGGCAATATTATTACTCTCATTTAACACATGAGAGAAAAGGCACAGAAGTTAAGAAATGTCTCCAAGGTCACACATTTTAATAAGAACATTTTGTACTATAGAAGTATGAAAATTTTAAATTAATTGTTATAAATTCATCTGAAGTGACTGATGTCCTAGCTGCCTCAAAACAAGACTGAGTTCCCTCTTGACACTCAGCTGAGGGAGGCATGGGATGTTAAGGTGTCTTGTTCACCTATATAATTCTCCCCATGACTTGTTCAGAGCCAGGCATCAGGATGTTGTTCAGTAAATGTTGAATAGATACCCTACTTACTCTAAATTTCATGATATCTATATCCTTGTGACAATTTTAAAGGGTGTTTAAAAAGCTAGCACAATCAGAATTCATTTTGAGGATCAAGTCTATCATTTATTAAATCCCATTCATCTGTCTGCCTGCCCATCTCTCTCTTATACACTGTGATTAATGACACATTGTCATTTACATTGACATTTTCATCCAAGAACGTTGATTGTGAGCCTGATCCTACTCATAAAAATATTCATGCATTGTAGGGAGCGCATTTGCTCCGAATCTGAGGTTTCATCCAAAGCTGCAAACTGGCAGGCAGCTCACAATCCTGCTGCAGATGTGTTTTGCTTGGCTGGCAGTGTTTAAGAATTTTGTTATTTGAATGAATTCGTAGACCAAGCCCACCTTTCTCTGTAAAAAAAAAGGGGGGGGGGATGCCGGGGATAGGGAGAAGGCCTATTCACACATTTAGTTACCTGCCTGGACTCAAAATTTTTAAGTTTGTGAGCTCTGACCTAAATGTACCTAGTGATTTGAAGTCCACTGAAATTAACATCTCTGTGTCCCTGGAGTTTATAATCTATGATTCATGCTTCAGAGTGATAGGAGCCTTTTCAGGCAAGCTGGTAATAAATAACCTTTATTCCAAGCTACTCCCTCCATATACTGTATACACACCTAGTTCTCTTAGAAGAAACTTGGAGTCCCTTCACTACTATTTTTGAGTCATCTCTGATATATAATCACCATTGCATGATTTATAAATGGATGAACTAAAACACAGAGAAGGACAGACAACTCTGCAGGTATCTGGCAGTAGAAATGCCACCAAATAGAGCAAATGCTTTAGCTCTGAGTTTTACCCACTTGACTGGTATGTTCCCTGTTAAGTTTTTCATCCTAAAATCCTCTTACAAATAAATGAGATTTGTTCAAGACATCACTATGACTTATCCTTGGACACCTCTTTTCTAGCTTTCCAGGGCAGAAGAGAGGATGAGTTGGTGGGGAACCACTGCTAAGGTTACGAACAACAGCCACATGTCCTGAATAATAACAATGAAGGGGGTGATGAGGGGCTCGCCCTCCTCCAGGAGTAGCTGCCCTATTTTGACTTGACCTCTTGGATTCAGCCTTTGGTCCAATATGGAGTTGAGATCAACTGGATCTCTCTTACTAGCCCTAGTATTACTTACAGTCTGGACCTGCTCATGGCTTAGAGTGCCACAGTTCCAATCAATACTTCTTACACTGTGGACACTCACGTACCATTGATGGAGAACTTTCCATTTCTTGCTGTAGCTCTCTCCGCTCAGGCCCAATAAAGAACTCAACTGTGAAATTATTGGAGAGTAAATGTCAGACCCTGTCACTGGTCTGTTGAGAAGCCTGTACCTTCCAATAAGATCCTTTCCTATTTGCTGCATTGGTAGATATGCAGGTCTTCTTGGCATTCTCTCTTTTTGCTGTAGGAACTGTGCTAAATTGGTTTCAGGGACTCTGGATCATTTTCTTGGGATATGATGAGTAACACATCAACAAATATGATAACTAATAGTGGAATTTTGCTGCTCAAACACTTTTCTACTTCAGGAAGGCTGTGCCTTAGTTCTCACTTTGATGTAGAACACTTCATCTTATAAAAATCTGAGACTTCCTTTTTCTGACTTGTTGTCTTTGATTCTGAATTATCTAAAATGAAGTATTTATGAGCACCAGCCCTGGCTGCAAATAGTGCTCTTCCCAGTGCCTACCATGAGGTTGGCCACCATCTCCTGTGTAGCTCAAGGCTTCCTCTCCTCTGATCAAAAGTCATAAGCAGGTACAGATGCAGTCTCTGTGGCACCACTCCCAGAACCCAGACTGCTCTGCCCTGATGCTTCTTTTGCCCACTCAGGGTTCTCCTAGAACCAGTACAGTGCTCACTTAGGTTTGCCCCTCTCGATAGTATTCCCCAGTACTCTTATCTTTCACCAATTCAATTCCTATTCCTTCAGGAATTGGTTCTGCTCAGCTGTTAATGATGCTAATCACTAATGGTACCCGCTGAGGTAACAGCTTTGCATCTCAGTATTTTGATAGGAGGAATTTCTTGAGTCAGTGCTTTAACCCATAGGAAGACCAAGGAGAAAGATAGCCTCTGTACATGTGTCACACTGACATCGATACCAACCCAAATTTTTATTCTTACACTTTCCTTACAGCTGTGCTGCCTTGCTCATCCCCTGGTCAGTTCCACAGCATAGATTAACATATAAACTGAACTCAGTGGAGAAATTGTTGATGGCTAGTAAGATTCTACACAGGTAGCAACAGCTCTGTCTCCAGAGCTCTCTCCTGTATCCATTGCACTCTTAAAGTTAACAACAGCAAGCAGATGTCATCCCAAAAGGATGGCTCATGAGATGGCCCCTTTTGGGGCACCGAGTCCAATAAAAATATGACCTCCTTAAATAGATAAGACCTGAAATCAATGAGGAGTTCACTGTTTAAGAAGGTGGGAGGTGAATGAAAAACAAAACACACACACAGATAAAAGGGGTCTGGTGCCTTAGTGTCTCCTAACTGTAAGGCTGTGTCCCACCTAAAAGGAAAAGAGCCCAGCATAGTCCTGCAGAGTCAGCAATGTGCCCCGAGCTAGACACAGGAGGAACAGCATGTGAGGAGAGGAGGCACAGCTCTTTTGTTTTTGAATATTGCATCACCAGTCTCAGAGCTGATCTGAACTTTGGTTTCTAACAGTCAGAAATGACATAAGGAGGGGAAAAATAATCATGGTACCTCACAAGGCCCATCCCTGTAGTAGGATCAGGGCTAAGGTGCCAGCACTTTCTCTTTCCTTGCTCTGAACTGAAGAGATGCTATGATGGCAAAACTCACTGGGGCAAGGGAAACTGCAGTGGCTGGAAATGTCTTTATCCCTAAAATATCCCACTGATGTCCCAACAAGAGGATGGCTGAGAGGACACTAGTTCGAAGCCCTACAGATGGGATTTGGCTTGCTGGGCAGAAGTAGTGCCCGGCAGCCTCAGCATTGGCTGGGATCCCACCACAAAAGCATCTGCTTCATCCAGGTGCAGCCAACAGGAACTTTTCAGAGGTCCTGACTCCCTAAACAGACATGACAGAAGCAGCAAAATCCCTGGGACGAAAAGCAGGGCTGTTTTACAGGAAATCTGGTCCCAATTCTCTAGGGAAAAGGAAGAATGGGCTCATAAAAGAAGTGGAAGGGAGGCATTGGGAAGGATAGCTTTGAAAGGAAGAGATATGGGATTCAATAAGAAAAGGTGGTCCTATGGGAAATAATTGCTCAGGTTATTTTCTAAGAAGACAAAAAAATAACTGAATGCTCTGTTTCCGGCTCAGAATCCAGGAAGCCTACGTGGCCTCATGAAGAATATTGTGCCAACTGATTTACCTTCTCCATCAAGTGTTTTAGTCAAATCACTTGAGAAAAGTGGCCAATTGCTTTAGTCAAGTAATTTCCCAGATAGATGTACTGGGGCTAGACCAACACTGGAGACGACGTAATGACTCTAAGATGAAAGGGAGGACCTGTAGCAGAAAACATATGAGAGAGGAGAAATGTAGCTCTGTTTCAACAAAATCCAGTCATAGTAGAGTTATTTCCTAGTGCAGGAGAAACACAAAGATAATACCCTACAAAACATACCTTCTCCACTCTTTGGGGGTATTATTGAAATTACCATTGCCTCTCCCCATACTTCTGTGAAGTTGTCAAAGCAGGTTCTATCTCCATATAGTGGGGCAAATGAAACTTCAATTTCCTTAAGTAACTCGTCCAAGGTCACAGTGAACTAGGTCTAGAAAGAAGAATTCCTGCCTCTAAGTGCAATTTTAAATTACATCATTCCACCCCACCAGGTAAATCTTGTATTAAGGGTACCTTAATGATAGAGCTAATTTAGGATTTATATGGATGTGGAATTATGGGAAATAAACTAAAAAGTATTGGTATCTGAAGACATGGGACCTCCTGGGCCTACACAAGAGATTGGTAATTCTTAATTCACTAGATGGGTGCCAAATGTATTAGTAGTAAGGTAAAGGAACAATTAAATTATGAAATAAAATGTTATCCCCAGGAACAAGTAAAAACAGACAATCACAAAACAAGCAAAAGAGCAAATGAACACAAATATAATAAAGACCCATTTAAATACAAGTCCTTCAAAAATAATCATCAGAGTATTTGGCTCTCCAGATAAAACTTTCTTCTTCAACATTTTTTATCTTCAGATCAACTCTAAGAAACCTGAGAAATATTTTCCCCTCTAAATCAATATTGAAAAAGGAGTAAAGAATTTTTTTTTAAATGTATTTCCCTGAATTGTCCTCATTCTGCTTAGCATTTAATTTTTAAATATATTTTTATTGATTTCAGCAAGGGGGGAAGAGGGAGAGAGAGATAGAAACATCAATGATGAGAGAGAATCATCAATTGCTACTGGGGATAGAGCCTACAACCTGAGCATGTGTCAAGGCTGGGAATTGAACCCTTACCTCTTGGTTCATAGGTTGACACTCAACTACTGAGCCACACTGGCTGGGCCATATTAGCATTAAAAAAAAAAAAAAAGATCCACAGACATCAAACATACTTACTTCAACTACAGGCCTGTCCATGGTCTCACTCTTACACTGGGCTACAACACATTCCAAATATTTCCAAGTTCACTGTCACCATCACCTCTTCCCCAGTAGCTCAGCAGCTTAAAAGCCCTTAGGACAACTCTGGCCATGGACCATCAGTGCCTTGGAGGTAAGAGCCACCACCCCTAGTCCTGATGCGGCTTTCTGACACAAGTTAATTCCTTTGTGAAAAGGATCTAGCTTCCTTCTCACAGCCACAGGGTCATCTCCCTGACAAGGAGGGGATATTAGGTGCTCAGCTGCTCTGATATGGCTCTTTATTAAGATGAGCTCTCTGAAGGCAAGGGAAAGAGTCTGAGAAGGGCCGGACGTGACGTTGGGAGGCTCAGAGTATGGAAATGTGAGTTTTCTCATTTTAACCATCAAACTAATTCAGCCCAACAGCTCTCCAAAATCATACACTGGGGTATATGGACCTACCTTCCAGCACTCTGTCTATTACTGCTCAGTGTCACCCTGAGCTGCTGTGCCTGAAGGAAGAAGTCACTCATGTGCACCCCCTCCCCCTGCCTCCTTGAGGAAAAGCTATCAAAAGCATGACACTGGCATCACACAGCTGTTACGTAAACAGACGCCACTGAGGGAAGAAGCAATCAGTAATCTATAAACTACCAAGTGAATGTTCACTGTCATCCCAACCTGGGACAGCCTGCTCTGGAAGGACGTGCGCTCACGTTAGTGCCGCAGCTCAGATGCAGGGATTTGTTCTGCTCACCCTGCAGGGCAGAACCCAAGACCATGGCATTGGTCTCGATTCTCAGCCTAGTGCCTTCTCTTGTTCCTTGAGAGCAGCAAATTTAGAAAAAGGAGGACAACTTTCTACAAGGAGGGCTAAAAACCGATCTTTAATAGGAAATGAATAGAAACGAATGTCTACTTAGTCCTGTTTCAATGAACTTTGTGGTGGAGAGGCGTTTGAAAAGAGAAAGCTGTGGTATTTTAAAGCTTAGAGACTTTTCTTCCTTTCTTTTTAAATGGATACTATAGTCTAAGGGGAACGCTGGGAGGAGAAAACATCTCTGCCTGGCTCTCCCGAAGCATGACGCGGTGCCAGCTCCACCAACTGTCTGGAGATAGAGTAATTGTCACTCTTCTAACCGTAACTTCTTGCTTTCAGATCAGCGGCTGGCAGGTTTATCTGCCGCTGAGCAGCTTCGAAGCCGCGTCAGTGACACTGGCTACGTCAGCAAGAGCAGTTGGAAGGGAGGTTGATGCCACAGCCAGCAGCGGTGGGAGGAAAATTTTAGCCTTAAGTAAAATTCTTAGGTCTATTTGTCTGGCTGACTCTTTCTCACTGACTTGAACGACTGCCAGTGACTTCAGAGACCAGAAGAGGATGTGTAGTTTTGCACAGTTGTTTTCAGCTTTGGGGTACAGGAGCATTTACTTAACATCATCTGCTCCCACTTCCAAACCCCTTGTGTAGAGCCTGCCCCATGCCTGGGAGGGGGCGGGCTTCAAATGTATCAAAGGATGCAACAAGGTGAACATCACCATCCAGCAAGTGTCTAAGGCCCCACTACCCATGTGTTATAGTCATGGCTGCAGTGATCCTGGCCTATTTCATACCATCGATAGGTCTCACTGCTTTCATGTCTGTCACTGTCATAATAAGCAGAACACCATAACCACCAATTGGATGAGGCTCCTTGACATAATGCTATTCTATGGTCTATTTATTTTTAACAGGCTTAAAAACCTCTGCTTCTAGAATGGCAAACCTGTAAAGTTCCCGGGTTTCAAAGATAGGATTCTATTTCATCATTATATCAACCACCTTCTAGTCCAGAACAATGTTACGGTGAGGAGGCATTACATGACTGAAATATAATCAAAATGCTTTAAAAGATTTTGTTTTGGGAAAGAGAGAAACCCTAAGATAAAGGTAGTTGGAGGAGTTCAAACTGAAATAACTTCTCGAACCAAGGCATATTAAAAAGTGAGAAAACTCCTGTGCTGGCACAGCCCTGTCATTCCCGAACCCCCTAAGAGCAGCAAGATAAAGACAAAATTTTACACAGATCAAAACTTATGGTGATTGGCTTCAAAGAAATGATTTGGTTTTATTCATGGATACCGAAGGAGAGGGTCAGAATTCGGAAAGCAGCCGTTTCCTTTCAGTATATTTTCAAGACTCTAACCTCTGGAATAATGCTCAATGTCAGGCTGTAGTGGGAATTTAATTTATCACTATGTAATGACAATTATCAGTAACTTGCTGGGCAACCATGGCCAAGTCCTTGATTTTTCTGTGCCTCCGTTTGGTCACCTGAGCCTATTTCTCTCCAATAAGCCAAAGATGAAGAAGTTAAGCTGCTTCACAGGTTACTGAGGAACATGCCTAAAAATACTTAAGGTGATTACTAGAAGAAAAAGAATCAGTAATGTCACATTTGGAGTCCCTTGCCCCGTGCTTACTTCTAGCTCTCTCTGGAAGCCATAACTGATATGCAACAGGGGCCCTTAACATTGGTCCTGGAACCCAGGGGCTATGGATGGGGTTTACCAGTAAAAGAAGCAAGATGCCCAAGACATAAAAGTTGAAGAACCACTGCTCTACAGTAAGCCTTAGTTGCAGGTATACTTCACAGTCACACTGCCCCATAGAGAAGAAAAGTCAGGGAGGTGGCCACAGAGGCCAAGAGAAACATGTAGGACTGGGATCTCAAGAAAACCACCAGGATTTTGCCTTGACCTTCTGGGTCATCTATTCAACACTGACCCTATCTGTCAGAAGGGATTTTTTTTTCAATCAATAATGCCTAGAAGACCACTGATAATAAACAGAAGAAATGAAAGACAGAGGAGGGCACAAGGCAGGGAGTACCTGAATTGCCACCCATCTAATACACCTATTAGAAGGAAAGCCTAGGAATTCCACAGGGCATTGGGAGAACAGGCAGCTTTGTAACAAAAGGGTTGTGAACAGGGCAACTGTGGGCCCCATCTTGTGTGCACTGTGAGAGAGGAGGAGGGGGTCTGGGTCTGCAGATCAGATGACTAATTCTGTAGTATCAAAAGGGTGGTGGGTTCCACTCTATCTCCCAAATGAGACCCAAGTCCCAGCCCTGACAGAGAAACCATGTTTGGTAGAGAAACGAAAAGGAATTGTAAGAATGCACTTCAAGAAAAAGAAGGAATGGTCCAAAAGATGGACAAGAGCTAAGTTATGATTTTCAGAGACCAGGTCAGAAGCGTACACAAAAAGAAAGGAGGGAGAGGAAGAGAAGAATTGTGTTCTATTTTCGCAGAGCTAGACAGCACATATAAAAGGATCTAATACTTATAGAGCAATTTACAGTTTACAAAACATTATGACAGTAATTATCTCATTTAATCCTTATCACTCTGAAACCCTGGTTATATTTTCTCCATTTTACACCAGGAAATAGAGGCTAAAAAGGGCGGATTAATTGATTTGTTCAAGGTCACCTGGCTGAAATCAGAGCTGAGGTGCACCCCAACTCCCCCCCCCCCCCCAAACACACACACACACACTCATCCTGGTTGTCATTCACCTTGAAAGTCTTTTCATTAACTTCTAAAGGGCAAGGTTGATGTGACTACCACAGACACCCCTCACTCCACATCCCCCCCACACACACACCCCCACACACACTTCCCCTAAAATATGGGGCAGAGCAGCGCCCTCCGGTGCCAGGGAGGGGACCTGAGTGACGCTGAGCCACACACCGGGGTTTCCCTGTCCTGCAGGGCTCCTAGGAGCCGGGAGCAGAAGCCAAGGTTCCTCAAGTAACGCTCCTGTAGCAGCTGACGGCTTGGGGCTTAAGGTGCAAGGGACAGCGCTGGATGAATTTCCTTCCCAGCGAGTCCAGGACTGGGACCGAGCATTTGTGCCCGCTTTTGGCGCTCGGATCCCCTACTCGCCCCTGCCCCGCAGGTTCCTCCGGAGGCTCTCCATTGCGCGGGGCCGCCTCCGAGGCAGGGGGCTGGGGTGCAGAGTTAGGGGTGACAGAGTGGGCCGACTCTGGGGCGAGATCTGCCACTTCTGATCCTCTGGGTCAGGGCAACCACGAGCAAGCCCTGGCTGGAAGTTTGGGCACCCAAGGTTTCAGGTCAAGTAGCAAGTTGCCAGGAGAGTGGTAGAGGTGGAAGTGGAGGTCTGGGATGGGGATGGAGGTAGGGGGGAAAGGGACAGGCAGGAGAAAGAGCCTCTTCCCACGTAGCCCCTCACGGCCACGCGGGTGGGTGGCTGGTCCGCCTCTGCAGCCCACGGGTGCGGAGAACGCGCCGGGCACCGGGCACCAGGCACCGCGGCGCAGCGCAGCCCCTCCACGCCCGGCTCCGTGCTCCTCCCCACCTGCCCGCCACCTCGCCCCGCCACGGAGACTCACAGTCCGCAGGAACTGGATCTCGTCCTCGCCGCCTTCTCCCACTTCGGCCATGGCTCCCGAGACGTCGGCGCTGCCCCAGCCTCCGGCGCTTCTGCTTCCCCGGTAGCCGCTCTGCGTGCGCTGGTTGCTGCTGCGCTCTGCTCTTCTTCCTCCTCCTCCTGGGCCCCTGGCTCAGCTCAGCAGCGCCGAGCTAATCCCCGACCATATATAGGGAGCTGGGCTAACACCCCACTGCACTGCAGAGCGCCAACGCCAACCAAGCAGCCCGCCTACCTCTCTCACCTCTCGCCCCAGCCAAGTGCGCTGCGGGCCGTGGGCCCCGTGAACAGTGCAGCGCCCGGCGCTCGGTGCGGGGCGGCGTGGCGCGGGGAACACGAGTGGGGGCCGGCGGACCTCCCCTCACTGCACCGCGCTGCGCCGTACACTCAGCGGAGGCGTGCACCCCGCGGCGACGAGATCTGCCCCCTACCCAGCTCAGATCCACACACAAAGGCCAGTTGCTTAGGTCCAGCGCAGCAAGACTGAGCACCAACCCTCTGCCCACTTTGCTCTCGTGTTTTGTGTGAGTGTGTGTGTGTGTGTGTGTGTGTGTGTGTGTGTGTGTGTGTGTGTGTTGAACTCGAATGCCTTGTTCCAACCTTAGTGCCTTGGAAGGCTGAGAGGGGTGTGCCTGTGGTTTTCTGAGAGGCAGGGAGAAAACGGTGCAGTGAGGGTGTCTATCCATTCATTAGAAAGTTTGCTCCTCCGGGGCAGCCCTTTCTGCACCGTAAGAGAGCCCCTGCCCCTTCAATATCCAAATAGTATATTTCACCAACCCCCTTGATTGTCCATTGCGGCTGGACAGGGTAACTTTTCTCTGTGCCTTAGGAAGCTTCCCGAGCTCCCATTCCATCCGCAATTCAGAGGTCAGATGGCATCAGAATCCTTTCTCCCTGCCTACCTCTCATCTCCTAAACTTATTCAGCATTTTTTGGTGTCAGCTCTGTGGACACTAAAAGGGACAGAGGGGAGTATATACAGTGGGACCCCTTTCACATCCTTGGGCTGCTGACATCCCACCCAGCCCTAGGTATTTAACTGGGGTTGAAGGCTGTCTGGATTGGTCCTCACTAAAGCTGAGAGGACAGGGTGCCCCCTTCTGTTTGCTGGCCAGCAAGCTCCAGGGCAAGAGATGCATTCCAAAGAGGAAGAGATGAGGACCTCAGATGAAGGGAAACCCAGAGGATGTATGGGTGACAATTCTGGCCTGATGGTAGCGGAGGAAAATGGAAAGCCAACCAATTTCACATTTCCTTGTGGACCTCTCTCTCTTCGTTCTATCTTAAGACCTCTTTCCTGAGCTCGAGTCCCACATTTTCTACTAGACATCAGAAATGTGAGGAAAAATATAATGTGTTTTTTTTTCTTATATTGTATCCAATTTGCTTCCTTCTGGAGTCTGCACTTTCAGCCTACTTTCTCTTCTGAAGCCTGCCAAGAATAAGTCAAACCCTCTGCACGTTGTGGCCCTTCACATATTGGAGGGCACCTGTCATGCCCACCTCTGTGACCCACCATCCTAGTCTTGTCTTCTCTTGGCTGAAGATTCCTCTTTCCCTCACCCATCCCCTGTAACACAGTTTGCAGCACCTCCACCCTCTTTGTCATCTTTCTGCTAAATTGTAGTGCTCTCCTCATTTTAGACCGTCTGTACCTGCAGCTTAAGATTTGATGGGCTATGGAGCAGCTCTAATGACACCTATTATGTTTGCATTTAACTAGAATTTCTAGGGTTGGTTTGATCTCTTCCACATGAACCACTAAAGTCAAGTCTTACCTATTTGGGTCATATTCAAGTAGTGAAGTACAAGCTTTAAAAAATATTTCTTCCTATTGTAATTTATTTTATTAATTCTGTCTATGTTTGCTTCTTTAAGATTTTTTTAATCTAGATTCTCCCATCCAAAGTGCTAATTATTCCTAATCTATGATATGACATACCTTTGATGTACCACTAGATACCTTCTTAGGTTAACTTTCATATATTTGTTTATGATTATTTAATAGGTAAATAACCTACCTAAATATATTAGTTTGCAAGCCAAATTTCTTCTTATTCATGATGAGACTACAAATACCTTTTCTTTTTACAAAAGGAAGAGGGAAAGGAGGGCTGTAACAGCGTAAGAACACCCACTTGGATTCTTGGTAATCACATAACAGTATTCCATTAGTGTGCTCAAATATGAGCTGTTTAACTAGTCTAAGATTTATTCTGGTGCTCAGCCTATAGTTTCTTAGCCTATAGTTTCAGCCTGTAGTTTGGGGAAAGTAGCACATATATCTTTATATGAAATCCTCTTCAGTTTTCTACGGTTTTCCAAAAATTCACCAATAATAATGTTGTACTCTTAGAAGTTAATTAATCCAGGTCTGCAGATATAATACTGAATGTGAGAGCCAAAGTCTTTGTTCTCAGGAATAGTTGAAAGAAAAAGTGGGAAGAAAGGAAACAAGGGTAAGATATAGGTAGGTAGGTAGGTAGGTAGGTAGGTAGATTTATTTGAAACTTTGGGCTCTGACATATGTTTTGTTATTAGTCCTCCCATCAGGCCTGGGAGAGAATAAACTAGGATTAAGTTACCTGTCTAACTTTATACATCTGGTAAGTGGCAGAGCTGGCATTCAGACTTGTGTTGTCTAAGTCTAATACTTCCCAGTACTTTTCATACTATACCACCTTGTATCAGGACAGAAAGGTGGAAAATGTCAGATTCAAAACTGAGTCTCTCCCAAAACCAGTTACTTTTTGTAGAGAGCAGAAAACTTGGGCCTTAGGTCTTAGAGGATATAGTAGCTACTGTATTCTCATCTGAAAAAATCAAGCCTCCCGGGTTTTTAACCCCTGGAGAAAGCCATCAGCCATTATTAGTCAGGTGCTCACACTAGCCATTCAGTGAGGTGCTCACAGAGTAATAAAATACCTTTGGGTATTTTATTTTATTTGAATGTTGGGGTATGTGTAGCTGATGCCAACAGCATCTGGAAAGCACATAGAAAGCACATAACAACAGTCTTAGGCTTGTGGGGCCAGATTAGAATATTCTCATTTTATCTTTTTAACACTGCTGTACCTTTTACATATATAATTTTCAAAGGCCTGACAAAATCTGAAGCCTGATTATTGAAATAAAATTTGTGTATTTATTTTCCCCTCTGTCAGATTCTCAAATGAAATATTGGTCCTGAAGGTTTTCTCACATAACAGGGCCTCTTATATGTGTTTTACCAGCAAGATTGATGTCGTTTTAAAATACTGATGGAAAATGGCCATAGTCATGTAATTTAGTATCTTATTTGGTATGCTTTGTTATTCATGGTGGCCAACTGCCTGCTTACATGGTGTTAATGAGGGTTGTGGATTCAATTCCAGCAGGACTGATTAGCTTCACTCTGTATACTGGCCAAAGAGACTGGTCCCTTCATTCTAGACAAGAGCCTTAAAAATCTTCGTTGATTTAACCATAGGAAGGCAGGCCCAAGTCAGGTGACTAACTAAGACCTACACAAAAGCTAAGAGACCACACTGTATGAAGATAACTTCACCAGATTATTGGAGTTACATTAAACTCTACACAACATTGAATCAGTCTTCAATATCATTTCAGCCTCACCTCCCAACTACAGGGGTCATTTATTTGCTGAAAAATGGATTTCTCCAGCGAATTGTGTTCATTGCTCTGGTCTGCCTTGATCCAGGCTCTGCCTAGGGAAAGTATAAAGGGCAATGACAATAACTGTAGACATGAGGGGTTGACTCTGCTAGCTATCATCTTTTTTTGATATATTACCATATGCATAAGTACTATCCATATATTTACTGAAGATTTACTTATTTTCCCATTAGTGCTTTTTCTTCAAGTGTTTAAATTGTGAAGTTCTTTTATTGGTGGTAAGGCAAGAAAGTATTGTCACGAATTAAGCCCATGAACAGAAATTATTCCTAAAGGAACACCTTGCCTTTGATTTGGTGCCAGTGGGAAGGATGGCATACACACTTACAGAATGCTGATGTTAAGAAATGTTTAGCATTCATTTCTAAGATATTTGCAATAAGCAACTAAGTTGATATATTCATTTGGTTCAAAGAATTGAAAGCCAAGAGCCTTATTAGTCACGTGTCCACACTAGCCATTCAGTGAGGTGCCCATAGAGTAATGAAATACCTTTGGACCAAAGAGCCTTGACTTAAATTCCTTTCTTCAGTAGGGAGGGGACAGGTGCAGAAAAATAGTTTCAGTTTTCTGATATCTGCTTTATCAGATATTTAATCTCTCATTGCAACTGCTTAACGCAGGCAAGGATCCACAGTTAAGGATACCTCTTGTAGCTGAACACATGAAATGTCTTATTTTTTTCTGTCACCTTAAAATTGGAAGATCAAAATTAATATGCCATTCTGGGGAAAGGCTCCTGAACCCAAACTGCTCAAGAAGGGGACACGGTCCCAGAGGGTTTTTGACTCTGAGTCTTAGCAGAAATGGAGGTACACTGGGCACACCTGCAGAAGCTGGGAGGTGGATCCTCCCACCAGGTGTTATCCATTGAGCTGATCCATCTTCAGGACATCTCCAGCTGGAACCGTTTGTTAAAGCAATAGATTAAGCCAACCACAGTATCATCGCTCATTTTTATTTGCCTCCAGTCAACCTCTGTTTAACCTCAAACTTGTACCGTGGCTACTGTGTATGGTAGCATAAACTTTGACTTTAGGCAGATGAGGGTTTGAGTCCTGAGTAACATTATATGACCCTGAGAAAGTGATTTAAACCCTTAGAGCCTATTTCATCTTCTGGGAAATGGGGATAAAAATACCTACGTCTCAAGGTAATGATAAATAACTTAGTAGCTGGAAAATGGTTGCAAGTGTCTTGTAAAAGTGTACGATCCTGAGGTATTTCTTGCAGATCTGTTCCCCCTTCCTCCTCCTTTGTATTGGTTTCCAATGCCTGCCCTTCAGGTCTGTTTGTTCCTCTCTCTAAAAGTTCCATTCTCATTTGACTTTTCATGAGGCCTTTACTCACACACACACAAAATAAGATACAATGTCTTTGATTTAAGGAAACAATTTACTGCCCCAATAAACAAAACATTCTGGGCAGATCTCATGCGTGTTAAGTGAATGGTAAACAACAATGCTGTTTCTGTGTTTGTTCCCCAAGGAGTTTTTCTCTGAGCTGTATTGTGTCTGCATCTTAAATGAGAAATGCATTCCGTTGCTATGGCATATTGAAATTGGAGGCTTCTTCTGGAAGGTGGGGCTGTCATCATGCAACCCCCTCAGGTTTTCCCTAGGGCTTTATGAGACTGAGATCTAACAGTTTATGAAACTACACTTAATCAGATAGGACTCACAGGAAACTCAATGCCTTTGATTTCTAATGTCTGCATTTTAATTCTTCCTGCAGTTCAGTGGCACAGATTTACTAAAGCTGCTGCCAGCAACAACTTGCTCTGACCTGCTACAGTTTTAATAGTTCTGCTGAAATAGGTGGGTACACAGTGGGAAGGAGACAATGAAGTTTTGTGTCATTTATTTCAGGTGGCAGGGTAAGACCTACATTTCAGTAAGTAAGAAATATAGGTAAGTAAATTTATTCTGGCTTCAGGGTAATGTTTCTATGGCCAACCCCAGGGTTGAATTTGTTCCTACAGCCTGTTCTGAGCAGATCCCATTTCCAGTATCTTCGAGCTAGTGAAATTTCCATAAAAATGATTCAAGGATGGTTCATTATGGATGTATTAAAATGCAACCAATTTATGGATATTTTTGTATCCTGATATTTTACTGAATTCATTTATCAGTTCTAGTAGTTTTTTGGGGGAATCTTTAGGGTTCTGCATATACAGTATCGTGTCATCTGCAAGACAGTTTTACTTCTTCCTTTCCAGTTTCCATTGCTTTTGTTTCTTCTTCTCACCTGATTGCTGTGGCTAGGACTTCCAGTACTATGTTGAATAAAAGTGGAGAAAGTAGACATCCCTGTCTTGTTCCTGATCTTAAGGAAAATGCTTTTAATTTATGATGTTGGTTGTGGATTTGTCATATATGGCTTTTATTACATTGAAGTATGTTTCCTCTATTCCCACTTTGCTGAGCGTTTTAATCATAAACGGGTGCTGGATTTTATCAAATGTTTTTTTCTGCATCTATCTATATGATTATGTGATTTTTATCTTTCATTTTGTTTATGTGCTGTAATACATTTATTAATTTGCAGATATTGTACCAGCCTTGCATCTTGGGAAATAATCTCACTTGGTCATGGTATATGATCTTTTTAATGTATTGCTGGATCTGACTTGCTAATATTTTATTGAGGATTTTAGCATCTATGTTCATCAGGAATATTGGCCTGTGATTCTCTCTCTTTGTACTGTATTTACTGGTTTTGGAATTAGGATAATGTTGGCCTTGTAAAATGAATTTGGGAGGCTTTCCTCCTTTTGAATTTTTTTGAATAGTTTGAGAAGGATATGTGTTATTTCTTCTTTGAATGTTTGGTAAAACTCCCCTGTGAAGCCATCTGGACCAGGGCTTTTGTTTGCTGGGAGTTTTTTTTATTACTTCTTTAAGTTCACTAATTGTAACCTATTTAGATTTTCTGATTCTTTCTGATTCAGTTTTGGAAGATTGCAGTTATCCATTTCATTATCCAATTTATTGGCGTGTAGCTGTTCATAACATTTTTTTTTTTACAATCCTTTGTATTTTTTGGTGTCAGTTGTCACAATCACATATATTGTGTTCATGGATAGGAAGAATTAACATCATTAATCACTACCCAAAGCAAGCTATATATTCAATACAATTCCTAACAAGATACTAATGGCGTATCCTAACAAGAACAATTATTCCAAAAATTTGTATAGAACCACAAAGACCCAGAATACCCACAGCAATCTTAATAAAAAAGATCAACATTAGAGGAATCATACTAGTTAATATCTAAACTTTACTAAAAGGCCATAGGAATTAAAACAGCATGGTAC
Organism: Plecotus auritus; assembly: GCF_963455305.1. NCBI lineage: Eukaryota > Metazoa > Chordata > Mammalia > Chiroptera > Vespertilionidae > Plecotus > Plecotus auritus. Next base: position 79,342,837 of record NC_137770.1, on the reverse strand, counting down.
TGGCACATAAGCAGACATGTACACTAATGGAACAGAATAGAGAGCCCAGAAATAAACCCTTGCCTTTATGGTCAATTAATATTTGATAAAGGAGGCATGTACATACAATGGCTTAAAGATTGTCTATTCTGCCCAGCTCAGTGGTTGAGTGTCTGCCTATGAACCAGGAGGTCATGGTTCAATTCCTGACAGGGCACATGCCCAGGTTGTGGGCTCAATCCCCAGTGTGGGGCATGCAAGGAGGCAGCCAGTCAATGATTCTCTCTCACATCTGATGTTTCTATCTCTCTCTCCCTCTTCCTTTCTCTCTGAAATTTTATAAAAAACATGTTTTTAAAAAAGAGAATCTATTCAATAATGGTTTGAAAAATTAAACAGATATATACAAAAAAATGAAGCTAGGCCACCTTCTTACACCATATACAAGAATAAACTCAAAATGGATTAAAGATTTAATATTAGACTCAAAAGCATAAAAATCCTAGAAGAAAACATAGGCAGTAAAATCTCAGACATTTCTCATAGCAATATTTTTTTCTGATATATCTCCTTGGGCAAAGGAAAGAAAAGAAAAAATGAACAAATGGGACTACATCAAATTAAAATGTTTTTGCACAGCAAAGGGAAACCATCAACAAAAACAATCCAATTAAAAAATGGGCCAAGGATCTGAATAGATTCTTCTACAAGGAGGACACATAGATGGCCAATAGACATATGAAATGATCCTCAATGTCACTAATCATCAAATAAATGCAAATCCAAACCACAATGAGATATCACTTCACACCTGTCAGAATGGCTATCATCAATAAATTTACAAGCAGCAAGTGTTGGGGTGGATGTGGAGAAAAGGGAACCCATGTGCACTATTGGTGAGAATGTAGATTGGTGCAGCCACTATGGAAAGCATTATAAAGTTACCTCAAAATATTAAAAATGGAACTGCCTTATCACCCAGCAATTCCACTTCTGAGAATATATCCAAAGAAACCTGGAACATGAATTAGAAAGAATATATGCACCCCTATGTCCATTGCAAAGTTATTTACAATAACAAAGATTTTGAAGCAGCCCTAGCTTCCATCAGTAGATGAGTGGATAAAAAAGCTATGGTTCATTTACACAAATGGAATACTACTCAGCTGTAAAAAATGAAGGAATTTTACCTTTTGTGACTGTATGGATGAGCCTGGAGAATATTATGCTAAGTGAAATAACCCAATCAGAGAAAGACAAATATCATAGGATTTCACTTATATGTGGAATATAATGAACAAAATAAACTAACAAACAAAATAGAAACAGATTCATAGATAAAGAGAACAGGCTGACAGCTGTCAGTCAGAGGCCAGGTTGGAGGGGAGGGGGAAAAGATGAATAGATTAAGCAAAAAAAAAAAAAAAAAAAAAAAAAAAAATATATATATATATATATATATATATATATATATATATATATATACATATATATATATATATATATCTCCAATCTAATAAAAGAGTAATATGCAAATTGACCATCACTCCAACACACAAGATGGCCACCCCCATGTGGTCAAAGATGGCCACTCCCATATGGACACAAGATGGCTGCCACAAGATAGCCAGTAGGGGAGGGCAGTTGGGAAGAACCAGTCCTGCAAGGGAGAGCAGTTGGGGGCAATCAGGCCTGCAGGGGAGGGCAGTTAGGGGTGACTGGGCTGGCAGAGGAGGGCCGTTGAGGGTGACCAGACTTGCAGGGGAGGGCAGTTGGGGGGGACCAGGCCTGCAGGAGAGGGCAGTTAGGGGTGACCAGGCTGGCAGGGGAGGGCAGTTAGGGGCAGCCAGGCTGGCAAGGGAGGACAGTTAGGGGTGACCAGGCCAGCAGGGGAGGGCAGTTGGCGGTGACCAGGCCAGCAGGGGAGGGCAGTTAGGGGCAATTGGGCTGTCAGGAGAGCAGTTAGGCATCAATCAGGCTGGCAGGGGAGTGGTTAGGGCAGAGGTGGGCAAACTTTTTGACTCGAGGGCCACAATGGGTTCTTAAACTGGACTGGAGGGCCGGAACAAAAGCATGGATGGAGTGTTTGTGTGAACTAATATAAATTCAAAGTAAAGGAGCAGAGGGGAGAGCAAGAGAACCCTCCGCTCTTTCAGCTCCGCGGGCTGGATAGAACAGCCGAACGGGCCGGATCCAGCCCAGGGGCCATAGTTTGCCCATGGCTGGGTTAGGGGGTGATCAGGGTGGCAGGCAGAAGTGGTTAGGGGCAATCAGGCAGGTAGGCAGGCGATTGGTTGGAAACCAGCAGTCCTGGATTGTGAGAGGGATGTCCGACTGCCCTGGGCAGTCAGACATCCCTCAAGGGGTCCCAGATTGGAGAAGGTGCAGGCTGGACTGAGGGACACACACCCCCACCCAGTGCATGAATTTCATGCACCGGGCCTCTAGAGTGTGTGTGTGTGTGTGTGTATACACACACACACACACACACACACACATTGGGTTACATCAGAGATCCATTCCCATGGTGCGATGTAACGCGATTTTTGCCATAAGTCAGAACCTACCTACATAAGCACCTATGTCACTCACATGGAGCACATACATAGCAGTAATGAAGTAAAACCGTAAAAAATCTTTAAAAGAAAGATAACAATTCCTGACCTTTACTTGTGGTAAATAAATAATAAAAAACATAAAGCACATATGTACATACATCTAAATGATGGAACTTTTTTTTTATAAATAATAAATGGGAGATGGCAACGTAACCATGAAACAATCTACATTGAGTCCGATATAACTCAAGAACTGCCTGTATATATATATATATATATATATATATATATATATATATATATATATATATATACTCCTAGACACAGACAACAGTATGGTAATTACCAGAGGGAAAGGGCATTGGGAGAGGTAGAGAGGATAAAGGGGAGATAAATGATGATGGAAGGAGACTTAACTTAGGGTGGTGAACACACAATACAATATACAAATGGATGTATTATAATAACACACACCTGAAACCTATGTAATTTTATTGACCAATGTCACCCCAACAAATTCAATAAATAAAACAATTTTAAAAATAAAATAATTTAACTAAGTGAACCTTTTTTGTCTCTACAAAGATGCACATTTTTCTGTTGGCATTCAGAGCTCCAGTGTCCTGGGATGTAAGCTCTGAGTTTCAAATTCCGTCCCAATATGTCACTGTTGCTGACAGTTATGACAGAACTCTAATAAGAGTTCAGGAGACACACAGTGCTGCTCCTTTTGCTCTTATCTAAGATCCAAATAAAAGCCAGAGATTTTAAGCTCTACTCACCACATTCAATCTAGAATTGAAGAGAAAATAAGCATTCTAGTCCAGTGGGTCCATAGACAAGTAAAAATCTAGAGAAACTTTTCAGCAGTCCCATGATGCTACCACCCTTCTATGATGCTATTTAAGAACATGAAAAATCCAACTGCTAATGCTTATGACAATTGTTTTATAGAAGAGAAAACATTTTAGTATAATAGTAGAAAGAACAAATCTTAGAATTAAAAATAAATCTGACGTTATGAATAACTCACTGATTTCTTTGTGTCTCTCTCTCCCTTTTTTTTCTCTCCATTTGCTGCAAAGAAAATGGAAATATCATCAGAGAGTTACACTGTTTTGGGAATCATCAATAAAGTTAATCTCCCTGTTCTAAGGTTAGAATACTGAGGGTCTCTGAGATCAACTGAATTGATCAAAGCTGGGACTAGAGCCCAGATCTCCTGGCTCCTTGTCTAATATTTATTTTCTCTGCCTTCTTTGTAATGGAATTCAGGGTAATAGCCCAGAGCAGTGGTCGGCAAACTCATTAGTAAACAGAGCAGCAAACCGCCTGACCACTGGCCCAGAGGAACAGAAATAACTTGGAGTGTCTTTTTAATCATCAAATACAACTATTTTGTCTTCTATAAAGCCATGTTAAGTGAATTTGCTATGGTCTAATTCTTTAAAAACATACAATACATATGGAAATTCTCTAATAGCCAGCTAGAGTACTGATTCCCAACTATTTACTAGCTGTTAAAACCAATGAGAACAAACAAAACAAATCCATGAAGTTAAAATTGTGGTCAATCTTAAAGATTCTTCACTTAAAGACTTATACATTAAAACAATGTGGTGAGGAGGTTTGAGGATTGGTGAAGCCCTCACTTTTGGGGTGGTTCTAGAATACCCTTTGGAAAACCAAAGGATTGAGTTACTAGATCGCATGGCTTACACATCACTTTTCACATTTTCCATATCCTCCTCTTCTTAGTTTCTATCTTAACATTCTAGTTTCTGGGCTCAAAGTTTAAGAGAGACATCCTAAGTACTACATTTTCATTTTGGTCTTCATTCTACAACTTGAACCTTGCAGTATTTGGCCCTGTTGATTAGTTAGTATTTCTTGGAACTACTCCCCATTCTTGGGCTCTATATCATGGCACCATTCTGACTCTCCTTTTACTTCTGTGCCTCCTTTAATGGCTCCTCTTCTTCATCCTGACATCAAAATTTGGCTTTCCCCAAGATTCAATCCTTGAACCTTCATTCTCTGTAAATTTAAGTGTTATTCTCCTCTATGGTTTCAGCCACAACTATTTCCATGTCCAGTTCTTTATTATCAGCTCTTACAAATTCCAAACTCACTTTTTCTAACTTCATGCTAAATATTTACAACTGTGTATGTCATTATTTCTTCAAACAAAATTCATCCCATAAGTGGGGCCCTCCCACTAATTCCTTTTCCGTACCACCTGGCTTCTTCCTCCCAATATCTCTGTCTCCATCGTTGGTCCCATTGTCCTCGGATGAACAATTATTAGAATGAATGCCTTTTTCTTCCAGTGACACTGGCAAGGGAACCAGCAGAAATAATGAGTCAAGATATAAGGATCCCCGACCTGGTTGCAAGGTTGGTTGGAGTAACCACGCCATATACCAAAAAAAAAAAAAAGGGGGGGGGCGTTGGTTGATTTGTTGATTTTTATTCCCTGTCAAGGCACTTACTTAGGTTTTCAGATTCGATCCCGGTTGGGGCACATACCAGGGGCAACTGATTGATCTTTCTTCTTCTTCTTCTTCTTCTTCTTCTTCTTCTTCTTCTTCTTCTTCTTCTTCTTCTTCTTCTTCTTCTTCTTCTTCTTCTTCTTCCTCTGCTTCTTCTTCTTCTTCTTCTTCTTCTTCTTCTTCTTCTTCTCTCTAAAATCAATAAACATATCCTCAGATGAAGATTAAAAAAATAGCAATAAGACATAAGGACATGCTGCTTCTCCACCCCTGCTTTGGCCTCCATAACAGAGTTTGCTGCATAAGAAACAAAAGTAATGCCTCCAATAAAAAGTTACCTTCAAACCACAGACCAAGGTCACCTAGACTAAAAATTTTAAAGCAAAGACAAGATTTGGGAGTTAATAAGACAAAATGAGCTTTGCCAAGAACTCATGGAGGAAGCTGTGACTGTTATCCAATAGGCAGGATATCTACTTGGATCAGCAAATTTTGGAGTTTCTTCATTATGAAAACTTAGGCTCTGAATCCTTCTTCAACACATATTAGCTTTGTGAACTTGGGTATGACAGCTAACCCTTCCTTGCCTCAATTTCTTTATTTGCAAAATGAAAATAAAATTAAATCATTTTAATAAGGTGGTTGAAGAACACGAGCAATCAATATCTGTAAAGCTTTTAGAATGGACGCTAAGTTAACGTCTGATTTTCCAGATGCAGACCCTGAAGCAAGTATTTGGGAGATGATCCCAGGAAATACCCATCAGTGAGGAAATGAGGCAGGGCAGAGAATGAAGGCAGTAAGAGGTAAGTTATCAAGCTAGTTATCACTGTGAGGAAGAGAAGCCTAATTTCACAGGGGAACTCTGTGAGTTAGTGAGGAACATCTATTGCATAGTCACCCTCTGAAGGACAAGAAAGCTAGTCTTTATGTTACTGCCTCCAGTCAGTCAGTGGTTAAAGCTGGTCTCAGGGTTGTGAATACTTTGGCACTACCACCTGTTCTGGCCATCAGAGAAAACCCTCAGGCAGTTAAAACTGAGCTGGCACGTATCCCACAGTGGTAGGGCCCAAGGAAATACATGAGGACATTGTCTACCAGCCTGCTCAATAAATATGTTGCTGTTATCATTGCCGTGGAAGTCCAAAGGCAAAACAGATGAAAGCCAGGCTCCAAACTCAACATTCCCCCTACATTCAAGGGGAAGCTGAAGCTGGTAGGCAAAAGTGAGGATGATGAACCCAAGGTTTGGGAGCCCATTTCTCTCATCCCAGGTGACATACCCGAGTCACCTCTACAGATTAGAGGTCCACAGAGCAGTTTATGGAGCACAGTTCACAGTGCATACCCCTGAGAGTAATTCAAAAAAGGTAAAAGTCCACTTCCTATCCTCAAGGAGCTATAACTTAGTTTCAGAGACAAACTATAAATATAACACAGTAAGGTGTACAGCAGTGGAAGCTAGGACTTGCTAAGTGTCCAGTGAGTGGAGCAGCAATTGTTTGGAGGGGTGAGACTGCTACTGGCTGTGACAGTCAGATGGGCTTATAACCACAGAACCAGCTCAAAATGGTCCTATCCTGTTTAATGAAATACTGAGTTGTTTTTTAGAGACAACAGACCAAAACCAAAAATCATGCAGTGGCATCATGTTGTAGAGGAAAGAATTTTGACCTCCAGCTGCACTCAGACCAAAGTCTTCACCCCAACCCCACCCCCACAGAACCAAAGCACCAGGACATAACCTGAACTTCAACACTGGAATCCTTTCAGAAGTAGAGGGTGCATTGTCCAGGAAGATCTCATGTTGACTCCCCTTTACCATAAATGGCTGAGTTCCAAGGTTCTCCAGTTAAAACTTGCCTCACCACCACTTACACATTCCTATCCCCCTAACCCCTTAAAAACCTTTAACCTAGTCCAGCAAGTAAGATGGATTTGAGGCACCATTAGGTCTCCCATCTTCTTGGTTGGCACCTTCTCGATCAATAAACCTTTCCTTACTCCAAACTGAGGTTTTGAGTTTTGGCCTTTGGATGTATTGGGCACATGGACTGTGGATCAGTAACAGGTTCCAATGAGTCACTAAGATTCAATTCAGCCCTATAGAATGATTAGAGTTTGATTAGAAGAGGAGAGTCAGGGCACAATTTTCAGGAAGGTAGTAATACATTGGGCCCAAGAATTCCCCTGATCCAGATATGGGGACTGCTGCTTAACACAGTCCCTCAGTTCTGCTGGAATAAAGTACCTTATGCTGGTGGTGAGACTACTTTCCCCAAATACCACTTCCAGAGGCAGATTCAGCTTTCAGTCTCTCTCTCCACCATTGTGCTGATCTCTCATATAATCTACATATATAAAAGGCTAAGTGACCGTCTGACAGGCTGGTAGGTATGGTGCGCATTGACCACCAGGGTGCAGATGCTCAATGCAGGAGCTGCCAAGCTGCAGTGACTTGGCAGCAGCGGATCGGGTGACACACGCTGGAACCATAGAGGAGGGAGCCTGATTCCCGGTGTGTCACCCGAGAACCGCCCTCTTGCAATCTGGGACCCCTTGGGGGATGTCAGAGAGCCAGTTTCAGCCTGATCCCTGCAAACCAGGCTGAGGGACCCCACTCACTCTGCAGATGCTCTTCGAGCCCAGCACTGCCCCAGGTGTGGTCGGCTGGGGAGGGACCAGGGGAAGTGGGCTGCAGGATGTGTCTGGCCCATCTCACCCAGTCCCACCCCGCCAGCCACCTCCTAATTAATTTCCTTTCAATGTGCCCGAATCCGTGCACTGGGGCACTAGTAATAATATGATGATGCAGACATTTTATCACCATTTTAAAGATGAAGAGATTGATAATAAGGTTTAATGAATTCCCCTGAAGTTTCACAGCTAAACTTGGATTTGCATCCTGGTGTATCTGATTCCAAAAGCCAGACCAAATCACCATGCTTTGATACTTCCAGTTCAAGCAAAGAGAAGAAAAAGAACTCTTAGTTACTTTCAATTTGTGGATTGATCCATAGCACCTGTATTTATAGGTTGTTTAGTCTCCCTCAACACAGCTAGGGTGACTCCTTCTAAAGCTACATCAATCCAACTGCTGCAAGCTTATGGACAACAAACAGAGACAGGAAACGAAGAATAGGTTTAAATCCATTTGAGTGAGTGCTTCTGGCTTTGATCAACAGATGGTGCATTTATGGCATTTTTGGATCTCTAAAAGTGGAAGAATTCCTTGAGATCTGAGTTCAACCCTGTCTGTACAAAAATTGCAAGGCTTATTCAGCTAGTATTTAACATTCCATCTGTTACCTTTTGGCAGTTGTTTTTGTGATTTTTTTTCTTTAATCAAAAGTACTCCTTACATGAAGTTTCCTTTTGCCATAACAGATGTGTTAAAGATACCATCATTTATTTATTTATTCATTCATTCATTCCTAACAAGGCAGGTTAAAAAAAGTAGAGAGGGTAAAATATTATTCTTCATTACAAGTAAGAAAAGGGAGATGACCAATAATGATCCTTCTATTTGGAAGATATAGATATAGATTTCAGAGAGGAAGGGAGAGGAAGAGATAGAAACATCAATGATGAGAGAGAACCATCAATTGGCTGCCCCCCGCATGCCCTACACTGGGGATCAAGCCCGCAACCAGGCACATGCCCTGACCTGGAATTGAACCCTGATCTCCTTGTTCATACCTTGTCGCTCAACCACAGAGCTACTCTGGCCAGGCTGGTCTTTTTCTTTTGACATCTCCCTCCTCCTGATCCAGTCAGCATCCCCAAAGGAAAAGGCTCTGCAAGATTCTGGAGTAGGTCACAAGGCAGGGCAGATGTAGGCTCTGCTCAGCTTTGTTTAAATGATGGCTTGCTAATCCCTGAGGCCAAAGGTCTTCTCCAGTTTTTCAGCAGATAACTCCATGACTGGGCATTGAAAATCCTTGGGTAAAATCACACCACAATGAAAGAAATCAAATATAAAAAGATAGCAGCCCTAGCCCGAACTGGTTTTGCTCAGTGGATAGAGCGTCGGCCTGCAGACTGAAGGGTCCCAGATTCGATTCCGGTCAAGGGCATGTACCTTGGTTGCGGGCACATCCCCAGTAGAAGGTGTGCAGGATGCAGCTGCTGGATGTTTCTCTCTCAACGATATTTCTAACTCTCTATCCCTCTCCCTTCTTCTCTGTAAAAAATCAATGAAAATATGTTAAAAATAAAAGATATCAGTGGAGGACATCTCCCCAAATATTTCAGAAATATTTAGGATATTCTGGGCTCAGCAGGGCACTGAGCTAAAACCACCTCTGTGTTTGGACATGCCATTTCAAATTTAGAATTTCATGAAGCTAGCAGGAGCTGGGAACATTAATGTTGAAAATTTAAGCTAGCTCCCTAAGGGGCAGTGAGTAGTCTTAATTGCCTGGAGGTGACATTGTGTTTCTCTACAGTGGTCGGCAAACTGCGGCTCTCGAGCCACATGAGGCTCGTGAGCCGCGGTTTGCCACTCTGTTGACTAATGAGTTTGCCGACCACTGCTCTAGATGGATATACACAGCGATACTTCCCTAAACTTTTAATGGTGGTGATGATAACAATAGCAGTAGTAGCAGTAGCAGGTAACATTTACTGTGTGCCAGGTACTATCCATTTTTATATGTGTATTAAATCATTTATTTCTACTATGGTTCTCTGCAGACAGTGATATTATTCTTGTCCACATCATAAGATGTGGCAAAGAATTCAAGTTACTTGCCTGAGGTCACATAGTTAATAAATGGTGGGATTTAAACTCAGGCAGTTATGTATTAGTTATCTATTGCTGTATAACAAATTACTCCAAAACTCAGTGACTTGAATCCGAGGGCAGCTTAGCTGAGTCCTCTGAGTCTCACAGGCTACATTCAAGGGGTCAGCAAGGGCTGGTCATATGAAGGTCTGATTTGAGAAGGATCCACTTCCAACATCTCATGTGTTGATTTACAGGGTTCAGTTCTTTGTGAATCGTTGCACTGAGGATCTCAGCTCCTCTGACTGTTGGCTAAAGGCTGCCTTCAGTTCTCATCTCTCCAGCCTCTCCATGGGGAAGCTTAGAGCATGACAGTCAGCTTCATTAGAACAAGAATGCAAACCAGAGAGAGGGGGTGGGGCATGGAAGTCACAGTCTTTTGAAACCTAATCTCAGAAGTGATAGCCCATTGGGCCATATTCTACTCATTAAAAGTGATTCACTAGTTCCAACCCACATCCAAGGAAAGCAGATAATACAAAAGTCATGAATACCAGATGACATGCTCACTGGAAGCCACCTTAAAGGATGCCTCCCATACAGCCTGACTGTAGAGCGAAAGCCTTGACTAAGAGAGGACAGAGGTCACACAATTTCCCTGTTTAAATTCAGAAGAACCAAACCTATCAATAAAGAGTGTAGGGATGGGGAGGCTAGTTCCAGCCAGAATCTAAAGTTAGTAGTTTCAGGTTACTTGAGCGTCTAGAATTATATTTTCCTATCTGGCAAACTCTGACACCTATGCCATTTAGCTCAGATTAAAGAAAATGAAGAGTTGTGAATAATGATCATTTCCCTAATTCCTACTTTCAAGTTTGTGATGGGAGCAGTTTAATTCAGGAACAGTCACTCTTCCCTCTTCCTCCCTCTTCCAGTTCTTTTTGTTGTTATTGTTAATCCTCACCTGAGGATATTTTTCCATTGATCTTTTAGAGAGAGTGGAAGAGAGAGGTAAAGACAGAAACATTGATGTGAGAGAAATACATCAATTGGTTGCCTTCTGCAAGCATCCTGATCAAGGCCCAGGCCTGGGAGGACCCTGCAACCGAGATAAGTGCCCTTGACCGAAATTGAACCCGGGACCCTTTGGTCCACAGGCCGACGCTCTATCCACTGAGCAAAACCGGCTATAGCCCTCTTCCAGTTCTTTGTCTTTCCCTCTATAATTCTGTATGTATGTATGCACATCTCTGTGGCAATTTCTCTGCTTTTATTCTGTGTCTCTCCTTCGTCCCCTCCCTGCCCTCCCACCATCACCACACACATCCTATCTTCTTATTCTGGATTTTTCTTTATTCTTTGTCCTTGGTTGTTTTTACTAGTACGTTGTTTATTTATTTATTTATTTATTTATTTAGTTAGTTAGTTAGTTAATCCTCACCTGAGGATATTTTTTCCATTGATTTTTAGAGAGAGTGGAAAGTAGGTGTGCGGGGGGGCGGGGTTGGGGGGGGCGAGAGAGAAATATTGATGTGAGAGAGACACATCAATGGGTTGCTTCCCAAACATGTGCTGACTAGGGCTAGGGAATGAACTGGAAACCCAAATTCATGCCCTTGATCTGGAATCAAACCCAAGACCTTGTGGTGTGCGATCCAATGCTCTAATCACTAAGCATTCCAGTCAGGGTGTTTTTACATTTTAATTTCTAAGAGGAAGAAGTCAATCAAACAAATTCATGAAAAAGTAGTATGATGGTCAGTTTTATGTGTCAACTTGGCTAGGTGATTATACTCAGTTATTTCATCGAACACTAATCCAGGTGCCATTATGACAGTGTTTTGTAGATGTGATTAAGATCTACAGTCTGAGGACTTTAGATAAAGATTATCCTGGATAATCTGAGCAGTCCTGATCCAATCAGTTGAAAGTAAGATTTCCTTGCAGAAGAAATTTTGCCTGTGGACAGTGACATCAGCTCCTGCCCCAGAAGTTCCAGCTTTCTTGTCCTGACAGCTTGCCCTGTGAATTTAGGACTTGCCAATCCTGCAGTCTTATAAGGCAAGTTCTTTCAATAAATTTGTGTGTGTGTGTATGTGTGTGTATGTGTGTGTGTGTGTGTGTGTGTGTAATGTACATATGTGGGTACATATCTAGATCTAGATTTAGTGGGAGCTTGGGAAGTTAATGTTGAAAATTTAGGTCTAACTCCCTCAGGGGCAGCAATTAGTCTTAATTGTCAGGGGGTGACATTGTGGTTTAGATCTAGATATATAAATAAATACAGAACCTAGTGACTCTTTCTCTGGCAGATTCCTGAATTACAGGTGACATGCTTTCATTAAAATAAAAAAGAGTTAAATAACTGCAAGAAACGAGTTTTCAGAGGTACTTATTTTTCCCAGAGTAGAATTCTGGATGTTCCTTAAATTATGTCCTTCTGGCCCCCTCCACATCCTCTTCAGACTTATTCAGCCATCAAATCTTCTCTTTCCCATCAAATCATACTTGTCATATTTTCATTCTCCCAGGGAACAACTTGCTAATAAACTTTTCTATTATTCTGTTTTACTCACATTTATGTTTATAGCTCTAACTCTTATTTATGCCTATTTAATTTATTTAAAAGATGACTGATAAGTTTACATTTATTTATTTATTTTTAAATATATTTTTATTGATTTCAGAGAGGAAGGGAGAGGGAGAGAGAGATAGAAACATCAATGATGAGAATTATTGATCAGCTGCCTCCTGCATGCCCCCTACTGGGGATAGAACCTGCAACCCAGGAATATGCCCTTGACCAGAATCAAACTCAGGACCCTTCAGTCCGCAGGCCGATGCTCTTTCCACTGAGCCAAACTGGCTAGGGCTAAGTTTACATTTAAATAGAAGCATTCAATGTCTTAACCCAAAAATAAAACTAATGATCAGGTTTATGGCACCACAAGGGGCAGTGAAAGGGAGATACTTTGGAATAGGAGTACCTTTTCATGCTTCTCAAATCCTATGCTCACGTAGCTGCCTAAGTGGCCATCCCCAGTCACACAACACTTCTGTATCTGTGCCAATGTGGTCATAGGCTTACATTAAGCCTTGCAAAGTGTCTGTGCCCAAACACAAAGATCACTGGTCTCAAAATGTGGTTTGAGGACCCCTAGAAGTCCCTAAAACACTTTTGGGGGGAATGGTAGGTCCTCCTTTTCTAGCTACATATCTGTGGTGAAACTATATTTTTTTCACATACTTCAATCAAAACAACATATCTCAATAGATTATAAATGAAGGAGCAGTTGTAAGAATCATGCTGTATTTTATGAAGTCATTCATTAAAGATATTCTTTTAAATGTAAAACTATGCAATTTTTCTTATTAACTTGGGGAAAATGCAATTATTTTTTCATAAAACATGTTATAGGCAATGAATTTATTATTGTTATTTTAAAATAAATTAATAAATATTTTAAAATTTATCTGCTTTAATTTTGAGTATGATAAATATCGTTAGATGTAGCACAATAAACAAAAGCTCTTCGTGTCCTCAATTTTTAAGCTTGAAAAACTGCTGCTATAAATCACTGATTATATTTCTACTGGGTCAGGAAGCACAGTGAGCCCCTAGGGATGACTGGCTGGACTCGGGAATTAGGAGCAAATTAGAGTGACATGGAGCTTTGAGTCTGTCTCTTTTGCTAATGTCCAAATCTACAACAGAGGCCCTGTTTCATTTTCCTTCTTTACCTTCTGCAGAGTCCATCAGCGCTGTGAGCACACTATATACACTCTAAAATATATATTGATTTTTGTTCATTTTCAATTGTGTAAAATGTATTAATTTAGAATTAGGAGATATCAGCCATATAGCTCAAGAAGCTTAATATAACCTCAAGAGCTAAAACCTGAACACTTGGAGGGACCCCCCCCTCTCAGCTTATTGCAACCACCATGTGAATCCAATGGTGAGGGAAGGAGGCAGGAAGAAGGCCCAGTAACCATTCAAGAAGCAAGAGCTGGTCTCCCAAGCCTAGAGGTATTCCCCAGTCCGTGGAGTCACGAAGTCCAGGAGATTCTGAAGTTTTCCTTTGGCTAGAGAAACTGGTCGGATATATGCCTATTTTTACAGCATGGGGTCTTAGATGAACTGTAGATGATTAACTGATGATATAAACCCCAAGGTGTGCTACTTGTATACATGTTCCATTTTAGTACAGTGGTTAAGTCCAGATTTGAATGTACTTACAGGTGCTGAGTCTAAGCTCACCTTAGTGGCTGTGAGATCTTGAGCAAATATCTTACACTCTACCTGCCTCAGTTTCTTTATGTGTAAAATAGGAATAATAGTAATACTACCTGAAAAGGTTGTAATGAAAATTAAATGCTCTAATGTATGCCAAGTGCTTAGCACAGGAGCCTGGCACAGCAAAGAAAAAGTATTAACTACTATGACTATTATATATCTAACTAGAGGCCTGATGCATGAAAATTCATGCAAGAGTAGGCCTTCTTTCCCACAGCTGCCGGCACCAGCTTCCCTCTGGCACCTGGAACCCAGGCTTCCCTCCTCCAGCTGCCTGCAGGCACCCAGGACCCGGGCTGGCTTCCCTCTGGCCCCAGCTTTGTCAGGAAGGACATCCAGAATGACGTCCGGAAGATGTCTGGTCTAATTAGCATATTACCCTTTTATTAGTATAGATATTTCTTGTGTTAGGCAAAGTAAAGGGGCTGGAAGATGGACTTTCTGTTCTTATTTGATAGTTAATATTTAATAATATGCTAAACACTAGAGAGACCAATTGATTTCCACAATGCTTACTGAGAATGGGAAGGGAAAAAACAGATCTCATCTTACTTGGATCAAAAGCCCAAAGATTGAGGAAAAGAGAAGGAAAAGGAGGAGGACAGCCACTCATTTACAAAAGAAAATGTGCTTCCACTTTGATCATCTGCTGTGTGAGTTTGCCACAATCCCTTTCAAGCCAACAGAGTCCAATTTTTTTTTCAGCAAGAGCTTCTAAGGGAGCAGAAAGGACATGGTGTTGACCCGGCAGCGTGTTTGTTTGGTCCTGGGGCTGTTGTTAAGTCTCAGGGCAGAGTTGGTTTTCAGGTCTGGAGCCAGGAAAACACACTCCTCAAATGCCCACATATTTGCAGTATGACATTGGGCTTGGATGCTCTGTACTGAGTGCAGCCGCCATCTGATTTGTTTCCCAGGAAAGATTGTCTTCATGAGATATTATTAGGGATGAATGCTGTGAGCGGTGTGTAGCAGGGACAGCAGCCACCTAACTTCAAAGGCTCCTCCCCTCACAGGCCCCTGCAAACGGGGCTGTGTCCTCAGCCTGTCCCCAAAAGATCTGTCAGCAGGGAGGGGACTGTGACTTGCATTGGAGAATCAAAGGGCTGATTTCCGGCAACGATACGCTGTTTGTGTGGAGACGGGCAATGGGGTCTGCTTTCATAAAGCAGCATGAATTCAGACTGAATGGCTGGCTCTGGTGTGTGTTTCAATTAAAACCAAAGTAAACAAGAAAATACCCACTCCTGCACCAGTGATGTACTTGGCTCCACAAGAGGCAAACTAATGCAGGGGTCGGAGCAAGAGGATGCAGAAAACGAAATCAACCGATCTACTTGTTTCAGAAGAGGACACCAAAATAATAGAAAAGTTGGAAAGTAGCAATACTAGATAATGTCTGAAAAGAAGCTAAAAAGAATGCATATTATTTCAAAAGAAAAGGAAAAGATGAAGGAAAAGATGTAACAAAACTCTGTATGTTTAACAAGCTGTTTTCATTACTAGTGGACGGAGGCGACGGAAAAGTGGTTAGCAATTGGGTTATACCAGGAGAACTCTGGTACTGTAGGAACAGTGAGGAGGGGAAATTTTCAGTATATGTTCTTGTTTGTGGTACTCCCCGCTCCGCATTTTGGGGCTCACTCCACATTCCAAGTTACCCTTCCTGAGATTTGCACATCCACATAATTAGGTTAGGCCGCCCTCTGGTGGCACCGAGCTACGCTAGCTTCTGATAAAGTTTGCCTGTCCTCTGCTATCACTCTGATTTGAGTTCAATATTCTGGTAAGTAGTGTTTTCATAGGTAGCAAATACAAACCTCACCATTTTTACAAAATGAAGAAACAGGGAACACCTAATTATAGTTTCTGTTTAATTACTTGTAAAGAATTCAGAAAGCACTTTGGTATCTTGAAAAACCTAAGTGATACTCATTGTAATATACTATCAAAAGAGGTGTTATTAATAGGGATTCTATGGTACTGAGATTGATACAATGTCTGATAAATAAGTGTTCACTGTTGATGGCAATCAAAACTCTCTGGTCAACCTTCATAAACCTACTTGAAATAAAACTGGGGAATAAAAGGCCAACAAATATTGACAATATCTAAGAGATAAGAATAAATTTTAGTAATTGGCATTCAATAATTGTCCAAGCAACACATTTAATCAACAAACATGATTCTAGTCATGATATTGTTGCTATCTACCTCTGTGTTCTTGGATTTCATTAGTTGCTCCAATAGTCTTAAAATAAATTTCCTATTGTTTTCTTAAAATACCTCTGATATCACTAGCAACCCAAATATTAGCCAAATTAATATTAACTCAATATTAATACTCTCCAGAAGACTGTAGTCACCATAGACCTAATAATAATATGTGCATCCACTTTATAAAGACAATCAAAAACAATGAATGCATGATGAAAGCTTCTGTGATTTGGAAGGCACTGGGAAATATGACAGAGATCCAAGTTGATATGTTATGGACACAGCTTCAAGGAGAGAGCCTGACATGTCGTCTCAAGCTCAGATTATGGAGGCGGAGGCTGTGATGACTCCAGCTTTGGTCATGGGGCAACCCAGGTCTATATGCTTGAAGCTATGAATGGGATTAATGGGATGAGACTGGGGGCTGGGGCAGATAGCTCACAGATGTCCACTGCAAGGCAAACTCATATTATTCTTTTAAAAAAGTGAATAATCTCTTGCTTTGACCCTTGATAAGTATGTATCTATGTTGCCGCTGTTTTTGATAGTTAATAAGGAAGTGAATTTTTTTTATTTATCTCACTGAATAAGGTAGTAAAACTTGAGCTATATTATTTGGTTAATATATTCTAACTTATGCCACAAAAAAAAGGTTTTTATGGTTCTGTAAAGACTTATTACAACAAATATGGCACAATAAAAAAAATCTCAGATAAAAATACATCTGAGCCTATAATGTTTGCTATAAAACTCATAATTTTTTTAAAGTCCATTTTTAATAGAAGAGTTTGAGGCAGGAACAAAGATCATTGATGAAGTACTCTTTTACTATGTTTTTGCCTAACAAGTTTATGTTTCCAGTGGCTTATATTAGCTATTTCCTCTAACATTGCAGGGAGTAGAATTTTTAGTTTATGTCAATTTTTAGGGGGAAAAAATTGAGGGCTTTCTCAAGATAACAAAAAATCTCCTGAAAGAGTTCACATGGTTCTTGTTTGATCCACTCATCCATCCATTGTTACATCTATTGACTAAATCTATATATTCTTTATGTATCTTTATAAGGGTAGCAAAGGTGAATAAGATAAAGTATTCCTGTATTTAAAAAGCTTGCAATAAAGTGGGACCAATCAGACAACTATATGTATAAATATAGAAAATAAGCTGAAATGGATGCTTTAAAAATTCATAGGATTGAAATGTTAGAACATAAGGGGACCTTAGAAATTATGTACTCTAGAGAATACTTGGTATCCAGGGTCATTTCTTAATACTCCTGAAATATATTAGCAGTGTGTAGAAATGACCCTGTAATATATGTATATAAATGAAAACCACCCATTTTGCATTTGCACTGAGAATAAATTCCTCCTGATATTAAGCAAACAAAATCTTGACTTAATTTAATCTTTACTTTGCAAAGCTTACAATTTGTAAAAACTTTTCTTCATGATAGATATTCTAACAATAGACCCATCTCCCCCTGGGTTGTCTGGTTTCCAGGGGAGGGCCTGAAACTCCCTGTGTGCTGGTTTGCCTCCTCTGGAAAAAATACTAATTTTGTGTTGTCCTTAACGTGATGTCAAAATGGGTCTGATCTAGTTGAAGTGTAACGGGCCACTTCATCTCACGGGAGTTGTTATATGCCTCCTAACGAATTATACATGAGTATGTGCTTCTGCGGCACCTGTGGCACATTGATGACTTGTGTTATACTTGAATTCAACTGAAGCCCCAGCTCCTGTTGCTGCAGCCATCGTCCTGCCGAGAGAAGTAGCGTCATGGGAGGGAGAGGGGTCCAGGCAGGTCTAGTTAAGGAAGTGGCTTTTTCACTAGCTAGATCTGAAGTACAGAATGTGGGCATGTGGGCAAAGCTGGCCCTCGCCCTGGGATGGAGGGCCTAGGCCAGTGGTCGGCAAACTCAGTCAACAGAGCCAAATATCAACAGTACAATGATTGAAATTTCTTTTGAGAGCCAAATTTTTTAAACTTAAACTTCTTCTAACACCACTTCTTCAAAATAGACTTGCCCAGGCCGTGGTATTTTGTGGAAGAGCCACACTCAAGGGACCAAAGAGCTGCATGTGGCTCGCGAGCCGCAGTTTGCCAACCACTGGCCTAGGCTAAGAAGAAAATTAAAAGAGGGTGTCCTGGATGAGGGTAGGCCAAAAAGCAAGGGAAAGTTAAAAATTTAACATTAAAGTGCAAGTCAAGATAAACATAAAGCTACATAGTGAAATTGTGTCAATAAGTAACCGAAAATGATGGAAAGCAGATTTCAGAGATGGAATCTAGAAAGGGAACTTGAAGCAATTTTAGGTCTTCCAGGGATGAGCTCAGAGAGGAAGAGGAAGCTTTTAAGAGGTCCAGTTCCAGCACCTTCACTTAATCAATGTTTACTCTGTACCATGCCCTGGGCTAAGCACTGATTATAAATGATGAAGACCGTGCCCAAATCTCAGAGTTCCCACAGCCTTCTTTGGGAGGTGGATGCAGGCCATCTACCTACCTCATTGTATGGGCAGCACAATGACACAGAAACACATGGGGGCTACAGAAGACCTCTGAGGGAAGTGGGAATTAGATGGATGAATGGGATGGGAAAGGACTTTCTAGATGGAAGAGAAACATCAGGAGAAGGCCCAGAAAATGAGACACAGTATGACATGGACAGGAGCCACTGCAGTTCTGCATTTTTGGATTGTCAAGTGTTAATCACTGTAAGTCAGACTTTTCCTTTCCTGTACTTGAGACATTATGTTTAGGACCTACATTTATTAATCTTAACAGTTATATTATTTATTTTGCCCTTTCATATTAGTCTTATAATATCCTCAAAATATCAAAGGTCTAGCTTCACTATTTTCCAGGGCTATAGATCATCTGAAAATTTGATGAATGTTCTTTTTCTAGCTTCCTTTTAGTCCTCAATTTAAAAAAAAAAATGGTTGAACAGTGCAGTGTCAAGTCCAGAGCCCTTCAGTAGTCTCTAGAGATCTCCTGCCAAATTGACATTGATCTAGCAATCAACAGCCTACTCATATAAATGTTAAGTTAGCTAACACTCCACAGTAATGAGAAATAGTATGACGACCTACAGCCAGGAATGGCAGGTTAGGATAACTTGGAAAGGACCCAGACATATACATGCACCTGCCAAAGGGGAGGCCAGGCATATGAAGATAGATCCACATGTCAATTCTGGATGGAATCCAATCCAACAAGCAGCACAGCAGTATCTGAACACTGTGGTAACAGACAACAAACAAGTAGTCAACTGGGGAAGACAGAGAACAAGGATTTCATAACCTAATGGAATTATTCCAAAATGGAAGTAGGGCAGAGTGATAGAGCAGATATTTGGAAATCCAAGGAGGCATTCAGAATCAAGAGAATAGTCCATGATCTAGAACAGTGGTCGGCAAATTGTGGTTTGCCACTCTGTTGACTAATGAGTTTGCCGACAACTGACCTAGACTCTCAATTCTAATAATTACAGGCTGTTGTTGTTCCTTGTGATTAAGCCCCTAGAAGAACCTTAGCTACTAGTCAAGTTCATGGGCAGAATTCCAATTCCAAGGGAAAATATAGTAAGGTGAAAATATGGTCCAGGAGGTAAAAGCAAACCAGGAAAGTAATAAAGCATAGAAAGCCAGTAAGTACTGGAAGTAGTTATCAGAACTTGAACACCAAGTGAGAATTTGGTTTCAGAATCAAGAAAATAGCCTAGAAATGCAACAAGTGACCTGGGCTGGACCACTTGACAACCTCTTACCTGGAAACAGTAAGGCTGAGCATGTATGTGGGGAATGAGTGGCCCCAGGTTTAGGGAGAGAAGGGCCATAGAGGCCAGGAATCTGTATGTCAACAGTAATAAGTAGCTCATATTTGTATACCCAGTCTTTATAGAAATATGAGCTACTTAGTACTTATTGCAAGATGTGGTCACATGCCTTGGTCAGTTGGAGATGCCTCTATTATTTCCCTGAGCCATCCGTCTTACAACCAACCTTCTCACAAAAAGGAATGAGATTCTGTTGAAGTGGGATAAATCTGGGTAAAAGGTATTCTGAAATCTTTTGTACTTTTTTGAAACATTTCTGTAGATCTAAAATTATGCCAAATAAAAGTTAAAAGAAAAAAATAAAGCACATAATGTAGTGATGGAGTGTAGTGTAGTGACTGACTAGGTGGCTCCCAAAAGGCTAGTGTCCAGGTGAGAAGTGCTAAGTACCAGGTGGAGGCAGGAGCAGACAGGAGAAAAAAGTTGGAGGCAGTCCACAAGCAAAGTTGCCCGTACATGGCAACTCTGAAGATATGATGCAGGAGCTCAGGGGACTCTAAGTTTTCAAGTTAAAGTGACTCACAGTTGGAAACATCTACTTAATGATTCTGGTAGAGGGTTACTGATGAGATTTCAAAATAAATCTATAATTCCAGAAAAGAGGTGTGAATGGAATAATATTGATACCAAATTTTTGGACTGGAACCCGAATTCTTTGTCCGCCGGAATCGAAGAATGAATCCATGGACAGAAAAGTGGTATAGCAAAGGTGGAGATTTATTGAAGAACAAGTACAGACTCCCACATGGGGAGGGGGAGGAGGGTCCCACAGAATGGACTCCCAAGTAGGGAGGGGGAGAAGGGTCCCACTGGGTTCTTTTTCCCCACTGCTTATATAGGCTACAGAACTTGGTACCTTGATATCCTCTCTGATTGGTCACTATTCCCTTAGATTGGTTACTATAGTAACTCCTGGGCTCAAAGGTTGAACCTCACATGGGACATGTGAGGTTCTCCCCACTCCTTCCTTCTGAATGAAGGGCTTCCTTCTCTTTATTTTGTAAATGTGACCTTTCTTGGCTACTTCCAGTTCCCTTGTCTTATGGAAATATACCTGTTGCTGCCTCCTTGTCTTATGGAGATGTCACTGCACCTGGCTTCCTTGTCTTATGGAGATGTGACTGCACCTGGCTTTTGTGTTATGGAAATGTACCTTCTCCCTGTCTGCAGCCCAGTGCTTTCCATGGACCCCAATTCTAAAAAATCCCTAAGCCTGCCTATGTGTCCCCCTAAAATTCCTGCTTCAGTCCCCCCTCTGATTAGGAAACCCCAACTGCCATTGGGGACAATGGATGTTGTATCTTTCTGGCTGCTTCCTGCTGGCAAAGGGGTCCTCATTTGGGGGTGACAGTCAGGGTCCCATTGGAAGTGGGCTACTAAGGGTCCATGGAAGATGGATGTAGCGGCCGCCATTTGCTGTTCCATGCAGTTTCATGTGGAGGACCATTTGCAGCTTTAGGGCTTCTAAATGGGAAAATATGAAACATAACAATGGTTAAAGATAAGTAATAATAAAACAGTATAAACCAAGGCCTGAGAAAGTGGTTTTGGTTGGTGGTAGTGGTAGCATAGGTTGTCCTATAGACTGAGATTTAACACATTTCACTCTGAATTGGGCTGAGAAATTTGGGGAGATAGTATGGCTTGAGAAATTTACTGTACCAGGGTTACAGATGTTATATTGTACCCCAAATCTCACAAAGGACGCCTCAAAAAGTCGAATTATGGAGTGGTTTATTAAAGGCCAGCGGCATATGAGGGGCAAAAGTGCTCCAGATCTCACAGCCCCGAGAAGCTCACCACATCTGGCTTATATTGGCAGAATATCACAAAGGTATCAATTACATCTTTGGGTTTGGAATGAGGAACCTGGTTTGCACGAAGCAGTTACAGAAGCGAAATTGAGCAAGTTAGTTACCTGTAAGTTTTGGGTCTATGTATCACTAAATCAACAGAAACACATTATCTGGGGCCACCGAGGCAATTTAGAATAATTGTGCTGTTCAGATTCTGGGACCACTGAGTCAACTGGAATGCATTATCTGTAGCTACTGAGGCAATTTAGGGTAATTGAGCTCTCCTGGTTCCCAGAAGAATGTGCTTTGATAACCAGTGAGATCACAATCAATGGGATATTCAAACTACCATCAATGGAGTATTCAATCGATTGGGATAGCATACATAAGTTTAGAAAATCAAAATAACTTTTCTTTTGTTTTAGCAAGCACATAAGTACAGAAGCCAAACAGCAGGATTAAAATATTAAACAGCAATTTTTACCCAAGCATGGTTGCTACCATGCTTCACAGAGAGGGGCTATAAGTAGGAGTATCTTGTGGTGTTTCTGGGTCCCGGTAAGGACAGAGAAGGTCTCCTCCAGGTACCAGCCTAGGGTTTAGATGACACTTTAAAAAAAGGCAGAATAAGAATTGTTAAAGAGATTAAAATACTGATTATTTAGAAATACCAGGGTATGTTACTTATCTGGCACTCATTGTCTTCCCAGGATCCCTTTGAAAGAAGTTTCAGGTCCTTTAGGGGCTCACATGAGTAGAAGTTTGGTGAGCTAACTGATGGCAATGCAGCTTTGTCCTCTTCCTGTGCTGGCATTCAAGGCTCACTGGAGAAAGCCGGATTTAGGAGTTGATGCTGCTAACCTATGGAGAAACTTAAAGACAGTGCCTATAAAAGAGCCTTTGGGGCTGTTTCAAGGCCTGCCTAAATAAATGAGAGCTATTCCCAAAAGCTCTGGAGCAGTATTGACCATGTTAGCTGATGGCTTTGATTCTGAACTAGTCCTCCCCTCTATTAGGCTCTTGTACCCCTAAGACGGGGTATTGTAAGGACTATGTCAAGGTTTCAATAAACCTTGGGCTTAGAATATTGGGTCCTTCTAGAGCTTCAGGGTTGAGGGGACAGTGTTTCTGATGTGAATGTGAGGCTTTTTGTAGGGTCAGGAAGGCATGGGAAAGGAACAACTTACCCCAGCTGCACCCTAAAGGCTGAGAAAAAGATCTCTTTCTTGGCTTCCCAGATGTGCCTGTAATGACTACAACCTCTGAGGATGATTTACCAAGTTTTGGGAGGAGTACAGAGAAGGTGGTTCCAGCATTGGGGAGGAAATTAATTTCCTTGCCCTCCCCCACTGTCAGGCTTACCTGGGGCTCCTGGGTGGAGGTGGCAGTCCTCTGATGAGCCAGATTGAGAGACCCCAAGCCCCATCAGTTCTGTTGGGCCAGCTGGTCACCAGCCCCACCCCAAGGGACCTCAGTCTCCAGGGGCAGTCCAACTTCCAGTGGTTTCCTTGACAGGAAGGACAGGGCTTCAGGAGTCCACCACACCCCTTAGGGCAACCTGTCTACAGTTGTAGCAGGTGACCAGGACTGACCATTTGCCTCCAGGCTCTGACTGGGGGTCCTTGCCTTGCTGAAGCGTGGCACTAAGAACCTTGGTTCTGGCCTGCCTTCCCTTGTTTCTCCTTTTTCCCCATTCAGGAGATTTTTAAAATACTCTTGGGACTAATAGCCAATTCTTGCAACCTCCTGATATCTGGGATAGCTTGAGTGATAAATTTGTCCTTTAAAATTAACTGTCCCAATTTTCAATCTGGGGTAATGTTGGTACACTTAACCAAAAGCCTCCTTGAGCCTTCCAAAAATGCCGAGGGGTTTTTTATCCCCTTGATTAATGGTGGTTAATTTAGAGTAGTCAACAGGCTTTATTTTACTACGTCTGAGGCCTTCTATAATACAAAACTGGCAGTGCTTTATTTTCCACCTTTCAGTTTCAGGATTCCATTGAGGGTCCACAGGGGGAACTGCCTCTTGTCCTATTAAGAAATCCCTGTTTCTTTCCTCAGAGTCCTCTATTCCCCCAGCATAAATAAGAAAATGGTCATTCCCAAATTCTCTTACTTTCTCTAGTATGTTTTGCTTTTCAGTAGCTGAGAGCGTCAGGTTTAATTTGAGCATGATGTCTCTATATGAGAGATCAAATACTTGAGTGAGGTTTTGGAAGACCTCAATATATTTGTCAGGGTCTTCTGAGAACTTTCCTAGATCACTTTTAATTTGTCTCATGTCCCGGGGTAAGAAGGGGATCTGGGCTAAAGTATGGCCAGATCCTTCATCTATCTTGGGGCAAGCTAAGGTTGGCTCAGCCCTGGGGGGCGGGGGAGGGGGGCGCCCTCCGCCTTCTCCCTCGGTGGACTTTGGGTTGTTATTGCCAGGAACAAGGGATTTACTTTACATTTTTTATATAAATCTGGCCTGTCCCTTAGGGTAAAGAAAGTTTGGACATATGGGACTTCTGACCATTTCCTATTTTCCTACAGAAAATATCTAGTTGTAGGATGGTGTTATACCTGAGGCTTCCCTCTGAGGGCCAACTCTCCCCATTTGCTAGTTGGTATTGAGGCCAAACCTGAGTGCAGAAAAAAATCAGGCACTTTTTTCTTAAGGTCTATGGGTCAAACTTATTCCAATTCTTGAGGATACATCCTAATGGACTGTCTTTTTGTAGAGTAGAAAACACACTTCCCATCTGAAAGAAAAAGAAAAAAGACGTGCACAAGGATGTTTAAAAGGGCCTGAGTGAACATTCCAGGTCCTGTATCCGTTGTGCTTTAGAAAGAAAAGGGCCTTTGAAAAAAAGCTTAGGAAAAAACGAAGTGCACAGAAAAAGGGCCTGAGTAAACATTCCAGGTCCTTTGAAAAAGGCTTAGAAAAAAGACGTGCACAAGGACCCACTCTGTCGACGTGCGGTCGCAGACAGGTTGCTGGGTGGACTAACCGCACTGACCACCGCGGTGATGACCCGAGCTCACGCAGAGGCCATCCGCGTGCCTCCCGTGGAAGCGTGCCTACCGTGTTATGGTCCAGGTCCTTTGTGATTTAAAAGGAGCTGAACAACTATAATGTTTGAATTACCCACTGAACTGGATGGGTTGGAGTGCCTGCTGACCTGAATTTCTGAGGGGTCTACTCTAGGATGAGGACTTAAGAGCGTTCATACAGTACCCGGAACCCTGGTTTGGCCAATATCCAGTGATCCGGGTAAAGCACCAACAACTCCGGCCCCCACCCCTTGTACGCCCCCTGTCATTGGAGGATTTATCCTCTGCCTGATTTTATATTTTAAGCTTCCTGCTCACTGGTTTAACTTTTAGTTTCTACTGACCCTTAATTTCTGCTGTTTATTTTCAAACCTTAAAAATGTCACCGTCTTTTAAACTGGGCAACCAACTTGGTTGCTTCACCTGCTGGGAGAGGGACATGCTAGTTGACTTTGCAGGGTATTACAAAGGCACACCTTCCTAGTTTTCATTAATGGTGAATATTGGTGGAAGAGATTTTTAAACATTAAGCGTCTTTTATTCAGGTATGCTAGGAAAGGGATGCTGTAATTTCCTGAAGTTTTACAAAATACCTTTTAATTCAAACATGACCTGCTTAGAAGCCTGCAATTTAGAGTAAGTCAGAGTCCTTTCCATGAATTTTTCTAAAGACTTAAATGCACCAAAGTAAGGCAATGGCTATCCAATGACCAAATTCAAAAGTGGCATGGTTCTAGATTTGTTTAAAATGCAATTGATAAAACCTCTGCTAAGACAACTTTCTAGTACAACAAACAATTTGTATGTAACATGTGGCACATGGCTTATTGTAGACGGTGCATTAAAGCATTGAAAACAATTTATAAATCCTAATAAGAGAAACATAAAACCCCAGAATGTCACTGGCAGACTCAGAGAATTGTTACACTTGCCCTTTTTTCCTGACTGAAAGTTCCCTGTTTGAACTTGGTTCTGCGTTATGTTTTTTCTGAAGTAGACTAAAACTTTTATGACATTCAAAGTATAAATATTAAATAGAACATTGCTATTAATTTTTATTTGGCAGAGTTTTCTCATGAAACTTCAAGTATATTGCATTGGTCTAATTTAGTTCAAAGATATTTCTTTTTAGGGAGAAAGAATAAATCTTTGTATCATCTCGGGGCCCTTGAGATAATAACAAATATCCTTCAGTTAAAATTCTTGAAATATTACATTTGGAAAAACTGTCAAATATACCCAATTTAAAGATTATTAAAACTTGAACTGGTTTTTAACATTAAGGATTTGGTCTTGACCACAGAATTATTTTCAATCTAGCCATTAAATTTTTATATGATATACTTTGAATGCCGGAGAAACTGCTGGGAGAACACACCTATCACTTGTCCATTCCCTTGCTGCCTTGCCCCCAAGGGCACAGAAGCCTGGAAGCTGTGGTCACCTCTTAGATAACCTTCCTTCCCGCCTTGGCATGGCCTGCACAGATTTGTGACGTCACTGGCAGGCTTGGACCACCCAGTACCCATTACTGCCAAATGCTGTTTGATGGACGTGCTGCTGGGCAGGGCTTTGCCAATTTCCCCGCCTTGCCGCCAACTTTGGAACCAGAAGCGGCTTGTCTGAGTAAAATGTCTCTTTTTTCCTTTTCCCACTTCTGCCCAGGTGGGGAAGACAATCACGCAACTTTAGCTAGTGGTCTTTATGTAAACTTCCCTGGGTTATATGCAACCTTCACAAATTTACACTTTAAAATTAGCTTTAGAGTATTAAAACTTTAACCTAGCAGAGCAACCTTTGGTTCTGAGTGACACACAAAGCCACACAGAACAGAGACAGAGGGCTTTCTATCTTCATAAAGATGGCAAAAAGCAAACCAAGCTAGCAATCCGTAACCTAGGTACTATCACAGACAGAGAGACTCAAGATTCAAACCCGGCCACGTGTTCCTCTGAGGGCCAGCAAATTGGGACGGTCCCGATCTTCAAACAGACTGATTCATACATCAACATGAAACATGAACAGAAACACTCTCATTCACAATATTTACAAGTGTGCACAATCCAGACACTCCGCAAAGCACTCCATTGAAAGCAATGTCTCTCGTCCAGGTTTGGGACTGGCCCTCCCCAGAACCTCAGCATTTTCCAATGGACCATTTTGGCCATGTGGTTCGCCCAATTGTCTTGCATTCTCCTTGTGTCATTTTCACCATTTTTCAAAGAAAAACCATCTCAGGGCTGTTCTACAGCATCCATGAAGAGGTGGGCTCAGGCCAAGGGCCACCTAAAGTCAGGTGGGGTGCCTCCCCTTCAACTAGACTTTCCTCTACACAGTTATAGAAAAGTCCCAGAAGCATCCCTTAATTTAGGAGAATTGGCTCACCTTTCCAAATTTCAAATGGACTGGGAAATAAAACCTGGCGAAAATGAGACTTTTAAGAATGCTCCCGAGAGTGTGCGACCATTTTACAGAACCACAATGAAGGCCAGAGGCGAGTTACCCAGTAATTAATGCAATAACTTAACAGCTATGTCTGGCTCCAATGCTGAATTCTATGAAAGGCTAAAAACTTCTACAGGGGTGGAGAACAGTTAGTTGGCTCTTCCTTTCCTAACTCTTGCCTAGAAATTTCCCCCCAGGACCTTTACCATAAAGGCCTGCACAAATGGGGGCTTAGGGTTTTAAGCATAGTGGGTCAGGACCGCAGAGGCAGCGGTCTTGGCTGGATACTATTTGACCTGACTGAGAAAGAAAGCAGAAGAAAAGGCAGATGATTCTCCAGTTAAAACTTGCTTGGGATCTGGGCCAGGGGAGTGGACATACGTAGTGGGTCAGAAATGTGCTGTTCTTGGAACCGTCTCTCAGTTTCTCTCCCAGCTGTCTAAGACAGCTGCGAGGACCCGGGATGCTAGGTGACCAACCCTTGTATGCATCCCCTGGACAGGTCAGAATTTAATTACATGTGTTGTTTCTGCGAGGCCCCTGAACATCTTTTAGGGTTCAACAACCCTAGACACCCCTGCGAGGTCCTGTACTCACGTAAGGACTTCGAGATTCTCGAACCAGGGGGAGGAATTGCCTCTTTGATCTTCGGAGCTGGGCAGGGACCCAGGCACTCATTTAGTCGATGGCTGGGCTTTGTCTTGCGACTGGTGGAGGCCTAATGCTCTAATCCGACCCAGCACCAGTTTATCCTTCCATGGGAGACTTTTCTAGCGGCAGTTGCCCTGGTGGCCTTTACTTGACTGACCCATGTCCGCTTTGGTTTTGGCCCTGGAGAATACATCCCGAAAGAAGCAGTGAAAGAGAGAGAGAGAGAGGTAGAGAGAGATGCCCGCTTTTTTAGACGGCAGCCAAGTTTAAGTGACTGGCAGGTGGCCATCTGCCTTCAAAATTATACAAGAGACAGAAAAGAGACAGAATCCGTGGCTACTTACCATTCAATGTGAAGAGGGTTGACTAATTTACAGAGAATTTTCCCGGCTGACGCACCATCTGATGCCGATTTTTGGACTGGAACCCAGATTTTTTGTCCGCCGGAATCAAAGAATGAATCCACAGACAGAAAAGTGGTATAGCAAAGGTGGAGATTTATTGAAGAACAAGTACAGACTCCCACGTGGGGAAGGGGAGGAGGGTCCCACAGAATGGACTCCCAAGTAGGGAGGGGGAGAAGGGTCCCACTGGGTTCGTTTTCCCCACTGCTTATATAGGCTGCAGAACTTGGTGCCTTGATATCCCCTCTGATTGATCACTATTCCCTTAGACTGGTTACTATAGTAACTCCTGGGCTCAAAGGTTGAATTTCACATGGGACATGTGAGGTTCTCCCCCGCTCCTTCCTTCTGAATGAAGGGCTTCCTTCTCTTTATTTTGTGAATGTGACCTTTCTTGGCTACTTCCAGTTCCCTTGTCTTATGGAAATATACCTGTTGCTGCCTCCTTGTTTTATGGAGATGTCACTGCACCTGGCTTCCTTGTCTTATGGAGATGTGACTGCACCTGGCTTTTGTGTTAAGGAAATGTACCTTCTCCCTGTCTGCAACCCCGTGCTTTCCATGGACCCCAATTCTAAAAAATCCCTAAGCCTGCCTTTGTGTCCCCCTAAAATTCCTGCTTCAATATGGACTGAGTCTAGAATCACTGAACACTTAATAGACAAGTGAAATGTGGTGGGGTGTTTTGTTTTGTTTTGTTTGTATGTGTGTGTGTGTTAAAGTGTTACAGAAAAAATGCTTACAGAAGACCGGAGAAAAACCAAGCAACGCCCAGAGAAATGGAGTTACACTTTATTATTATGTGTGGGCCCAGAGGCAGATGTCTCCCAAATTTCTGAGCAAAAATGTGGAGGAAGCTTTCCTTATTTATAACTTTCCACCCCCTTTGTCTCCCAAATAAGGGTTTTTCCGGACCTTACGTCAGATTACTATCCTACAAGGTCAGACAGCCAAGTTTATCTTCCCTATTATTCAAGCAGCTAGAAAGCAAAGTTAATTTACAGAGTAAGGGGTCATCTGAAAATAACAGAGTTGACTCAAAGGCAAGGAAGCATCTAATAGCAGAGAATTTCAAACAGTAGTTTTTACAAAAATAGGGGTTAGCCTTCTCAAAAGTATCCAATTAAATTTAATTGTGGTCCAGCTGATAAATTTTTATTCATGTAACGAACCAGAAAAAAATTGCATCAATCCCCAGTGAAGATGAAAAGATGAAGATTGAGTGCTGTGAGGTAAAAAACAAGCCCCTCTCAGAGGGAAGGTGAGGGAGGGTGTTGTGGGGGAAGAGATCAACCAAAGAACTTGTATGCATATATGCATAACCCATGGACACAGATAATAGGGTGGTGAAGGCCTGGGATGGGAGAGTCAGGAGGAGGGGGAGGTGGAAGCAGGTTAGAAGGGGTCAAAGGGGAAAGAAAGGGGACGCATGTAATACTTTTAACAATAAAGATTTTTTAAAATAATAAGAAAAAACAACAACAAACGAACAAGAAATTAACCTCCACAATGTGAGATAAGCTCTCCAAACAGGGCAGGTGCTGGCTGGGCTGCCCACCCCTCTCTGACTCACCTCTCCGAGAGTCTGCCTTGGCCAAGTTCTGTGACTTTATCTGTTCACTCAGGTGATCAGGCTCAGTAAGAGAGGCCCCTCATGACCAGAGCTTGCTGGTACCCTCTTGACTGCACTTTCATATCCTGAAGTGTCAAGCCTCCACCCTCTCTGCTTTTCCCAACAAGCTTCTTTGCTTCTCAACAACTGTGATATAAGGTATTCTTTATTCATAGTTCTTCCTTCTGTTAGGTCGCCGAATGAGGAACTCATGAGGCCAGAGTGGTGAGGGATTACGAATTTATTCCATCATCCGCACACCAGGTGGCTGAGTCTGGATGGCTCCAGCATCCAGTGACAGGAGTCAGCGGCTTTTAAAGGACTTTTGGCGGGCTTTTTTCTGGGCGGAGACTTCTTTATGCATACCCGGAAGGGAGATAATAGAATGTGGTCATCTCAAGTGAAATGTGGTCTCAGCAAAGGGAATGTCCATAGTGAAATGACCTGAAAAGCCAGTTTTCGGATGAGGGGTATCAATTTAATTGCTCAATCAAACCTAACACCTTCCTGCCCTAGTTCACCATGCAGACTTTCACCACGTGGATGGGGCCATGTGGATGAAAAGACAGGTGCAGGCTCTGAGCAGAAGCATCACTGGTTTCTGCTGCCGCTCTTGTCCTCCACCCTCTGCCAGAACCCTGTGCACTAACAAATGGCTGCTTTCAGCCTGCTCCATGTGGACCAAACCCTGGACCCACGTCCGGACAAGTTCATGTCATCTTTGTAATTCCATCCCCCTTCCCAGCATTTGGCTAGGAATAGACTGGCGACAAAATTCTGCTAATGAGAGAAGTCTGCAGAGGGCTTTGGGGAAACCCAGGAAGAAACAATCACTTCCTTAGGGCATTGTTATGACTGCATGCCACCCTTGGAGCTGCCTCGGCCACCTTCTACCAATCTCAGAGTTAAGATGACAACAGACCAGAGCCTCAGTGGCATTGCCATGCCACCGAATCAGATAAGCCTGAAGCCTCTGCACTTCAGTTACAAAGGTGATACACTTCCTTATCGGCAGGTCACTGGAGCTTGGAGGAGATAAAAGGCCAGGGAAGTGACTGGCTGTGGGGTGAGAGGGAAGCCCCAGGGCATAAGCTTAATGATGGACAGTCATACCTGAGCTCATAGACAGGGCGTGGGGTGACTTAGGTAGACTGGGGCCACTCGTTGCCTCCCTGACTAAGCAAAAGCAAAGCAAAGCAAAACTGAAAGAAAGAACTTCCTTGGGATTTCATATGCGTTTTCTCAGCCCGCGTACCAGGGTTATAAGTAACACGGGCTCTATACCAGCCGTGGGCAAACTACGGCCCGCGGGCCGGATCCGGCCCGTTCGGCTGTTCTATTCGGCCTGCGGAGCCGAAAGAGCTGAGGGTTCTCTTGCTCTCCCCTCCGCTCCTTCACCAGCATCAGTGTTAACATGGCAACGTCGGGAAACACGGCCGCAGCTCCTTCTTCTGCGTGGGCGGATTTATATCCGCCCATTCAGTAGAAGGAACAACCTCTCAATCTTCCAGAGGCTCCTTGTAATGCCCGCAGACGCGTCCCCCGACATCACCCTGGGAATGCGTAGACACATTATCGTGGTGATGTAGGGAGACACGCCCCTGGAGAGCACAGTATCAGAGCATTAGCTAAAAAGGAGACCAACAACACTGTTCCCACTGAAGTTGATGTTTTAAAGACCAAAAACCTTTCAACCCAGTCTACATTGCCATCTACATCTACGTCCCGGGCATAATTTGAAAGTTGCACTAAAGAAAATGTTTAATTTACTGTTTACACATTTTGTTCTTTTCTATTTGTTTTAGTTTTAAATTATTTTATTATATTTAAGTTTAATTTGAAAGGCTTTTGTACCTTTCCTTTGTTAGGCAATTTTATTTTGCCTTTGCCATCTTCAATATAAGGTATGTTATTGTGCTATGATTCCTCCATTTTTTGGAGTTTCAAATTATAATAATTAGTGTTTACATTCTTCTTGTTAAAATGTTTAAAATGAATAAAACTATTAAAATAAAAAAAAAGACCGTACCCTTTTATGTAATGATGTTTACTTTGAATTTATATTAGTTTACACAAACACTCCATCCATGCTTTTGTTCCGGCCCTCCGGTCCAGTTTAAGAACCCATTGTGGCCCTTGAGTCAAAAAGTTTGCCCACCCCTGCTCTATACTCATATGTACAGAGAAGCTGTAATTAATTTTCTATAAGCCTCCATCCTCACTAGCTACCAGGGAAACTTGCTAATTAACTTACTAATTAAAGTTTCTGTCTCTTAGGGTTTAAACAGTCTCCTTTTAGTTAAGCAATCCGTTCATTCAAATTTCACTTTCCTAGTGGGGCTGGTATAAATTGTGCATTTTGGATGTCTCGGTCTCTGGGGTAAATTCTCAGCCTTCCAGGGTGCTGCTCTAACCCTCCTCTGGATCCCAAGAGGTATACAAGGCACCTGACTGGGTCCCTGCAGTGGGTGTCCTCTGGGGCCTTGCTGGTCTCTGCTATAGTAGGCCATGTCCAATCTGCACCCTTAACTGCTAATCATTGTAATGGGATGGTATCTGTCCCTGGAGTCAGTGGTCCTAGGCACCTGGTCCCTCCGAAGGCCCCTCTTACAGGAGCCTCTTTATCTTACTGGTGCCCAGGCTCCCCCAGCCCTTCCCATCCCTTTAGCAGGGCAGGTGGGTATCTCTGCAGGAGCCTGGAGCACTGCCCCAGGCTCGCCTGTCCAGTCCATTGGCTCCTCTCCATCACTCTGACCCATGTTGGACTTGAAGCCAAGCAGCACACCAGGGTTCCCCAAGAAGCTTAGCCTCCTCCAGACCTCTTCCAAGAAAGCAGCCCTGAGCCCCAGGACTGTGGATGCCTCAATACCAGCCTTAATGCTTTCACACTTTCACTCACTCAAGACTTGGGCTCCAGAGGAGGAGAAAATCCCTCTGGACATACTGTCAATTACTTTCTTCTCTTCATAAACCTGAAGGTGTTGAAAAATTCAGGCTTATCACTTCCCCATCTTATCTTACAGGCCTCTGCAGCCTAAGGTTCTAGGATCAAGACCACCAGGCATCTGTGAACAAAAAAAAGAGGCATGGGACAAATCTAACAAGCTCAGGCAAGCTTAGTAACTGAAAAAAACCACACAGGCTGGTCTGACTACAAATTCCTAACTGGACAGATCATGGCGGTCATCACATTGCAGGCCTATAGCTTCCTTAGCAAAGGCCAGTCCTTACCTAAGTGAGCTCTGCCCGTTATTCCTATGCATCTACGATAACAAACCTTTGAAATGTCAGAGTAATTTTCTTTACAAGACCGTTCGAAGAGTACCAGAGCACAGGGCCACAGAACCCTCATTGTTCTCCTGTTGCCTGCTACCATCTCTGTATGCTGTGAATGTTCAGTGTTGACTATCCTGTACCCACCAGTGTAAAAGGTGTGTTTCTCCACTTTACTTTCTCTCCTCTCCTTCATCTGCCACCAGTAGACTCCATATACCTTCCTTATACTTTCTCCTTTGATTCTAAATGTATAAAATAAGCTGCAAAACTGCCATCCTCTGGGGAATTTTCTTGATCTGTTGAGGTCTTGCTTCCAGAATGTCCTCAAAATTTGGGTTAAATAAACTCTTATCAAACTTTTCTATAGGTTTTGACACTTTTTTATCAACACATTGATCTGCGAAAGAAGGGAGATTTGATACATAGAAATACCTCTTCTAGCTCCATAAAGCTTTGCTTTTAAGACTTTTTAATTTACTAAATTACTTAAGCAAAAACCCACACAAAACTTTAGGTTTGAAATTAAAATCACCTCTTTTTTTTAAATGTAGTATTAACCTTGTACTCATGTGGGACAATGAGCCCCAAGGTTGCTTAGAGGTAGGAAGTCACAGAGTATTAGACTTACAGAAAAAAAAAAAG
Source organism: Plecotus auritus (assembly GCF_963455305.1). NCBI lineage: Eukaryota > Metazoa > Chordata > Mammalia > Chiroptera > Vespertilionidae > Plecotus > Plecotus auritus. The sequence goes on along the minus strand of NC_137770.1, from coordinate 79,308,863 downwards.
ACAATAAATTAATTATATCTACCTGTCTAGAAAAAAATATGTAATTCTATACTAGTTAATATTATTATATTATGTTATACCATACACATGTATTTAGCCATACTCAATATCAGGGATTGAATGGAGACACTTGGGGGTGGCATCCCCCTAGCTACCCAATAAAACAGCACCAATAAAACAACATTTTCTCCCCTCTTCCATAGCCCCATTGCCAACCTCAGAAATGCAGGCTCTCTGGGCTTTTTGATCACTGATACATCCTTTCTGAATGATTTGATGAACAGTTAAAATTAGTCTTGGAGATTTCTCCACTGTTACACTGAGGAATAAAATTTCAAATGCTACAAGATGATCTTTGAAAAAATACTATTTAAATGAAGAGGGGTCTATAAATTTGTCTCATTGAATCTCAAATTAAAATAAGGAAGGCCATGTTTGTTGGGGAATTGTCATGGGATAGATCCAATATCAAAGCACACACTGAACTGAAAGATAGGAAAAAATCGCCCACTTTTTCAGTATGGAAGATGAAATCAGCATTCAATGATGAATATTTATGCTAATTCATAAGTCTATCCCTTAATTCCTTAACCCAGGGTCTTTCCTTTTTTTTTTTTTTTAACTGCAACCCATAATAAGAAATACATTTTATTTTCTGTGATGTACTCCGTTTTGTTTGTTTGTTTTTAAATGCTGGTAATGACCCACTAAATTAATGTCATAGCCCTCCAGTAGATTATGATCTATAGTTTAAAAAATACATACAGCCTTTATTTTTTTGTTTATTTTCTATTGTTGACATTATTACAGGTGTTTCCTCTTTTCCCCACTAAGATCTGGAAATAGCCCAAGTGCCCATCGGTAGATGAGTGGATAAAAAAGCTGTGGTACATTTATACAATGCCTATAAAAATGTTTCTCAAAATGTGATCCAAAGACACCCCCCAACTCCACATGCACACTATATCATAACCTCCTGGGGTTCTTGTTTTAAAATGCAGGTTATGAGGCCTTCATTTCTTTCCTCAACTCTGAAAGCGAACACATGTGCCTATGGCAATGGCTCCCAATCACTATTCTCATTCTGGCATGGATGACTGCAAACCATGGGTTCTAAAGAGTAAGGATGGACCAAAGAGAGAAGCCTGAGCTCAGTGCTGAAGGAGGCTTGGCAAGCATCAGCCCCAAGGGGCAGGCGAGGGGGAAGCTGTGGGACAAATAGGCCAGGATGAGTGAGTGAGAAGAAGAGAGGAAAAGCAGAGCAAGGGGTGGGGCTGAGCCTTGCTGGATTAGCAAATGCAGAACAGAGCAGCGAAACAAGCTCCAGTTCGGGCCACTCTCTGTGGGTGCTGACCAAAAGCAGAGCCGGAAAGTTAGGCCTGGGATTTCAATTAAAATAAGCTCCCCGGGAGATTTTTATGCAAATAAAGTCGTAGAGACATTGCTGGGCATAGTTATGCCATTCACCCTCCAATAAGATTAACATTTGCAGCTTTAGGCATGCAATAAGTGTGTAACATGCAGCTATCCACCAAAGTGAGCTTTAGTTACTTCACTGTCATGAGAAGACGTGCTTGCCTCTTTCAGTGCAGTTTCCCATGTATTCCCTGCCATAGTTTCAACAAAATATTTCTTCTTCTGCAGGAGCCCCAGTAATTGGTTACAGTTGTTAAATGAAACTCAGATCCACTTCTCACGATCAGATGATTCAGGGCCCTAGTTCACATGGGACATAGGAGGGCAAACATGTGAGACTAAAGTGGGATTTCTGAATGGGGTAGCTTTGAGGGTAGGATTTTCTCAGCCAGGATACACAAAATATCCCATCACCCTAAAAACCAAATTCAAAGAAAGCTAATATGTTCATTTTTTAATGAAGAAATGTAACTATCAGGAAGATGGATGCACTCTCTCCCTGCAGGCAATTTTCCCGGGAACATTGCTTGGTGATGATGGCGTTATAACAAGTGCCCATTGATGTCGGGATAAATGAATCTCCCTCTTCCCTAGGGACACAGTTGTCCCTCGCTCAGTAGGTCCCACTCCCAGGGTGAGGCACTTCCTATCCTGGACACTCCTGAAACACATTGCTGGCATAAGAATCTCTAAAACTAATTTTTCTTCCTCATTTTTACAAAACAAAGTTTTCAATTTTTTTCTATTTGTTCATTAAAGAAAACAGCCCTAGTCAATTTTGCTCAATGATTAGAGCATCGGCTCTAGGACTGAAGGGTCTGGGGTTTGATTCTTGTCAAGGGGACATACCTGGGTTGCAGGGGGGTTGTGTGTGTGAGGCAACCAATTGACTTGTCTCTCCCACTGTCTCTCTCACATCAATGTTTCTCTCTGTTTCTCCCCCTCCCTTCCACTCATTCTAAAAATCAATGGAAAAAAATATGTCCTCAGGTGAGTATTGACAACAAAAAATCAATAAAAACATATTTAATAAAGCAATAAAATAAAAGGTTCTTAAAAAATAAAAAACTCATTTCAGCAAAACACACTATATGAAAGACACCCTCCCAGAGAAAACTACTATTAACAACCTGGAGATTCTTCCAGACTCTTCTGTTTCTATCAATTGTTGTTCTGATCTCTTCTGAGCATAGTAGCCCCTGCTCCCACTCCCATCCCCAACCAGGGTTATATCCCAGTCTGGGTGAGGAATTGGCAGGGCAGAGGCGGCAAGCAGAGTACACAACTCCGCACCTTCTCAGGGGTGGAATTCATGTGCTGACTATGATGGCAGCACCCTGAGCGGGCAGCAGTGTTGCACACAAACACAGAGGCAGACCCTCTGGGAGTCTGCCACAAATTCCCCATAAGCTGCCCCTGCTCAGGGAAGCAGAACTGGTCAGTAGGGAGTGAGGTGGTAATTATTACTAATACTTATGGACCGTTTATCCTATGCCAATCACTGTTTGAATATTTCTTGAGTGCTTACTTTGTTCCAAGCATTTTTTTTCACACACCAGAAACAGAAATAAAATAAAACAAAATGTGTGTGGGAAGAGGTGGAGGAAAGCATGGGGGGATAAATGGTGATGGATGGAGACTTGACTTGGGGTGGTGAACACACACTACAGTGTGCAGATGATGTGTAGTAGAATTGTGTGCCTGTAACCTTTATAATTTTGTTAAACAGTGTCACCTCAATAAAGTCAATAAAAAGGAAAAACAAAATGAAACCCTGTACTCATCAAAATTCCATACTCATGTAGAGGTAAACAATGTTTTAAACAAGTAAAATAAGTAGTATGTATTAAATGGTGATGAATGCTATGGAGAATAATAAGGCAGGAGCAGGGGTAGACTGGAGGAAAGTAGAATTTTAAATCCAATGCTCAGGAGAAGCATTGTATTGGAGAAGGTGGCATTTGACTAAGCACCAGAAGGAGGTCAAGGAGTGAATCATGCAGGCATCTGGGGAGGGCGGCATTCCTTTAAGAGGAAATAGCAAGTGACAAGGCCCTGAGCAGCCAGAATGGCTGGATTGGAGTCTAGAAGCAAGGAGGATAGAGGAGTCCAGGGTGGAGGCTAACTGGTGTAGGGAAGGGTCAGTTTGTGTTGGGCCTTGTTTATAGGCCACCATAATGACTTTAGCTTTTACTCTACAATGAAATGGGAAGCCCCTGGGAAAGGGAAGTAGGAAAGTGACACATTCTGATTTCCTTTTCACAAGACCCCTCCAGCTTGCTGTGCTGAGAGCACACTGCTGGGGCCCAGGATAGATGGGAACTTGTAATACTCCAGGGGAGAGGACAGTGGCTTGGAAGTGGGTGGCAAGGTTTGGGTATGTTTCAAAGATAGAACTGTCAGGACTTGCTGACAGATTGGAAATGGGGTCCAGAGAAAGAGGGGAATCAAGGCTAATAGGGCAACTGGAAGGATAAAATTGCCATTTCTTGCAACAAGGAAAACTGTGAGAGAAGCAGGTAATGGGAGGAAGAGCAGGTGTTCAGATTAGATATGTTAAACTTGAGGCACCTATTAGATGTAAAAGTGGACTTAACTGTCCTGCAGGAATATATATGCAGGTCAGCTTGTTAGATGGAAGGAAATCACCTAAGAAGAAAGTATGTAGAGAAGAAAAATGTCTAAGGCCTATTTCTGAGTCATACCACTACTTAGAGATCAGGGAGATAAAGAAAAATCAGGTTATGAAACTGAGCATGAGGACCCAGTGAAGTAGGAGGAAATCGAGGAATAGGAAGCCAAAGTGAGGGAGAAGGAAAGGGTGCTAAATACTGCAGATAGTGAAGGGAGACCAGTGGGGTTGACATCGAGGAAATTATTAATGGCTTCAACAACAGCCATTTCAATGGAGGCATTGGAGAATGAAAGCTTAATGGGAGTTGTTTCAAGATAGCATTTGAGAAGAGGAATTGGAAATATAATAGATAATTCTTTCTGCAAGGTTTGCTCTGAAGGGAAAGGAAGAATGAATGGATTAAAAGAATGCCAACTTGCTCTGAGTGCTTTTTATTAATTAATTCATTAATCCTTGTAACAGCCCTATAAAGTAGGAACTAGACTCATTCATAAATAAGAAAGAGATATGCCCAGTCAAGCAAGACTCATGGGAATAGTCTTCACTGGCCAGGAGTGGAAGCAAGAAGCATGTGGTTAATAGATCTCTCAGATCCCAACGGTTGGTTCTTGTGTATCTTTATGAGTCGCCTTATTTGTCTTAACTCAATGACTAAGGCTCCATTCCATATAATAAAGAGTCCAATTAGCATAGTATTATATTTAAAATCTCTCTCTCTCTCTCTCTCTCTCTCTCTGATGGTCAGACCATATGATAGGAGACAGGAGTTCTATTTACATCTAACGGGTCATTTCTGAGCCCTCCTGCCACTTAGATTTCCCACAAGCTAGCATACTTCTGTTTCTAGCTCAATAGCTTTTTTATTACATAGGATCACTACACAAAAGCATTGTGTGAGAAGGGTCTCAAAGTCTGGGACCCTTCCTAGGGATTAAAAGAGGCTATTTTAATCAAATTAGAAGAAAATTGAAATATTTAGCATTTCCTTCAAGCTGATCATGTTTGCATGAATCACCTCTCTGATTCTAATTTGAGAAAAGGTTTCTGTGTATAACTCAACTTACCAATTAATAAAAGAATTCTTTTACTGTCACTATTCATTGCTTTTTCTTGATCCCAGTGTCACAATTTTACTTTGATGTGACAATGCAAGTAGTGACAGCTGATTGTGTTGACAATCATTCCAGTTCCAAATACTTTAATCAAAAATATGTGTAACCATGCATATCTGCCAAATGTGAATTAAAGTAATCTTTCTTACGTCTTCTCCATTTCAAGTAGCAATTATGACTTTAGCATGTCTTTATCAGAAAAGGAAATATCTGCTTTTCTGTTTTTGGAAGAACACATGAGGAAAGATAGTACTTAATGCCTTAAAGCAGCCTAACAAAAATCTAACACTAAGAGCCCCATTCAGATTCTAATTTTGAGACTTCTACCCAAATCAATCTGATTTTGGTTTGGAAAATTTTTTTCTGTTCTGCAAAAACACATTAAAAAAATTATAGAAAACCCCATTATTGTTTTGAAAACGACAGCATTCAGTTATTCAGTAAATGATATGAAGACACTAGCAAAATAGTTTTACCTAATGGATGTCATTGTTGCACCAATAGTTTTATTGTATGACACTTATCATCAGCAGCAAGATAGATTGTGTATCCGCAATCCAAAATTCAACTAATTTGTTTTGGGGATTCAGCTGAAAGACGAAAGTGAAAATGTAAACCATTTTTAAATTTATTTATACCACAAATATTTATTGAATACCTGATATATGTCAGTCACTGTACCAGTAACTAAGAATACAAAACTAGGGCGAATGGGTGCTTGAAAGATATATAGCATTCTTGTTAAGTGTACCTTGATAAGGGAAAATTCTATAACAAAAAATGCTTATCTGGTGGACTCATTCTGACACCAGAATATTGATTACCTTTGCAATTTTGGGGTAGGCTGAATTGATTCAGAGATTATCTATAATAATAAAAGCATAATATACTAATTAGACTGGACAGCCAAAAGACCTTCCGGACGTCATTCTGGACGAAGCCAGAGCGGCGGGGGCCAAGATAGAGGCAGTTAGGGGCGATCAGGCAGGCAGGCAAGCAGTTAGGGGTGATGAGGCAGGCAGGCGAGTGGTTAGAGATGATCAGGCAGGCAGGAGAGTGGTTGGGGTGATCAGGCAGGTAGGCGAGCAGTTAGAAGAGATCAGGCAGGTATGCAGAGTGGTTAGGGGCAATCAGGCAGGCAGGCATAGGCAGTTAGGGGCAATCAGGCAGGCATGCAGATTGGTTAGAGGTGATCAGGCAGGCGGGTGAGTGGTTAGAGGGCAATGAGGCAGGCAGCAGAGTGGGTAGGGGTGATCAGGCAGGCAGGCAGGCAAGCAGTTAGGAGCCAGTGATCCCAGATTGCACAGGAATTGGGCCTAAACCGGCAGTCAGACATCCCCCGAGGGGTCCCATATTGCAAGACGGTACAGGCCGGGCTAAGGGACACCCGCCCCCTATGCACAAATTTCGTGTACTGGCCTCTAGTCTATGATAATACTTAAGAGATTATTTCTAATTATTTTAAAGTTAATCAAAGGACTGAGAATGCCTGAACTCACATTGATGAACAAGAACAGTAATTTAACATGTGGGTAACTTAAATATAACTAAATGACAGATCGATAAGAGATAGAAATAGAATAAATAAAATGCTATATCCTGGTGTTTGTGAATTAACTTCCAATCCATCTTTACTACAAATTAGTGAATTATTTCTCTTCAGCTCCAGATTCTTTTTCTGTTCCCTGAGATTCTACTGGGAGCAATTCTTGCTCCATGCTGGTCTGGCCATAAATGGCTGCTTCCTTGTATCAAGGCACTTGTTGCCAATTTCAAAGAATACATTCTGATTAGGAGATGTACAGGTTGATATGTTATGCGAGGTCCCCACTAGTTTTATTTCTTAGGAGATTTCCTGTATTAAGTCAGCATGGCAAAGTGCTTGCCAATATATACTCATTAATTGAATGTCCCTGAAGCATTTGCAGAAAAAATAACATGTGTGTTGCATTGGAGTTGGAAAAGACATTACAGGTGCCACAATTCTGCTTTCATCTCTTAACCTTTAGACACACTTCTGTTTAGACGCCATTCAAATTCTAGGAGTTCAAGTTTTATAGGGGTTATACATTTATAATGGAGGTATATACATAATTCTGTAAGATTAAAGAAGATGGGGTAATTAATAGCTCTAGGGGTTGGGGATTTACAAAGGTTTCACAGAGGAGCTAACCCTTAAGAAAAGACTTCAGTGTTTGCCAGAGAAACAAGTGAGGGGACTTGCAGGTAAAGAGGAAAGACATGGAGGGGGTAAACTTTCATGTTTAATTCAGTGATTCTTTTTAAGGAATCATAATCCAGTTTACTCTGGTCTGCTACAGAAGACGAGGGCCAACCCTGGAAAATGATGAAACTGATCTTCAACTTTATGCATCTATTTCATCTCACAAAGACCAGTTCTCCTGAGAAGCTTTTCAACTCCTTTTTACATCAAAATGTATCTGTCTAGTTTCCTCCTTCTGCCAGGACATTTGCTTTAGCTTTCCAAGGCAACAATATCTCATTTCAAAAGGTCCAAGATAGTTCTGGCTGCTGTGGCTCTGTTGGTTGGGCATCATCCCAGGCACCAAAAAGTTGCTAGTTCAATTCCCACTGAGCACACATGTTGGGGTTTCCCGTTTGATCTCAAGTAGAGGGCCTACAAGAAGCAGCAGATCACTGTTTCTCTCTCTCCCTCTCCCTTCCTCTCTCTCTCTCAAATCAATGAAAACGTATACTTTGATAAAAGGTCCAAGATAAAACCTTAATGACTGATAATAACTGATAGAGTACTCTTTCTAGAAATAGTAATATTTTAACAGGTTAACCCTAAATGCAAAAAAATGTTTTACTGAAAACTAATGAATCCTTATCTTTGGAATTGCTGGAATTTGGGCAGATTGCTGGGGATATATTTCAGTGCAGTAATGTCTGTTAAAACAGTGTAAAGAGCCTGGCCATTATTCTAAGTGGCTAGAGCACCGCACTGTGCACCAAAGGGTCACAGGTTTGATTCCCACTCAAGAACATGTACCTGGTCAGGAGGCAACCAATAGATGTATCTCTCTCACATCCATGTTTCTGTCTCTCTCCACCCCCTTCCTTTCCTCCCTCCCACTCTCTCTGAAAAGCAAGGGTCAATGGGGGAAAAAAGGGTACATGTAATACTTTTTTTAAATAAAGATTTTTTTAAAAATATATAGGTTAAAAAAAAAAAGAAAAAATATCCTCAGATGAGGATTAACAAAAAAAAATAAAACAAAACAAAACTGTGTGGAAAAAACTTTGTGAAATATGATCCTTTCTTTGAGTAATCAGACGTTAATATTTCTGTTAGCCATGGTAATCTTTGTTTCATTTGCCCTTAATAATCAAGATTCTATTTTTCTCAGTCCATGATGAACTGATTTCATTGGAGGCTGGGATGCCTTTTTGAGCCTTAATTTGTTTTAAAACTAGGAAGAGGATGGCAATTTTAAAAAGTGCCAAGAAGCATTTATACTCATTTAGCTTAACAAGATTGCATTAAGTGTTTTTCTTTTTTAATGAAGTTTTTTAAAAAGGTAATTTGCCTAACTTTTAAAAAATTTCTATGAAAAACCTTTCATCACTGTTCTGGTCCCCCTCCTCATCCCTAGTAAAAATGTAGCGGTAATACATTAATTAAATGTTCTAATCAGATTCTGTATTACAATTAAGTATTTCAACTATAAATTAGATGTACTTGAGAAAAGGAAAAAGAGTTACTAATAAATTTTAGAAACGATTGAAAGCTCTTTCTATGGTTGTCAAGGGGCCACTATTGACGTCTGGGAGAAAATTCTACCCCGAATTTGGGCCATCTTTATCTTCCCAAGACACAGACTTGGGTTCTTTGTGCAGGGACTCTTGTGGAGCTGGGTTGTTAATAGGCATGATGACTATTTTTGTCTTTGTTGACTTTGGAACTATAATGTGGAAGGTTCACATTTTCAAGTGTCCCAGTTTCAATTACCTGAAGTTGAGCCCTCAGGGTGAGGCAGAAGGTGCGCAGAAGACAGTCACTATCAACCAGAGAAAGGCGAGACGTGGTCTTTACTGTGAAGGACTAGGATGGAGTGCAGGAGGTTGAAGAGCTAACCAGCAAAGCTTGGAGCCACACGGTGAGCCTGGGATGACAGTCAGTTTTTAAGCCTGCTGCTTCTTTCTTATGAGGCCCAGTGGATATAAAAAGCCCTCTGTTGAACTTCTCATTAGGTCCCTTCAGTTGTAGTGTTCTTGAATTGAAACGCTCTTGTTGTTTTTGTATCTGGAGAGATTCTAATCACCTCACTCTTACTTTCTTGCCTCCTCATGTGACACCTGCCTATTAGACAGCATTCTAACTCACAGCTGTCATCCACAGCTACGTGACAGCAAACCACATACAAAGCTTAGATGGTAAAAGTTACAATATCTTTTTCCTCAATCTATAATGTGGGCAGGACCCAGCAGGAATAGCTACTGTCTCCTCTATAATGTTATCTGGGCTGGTCAACTGGAGCTGGAGGACCAAGCTTCAAGATTTCTCACTCACATGGCTGGAAAGTTGGCCCATGGGCCCGACATTTTGGTGCTTTCCATGGGCACCTCGGGCTTTCTCAAAGCATGGTGGCCGATTCCAAGGGAATCAGGCCGAAGCTGCGAGGCCCTTTCTAACAGCTTCAGAACCCATTCAGTGTCACTTCCACTGAATTCTATTTAAGGAAGCAGTCAGAAGTACAACCACATTCAAGGAGGAAAGGACTTGGACTTGATAAGGGAGTGGCCAGCCCTAAAAAGAGCTCTCTCTGTGGTCCTCTCTGGAAATGTGCTCTGCTGCTGAGAGGTGCCTGATGCTCTGTGTTCTCTCTGTCCAAGTCCAGCCAGCCTTCAGCTCCATGGCTCCTCCATGAGACCTTCTGAATATGCTTTAGCCCTCACCAAACCTTTCTTTACCTACCAACTGCCTAATGGAAACTTAGTGTCTGAATTACTCTTCTACATTTAAATTAGTTTGTTGATTAGTTCTCTTATCTTTAAAATTAAGCACTATGGAATAATTTCTCAGGTCCCTTGAGCACTAAACTCTGTATCTTTCTTAGTATTGAGAAGATTATACATAGAGTATATACTATGTACTTTGAAGAACATTCTATGCAACAACTGGCTTATATTGATGTCATGAAAGACTGAAGAAGGCAAAAGAACTGTTCCATCTACAAGGGGACTAAAGAGAAATGACAACTAAATGCAATGTGGATGGGACTCTTGATATAGGGAAATGCTATAAAGAACACTATTGGCACAATTGACAAAATTCAAATACTATCTAAATAATAGGCATTATGCAACTATGTGTTGAATTTAAATTCATCTAATTTTAATATGTTTGAATTCCAATACTTAGAGTGGCATGAATGATATTACAATAATCATAAAAATCAACAATTATTTATATTCCAAATAAATAGCCCCCCACCAGTAGCAGCAAGGCATGGTCAGGCTAGGCAAATAAATGGAACATATTTAACCAAATATTCTCCTTCAAATAGTGAGGCCCTTTAGTGACTCCTGGAGCAACTAAACTCACTAAACTCAGTGTTTCTCTGCTTTCATCTTTTATTTTAATATATTATTTTTTTATTAATTTGAGAGAGAGAGAAAGGAAGAGGGAGGGAGAGAGAAGAGAAGAGAAGAGAAGAGAAGAGAAGAGAAGAGAAGAGAAGAGAAGAGAAGAGAAGAGAAGAGAAGAGGGATTTATTGTTCCACTTTTTTTACACACACCCTGGTTGCTTCTTGTATATGCCCTGACTGGAGACCTAACCCACAGACTTGGGGTCTCAGGACGATGCTCTAACCAACTGAGCTACCCTGCTTTCATCTAACTTCACAACAGGGCTTCTCTGCTTTCATCTGACTTCACAGCAGGCAAGCCTCTCACCCTTGCAAACAGCCTAGAAATGAAGAAAGTTCTTGGCTTCTGTTTTAGCACTGACTGCTCGCATGCTGCCTACACCATCTTTTCTGTCTCCCTTTTGATTCAGGACTTTGCCCGGTCTGGTCTGTCCCAATGGGATCTGCTCTATTGTCTGCCCAGTTCTAAAGCTGCACAGGTACCCCCTCTTAATTAAAAGTCCTCTCCTTTTCTTTAGAGAGTCTACGTTTGTTGGATTCCACACTATGGTAACTCATGAGTCCTCGACTCTCATTGTCCTGTTTTTCTAAGTATTGGCATCAGATTTAAAAAGACAATTCAGATTCTCACCCTCACCTACTGTCAAATGGCAAAAAATTCTAATCTTGAACTCATGTCTGTCATAAATATTAAGTAAAACTTAAATATTAAGGGGTCCTTATTTCATGGCTGAAGTAACCCTTGCATTTTTCAATCTATATTCCACAACCTTCCTGCTCTCTTCCTGGTCCTCAGACTGATGCACCCGTCATGCCACCTCCCAGCCTCTTCCCACCCATCCACATTTCTCTCCTTCTGTCCCTGAGCTTTATTATGAAGACAAATTTGGCTTCTTTTCCTCATTTTCCCCCTGTTCCTCCTGTCATCTGGAGCAATGATCTATGTGTTCGAGCCATAAACAGAAAGTGATGAAGAGTGAAAAGATAAACTAGCAAACACAAGATTAACTTTTCTGAATGGGAGATGAAACATGTATATGTTAATCTTTTATTTTAACGCCCATGAAAAAAAAAGGTAATTGTAAAACACCTCATAAAAGACATGAAAAAAGAGACATGAATGAATATTGCCACCATATCAAGGTGCAAAAAAGATCATATATCGTTTATCCTTCATAAAGTCAAGTGTTTTTTAGAGGAAACCATAGAAATGTATTGATATTGGGTATGTCATTGATCTAGAAAATTTGGCTCATTTGACTTTATGAAGAAAAAAACCACGTCTGCTGTGACTTTCCCATCTTGGCTGATTCTCAGTGATGGTTTCAACAGTCCTATACTACACTTGGGCTAAAAGAAAAAAAACCTGTTTGGTGGTTGCTTTTCTAGAAAGCCTTTCTCTTCCTTTCAGCTGTTAATTGTGAACACCTCTCCTTCATCCCCCATACCTCCCAAGGGTATAGTAAACTCAGACATCAAGAACCCAAAACCCAGGCCTTTCCTCTATATGTTTTATTGTGAAATATTGAATAAACATATTATAAAAACATATGTGTAGTGTTTAAGGAATAATTAGTCAACACTCAATTGACTAACAAAATATACAACAGAAAAAAATATATACTCCATAAGTCTCCTGTACCCTATCCTGTCTCTCCTTCAAAATATTAATCACTATTATGGATTTTGTGATAATTATTCCCTTGCTTCTCTTAATAGATTTTATTATCTGCATAAGTACTCTAAAATAGATCGTCCAGTATAATCTACTTTGAACTTTGTATATCTCAAATTAGAATGCATACATTCTTTTGTGACCTGCATCTTTGGGGATTCATCCATGTTATGAGTATAATTGAAGATTATTTATTCTGTTGTATATCACAACTTATTTCTTCATCTACTGTTGATGAAAATTTGGGCTGCCTTCAGTGTTTTTCTATTATTAACAACGCTGTGTAAAAATTGTCATTCTCTCTTGGGGTACCTGTGCAAGAGTTTTTTAAGAGTATAGTAGTAATAACATTACTGTTTTTTTGGATGGGTACATGTTCTATTTTGCCATTTACAGTTTTCCAAAGTGGTATTGCCAAAGTGGTTATTTTCTCCGAAGTGTTTCCCATGGTTTTGCCAATTTACATCCCAATAACAGTGTATAAGATTCTTGTTGCTGCATATAAATTATTAGGCCATTCCTAACATAGTCTAAGTGAAATTTTTTTTTCAATCACTCCAGTAAGATAAAAGGCAGCAAAGTTTTCAACTACCAAGTCTGTTATAGGTGGTCTTATAGAGGAGAAATCAGATTTTAGAGTTTTCAAGAATCTAATGTTATCATTATTTTTATCATAAATTATCCTGGTGTCCTAAAAATAGTACAGGGGTTCTTAGAGTATAGATATCTCCCAGATATTAAAAATATCATGAGGAAAAAAATGTATCATGATGATATAGTTTTCTTTTTTAGTGATAAAGCCATTCATTACATTTTTATCCTGGTATAAATTTTGATTAAAAATTGTACATACCATTGTTACTCTCTCTTAATACAGGAAAATTTTATTTTATTCTATTAGTTTTGATTGACAACCTAGTCTTAATATTATGAAAAGTTATAGAAAATGCAAAATAAGTAGATCTCTTCTAAATCTCAAAAGATTTATTTTTTGCATATTTGCATGTAAAACAATGAATGCAAGATCTTTAAAACTCATTAAATCTATATTATTGATCTTCCTAGTATACAGTCTAATGACTGAAAACTAATTTTCCTTAATCAAAAAACAGAGTTAATTCTTCACACTGCAAATATGTGTCTTGCCACGATATATTTGGAGAGAACTAAAATAGCATGATGACACAAACCCTTCTGACTTGTGGAATTTCTAACAAAAAGGTTAAAACTGTATTTTGCAGCCATGCAAATTAGCATAGACATCCTCTACAGCCTCTGGTACCAGAAGGAAACAGGAGCATTACTCCATAAAACTAAGCCTTTGAGAATAAAAAGTCAGAACAAAACAGTAAAAGGAGGCTTCAAGTCTCTTTTCCTAAGCTGCTGAAGCTTAGAGTTCCCTGGTGCATCATTGCAAGTGTATTGCTAGATATAGGAAGGGCCATGGGAAGTCCAAAGTGCTGATTGTTTTTACACTTATTTTTTTTTTAAATTGAGGTGCTTAAAACGCTTTTGTCATCTTGAGATACATACATATATAAATATATCATTCTTTTATTTGCTAGTATGACATGAATGAAACTATAGCAAGAAGGAGACTATTTGGGTATGTATTCACTTTCATGGCTTATATACTAGTACTGTGGAGAGATAAACCAAGAAAATAAAATACATGATCCATACCTTTAAAAGTTTGTATCTATGGGGACCCAAGACTTCAAAATAAATTACATACCATAGAAAGACCAAAATACACTTTACTAATTAGTCATACATATCTAAGGGCTAATGGAGTTACTTGAGAAGCCAAGAAAAATATATTTAATTATATATATATATATATATATATATATATATATATATATATATCTACTCTGACTTTGCCATTGAAAAAAAAAAAAATTACCCCCTTTCTCTTCTGGTCCCAGGTACTCCAGGAGCCTTGGGCTTCAGTGTAGACATGGCCAAGTCCAAAACCACATTATATACAACCAGTCCTCAAAACGGTACAGAAATGGCACTAAGAAATCCCAATCACAAAGATTTGAATTGTTTTAAGGGGAAAACCCCAAGTTCCTGGGGACATGTATAGCAGACAGATAGGTATGAACAAAATATGGAATGTCACCAGGACGATTTCGACTCCCTGACCTTTCATACTACTGTTCATGCAATTTGGACCCTCCCCTGATCTTCCCTTCCCTAGCATGTCGCTAGTCATGTGATAGATACCCTTAGGGGAGGAAAAAGGGGCAGGAGAATAGCCTCATATGACTCTCATCCAAGCCCTTGTATGACTACTCGCTTACGCATTAAGCCCTCAGGACAATGCGGTTCTGGCCCACATCAAATAATCTTAAGAACAACACTTTGGGTCTGCTTACCACAGAGTCAGAATTTTGGTCAAACTAGAGATGACATTTAGGCTTCAGTTGTGTTTCAGCTCCAGGCCCAGAAAAACAGCAAAATTACATGGAGCAATGCCATGGCTGACATCAGGACCAGATACAATGACTAATGACCTCCTACCCTGGCAACAACCAATCAGTAGAGACCATAATCATGAGGGAACACACCTGGAAAACTGAAAAATATTATATTGAGATCCTCCCCTGAGACCTCCAGATAAAAACCCTCAAGTAAAAGGAGCACACCAGCTCCTTTCCCCTTTCTTCATCCCCCAGGCACTTTACCTTTGCCTTTCTTTCTCCTAAGCTTTAAGGGCCCTTCTTTTGCTTCTGTAACTTGTTTCTTGAGCCCACACAGCCCAACTGGCTCACTTCTTCCTACCTTTGTTACTTTCTAAGTAAACTTTCTCCTTTGATTTGAGTTCCTTAGCTCTGAATTTTTTATTTGCCACACTCAAGTACCATGGTTACTTAACTTAGACCCAGTCTAATTTTGCCAGTAACACCTGATGCTGTTTCTCCACTAACAAATGCATTTTGCCAAGAAGCACAACGAGAAGGGCCTGAAGAAGATGCAGGCCAACAACACCAAGACCATGAATGAATTTCTGAGGCTATCAAATCCCACATAAAGCCCAAGGAAGCCAAGCCCAGGATTCCAAAGGGCAGTAGCTGCAACCTCAATTGACTTACCTACATTGCTCACCTCAAGCATGGGAAATGTGCTCACATCACCAGGCTCTGCTGGCCAAAGTTCAAGGCCAAGGCTCAAACCAAGGCCGTGGCTGTGGCTGTGGCTGTGGCTGTGGCTGCAGCTCTGGCTCAGGCTCCCAAAGGTGTTCAGGCCCCCACGAAGACTTCGGAATAGAAGTCTCTGTCTGCTGATTTGAGGATGGAAGGACTGGTGTGATCCCTGGGCTGCATGGGGCTAGTGTTCTCCTGTGCTCTTTGTACAAATAAACCTGAGGCTGAATCCTTCAAAAAAATTCCATTTACAATAGCATTTGCCTAGGACAGTGGTCGGCAAACCGCAGCTCACGAGCCACATGCAGCTCACAAGCCGCGGTTTGCTGCTTTGTTGACTAATGAGTTTGCCAACCACTGTCATATACTACCCTTTACCTCTTTGCACACAATATGCCACAGTTGCCTAATCCTCACAGCTTCCAACTACACGGTAACATTTAGTCTAGTCCAGTGGTCGGCAAACTCATTAGTCAACAGAGCGGCAAACCGCGGCTCGCGAGCCGCGCTTTGCCGACCACTGGCCTAGGAGATATGGAAACTAAATGCTGTATCACCAAAATTGGATCTAACCAGCTAAACTGCTGAAAGACTATGGCCTCACCAATTGATTTTCACAAAGAGACAAAAACAATTCATGGAGAAAAGATAATTTTTTTCAACAAATGGTTCTGGAGCAATTAGACACCATAGGCAAGAAAACAAACCTCAACATAAACCTCACACCTTATACAAAAATTAACTTCAAATGGATCATAGATTTAAATGTAAACTGTAATACTATAAAACTTTTAGAAGAAAGCATAGGAGAAAAATCTTAGGGACTTAGAGCTTGGTGATGAATTCTAGATGGCTATTCCATCATGGCCAGAACCTGGAGTCTGTGCTACTTCTCCCTTTTCTCCTGTCTGATGATTATAAGCAATATTCCCATGAAAGGGCTGAGTAAGCTTGACTGGAGCTGACCCTCTGGCAGGAAATAGCTCTAAACTCTAGACAACAAAACACATGAGCATTCAGGAGGTACTGGAGAGTGAATAAAGGCAGGCATAAATTGAAGGGAGCTGACACTGGGAAGAAGGAAATGGCAGCGGGTGATTCACCAATTTTATTTTATTTTATTTTTTATATGTGTAGAGCATAATGTCACAGGAAGATCAGAGTATATTGCCACCCATGAGAAGTTAGCCCAAGTAACTGTTGGATGTGTTATATATAGAGGAGCCATTGATTCCCCCATTTTTATCACCATCAGCCTGAGGACAGGTTGTGGGGGGCAATGAAACACCAGGAGAAAACCTGTAGTCTTTCTGAGCTAAAAAAACTGGAGGACAGAGTTTGGGACAGTCAAAGTTCCAAGCTAAAAAGTAAAGAGCCAGAGTTGGAGAGCCTCACATTGTGTGTCTATCCAGCCGTGGGCAAACTACGGCCCGTGGGCCAGATCCGGCCCATTCGGCTGTTCTATCCGGCCCACGGAGCCGAAAGAGCTGAGGGTTCTCTTGCTCTCCCCTCCGCTCCTTTACTTTGAATTTATATTAGTTCACACAAACACTCCATCCATGCTTTTGTTCCGGCCCTCCGGTCCAGTTTAAGAACCCATTGTGGCCCTCGAGTCAAAAAGTTTGCCCACCCCTGCTAAACCCTGCATGCTCAGGGCAGTCTGCAAGCAGCCCAGCAGAGAGTATCAGAACTGAATTGAGCCTGGCCAAGATGGCTCAGTGGTTGAGCATTAACCTATGAACCAGGAGTCCATGGTTCAATTCCCAATCGGGGCATATGCCTGGGTTACAGGCTCAATGCCCAGTGTGGGGTGAGCAGGAGGCATCCGATCAATGATTCTCTCTCATGATGTTGCTCTCTCTCTCTCTCTCTCTCTCTCTCTCTCTCTCTCTCTCTCTCTCTCCCTTCCTCTCTGAAATCAATAAAAATATGTTTTACAAAAAAACCTGAACTGCACCAAGAGTAGACTTCTTGCAGTTTGAATTTAACCTTTGGGCAATGTCAGGGCTACTCTTCATTGATTGCCTTTTCTCTTAAGAATGGAACACATTTTCCTGGTTCTTAGTATGCTGAGCCATTATGAAATTTGAATGTTCAGTATTGTGAATGTTATCAAGAACCTAGGAAATAAATCATAGATACCACATGACTTAGAAAAGCACCTTTCAACAGCCCCTCAGATTCTGTTACATAATTCTTAATCTGATCTTTTTGATCCAGATTCAAAGCCCAGAACAACTCTTCCCAAGTAATGAAACCTGGATCAATTCTGGTAGAAACCATTCCGAACAACATGGTAAGTCTTCCTTTCCCAAACTGGAGTTTTTCTTTATCCCTTCCTCCCCTGACCCCAACCCTCCTTTTTCAATAACTCTAGAGTGAGGCAATAAAGAGCTTCAGTACAGTCAGTACTCTACACCGTGGCAGCTTATAAAGCGGCACAGCCTGGATTCAAACCTAAGCAGTCTGTCTCGGGGTCTAAGCTCTTAGGCACCTGGCTATACTGCCTCTCTGTGAACAGAAGACAGGCACAGAGGTGGCTTTTATTGCTTCCCACAGGAGCAATTGAGAAACAAAAGAGAACCTTTTGGTACAGGAAAGTGGCAGAATCTCGTGGGGGGTTTTTTGGTTGGTTGTTTTTTTCTAGTTCAGGCCACATTGACTCTGTAGAAACAAGTGCCCTGGAAAGGGAATAAGGAATCAGGATAAACACATCCATCACCCAGAAAATATGAGGCAGCCCCAGATTTCTCCCAACCCTTCCTTCCTTCTGTTTTCAACCCCAAAGTTATATGGAAGTTGGTGGTTGGAGAAAGTGGCTGTTTCTGAGAAGTTCACGATAAAGGCTGAAGGGTGCATTTCACCTGCACTTGCCATTCATATGATCCTGGGTATGGCCCCTTTCTATTATTCAGGTCCTGAACCTGATCATCTCTGCTAAACTTTGCTGGGAAGAGAGTTCCTGGTGCATTAATTTTTTTAGTTCTTTCACTGAAGACTAAAATTTTAGGGAAAAAAAAAATCACTTGACATATGTAATACTTTCAATAATAAAGTTTTTTTTATCACTTGAACTGTCTGAGCTTTTTTGTGTTTTTTGTTGTTTTTTGAAACAAGGAGACTAGCTCTGAAGTGCTTCATGTGGCACTTTAAAGAAAAGCTTCGATTTATGACATTTCAAGACAGTTGAAGACTGAAAAGACCAGTTTTCAGGGTGGAATTTTATTGAGTGCACACAAGAAAACACACATGCACCTTTTATTGTTTGAATTGGTCTCTTTGGCACTTGATGTTTAGAAAAAAAAATCCTAATCATTTTACCTGGGCGTCAAGTTCAGAAATGGCCAGTCTTATTTCAAATTCTAGAACTGCTTGCTATATGGCAGTGGTCGGCAAACTGCGGCTCGCAGGCCACATGCGGCTCTTTGGCCCCTTGAGTGTGGCTCTTCCATAAAATACCATGGCCTGGGCGAGTCTATTTTGAAGAAGTGGCGTTAGAAGAAGTTTAAGTTTAAAAAATTTGTCTCTCAAAAGAAATTTCAATGGTTGTACTGTTGATATTTGGCTCTGTTGACTAATGAGTTTGCCAACCACTGCTATAGTGTGTCTGAAAACCCCAAAAGGCTTGCCCCATATATATTACCTGGGAAGTCTCTTCTGCACCTCCAACTTTTCCTTGTGGACATCTATTTGGTTGGAGGGCTTAACTGTCAGGAGGGCTGAATTCAACTCCTAAGCATTATATCAAATTTCTGTTACCACCTATTCCCTACCCCTTCTATCGCCATTCCCAATTCCTCATCAGTTTTGGCTGAAGAAAGTAATTCCCCCGTCATTTATGAGCATGAGATTCACCTCCTACTACTGGACCCTGGACTGTCTCTTTTCTCAAGCTAATGATGAATGTCTCTTTGCAGGCTGTTCCGGTGTCTGGCTTCATGGTCACGATCTTCATTAGGCTGCTGGGTTGTGTGCTTTTCCAACTGCAGCACAAACCAGACCTTCTGGTGGATGCCCTCCCTGTGGTAATGAGCAGGGACACCTGAAAGAGGCTGAGGGACATTTCATTTCCCTTCCTCACGCTAGAGATGGAAGAGGTTCTACCATACTAGTCAGGAGTGGCACGAGAGCTTTACACCACTCCCCAGTAAAGGGGGTGCTGTGTGTGGCTTTGCTCCATGTGGGTGATGGGCCAGGAAGGTAGTGGAAACCTTTACTCAGAGCTGCAACTCTGACATATGACCTCTGCATTTCATCCTCTTCCCTTGCTTTCCCTCTCGAATGTCTCCCTTTCATATAAAGAATACGTTTGACCAGAGTTCGTGTTGGTCTGTGAATCCTAGGGCCTCTCTAGGCACTCACAGTTTCTACCCTGTGCTGTTGAGAAAAGTGAAATAAGAAAAACTTCCCCATACTTAAAAAAAAAGTAGAGAAAAAATTATTTCTTAATTTGTTAGATACTCTACTCACTCTGGGGTGGGCACAAAGGGCATTCAATTGAGGAACTACTAGGTGGATATAAGGCTTACTTCTGTCTAATATTTTAACAACACATTATACTCCCTAAAACTTTTCTTTTTATATAATGCTATATCTTAGAGGTGTGGGATGTCCTGAAAAGATGACCTTTTTCATGTACACAGATAGTTATTCTCCTCAACTGAGAAGAAAATTACCCTAAAATTTAAGTGCCATATAAAAAGCAGTGTGTAAAATCAGAAAATACTTTAGACATAGCCAAACACAATTTTGGACGTACCTGCAATTCAAGTGCTAATTAAAATGCCATCTCTCCCACAATGCCTCTTCTGATCCCTCCTGCCCTGAGACAGCCTCACCTGCCCTCTTCTAACTGTTCCCTGCACCTTCTTTGAGCTTCCCTTAGTGGCCTGCCTATTGCTACCTTGTAGTGTCATTACTGTGTGTCCTGACTGTAGGTCTTCTGATCACTTTATTCTGCATCATCCCATGTGGCCCCTAGCATAGTATCTATACAAAGTAGGTACCTAGTAAAAGAAGGAATGATTCCTTGGAGAGTTCATATTTCTTTTCTACAGCATCAGGAAAGTGACAATTAGAACTATGAGCCCTAGACCCTATGTTGTAATTGCTACTCTTTCCCCTAGTCAGTTTGGCTCAGTGGGTAGAGCATCGGCCCACAGGTTGAAGGGTCCCGGGTTTGATTTTGGTCAAGGGCGTGTACCTCAGTTGCAGGCTCAATCCCCATACCTGGTCAGGGTGTGTGTAAGAGGCAACCAATTGATATGTCTCCCTCACATTGATGTTTCTCTCTGTCTCCGTCCCGCGCGCGCCCCCCCCCCCCACACACACACACACACTCCACTCTCTTTAAAAATTAATGGGAAAAATATCCTCAGGTGAGGATTAACAAAAAGAGCGCCCTCTTTGCAGGTACAGTTATAGGTTACTGAAGCTCAGTGGTGAAGGCACCTTTCCTTGGCAGCTACTTCTTCCCCAGGCTCTTGCTTTCTGATGACCTCTTCTCCTTTCAAAACCATTCTTGATACAGGTTTTATTTTTATTTTTAATTTCACTTGGTTACCAATGTTGGGGTCAAAAAGACACAGTGCATGTTTGCTTTGGCTGGATGCTCTCCCATGTTTGGGGTTTTTTTTTTGAGGATGTTCTGGGGCAGTGGTCGGCAAACTCATTAGTCAACAGAGGGGCAAACATGTGGCTCGCGAGCCGCAGTTTGCCGACCACTGTTCTGCGGGGAAGAGGGTGAATTGTCCCAGAACAAGGCTTTTAAAAAGTGAAAACTGATCAACACCACCCTCTTGTGGCCAAATGCATCAAAGCAAAGTGTGCTTTACCCAAAAAGGCAAGAATGTGATCAGCAAGTTGAAAAAAGGAAGATGGATCACTTGTCATCCCTGGACAAGTCTCTTTATGAGCTCTAATAAGTCCAATTAGTGTTCATTCATTTGATAAATATTTATTGATCCTCTTTCTTGGGGCAGACAGTGTTCTTGGCATTGGGATTATTGCAAAACAGACAAAAATGTCTGCACATATTCTAGAGGGTAGAGGCAGACAATAAACAAATAATTAAAATATAGAAATATCAGATGACATTAGGAGATATAAAAGAGTTAGGTGGGGAGGAGGAAAGGAGTACACAGGAGCAGCATTTGCAAAGCTCACTTGAGAAGTTGGCATTAAATTCAAGACCTGAATGAGATGAAAGTCACGTGGATACCAAGGCGGGGAGCATGACCAATAGGGAGACAGCAAGTACATGGCCTGGAGGCTGGAGTGTGCCTGGTACATTTAGGTTCCTTAGCCAATTCCCTGCTCACTCCTCTGTGATGGTCCCTTCATTAAACTCTCTTCACTGAAATCTTCTGAGTTGAATTATGGTTCCTGCCAGAACCATGGCTAAAACACTGTCCCTTGGCCAGAAACATTCCTTAAACCAGAGGCTCACTGGCCAAGAAATGTACACACCAAGTATTATTTCCTGAGCCCTTCCCATCTCTGGTCACACAATTCCTCATAAGCTTATGGAGCTCAGGCTCTCTTCCACCTCCCAGCACTTCCTGCAGACTCATCCTAGACAAGACTAGGATGTCGACTTGGGAAAATACAGACTAGGTGGCCCCTCACTGGCAGTCAGTGATCAGTGGGGATTTGAAACCATGAAGCTGTGCTGCAAGTTCACATGGCAGAAGCACAGTGGGCTTTTCTGCCACCCAGAGAACCTGCTTCCAGGTAGGAACCTGGCTCTAGAAGGGCCTAGATGGCATTCTCAAGTCTGGGAAGCAGAAGAAGCAGGTCACTGCTTTAAATGAGCAGTGCTGAGTTGGACATCTGACTCCAACATCTGGGAGCTTATCACCGCCAAACAGCCATCATTTTCTGAGAGATTATAAGACACCTAGCACAACAAAGGGCACATGGTGGGTATTCAAACAAATTGAGTTTC
This sequence comes from Plecotus auritus, assembly GCF_963455305.1. Lineage (NCBI taxonomy): Eukaryota > Metazoa > Chordata > Mammalia > Chiroptera > Vespertilionidae > Plecotus > Plecotus auritus. The sequence goes on along the minus strand of NC_137770.1, from coordinate 79,286,314 downwards.
CTTTCTCTTATATTAGATGAAAGTTTGCCTCCATCCAATAGTTAATCTTCATTCTGTCTTATAAAGCCACATAGAAAAATGACTGCCTCCTTCATATTTTAATCTCTAAAATTGAACAGACTTCTGTTCTCCAAATGAGCATTTCCAAGCTGTCACATGACATGGCTTCCAGATCTGGTATTATCTAATTTACCAGTCCCTTGACACCCACTGAGATGAACAGAATACTACAGATGAGGTCTGACTGGCAAAGGAGAGTAACACTCTTCTCCTTTTATTCTGAACACTATAGCTTTCTTAGTGATTCCTAAGATTTCATGAGCCATTTTGGAAGCTTTACCACACAAAGATAGGAGTTTGGAGTCAACCAAGACCCCCAACCCCTTTGAACATGAATTATTCTTACTTTATATCTCCTGTTTTGTATTTGTACAGGTTGAAAAACAATGTGAAATGCAGGACTTCCCACGTGCTCTTATAAATTTCATTTTGTTGGTTTGGTTGCTTGTTTCATCATCATTCAAAACCCTGATTCTATGAAGGAATGAACTAGCCTATTTGGTGACCAGACATACTAGTAACTGCTACAGTAGAAATTTCTGAACTCTGTGTGCAGAGAAGCTTGGGTGTGAAATATTTGGCTGGCCTTGTAATAACTGGTGACCTCAGGCAGCTAGTTAGCCCTACCTTTTAAGTGGTTAATAACACTCTTCCTCAGGAGTGAGTTACAACAGCTGCAAGTCCTTTATTCTGAAGTGTAATTTCTTTGGGACTTGAATTCAATTAAATGTAGTAGACACTTCTTATATCTTCTCACCTATCTTAAAACTTAATTATCTGTTTACTGTTTTGGACTACCCTTTTTTTTTATCATGGTAAAGATCAATTTCCTTGATAGAGAAGGCTGATGTGAAACAGGACTCTTATCTCTTAACATTATACCACATACCCTAAGAAGTGGACTATCCCTTTCATTTCTATTCCAAACACAGCATTAAAAATGTCTTTTAAAAATGCACTTTATAATACCTTTTTGAAAACTTCAGTGTTGTCCTGAAAAATGCACTGAATAAGGAGTCAAACCTTAGACCCTGGTCCCAGCCTTTTTGTTATCTGATTTTATACCAGCTACATATTCTCTCGGGCCTGAGGTTGATTTCTGGGTGCTTTCTAAGATCACTCATTCTGACATTCTTTGCTTCTCTGAATTAGTCCATTCAGGTCCTTACATGAGTGAGAAACAGCCTTCTTCCTAACCTTCTCCAAGCCTGTCAGGCCTCAGCCCTTCCACTGAGCTGAGCCCTTTCCTCTTTTCCCGGGGATCCCTCTGGAAGCCTGGAAGTGCTTCCATCACTTTTCCTTGTCAGGAGTCTTAGTGGCGATGCTCTAATATTTCTTATCTTCTTGAGAAGAAATAGTGTATCTTAAGAATGAGTTAGGAAGTTCTTTGTGCCAAGTACTGCACAATGAATACACAGGAATGCAGAGAAAAGGAGGGGGAGGGGGCGGCAATCCAAGAAATAACCAATAAATCATGTCCTCAGAGACTCTCAATTTTGTAGCAGATCCCAGAACTCAATATCAAGGTTAGTGGTAACTGTGAAGTCTCTCTGAAGTATAACTGCTGGCTTAATGAGGGCTCAGAACTATCAATAGCCACACTTATAGATCACTACCATATTGCAGACACTATGTTAGACACTTTCATATGGTCTCCATTTCACAGCTAGTAAATGGCAGAGCCAGGGCTCAAAGCCACCTCTGGGCTTCTTCAGGACACTTGCCTTTCATTTTCAGATGTAATAGACTCTTAAAGTCATCTTCAAATCCAATATTAGTCTGCAAATTAGTAGAACTATTGAATCAGTAATTGTAATCAGTTACTTTTCCATTATCTATTTTCCTCTCTCATCTGTAAGCCATTTACAGTTGCTATAGAGATCCAATATCATTTCCAATCACTGTCTTAAATTTTACTTTGGAGCTTAATTATACTTTAGTTTACTGATTCCCATTAAAATTAAAAAATGGCTTGGATAAATGCTTTCTTAAGGCATTACCAGGGAGACCTGAGTTTTCTAGGGTAAGCCTGAGGATATATTAAGGCCATTGTCACTACAGGTGGGTGAAGGGGTTGAATCCAGGGAGTAACAGGGAAATTGAAGTCATCATTGGAATGGTGAATCTATTGAGAACAGCTTTGCCTGGGATGGCCTTTGGAGAGCCTGTGTGAAAGCTTTACTTTTCACACAAAGCTATGCCACTTTCATGTTACAGCTTTTAGGATAACATAATGGGACTCAGTGGGAACTCAGCCCATTACAGGGTGGCATTGTCCCCTACCAGTTGATAACCTGCAAAGCCCAGACTCCATAAATACTCACCAGTTAGGATTTCATCAATTCCTTTGAAATCCTTGCCTTTACACCATGGTCATCACCCCCTGTATGTGGGTGTTAGCTTAAAAGAACAACATGAAAGTTGTTTCTCCCCTATGGGAGTTGGTTCAGTGCTTTTGCATCCTGAGGGCCCTATGGTCCTTGAGCTCGAGAGCCACTAACTCTGCGGCAGGGACCTTGGGAGCAGGGACCATGGGGGCAGACGCTGCTGCTTGGACTTGCTTCGGCGTGTAGAAGGCTTCCCTGCTGCTGTCCTTATGGGTCTCAGCTGACAGAGCTACCCTAGTGTGGAGTTGTCTGCCCCTTGCCAGCAATCTGTAGGAGCCGGACCCCCAGCTTGCAGCTTGGTATTCATTTTTCTTCTGGGAGGTTTGTTAGAAGGTTAGTGAAACCTGGATCTCGTCTGAGGCTTTTTTAGACCCTGGATTTCTGAGACTCACTGAACTAAGCCACAAAAGAGTGAAAGGAATAATGGCAGTGGCTTTCTTTTTGTGAGAATGACACATAAAGAAATTCTTGGGAGAATTACAATGCAGGGGATGGAGAGACAGGGTGGGGGTGAGGGCTAGGGGAGCATGGCAGATGAGAAAAGTCCAAGAGGATCTGACAGAAAAGGGAAAGAATTCCATGGGTATGGATCCTTCCTTTGGCTAGAATTGTCCTGCAGCAAATGTAGATGGTTAGGAGATGTCCTACCTTCTAAACCAGTGTAACCTGGAACTACATTTACAGTAAGCTTTAAACAAAACCACATGACAGTGTGAACCCTCTACAGTTCACAGCTTGTAGTCTGGAAATAAGGGGTGAATCTGAGATTAGGTGCTGGAAGATCCACCTGCCTCTCCAGGCATGGTCTATAGTTTGACTACCTCTGGTTTGGAACAATCCTGAACCAATACAAGCCTGGAGCCCAGCCATGACTTCCTATATAATGGGAAACTTATCCTCTCCCCAAGGTTTTGTCCCACAAGGAAGATCACCATTGACCAATCTTACAAGAGAAAATGTCATTTCAACAAAATGTTATATTCCTCCTATCTGTCTTACTGTATACTAGGAAAAATAGGTACAGAAAGATTGTGTTTTATGTAATTCCTACCTTGAAAGAGTTTATCTATTAGCAAGGAAAAAGGAAAGTATGAAGTCACTGTAATGCAAAGAAGACTGGGGGAAGTATCATTAAGAGGACACAGAGTGCCTAGGAGGCTCAAAGGAAAAAGATTACATCTAGAAGAGGAAGGAGCTAATGGGGAGGTGTCATTTTATATAAGCAGTGACAGAGAGACAGGATTTCAACCCAAGACCGTGGAAGAGGAAGGGAAGGTGAGGGATACTGATCCAAATACTCCCCCAGGCTTTTAAATAAACTAAAGTGCCCAGGAAGAGGCTACAGCAGTGGTCGGCAAACTGCGGCTTGCGAGCCACATGCAGCTCTTTGGCCCCTTGAGTGTGGGTCTTCCACAAAATACCACGGCCTGGGCGAGTCTCAAACTTCTTCATTAGAAGAAGTTTAAGTTTAAAAAATTTGGCTCTCAAAAGAAATTTCAATCGTTGTACTGTTGATATTTGGCTCTGTTGACTAATGAGTTTGCCGACCACTGGGCTAGAGCAACCCTGATCCTTTGAATATTCAAAGAAAATTCTTCCAACAGAGAGAATCTTAACAGCAGCTTACTTGATCAGTAATTGTTCAAGAGACATTATTAATTATTCACTTACATTTGCTACGCAAGAAAGAGTTCAAAACAGCTGTGGCCAGTGTTGCTCAGTTGGTTGGGCTTCGTCCAGTACACCAATAGGTTGCCGGTTCGATTCTGGTCAGGGCACTTGCCCAGGTTGCAGGTTTGATCTCCAGTGGGAGACATGCAGGAGGCAGCCAATGATGTGTCGCTCTCACATAAATGTTTCTCTCCTTCTCCCTTCCTCTCTCTCTAAAAAAATCAATTAAAAAAGTGTTTTTAAAAAGGAGTTCAAAATAGACTCAATAAACTTTTGTCTCCAATGGATTAGACCTTGACAGGATGGTGGGAGGAGAAGGTACCAAATAATCCTAAGGGACCTCTGATGGTTCACAAACTGGCCCCCATACACAAAGAGCAGGGAGAGACTGGAGAAAAAGACATATCACTGGAGATTGGCAGGTGGCAGGCTTAATAAGAAAGGGAACATCCCTATGAGGTTTATTTTGAATGGCTCCAAGACAAGTAGATCTCCACACCTGCCCACCAGAATCTTTCAAGTTTATATAGAGGCCTTAACTGGATTCAGTCACATATACCAACCAGATGGTCTCAACTACACCTTACTTTCTCAAGGCTGTGTCCTTGGGGCATCTTTCAGTGTGGGGGAGGCAGGAAGAACGCACAATCCAAGGACATGATTGCCCCATCCAGCTCGCAGGTCCGTGGGTGGTCACATCCTCTCGGCGATCCTCCAACACCCTCCCACTTTGATCATTCTGAATTCATAAACATTCCAGGCCACTGATTCCCAGAGATACTCAGACCAAAGTGAAATTTTTTTAGTAAAGAAAATAAAAAAGTAAAGGACATTTTGTGGGCCTGTGAAAGAGGAATCCAGTTACTTCCTTTATACCAGAGAGTCTAAACCAGGGGTGGGCAAACTTTTTGACTCGAGGGCCACAATGGGTTCTTAAACTGAACCGGAGGGCCAGAAAAAAAGCATAGATGGAATGTTTGTATGAACTAATATAAATTCAAAGTAAAGGAGCAGAGGGGAGAGCAAGAGAACCGGATAGAACAGCCAGATCCGGCCCTCGGGCCGTAGTTTGCCCACGGCTGGAAACCTTAGTCATCCATTAGAATCACCTGGGTATATTAAAAATATTGGTGCTTGGGCGCCAACCTAGGTATTTTGATTTTATTTAAGGGCAGTGTTAATTTTGAAAAGCACCTGCCACCTCCCCACCCCAGCTGATTCCAGTATACAGGCAAGATTGCAAACCACTGCTCTAAAGTCGTGAGCCGAGGTTTGCCGCTCTGTTGACTAATGAGTTTGCAAACCACTGATTTAGAGAAACTGCCAGACTCTATGGAAAAATAACACAGAGGTGAGGAGAGCTATTTCCAAATTGGGAAAATAAGTGAGAAGAGGCAGGGAGACAGCTCTATGTGGGAAGACAGAGTTCACCTCAGTATGAAGCCACCATCCTAATTATTATTTCTTCATAATACAGCTGCTTTGACATTTTCCCACTGGGTCTACATTTGCTCCTACCTATTGATAAGAACGGTCTCCTTAGCATACTGAGTACTTTCTATTGCATGGAAAGACTATAGAGATCAGGGGAAAGCGACAACTTATCCTCTCCAGATGTAGGAGGCAGAAAAATGCCCTCCCACAAGATAGCCATATCCTAATCTCTGAAAGGTGTCAAAATGTACCGCATATGAGACTTTGTAGATATGATTAAGGATCTTGAGGAGAGATTATCCTGTATTTTCCAAGTGGACTCAATGTAATAATCACAAAGGTTGTTACAAATGAAGGAGGAAATAATGAGAGTCCGAGTTGGAGGAGATATGATTGACAGAAGCAGAAGTCGCAGCAATGTCTTTGAAGATGGAAGGAGACCATGAGCCAAAAATTGCAGGCAGCCTCCAGAAAATGCTAAGTATTTTACACACGTTATTTTACTTAATCCTTACAACAATCTTATATCAAAGGTCCATCTACTGCCCTATTTTATGGAGGAGGAACCAAAGACTCTGAGGGTTAAGATTTATATTTCTTAAAATCCAAAATGTCAGTAATTATAAGGTTCACCATTATATTATGTGCCGCTAGGAAGAACAGACACTGCTAATTAAACTGACACATATCATCAACACACACCATTTCTAATTCTAATTTAAAAATCACAAAATGAACAAGATACAAATTTCCATATGCTAGCCCTTACACTGTTTTGTAGAAAAATCAAATACTAAATTATTTGAAGCATGTTCTACTTGAAATTTTTATTTTTGTTTGGAGCCCTTGAAGCTGTGCTACACAGTACAGTAGCCACTAGCTACATATGCCTAGTCCAAAATGAGATGAGGTAAATCTAAGGCACATTTGTTCTCAAAGACTTATGATAAAAAGTAGTCAAATACCTCACTAGTGATTTTCTAAATGGATTATGCACTAACGTGACAATATTTTGGATTTGTTGTGTTAACTAAGAGAGAACATTAACATTAATCTTACCTGTTTCTTTTTACCTTTTTAATGTGACTTCTAAAGGATTTTAAAATACACATGTGGCATTCATTGCATTGCTATGGGACGGCACTTTCTTAAAGTATATAAGTAATCTGCCTGTTGGGTAAAGCAACATAATCCTGGAGTTATGAAGATATTTGGTGTCGTTTTTCAGAGGGAAAAAGGTGATGTTCACAAAACCTACAAAATCAAGGCAGGGTGAGGTGAGTCTGTTGGAAGTGGAAGGAGTCGGGACAAAATGCCTTGGCATTAAGTACTCATTTTGAAATTTGTCATTTTTAACTTTTTTATTGTAGTGAAATGTACATGACACAAATTGTACTATTTTAACAATTTTAAGCATCCAATTCAGTGGCATTACATATATTTACAATTTTGTGCAATCATCAACACTTCCCATCTCTAGAACTTTTTGTCTTCCAAAGAAATGCTACCCACTAAATAACTCCCCATACTCTCCTCCTCCCAGCCTCTGGCAAGAACTTTTGGTTTCTATGAATCTGACTACTCCAGATACTTCATACAAAGTGAAATTATTTTGTAATAATAAAAAGTTTTATTCACTCCTTTTTTAATCCTCACTTGAGGAGATTTTTTTTTTCCATTGATTTTTAGAGAGAGTGGAAGGGAGAGGGAGAGACAGAGAGAAACATCAATGTGAGAGAGACACACATTGATTGGTTGTCTCCTGCATGCCCCTGACAAGGGCCGGGAGCCTGCAACCAAGATATGTATCCTTGACTGAAATTGAAGCCGGGACCCTTCAGTTCACAGGCTGATGCTCTATCCACTGAGCCAGACTGGCTAGGGCTTCACTCCTTTTTAAGAATGAATAATCTCCCATTATATGTACATGCCACATTTTGTGTATCCATTCATCTGTTTATAGATGAATATATCACTTTGCATTTGTAATGTTACTTGTAATTGTTCTACTTTTGTAAAATGTTTGTTGATTTCAGAGAGAGGTATTGAGAGAAAGAGAGAGAGAGAAAAAATGAAAGAGGACGAAACATCGATTTATTGTTCTACTTATTTTTGCATTCATTGGTTGCTTCTTTGTATGTCCCCTGACCAGAGATCAAACCTACAACCTTGGCTTATCGGGACGATGTTCTAACCCAGTAGTCGGCAAACTTATTAGTCAACAGAGCCAAATATCAACAGTACAATGATTGAAATTTCTTTTGAGAGCCGAAAACCGACTTCTGCGCACAGGCCACGAAGTTTCAATCGCACTGTACGTGCGCGCCCGCACGTGGTATTTTGTGGAAGAGCCACACTCAAGGGGCCAAAGAGCCGCATGTGGCTTGCAAGCCGCAGTTTGCCGACCACTGCTCTAACCAACTGAGCCACCCAGCCTAATTGTTCTACTTTTGATAAAGGGCTTTAGATTTGATTTACCTCATATCTTCTTTAGTATTTACTGAAAGACTTATGGCATAGGTGGCATAGGGGTGCTCAAGTGATTCCTCTGAATAAAATGTACTTCTCAGAGCTACTTACAAATTAGGAGCACACATTTTCTGCCACCATGTCAACAGGTTTTGACAAGTTAGAAGAAACTTTGTTAACAAATGATTTGGCACCAAGTCACACAGACAAGTCAGTCCTACTGAGATGCTGAATTCTCATGCTAGAATTTAAGACCAGGGACCCAGCATCATTCCACCGCAGTACTTATCCAGTGCCTCCTGCCTACTGCCTTGAGATAAGTAGACATTCCGTAAGGTTACGTGGCTTTAGTGAATCTGTGCAAAACAAACCAGGAACCAAAGTTTTCCTATAATGTCGCCAGCGTCCTCTATTTACAAAGCTTAACACTTGGCCAAGGAAAATTTTCTAAGGGCCATTACTCATTTTTAAAGAGCATGCAAAAAGGATAAATTTGGAGCTCAGAGTCAAAGATCTATAGTTGACATAAAAAGTAACTGGGGACAAGGGTCAACTGAATTAGACCAGGTACACAGGAAGGTTGTTCTGCTGAGGTGACATTTGAGTTGAGGACTAAAGAATGAGAATTAGCTAGGCAAGTGGGAGTCAAGTAAAAGGCATTCCAAGAAGAGAGAAGAGCAAAGGAAAAGGCCTTGAGGCAGGAAACCCCAGGCACCTTGAACATTTTAGTGACTAAGATTTTTTTGTTAAAAAGAACTTAAGAGAGCTTGCACCACCAAATTGATGTATATCCATTTGCAATACATTCCCGGTGACAAAAAACTAGCAGCAGTCATTTAACAGAGAGTAATTGGAGGAAAGCAAATTTCTCTACATATAGATGAGAGTTCTAGATTTTTTTTTTCAATTACAGTTTACATACAATAGTACTTTGTATTAGTTTCAGGTGAACTGCATAGTGGTTAGACAATCATATACTTTACAAAGTGCCTCCCCATATTGACCGTACAGATTGGTAGTTACAAAATAGTCATGGGGATGTAAACTACAGCATAGGGAATATAGTCAATAACATTGAAATAACTTGAAGACTCTAGATTTCAAATCTCAACCATGAGTAACTGCATAAGAGCATGACTGTTCCCTGATATTAGCAATAAGGTCTGAAACATAAGGGAAACTCCATCCCAGAACTGGAGGGGTGTGGCACAAGAACAGTAAAGATCTAGATAAGAGGCTCTAACACCCTTTAGACAAGGCTTTCATCACAAGAGAAGTTGACACCTGGGCGGGATGGACAGAAGTGTAGGCAGGTGAAGATTTCCAACCCATTCCCGGGTGTCTTCTCTGTCTTCCCTCTGTGGCTCCTAGAATTTGTGTGCAAAGATCAAAAGGACCAGCTATCAAGACATGAAGACAAATATTATCTTAATACTCCACTCCCTTCTAATCTACTGAATAAGTGAGAATATATTTGTGAAAATTTGTGTAGCATAATTCATTCTTATAAACTTTTCTACAAGATCCTTTCCAATCATGTCTTATAGTAATTTTTCACCAATGAGGGAAGACAACATTGTGTGTGGAGAAAGTTTAATTCCACACATAATGGAAATTATGGAATTAGAATTAAGGATTAAGTGGAAATTATGGAATTAGAATTCATATTCTTTCGCTGGGTCACTTGTAGAAGGCCAGTAAAATGATAACTGGACCTAGAGCAAAGAGTTCTTAGGATATTAAAAAGTTAAAGGAAGAGAAAGTTGTGGAGGCCTTAAGAATGTGCCTTGTAGACTTAAACTAAGGGAACGTAAACCAACGACCCCCAGCTATGCATGGATTTTTCATACTTATCCTTCTTCCCTAAATGCAGAAGGGATTGTTAGACAAGTATGTTCCTGGAGATAGGACTCTTCTGAAGGTCTACTTTGGCTCAATGACTCCTGGTGGCCTTGCTGAACTTTCTTTGGACTGTTTGGCAGTCTAGAACACTTCCACCCAACCTTTCTTGCCTCATTCCCTCAGTTGTGGTCAATTTGGCATCACAGCCAGATTTTTCTCCCAGCCTTTTCTGGCTTCCTTCCTCCTTATTGTCTCTCATAGGCATGTCTTCTAATAACATTTTTGCATGTTTAATCACATCTAGTGTCTGCTTCTCAGAGGACCTGAAAGCGCAATTCTTTCTACCATTTTTTCTTAAAATATTTTAAATACGAAAATAGTAATAATTAATTCACAGCCAGTTCCTTCTGTCTTAGTCCTTGGGAATCACTAAAATCGTTGTTGAAAATGTGTTTATTTTAGAAGCAGGTGTATAATACCTTTGGTGATCTTCATCTGAAGTTTATTAAAATCCAAAAGGTGTCCCTTTTTTACAAACAAGAATATAATCCACTTAGATAACAAATTTTAATTTTTAGAAACCTCATTGGGTATCTTTAGAGATTTAAAATGCCCTCCAGATATAGGACAACCACATCATTATTTTCATAAAACACATTTCCACAGCAGTAACCACCTTTAGTTTATATACTTGTGCCAAATTAGTTATGAATGAGACCGCAGGGACCTTTTGTTCTAACTTATCCCTCCCCCTTTTTCTTTCAGAAGGAAATATTTAAGTATAGATGAGTAAAAGGGCTTGCCCACATGTTGTTGGGTCAGGCATAGCTGCCCGAATGCTCAGCACCATGCCTAGGGCACCTCTCCACGCTGCTTCCAGCTGAAGGAGTCTCTGGGTGATGGACCAGGACTTAAGGGAAGATTTGCTCCATATTTAGAGTGGACCCTGCAAAGTCAGGGGAAGTAGAAATAAGAGAAAACTCATTTGTACGTGCTATGAGAACCTGAATTCTTGTTTAATCTCTAACAACTGCTGCTTGGCATGGGTAATTCCTGTGACATTTCAGGATTGCAGCTTCATCTGAAAAATCTTGGTGTTAAACACAGTAATCTTCAAAGGTCCTTTCCACTTTCACACTTGAGGTCTTCCCTTGCCAGAAATCATGGGGAAAGGTGTTGTCAAATGATTAAGTACAGAGTATAGCCAAGGCATGGGGCCAAAAAGTATTTGACTCTTCCTCTTTAAGATAAATATGTAAATTTCTAAGAAAATTAAACCACAGTGAGAGCTATGCTACATACTATCCCAGGATACACAGTACACAATGAAAACAGTATCCACAAATAACCCAAGTAAGTAATGTTAAACTAAAAAGACTATTTTGCTCTTCTCTTCTCTACATAACACATTACCCAACTAATTCTATCTGAAGGTCATTTATTATAAGTAATTTATTAGTTCACTAGCCTCTTCAAATGTCAAATCTGACTACAGTTAACATTTGACATCTTATGATTATTTAAGAATGGCACTGCAGTTATGTGGTTTGAAATCATCTTGGAAATTTAAGGGTTGCTTTTGTCTATGTTAATAGAGAAAATTTTAAACTATTTATATCACCTGTAATTTTAGGTTCTGTGCTATGTTTTGATTGCCATATATGCTATCTTTTCTTGTTGTTTATTAAAAATTTGAAAAAATATTGCTAAGACCTTCTCACGCAGTGGTGCTGGGTTGTAGTCTATGCCCTCCAGCTGCTCTCCTGTCAATTCTCACCCTTTTCTACATGCTCTCTCTGGCCTTCAAGGTTGACTTGTATGGGCTTCATAAATAGAGCGCCTCAATTTCAGTTGGGTTCAGTCAGTGTGGAGCACCAGCAGCAGATAAGAGGGAGAGAGAAGGATGAGAGCAGGGTGTTAATTCTTCTGGCTATTCCCTTCGAGGTTACCTCCAGCTGGCTGTGTCCCCTACTCCTCCAGGGTTCTGGTAACTTAGATCTCTGTGGCATAAATGTGTGGAGAAGAGAGATCTATTGGACTGAGATCTTAGTTGAATTTTGTCAGAGCACTTCTGGTGCAATGGATGGGAAACCTGAAGGAGGAGTGAAGGTGAGGAGAAATAATCTGGGCTGTGAAAAGAAGAGAAATAGGAGAAGAGTTCCTTGGGGAGGAGTTTTGAGAAAAGGCTTTTGTTTTTAGGCTAGAGACCTGAGAAAGTTTAAAGGCTGAGGAAATGTGAGCATAATATGACTAGTGATAGATAAGCATAGACCATATCAAAACCTGGGGTGGGGGCAGATTTGAATTGATCAGCTTGGGCTTTTAAGGAAGGAAATTGTGGTGACCATGTTCATGGACACATCTTCAAGCATGTGTGTGTGTGTGTGTGTGTGTGTGTGTGTGTGTGTGTGTGTAAGAGTTGATGGAGTTATTTTCTGGAAATTTATATTCTTTCTGTGACATAAGACTCTGGAGTCAAGGAGTTAGAAGAACCTTCAGGAGTAGAGTTTTAGCATCTGAGGAGAATGGAATGAGAAGCTGTCCAAGGACAAGCCAAGAGGAGTCATCGATAGTGCTGCAGGCTCAGCTGAATCTCAGTGACTACAGGTGAAAGGACTGCTCTCAACAGCACAGGTGCAGAGAAGTTTCAATGGGACGGCTCCAGCTTTGTGGGTATTACCTGGTGGTTGCAAGGCAAGCATACAAAGTTGAGGGTGCTGAAGAGACAATTGACAATGGGGTCCAGACATAGTAATAAAGGAAAGTGTGGTAACTTCAGAAAGTGGTGATAATAGTCTCAGGGGAGGTTGGTGAAAATTAAATATGATAATCAACATACAAATCTTTATAAGGAAGTATGTAGGCAGGGCCTGTAATTTTACTCTACTTACAAGTTAGCCTGCCACAGGATGCTGACAGGAGATATGAGACTCCTGAGGCAGAAACAAAAAAGTTTATTATTCACAGCAAAAGCAGTAGCCAGAGCTTCATGCTCGTTTAATTTGGTTCTGTATGTCCCCCAAGTCCTATGAGGACAGCACAAGGCCTGTGATACTCAAATACACATTGGGTTGACTTACAAGAAAGAGACACTAAATTTGGGGGTTTACCACTTTCTAATAAGCAGAAGCAAGCTTGCTCTTTGCCCAGGGAAAGACATTACCTATCCTTCAAGGTTACCTGCTGCAAACACAACTCTGAAAAATGGTCTAGCTAGAGTGGTCAGAGCCTTGTGTTCTTGGTATACACAGCAAGAACATGCAGGAATGCTCAAACCTCATGGCATACTGCCTCTTCCAATAAGTATAGTGTATGGCAGATACTAGGTTTCCAACAAATATTAGCCATAATTAATGATCATGTTCTTATTCATGATTAAGTTGAATTCTCATTAAAATTCAGGAGCTATAAATGAAAGAGTCAAAGATCCACAGTCAGGAGCAATATATATATAATTTCACCAGCAATAAGAGGTTTGATATTAAGCTTCAACAAAATGAAAACTCTGGAGTGTTTGACATATTTGTAGATAAAATGCAAAGAAAAAAAATTAGAAGTCTTTGAATGTATTTGTTAGAGAAAATTATTCTTTCTAACACTGTAGTATGAAATATAAAAGTAGAACATATGATGAAGTGCCTAAAGTAAGCCATAAAGTAATCACACTTCTGAAAGCATAATGGGTAAGTGTGATGTGCAGAGAAAAACTAAAAATGTGACTGAGAAGGTTAATTTTCATCTTAAACTATTTACCTAAAAGTTCAAATGGGAACATATAAAACTTGGGGTGGGGGGGAAATTCCAGGGTGGTTCTAAAGTCAAGGAATGGACAAAATCTTTGCTAGACAACTAAAATAAGATCTTTTTATTTGTTTGTTTTCATATTTTTTCCCTTACATATGGAATCTAATGAACAAAATAAAATTAACACAGAAAATAGAAACAGACTCATAAATACAGAGAACAGACTGACAGCTGTTGAAGGAGTGGGGAGCTGGGGAGCTGGGTGAAAATGGTAAAGGGATTAACCAAAAAAAAAAAAAATACCTCAACAACTCCTAGATACAGACAACAGAAAGGTGATTACCAGGGGAAAAGGGGGGCTCGTGGGGTAGAAAAGGGGAAAGGTGGACCAATGGTGACAGGAGATTTGTTTTTGGGTGGTGAACCCACAATACAATATGCAGATGACAGATTATAGAATTGTATCCCTGAGACCTATATAATTTTATTAACCAATGTCAACCCAATAAATTCAATAAATAAAAAATTATTGTTTATGATCTATGTTCTAAATTGAAGGTTATTGTTTATGATCTATGTTCTAAATTGAAGGTTATAACAACACTTTTTAAAAAGATTATATATCTATATATCTATATATCTACCTACATATAGATATATATTAATTTCAGAGAGGAAGGGAGAGGGAGAGAGATATAGAAACATCAATGATGAGAGAGAATAATTGATCAGCTGTTTCTTGCATGCCCCACACTGGGGGATCAAGCCCAAAATCTGGGCATATGCCCTGACCAGGAATTGAACTGTGACCTTCATAGGTCGGTCCTCAACTACTGAATCACACTGGCCAGGCAAAACACAACTTTTAACCCATACTTCAGCTCCTTTTCCTTGGAGTTTCTCTCCAGCTTGATAAGATGATAGTAATCCTCTGCACTCTGATCTTGGTAGAGTCTTTACTTTTTCTTGTCTCTTATTCTTTGATGTCAAAATCTTGAAGATTGATTAGGTATTCCAGAAGGGAAAGAGTTTTCTTACAATTGAATATTCAATAAAATCATATCCTTTATGTGTTCTCATATTAATCTTAACTAAGGTGTATTTTCTCAGGCTCTCTCTATAAGAACATGGGTTCTAGAGGGTACTGGAAAATGCTATTGTTAATACCATGAGTTCAACCCTTTCCCAACCGTCCCCTAATCCCAAACACATATTCAGTGTCTAACCAGGGGTGGGCAAACTTTTTGACTCGAGGGCCACAATGGGTTCTTAAACTGGACCGGAGGGCCGGAACAAAAGCATGGATGGAGTGTTTGTGTGAACTAATATAAATTCAAAGTAAAGGAGCGGAGGGGAGAGCAAGAGAACCGGATAGAACAGCCGGATCCGGCCCTCGGGCCGTAGTTTGCCCACGGCTGGCTCTAAGCCCTAGTATAATCCATAATTACTGATCTAAAGTTATTCAGGGTTTTTCTTTCTAGTTATAATTGAAAAACATTAAAAAGAAAACTAAACTAAAACATGAAAATGGCACAGAACTGAGCCTAACTCCACCCAAATGAGTCAAATTATGGCCTAACCGTCCTCTTAGGTTTATCATTTTGGTTAATAGGTGTTTTTTTTTTGCCCAAGTGATTTTCAGATTAGCCAGTTGGGGGCACCTTCAGAATCTGGTTTGTGAAGGATTTGGGACAGCTGACTTAAATTTCAACTGGATTTGCTGGCTCAGCTAGAGCACTGATTGTTGGTGTGGTTAAATAAATACCGTAGGCCGTAGGGCTGAGGGTGTAGTTTTGCCAGGTTTATCTCTAGGCCAGTGGTCGGCAAACTCATTAGTCAACAGAGCCAAATATCAACAGTACAACAATTGAAATTTCTTTTTTGAGAGCCAAATTTTTTAAACTTAAACTTCTTCTAATGCCACTTCTTCAAAATAGACTCGCCCAGGCCGTGGTATTTTGTGGAAGAGCCACACTCAAGGGGCCAAAGAGCCGCATGTGGCTCACGAGCCACAGTTTGCCGACCACTGCTCTAAGCAGATCCCAGTTTCCTGCAGGCTCAAAATTCAAACACAGCATCTTCATTTATGCATTATTATAAAGATGAAGGGAAAAGAAGAGGGAGTAATCCAACTATATCAAACTAAAAACTTTTGTCTAGTGGTAAAAGTTCAATGGTGGGACCTTTATATAATTACAGTTGACATACAATATTATATTAGTTTCAGGTGCCCATCATCGTGATTTGACATTTATGTAATTTACAAAGTGATCACCCCAATAAATCTAGCACCCATCTGACTATGTTAGGGCTTTTTAATCTCCCACATACACAAAATGAAAGAGGTTTATTTTTAAGAACTTTCAACTTACTATTAACTTTATGTAAATGATATGTTTATGTGGGGCTTTTTAAAATGTATAAACCTCCCCAACCATTTCTTCCAAGAACTCAGAAAGGACGCTTAAAATTAGCTTAATCCCTTACATTTGTCAAAGATAAACTAATTAGCTTACTGGGGTAAATAATTGAAAACAAGGCGATTCATCCCCCACTCTTCCCATTTTTTAATGTAAATATATTTCATATGGTCAAGATAAAGTGTCTTTATCCTGTCAGTAGTTTAAGTAATCAGAATGAACTAATTGCAGAATACTGCCCTAAACCAATAATATGCAAGTCTTTAAAATAAAACGCGGAAGTGCAGAGGGCCCAGCAGCATCCAGTATGGAGAAATCCAGGCCTCTCCAGGGCTCCTTGCCTTACTCCGGGAGCGGGCAGCCACGCTCCAGGTTCGGCCAAGAAGAGCTGCAGGAGCTGGAGAACTTCTTTAAGAACAACCATTACCCGTCCTATACGGAAATCCTGGACCTGGCGCCCAGTTTGAACCGCGAGCTGGACCAAGAGCAGTTATGGTTCAAGAACCGCCAGGCCAAAGAGGCTAGGTTACTGCAACAGTCCAGGCAGCAAGGACCGGAAACCAACACTGCGCCCCAGGAACCGGGATCCTGCACGCCTCGTCCTCTGCCTGGGCCTCGGTCTGCGCCTCTGCTTGAGCCTCGTCCTTGGCCTCCGCCTTCATTGGAGCCTTGGCCTCGGCCTCAGCCTCAGCCTCAACCTGTGTCTCAGTCTGCGCCTGCGGCTTGGCCTTCGTCTGCACCTGTGCCTCAGGCCCCACTTCTGCCTGCACCTGTGCCTCAGGCCCCGCCTGCACCTGTGCCTCAGGCCCCGCCTGCACCTGTGCCTCTGCCTCAGTTTGAGCCTCGGCCCCCGCCCCAGCCCCCGCCTCCTCCCCCGCCTCCGCCTGCACCTGCGCCTCCTCCTCCGTTTGAGCCTCAGCCTGCACTTGTGCCTCGGCCCCCACCTCCGCCTGCACCTGTGCCTCAGGCCCCGCCTGCACCTGTGCCTCTGCCTCAGTTTGAGCCTCGGCCCCCGCCCCCGCCTCCGCCTGCACCTGTGCCTCAGGCCCCGCCTGCACCTGTGCCTCTGCCTCAGTTTGAGCCCCCGCCCCCGCCTCCGCCTGCACCTGCGCCTCCGCCTCCGTTTGAGCCTCAGCCTGCACCTGTGCCTCGGCCCCCACCTCCACCTGTGCCTCAGGCCCCGCCTGCACCTGTGCCTCTGCCTCAGTTTGAGCCCCCACCCCCGCCCCCGCCTCCGCCTCCACCTGCGCCTCCGCCTCCGTTTGAGCCTCGGCCTGCACCTGTGCCTCGGCCCCCGCCTCCGTTTGAGCCTCGGCCTCAGCCTCGGCCTCCACCTGCACCTAGGCCTGCGCCTGCAGGCCCTGTGTCTCCGGAATACTCTGAGGACCCCGAATTCTCTGAGGACTCCGAGTTCTTGGAAGACCCTGAGGACTCTGAGGACAGCGAGTTCTCGGAGGACCCTGAAGACCCTGAGTTCTGGGAAGACCCTGAGGACCCTGAGGACCCCGAGGACCCCGAGGATCCCGAGTCCTCAGAGGACGCTGAGGACACAGAGTTCTGGGAAGACCCCGAGGATCCCGAATCCTCGGAAGATGCTGAGGACCCCAAGTTCTTGGAGGACCCTGAGGACTCCGAGTTCTCGGAGGACCCTGAGTCCTGGGAAGACCCTTAGGACCCCGAGTCCTTGGAGGACGCTGAGGACCCCAAGTGCTCGGAAGACCCTGTGTTCCCCGCAGACCCTGAAGTCTCCGAAGACACTGTGTTACCCAAGGACCCCCGTGTTCCCTGAGGAGCCCATGTTCCCCAGAGGATCCTGTGCTAGCCACAGACCCTGTGTTTTCCGAGGGCCCAGGTTTCTGCAGCGCCCCTCCTCCCTGTTCTTTCCCAGTCTTCCCAGCAGTAGAACCCATTGTGTTCAGCCACAGCCAGGCCTAGTGAGGTTCTGCGCAGGGCACCCAGAATATAGTCCAGGCTGCACCAGGCCCAGCTCCAGCTGAGCCCCCAGTCTGGCTTCAGGACCCTGTTGTGACCCATGATTTCACAGAGCTTCGCTCACCCTAAGACCCCTTGGAGGGACCCTCCTCCTCCACCACTTTTGTCCTAAGAAAGGGATGACTTTGTGGATTAGAAGGATTCGGCCCCTGGCTTTTTAAGGGATTGTGTCCCCGCAAACTACTGTAGAGGAGTCTGGCTTGCTTGGTGCGCTCATGCCAGTGCTGCAGAAGGTGGTGACTGCAGGTTACTCTCCTGCAACGTGAAGGAACCTCCATTTACCCAATTTTGGGAGGTGGCATTGCTGTGTTCACTGTGAGGCCACGTGGAGTCCTGCAGCTCTAATGTCCCCGCCGCATTATTTAGGGTTTACGTGACATTTCTGCGGGTTTTCAGGTCTAGGAGCAGAGTTGCTGCTCATGATGGATGTCCACTTAGTGGTGCTTCCCGCAAACTTTCCAAAGGACCTAGACCAGCCTCGCAGGCCATTTAATTTCAATTGCATTAAATCCATAAATGTTTCTGGTGGGAACTGACATCTTTCTACTCTACTGGGCTTTATAAACTAAGTGAATTATTCCTTCACTTGTTTGTTTACAACGAGTCTTCATGAAGTGTTATTTTAATCATCAAGGTCTTAGGTATATATTTGTGTACGTTTACTTCCAATACGTTTTTACTGTCTGACATTTTGGGTGGTATTTTAAAATCTGTCCTGTTTATAGGATTCAGTTGACATATTATTTTATCAGTTTGATGCTATTATTTTAAGCCAGGGACTTGACTCAAATTGTTAAAATTCTATAACTTTTTTAGACATTGTTTGGGGCTTGAAAATTTTTAATTTAATAGAGTGCATGGATATCTTATAAAATGAATAAATCAAATAAAACTTGAAGAAAAAAAAAAGCAATGCTAAAGGTGAAGACTTATCTCCCATCAGGTAATCTCCTCTCCCTCTCCCATATTCTAGAACTGTGTAAGATTTGGTAATTCATGTCATGTGTCCTCTGGCAAGGAGCAAATGAGTCTCTGTTCCAGCATCTGGACCAGATGAATGTCCTGGGAAAGAAAAATCCAGCACAGGCATCTGGTCACCTTAATCCTACCTTCAGTCCAGGTGTGAATTTGTTTTAAAAAATCATCTGAGACATAGTACAAATAATTGCATTTTTGTTAATGATCCCATTTAGTAAAACAGCTGGCCTGTCAAGAATTCAGGAATAAACAGACGCTTTTCACTCTAACAGTAAACTAAGCCACCTGCTGGCTTAGAGGCAGCAGTGCCTGTAAACAGTGTGGATGGAAGGAAAGATCAGATCCCGATTAGGTGTGCCTTCCTCTTGCTCCTGCTTTCCCCTTTCCACAGGGATTCGTAAGTTCCAGCTCAGTAGTTAGCATTGTCTTCTTCCTCACATGACTCCAGTATCCAGGCATTAGATGCTTTGTGTTAAATGAGAAATCCATCCAAAAATCCAAAAGTAGGAGTGATATCTGTTGGTGAGTAAATAGGGTTACCTTGAGGTGAAGCTGAGTCACTGAAGCAGTAAGCCCAATCAAGAAGAGAGCCATCTGGAAGGACTTTAATTTGCATTCTGATCTCTAAAAGCTGGATTAGCATTGAAGAGAAAAAATCCAAAAACCCTTGGCCCATTAGCATTTTAGCAATTGTTTGGGTAGCTGTGATGTGGTGGATAGAGCCCAGTCTCAGTTCTTCTCTGCCTTATCTCAAATTTTCTGAGCTATAAAGAGTTGATATAAAATTAAATGATGTAATTAATGTTGAAGCACTCATGACTTTGCCCCCACAGGACATTTGAAAATGTCTGGAGATTTTTTTGGTTTTCACAATTGGGTGGTAGGTGGTACTCCTGTCATCTTGTGAGTACAAGCCAGGGATGCTCCTTGATGTCCTACAATGCACTTGGCAGGTTCCTCCTCCCCTACCAAACAAAGACTTATCTGGCCTCAACTGTCAATAGTGTGAGCCTGAGAAATCCCATCTAGGTTCATCTTCTTGGTTCTGCTTTACTCAGGAAATCTGAGAAATGAAAACTATACTGAGTTTCCTGAGTAGGTAAAAGATTTAGGGAGGGGTGGGTACAGAATGTTGGGAAGAGCAGGTTCAGGTGTTAATCTGAGTCATGTTTAGTTATATATGGATCTGATTGTCAGTGTTCACTAGCCTCAGCTCCCAAGTTAGTAGATGAATAGAATAGGAGGACATGGCTACAGAATTACAGAAATAGTTGGTACCTATTTCAAAGGGCCTGGGTGTCTGGTCATAACCAAAAACTTTAGATGGGGTGATATACTGGTGTTATATCAGTAGTAGGGGCCTGGTGCATGAAGATTCATGCACAGGGGGTGGGTCCCTCAGCCCGACCTGCACCCTCTCCAATCTGGGAGTTTCTGTCTGTCTTTGCAATCATATGAGCGAATTGTCTGAGACCCCAACCCAGTTTGGTTTGTTGCTCACAGAATAAGAGGCTTTTTTTTTTTCTTTGCTTCATTAGTGGTGATTTCCTGGAAGTTTTACGATATCTTCCTTTTAACTTTTCCTAGACATTCTGATTTTACTTTCTCTCACCTTTGCTTTCCCTCCATTCCCCACTTGCTCCAGGCTCACTTTGCTCTAGTGTCTAGGACAGTGGTCGGCAAACTGCTGCTCACGAGCCACATGCAGCTCGCGAGCCACGGTTTGCCGCTCTGTTGACTAATGAGTTTGCCGACCACTGGTCTAGGAGATCTGTCTGCCACCAGAACTACTATTCCCAGAATCCCTGGTGCTCCCCACACTCTTAGTTTTCCCTTCCTGCTCTGTCTCCATCCCATGGCCTCCCACTCTGCCAAGTCTTCCAAGCCACCAGCTCTCCCTCTCTGCTCTCCTTCTGGTGGCTTGGGGAGCCAACTTCCCCAAGCCGCTCCACTCTCCGCCAGCTCTCCCGCTCTGCTCTTCACCGGGTGCCTGTGTATGCAAATTAACCTGCCATCTTTGTTGTGTTAATTTGCATACTCACTCCTGATTGGCTGGTGAGCAGAGGTATGGTCAATTTACATGTTTCTCTTTTATTATATAGGATGTTGCGTTTACAAAGACTCTTCCAGCTCATTTAAGTAAAGAAGAGTCACTTCTTAAAAGTTATGCTTAGTCTTAAGGTACAAGTTCTTGTTTTGGTTCTGTCACTGGAAGAACTTTGGAAATATTGTCTGATTCCAGACTCTGACTTTTATGGATGTGCCTAGATACAGTGAGACTATAAGTGATGAGACAGAATG
Source organism: Plecotus auritus (assembly GCF_963455305.1). NCBI lineage: Eukaryota > Metazoa > Chordata > Mammalia > Chiroptera > Vespertilionidae > Plecotus > Plecotus auritus. The sequence goes on along the minus strand of NC_137770.1, from coordinate 79,265,016 downwards.
ATTCAGAAGATTGTTAGTGATAGAATGGCTGAGCTTAATATGAAAGGGAAGCAGAAATGGAGAGATGGTAAATATTAATGACTAATTGAGGAACACCTAAAGGCCTAGAGTAGTGGTCGGCAAACTCATTGGTCAACAGAGTGGCAAACCGCAGCTCACGAGCTGCATGTGGCTCGTGAGCTGCAGTTTGCCGACCACTGGCCTAGAGAATTGTTGACCCAAGAGATCAATGCATAAATGTGCCACAAATCATGACAGTTCCCTTTTGCCTATGAGAAGCTTCTGAAGTGCCTTATAGAATCTTTGTATATTTCCACTTATTCCCTCCACCCAGGTACCTCTATTTTAGCTCCTGCTGTTGATTCTTAACTACATTCTACCTCTCTGCCTGTGACCTTTGACTGATGCCTTCACTAGACCTCTACTGGCTCCAATGCTTGCTTTGCCCCTAGATATGTGCCTCATTCTGTGCCTTGCCTCCCCCATACACCCACAACCACCAAGGCCAGACTCTGATGAACTCTAATGGTCACAGCTGCCTGAGCACACCATAGGCTGGGAGGGTGGGGGGGCAGGTGGACTTTCATGTGATTAAATCAGAGTGACCAACCCTGGAGAATAGGGATTAGGGAAAGGTCTGAAAGGCAAAACCTCAGGTTTGGTAAAATTAAAATTTTGGTAATGCACACCAGAACTTCAAGCAAAATGCTATATTTCTAACACTATAGAATCTTAAAGATGTTTGTGTTTTGTAACATATAGGAGCAACAATGCAATAGTGTTCATAACAAATGTTCCTTGACTATAGGGATTTAGTCATATTTTCTCTTACCCCCAAAGACTAGCACATTGCATGAAACATGGTAGGCTCATAATACACACTATCAAATAAAATCCATTTCTACCTTGTGTTTGTGTCCACTCAAAATTATGGAAAGACTAGAGGCCCAGTGCATGAAATTTGTGCAGGGGGAGGGGTGTCCCTCAACCCAGCCTGCACCCTCTCCAATTTGGGACTCCTCTAGGGATGTCTGACTGCCCATTTAGGCCCGATTCCACCAGGCAGTCAGACATCCCTCTCACAATCTAGGACTACTGGCTCCCAACCGCTCACCTGCCTGCCTGCCTGATTGCCCCTAACCACTTCTGCCTGCCAGTCTGATCACCCCCTAACCACTCGCCTGCCAGCCTGATCACCCCCTAACCACTCCCCTGCCAGACTGATCGACACCTAACTGCTCCCCTGCCGGCCCAATTGCCCCTAACTGCCCTCCTCTGCCGGCCTGGTCACCCCTAACTGCCCTTTCCTGCAGGCCCAGTCACCCCTAACTGCCTTCCCCTGCTTCCCCTGCTGGCCTGGTCACCCCTAACTGCTCTCTCCTGATGGCCTGGTTGCCCCCAACTGCCCTCCTCTACTGGCCTGGTTCCCCCCTACTGCCCTCCCCTGCAGGCCTGGTCCCCCCCAACTGTCCTCTCCTGCAGGCCTGGGTTCCCCCCAACTGTCCTCCCCTGCAGGTCTGGTTGCCCCCAACTGCCCTCCCCTGCAGGCCTGATCACCCCCAACTGCCCTCCCTTGCAGGCCTGGTTCCTCCCAACTGCCCTCCCCCACTGGCCTGATCTCCCACAACTGCCCTCCCCTGCCAGCCATCTTGTGGTGGCCATCTTGTGTCCACATAGGTGTAGCTATCTTTGACCACATGGGGGTGGCCATCTTGTGCGTTGGAGTGATGGTCAATTTGCATATTACCTCTTTATTATATAGGATTAGGCAAGCAGATGAAAGAATAATTGCATATAAAAAGAAAAGGTTAACTGTGTTTAATAGCTACCTCTTCTTATATTTTTTAAAATATCTTTTTTTCTATATTTTGAAGATATTCTCTTTTCAAAATATATATATTTTTTTATTTCAGAGAGGAAGGAAGAGGGATAGAAACATCAATTATGAAAGAGAATCATAGATCTAGCGCCTCCTGCATGCCCCACACTAGGGATGGAGCCCACAACCCGGCATGTGCCCTGACCGGGAATCAATCCATGACCTCCTGATTCATAGGTTGACACTCAACCACTGAGCAACACTAGCTGGGCTTATATTTTTTTAAAAAATATATATGTTTTTATTGATTATTTTGAGAGAAATAGAGGAAAGGAGAGCGAGAGATAGAAACTTCAAATGGGAGTCCACAACCTGGGCATGTGCCCTGACCAGAACCAAACTGACACCTTCTTGATACATGGGACGACACTCAACCAACTGAGCCCCATTGCCTGGGCTCTTCTTACATTCTTGAAGAGGGGAAGACATAAATGAGCAAGGTATGGCTTAGAATAATAAATTCTCACTATCTATACAAATCCAGGAAATCCTGGAATCTATTTTTTGGGAGGAATACAGATATTATTGGCCATTTTTAGAGATAGGACTTGAAGTAGAGAGGGAAACAGTTTTGAAATTGTTAATATCTAAGATATGATTCACCAAAATGCTTTGTTCTATTGGCATTGAATATACAGAAGATGCTTCCTGGTGATCACAGGCCTTATGTATGCACATGAACACAGACACCTAATACTTGGCTCACAGAGCGTTTGGGGACCAGCCCTTCATCTACAGTGAATCTCACCTTCCCTTCTAAACACACATTCACTCAGTCACTCATTCACTCACACTGTTACACACAGATCCCTGATCCATTCTGGTTCAGGAAGGGTACACGGACAGGTAACTTACTATTCAGGTTAATGTAACAGTGTACCTGACTGGTTATGTATAGATGGCATCTTTTCATTTGAATCATTTAAAATATACTAGCACAGCTCCTTAACTTATATTAGATATTAATTACGACTCTCTTTGAGAGCCTAATAAATGGTCCTAGCAGTTTTGGCTCAGTGGTAAGAGTATTGGCCCACAGACTGAAGGGTTTCAGGTTGAGTTCTGGTGAAGGGCATGTACCTGTGTTGCAGCCTTGATCCCCAGCCCTGGTCCGGCTGTCTGCGGGAGGCAACCAATCAATGTATCTATCTCATTCCAATGTTTCTCTCTGTGTGTGTCTCTCCCTCCCTTCCACTCTCTCTAAAAATCAATGGAAAAAATATACTCAGGTGAGGATTAACAACAAAAAGCTACAGACCATCTTTCCAGAAAAATGAACATGAGGGTACAGGCACAATATTTTTTAGGTTCATAATTTCAGGAAATTTATAGATACTTCTGAATGAAAACCTTAAAGGTCACATTTTAAAAATCTCTGGAAAAGGAATTGTGGGAAGAAGACATTAATTAAGTGAATAATCATTCCATAATCAATGCACTGATGTTTATATTTACAACAGGGGTTGCAACTCAAATGTCTATGAGATTCAGGAAGGAAACCTAAATGAGTGACTCAGGGAGAACCTAATAGAACAGGGAATGCTAGGGATGTAGAGACCAGGTGGTCTTATGCCCCTTGAAAAGGCAGCAGCTACTCATTCTCAACCACTTGTTGGCATGTAGGTTCAGTACTGCCAGAATTTAGATTTTTACAGAAATGCAAAAATTTGGATTTTATTACATTTCCTGATTTTTAGCAGTCTATGCAAGCAAAAAAAAAAAAAATGACTAGACTTCCCTTAAAATTTTATAAAAAAAATTTAAATGTATAAAGAATTATACAGTGAATATTCAAATACTCACCACCTAGTTTCTATAGGAAGCATTTGGTTATTTGCTTTATCACATAGTATCTATCCTTTATTGATCCCTTTACCCATCCATCGGTCCATTTTAATTTTTATGCATTTCAATGTGAATTGGAAACATTAGTACACTTCCTTTGAAACACTTCTGGTTGCCCATTTTTTAAAATCTCTAGTTTCATCTATTTTTATACATTTACCTATATGTGAGTAATCATGTATATGTGTGTGTGTTTAAAATTAAGCTTGTTATTTTTATACATTCTAGGGTATGAAGTAATTAACTAGTAATGCCCCTCCATTGCTGTGGGTAGGACCAATGCTTGATTGTGTTTCACAGGAATTGTCATGTGTTAGGGTTGAAATGGGTGACACAGGGAATGATTTGAAAGTTTAGAGTCCATTCATAACCCAGATCTAAATCTGGGACTTATTCTTTCTGCCTAGAGTTGCAGAATAAAAGCAACCCTTTCATGGCCACAAAGAGAATGGAAGGTGCTATATGGGAGGAAGACAATGTAGAAGAACTCAGCTACCACTGACCTCATGCCAAAGTGTCCAGGCTAAGGAGACAGAGAGGGATAGGGAGCTGAAGGCCCACACAATCAGACAAGCGGTTACTATGGTAATTAGTGGCAAATATCCTGCTGCTTATATTGCAAAGAAGCAAAATCTTCATTAATTAGCAAAATATACACAATAACAATTAGTAAAATGTGTATAATTACACACTGATGGTATCTTTCTTCATGCATTGTGCCAAGCAGAGTACTAAGAGCTTTGCAACATTTTAATATTTTTAATAACAGAACCAAATTATGAGGTAGGTAGGAAACTGAGGTTTAGAGAGATGTTGTACTAGGTGTAGCGGTTAATAATGCAGATTTTTTTCAATAGATGGACTTACACATATGTTGATATATGTGCGATTTGATATGTATGCTATTTTGTTGTATTGACAACAAGCTTCAAAACTTCATATGTTGCCCTAACTGGTTTGGCTCAGTGGATAGAGCATCAGCCTGCGGACTTACGGCTCCCAGGTTCGATTCTGGTCAAGGGCATGTACCTTGGTTGCGGGCACATCCCCAGTATGGGGTGTGCAGGAGGCAGCTGGTCGATGTTTCTCTCTCATCGATGTTTCTAATTCGCTATCACTCTCCCTTCTTCTCTGTAAAAAGTCAATAAAATATATTTTTAAAAAATTATTAAAAAAAAACTTCGTATGTTAAATTTTCTGAAGGTGTTAACATCATAGATATTTTTACACTTAAAATTGTCAAATTTCGTGCCAAAAAAAAAGAGCATTTGTGGGAAGTTTTAATTCATTACTTTATTTTGGAGAAAAGTGCTGCTGAATACTTTGGGAAGCTTATGGTGAACATGCTCCATCTCAAGATACTTGTGAACGTTGGTTTAAATGCTTTAAAAGTGATAATTTCGATGTGAAAGACAAAGAACGTCTAGGTCAGTGGTCGGCAAACTCATTAGTCAACAGAGTGGCAAACGGAGGCTCACGAGCCACATGAGGCTCGCGAGCCACGGTTTGCCGCTCTGTTGACTAATGAGTTTGCTGACCACTGGTCTAGGTCAATGGAAAAAAGTTTGAAGACCAACAATTACAAGCATTATTGGATGAAGATGCGTGTCAAACTCAAAAACAACTTGCAGAAAGATTAAACATTGCTCAGCAATTTCCGATCGTTTGCAAGCAATGGGAAAGATTTTAAAGGAAGGACAATGGGTGCCACATCAACTGAATGAACGATAAATGGAAACCTGAAAAGTCATCAGTAAAATGTTGCTTCAATGGCATGAAAGAAAGTCTTTTTGCATCAAATTGTGACTAGCGATGAAAAGTGGATTTATTTTGAGAATCCCAAATGCACAAAATCATGGGTTGATCCAGGTCAACCATCAACATCGACTGCAAGGCTAAATCGCTTCGGAAAGAAGACAATGCTCTGTGTTTGGTGGTATCAGGAAGGTGTGGTGTATTATGAGCTTCTAAAACCAGGTGAAACCATTAATATTGACCACTACTGACAACAAATAATCAACTTGAACCTCGCTTTGATGTGAAACGACCACAATGTGTCAGAAGACATGGCAAAGTAATTTTGCTTCATGATGATGCACCATCACACACTTCAAAACCAGTTAAAGACACATTAAAAGATCTTGCCTGGGAAGTATTAACCCACCCACAGTATTCACCTGACCTTGTTCCTTCAGATTATCACTTGTTCCAATCAATGACACACGCACTTTCTGAGCAGCACTTCAAAACATATGAAAAAGTGGAAAATTGGGTCTCTGAATGGTTTGCCTCAAAACAAGAAAAGTTCTATTGGGACGGTATCCACAAATTACCTGAAAGATGGGGGAAATGTGTAGCTAGCAATGGACATTACTTTGAATAAAGCACTTTTGATGTTTCTCTTGAAATTATCATGTTTTCTTTGATTACAAAATCCACATTATTAACCAATACACCTAGTATATCAAAAATCACACTGTTGGGAAGTCGCAGAACTAAGATGTGACCCCTGGTCTGTCTTGTTCCAAACATATTCTCCTAATCACACAATTATACTGTGAATCCTCTAAAATATTTCAATCCTATCTAATAAAAGGGTAATATGCAAATTAACCATTACTCTGTGACAAATATGGCGGCGCCCACAGCCAAAAAGATGGCAGCATGGGCCAAAGCCATGGAGCCGGTGGAGCGGGCGGGAGGCTTGGCTTCCTTCATCACCTGGCGATGAAGGAAGCCAAGCCTCCTGTACGCCCAGGCCAGCAGCTGAGGGAGACATGCAGGGAGTGAGTGAGGTTCCCTGTCTGGAGGTTCCAAATCCGCCATTGGTTCCTTTCACCACTGATTCCCCTCCTCGCAGGTATCCTCCATGCAAAAGCTGTTCCGTGCAAATATGTCATGTCCTTAATGGTGAATCCTAAACCAAATGAGTGTCACATCTGGGCAATCTAACTCCGGTTAGAAAAAGGACCTGGGAGGAGGGATTTAGGAATCACGAAGCCATTGTGACCTGCTCGGTCTCTGGAACTGCTGTCAAACACAGGCAGTCTGAGATCCTCCCAAACACCACCTGAGCTAAACCTGAGAACCAAGATATTTTCAAGGCCCAAAGTTGACGGGGATAACGGGGCAGGGGAGCAAAGCAAGCAGAACAGCCAACTCAACCAAAGACGCAGGAGCCTAAGATAAGGCAGAGAAATGTCCTGGCCACCGATGCTCTCCCACAGATGTGGTGCCCACACCCAGCTGCGGGGGGGGGGTGTAGGTGCAGAATTTAAGGCCACCAGCAGGAGGGAAAGTCGAAGCATGCCTAAGGATTTTTTGTACATGTCCCACAGTGGAGAAGCAGAGTCAGAATCAAGAAGCAAAGTCTTAACTCAGCGCTGGGGTGTTTAAAAGTATCTAAAATAGCAGATCCATCGCTGAGTCCACCGCCATGTTTGCCATGGACGGGAGGCACACAGAGGACTTCCAGGGCAGCCCTATAACCTCGGGGCGACAGCAGCTCTTGAGAGGGAGAGACTGAAGCACTTACGGTGTTCAAAAAGCTAGCTCTGCAAACCTTGGCCTATCTGGAAGCTCGGTGCTGCTGGAGGTTGCTGGCCCCACCTTCCCCAGCATGGAGAGGAAAGGTGGATACGGTGGCTCCAGTGGTCCAAATCCTGGCGTTGTCTCCTCTGCGCCCTCCAGGTCAGCCTCAGTACCAGTGCAGAGGAGGCTTTGGAGAGGGTAGTGGTGAGGAGACTGCTTCTGACTCTGGATACCAGTGAAACCATTGTCAAGAGCCTTTCTAGGGCTGGCAGGAAAACGCAGCAATGAGGGAAGAATAATGTCTCAAAATGAAGAGGTTGGTTTTGTTTTTTTTTCTCATCAGCAAAATGTGAATATTACATAAACCACAGACTTTGCAAGAATTAATTGAAATAAAATTCCAGAAATTGTATAACAGCCAGGCTGAAGTGGATAGGTTGGTTGAGCATGAGCGTGGTCCTATGCACAGAAAGGTTGCAGGTTCGATTCCAGGTCAGGAAACATACTTGGCACATACCTGGGTTTCAAGTTGGATCCCTGGTCAGGGCTCCTAAGGAAGGCAATTGAAGGGGTGTTTCTTACATTGATGTTTCTCTCTCTCTATCCCTCTCCCTTCCACTCTCTCTAAAAATCAATGGAAAAATGAATTAATGCCATATCTACAAACGTGGATAATCTAAAAAGAAAAAAAAAAAGAAGTGGGGGGGGGGAGCCCTAACAAGTTTGGCTCAGTGGATAGAGCATCGGCCTGTGGACTGAAGGGTCCCAGGTTCGATTCCAGTCAAGGGTATGTACCTTGGTTGCGGGCACATCCCAGTTGGGGGTGTGCAGGAGGCAGCTGATTAATGTTTCTCTCTCATCGATGTTTCTAACTCTATTCCTCCCCTTCCTCTCCATGAAAAAAATCAACAAGATATATTTAGAAAAAAAAGGGTAAAAGAGGTTGAATATGTACTGTATAATTTAAAGCGTGTAAAATAATATAACTTTTTAAAATATATTTTATTATTTTTTACAGAGAGGAAGGGAGAGAGAGAGTTAGAAACATTGATGAGAGAGAAACATCGATCAGCTGCCTCCTGCACACCCCCTACTGGGGATGTGCCCGCAACCAAGGTACACGCCCTGGACCGGAATCAAACCTGGGACCCTTCAGTCTGCAGGCCGACGCTCTATCCAATGAGCCAAACCGGTTAGGGCATAATATAACTTTTTAGGGGCATATATGTTATCTATACTAATAAAAGGGTAATATGCTAATTAGACCAGACATCTTTCGGATATCCATCCAGATGTCCTTCTGCACAAAGCTACGGAGGTGGGGGCTGAGGCAGAGACTGTTAAGGGAAATCAGGCTGGCAGGGGAGGGCACTTAGGGGTGACCAGGCTGACAGGGAAGGGCACTTAGGGGTGACCAGGTCAGCAGGGGAGCAGTTAGGTGTCGATCAGGCTGGCAGGGGAGTGGTTAGGGGGTGATCAGTGTGGCAGGCAGGCAAGCGGTTGGGAGCCAGCAGTCCCGGATTGTGAGAGGGATGTCCAACTGCTGGTTTAGGCCCGATCCCTGTGGGATGGGGCCTAAACCAGCAGTCGGACTTCCCCTGAGGGGTCCAGATTAGAAAGGGTTCAGGTTGGGCTGAGGGACACCCCCCTCATGCACGAATTTCATGCATTGGGCGTCTAGTATTGAAAATAAGAGTCTTGGGAACAGAATATGACTAGGATCAGCTACAAAACTTGTGGGGCCTGATGCAAGTTCCATTGTTCATAAAGTATTAAGAATTTCAAGAAAGAGAGAATAAAGCATTAAACAAAGTCCCTGTGTGACTGCACAGATTACATGCCTATGAAGTTGGACTTGGATTATAATATGGAACTGAAACCCACAGAAGGTCATTTACAGAACCACACACACACATACACACACACACACACACACACACAAAGGAATTTGACATAGATGAGAGGAGAGAACAAATACAGCTTTAGTTAGCCAGAACTGGAAATTTATATAGGAAACACACTTTATTGTATTTGTAGTTTGTAGCATATAGATTATACAGTAAAATGTATGTAGAACTCAATGTGTAGTGTGCTTTCAATCTTCATGATTTATTTATAGTAATGAAAGCATAATATGCTAATTAGACCGGACAGCTGAATAACCTTCTGGATGTCATTCCAGATGTCCTTCCAGATGAAGCTGTGGTGGCAGGGGTGGAGGCAGAGGTGGTTAGGGGTGATTAGCAGGCAGGCAAGCAGTTAGGTGCTATCAGGCAGGCAGGTGAGTGGTTAAGGGTGATCAGGCAGGCAGGTGAGTGGTTAAGGGTGGTCAGGCAGGCAGGTGAGTGGTTAAGGGTGATCAGGCAGGCAGGCAGAGTGGTAAGGGGTTATCAGGCAGGCAGGCAGAGTGGTAAGGGGTTATCAGGCAGGCAGATGAGTGGTTAGGGGCGATCAGGGAGGCAGGCAGGCAGGTGAACAGTTGGGGCAATCAGGCAGGCAGGCAGAGTGGTTAGGGGCGACCAGGCAGGCAGGCAGGCAGGCAAGCAGTTAGGAGCCAGCATTCCCAGATTGCGAGAGGGATGTCTGACTGCTGGTTTAGGTCCCGGATTGTGAGAGGGTGCAGGTCAGGCTGAGGGACACCCTCCTCCCCTTGCACAAATTTCATGCACCAGGACTCTAGTTGTTTCATAAAGTTCTCAAGTTAAATAACTACTCCAGTGTTATAGCATGTTTTCTGGATAAGTCCCTCTGACCATGCTGTCAAAATGCTGATGTCCCAGTGGGTGAAAATAGGTAAACCTCCCTGCCCCACTCCTATACCTCCCCAGATCTGCCTATAGATATGATTTTTGCCAGTCTTATTGTGTGACTTCAGTCCTAGAGATAAGTCACGTGACTTTTGCATAAGCCCCTACAGCCCTTATACACCCTCAATCACAGTATTGATCTTCTGAAAACAAAATTTGTTTGGGCAGAAGGGACTTCAGGGTAAAAGGGAGGCTAGTGAGTCTTTCCATGTGACACATGCAAATGAGCACAGCTCTCTATAGGCAGAATGGTGAAGCCATCAAACTTGTGTTCAAATTGTTTCTCTCTGCTGCCCTACTCTCTCACTGGTCATCCCTTTCTCCTTGCCAGGAATCTCCTCAGGGCATCCTTGGTTTGGGTCCCACTATTCTTTTATCTCTTTCAGATTGGCCCATTGCCCATCAAGCTCAGACCTGACTCTTTTCTGTCTTCTCAACACAGGACTATACTGTGTGATTGGCCAGGAGGAAATTAATCTCATGTATTAATTTGAACTAAGACTAATGGTTAACACTAATCTGATGGATTGCTCTCCCATTTTATAATGCCTTAGTTCAAGGATGAGTGATGAGGGAACATTAGGTTCCCAGGTTGAAACTTTGCAGGAGATCTCCAACAGAGGGGCTATTCCAGCTGCCTTAGTCTGACATTAACAATACTGAACTTAATTCACTGGGAGGAAAGTTCTGCTCTCTGTGAGTCAAGTGAAGAAACAACGGGCAATTCATATTTGTGAACTGTTAAATGAAAATTTAAACAATATACTTTTTGCTTATCAAATGTTGAAGTTAAAAATAGATGATGAATGCTGTCGAGGATGAAGTGTTGATACTCATAGTGCAAGAGTATTGATTTGCGTATACTTTCTAAAGAAATTTGGCAGTTTGATAGTAATGGCTAAAGTAGACACACATTATACATACATGTTGTATATGTATATATACACACACGTGTACATATATATACATAAGTAAAATATTTTAAGGCTTCATATGGTCAACAATGCCCTGTGTAATCTGGTCCTGCCTACCTCTCCAGACTCATGTTTCAGCCTCTCCTTTGAGCTCTGAATCTATAAACACTGGCTTCTCTCGGTTCGCCAATACACCTTATGTCCTCCTGTCAGGGAGCATAGATTAGTTATTCTGCCTGGATGGTTATTCATCTCTCTTTTGACTAATCAATTCCTGATCATCTCTCAGATCTCAGTTGAAGTCATCTTCTCAGGAAGCCTTCTCAGACCACTACTCCACGTCCCCTTACCTCTTAAGGTGAACAGGTTCCCTTATCTTCTGTTTTTAGGGACTGCATTCCTCTCCTTGTGGTACTTAGCCTAGCAAGTACTGACATTCTCCTTTGTGTGATTATATTATTCATCTGTCTCCCTTCATGCACTGTACACTCAAGAAGAGCAGGTTTATGTTCACCTTGCCATCTCCAGTGCCAGGACAAGGTCCTGGTATTTAGAAGGTGCTCAAGAAATACTGATTAGGTAAATGAATGGTGAGATTACCATCAGTTTTTATTTCCTTTTTGCTTTCTTGTATTTTTCAAATAACAATGATCATGTGATACTTTCATAATAAAAAGAAAATCCAAGGAAAAGCCTTTTCTTCCCTGTGAGGCTGCAGCTGTCCTCTGCAGATCCTTCTGTCTTTGGCACTGATCCCTCTGGCTGCTTCTGTTCTGGGCTAGTTTACTCCCTAGCATATGACTATGCTGCATTGTCTGAAGTTCTTCCCCAGGTGGGGTAATTCTTTCCTGCCCATCACCTTAGCTGATTTGCCACAAAGCAGGTGACTTGGAATTCTGCTGTTATCTCTCTCCTGCCCTCAAGGGTGCATCCTGGTGGCGTTGGTGGCTCTTTGACAAAGCTGCATACCAAGCCTGTGTGCCAGCTAATGAAGAGCCAGTGTGATTTCACTGACTGTAAGCCCTGCTGTAGTGTCTGAGGATATATTTCTGAGCATGAAACCCTCACACATCATCCCACTCTACTCCCCCATATTCAAGAGAACTATAGTCATTATGACTTCTGTTGAGTCAAATCTCAACTTTTTCAGGGAATTGATGTGAGTGAATTAATGGTTTCAGCCTAAGATCCAAGTTCTTGCTGTATTCCTACAAACTGACCGCATAAATGCAATTATGGATGTAGCTAAGTGAGAGTAATTTCTCCATATGGTGCTTCAGGTGGCATTTAAGATATTTTTGATATTTCTGTAGGCGAGCTAAAAAAAAAAAATCTTGTCAGTCTGCAAACATTTTACCAGCCTCCACAATGTTCACCTACATATTGAAACGTTACAAGGAGAATTCATCATTTCAAATCCTCTTCAAAATTAGTTGGGAAATAAATAATATGGATGGTGCATCAGAAGAGACTGAGCCCACTCAATCTGAAGTGGTACCATTCTGGTGGTTTGAGTAAGTATTTTCAACTGTTATGTAAGTCCTGACTTTTCCACGGACCGGTTTATCTTTTCTCAAACTGTGAACCCACGTTAAGTGACATTGTCACAGCACAAAGCCTTGTTTATCTGAGTTAGATCCCTAGATGTGCTGCAGAGATCGACATTCTGATGCCATTGAGTATTTTCAGGAAATGCGTGGGTGATGAGTAGCTATTGATCAACAGAATAGCATCTATATTAGGATGAATGTGGCAGCAGGCAAGTTGCACTTATCCGGTGTGGGAAGGAAAAGCTGATTACACAGCTGAGGGCAAATGAGGTGGAAACATCTTGGAGATTAGGTTTGCTCCCAGTGTCCTACATTTCACAGGGATGTGATCATTGGTTTCATGTTTAATGTCTCCCATGGATAGCCTTTCCCTTCCCATTGTCTTGTGGTTGAAATAAATCTAACAAAATCTATCTTAGAGAAAGCTGCATGTATAAATTTACCTCAGTCAGGACAGAGAACATCAACATTGGGGGTCCTGTGGTAGGTGTTCTGGGATAACTTTCTCATCCCCAATCTGTGACAGATGAGGGCGGTGAGGTCCAGATTGGTTGAGGTGATTTAGGCCATAGAAATAGTGAGTATAATAAAATGGTGGGCCCTTTCTAGAATTATTTGTTATGCTGTTATATCCTGTCAGAGCACAGTCCTTCTCTGTGGGAGGGCAAAGGCCATTCCTCAGGAGTGATTGCTGGGGTGCTCTTTCTGTCTGTGTTCTCTTCACACCTCCCAGAATTCACTTGCAGTGTCTAGTTCCCATTTTCATTGCAGCTATTCCCTCCTTGACATCCACACGTGAGTTCCACAGATGCCTGCTTCCTGAAATCAGCTCTTGGGTAAAAGAAAATCCTTGCGCCTGACTGGCCACATCATGGGAATGTGGGGCCCTGATGCAACAGATGATGTCACCTGCCACATCCCATCTCTTTATCCCCATCTGGACTGGAGTTCTTCCAAATGGAACCACCAAAATGTTTATGTTTTCTGTGTGTCTGGTTTCTCTGCTTCTTTTTTGAACCTCTTTTGATTTTCTAGGTCACACACTAATGTTGCCCACCCCAGGAAGGACAGAGATTCAATTAAACAAAGCAGATCACTGATTATATGCAAGGCATTTTGGAGGTGAAAGGGTAAAGAGCAACCAATCCTCTCCCTTGAGTTGTTTTTGATCCAGAGGCAGAAACACGTACATCTGCAGCCCTTTATGGAGGGCAAGGGGATAAGAGAAGTACAAACAACACACTGCAGAAGCACAGAGTTGGAAATCAATTCTGACAGGGAATGAGGGATGGTTTCAGGAGGAAGTGGCTTGTAAGCTGGAACTTAATGGTGGGAAGACTTATCTCATTCTTTGGAAGGAAGCACTTAGTGGTTAAATTAGGACATCTGTGGCTTTCATTGACTGTAGAAGTGTACAACCGTAGGACTGGGAAGCTTTAGGTATATGTTAGAATCCATTTGAATCTAGAGCCTGGCTTATGTTTCTCTTTCTCTATTTTTTGCAGGAAAAGGATGGTTTAATCTTTTGAAATTAATTATCCCCAGAGTCTAGTAGAGCATCTATCTAACAGCTAGTATTAGTCATTTAGTAACTGTTTATTAAATGAGGAGCATATACAACCCTAAATGTCCATATCACTAACTCTTAATTAGTGTATACCTTTGTATTGAGCTATATATAACCTTTAACTTATTTATATTTTGTCTTTATAATAGCCTCTTTGGGGAATATTTTTCTTCTTCTTTCTTTTTGAACCACCTCCTACACACTCCTCCCTCCCAATTTTAGAACAAGTACATTATTTCCAAGTTTAATTAAAGGTCAGAATAGGATTTATGAATCTCTTCAGAAAGCTTTGAAACAACGCTAGAATAAGATTTTGGGTTATATTCTCTTTTTTATTCCTAGGACTAAACTCTTATGGCCATGATATTTTGTTGGTTTACTTTCAAAGATTCCTACTTCAATTAAAATCCAGTTAGACTTAAGCCCAGAAAAAATTTGCCTCCTTCCCATCAATATCAAATCACACCTCCCATCTATGAACAAACTGACTTGCAATTGTTCCTAACACATGTCAGAGGTGCTGCTTCCCTCCTGGAAGTGCTTCTGAAGCTGCAGTTTCAGGAAGTCAGTAGTGTGGGAATTGGGTCCCTCTAGCATAGTTTGTCAAATAATAATAACAACAATAAAAATAAAACCCAAAACAAAAGTTCAAATAAATGAGTTGTGTTAGTGCTTCTTCTAATTCATAATGATGAGTTTTAAACAGAACTGTTAACCTAGTATTGACTCAAATCCTAATTATGTGACCCTGGAACAATTACTTGACTGATCTCTCTGAGCCCTCAGTTTTCTTATCTATAAGGTAAAATTTACACATAGTAGATGTATGGATTGAAGGAGGTAACTATAGATAAAAAGCCTTTTTGGCTAATATTGTGGGTAAGAATAAATCAGAATTCCCATAAGCTATTATTTCTAGAAAAAAATTTAAGTTCTTTTGTGTATGTGTTTTAATGGATTTTTAAAAGAAGGTGGGGGAGAGGGAGAGAAAGAAACATCAATGAGTTGCCTCAGGCAAGCGTCCCCTCAGGAATCGAACCCTTCACCTTTTGATGTATTGGCTGAGGCTCCAACCAACTGAGCCACACCGGACAGGGCGTAAAATAATTTTTTGAGGGAGGAAAATCACTTTAAAATAACTTACCAAAGTGTTTCTCACTTATTTGAAAACAGAATCTGTTCAGGATAGTCTCTAGTACCAGATGAATGATAAACTTTGCATTTATCAGAAAACAGATTAAAGGCAATGCTCTTTCTTGCCTACCTACTTGAAACAGAAAGGAATGCCATCCAAATCACAGACCAAATCACAACGTCATTAAGGCCTCAAATCCTATTATGAAACATTTAAAGATAGTTCGTTCATTTCAGGAATGGTTTGACATTTGGGGAACAATAGTTTACCTAGGATCAAGTTGTATACTGATTCACCAGGACAGAAACAGTGGCAACATGATCTAGAACTCCGCGGTTTTCCAGCAAGCAGGTAGCCTCCGCTTTGATGCCCAGGCCTCATGACACGGGAACCCAGTCTTTCTTTCCCAGATATCCAAAACCCTGGCTCATCGTTTTGTCCAAATCAATTAAGCTCTTAACTCCAAATAGTCAAGGTAATTTACCTGCCAGCAGTTAAAGAGTTGTTTGGAGGTGGAATTGGGGGTGTGAGAGAGACTAACATGAATTTGGGGTTTCCTGTGGATTCTATTTCTTGAGTTTTCCTCTTTGGCTTGTTTGAGCACTTATAATCGAGAATGGCTAGCTTGTGGGTACAGGGGCAGGGGTACTGACTTGACCCCTGGAGCTGCACAGCCAAGCTGGGTCCAGGAGGCGTGGGAACCTGGAGAATCATGGGAGTCGAGTACCTGCCTCCTTTCCCCTTCCCGCTTCCCTTGGAGCTGGTCGGAAGAGAGCGCTCAGTGTGCCCGGACGCAGGGGATTGGCTATGGCCAAGGCTGTCACCTTTGACCTGACCTACCAACCACCGCCTCTAACCCAGCAGCCTGAACTCGCTTTGCTCCCTAACCTCAAGGCGCCCTCAGCTGCTGAATGTGCGCCGTCGCCACCCGCCCCAATTGCTGTCCGCCCACCCCGGGCGCCGCTGCACGTTGTCATTGGTCGGCAGTCCTGCCGATCAGTTCACAGCTCACCTCCCCCAAACAGCTCGTCGGGCCGGCGCGTGCTAAGGAGGCGGGACCTCGGGGCTGGGGGCGGGGATAGGGCGGGGCCTCCACGGAGGCCAGTGCAGTGGCCGCTTTAGCTTCTGGCTCTGGACTCCAGCGCAGCATCCTCGCTGCCGCGCCTTAGGGCTGCTACACCTGGTCAGGTAAGAGAGACTTGTGTGCCTTGCTGGCGGTCTGCCCCTCCTTTTTTTTTTTTTTTTCCTCTGACCGAAGGCTGCCAGCTCCGCCTCCCGGGGCTTCAGGGCTCTCGCAAATAGGCACCAAATCTGTTTTGACCCGCTACTAAGTCTCTCCCTTTCTATGTCCGTTCCTTCAGCTCCCCAACAGAGCGATTTTGAAGTGCGTTGGTGGGGACCCCAGGGTGACCCTGATGCTCTTCACTACAAAACTGTCGTTCACTCTCAGGTCCCAGCCCTCTTGACTCGCCAGTGCAGTCTCATTCCCAGCTTGGCACGGGAAGGTGGATGGGGAGAAGGGCAGGCGGGGGAGGGAGGGGTGCAGAGCTCTATTTTGAACCTGGATGTGTTTAGTTCAGAGGGGGAGCACCTTAGTGGGTTTGATTTGAGGACGGAAGCTGCTTCATGATTATGATTGGCAATGTATAGAAGGATATCTGTTGCTGCTTTGTGCTTATATTTATAGGTGACGTTGATCATCACCGTTTTCTTCTTTCATCATCATCACCATCATCATCACCTCCACCATCATCCTTTCTCTTCCTCATCAGAGCTCCTCAAGTTCTGCAGGGTCAGAATCTGTTCAGGCATGTAAGTGCTGATCCCTCAAATAACAAGTAATGCCCTTGCTCTCTGAGGCCAGAGCCAAGTCCTCATTTAACTAAAGGATAAGTAGCTGGCAGCAGAGTGTAAATTGGGGGAGTTTCATATCTCCATTCCCAGTTGAGATTGCCACAAAAAGAAAGAAGAAAAAAAAAGCACCCTTGGTTTTAATCATCCACCTTGCTGCTTGCTGACTTTTGGGGAGTTTGACACTGGCACTCACACATTCCTGATGGGCTGAATGCAGAGGCCAGGACCTGTGGTGCAGACATGTGCAATATAAGTGCTTCAGTCTTGGAGAGGTGAATGTCCAGACCCAGGCCCTTAGGAGGACCAGGTCAAGTAGCTTAGCATCTGACTTTCTAACACAGTGGTTCAGTTGTACTAAATCATGATCCATGTTTGCATACAGGATATGTGTCACCATGTGCTATGCCACCTAGGAGGGTTTAAGTTCTTGGGAGAGAGAATTTTCTTATGGGCAGACCATTTGGATTCAATATCCCTTGCTCAGCTGTTCTTAGGACTTATTACAAGATCATTTGGATCTTAGACTTACCTTTTTTCAGGAGAGAAAACAGTAAAGCTGAGAGTTGCACACCAGATTGTCATTGTGGAAGATATTGCTTTGAACATGTTATAAAAGCCCTGGCTGCTGTGGCTCAATTGGTTGGAGCATGGCCGATACACCAAAAATGTTATAAAAGTCCCAGGTCTTTGACCCTGGCTGGGTAGCTTAGTTGTTTAAAGCATTGCCCCGAGATGCAAGGTTGCAGGTTGGATCCTCAGGGCACATACAAGAAGCAACCAATAATGCATAAGTAAGTGGAACAACAAACCAATGTCTGTCTCTGTCTCTCTGTCTCTCTGTCTCTCTCTCTGTCTCTCTCTCTGTCTCTCTCTCTGTCTCTCTCTCTCTCTCTCTCTCTCTCTCTCCACACACACACACACACACACACACACACACACACAGACACAAGCGTGCTCACTTCTCTCTCTTAAAAAAAAGTCCCAGGTCTTCTTGTTCAGAGATATCTAATCACTAGTCTCTTTTTTTCTCAACTGTGTTTATAGCCCATGAATAAAATGCCTTTAGATATACTCTAGGAACTAAGGAACAGTGGCTCCACTGGAGGGAAGCAATAGATAACAGTTGGGAGGCAGTATATTATAAGGCTAAACTCATAAACCTGTCTCATGGGTTCAAATCCTGGACTAACCACTTACTAGCTGAGTGATTTTGTCAAGTCACTTACTCTCTTAAACTTTAGTTTCTGGTTTGTAAAATCATGATATTATCGGCCTCATAGTGTAAATTGCAATGAGATAATATAATTAGAATGCTGAGTAGTTCTTGGCACATAATAAGTGGGAAATGAATGGTAACTATTATTAATATTAATAATACTTGCCAACAAGAATAATGAAGGCCAGTATTCTAGCCCTAAAATATGTATTTTTCCCATTGTCTTTACCCCTTTTTAGTTATTAAAGTTGATGCTAATGGGGGATGGCAATCATAAGGTTCCTCATAGGCCTCCGTCTTAGAGGGGTAGCACCTATTAAAGCCACCTGTGTTGGACGGACATTTCTCTCATCAGCTTGCACAAATGCTTAGCATGCTCTCCAAAGATGCATTGAAGATGCAGCTCTAGAGAAGGTTTCTGGACCTCTGGGCCTGTCCTAGGCTGCTTCTTTCTCCTTGGCTCTTCAGTGCACTGACTTGGTAAATTGTGCTTTTTTACACACTAGTGAATGCATTGGCTTCTGCCCAGGAGAAGCAAAACTGCTTTTCTTCTAAGGTCCCTGGGAATTGAAGAAACTCTAACTTGCCAGCATGGAAGAACTTGTGTCTCACAATATTTTTCTTCTTGAAGAATAAGATATTTGTCTTCGCCCGTGCAGAAAACAGCAAGTGATTACCAAATATCTATGTGCTTAAATTTTCTCATTTAGAAAAAGGGGTTAAAAGTCTTATCGGCTCTTTTTGGATACTTTTAAATTTAGACTATATTGCCTGTTCTATTAGTTAGGGTCCATTCTGTCTATGGGATGGAAAGCCAGCAGAAAGAATTCTAAGCAAAAATGAGCATTTTGGGCTAACATAACTGAGTCATTAGCAAGCTATAATGTCTTGGTGAGGAAGCTGGTCTACCCTCAGCGGGTCCTGATATTCAGATGCTTTTGTGGTTGGTTGGTGATGTTCGGTCTCTTTGTCTCTATCTCTTTCAGTTCTTTCTTTTATGTCGGCTTTTCTTTCTCTGTCTTGGCTTTATTCTTTTCTATCACAGACCTTGTCCTCTCAGTGCCTTCATGAACTCTAGATTCACATCCATCTAGCTCTGTCACCTAAGGATAGCTCCCTTCTCTGGCTCCAAAGTAAATCTCAGGAAAGAACTGTGATCAGTCCTTGGTTGCAGGATTAACCCTGCTCTGACCAGGGAATGGGGTCCTATGGTTACTATCATTGTCTGAGGGCGGACCTCATATCCTGGCCTTCCTCCTTTTCTAGGACTAAAATTGGTAGATCTGAAGAAAGGGGAATGGGAGGAATGGGAGCATATTGGAATTGGATGTGATGATGATAAGCATTCTTGTCAGGATTCAGAAACACTTCTCTCCTGCCTTACATACTGTGACTCAGAGTCCAGTTTTGTTCAAGCTTTGGACTCGTGCATGTCATCCCAGGCAAAGGTGTTCTAGATGATCTTGCCTTTAATGTTTTTCTTATTAAAATTTTACTTGTATAATTATAAAAATTCATCACAGATATTTAATAATATTCAGAGATCCCACTGTTGGCAGATCATGTTTGGGGGTTACTCAGAATCTCTTGTTGGGCCTTAGTTTTCACAGGAGTCATTATTTTTGGATGCACACAGTCTCTGTCTTAAAAATCAGCTTTGTTTTCAGCAGGTCCCAGCCTGTGTGTTGACAGAGTTACAGCCATTAATCTAATTTGCTTGATCTTGTAGAGATGCTAAACCATGGGAATTGTATCCTCCATGAAGCAAATATGAGCTTGCACCAACAGGCTGGCCTTGTGAGGGAATTGAAACATCCCTGTGTTTAGTGTCTGTGAAGAAGAGCTGACAAAACAGTCTTCTGTGTGCCTGTAATATGATAATTATAAAAGTAGGAAGATGGAAAGGGCTACGAACCTCTTCACCTTATCAACATGTAAAAGGCAAAATTCTGGGAAGTGGACCATTCCCTCCCACCTGGGTTTCTCAAGTTCTCTGGCTAGATGTAAAGCATGTCCCCGAGTAATCTGTATTTTTGTATTTCTTTAGGCTTTGACTATATCAGGCCATAGTATATATGTATGAAGCTAGCGGAAGGGAAAGAGTTGATCTTCCCTTTGGGCCACCTCACTATACCTCTTTATTGAAATTATTAAAACCTCTTCATTCACCTCTGCAGGAAGTGGGCTACTAGCCAGTTTTTATTCTTGCTTTTTTAAACCAATTCATCTGTTTCCTGACCTTAATAAAAACTAACCTGTATTGTGTTGCATCTTATTAGGGCTATGACTGTTTCTCCTTTCTAAAGAGTCATAGATCATTGTTAAAGACCAACATCTTTCAAATTAAATACTTTCTTACATTGGTCTTCTGAGTCACAGACTATTGGAGGAAATATTTTGGAGGTAAGCAGGACTTTATTTTTATAACAAGAGAAAAACAAACAGAAGTTTATTATCATGTGTATCACACTTACATATGAGAGTACCCAGACATGAGTAACTCCAAGGGGTGGGAGAGAACTTGGGCTTAAATACCAACTTAGGCCAAAGGAAAAAGAGTTTGGGGCTTCTGGGTAGAGAGGCAAGTTATGGGAAGGTAACCAGAAAAGAACGATAAACAAGGGTTGTTTAGTAAGTTTTGTTATGGAGATTTAAGTCAGTTTCTTCTCCATTCATAAGGGTTATTAAGAGTTTTCCTTTATCTGGCATGGGAGGAGATATTTTTTATGAATGGAAATGTCTTTATGTTTCCTTTACAAAAGGAAAACTTGTGCACTGTTTTTAGAACTTTTCCTACATCTGTTGGTTCTCAATGGCCTTTAACACAGAATAATCCATATACCAAGAGGCATATTTTGGGTTAGTGTGTTTTCATACCCCGCATTCTGCCCTTTGAAACTTCATTTTTCCCCTTAGGAAGTTTCATGTATCAAAGGCCAACCTGGTAGCTATAGAGAGATTGGAGTTAGGGTTTGCAAGATAAGAGATCTGCAAAGGAGGAGTGAAAACAAACATAGATTGGAATAAGAGTGAGAAAGCAAAAAATGAGAAATTTAAATGCATTGCCCATCTTGATGAACCAGTCTCTCAGTCCTGGGACTAAGTTAGTCCAGTTAAACAGGTGTATCTCATTTCCGGGGACAGTGGTATAGGAGAGAGTCAGGTGTGCACCTAAGTTAGGACTCTACAGTGTAAAAAAAAATAACTAAATTCAACTTAATAAATCCGGAGGTCTAACTAGCTTTATTCAATGATTCATTAATTTGGCAGCATCTCATCTAGCAAATAGAAAGACCTCTGAGGAGCTGTACAAAATGAAAGAATTTTATAGGCAGATGAAGGCAGGTCAAGGAAGTTATTCTAGTAGAGTAAATTTTCTCAGGCAAGGTCACCTTCCTTTTGTGGGGGAGGCAGGAGTCTATCAGGGAGATTACCTCACTAGTGCTGACCAGGTCATTCCATACTGACTGGTTAAGATTATGTTATTGGGAGAGGCTTAAACTGCAGTTAGGTTAGGCATTAAGCCTTGGTTTGGTGACATTACTTAGCACAAGTGACTCCATTTGGGGCCTGTTTCTTTTCTAACAATAGTGTGAGCAATCAGGCATTTAATAGTGGGGAGGGGTTTACAGAAACAAAGGCAAATGGTTAAAACACTGTATTTCCAGTTTTTGAGTCCAGAGCACAGTCAGTAAAAATTTCTAGATGCCTCAAAGCATCCTTAGAAATTGAGTGAGAAGAGTCCGTGGCAATAGTTTGAATGTCTCTGGTGAAAGCATTGCATGTTCAGATGAACTTTCGGAGTGGCCTGTACAACAACAGGAATGCAGGGTAGCAGGACTTTTTAATCTTCAATTTGGTCATTAGGATATGGACAAGTAGCAAATGCAGCCAGAAAGTTGATTGGGGAGGATAAATAAGTCTTTAAAGTAGGGCAGGAAATAACATCTTGTTGCTACTCTGAAGGTACTGGCACTAATATCCCAGTAGAAGTGCTCTAGTGTACATGTGAAAGCAGCACAGAGAACATGAGATGACCTGCAGACCAATACTTAAAAATCATCTAACAGAGCAGTGCGTGGATGCTTTTTAGCTATGCTTGCCCTGTTTTTGCCCACATGAGTATCTGTCCACACTCATCCAGGCTCGGATGCTTTCTCCAATGATTTCTTCAATGAGAGAGCTGAGAACCTACTTATTAGGAAAAGCTAATTCCAGTCATCCACTCTCCATGGTAATTTTGGGAAATCACAGTTTCCAAAACCTTGATATTTGCACAAGTGAAGTTCCAATGAAATTCTCTGAAACAATGGCATTATCTATGTATACGAGAAAACCATCTGAGTAGCTAGCACATAGATGATAATGGCACTTTCCCATGCTCCCCAAGAGCTCTTTCCAGTGTCTCAGCTTCTCTAAGTATTACAGAACAGCTTGTCTGTTCTTTGATGTTGTAAAGATTGCTGAGCAAGGATGGGGAAAGTATTTTGGAATGACAGTTGCTATCTTAGCATCTAATGATCTTTATCCTCTGAGAATTTCAACACGGTGGATATTATGTGAAATGTGTTTGGTCCCCAGAAGGCAGTAACTAAAATCTTTGTCCCCATTTCCAAAGGGTGCATTGCTGCTTTGATCTGTTCACTTACTGAAATCTCTATGGTCTTGGCTCTGACAGTATTAATAAAGCCGACTTCTCACCATTACACTGTGGAGTCCATATAACTTGATGTTCTATTCTGAGAACAATGCCCTCTAAGTCTATTCCAAGGGCAAGCAGTGAGTATGAGTGGTATGTTCCCTCTGTGTTCATCCTGTGCTTAAAACAGGAGATTTAAGCACCTTCCCTGGGTTTCCTAAAATGTCAGTAGGTACCTCTGTGCAGTACGTAGATGGTACTATACCTCTAGTATAGATGAACAAATCAGGGCTCAGAGAAGTTAATGTGCTTGCTTAAGAGTATGGCTACGAATGGGATCCAGGTGGCATTTACTCTACCTGCTGGGCTTGCAATCCACCTTCTGTCTAGTAAGCCACAGAGAATATTCCTGGCTTTAAAATTTTTTAAACTTTCAAAGCAGTATAAACCATAAATATAGTTTAGTATTCTGGTTATGGATCTACTGAAAAGCAAGAGTGGGGTTTTTTTTTTAGGTATTAAAATGATTATCCTTTCTCTTTTTAAATAAAGACAGCCACTTTAGAAAGTTTTCTAAGCCTCGCTCATATTTAGAAAGCTTTGCACATAATTTTTAAAAAGCCCACAGGTCTGCAGAAAACAGAATTCGTTTACAGAATTGGCATCTGTCCTATCCCCATTTGCCAATGTCCCTGTCTCCTTTTATGTCTGTTTCTGCTGTAGTATCTTCTACTTACAGGAGACCAGCTGGGCTTTTGAATCCACTCTTTCCTACCCAACCAACTCCCCAATAATATGAATAGAACATATCATGCATAATAGGGGACACCGGCCTTGTGTCAAGGTCACTTTTTGATTTCTCATAAGCTGGTCCTGATTTCTTTTAAGTTCTGAAAATATAGGTTAATTCTAACTTTCATGATTATTTGAAGAACTCCATGATACTCTAATGTCATAAGGGAAACTGTGGTAGATTGAGAAAAATAAACTTACTGTTTTCTCAAGCAACATTATCTTACTTCTTATTCCATAATTCTTGTGCCCAAATTATTCTCTAGGTTGGTGACAAGATATTTATCTAGTTATACAGTGGAGAAAACGGAGATGAGGAGATAAAAAGTGATTTGCCCAAGGTCACTCACGGTCAGTGGCACAGCCAAGAATAGATCCAGGTCAGGTCACCCGACTCCCAGGCTTTGTTCATTACATCATTCAACTTCTCTTCAGGAAGTAACAGCCCTGCCAACCACAAAAATGAAAGGATAGTCAACACTCAGATGCAGTATTTGGGGCTTGGTATTTTTACTTTTTTTTTTCATTTTTGGGAAAACTTATCAATAGCTGCCAAATTGCTGCAGTGTTGACTAGATTTAGGATCTTAACTAATGCAAAATTTGTTAAGAAAAACAAAATTCTGTATGAATAGTTAATAATACTGTATTGTACACTTAAAACTTGTTAAGAGGGTAGGGCTCATATTGAGTATTCTTTCAAAACAAATAAAAAATTTAAAAAGATAAACAAAATATTATAGTCACTAGTTGGGCAAATGACAAAGCAAAGGGGAGAAGTAGGTGAAGACTCCAAAGGGGTTGCCTAGGGAACTTGTTCTCGAACTACATCTGAGAAGGAAGAAATGCACAGGAAAGGGAAGAAGGGGAATATGTCTAAGACTACACATATAGAGGTATGGCATGGACCCAGGAGAATAGCATCAGGAAAAGTAAGGTCATGAATAAGAAGAGGATTTGACAAAAGTTGCTAAGCCAGTTTTTCTAAAAGAGGGGTTTTAACTTTACAATCATGAATGATGTACAGATTCTGCTGCTTGAAAAAGATGAGGTCAAATTCAGAGAGAGGAAGCAGAACCACTCAATTCTCGTTTTGCTTCTGTCTCTTCCATTCAAGGGTAGCAGTTGAGAATCTCCATCTACAAAGACAGGTAAATTAAAAAAAAATCTATTTTTTTTTACAAACCATGCTCATTTCTGTCTCAAGCATCTTCCTCTGGGAAGGCAGAAGACTTACCTGCAATCCTTCTTAGGGTAACACCACTCCCCAGAGTTGTTCCAAGGCCAGGTGGCTGACACTGTAGGGCAGGCAGCATTGGGAGAGGGGACCCTATGGTCACGGAGGCCCCTGACCACATAGGTTACGCTGTAGCACCCAGGGTTTCTGCTCACATGGCTCTCTTAGTTGTCCAGGTAATTCTTGGTCCACAGAAACTTTTTGGTGATATTTCCAATGGTTCCTTATACCTCGATGTACCACACACAGATCTGGGGTCTTGTGGCCTTTCTGGAGGCACTGCCAGGCAGCAGGGCCTGGCCCACTACTCCTCCAAAATCCATAGGCCTCCTCTCCCTTCCCAACAGCCCTGTAGAGATATTGCTCTATGTTTCTTTAAGATTCTTTGTATTCATAAATCTTATTCCTTTATATCTGCTTTAAGAAATTCCCCGAGATCTATGAAGGATTTTAGAAAACAAAATCCAGAAATATTCTCCCACTATTTCTCTTTTTCCTCTTGTTACATACCTCCCCTGATGCAGTGAACACCAATTTCAAAGTACCTGCCTCATTGGGGATCTAGCAAAAGGGAAATTAAAAGAAAGAGATAAATATCTGACATTACTTTCTTATAGAAGTACAGTAATTTTGGATGTCTGTCTTGTTCACATCCATTTTCCTTTTTCTGAAAATGATCCCCAGATACCAGCATGGGTGCCATATACCCAGCACCATATCCCTGGCTTGGGCTACCTAAAGCGGGGACATCTCCAGGAGTTAGAGTTTAGGTTGAAGGACTGAAGTGACCAAGAATCTCTGGAGTTAATTCAGAGTAAGTGAAGGCCTCAGGGAGACAACATAGGAGGCCCAGCCGGAGGCCACTGGTAGGCTCTGTTTCCTGTTCTTCCTGCTGTTGGCTTTTCAACTCTTACTCCGAATTCATGAAATTGCCCATGAATTTAATGAAATCGGATATACTTCTTTTTTGTTAAGGTAGACACAATCAGTCTCAGTTGCTTGCAACCAAGAGTAATATAAGAATGGTCTTCAACATTGCAAAGGCAGAAAAACATGGTGAAAAGGAAGCTGAAACTCAAGATAGGTAATGAGATAGGAAGATAGGATCTAACTATTTAACACATATTTGTCTAATTATTTAAAATGATTGTTGCAAGAATTGTATTTGTGATCCTGGAACAACTTTTGGCATTTTTTGAGAAGCTGTTTTTAGCTGTGGGCACTGCTTTGTCAGTGACACACTAGAGAACAGTGAGATGATATGCAGGGTTTTGAGGATGGAAACACTTCCATTTGAAGGCTTGTTGAGGAGACTGGGGTGCTTTAGTCATGAGGAGAAGATGTCTCAGGAAATAGGACTGGCTTTCAGGTGTTCAAAGGACTATTGACCAGGAGAGGAGTTGGAGTCTGTCATTGAAGCTCTGGAAGTAAGAACAAGCGCCAGGGGTAATGGACATAGACTTGTTCAGAATAAGGGACTTTTTTTTTTTTTTTTTTACATTTAGGGCTGTCTGGAATGCCATGAGGTTTCCTTGTGGGGTAGAGAATGCTTTGCCATGGAAGAGTTCAAGATGAGACTGGGTGGTCCTTCATGAGGGTTACAATGAAGGAGAGAGCCCGCATTGGGAGGGAGATGAGATAGGATGAATAAATTCTAGGTTTTCTTTAAATCTAAAATTCCAATATTTTCTCTGAATATTGTTAACTCCTAGGCTAGAAAAATGTCAACCCCCATTTTGACAGAATGCAATAGGATTAAAGCATTTCACAAATATAGTTTTATGAAAACGTTTTTTTCTTTATAAGATGAAAAGGAACCATAGGCTACAAACTTTTATTGAAAGAAGACAGTTCCAAAAAGTAACAGAAAGTAAAAAATATATTTTATATTCTATAAATGAAAGAAAGAAATTGATGATGATTAAAGGTTTTACATCCAGATGGCTCACTGAATTAAAAACAAAAACAAAAAAACACAACTTTCTCTAATGGCAATATAACCATACAAAACCCAGGGAATACAAAATTGTACCTAGAATTCTAGGCTTCATGAAACTAAATAGATTTATTGAGTTATTATACCTAGAATTCTAGGCTACATGAAACTGAATATGTTTGTTGAGTTATTTTAAGAAATAAATCAGAATCCCAATTTCCCCCCACAAACCTTTATAATGGAAAATTGTTACTACAGCATCTTCCGTGAAACTTAAGAAGCTCAGAGACTTTAGCCACCATTCCCCAAATGTCTTGTGTAAATAAGCTAGTCCCTTTAACAACTATGCAACCATTTGTGTATTTTAGATTATTATTCTTAACTAGAGGGTAATAACTGGATTGATTTAGTTTGTTATTTACCATAGCAAGCAGATGTCAACATTCAATAAGGATGCCTTAAACACAAAGGGACAAGGAAAGCCACTTAGTTTGAAATCTGGTCTTAAAGACTCCATCAGACGAAGTCTGACAACATGAAGCTTTTCATAATCTCTTTCATAATCTCTTATCTTCATGTAAAACCCTTTAAAATGTAAACGTGCATTTAGCCATTCATTATCTCTCTATTCAATTTATTTGAGTGGGTTGCATTTATAAAAAACATTCAAAAGGATCCAGTCTCTTCTGCTTTGCAAATTGGATTCTCAGGTCATTTTAAAGACACCATTGGCAACATAAGTATAAAAGTTATTTTCTATTTTAGAGGAAAGGTAAGAAATATAATCATAAATGTAGAGTCTAATGTAAAGCCCTTTAGAAATCATTTCTGGAAATGTAAAAATTACAAATAAGGTACAAAGAAGAAAATAACAATGATCTATATTCAAGGAATAATTAACTACATTTTGTCATGTTTTTCTTTCTATTTTTAGGAAACAGATTTTTAAAAAATCGCATTATGTTTATTATCAAGAATTAAAATAAGGCAGAAAGGTACAAAAAACAATTTTTAGAAATACTCTCAAATAGTAATACAATTCTCATTGTTAACCTTAGGTGAACATCATTTCAGACAAATATTTATCTGTTGATGGATGTTTAGATAGAAATACTTTTATAATTTTAAAAACTTTTAAAATTGAATAGAGATACCATTTATAACGAAAATAATTAAAATTTTAAAGCAATTTAAAAACCTGAATTGAAACTAAAGAATAATCAAACTTCAAATAGCTACTTCATTTCAAGGTATATTATTTCTTTTAAAAAATCTATGGCTAAAGTGTCATAAAATATTAAGAGGTTGGAGTTATTGCCATTAATTACATTGCTGTTTTTATGACTACTTTTTTCTTTAGACAGTATAAATTGATCACCCCCCCTCCTTTTTTTTTTAAGGGTAACACTTTTGAAACTTTCTCCCCTCTTTCCTTCTACCTCCTGGATATTATTAGATATATTATTATTTGTTCTTGTTCAAGTTATAGTATTCCATTTGTCTCTGTGAATTTAATTTTGACTTATTTAATAGTAGCTCTATGTTTAAATGAATTTAATGTGTACAGACTCTGGGTGGGATATCCTTGCACTTTATTTTCAGTTATTTTACCTACAATTAGATAAATTTCAACCCACTAATTTGACACAGTCATTCATAATCCCTAATACTTAGGATCTCTGAAACCGTTTAAGCCATTTTTCAGTCATTCACTAAAAAGTTTTTGAGTGCCTATTTGGTCTAGGCATTGCTGACCTTCAAAATTTCACTGTTGAATAACACATAGTCCCTGCCCTCTAGAAGTGAGAGCAACCAAAATATATTAAACTAGGTGCCCGGTGCATGAAATTTGTGCACTGGGGGAGGGGTCCCTCAGCCCAGCCTGCCCCCTCTCACATACTGGGAGCCCTCAGGGGATGTCCTACTAACGGCTCAGGCCCTCTCCCCGTGGGCCTAAGCTGCAGTCTGGCCTCCCTTTGTGGGAGGCAGCTGGGCTGATCAGGGGAAGTCATCATCCCCATCACCCTGCTGCTGCAGCCACTGCCAGTCACCACAGCCACCAAGGTGTTTTCATCAACACGGACTCCAGTCCCTTCACCATGAAAAAATGACAACTTTTTTTTGTGTTTTTTTTTTTTGGTTAAATATATATATTTTTTATTGATTTTTTACAGAGAGGAAGGGAGAGGGACAGAGAGTTAGAAACATCGATGAGAGAGAAACATCGATCAGCTGCCTCCTGCTCACCCCCCACTGGGGATGTGCCCACAATCAAGGCATGTGCCCTTGACCGGAATCGAACCTGGAACCCTTCAGTCCGCAGGCCGACGCTCCATCCACTGAGCCAAACCGGTTTCAGCAAAATGACAACTTTCTTTAGGCATTTTCAAGATGTGTCTTTCATAGGATATGACATTTCTTTTTTATTTTTTTTATTCTCACCTGAGGATATGTTTCCATTGATTTTTAGAGAATGTGGAAGAGAAAGGGAAAGACAGAAAGAAACATCAAAGTGAGAGGAACACTTTGATTGGTTGCCTCCTTCATGAGCCCTGACCTGGGCCCCAGCCAGGGAGGAGCCTGCAACCTAGGTACATGCCCTTGATCAGAATTGAACCCAGACCCTGCTGTCGGCAGGCCGAGGCATTATCCACTGAGCCAAACCAGCTAGGGCAGGATATGACATTTCTTAGCCCTCCAGCAGCAGACCTTTGTTTTTTTCTCCAGGAGTGTGGTGGAAAAACCCTAGATCACCTTTTTGGATTCTTATTACCCAAGTTACTAAGAATATTACCAGTGGCATACAGGAAGCTTAGCCAATGAGCAGTCAGAAAAGGTGTTTCCTCTGTAGTTCACACCATTCGCCGGTTCAGCCCCTGCCCAGGCCTAAGGCTTCTGGCCCAGGCTTCAGGCCTGGGCAGGGGCCCCCCAGCTCCCTCCAATCGCCGGCTCAGCCCTGCCCAAGGGTCCCCTGGCTCAGGCCCTTCCCAGGCTGCTCAGGGCCCACGAGGGGCCTACCTCGGAGTAACCTGGGTGCCAAGGATGTTCCTGGGACCCAGGCCGCTGGGTACCTACGTATGCAAATTAACTACCATCTTTGTTGGGTTAATTTGCATACTCTGATTGGCTGTGGGCATAGCGGAGGTTCGGTCAATTTACATGTTTGTCTATTATTAGGTAAGATTCTTACTGTTTTTTAGCCTCAGTGCCCATCCTGAAGCCTGGTGTTTCATAAGCCCTCAATTAATACTTGTTTAATTGAATGGGCTTTTATGTGCCATGAGCTGTGGTAAATGCATTAAAAGTTATGTCTAATTTTATCTTGACAATAAACCAATTAGGTAGGCATTTAAGTCTCCATTTTATAGGAGAGGAAGCTTAGTCTCTCTCAGTAATATCCCAGAGTTATACAACAGAATTTGGTTGTAAAACTCATTCTTGTTTCATTACACCTGGCCTGGGTCACTTATGTTGTGGGTAATAGAGGAAAGAAGCACATGGACTGCTGATTATAATATAGTGGGGTGAGTACTATAATAATGTGTATACAGTTTGGAGGTTAAGAGTCTGCTTGGGGTTGAATTTCTACTATTTATTTGCCATACAACATTGAGCAAGCTCTTTCACTTCTCTGAGCCTCAGTTTTCTATCTGTCAAATGGAATTAATAGTAGAAGGGATTATGTGGAGTAAATTCAGGTAAAATATTTATTATAATGCCTGCCCCAAGTGCTCAAGAAATAGGTGCCATTAATATTACTTTACAAAGTGCTCTGGATACTCAAAGGAAGGATAGTTTTACACCCTGGATTTCCTGGGGAGGAGACATTTGGGCTTGGGCTCTGCTGTGAGCACAGGAATGCATCAGGTGAGAGGTAGATGGAGTTTGGAAAGGAAGAGAAACACAAAACACAGGACAAGAGATCCTGCTGAGACCCACAGCATTTGCAACTGCTAGCACATCCTTCCTCCACTGTACTTCTCGAAAGTGTACACACAGGAGTATCTGTATTTAGAGAGGCTGACTTGCAAATGACCATCGTATCTTACTGGACCATCTTCCCACTGAGAGGGTGAATCAGTCAGTGTCTGTACAGCTCTGAGGAAACGTGACAGGGCAGATTTAGGGCTATTGGTCCAGGAGGCCAGGGGCCATCCCAGGCCAGCGCAAGAGCACCTGCCGGTCCTAAGGAGCCTGCAGCCTGCCTGCTCTGGATCACTTTCTCAACCTTTTTTTTTTTTTTTCATTGTCCCTCTCCTTTAGACTTTCCCTTAATTGCCCACCCCCACCCATGAATTGATAATACCATAAATAGACTGCTTAGCTGGTTATGTTCTATATGTTATCCCTACTTCATGCATAAAAAGAGTACGATTTTCAATCCCCTCCCAAGAACCAACTCGATGAAATAGACTCCAGAGGGCCTTCTCAGGTGAGCTGCTGGTCTGCAGCTGATCTGAAGCCTCAGGCTCTGTCTCTGTGCTACAAACTGCCACTTTTTATTCTGCTTTCAGTGCACTTCCACAGTGATTCTTTCCAGAAGGATAATCTGGCTACTGCCTTAACCTTCCAACTGCTCTCTCTCTCTCTGCTTCCTCGCCTGCCCTTTCACGGTTGATTTTCCATATAGCAGCCCGAGTGACCCTTTTATAATGTAATCAGCTTAAAACTCTCAAATAGCTTCATAATGGACTTAGAATAAAATCTGGACTCTATATGATGCACCCCCGCCCCCAGGTCTACCTGATGGAGCTCTTGCCTATCACTCTGATCTCTCCGGGTACCAGCCTCTGTTCAGGTGAGGGTGCTCCCATGGACAGACCCAGCCATCAGCAGAAAGCCACAGGTGTTTGCAGTGGGTGGCTCTTGGTGTGAGGAGATAACTGCCAAGTGCATAAGGGTGGACAATGATGGCAGTGGCTACAGCACCAAAGGGCACAGGGAGGGTGGTTTTCTGTTTGGGGAAATCAGAAAAGGCTTCTCTGGAAAAGTGACAGTGAGGGAGCTAGGTATGAAAGATGTTATGAGTTAACCATGTGAAGGAGGACGGCGGTCACATTCTGTGCAGAGGGACCGGCATCTGCAGAGCCACATGGGGAGGAAGTAGCCTGCCCGTGAACCACCGACAGGCTGCTGGGGCCCCGGCCTGGTAGGATATGACGCTGGAAAATTAGGTAGGGGCCCATTCCCAGAGGGCTTCTCAGGCCATGCTAAGGGCTGAAATCTGTCTTAAGAGCAAGATTGCCACTGAAGGGTTTTGACTGCATATGACTAGTGAGGAGGTGACAAAGTCAGATGGTTGTTTTAAAAAGATTGTGCTGGTTGAAGTGTGAATAACAAATAAAAGAGCAGAGATCAGTCTGGAGGCACTCTGGTGGTCAGGTGGCCACCTGGTACTGGTTTGCCCAAGACTTCGCTGGTTTTAGCCCTGAAAGGCCCACATCCTAGAAACTCCTTCATCGTGGCATGCCAGCCCGATTACTGGTCAGCCTGTGCTATGCCACCATTCAGCTGGAGATTATGGCTGTCTCATGGAAGATGCAGGATCTTTTCTTTCCTAGGTTCACATCAGAAGAAACAGGGTCAGCATCATAATGCCCTGTTTCTTAAAGCCCCTTGGAATTGGCTGCCCCCAAATACACAAGCAATGCAGCAATACACACACACACACACACACACACACACACACACACACATACACACACGTGCACACACACTCCTAATGTACAAACTGCTTCAGGTAAGACTTGATTTTTTTTTTTCTACACAGGCCTGGGGGCATCACATTTTTGACGTCTCAAAGCCTGGAGCCTGCCCAAGTAAATGTAGACCTAGGTAAGAAGATGGATTAAATCATTGCCGCACCTTGTACTTCTGTTCACTGGCCCACTGGCCCCTGGCCCACTCTTTTTCCCCAGCTTCCTGGTTCCAGTCTTGCCCCCCGACATTGGTAGCACCCCAAATACCACTAAAGCATGCTCTTTGACCATATTGCCCTGCAGAGCACTTTAGCAGTTTCCAGTTGCCGCCTAAGTAAAGTAAATAGCTCCACTCTTAGATTTTAAAGCTGCCTCCCCTGCCCCCTTTTCTAACTCTTCCCACTTTTGTCCAAGTCCCCAAAGGCAGAAGACTTTTGTCACTAAACCAACAAAAAGAATTGAGGAAGGAATACTGCTACTCTACTCTCACTACAAATAGCTAATTGGGCCCACTGTGTGTGCCAGGCACTATTTTAAACACTTTGCATATATATTTATTAATCATATTAATAAATGGATCACTCATTGGACAGACTTTTATTGAGCGCCTATGACGTTCCAGGCAACCTGTCAAGCACAGGACACAGCAGGGAACGAAGCTTCTCCTTTCATGGTAACATTCTGCAGTGCACTGGAGGGGCTGAGTACCAGGGATGTATAACAAGTTCCATGGACACAGGTGCATCGGGTGAGGGCTGGAGAATGACATCGGCCATAGACATGCTTTCGTGTTGAGTCACCAAGAAAGTATTTCAATGAGGCATCATCTGAGAACAGATTGAGTCATAAAGATTCTGGGGCAGTTCAGGCAAAGGGAATCGTGAAAATATGTATTTTCATTTTATGTTGAAATCCTGAAATCACAGCTTTCATTTTTCTTTTAGGTACAGGTCAATAAATCTATTTTTTCCACATCTTGTTTAATATCTGGGAGTATCTTTTAAAATCTCTTATATTCACTTTTCACATTTTCTGCTTCCATTTTAATCTGATCCTTATTGGAAAATTTGGTATCAATCTAGTCTTTTACTCTCTTATATGACTGTGTGTATTTTTTATATTTTTCTCTCCCTGGCATATGTGTAATGATGGAGATGATTATGATTTTTTTGTCTATTTTAATTGTGTTTGTTGGAAAGTAAAACTGAAGTCATCATTAATCATTAGTACCGGCTACATTATGGTATGCCTGAAATTTCAGGCAGAGACACATTGGATTTACACCTTCAGATAATGACACTTTGGTCCACTCTTTACTGAAAAGCTTCCATCTTTAAGGCATGTGCTGTAGGGAAAACAAAGATGATGATGATGACCATCCTTCCCTTAGAGAGATTTTGATCAAATAGGAAAAATACATCACAAAAAGGTTAATGGACAATAGGAGCCAGGGTGTATTGGGGTTCCATTTCTGGATAGTGCAGATCTGGACCACATAACAAAAATATCACTTACTTACATAGCCCCTAGATGTATCAGACTCTATGTTCTAAATGCCAACAGGCCTGTGAGGTATCGTTATAACCTCTACTTTATGTATGAGAAACTGAGGCACATAGAAATTATGTAGCTAGCTAAGGTTCCACTGCTGAGTGGAAGACCTAGGATTTGAACCATAGCAGTATAGGTCCAAAAGCTGTGCTAAAGGATAGGAGGGAATGGGGCTCTGGCCCTCAAAACTATAAGTCATGGAGCCCAAGGACATCTGAAGTCTGAGTTCCTGGGCACAGTTAGGACTAAGCCAAACATTCTGCCAGAGAAGGCTAAAATATTGGAGACTGAGAGCAGGGCCTGGAGACATCACAGGCTGGGTTAGACTGTAAGAGCCTGAGAAGGGCCTTGAGTTACAGATTTTGCCTTTGTGCATGGAGTGATTAAAGCACCTCTTCAGATGGCACATGCTAAGTGCCAAATAGAGAGTTTGGCCCTAGCTGGTTTGGCTCAGTGGATAGAGCGTCGACCCATGGAATGAAACGTCCTGGGTTCAACTCAGGTCAAGGGCACATACCTCAGTTGCAGGCTCAATCCCTGGCTTTGGTTGGGGCACATGTTGGGAGGCAACCAATCGATGTTTCTCTCTCTTTCTCTTTCTCTCTCTCCCTCTCCCTTTCACTCTTTCTAAAACCAATGGGAAAATATCCTCGGTTGAGGATTAAAAAAAGAAGAAGAAGAAGAAAGAAAGAAAAGGAAAAAAAAGTGTTTGGACCACAGGGGAAAAATCCTTTCGATGTGCTAGGGTGAAAAGATCACTGTGTGCTGGGTCTCACTGAAGCTGACAATGAACTTCCATTTACAATAGAGGTGGAAATAATAGGCCTTGGTTAATTCGTTTATTTTTAACCATGTTATTTTTACATTTAGTGTTACTTGTTTTCCACAATTCACTTGCCTTCTTTCTAGTTTCTTGCATTACTAATGACAGTTTGGCTGTGTCCCCCTCCTTGTAAATTTCTTATGCTGTTTTCCTTGCCTGCTGCCTTCCCTTACCATCCTGTGGTGTCTTTGGGTTCTGATCCCACATGTGACCTGAATTTGTCATCTACCTAGAAATGTAATTCCATTTCTCTGCAGGAGGGGTGATGGAATTGGGAGGGACAATACAAAGCTGTTTTACTGATGGGGACACTAAGGCTCAAGGAGAGTAAGTGACTCACAAAAGATCGCTGTTAGGAACGGGCAGAGCTGGACTTGAGCCCAAGCCTTCTCACTCTGAAGTCATTGTTTTTTCCTTGGTCTGCATTGCCTGGGTGGAAACTGTCTTACGTGAAATTCATCAGTCCCAGTTGTGCCATGCGGTGAGTGCTCCCTAACATATGCCTTAAAGAAGAGGAATTACTAAATGAGTGGGTCTGTCTTCTGAATGAGATTCAGTGAGCCTAGTCGGTCCTGTAAGGGATTTTCAGAGCCAGGGTTCTGGGACAAACCATCTGAGTTCAAATCCCAGCTCAGTCACTTAGTAGCTCTGAGACTGTAGGCAAATGAATTACTCACTCTGTGCCTCAGTTTCTTCATTGTAGAATGGGATAATAATCATACCTACCTCATAGACTTTGTGTGTATGTGTGTGTGTGACCATGAACATGTTAAAACAGGTAAACCCTAAGAAGAGTGACCAGTACCGTGTGAGTGATCACTAAATAATAGCAATTACCTTAAGTGTTTAAAGATGTACACTATTTCTTCATCTTTTACTTGAGAACGAAAGCTCAGAAACACTCTTGGTACTCCTAAGTCATGTCTTAGCTGCAGGCAGACACATTAGGATTTTGTCAATGCTGGAAGACCCATGACCATTTCAGTACCTCTTCTTAAGTGAAGCTGGAATTCTCTAAATTGGTTCCCTAGCCTATCATTCCCTTTGATAGGGTAATCCTGAGAATTAAAATACTTCTGGGATGGCCAAATCATTTTAGTCAAAAGTTAAATGATTCATATCTGGTCATATTTTAAAAGAGAATTTTCTTATGGACAGGAAAGAGAATGTGTTATAAATGAGAAGAAAGGAAGCACAAAGAGGTTGGTTAGAACAGCCAGAGACAAATCATCTAGAATAATGTGGATAAAATGTCTGACATACAGTTGGCCCTTGTGTGGAGAAATAGGGGCCACCTTCCTTCGTGAGTGTTTAATATATTTTTATTGATTTCAGAGAGGAAGGAAGAGGGAGAGAGAGATAAAAAGATCAGTGATTAGAAAGAATCATTGGTCTGCTATCTCCTGCATGCCCTACACTGGGGATCAAGCCCAAAATCCAGGCACGTGAATTGAACCGTGATCTCCTGGTTCATAGCTCGAAGCTCAATCACTGAGCCACACCGGCCAGAAAGGGAATGAGTTTTTACATGGAAAATACGCCTTTTACTTTGGTGGCACTGCACCCAGGTATTCCTCTCAAACCTCCCTCAGCCAAGTCTCCTATGCTCATCTTGTTTTTTACAATCTTATATAATAAAAGGCTAGGTGGCGTCAAGCCCTTGTGTGACGCTGTCACAAGATGGCCGCCACAAGATGGCTGCATGGACAGTGGAGGCGGAGCCTGGTGGCCACTCTGCGTGGTGAGGCCTGGGGGTCCCACACAGTGCAGAGGAGGCTGGTCCCGGCGAAGGAGGTGGGTTGCAGCAGGGGAGGGCAATTGTGGGCGATCAGGCTGGCAGGAGAGGGCAGTTGGGGGCAATCAGGCTGGCAGGGAGGCCAGTTGGGGGTGATCAGGTCAGCAACGAAGGCCAGTTGGGGGTGATCAGGTCAGCAACAGAGGGCAGTTGGGGGTGAAAAGGGCTGGCAGGGGAGGGCAGTTGGGGGCAATCAGGCAGGCAGGCAGGCAGGCAAGTGGATAGGAGCCAGCAGTCCCGGATTGTGAGAGGGATGTTCCAGATTGGAGAGGGTGCAGGCTGAGTGGAGGGACACCCTCCACCCTATGCCCAAATTTTGTGTACCAGGCCTCTAGTTTTCAGATAAATTGCTTATTTAAATGTGATTGTGTATGTGAGATTCCTTCAGAAAGCATAGGCATTGTGGAATTTTGAGGCATCATAGCCTCAGTTCAATTCTGACAATAATAAATAATCCAGCTGGGGCAGAGCCTCTCATTTGAGGGAGTTGACATACACAGGTGGGAATCCCTTGATGCTTTTGACTTCCATGGGAGAGCACTACTAAGTGTATGTGGCAGAAGGAGGATTAGGTAAATTCAGAATGTCTCTGCTTTGATGTGCATTAACTTTGACCTCACTGGAACCATCCCTGGCTGTTTGTGCCCAGTTCCCAGGCTGCAGACACACAGCCAGCACTGTGTGAACTGTTCTCAGCCAAGTGTTCTTGACTTTTAATGATTTACTTCTTTATTTAAAAACAAAGGAAAGGGGAATGGATGTGGAGAAATAGGGGCCACCTGCCTTCTTGAATTTCTTATTAAGGAGTAATAACAGGAGAAAATAGGTGGTAAAACACTTAGAAGACCAAGGGGATTTTCTCCTAGACTGTCAATTCCCTCCCTGGAAATAACCTAGGACTTCTCCATGATTGAGACCCTGGCCATTAAAGAATAGTTCTTTCCTCGGAAAGGAATCTCATTTTATTCATTAAAGCAAACATGTGGTAGGAAAAGGTCTCTCTATCTGAAAGTGCCCCTTAGTGTCCTGGGCTCCTTATTTACCCTGTGGGCCAGCATCCATTTTGAAACAGAATTCCTGATGCAATCGAACCATTACCCTTTGCTTTAGGAAACACTGTAGTGTGGAACATGGACATATTTCTGATTGCCCAACTATTCTGTAAGTCTGTATATGGAGGAGTCGATCTTATACAGGGATCTTGTCATTAATAACATTCATGCAGTATGGGAGTTCGGAATATGAAAAACTCTATATTTGTTCATTTGATTCTATGCTCCCAAGAATCTGGTGGCTACTCTTGGGCTAGATGCCTTTAAATATCAGTGGATCAAATTTTGGGTGTTATAGAATTAAATGATCCAAGTAACTGAATCAATAAAATGTTAATGATTATTGGGGTCTCCTGCTTTTATTTGAAATGAAATGTAATCATGTGGGATATTATTAAAAGCAAAGATGCTTTGCCTTTCCATGAGAAATATATGCTATAACATATGCAGAAAATAATACCTCTCAGGATGGAAGTGGTTCTGAAGGCCACTTCATCCAAGCACCTAGTCGTTCACAGAGGTAAAATCAACAGGATCTGGGAATGGACTGGAATATGAGAAGGGGGAGGCATTAAGGAGGACTGATCCATTTATAGAACTGGATAATGATTGAATTTCCTTAGAATCTCTATCAATGTGCAGTGATAGCAAGTCCTCCAAAGAAACCCATTTCATTTGGATAACTTTGATTTTCCCTTCTTTGGGAAGGGAGCCATATTTATCACTGAGTTTCTTCTCATCATTTTTGTATCACAAGCTTCTTTTTCACCATATATAACCTTAGTAACCCAGCATTCACTCATTTATGGGTTCCAATGAGGCCACATTAATAATAATATCATATTATGGTGAACTTTCCTTTCTTCCTGTTTACATAGGACTTCATCCACTTTGGAAAACCTCCCCCATTGTTTCCTGGAGCCTCGTATGCTCAGCAGTCAGACTCATCTCACTGTGCTCCAGCCTTGTCCTCACTACACGTTGGCCTGGCTTCTGCGACCAGTGCCCTCCATGAAAACACTGCTGAGCACAGCAGGCTTCTGTAATGGGCTTTCTGAGTTTTTAGGGAACTGAAGAAGATGGTGCATGGGGAAGAATGGCCCCTTTTCCAATGCTTGCTCACCTGGGCCCTGGAGCAGCACTGATTGGTCATAGTATTACAAAATCTTTTATGAACACAAAGAAATTTCCAGCCTTCTTTCTTCTGTTTTGTTCACATATTGATCCTTTTTCTTTGTTGTTCATTCTCTCTCTCTCTCTCTCTCTTCTCCTGTCCATTACTCACAATTTGCCCTTTCTCTCTTTCATGATTCTTATAACTAGATAGGTCTTCTTCCTTTTTCTGTCCCTCCAATACAAAAACTTCTCCCTGTGTATTTGCTCACATAATAAGCTCATGAAGGGTTCCTTGCCCATCAGTTTCACAAAGAGGTGGACTGGATATCACAGCCCAGGCTCAGGTAGGTCACTCCATTCCACACCAGCTTTAGATTGGTCAGCTGCTCCATCATTTTCCTGTGGGATATATATGATGTTGTTCTTTTATCAGAAGACCTCTGGGAAGAACATCTTTGCACTTATTGTGGTATTTAAGTGATATCACTTCCCACTCCCACCCTATTCTCTTCTTCCTCAAAGTGACATTCTTTAATTCTCCATCCTTCAAATTTTCTCTGGCCTTATTGAAATAATTTTCTCTTTAACTTTTTTTTAAAATCCTTTCTGATAAGCTAGAGTATTGAGAGACAGTCTTCAAGCCCCACTTGCTTGAATGTGCTGTGCTGAGAGGACTGTTAATGTTGGGGTTAGAGCCAGCCGTGGGCAAACTACAGCCCGCGGGCCGGATCCGGCTGTTCTATCCGGTTCTCTTGCTCTCCCCTCCGCTCCTTTACTTTGAATTTATATTAGTTCACACAAACACTCCATCCATGCTTTTGTTCCGGCCCTCCGGTCCAGTTTAAGAACCCATTGTGGCCCTCGAGTCAAAAAGTTTGCCCACCACTGGTTAGACTAACCTTGTGTTGAAGCCTAACTCTGCCACTTCCTCCTTGTGAATTTTATTTATTGTGGTATACAAGATGAAAATGACAACCTAAAGAGGCAGAAGATAATTGCTAGAGTGAAATGAGACAACAAGTATAGAATTTCTAACTTAATGTCAAGCCACATAACCACTGTCAGTCTCCTTCTCCTTCTTCCCTTTTGTGTCTCATCACTTTGTGACAAGGTGCATGGCATTGTACAGCTGGCTGTGGTTCATCACTGCATGGAGATCCATGTAACTCTCCTCCAGCATGTATTGCGCCTTTCCTCATCTTTCCCTTAGTCTTCCAGGTCACTCAGTACCGATGGCCTTTCTATGA
Source organism: Plecotus auritus (assembly GCF_963455305.1). Lineage (NCBI taxonomy): Eukaryota > Metazoa > Chordata > Mammalia > Chiroptera > Vespertilionidae > Plecotus > Plecotus auritus. The sequence goes on along the minus strand of NC_137770.1, from coordinate 79,224,832 downwards.
AGTTCATCATGGAACCTTGAGTTAGTATGTGGGTTGATCAATTAGTCATAAATCCACATGTTCCACCTCTTTGTACCTTAGTAATGGTGTCAAATTTTCATTAATACTGTAAAACCTGTGAACCCCTTAGATGTAAAACACACGTCTCCTACTTGAATCATTATGTTTTATACACTACACATGGCCATGCATCATGATGACAGCTGGTGATATTAACACCATTTCTAATTGCATTTGTGAATGTGTTCATTGTGTAGATTTTACTGAAACACCTTAGGGTACTTATGGTATCTTGGTGACATTTTGGCTCTGGGAAGGCAATTGAGACTGAAGAAAAGGAATGAGTAAATGTGTCCTGTCTCCCAATATCCAATTTAAGAAAACCCCAAAGTTAATTTTTCCTCTGTTAATAATTACATTTAAATAACCATTAGTGGAATTGAGTTTCCATGCCCTGCAGTTCTTTCATTATAAAATGAAATAGGTAATGCCCAGAACATGCTTTTTAAAAGAATGACTTGAATGCTATAAATTTATTTGGCTCACATAGTCCTCCAGTGCAGCCAAACGGATGCTTCTCCTGATGGCAGGAGGCCCTTTAAGAGGGATTTTCTTAGTAAATCCTTATCTCTTAATCCATATATGATCTCCTCCCCCATGGGAAAATTGATTCATCATACTAGTACATGTCTATTTTAGAGAACATTATCATTTAACCTGATTATAAAAAGAAATAATAGTGTACTCCCTAGTGATTCATGATTTGCTTTTCAACTTTTGAGACAGAAATTTGTGCCAATTGCAACTTTCTATAGAAGGTTATAAAAAGTTATGGAACCGTAGGCCTTAGTTTCCTTCTCATTCTGCATTTTAACAACTATTGCGGACATATTTGCTGTACTTATTATATATTTACTTTCATTTCAAACTGCCTTTGCAACTTGCTACAGACCTTGTAAAATCTTCCTGCTAGCAGAAAAGTGCTCAGAGTCCTTTAGTTCCCTGGGGTTCCCTTGTGTGCTGGTAAGAGGGAGAGATCCACCGCTCTTTCTGTTAGGAACCAGAACAACAGCCATTTGTCTCAAAATTCAGTTAAAAATTTTTGCATATTGTTATTTCTTCAAACTATGGAGAGGTCTTAGTAATCTCAAATTCACAAATGTTCTTATTAAATTGTTTTATGTTTTCCAAAGGATTTTCCCCCTTTAGATGTGTTTTGAATCCCAGGAACATGGGAAATTTCTAGAAGCAGTGTGAGGTAGCTATAACAAATTATCTAGGGCAACCATCTATACCTCAAAGTATTGGCTGTTTCATCAGTTTCATAAATGTATACTTATCTTTACCTTTACTCTTTCCAATCTGCCATTCGGAAAGCTGCAATTTTTTACTTCTAATATAGTAATACACTTTTTATGATGTTTGTGTCTTTCAATTGAGGTTAGTTAACAGATTGTTGAGAATGAACTTGTGGAATCATCTGGAAATGCTGCTAAACTTATATGGAAATGAAATAAAAAAACCTGTTAGACATGTTCTATGCAACATTTACAGATATAGGAACAGTGGACATGATATTTTTGCATAAAGTGGTGAAATTTGTGAGTAGCAATCAAATGGAATTCTCAGAGAAGCTTGGTTTATTAATTGGAAGATGTGTACTGAGCCCAAGAGGGTCCTGTTTTCTTTGTTAAGTCAAGCCTTTGGGTCTGGCTGTGGCTGCTGTGACATAGAAGGTGTCAGCCTTAGAACTGGTGAAATTAGGGAAAATATAATTACCCTCTGTGGTTAAGACTTTAACTATCTTACATTCAGTTCTAGCGGGAATGTTGTAAACATTGCATGCTTTTTTCCTTGCTGCCATAATTTATATTCTGGCTGAGGGCATAGCAGGTCATGGTGTTACTTTCTTAATTACCTTAATCTGTTAACTGTTATTTTCTAAAGAGAAGAGAAATAATCCTTATGTAGATGTGTTAGAAGTCTCCTATGGGTCTCCCATCACAGATTCATTATCTTTCCCTGAAGTTTTAAGAAATATAGTATTTTGTAACTACTACATGCAGACTTTTAAGACATTCAGGCTTGGATTCAAGGTTCAATTTTGTTACTTAATAATTTGTAACTCTGGGCAAGTTACTTAACTTTTCTAAGCTTACATGGTTCTCATGGGTAAAATGCGGGAATTACTGGTACTCATCTCATAGGACTGTGAGAATTAAATGAATGAGGCATATGAAGCACTTAGCCTAGGGCCTAGCCCTGCTTAAGAACTCATGAAATTTTGGCAAATATCCTCTTCCTCATCCCTCTTCTTCCCCCTTTTTCCTTTTCTCCCTTCTCTTCTTCCTCTTTCCCTTCCTCTCCTTTCTTCTCAACCACGTATGAATCTACCTATTTTATTACCACACCTCAATCTTTAATGTTTATGGATTTTTACTGCTTATCCCTAGATTATCTTCCTGCCTCTTAATTAGTCAACTAAGGAAAATGAGCCTGATGGACAATGCTGGTGATTGTAGCTGTCTTTGCGGAAATGGCCATGAACTCTGAATTAGAATACAGTGCAGGGTTGCCTTGTCCCTTTCTTGGGAGAGCCTTCTGTTTCACCATATAGTGTTACTGGTATTGTGCAAAATACATCTCAAAATAACTAACTCTTAAAGCAGATTTTATGGAATGGCATTAGACTAAGATGAATAAGGGCATTCCTTGATTCCCATGGTAAATGTAAGAGTTTGTGAAACAATGATACCAATATATCTCCCTCAACAAAGCAAAGAGGAAGCAGGCACACCTTGCAACACCAGTATTTATAAATTATAGTCCCTTGTAGGGTCTGAATATTTGCTCAGACATAGAACTCTTCTAAAGTTATATTTAAATGAGAAACTTTTACCAAGGAGTGGGCTTTGAGCCCACTTGCTTCACTCCATGTAGTACTACATTGCATTAAAGTTCTATCCAACAACATATTTTTATGGCATTTTGTTTCTTTAGTCTTTTTTATTTTTGTGGAGAGCAGCTACAGCATTTAGACAGGTTCAAGCCTTGGACTAATGAGAGGGCATAGTCTTCTCGTGGCAAAGCAAAGTGCAGGTCCCAGCTTGGAGGGCATAGCCCTCCCAGCACATTTATAGCCAAAGGCTATAGTTGTAAGCTTGACCTTATGGTCGGAACCTGTGGTCCCAGGTGGCTAAGTGATATAGGTTGCAGGAGGTGCAGCAAGTGCTGCCAAAACAAAGCTTTATAGAGTTCAGGTGCATGTAATCAAGTAGATTCAAAACTCACAAGAACATTGTAAACATCTTGACCACACCCTTGCTTTGCCTCATGGGGTCTGACTATAAAATAAAGACTCGGCTTACAGGCAGGGGCACTGTCTCTCCATCCGAGAACAGTGTCCCACCAGGCCCCAGCTATATTCTCTTATCTGTTTTCTTTAATCCTTCAGGTTCACCACTGGACACGGTTCAATTTTATTTTATTTACTTCTTTTTTTAAAACTATTTTTATTGATTTCAGAGAGAGGGAGAGAGAGATAGAAACATCAATGATCAGAGAGAATCATTGATCTTCTGCCTCCTACACGCCCCACACTGGGGATCAAGCCTACAACCTGGGCATGTGCCCTGACTGGGAATTAAATCATGACCTCTGATTCATAGATCAATGCTCAACCATTGAACCATGCTGGCTGGGCTATTTTTTGCTTGTTTGTTTTTTAAATAGTTGTCAGCTGTAGTGGGATAGTAGAAAGAGTACCAAACCAAGAGTCTGGAAACCGGGATTTGAGTCTATTTTATCACTCACTAGTTGTGTAACCACGGACAACTTACTCTGAACTTTCTGATGTCTTTTAACCTCTATGTGTGCAGTAACAATGACAACAACTGCCATATCTACCTCACAGAGTGGTTGTAGACTCAAATACAAATTCTAGCCACACAATCAAAATTAATTATATAGAATAAGCTTTGGCTTCTGTTTTATTTTTGTAGAGTTTTGCCAGTATGTTATAAGACCTAGCCTGATGTGTTGGTGGTTTCATAGTCAAGTCAGAGTTCAAAGATAGAAATGTTGCTTCTACAGTATAAACTGGCTTAATGCTTTCTTTCTTGTAACATTGTAAGAATGCAAAGAAAATCATACAATTATAGTCTTTATGAAGAAAACTAATAATTGAGATGATAAATATGTAAACTCAATTTCACTGCTTTCTATCGAATAATCATCTTCTCTCCTTTACTTAACCTTAGTCTTTGAGCATGAAACAACCCTCTTTCTTGTCAAGGCTGATCCTTCCCATGTGTCCTTCAGCCCATGTCTTCTTCTTTCTCTGGTGCCTTCCTTCATCTATTGTCCCATATTTTATCACATCTTCACTACCTCTGCCTTCTCAACTTAAAAACATGCCGAAGTTTTCTTTGTCTTAAAAAATAAAACAAAAGTAATAACAAAGACAAAGCCTTATAGCTGTATAGGGTATTACTCTTACTTCCTTCTCTAACCATCAGCTTTTTGTTTGCCCTTTGCAATGTATTTTGGTGTTTTATTCCTCCATTGAAATTACTATCTAAGATTTTGCCTGTAATCTCCCTTTCTAATAGTTTCTTTTTCAAACTCTTTGAAGACTTTGAAGATGTTTTCCTGAGCTCCTCATTCTTGACGCTAGTCTCTTCCTACTCCATTCTATTCTGATATTACTGCTAACTTCATCTTCCTTAGTTTAGTGCTCAACATACTACTTCCCTGATTAAAACACATCGAATGCTTCCCATTTGTCTATGAAGTTAGTGTTAACTTTCTAGCTGGATTCAAGTCTTTCCATAATGTGTTATCACTCTATCTCTTGACTTATCTCTCCTGACATGTAACTAAAAAGCAAAGTGAATAATTTTCCCTTTTAGCAAATCTTGCAGTCTAAAATTATGCTCCTCCTCCTGGAATCCCCTTTTTTAATTTCTACCTGTCCAAATATTACCCTTGAGTGGGGAGCTATTTCAAATGCTTTCTTCTTCCTGAAGGATTTTCTTGATTCTATACACACAATGTGGTCTCTCCTTTCTTTGACCTTTATTGATCTGTTCTTTGATATCTTATTAAATGGGCCTCTTTCTACTTTGTAATTGTAGTAATTTAGAATTACTCTTGTACTCTTATAGTGTGTAGATTGTTCAAAGAAAAATTCCTCTAGGGGGAAAAGGGCTAGAATGCTATTGCAGATCTACATTTGTTTTTATATCTTCTATTTGAAGAACAGTAGCACTGCACTCTATTCTAGGGTGAGTGGTAAGGAGACAAGCAGGCACTCACTCCTTCAAAATCAAGCATGAGAGGCATGATTCAAAGCTACCTAGACCTGAATGAGTAATTGAAGGGAGCAGTAACTGGTACCCAGAGGAAATAGCTGTAGCTGGGGAAAGGCTACCCAAGAGGAGCTGGGACACGCCTACTGAAAAACCATGGCCTAGGACGGATGGAGCCAGGAAATATATATTCTGACCCTCTTCCATTCTGCTGCTGGTATTTACCAATGGCTAAATCCAGTAGAAGTGAGAGTGCAATGGAACTTATTGATTGAATCCGTTAAAAATTGGTCTCTTGATGCTTAGAGTTGTGTATAGAAGGATGTAGCCTGAATCTGATTGGACAATGGACAATTTGCAGTTTAATAATGGAAGTTATAGTAATCTATCTTAGCAGTATTGGGCTCAGATGGAATCATAGGGCATGACTGTGCCAATGGCTGAATGAGTAAAGCTTTGCACTGATTGTCTTTTAGGGCCAAAATCAATTAGAAAATCTACAGTAAGCAGACAGAATGACTCCAACTAATTCTTGGGTCTTATTTTAGGCATTGGTGAAATATGTTATGAGCATTGAATAGCATCTACTAAAAGGCGATAATTTCCCATTATAATGAGATACAATAGACCTTTCCATTTTGGGTAGAGTGTCATGTACTTGCTTATCACAAAAAGAGTCAGGGAAGAAGTCACCGTTAGCACTATTGTCTTGTAGAGAATGTCAGCCTGCACTCTGTCAGAGGAAATGGAAGACATGAAGATTTCTTAGGATACAAAGTGCTCTTACGTTGAGCACAAGCAAAGAAGGTCACTTCGTAGACCAAATTAAGATGTATAATTTAGTGTGTGCAGCCTGTGAAGTTGCTGCCTTTTAGTTCAAGCAGAATGAGGCAATGTTGCTTGAAATAGTCCTGTGAACTCAGCATGAAATTGCAGTGCTGATGTGTTTAACTCCACCCCATATTGCTTTCCTTGTTATTCTTCTTCTTGTTCCTCCTAAGATTTAACAGTCCTTTTACTTTTGATTTCTCAGATGGAAAATATGTGTGATGATTCAGCATGGTACTCTGACTTGCTAATGGACTGTCACAAGCAAGAGTGTGCTTTGCTCCAAAGCCTTCTTTTGACACGATGTGCACTAAAGTGTGAGGTTCAAGTTCATTTGCTCAGGGGATACGTTTGTCTTCTTCAAAAAGGAGGAGTTTTGTGATCTTTGGTCATCTAGTAGGTGTCACCAAATAATATTTTGAATTATTGGATTGGAAACTTAGAGATTAAATTTCTCATTTCACAAAGGACATGAAATTTGAAAGAAGAAAGTACATGAGATACATGTATCCAGATACAGTCACTGGCAAGGATGCTAGGCCGAATTCTGACAGTCTTTTCTTAGATTGATAGAGAGAGTTGGGAAGACCTATGAATAGTTATTCTATGCTCCAGAGGAAGGCAGCTCTATAAATATTCATTGATGATAGTGGAGGAGGTGCACAACAATTTTGTAAAAATAAGTCCAAACTATGGAAGAGAATGGGAAACTAAGTGTTTGAAAAATGTTTGTGTTTCTTTGCAGTAATCTATCTTAAATCGTTTAGACTTTGGATGTTCCCAATTGTAGCAAAGCAAACTCTAAAATTCCTCCTATGATCAGAAAACATGAAATTTTAAAATAAGTTTCCTCTGAGATGCTTTATTGTTGCCAAATTCAGGCAAGTCGGATTGTCCTTGTGCCACTGATGTATCAATACCTGTGTTGTTGTGCATTTAGAGGAGAAACTTCTTTTCCAGTTACAACTCCTTATAATTAAAATAATTCCCTTCACTTGTCAAACCCTACCTTTCATTGCTTATAATGTCTTATGCTTGAACTTTGTGTTAAAGGATAAGGCCTAGAGAAGGAGGTACTAGGAGTATTTTCTCTACTTATATGATCATTGGAAACTCAGAACTTATGAACACATGGCATGAAGAGCCTATTTGCACCTGGATTTGGACTCCCCAGAAACTTTTAGAAGAGTATTTTACCTTAGAAGCAAAGTAAAACATTTTTAATCCTCACTGAAGGACATATGTAGAAAGAGGAAGGGAGGCAGGGAGAGAGAGAGAGAGAGAGATGAGAAACATCTATTGGTTGCCTTCTGTATGTGCACCAACTGACCAACTGAGGATTGAACCTACAATGCAGGTATGTGCTGTGAGCAGGAATTGAACTGGCAACCTTTTGGTGCATAATACAATGCTCAGCCAACTGAGCCACTCCAGCCAGGCACTCTGCAACATTTAAATTTTTTTCAAAATTCCAGAAATGGGACACTTTTCTTTTACAATTGATGGGGACTTATGTTTGCTGTGTACCCTGCCACAAACCATTTACAGCCAATGTTAAGTTGTACAATCCAAAACTCACTCCTTTTATTTTCTATATCCTATGGTTTGATCCCTAGTTGAAATGGTACAACACCATGGTTGTGACTGTCACTATATTTATACTATTCTTCTACAAATGAAAATGTAGCAATAGAAGAAAAGTTCATGGTCTTTAAGAAGGGGTGATAGATAAAGCTGAAGCTAAGGATTTAAGGATGTAACTGGGGATGTGATCCTATTATTGTCAGGGAAGGGAGGAAGAAAGACTTGCTTGTATTATGGAAGTCCTATGGTTTAATTTAACACTAGCTCCTGAGAAATGGGTTCTGGTCTCAGTTTAGTTTCAATGATTAAAACATTTCAGAGCTAGGTTTTACAGACTTGTAAAAAAGCATAATAAGATGTTAGGTCATTGAACTGTGTTTTATTTTTTTGGCTACAAAATATGAGAATTCCTTTACTACCTATTTCTTTCTCGACCTCACTTAAAGTTCCTTTTCACTCCATTTATCCCTTAAATATCTATGTTTCCAAGACTGTTCTGAAACCTTTGCTGTTCTTGTTCTGCATACTCTCTTTGAGTAACTTCCTCCATTAACTTTAACTTCATATTGTATGCATTCCAACAATCTTTGTGTTTAGACCATTTACATAATGTAATTATTTATATGTTTAGATTAAGGTTTACCATTTTATTATTTATTTATGATTGTTGCCTCTTTTTTGTTGTTCTTCCTTTTCTTAATTTAGCCTTTCTTGTTTTCTTTTTAGTTTTTTAAACATTTTAATTATTTCATTTGAACCTCTCAATTTATTGATTATATCTCTATTTTTTTAGTTGGCTATTCTAGGAATTACAATATATATGCCTAACTCTTCACAGGGCAGTTAGAATTAAAGTACTATTATGCTTTACCACCATATCAGTCCCTTTTCCCACTTCCTTTTATGTTGTATTTGTCTTGTGTGTTATATGTACATACATTGCAATCCCATCAAACAATACTATATTTTTATGTACAACTGTCAAACATCTTTTATTTTTTTTAAAAAAATCTTTATTGTTGAGAGTATTACAGATGTCCCCCTTTTTTTCTCCCCATTCCGCCCCCCCCCCACCTTCCAGTTCCAGCCCTGCCACAGGCTTTCACCACTTTATTGTCTATGTCCATAGGTAATGCATACATGCATATAAGATCTTTGGTTAATCTCTTCCCTCCCCCTCAACCCTCTGCCCTCTGAGAATCATCAGTTTGTTCCATTTCCTATGCTTCTGATTCTATTTTATTCACCAGTTTATTCTGTTCATTAGATTTCGTATTCATTTATTTTGATTTTTAGATTCAATTGTTGATAAATATGTATTTATTGCCATCTTATTGTTCATATTATTTATCTTTTTCTTTTTCTTCTTCCTCTTCTTAAAGAATAGCATTCAACATTTTATGTAATACTGGTTTAGTGGTGATAACTCCTTTAGCTTTTTCTTGTCTGTGAAGCTCTTTATCTGACCTTCAATTCTAAATGATAGCTTTTCTGGGTAGAGTAATCTTGGTTGTAGATCCTTTCTAGTCAACACTTTGAATATTTCTTGCCATTCTCTTTTGGCCTGCAAAGTTTCTGTTGAGAAATCAGCTGATAGTCATATAGGTGGTCCCTTGTAGGTAACTATCTGCTTTTCTCTTGATGCTTTTAAGATTCTCTCTTTGTCTTTAACCCTTGGCATTTTAATTATGATGTGTCTTGGTGTGGGCCTCTTTGGGTTTCTTTTGTTTGAGACTCTCTTCACTTCCTGGACTTGTAAGTCTATTTTTTTCACCAGATAGGGGAAGTTTTCTGTCTTTATTTATTCAAATAGGTTTTAAATATATTGCTCTCTCTCTTCTCCTTCTGGCATCCCAATAATGTGATGTTGGTATACTTGAAGTTGTCCCAGAGGCTCCTTATAATATCTTCATATTTTTGGATTCTTTTTTCTTTTTGCTCTTCTGATTGGGTGTTTTTTGCTTCCTCATATTTCAAATTATTGGTTTGATTCTCAGACTCCTATACTCTACTATTGAATCCCTGTAAATAATTCTTTTTTAATTATTTTTTTAAGATTTTTTTATTGTTTAAAGTATTATATATAGTTGTACATATATCTCCTTTTTTTTCCCCATTGACCTTCCCCCAGCCTCCCCTACCCCCTGTTGCATGTCCTCATCCCACCACCACCCCCAGTGTCTTGTGTCCATTGATTGTGCTTATATGCATGCATACAAGTCCTTTGGTTGATCTCTTTCCCCCCCTCCCCAACACTCCCCAGCCTTCCCGCTGTAATTTGACAGTCTGTTCAGTGCTTTTCTGCCTCTGTATCTATCTTTTTGTTCATCAGGTTATAATGTTCTTTATTTTCCATAAATGAGTGAGATCATGTGATATTTTTCTTTCATTGCCTGGCTTATTTCATTTAACATAATGCTCTCCAGGTCCATCCATGCTGCTGCAAATGGTAAGAATTCCTTCTTTTTTATAGCAGCATAGTATTCCATTGTGTAGATGTACCATAGTTTTCTAATCCACTCACCTGCTGATGGGCATTTAGGCTGTTTCCAAATCTTAGCTATGGTGGATTGTGCTGCTATGAACATAGGGGTGCATATATCCTTTCTAATTCGTGTTTCTAGTTTCTTGGGATATATTCCTAGAAGTGGGATCACTGGGTCAAATGGGAGTTCCATTTTTAGTTTTTTGAGGAAACTCCATACTGTTCTCCACAGTGGCTGCACCAGTCTGCATTCCCACCAACAGTGCACGAGGGTTCCTTTTTCTCCGCATCCTCACCAGCACTTGTCATTTGTTGATTTGTTGATGATAGCCATTTTGCCAGGTGTGAGATGGTACTGCATTGTCATTTTGATTTGCATCTCTCGGATAATTAGTGACTTTGAGCATGTTTTCATATGTCTCTTGGCCTTCCTTCTGTCTTCTTTCAAAAAGATTCTATTTAGGTCCGTTGCCCATTTTTTTATTGGATCATTTATTTTCCTTTTATTAAGTTGTATAAGTTCCCTGTAGATGTTGGAGATTAAACCTTTATCAGTGATAACATTTGCAAATATGTTCTCCCATACAGTGGGCGTTCTTGTTGCTTTGTTTATCATTTCTTTTGCTCTGCAAAAGCTTTTTATTTTGATGTAGTCCCATTTGTTTATTTTCTCTTTAGTTTCCATTGCCCTAGGAGCGGTATCAGTGAAGAAATTGCTTCGGTATATGTCTGAGATTTCTCTGCCTGTGGATTCCTCTAGTATTTTTATGGTGTCCCATCTTATGTTTAAGCCCTCTATCCATTTTGAGTTTATTTTTGTGTATGGTGTAAGTTGGTGGTCTAGTTTCATTTTTTTGCATGTATCTGTCCAATTTTCCCAACACCATTTATTGAAGAGACTATTTTGACTCCATTGATGGAAGAACATACCATGTTCATGGATTGGTAGAATCAACATCATTAAAATGTCCATACTACCCAAAGCAATCTATAGATTCAATGCACTCCCCATTAAAATACCAACAGCATATTTCACAGACCTAGAAAGAACTCTCCAAAAATTCATCTGGAATAAAAAAAGACCCCGAATAGCCACAGCAATTCTGAGAAAGAAGAACAAAGTAGGTGGAATCTCAATACCAGATTTCAAGCTGTATTAGAAAGCCATTTTTCTCAAAACAGCCTGGTTCTGGCACAAAAACAGACATATAGACCAATGGAATAGAATAGAGAACCCAGATACCAACCCAAACCACTATGCTCAATTAATATTTGACAAAGGAGGCATGTAAATAATTCTTTATTTCAGTTAGTGTGTGCTTAATTTCTGACTGTTCCTTTTCCATGTTTTTGACATTCTCACTAAGACCCTTGAAAGTCTTACTAAGTCCCTTGAAGCTCTCATTAAGACCCTTGAGTAACCTTATAACCATAGTTTTGAACTCTGTACCCAGTAGTTTGCTTTCTTCCATTTCTTTCATTTGTGACATGTTTATTTGTCTTCACATTTTGGCTGCTTCCCTGTGTTTGTTTCTATGTATTGGGTAGAGCTGCTATGTCTCCTGCAGTTGGTAGAATGGCCTTGTGTAGTAGGTGTCCTATAGGTAGTAGGTGTCCTATAGAGAGCTGGGCACTCTAGGTGTGCCCCTATGTGGGCTTTGTGCATAGTCTTGTTGTAGTTGAGACTTGATTGCTGTTGGTGTCACTGGGAGGAATTGACCTCCAGGCCAATTGGCTGTGAGGACCAGCTGCAACTATAGTGGGAGAGCTGCTGTGCAGGAGACACTCCTATGGAGCAGAACTTGCTTCAGTGGGGCTATTGTGCTTACTGAGTCTGCCCTTTGAGTGTGTCACTTGTGGATGTGGAGAGCTATAATCTGGTATGATCTGTGGTTGTTCACCGGGTGCACTGGCTCTAGAATCTATAGGGAGATACAAAGTCAGCCACTGCCTGGGCCACCTGGCAGGAGCTACATAGAGATCTGCAGATGCCTCCTATTTGTATCTAGTTTGGATGTGCCCATCTGTGAAGCAAGGCAGGCTGGTGCTGGTGCTGGATCTTGGGCCTTTTATTGATATGTTTGGGGTATGCTGACACCAGCTGCAGCTTGTTTGAGATATTTTAGCAAAGTCTGAAGCCTGACCCAGGACAGATCATTCATGTGGAAAAGGTGCTGCAAACAGGTTGGGTGGGGCTGCAAGTTGGGTTGGGCGAGGTCTCAGGGAATCACCAGGAAGAAGCAAACAGTGTGCTCCAGGTGGATGGGGACTCAGATATGGCTGCCAGTCAGCCCTGTGACAGGGAAAGTCTCAGCATAGGAACAATGACCCCTGCAAGCACCTCTGTCTGGTATAAAGTCTTCCCTGACTTCCAGCCCTGATGCCAGACAATCCGTTTCCTCCCTGTATGTGTCTGGGACCCCATCGCCTTTTGGTACTGGCCCTCAGAGGAAGCAAGTCCTGGTAAGTTTGTGCCTGGTCCTTTAAGAGGGACACCTGGGTCTCCGGCAGCCTCTGTGTCCCTCAGCCACAATCCCTGCTGGTTTTTCCAGCCCAATGTTATGAGGACTTCTCTTCCCAGTTCTGGGACCCTAGGTAGAGTGTTTGGTGTGGGGCTGGGACCCCTTGCTCCTCGTGGCAGCCTCTGCAGAGACAATCTCCCTCTGGATTAAAAAAGCGGCCCACATTCCAGCCCATTCTGTGCCTCTCATCCTCCTACCAGTCTCAATGTACTTTACTCTTTACTTCTCTAGTTGTAGGACTTCCATTCAGCCCGCTTTCAGGAGGTTCCGGATGAAGGTTGTTTTGTATTTTAGTTGTAATTTTGATGTGATTGTGGGAGGCAGTGAGTACCTGCATTTACCTATGCCACCATCTTGGTTCTCCTCCCCAAACACCTTTTCAAAAACTCAAGAAAGGAGTAATATTATATTACATAGATAGTTATCCTTTCCTTTGCTTTTTCTTCATTCTTGATGTTACAAGTTTCTTCCTGTAACATTTTCATTGTTTGAAGAGCTTTCTTTAGAAATTTGTTTAGAGCAAGTCTGCTTATAACTAATTTTCTTACTTTTCCTTTATCTGAGAATGCCTTTATTTCACCTTTATTATTGAAGAATATTTTTATTTGATATAAAATTCTGGGTTAACAGGTTTTTTCTTTCAGTTCTTTAAAAATGTTGTTCCATTTCTTTTTCCAAGAGTACTCTGAGCCCACCTGGCACTTCTGGTTGATCAGATGTCTGCATTTTTTTTTTAACCTTCATTTTATCACTCTTCTTTGAGGAGTTTCAATTATAAAACTCTTCTTCCTTTTACTCTTCCTCCACTTAAAATGTACCTTTGTATAGCTTTTTACTCTTTAGAACCAGCTAGAAAAGATCTGAGAAAAATCATTCACTGAAGATATCAATGGTTAATAAATGATTATTGTGTTTCCCTTTCCAAGGAGATTTCCTTTAAGCATGGAAGCCTTAAATGAAGAAATGAAGTGCTGTACTACAGAATTCTAAGCTCCATGCTTGTGTGTAAAGATGTTAGCCACAGAGATATTCCTGGGATACCTCAAATTACAGGAGAGAGCAGCCACCTTTACTGATTATGTGATGTTTTAGTCACTTCGATGGTGAAGACATTTGAAAACCCATATAGGGCTAGCATTGGCTTTCAGATTTTTGCTTTTTCTTTATTCCATTTGTCCTTAAGTGGGCAAGAAGTATGAAAGAAAAAAAAACTTGATTAAAACTACCGAATCACTTATTTAAATTTTAAACTTTAAATTTTTCACTTTTAGTTCTTTTGGCAAAATATGAATTGTGTTTAGAAGAGAATCCAAATCTGTGGCTGAATGAATATCTTCCCCCCATTCTACTTTAAGTTAATAGATAATGTCAAATCTTAGAAGATGCTTTTTGGAGAGTAAAAAGGCTTGTCTTATTTTTGCAAAGTGGTATTCCAAAAACATGTTATTAAAATGCCTCTGTTTTCTAAGGATCTCAAAGTCCCCTTACCTCAGGATTTATGGGAGATACATAGAAGAACATAAACTGAAGCCTAGTGAAGTTGAGAGACCTTCTCTAAGGTATATAGTGAGTTTCCTTGTGGGGAGAAGGAACTTGTTTCTTGGGGCTAAAATTAGAGCACTCTCCCATCTCTCAGCTGTAGAGACGCTCTGCTGGTCCAGGGAGGGGTGGGAGTGGGGAAGAGGTTGCAGCCAGCCTCCTGGCTAATGCCTGGATTGGTTGAGGTCAGCCAAAGAGGAAGGCTAAGTCATGGGGATGCTTTGATTTATGTTGGTGTGTGATTTATCCACTCTGTTAGACAAGCTACTTTCTTCCCCTGTTCTTCAGGCAGTCTCACTGCTGGAGATGACGGTCAGCTGCTCTCTCTGCGTAGCCACCATCACATGCCCCAGCATTGGAGCCTGGGAAGCCTGACCACAGACCAGCATCTCTGAGGCATGAATAATTAGGCAGGCATAATGGAAGGCACTCACTGCTCCCTCCAATTGCGTAAGCCCATTACTGAACTCTGCTACATCAGCTTCTATCTTCCACGGGGGGCAGTCCGAGGATTTTCATACAAGGGCACTGTAACCCTAGACAGATCCAATAAGGCATTTCAGAACTGCTACCAAGTCAGGGAGGGGTCAGATGTCATCAGCCTCAGTCTGCAGCCGGATGAACATCCAGGGGACATATTTTTCAAGCAGACTCCCACGAAGGACATTCTAACTGAGCTGTACAAACTCACAGCAGAGAGGGAGAGACTGCTGGCCAATCTCCTAAGCTCAGACCACATCCTGGGGATCACGATGGGGAACCAGGAGGGGAAGCTGCCGGAGCTGTCCGTGAGTCTGGCCCCTGAGGACGACTGTTTCCAGAGTGCTG
The DNA here is from genome assembly GCF_963455305.1 of Plecotus auritus. Lineage (NCBI taxonomy): Eukaryota > Metazoa > Chordata > Mammalia > Chiroptera > Vespertilionidae > Plecotus > Plecotus auritus. The sequence goes on along the minus strand of NC_137770.1, from coordinate 79,209,737 downwards.
GCGACTTGCAGGGAGAGCCCTTCGTGGGCTGTCTCAATAAGAGGAGCACCCAGAGAAGCAAAAAGCCCCGGAGGTTTGGGGGAGGGAGAGAGAGTGTGGAGGCGCTTCCACAGAAGAGGACAAGAAGAAAAGGGCATGGGGGCCAGGAATCGGCTCCTCAGATGGGGAGGGACCATATCTGTTCCAGCAACTCCCTTCCTCTTTCTCGAGAGAGGCCTAATCGTGGGCTTCTAGAGGAGAGAGACAACCTGCTCCCACGTAGGGCCCGTTCCTCTTCCCTGCAGAGAGAAAGCTGCCCCCTGGAGATCGCCAGGACACTGGACCCTGACCCTGGCTTTGGGAGCTTCAGGCTCACTTCTGAGGATGCTGAGCTTGGAAGAGGAGGGTCGCCCCCTGACTGCAGCTCTACAGAGCCAGGGGAGAGTGGTGCTGGGGGGCTACCGAGGGCGCCTCACAGGCTGGCGCATCAGCAGACAGGTTTCTCTGGAAGTTACAAGCACTCGGAGAAGCATCCACCCACAGAGAGGGGCCGAAGGGAGAAGTGTGCTGAGCGGACTCACAGGAAGAAACCTGTTTCCAAAGTGGTTGCCAAAGTCCAGGACCTGTCTGCTCAGGTGCAGAGAGTAGTTCAAACGCATCCTGAGGGTGAAGGAAGGCTTGCTGTTCGCCTAGCAGCCCAAGCTGAGTTCATTCCCAGCGCAGACTTGCTCACCCTCCCAGCAGCCAAGGCTGGGGCTCCTGGTTCCAAGCGGCAGGGCAAGGAGCAGCGCGGGGACGGGTCATGGCAGTCATCGGCCAGGGAATGTCCTCCAGCCAGCACCGAGGGGGCTGTGAACAAGGTCCTCCTGAAGTTGATAGAGAGTGAGAAGTTAGTTGAAGCCACTGAGGGGAAGAGGCTGGGCGTCCCCCTCAGCAGGACGCCCCCCCACACCCTCCTAGACACTGGAAGCAAGAGGAGAGCTGGGCGGTCTCTGAGTGGCCACAAGACCTTGTTTCTGGATCTGCCCTGCAGCGCTGGTCCCGACTCCTCACAGGGCGGAGGTGGTGAGAGGCCACCCCCACCAGCTCTGGGCATGGTATTTAATAATTCATCCTCTCAGTCTGGCACACACACACGGATGTCACCTGTTCCCTCGCCTCTATCTCCAAGGCTCCCCAGCCCTCCACAGCATCACAGGCTCCTCCATTTGCCTGGCGAGAGGGAAGCCGCTCTTGATGACTCTCCTGGTAGAAAGAGTGGTACCTTCTCTGGGTCCACCTCTGCTGACACCTTGGAGCCATCCTCCTCTGCGAAGGTCACGGAGACCAAAGGAGCCAGCTCGGCCTTCCTCAGAGCAGACCAACCTCGGTTGGTGCCTGGGGAACCTTTGGAAAAGATCTTGGGGCCCGGGAGGATCACAGCTCAGCCTCAGCACCAGTCACCTCCAGGTTAGTCCCTGTTTAAGATGCTTTACATAGTTTTTTTGGGGTGATTCACAAACTGCTTGTGCTCTTCAGGGACAGGTTAGTGAGCAATGAACCAACATTCCTGGGCCTGTTAGTCAATTCTCCTTGTAGCAAGAAAACTGGGTGTGGTATAGGGGAGTGCTGAGATTGAGAGGATGGTATTTACTTACGGTGTCAGGGTTGTAGTTGCTTCCAGAAGCAATACTTTGTAAATGTCTTTGTTTTATTTTATTTTGTGGGCATACTCTAAGGCTGCCTCCACAGTTGCTTACCACAGGACTCAAAGGAACAGGAATGAACGAGCAGGGAGAAGTAGCAACTTGTCTCTGCCTTTGATGCAAACCCTGGGTAATCGGCCCCTTGGCCTGAATTTTGCTGGTGGTGCTGCTGAGTGGCTTGAGTTTGTTGGGATTCTCTGAGGAGAAGAACAAAAGTGCGCTGTGTCTGTTGTTAGAAGTTTTTGTTGTTTGTTTTTCTTTTTAGTTAATCACCTTTGTAACATCATTATTTTATGACAAAAACTTCTTTTGTTTTTACCAGAGGAGAGATGAATTTAGTTTAATTTGAAGAGAATTAGGTCAGATTTTTTTTTTTAATTTCTCTATTTTTTAATCTCCTAAAGGAGCACAAAGCAATGTTTGCTCTGAAGTTATAACTTATTTATGGGTTCCTACCACTCCTGGTGCAACATCATTTCTTATGCAAAAGGTGCTACAGAGACAATCTGGCTCATGTGCTTAATGTGATTTAAAATTTTACATGAACATAATTTGGGGCTTCTGTGAGTGGGTCCAATAAGACCAAAAACGGCAGTGTGTATGGGGCTTCTGTAAGTGGGTCCAATAAGACCAAAAACGGCAGTGTGTAAGAAGCGCCACTCCTGTATTCATTACATTTTCCGGGCCAGTGTGGCCAGATGCGCAGGGTCTTGTGTGCCATCGTGCGGATAACAGGTTCTTTTTCAGCGGTGCTTTAGCAGCATATGGTTGATGCTTTGTCTAGGGAATAGTTTGTAACATAATATATGGTCTCTCACAGGTTAGAGCAAACATCATGGCAATTTTTTGAGATAAAAATATTTATGTAGTAAAGAAAAACTTCAAAAGCTTTCTGACTATTTTGAATTCTTGACATTTTTATAAATGTTTCTAAGTCATTGGTCCAGGGGCTGGCTCTTAAACAATGTGGTAAATGGTTTCATCTTGTTTTTGCAATATATTGATCTTAGTTTGATAACACTTGCTTCTTTCATAATATAACCAATCTGTGTCATCAAGAAAGCCATAGAATTGTAGATTTTATAAGCATGTATCCTGAAACCCTAGTGATGAAAATTCTTTCTCCCTGTGCATACTTTGAAATACTTGGAACGTAAGCTCTCTACAACTATTAGGTGAGAGACTCTTGGAGACGTGAGTGCAGAATGGCTAGCTTCACTCTGAAGATTCTTTTTAGAAATCACCAAATTCTAGGATTCTGTGTGTTCCTCATCCAGAAAGTATACATACATTGAGCATCCATAAACCTTTCCCCCTAACTTAGAGTTATCTTTTTATTTTGTTGTTCTTTTTCTACATAAAAGATATTACAAAAGCTCTGCCGTACGTGGGTCAAGGCAGGTACCCAGAGGACATTCAGCTTCTAGGTGACTGACTATGAGCCCACTGCGGGCACGCTCAACAGATGATCACTTCCTTCCTTGGCTTTTCCATACAATCGCTCAAACACTCCCTTTATTTTGGTCCCAGGTCTTCTATTGGGATCTTGAGCCAGTCATTAGAATAACAGTGATTCCTTGGCAGGGACACCCCCTGTGCTTCCAACTTTATGAAAGGAGTTGGAAAGGGAAAGGAGAATAGGGATGCGTGAGGGACCATTTTTTCTGGCTTGGATAACTTCCTTTTTGCTAGGACCTTCCCCCAGGACATCCAAATTTTAGCTCTTATCTTGGCCCTCCTTTGAAAATCATTAAGGGAGGGAGTTCTCTAGATAGTATCATTGATCTCTATCCCATGTTCTGGTCCCCTTCCCTCTCTTTAATTCCCCCTTTCTGCAGCCATGAGTCCTCTTCCTGTTCTGGATCCATCAGTGACTTCCTGCAGCTGGTGGGTCCAGACAGGGGGACTTCCCTGCTTCCAGCTGCCTTTTTAACTTTATTTTCCTCCCACCTCATCCCAGCAGAGGCCTCAGGCAGTCCCCACAGCCCAGAGGAGGGCTCTGTAATTCATTTACTGTCACTGCACAGTGCACCTTTATCTGCATCCACCTCCCCCCTCTCTCCCATGTCAGCTATTACCAGTTTGAGTTTATGGTCTGTGGACATTTATTTCCTGTGGAAATAACACATAGGTATTTTACTGAAGTGATGTGATTAGCATTATTGAAAGCTCCCATTAACTGCTTTAGTAGGAGATTAAGGCTGGCAAAAGTAATCAGACCCATTTCCAGTTGGAAGATTCTTAAGTGTTATGGACAAGTAGTAATTCCCAGGAAAGACTGAAATCTGCTTCTCCTTCTCACAGGACCAAGCCGTTAAAGCCAACATCACCATCCACAGAGGAGATAGCACAGAGGTATCACAGAGCCTATTGGCCCACATCCTGTTAGCATTGTAATTTTCCTGACTCTCCATTCCAAGGGGTACACACAGGACTTTCTTATCTGGTGGTGATATGATCAAATAGAGAATATACTAACAATGAATAGTGGCCAGATTTCTCTTCTCATCCTCCTCTTCTCCCCCGCTCCCCCACCTTAGAATTGGTTTTATGGTCTTTTATTTTGGGATGGAAACTGCTGTAGAATGTTCCCAAGCCTTTGTGGTATTTTCTCAAACCTTGAGAGACTCTAGCTGTGCAAGCCTGCATAGCAGCAGCCTTGGGGCTGAATTCCTTTCTGTTTCGATGGTTTCTTTTACCTTTGATCTTCAGTAGACCCTTTTAAAGCCAGCAGAATCACATGGAACTTGGCTCCCCATCCTCAGGAAAATGCCCAGTGCTTCAGTGTGCTCCTCAGCCATCTCGTGATCTTTTCCTTTGATTGAAATCACTGGGGTGGTGATGGAAGCATAAGCCCCAGGCATAGTTCTTCTTGATATTGTGACTCACTTGTCCAATTCTTGTGCCCATGAAAAGATGTAGTTAAGTCAACTGATTGAGGGTTGAGAGGCATATGTGTAATAGATTTTATTATATCTAATACTACTGTCAAACCTTTAATTCTTCTCTACATATATATTATAGGGGAGTAGATGTAATATTGAAGTTTTATGTAATTCCAATAAAATTTTAAAGAAGCTTTACAACATTAATGGACAGATGTTAAGATTACTATAGGAAGTATATAGAAAGATTATTGCAGAAAACATATAGAAAATTATCTGTAATTAATGCTAAGAAAGAAAATAATGTTCAAAAATTGCATATACCATCTTATATCCATATAAAACAAATAAGGAATTAAATTGACAGGAAATACATTGCTATATACTTTTAAGAAAATAAGTGAAATTACTTAAGTAATTGAAATATATATAACTTTGACTTAGCAACCTACTTTTAGGAATTTAGCTTACATAAATAGATGCACTAATAAGAATATATGCATAAGGGCATTTATTGCAGCTTATTTGTAGTACCAAAGACAGCTGAAAAAATTTTGAATTTTCATCAGTAGAGAAATGGTTAGATAAATTATAGTATATTTATACTCTGTAATATTATGAGACTATTTAAGGTAGCGAACTAGATCTACATCTAGTAACATGCTCTCAGTTTTTGTAGAGAGTGTATCACCTTCTCCATGTATGAATATATATTTTGGTCTGGGTTTGAATATCATGGAGACAGGTACAGAGAAGACTGGCCGGGCTGTTCACTGCTGTATTTAGGGCCAAGGCAGGGAGAAGGTGGGGACTGAGGTGAAGGCTCCAGAAGCACTGGGGGAAAGCACTCACTTTTTTCTTTATTTATATTTACATTGTCGCACTGGTTGTGGTGAATGTGTCACCTATGATTTTTTAAAGAGTGATTTGTAACTACTTTTTTTATTTTTTGGTTTTGGTTAATCCTCACCAGAAGATATGTTTTTCATTGATTTTTAGAGAGAGTGGAGAGGAGGGGTGGAGGGTGGAGAGAGAGAGAAACATCATTGTGAGAGACACATGGATTGGTTGCCTCTCACATGCGCCCCAACTGGGACCAGGGATCGAACCTGAAACCCATATACATGCCCTTGACTGGGAATCAAACCTGTGACCCTTCAGTGCATGAGCTGACACTCTAACCACTGAGCCAAACTTATTTTTTAAAGAAAAAAGATACTCCTAGAGTGATGTGCGTGTATGGTAGGATTATAGCTAAACCACACTTTTTTGTAATTTTACCCATATCCTTTAATGAGGCAAAAGTTCAGCATTGATACACAGCATTGTTATGAAGGGAAATTCAGATTGCTGGAGCCCTGTGAAAGCAATGCCCAAAAAGGGCTAGTCAGGGAGGTAAGACTGGATGAGGACAGAGCATTATCCAGAAACCAACAGAAGAAGGAAGTTTAGAAAGGCTCCTTGGTTAGACAGGGTCCTGACAGGTAACCGACATCCCCAGATCTGAAGGAACAAGGGAAGCAGCTTGGGTCACTGGAACCTGACAAGGGAGCTGAATCAGGAGGACCATGTGGCAGGAACAGTGGCCTGCGGAAGAGGCGCCTGGCAGAGAGGAAGTTGTGGGAATAAATATCCTGGCCTCACTTTTCTTTGATCTTCTGCCTAGAAAACTCCTCTAACTGAACCAACCGTAAGGCAAAGTGTAAGGGAGTTGGTAGATGTGATCTAAAAGGTCAGTCTTTGGAGCCAAGAGCATGTGCAGAAAGGTGGAGGGTGGATCTGGAGGGCAAGAGTGAGACAAGATAATGCAGATAGACTGCGCCATGAGGACCAAAAAGTGTAGAAAGATAGAATGGTATTTTAAATGAGCAATGAGGTAAAGAAGGATGTGTGTATGTGTAGTATATGTTTTGTTATAGAACACTGGTTATCTTGATAATAAATAATTATTGCACTGTTTCATTTCTTTGTTGTTTGACCTTTCTACCTCTCAGTTTAATTAGGTCAATTGTCTTATTGTTTAAAGTTCAAATATAGAGGAAGTGAAAGAATTGGAAGATCTTCTGATGCAGGTTTCAGTCTGTGAATTCAGAAAGGTTTATCTGGTTTTTAAATGCATAGCTCTTATGTTTACCAGTTATTGACAACACATTGTGCTTGGTTGCTTTTCATGCAAAGCACAAAAATAATTTAAAAATATCTTCCCCAATTATGTCAAATTAAGAGTAACTAATTTGCATATGAAATATTAAATAGATTTTCTACAAATGAACAATTTATATTTTGAGGTCAGATTCTATATAAAATAAAGTGCTTCTCTTAATAAGATTTTGTTTTTCAAAAGAGAATATGTTTTAAAGGCCAGGTCCATGACCAAGATCTGATATTTTAAAATCCCAAACCAGCTTTACGTAAATGAATTTTTTCCCAGGTTAGTATCCAGTTGTGCCGTAAGGATAACACCTTCTATGGAATTGTTTTTTATTTGTCTCTTTTTTATTCTTGGATTCAGAGTATGAGATTTAAAGCAAGGGTGGCAGTCTATGGTCCTAAGCCAAATACATCCATCTAAAGTGATTCTGAAGAAATATAGAAATGGCAGAATTAACACTGTGATTAAAAGTAATAGCCATTGAAAAATCTAAAAGAAAAGACCATTAAAAAAAGGAGATATAAAACCATTTTTAAAATAAAAAGAGATTAAAATTTGAAGATTTATTGCATATGTACAGGGTGAGGCAAAAGTATGTTTACAGTTGTGAGTGTACGAAACACAGTTTATTCTTGTATTATTATTTATTAACAATTATATTATTTTCCATAGGAACAACTATAAACCTACTTTTGCCCCATCCTATATTTTCACATGACTCAACTATTATGCCTCATAGCATCATTGCTTGGGGGCATTAAAAAAGACAAATTTTAAGGCTTATAATTGAATTACAAGCATTTAATCAAGTTGACAAAGTAAAGTACTGAATATTGAAGCTGTATGTTTTGTTTTATTCTTCATGGACCCTTCTGGGAGAGGGTGCTTTCTGAAAACAGTACACACCGACTCTGGGCCCACTTTCTTCTTGTTGTTTATTTTTAATCAGGTAAATGACCTTCACTGCCTATTTTACTTCACTCTCTGATCACTTACAAGGATCATAACTTCTGTTAGTTCTTAAATGGGAATCAACCCATGCTACTGAGTGCACTTTTGTGGCCTCTGGGGGTGACATTAGGCCATACCATCCCTCAGCATTCCTTTGTGCCCGCCAGATCATGCTCCAGAGTTTCTTCACTCTCCCAAAGGTCCTTGGAGTTCCCCACAGTCATGCATTGCTCCCGCACATGGGCCAGAGGCTGTCTCTGTGGCCCCATGCCTTATAGGAAAGAACTTGAAACCACGTCAGATTGGGATTCAGATATGTTTAGGATGTAGAAGGACCTGTGGGGTCTTTGAAGGAAACCCGATAATAGGTAGGAACAATGAACAATGGAAAGGGAAGTATCATGTGAGAACAAGTCTGGACCAAAAGTCTGTGTACAGATATTTTCTCAAACTCCTGGGAGGGCCCTAACTACGCTCTAGGAAGGAATGACTTTGTCATCAGAAGCCCAGTGGTTTCGCAGGTGGAAGAGCTATTTGAGAGAAGCAGAAACTTTCTGACCAGAGGGAGAGCACAGCCCCCGCTACAGAGGTCAGGAAGAGGTTGTTAGCAACCCAAGGGCGGCAGAGTGACAGAGTAACAGAGCCCCAGGGGGCAAGGGCCGCAGGCTCCCAAGCATGGAAACTTGTGGGCCCCCTGGAGGGCATAACTGGGAGGAAGAAGACCTCACTTCCTACCAAGCAAGTGAGTGAGGGCTTCAGATACTGAGATTCAGATTTTTGTGATTCCTGTGACAGTTTTATTCTCAACTTAAGGCAGTAAGTTGGATCATAAAGGTTACACATATTTTGTTCTAAAATGTTGTGGTATAGGTTTTTTTGTTTGTTTTAAGTCTTAGTTAAAATTTTGGCTCAGAGTTTTGCATTTGGGAAGAAAGCCCCTAAAATAATTCTGTGACTGATTAAAGTTGTTGGTTTCCAGGTCAGCCCAGAAGGCTTGTGGAGAGAGAGCAAATAACACATGTGGCTTAAGCCTAAACATAGACTGCCTGGGGTTCAGACAGGAGTCTCCGCATGTCTGGATAATGAGATGGTTAGACCTGATGAGAGCTTGTTGCCTCAGTGCTCCGAAGACTGTCACCGGGCAGAGCTCATCCTTGGAAAGCAGGATCTGAGGCACAGGAGAGGGTATCAACATCAGGGGAGGAACAATAGTAAAAATAGCATGACGGATGTCCTCCAGATTTTCTGCTGACCCAGCTCTCAGGGACTCATGCCTGGATGGTGGGGAGAGACGGCTGCAATGAAAAAAACCAGTGCAGAAAGTTACAGAGTAATTTTACTAACATGTCCTTCAGATATTGAAGACAGGGTCTCATAACAGTATAACAAACTTGGGGATGAAGAATCCCTACTCGAGGTGCTGTTGAAGCAGTGTGACTGGGAATCTGGTGGAGTGAACCAGTCTTTACCTCATACTAAGGAGAAGAGGACAAGTGAGGGAGGAGGGCAGTAGTGCAGTGGGAACGCATCTGGCACCTTAGCTGCAAAAGCCCAGGTGACGATTCTAGCAGTGTCTAGAGCAGGGGTGGGCAAACTTTTTGACTCGAGGGCCACAATGGGTTCTTAAACTGGACCGGAGGGCTGGAACAAAAGCATGGATGGAGTGTTTGTGTGAACTAATATAAATTCAAAGTAAAGGAGTGGAGGGGAGAGCAAGAGAACCGGATAGAACAGCCGGATCCGGCCCGCGGGCCGTAGTTTGCCCACGGCTGGAACAGAACAGGAGAGAGCAGCAGTGATGATGGGAGGATTGCATCCGAGAGCACATGTGATTCCTAGAATGACTAGGAGAAATTGTGGAGGGGTGGGGAGCACCAGCATTGGTAGAGCCAGAGAAATAGCAATTTTGCACCTGGTTGCTACTCCCCTGACTGCATTTGCTGGAAAGAATAATATCACATTCATAGGGTTCTTTTGAGAATCAAGTAACATGATGTTGATGAAAATACTTCATATAATATTAGAAAATAATAGTTTTATTATAATTATAGACCAGTGTTGACTCAGAAAAAAATTTAATAATTTACTTTTTGGTGTTTTTCAGTGATGCAATGATGCTACAAATAATAGCTCACAACTGGTTATTCATTGTGGATTTCTTGACTTGTTCTCAATGAAAGCGTTTACATTTACTTCTGTTTTTTAAGTCACTTAAATAGCATTTTTTGGTCTCATTGTTTTCTGTAGGTTAATTTTGATTTTCCAGTGAATTTTTTAAAAAATTACACAGTCTAGCTTGAAACTGGCTCACTCAATAGCTTTTGAATTTAATCAGTGAAATTTTATTTTGCAATTAAAGTAAGTAAAAAGAAATTAAAATTGCATTTCTAATACTAATATCATTCCATTATGAAATCATAAGTTAAAGGGTGATATAGCATAAGAAAAACCAAAGTCCTCTTTCTTCCTACCAGTTATTTCTGAGCCACCTGAAGTCACAAGTTCCCCTACAAAGCTTTTTCAATTTTTTCAACTAATAATAATTTGGTCCCTCCTCATATCTATATTATTTTTTGTGAAGACAATACATTTTGGACCTCTATTATTTCCATACTAGAGGCCCAGTGCATGAATTCATGCACAGGTGGGGTCTGGCTGGCCCGGCCCTAATCAGGGTGGATCGGGGCTGGGCCTGTTGGGAGGAGGAGATGGCAGGAGGCTGGCTGGCTGGCCCACCCAGATCAGGGCCCATTAGGGCTGGGCCATCTGGGGGGAGGGGCCGCAGGCAATTGGCCAGGAGGCCCCGCCGCCGATGGGGTTGGGGGCCAATTGGGGGCAGCCATGGGGAGGGGCTGTGGGCAGTGGGCCTGCTGGCCCCAACCCCGAATGGGGTAAGGGGTGCCGATTGGGGGCCAGTGGCCTGGGGAAAGGCCATGGGTGATTGGTTGGCCGGCCCTGCCCTTGATCGGGGTGGGGGGGCTGATCTGGGGTGGGGCCAGGTGGTGGGAGAGGCTGCAGTAGGTTGGCCGGCTAGCCCCACTCTCTATTTGGGGTGGGGGGTGTGATCAGGGGTGGGGTGGTCCGGGGGTGGGGGGGAGCTGTGGGCCTATCATGGTGGGTCTGGTGATCAGGGGTGGGGCTGGCTGGGGGGAATGGGAGAGAAGGGAGGGTGTTTGGCCAGCTGGCCCTGCCCTTGATTGGGGTGGGAGAGTCCAGCTATCCCCACCCCCTGATCAGGCCACTTTGCTGGATACAGTGGGTGTCATAGCGACTGGTCATTAGGTTCATTATGGCATTATAGTTGATGGCTTTTTATATATATAGATTATTAGTTAGTATATACAGTATATTTTTATAATATTCTCTCATTGTTTTCTATGTCAGTCTTGAATTCCCATCAAGCTTTTGAATGTAGGACCCTGTCTTATACTTCAAATGGATGATTTGAGTTCCTTGGTGGTCAATCTGCATTAAATTAATTTAAATTCTTGGTTGTTGACTTTAATTTAAAACACTCTCCAGCCCTGACTGGTTTGGCTTGGTGGATAGAGCATCGGGCTGTGGACTAAGGGGTCCCAGGTTTGATTCTGGTCAAGGGCATGTACCTTGGTTGCGGGCACATCCCCAGTAGGGGGTTGCAGGAGGCAGCTGATCGATGTTTTTCTCTCATCCATGTTTCTAACTCTCTCCCTTCCTCTCTGTAAAAAAATCAATAAAAATATATTTTTTAAAAATCACCCTCCAGCCTGAGCTGGATTGGCTCAGTGGACAGAGCATCAGCCTGTGGCCTGAAGAGTCTTGGGTTGGATTCCAGTCAAGGGCAGGCACATACCATGGTTGAAGGCTTTTCCCTGGCCCAGGCCCTGGTCAGAGCATGTGCAGGAGGCAACCAATCGATGTGTCTCTCTCACATCGATGTTTCTCTCTGTATTTCCCTCTTTCTTACACTCTCTCTAAAAATCAATGGGAAAAATATCCTCGGATGAGGATTTTTAAAAAACAACAAAAAACACCCTCCAATGTACAAGTGACAAGGCAGTGACCATGAGTGACAGATTGCCCCAGGAGCAGTTAAACAGAATGGCTGGGAATCCCTTTAGCTGCCCTGCCATACAGCAGCGTGAAGTGGGTTTGTCCCTGCCATACTCTTTGTGTCCCTTCTTCATTTGGAACCTGTTTCTGCTGGTGATAGAGTATGTCAGAATTGAAACAGATATTTTCTTATTTTTTAAAATAAAAAACAGTAACAGTGTCATGCTCCTCATTATTTACCTGGAGTCATGTTCAGTAACTGACAATGGCACATATTCAATGAATGTTTCATTAAATGAATGTATAAGTGGGAGAATGAATGGATGATAAGAAAACTTGGTCTACAAACCAGTAACAGGGGTAAATTTTCCCCACCTATCCTACGTTAAACAGAATGAAATTGGTTTCATATCATATTATGTGATTACTATCATGTTAGTTTGGTAGATGATGCTTTATTTTTAAGCTAACCTTAAAAGTATTCATCTCTGCATAGGTTTAAGAATCTGAATATGCTCAGGGGATGGGGCTGAAATTAAATGGAACTTGGGTTCTCAAAGCCAAATTTTTGTGTAAACAAAGAAACTGTTCTTTTAATTGGAATAATTTTACAACATAATCAGTTTTACTACAACAGACCTTTTTTTAATCTTAAATGAAACTTAACTTTATTGTCAACAGCAGTCACTGAGGTGTAGCCAAGTGATCAAACTTGAAATGGAAACCAGAGGCAGCTTACCATGTCCTGTGTTTTGCTGGTCACAGATTAACCGGCAATGTTGTATTATGCATGATCAAAGGGCGGCACATTTGCTCCAAGATACTTTATGACCCACCCGTGAACCAGAAGACTGGGCAGCTACTTGGAGCTCTTCTAGGCTGATTCAAAGGTCCTGCAACACCCCCCCACTGGATGCCTGGTGTCCACCATTAAAGTTTGCCTTCTGTGTGAAAGCACTGTTGTGAGAATATACAATGCAAATATAAGTTGAGGCCATGTGATTGCACAAAACTCATTGTATTAATTTGCCCATAAAACGCCTGTTATTACCTAGCAGAGCAGGATCCTTACAGTGTGGGACAGGGTTCCAAGAGTGGAAGCAGGAATCAAGGCCAGGAAAAGAGTAATTAGGTCTAGAAAATGGCTTGAGAATTTGAGGCCCAAACCAATGCAGTGGTGTGAGTACACCAGGGACCACAATTCTATCTGCAGAATTCCTTTGTCATTGCCATTGCTGTATAACATAACTGGATCGTGGAAGTGATATGCATTCATATTCACAGGTTCTGCTGTCATTTAAGGAGAGGGGATTATTCTGGGCATGTCCCCCAGGGGACAGGAACTAGCTTAGAATTCTGCCTATCACAGTATCCTTCCATTATTTAGGGCTTTACATCCTCTTTCTGGTCTTATTTTCTCCTTCCACTGTCAGACACTGTCCCCACAGCCTTCCCTAATGTAACCTAATGTGTATATACAATAGACTGTTCTCCATTTCTGGATCATTAATCACAGTGTACTGGTTGAGAGTGTGTGTGCGAAAGCTGAACACTTCAGTGTCAAATTCCAGCTCTGCTACCTACCAGAAGATTGGCAACAGCCTCAGTATGTAAATGGGAGTGGTTATAGATATAATATTTTAAATACTTATGAGTTTTAAGGATTATGTGATATATTTAAAAGGCTTGGCACAATAGTTCTGCAAAAATATTTAGATACTATTATAGTATTTTATAAGTCAGTGGTTTTATTCATAAATGTTTTCTTTACATGAGATTCTTGATAAATTCCTAGGCATTCTTCAAAATCCATCCTAACCTTGGTTATGTAAATGTTTGCATGATATTGGGAAGGGTATAGGGAACTCTCTATTTTTCAACTTTTTTGTAAGTCTAAAATTATTTCAAGATAAAAAGTCTTTTAAAAGTTCTAAATGTTATCTCTATTATAAAACATCCCTCATTGTAGAATGAAAAATTTCATAGAACTTTATACATTATCGCATTACACCATAATTATTTGTTTGCATGTCCATCTAAATATAAACTCTATGGAAGGAGAGACCAAGCTTTATTTACCTTTGTATCTCTAATACACAGCATCACATTTGATATAGCTTAGAGCATATCCTATATAATAAAGAGGTAATGTGCAAATTGACCATCACTCCAACACACAAGATGGCCACCCCCATGTGGACACAAGATGGCCTCCACAAGATGGCCGGCAGGGGAGGACAGTTAGGGGTGACCAGGACGGCAGAGGAGGGCAGTTGGGGGTGACCAGGCCTGCAGGGGAGGGCAGTTGGGGGGAACCAGGCCTGCAGGGGAGGGCAGTTGGGGGCAACCAGGCTGGCAGGGGAGGGCAGTTAAGGGTGACCAGGCCGGTAGGGGAGGGCAGTTAGGGACAATCAGGCTGGCAGGAGAGCAGTCAGGCGTCAATCAGGCTGGCAGGGGAGTGGTTAGGGGGTGATCAGGCTGGCAGGCAGAAGCGGTTAGGGGCAATCAGGGAGGCAGGTAGGCAAGTGGTTAGGAGCCAGCAGTCCTGAATTGTGAGAAGGATCCCAGATTGGAGAGGGTACAGGCTGGGCTGAGGGACACACACCCTCTGCCCCCCTCCTGCCCCCCCGTACACAAATTTTGTACACTGGGCCTCTAGTATTATATAAATACTGATTGTTGAATGGGTTTTTATTTATTGTGAATACGAGATTCACTGTGACAAAATGAGATGTGATTACTTGAAATTTTAACTAAAGGGAGGGTCAATGTGCTATGGAACGGTGTTTATAAAGAAGTGTGGTTTTCTAAGCACTCAGTGTTATTAACCAGAACTGGAAACTTGTTAAAATGCTGTTTCTTGGGCCCCATCCTCCAGACCTACTGAATCAGAATTCCTAGGGGTGGGGCTGAGCTCTCCATCTTTAGCCACATTAGTGGAGACCAAGGTAAAAACATAAATTATTATACTAAGTATAGCTTTGTTAAATGAATTCACAATCTTGTAAGTGCAAATATTTTATTAAAGGGAAATAATATAGATGAGTTGTCCTTGAGAAACAATTTAATTCCCACTTAACCATTTTTGTAATAATTATTATAGACTGTATCAGAGATAGGGACCTATACACTTGTAAACATGAAAAGTCTATTGTTTTTGTATTATCCTACTGACATTGTACATTGCATTAATACAGGAAGTTAAACTGCTATTCTTGAAGGTAGAATGCTAGTTTCCTGTTTAACATTTGTTACTGTGATCACAACTTTTTTTTTTTACCATTAATCATATCAATACAGATGTCTTCAAATAACTACCTATACCTTCCAAGTGCCAGCTGCTGCCATGTGGTCCAAGATGCTACTTTTCCAAATTGTCTTTAAGCATCCATTAGGCTTTGAGTATATAGCTTTTACAACCAGTTTTATGTTATCAGCAAATATTATGGAGTTGCAGGATTCCATCTAGTAAGTAATTATGATACTGCGATCACACATCTGCAGCTTTATTCTAAAGAACAGCACTACTATTTTGTTGCCATCTTTCTAATTCCTTTAAGAGCAAATGTCTTGAAAAGTCATATGATAAAGTATGACTAATCTTATAGAGAGCCCAAATCAGGAAAGCGTTTGCTTCTCAGCTGCAGCAGCTGATCCATCTTAGCCTCTGTGTCACAAGAAAAATCACTTCCTGTGTCTTCTGGGCAATATTTTCCTTTCAGAGATTCGGGACTGTCCTTTCAGAACCCCTCTGCCTTTAGATGGCTTTTTCCTTTTTGTGCTAAATAGACCATAATTCACACAACTGTTTAATTGAAATTAGTTTCCTAATTCATAGCTGCCTTGAAATTAGGAAGCCCACGTTTAAATCCTGCCTCTGTCAATTACTCTCTATGTGTCTCTGAGTAACATACTTCTCCAGCTCTCACACTCAACAACGGGTTAATAAAATCACTCTTTCAGAGTTGCTGTGAGAATGAAGGAGACAGCATACATGAATGTGCATTACAAATGTGAGGAATTGTTTTTATGTTTACAAATCGCAGCCTCACAAAGAGCTGCCGCCTTTCCATTATCTTCAATGAGCCCAATAGTCTGGATACTCTATGGATGCTCTCAGCAGACTACATCCTGGGAAGCTGCATGTATCTTCTCTTCCCACAGGGGCACTATTTACCGTCATCTCTTCCCGGTGGGGAATAGCTATCAGCTTTTATTCCAAGGCAATTAGCTTTGGCAACAGTGGGGATGTCCTAAATTGCAAATAGGAGTAAGAATCAAACAGGCCTGTAATAGTCTTGGTGTTGCTAATAATAAGAAATAGATTCCAAAACTCTGTGGACTCAAAACTAGATGATTGGCTCTAAAGTTGAGGAAGGAAACAAAGGATCACACTAAGGTCCCTGCCTCCAGTGACTGGGAAGACAACTGCTGTGTAAAGACACACGGGGTCTGCAGCCAGGAGCCCGCACACTTAGAGTGTGGATGAATGGATCTGTGCCAAAAAGCAGAAAGGTATCATTTGCATGTCACAAGGCTCCTCACCATTCCCAATCCTGTTCAGTTATTTTCTTTTCAACATCTTATTGGTGTTCTTAGTCAACTTTGGAGAAAAACTGAGATGGAGAAAGAAGTGTTAGATGACAGAATCAGAGCTTGTTAAATCCTTCCTAAGCTAAATGGAACAAGACTGAATTCAAGAGGATACTGGAAACACCCTGCATTTAGAATAAAATATCGACTTACCAGTAAAGGATATCGGGGACTTTGGTTTCAGTTTTAGTTGAAAACATATTGATTTTTGAGGCAGTTGGGTGATGTGACTGTTTAAAGCAAAAGCTAGACTACATTAGTAATAGATATTGATATCAGGGGCAAAAATGTACTACTCTACTGTAAATAGTCTGACAAATATGGTATTTGGGATGTAATTATGGGAATATATTGGAAGGAGTCCATTGACAAATTGGATTACATGCAGGGGACCAGAATGGAGACATATCTGGGTTATTTAATAGGAAAAAGACTCCAAAAGAATAGTAAGCCCATAAAATTGGAAAGGGCAATACATGACAAAGGCTGTGTAGAAGATACTGTGTGTGCCACCCAAATTCTCCTATTAAGATCAAGGTCCTAGTTCCCTCAGCTGCTGAGAGAGTTGCTGGTTGATGGCTCATGGCTGAGTCATCCCATCTCTCCCCACCGCCCACCCCAACTTCATCCCTCAGAACTGCCCTCTGCCCAAAGTAGCTGCCTCTCCTGAGATTCCACCTGCTCCTCAAGGGCAGTCCTATCCAGTGACGTGTCTGTGTGTGAGAGTCCAAAAGCTCAGTCCCGGTGCCTTGTGCAGGACAACTCTGAAGGGCCACCCCTGCTTCAGGGCTCCCTATGCGATCAGCTGAGGCCTCTGTGGCAGCTACACCTACTCTGCCCAGTCCTGCCTCCCTCCCTTTCTCCACCAAGCCTGCATGGGAATCTCTTCGCAGTCCATTTCCCAGGGAATCCTAACTGCAACAGCTTGATATTACAAAGACTGGGAAATGATACATTATTCAATAAACGATGCTGGAAGAATTGATTATCTATATGGAAAGAGAAAATGAAGTTGGAGCTACCTTGTGCCATGCACAAAATCTATTTCAGGTGGATTTAGAACTGAAATGTGAAAAGCAAAATTTTGCAGCTTTTTGTAGAAAATATGTAAGTCTTAGGAAAGCATTTCTTTTTTAAAATATATATATATTTTATTGATTTCAGCAAGGAAGGGAGAGGGAGAGAGAGAGAGAGATAGAAACATCAATGATAAGAGAGAATCATTGACTGTTGCCTCCTGCATGCCCCACACTGGGGATCAAGCCTACAACCTGGGCATGTGCCCTGACCAGGAATTAAACTATGACCTCCTGGTTCATAGGTCAACACTCAACCATTGAGCAACACCAGCCGAGCAGGGAAAGGTTTCTTAAAAGCACAAACCATAAAGAAAATTATTGGTGAATTTGTCTATCTATCTATCTATCTATCTATCTATCTATCTATCTATCTATCATCTATCATCTATCTATGCCTAAGCGACCATCGCAACTGAACGGATAGCCAAACAGGCTGCATGGGGCAACTAGGCCAGCAGGAGGGTTAGTGAGGGGCGACCAAATGACCAAGCAGCAGGCTGTGTGGGGTGACCAGGCCGGCAGGGGGGTTAGTGAGGGGCGACCAAATGACCAAGCAGCAGGCTGCATGGTGCAACCAGGCCAACAGGGGGTTAGTGAGGGGTGACCAAACGACTGAGTAGCAGGCTGCATAGGGCTACCAAGCCCACAGGGGGGTGCAGTTGGGGGTGATCAGACCAGTGGGGGGGGGCAGTGAAGGGCGACGAGGCCAGCAGGGGGGGACAGTGAGGGGCAACCAGGCTGGCAGGGGGAACACTAAGGGGCCACCAGGATAGTTGGGGGGAGGGGCAGTTGGGGGCAACCAGGCTGGCGGGGGGGCAGTTGGGGCTGACCAGGCCAGTGGGGGGGGGCAGTTGGGGGTGACTATGCCTGCAGAGGAGGCAGTTGGGGGTCACCAGGCCAGCAAGGGGGGCAGTTAGGTGCAATCAGGCAGGCAGGCAGGTGAGCAGTTAGGAGCCAGTGGTCCTGGATTGTGAAAGGGATGTCCGACTGCTGGTTTAGGCCCGATCCCTAAACTGGCAGTCAGATATCCCCCGAGGGGTCCCAGATTGTAGAGGGTGCAGGCTGGGCTGAGGGGACCCCCCCCCCCCCGTGCATGAATTTCGTGCACTGGGCCTCTAGTATTAAAATAATATAAAATTAAAATTAAGTAAATTTAAACTCATTTAACTGTCACAAATGATATCATCTTTAAAAGTAATAAGAAAACCCGAAACCGGTTTGGCTCAGTGGATAGAGCATTGGCCTGCGGACTGAAGGGTCCCGGGTTCGATTCCGGTCGAGGGCATGTACCTTGGTTGCGGGCACGTCCCCAGTGGGAGGTGTGCAGGAGGCAGCTGATCGATGTTTCTCTCTCATCGATGTTTCTAGCTCTTTATCCCTCTCCCTTCCTCTCTGTAAAAAATCAATAAAATATATTAAAAAAAAAAAGTAATAAGAAAAGCAGGGAAAAGATATTTGCAGCACTTATGAGCAACAAAGAATTAGTATCCAAAATATATGAAGAATTCATACAAATTAATAAATAAAAGGCAAACTACCCAGGAGGACAAAATGGGGGTAGATGATAAATAGTCACTTCCCTTAAGAGAAAGTCTGAATGATGAGTATGTGAATATGCTTAGTCTCACAGCAATTAGGAAAATGACAAATAAAATAAGATCCTATTTCACACATATCAGATTGTAAAAAATGATTTTAAGTTTATTTTATAATATCTTTTTCTTCTTTTCCTTCCTTCCTTTCTTTGCTTCTGTGCCTTTCACATGCTATTTCCATGATAAACTACTCATCCATGAAGACAGCACAAATGTTATCTTTTCCATTAGTCTTCCAGGTTAGAGTTTGTGCTTCTTCCATTTAAAACACTTGGCGTTGACACGTTGTTTACAGGCAAGTTTCTGACACTAATTAGATCATGAGCCCCTGGATGACAGGAATCATAAAATGTTTGTGTGCCTCTGGCATTTATCATACTGTCCAGTGCTTGACTAGTTGGTATGTATTCAGTGGGTGAATGGACTAGTTCCAGTGGCTTCTTCCATAAGATCAGACCTCTTTAAAAGAGGGGTTGCAGCCCTGGCTGGTTTGGCTCAGTGGATAGAGTGTCATTCTGAGGACTGAAGGGTCCCGGGTTCAATTCTGGTCAAGGGCAGGAGGTAGCCGTATCAATGAGTCTCTCTCATCATTGATGTTTCTATCTCTCCCTCCATCTCCCTTCCTTTCTGAAATTAATAAAAACATATTAAGAAACAACAACAAATAAAAAAATAGGAGCTGCAAGTCAAATGCTTTGTCCTGCTTGCTTTGTTTTCTTTTTGATCTAACCACTAAAATTAGTTCAAGATCAGCTCTAACTCTTTTTTTTTTACCTTAAAGAAATTAATTCTCTGGGCTTCAAATTCTTTTCTTTAAAAAAATTTATCCTTTAAAACAATTTTTTTCAATTAAAGTTTACATTCAATATTATATTATATTAATTGCAGGTGTGCTGCATAGTGGTTAGGCAATCATATACTTTACAAAGTGTTCCCCTGATATTCCCAGTATCCACCCGGCACCATAATATTATTAAACTCTAATTTTAAAGAGTGTTTAATACTCATTACCTATAGTGGAGCATATTATTAGATGTGGTTCCCACCCTTAGTTTAAAGAGGTGAAGCAGATAAGCTGGTTCTTTTCACCATGGGTGGACAGAGCATAGGGACAAAATAAGTGTTATTTTTTTTATTATTCATTACTTTTCTTCCATGTGTATTGCTGCTTAGAGGTACTATCAGAATTTATTTTTAATCCTGAAAAAAATGAAAGAAGTATACTTTGCCTAGAGAGATGAAATATGTTGACATGTTTAAATATATATAAGTATATCCCTCAGGAAAGTTAAGTCTTTGGAGACATTGACCTTCAAGGCATCTGAAAAAAATTTTAAATTTATTTTTTAAAAGCCAGCAGCTAGCCAAAACCGGTTTGGCTCAGTGGATGGAGCATCGGCCTGCGGACTCAAGGGTCCCAGGTTCGATTCCCGTCAAGGGCATGTACCTTGGTTGCGGGCACATCCCCAATAGGGGGCGTGCAAGAGGCAGCTGATCGATGTTTCTCTCTCATCGATGTTTCTAACTCTCTATCCCTCTCCCTTCCTCTCTTCCTCTCTGTAAAAAAATCAATAAAATAAAAAATAAAAAAAGCCAGCAGCTAGCTGTTGTACAAACTCCACATGGGAGAATATGATTTAGTTGATATTTGTCACCTCCTACAGTGATTATAAAATACTAAAGTTGGGAGGGGTCCTTCAGCCCAGTGCCTTCATGGGACAGGTAATGAAAATGAGATTCCATCTTAAGTGCTATAACTGTTTAGTGATAGAGTACTTCAGATCTTCTAACTTCAATTATGCTTATTTCCTTTTCTTCATATCCTGTTCCCATCACCAGTTTGAAGGTAACAAGAAACTTATTTGGATTTTCAATGACTTTGAGTTTCAGTAGCTACTTAAGTATTTACTTTGGAGCCCTGGAAATTTCCCCAATAAGCAATTGCTTGGTGGCTTTTGTACCATTAATAATTAATTTTCATTAGCACCTAAACTCAAGGGAATAAAGCAACTCCATTTAAAGCAATATAATTATTTAGGCTCGTGTTCAGTATGTTGTAAAAAGTGAAAGCTTGTAAAATAAATTAAATTTTTACTTGATCATTAATTAAGTAAATTGTGATATTCTGTTAAGTGTAATACTCTGACATGGTAATTGAAATAAAGTTGGTAATATATCTGTATTTTCATTTGCTCATTGGTAAAATGAATAACTTAGAATAAATCTCTGAGGATAATCTATCTTTGAGAATCTTTCACATCTAAATATTTTGATTCTGTGATTGTAATAACAGAGGAGTCATCTAGACTTGGTTTGGCTTATGTTAGCTGATGCTTGGTGTTGCCAAACACAGAAGGTTTTCTTCATTATTGTTTTTGAAAAGTGACTATCACTGAAATGCTGTCTTGTCTTTCTGAAAGCTCCCTAGGAATCTCATTCATTAGTCTCCATATATGTGTTTCTGTCCTTCATTTACGTGGTATGACTGTGATTTATTGAAACTAAATAAATTACAGTTTTCAAACCCCATGGCATTTCTGCACTTGGTTGGATGGATTTAAGGTTTTAACGGGGCATTATGGAAGAACACAGGTAGATATATATATATATTTGGATCTGAATTCTGCTGCTATGGTCTAATGCAAGTTACACAACCTATCTTAATCTCAGTTTTCTCTTTTCTACTTTGTGAATAACAAAATGTACTGCATAGCATTCTTATGAAGAGTAAATAAGATGCCAAGCACAGTGTCAGGCACCCTATGAGCAATCGGGTCACTAGGGTGCACCAAATGGACTGTGATTATAAAATACTAAAGTTGAGAGGGATCCTTTGGCCCAGTGCCTTCATGGTACAGGTAATGAAAATGAGATTCCATCCAAAGTGCTTTAACTGTTTAGTGATAAAATACTTCAGATCTTCTAACTGCCAGTACAATTGTTCTTTTTGGTGCTGACATCCACTTTTCCTATTGATCTAATTGAAGCTTTAAGTGCTTTGCTGTTACTATCCTGCAGTAAGTATTTTTAAAAACTTACTTTTTAATTGCTGATTCACAATGGTCATAATATTATGTGCTGGTGAAGATGGGAGTAATTATTTCTGATTCCCACCACAAATTTTTCACTTTCCTTTCCCACCACTCTGCTCTGTGGTAATAGCATAGCAAAAAGATTGCTGGATTTCTGCAGAAGTGTTCAGTAAAGACCAATGGGTAGATTCTCTAGAAGCTGGAATCAGTAGACTGTGAATTTCTTTCATAGAGGGCTAGGTTTTGTTGATGTTTGCATTTCCAGAACCCAGCTGGCATAAATAGATTCGGTAATGAACATTTTATAGAGCTTATATGTGTGTGTGTGGGGGGGAGGGGGGGTGGAAAAACCTCCTTCCAAATTCTAATGATAAATATTTGGCATTTAGGCAATTTCATAACTTAAACCATAGTCCATGTCCTGAGTAATGTTTCAACACATAAAAAACCTTAATTATTTCAACTGAAATTTTTTTCTTGTTGTCAATCCTTATCCAAGGATATTTTTTCCATTGATTTTTAGAGAGAGTGGAAGGAGACGGAGGGAGGGAGAGAGAGACAGAGAGAGAGGAGGAGGAGGAGGAGGAGAAGAGGAGGAGGAGGAGGAGAGGAGAGGAGGAAGGAAAGAAGGGAGGGAGGGAGGGGGGAGGGAGGAAATAAAGGAAGGGAAAGGGAAGAAAGGAAAGGAAAGGAAGGAAGGAAGGAAGGAAGGAAGGAAGGAAGGAAGGAAGGAAGGGAAAAGGAAGGAAGGAAGGAAGGAAGGAAGGAAGGAAGGAAGGAAGGGAAAAGGAAGGAAGGAAGGAAGAATAAAAGAAGAAAGAAAGAAAGAGAGAGAGAGAGAGAGAGAGAAAGGAAGGAAGGAAGGAAGGAAGGAAGGAAGGAAGGAAGGAAGAAAGAAAGAAAGAAAGAAAGAAAGAAAGAAAGAAAGAAAGAAAGAAAGAAAGAAAGAAAGAGGAAGAAAGAAAGGAAGGGAGATTGACGTGAGAGAGACTTATTGATTGGTTAACTCCTGCATGAGCCCCAACTCCTGCATGCCCTTGACTGGGGCGGGGGGCGGGGGTCAAACCCTCAACCCTTCAATGTGTGGCCCACCCTCTATCCACTAAGCCATGCTGGCAGGGTTCAAACAAGATTTTGATGCCTAGGACAAGTGAAACCAGAATAAACAGTGTCTCTTTTAAAGAATGCTGCTTTAACAAGGATATGTCTAGTGTGTTATGCATTATACCAGAATCAATGTTTTTATAAAATGAGTAATAATACAAAAAGTGTTGTTAACAAATAATTTTCCCCAGCAGTACTTTTTATTGGTTTAACACATAAGATTTTGCATTGCTGAAGCATTTAATTCCTGCCCATGAAAATCCGTATCCCGGTCATGGCACATGCCTGGGTTTTGGGCTCAATCCCCAGGAGGAGGCGTGCAGGAGGCAGCCGATCAATGATTCTCTCTCATCATTGATGTTTTTCTCTCTCTCTCTTCTCCCTTATTGTCTGAAATCAATAAAAATATTATAATAAATAAAATAAAATATAGATCCTTTATTAAAAATAAAATAAAAAGTTTTTTATCAATGCCCTTCTGGTGTTCAGAGTTGATTATTACAACTCACAGTTATTTTTAAAAAATAACTGCAAAATTTTTTTACAGTGTACAAAATTTATTTATCTCTGCTTGCATGTACCAATGTTTCCTATTCCTCCATTTTAACAGAAGAGATTAGCCGGATCTATTCATCATTAATCAATTGACTACCAGAATGCAGCTCTTTTTCCCTCCCTTGCTGAGGCATGAAATTCTAGAAACACCAACAAGGAGGTTTATAAAATAGACTGAATGAGACTTGGGAAGTAACGTTTATTATAGTGTGCCCTACTGTGCTAGGCTAATTACATGGAAATTTCACTTAACCCTTAGGAGTCTGTACTTTTCACACCATCTCATGCCTGTGTGTGTACAAGAAAAGAAATGGCCCTGGTGGGGTAGCTCAGTTGGTTAGAACATCATCCTGATTCACCAGCGGTGGGGATTGGAGGGGTCAGGGTGCATACAAGAATCAACCAATGCATGCATAAATAAGTGGAAGAACAAATCTATGTTCTATCTATCTATCTTTCTATCTATCTATCTATCTATCTATCTATCTATCTATCTATCTATCATCTATCTCCCTCCTTTCATCTCTCTCTCTCTAAAGTCAATCAATAAATGAAAAAAAAATTTTTAAAGAAAAGAAATGAGATTTCCTTAAGGAGAGCCCTGGTACTGTATAATTTTTGTTTTGTTTTTGCCTTCTGAATTTTTACCCTTTGAATTTTTTTAAAAAATTACTCAGTTAGATAAGTGTTCTTTTATGACTGAGAAAGTCATTTTGCCAATATAAACGATTTTGATAAAAGTCTAATCTGCCAAAATGACTCAAAATGCCATCCATGCTTTTTTAATTTTTTGGAATCAGTTTATTCTCAAGAAGAATTCTGTTTGCTGGCTTATTTTGATCACTTTCCTCCATTAGATCACATTTCATCCCCAACTGCTTGCTCTGTTTTTCCTCTGCTCACCATCAGGACACCACCCACCTGGGGAATTGTGCTGGTTGGAGAGGCAGGCTCCTGCTTGGCATAAACCAGAGGACATTTCTGTTGGGATCTGAGTAGCTTAGAGGTGGGTGTCGAGACAGTAGTAGTTACAAAATAGTAGCCTTGGTAGTTTAGAAACTAAATCAGTATCCTCATTAGATTGCAGGCATTTCATGGAATGCATGCTAACTTGTATAGGGTTTTATAACATTTGTGTTGAGTGTGTAAACTGACCAGTGTGGCTGAGAGCTGGGTCCCAGGTGGGTGGCTTACTGAGGGATCTGAGAAATTGTTTTGTTCCTTAGAAAAAAAAAAGGGGGGGGATCCATAACCTTTCAAATGAGAAAGATATGCTTTAGTATAAAGGTCATAGATTATTTTTAAATGCTTTAAAAATAGGTAAGGTAGTGTTTTTATTTTATTTATTTTTTTCCTCTTTTGAGTCTCCTGTGTCTGTCACCCTTCTTCCTGTGCTTGTTTCAGTAATTTCCGCAGATGCTGAATGGAAACCCTGCAAGGGTTTTGTACTAGCTCCTCCTTTCTCTTTCTGTTTTAATCTGAATTTTCCCTTGATCATCAACATTTTGGAGACTAATTTTTTTTCATTTTTTTATTTTTTATTGATTAAGGTATTACATGTGTACATATCTTCCCATTAAGGTAGTGTTTTTAAATGTATGTTCCAAATATACAAAAATGTATGTTTCAGATCTGAGTTTAAAATTTAAACCTTGAGCCCAGGCCAGGTAGCTCAGTTGGTTAGAGCATCGTCCCAATATGCCAGTCAGGGCACATACAAGAAGCAACCAACAGATGCATTAAAAGTGGAACAACAAATCAGTCTCTCTCTCTCTCTCTCTCTCTCTCTCTCTCTCTCTCTCTCTCTCTCCTTCTCTCTCTCTTTCTCAATCAATAACATTTAAAAAAAAATTTAAACCTTGATTTTTGCCATACACCAGCCCCATCTATGGAGTATTCTTGCCAAAGAGCTGAATGTATAGGTAATCAGACACCCAGAACTGACTTCCAGTTCACAGGAAATATGGAAGCTAGAGGGATACGTTAAGTGGCAACATGAGCAAGCAAACAGATAAGTCAATATGTGGGACTGTACTGGAGTTCTTTTTTTATTAATATATAATTGACATAAAATTGTATAAGTTACAATGTAGATTTGATACATTTATATATTGCAATATGATTATTACCATAGCATTACATAACGCTACATTACATCACATACTTATAATTTCCTATTTGTGGTGAAAACTATTAAAATCTAGTCTCTTAGCAACTTTGAAGATTATAAGGCAGTAAACAAAAGAGACAGGTTGGGAGGGAGGGGAGACTAATTAGTCTGATAAACATATAAAAGAAATGTAAGGATATAGTAAGCAAATGTAATGTAAATATAATTGAAAGAAACCAATTGTAACCAACATTTTGGGGACAATCAGGAAAATTGAATATGGACTAGATATTTGGTGACACCAAGAAATTACTGTTAAGTCTGTTAGATATGATAATGGCATTGTGAGTACGTAAGACAGTGCTTCTCAATGTGTGGCCTCTGACTGTATCACCAGCACCACCTGGGAACATGTGAGAAATGAAAATTCTCAGCCCCACCCCAAACCTACTGAATATGAAACTGTTGGGAGGAAGGGGCAACAAAAATATGGAATCACTGATATAAGAAAATATCCATATTTTTAAAAATATATTTTTGTTGATTTCAGAGAGAAAGGGAGAGGGAGAGAGAAATAGAAACATCAATGAGGAGAGAGAATCATTAATTGGCTGCCTCCTATACGCCCCCCCACTGGGGATCAAGTCCACAACCGGGTGGGGGTGGGAGGCGTATAGGAGGCAGCCAATTAATGATTCTCTCTCCTCATTGATGTTTATAGGTCGATGCTCAACCACTGAGCCACACCTGCTGGGCAAGAAAATACCCATATTTTTAAAGAGTATGCAGGAGTGAAATGATATAAGGTCTAGGAATGACTTTACAGTATTTAAAATTAAGGTAAAAATCTGATGAAGCACCCTGGCCAGTTTGACTCAGTGGATGGAGAACAGCCCTTGGACTGAAGGGTTTCGGGTTCGATTCCTGGTGAAGGGCACATACCTCAGTTGTGGGTTCGATCTGTGGCCCTGGTCAGGAGGCAACCAATTGAGGTGTATCTCTCACATCGATGTTTCTCTCTTCCCACCTCCTCCTTCCCTTCCACTCTGTTTGAAAATCAATGGAAAAAATATCCTCGGGTGAGGATTAAAAAATTTGATGAAGCAAGTGTGGCTAAATTTTGATAATTGTTTTGTTGAGTAAAACTTTTCTATGGCTACATTACATGTTCTTTCTATTTTTATGTATATTTGGAAATGCTCATTAGAAAAATCTTGGAAACCTTACAACACACACATACACATACATACAAAAGCAGAATCCTCAGAGAAAACAAACAAACAAACCTTGATTTTAAATTTTATAAAACTTCAAGTTTGCCTACAGAAGACTGGGGTAAATCTAGGCTTTGTCATTAACCACTTGTCTGGATGGTCTTGGTAAGTCTGTTTCCCAGGAACCTCATCATTCTTATTCATGAAATAAGGAGGTTCAATGTGTGATCTGTTGTGAAGGTTCTTTCTGGCTGCTCTTCTTGATTCGCTGAGCAGTCAGGTGTGGTCAGGCTCCTCAGCAGCATTCCCCAGGTCTGGCGTTGGATCTGTGGGTGAGCATGCTCCCTTCCCCTCCCCTCCCCTCCCCTTCCCTCCCCTCCCCTCCCCTTCCCTCCCTTCCTCTCCTCTCCCCTCCCCTTTGTTCCCTTCCCTTCCTTTCCTCTCCCCCTCTCGCCCCCCTCTTTAATCCATTTCCCATCTTAGAGGATAGCAACATTCTCTGGGATGACTAAAGCCCAGGCACGTCACCCTGTGACAGAGTAGACAGGGTATGAAATTTCATGAAGAAGATCTCCGGGGATTTGAAATATGAGGGGCCTTCAGGTTAGGTCAGAGATGGCGAGGGCCCAGAGCAGAGTTTGGTACCTGCTGCTTCTGTCATTTGCCTTGAGCCCTTTCTTTGGCCTTTACCACTGCCATGGTCCTCACCTCCTCATGCAGGATGTAACTCTGAGTAGGTTCAGGAGCCCTAATTAATAGCTGTCATACTTCAACAACCCTGTTGATTAGAATAATCAAAGCTGTGTGCCTCGTTGGACAGACAGCAATGGTGTCCTCACTGCTAGTGGAGTCAGGTTATCTAGTAAACCATGAAAATAAAGAATTGCTTGGTTAATTCAAGCCTCTGTGTGTCCATGTTAAAGGGTTAGACAAGAGGAGGGCAGCATCTCTCTGGGAAAGTTTCTGGGGGACACATCAGGCTGGTCTTGGGGAGGGGACAACAAAGGAGGAGATGATGGGAATATAGGAACAGGTGAGTGTAGAGGGTACACATCCCACTGGCAAGAGGAAGGGAAAATGAAACAGGAGGAAGCTCTCGGGGATGAGGAACAACAGCTGCAGGATCCATTGGCAGGAGATGGTGATATATCCTCTCCCTACGCCTCTTTAGATTACCTGATAGAAATGTAATTCCCACAAGTGCAGGCAATCAGTGATCGTGTTCCCACTGGCAGACAATTCCTGGAGGCCTTTTCCAGTGAAGGCATTTGCTTATTTTCTCTTCTCATGTTCCTTCATCCCTTTCATTTTCCTGCACTGACGTTGACCCTGCCTGTGCCCTAGACAGGGTGTGCCTATGGACACTGGCCAAAATATAATAGCAACAACAGCAGCAACTGTTGTTTATTGAACACTTATGTACCAGGCACTGAATTGAACACTTGATAAATATTACATTTAGTTCGAACCATAATCTATACAATAGCTACTACCCCATTTTACAGGTAAATAACAGAAAGAGAATGAGATAAGTTGTCTGGGTCACTCAGCTAGTAAGTGGCAGACTTAGAGTTCAACCCAGGTTTGACTGACTAACACTGTTGTCCCTCATCTCTCTGCCTCATCGCTTTACTTCTTCCATGGTGACAGGGACTGGAGAGAAAGCCTGGAACCAGAGCAGCAGGGCAGTGCATTGAGAGGGCCACACAGTGGAGGCTACTGGAAGAGGTTGCAGTACCTGGGGCTCCCCTAGTTTCCCTAAGGCTAATATCACATAGAAAAGCTATGCCCAGTATAAAGAGATGTGCGAGACTTTCACATAGCTTTGTTGAAAGGAAATATATTGTTCACTTTTAGTAGGAAAATTTAATTTCTTGAGTGGAATATGAACAAGACTCAAAATCTTGCCCTGGGAAGGACACTTCCTTGGTGACATCATTAAACAGCCTTTATTGACCAGTTGTGTCATGCTGACTCTTTGGGGGTTATATGGGTTCACAATCAGGTAGGTTTCTTTTTTCTTCTAAGGAATCTGTAGCTACCCTTCTCACTTAAGACAGGCAGAGAGAAAGGAGACACAATTCCAGAATGCTTTAAAAACCCCTGCCCTGTGGCCCCTACCTCTCAGAAGAGGCAGATGTGGAAGAGCAGCTGCCTGCAGAGTGGTAGCGGTAGTGAAGGTCTCACTGGGACAGGGGGCGGGGAGGCAAGGGGTGTGTTGGCTAAAGAAAGCTGTGGGTAAGAACCCCCCACTGCAGTGACATCTGTGGGGACACACTGTTGCTTACCTAGAACTTCCACATACCTCATCATCGGATCCACACAGAAACCCCCATTGGATGAGTGGGTATATTTCTGTCTGCTTTTTAAAAATCATGTCTTTGGTTTATTCCCTACCTTGTTCCTGAAAGGATTTAAGAAACTTGTATACAATATAGGAGATAAAATGCTTTTTTAAAAAAATGTTAAGAATTAGAGAAAAAATATTCTTTTGATAGGGTTATATTGACCTTCCTAAATTTTGTATCCAAAACACTCTGGAACCCTTAACACCACCCTTGCTCCATTTTCAGGAAAATAATATAACATTATTCATCAATGAAATCACTTGCTTAGACACTTTCATTCAGAAATATTATCATATAAGGTTAGGATGCAGCAGTTTAAAAGCTATTCCATAGACAGAAGTGGGTACTTACTTTCTATTCCTATTTGAAATTGTTCCCAAACACTTCCATCTCTCTTTATGCTTATGCTTCTGTCCTTGTCTATATGGGTATGCAGTATATGTGCATAAAATGCTTATTTTTCATAATCTCCCAAGAGGTTTAAACCTCTTCAATGCCATGTACTTTCTGTGTGATTCCTAACCAGCCTGCCCCAGAGGCAGGGAATGCCATCTCCGCCTGAATGAGGATGGAAGTGAGATTCAGAGAGCGTAACGTGCTAAAGTAAATAGCAGAGGAGCGATGATGTCGAATCACTGTCCTCGGTTTCATCACATTGCCATGTCCCCTGTGGCCATGGAACCATCTTCTCTGAACTGTAACAGCAAACACAGCCCTGTCACTGTGGTGATGTGTGTTTATCTCTGCGAGGCTCTCAAAAATCATTCATTCATTCAACAGTATTTATTGGCTACCTATCATGTATTCATCACTGTTCTAGATATAGTGGGCACAGTAGTGGACAAAATAAACAAAAATAAATAAATAAATAAATAAATAAATAAATAAATAAAGTTAATAAGCTAATCCCTGTCCTCATGGAGCTCACATTGTGGACCAAAATGAAATCAGTCATTTCTATGCTGTGTTAGCCAGGGATATGTGTAATGGAGAGAAACAAGGCAAAAAACAGGATACTGTTCCATAGCTTTATGGAAGCTTTGTATTGGTCCATAATGCACAGTGATGATTCTACCCAGTTTTAAATAATATATTTTAAGAATATTGCACAACCTAACTGATTCCAACAGTATTCCATGGAGAGTCACTTCTTACATGGGCCTTGCCAGCTACGCTTTGGTTTCTCTAGCTTCACTCCTGCCAAGAGGCCTCCTGTTCCCCAGGGGATGGCTTTGCTCATGTTTCAGAGGACAGTGCATTCTGTGTCAGGTGTGAAAGGGATCTTTCCTACTGGATGCCAGTGGGAAGCAGCAGCAGGGAAGGCCGGCTGACAGAGCCAACATTCTCCTTGCTAACTGGGTTAGTCTGTGCTCTGGCTTATCTCACTGTGAGATCTTCCTACCCTTGTTTAGTTTGTACCAACATTTGATGGCAATATTCTCTATTTTTCGGAATGCATCTTTACAAAAGAGGACTTAAGACAGGGGGTGAGATTCTGCAGACTCAAAACTTTACACTGCCCTTTTGGAACAAAAAATATGTAGAGAAACTTCTGGAACAAGGTCCTCAAATAGTTGTGTATATAACATCTAAAGTGCTTATTGTTCTTTGTGGGTGCAGGTCAAACAGAACATTATTTGAATTTTAACACTTTCAAAAAAATTTCTTGAGGGGCCAGAAAGGAGGTAGGGATATTGGAAGATAATTTGAAGGGAGAAACTCAATAAAGAAAATATTTTAAATGTATAGGCTACCTTAAATTTAGCTGCAAAACATTGTGACTCAGATGTATTTGCTTTTATTTTTAATTTTGTTTTTTAAGAAAAGGTGAGATAGCTGAATGGCAGAGAGGTTAAGCAAGTCTTCCAGGGTCATAGTTTTCTTTTACCTGTCAGTGTCCTTCCACTTGACCTTGTGCTGCCAGTCCTATAGTTGGTGATGAAGTTCTCCCAATCCCCTGCTGTGTCCCCTTTTGTCTGCAGCAGATCCAGACTCCAGGGTAGTAGCAGCCAGGTGCGAGGTGGATGGTGGTGCACCTACAGAACCTGTTTTGACACTGTATTTCCATGGCAAGCACACTCTTTTTATATAGATTTCTGTTTATTGAGCGGTTTGGGGTGAGGTGGGCTGGACCTGATAGTTCAGTGACCCTTGCCCTTTGCTTCCAGAGCCATCCTTAGGCCATTGGAAAATAACCTCGCCATTGTTTTATTTTGTCTCTTCTTTTAAACTTTATGTCAATTCCTACAGCCTAATTTAAAATTAGTGGAATTAATTATCGAATTTGGTAATTTACTAGTTCTACTTACTATTTCATAGAAAGCAGTGGTTTCCTGGCTGTTCTGTAATGTGGCTTACAGAAGCTCTTGATGGTAGGACCTTAGACTAATATCTTGTCCATTATACAGGTTGGAAGTAAGTGTACATACTTGTGTTCTTTTGAACTCCATGCAGATAATTTGAATTATGTACTCTTAGTTATATTATAAACAAGTAGAAAGGTCAATGTATTAACATGCCCGTGTGGCTTTAGGATCCTTTGAAGAAAGCATTAATACTCAGAGTTATCATTACTCATGATTGTAGGAACTTAGGGATTGAGAAGGTACAGTCTTTCTACCAAGAAGATCATCTAGCTTGATCCATATTCTTAACGTAGAGTTCTGGAGATGAACAGACTTTCCTAAGGTCAAGCAGCTGGTTAGTTCTAGAGCCAGGACTAGGACAAGGTCTCCAGGTTTCCAGTTAATGCACTTTCCTCTGAGTGCTGTGATCCTGTTTGCACTCGTTTGCCCACTCATTCACAATTGTGCTCCTATTCTGAGAGGCCCCCTTAGAGATCATCTGTTCTCTAACATTAAATGGTCTTATACAACCTCACAGAGGTTGTAAGTACTAGACATGGAACTAGAGACCAGATCCTCTGACTCCAACCCCGTGCTTTTTAACCAAAAAAAGCTTCTACTTCTTCATAGATGGCTATGCCTTGGAGAGGTTTTCATCTCAGAACTAGAGACTCCCATGAACTCAGTCAATGCTCTCTTCTTGTGAGTAGAAGGACATGGTTCCACATGATGGAGCTTGACATGGGAGGCAGAGAGAATCAGGGCTCGACCTCCAATTCCCTTTGTGATTCTGTTGATTCCTGGAACATCTGTAAGTCTCTGCTTTCTCATGTACAGGGTAAGGATAGTGACTTAGATGTTTCTTCCTGTTGGGGAATTCTGTGGTCCTCCAGCTCTGTATGTTTCTTTGTGTTTGTCCAGTAGAGGGGGGTGTGTGCTCACAGACCAACAGACCCCCAGGCTCCTCTTCCAAGTTGGATTATTGTGGAGGAACCTGGAGGGTGTGGTGAAAGAGATGCAAGTCTGGGCATGACAGCACTTAGGAGGAGCTGGAGACTGTGGTGGAGAGTTCAAGGGGTTGTGCTGCTCGGAATCAGCGGAGGAGATGAAAGGTATTCCTGGGAAACAGATCACCAGGGTCCCAGAAATTCTTTTCAGGTTAATGCCTGACCAAGAAGAATGACAAGCTAAAAAGCTGCAGGTTTGAATGTTTCTATTGCAATTTTTCCCCTCTGCTCTTAGGAGTGGTGAGTAATATGCATAATGTCATGCCAGTCCCGGTCTGGGGCTCCTTTTCCAAAGACATAGTGTGGATTACATTGGAAAAGAAATATAATGTCTCCTCTTGACACCAGTGGCACGCAGGTAGCTTCTTCACACCTGAAACCTGTGTGCTGAGGCCTGGGCAAAAGACCAGCTCATTCTTCCATCTTTAGTTAAAGTGATAGACCACAGTGCATGAAGACAGAGTCCCAAGAAAGAAATGTGATGTCCATTTCTCCTGTACAGAGCATGGAAGAGCAGAAAGGAGAAGTACTAATAAACTCCTCACTGGAGATGCTGAAGCTGGAGAGGAGTTTTAGGGAAGTGCTGTCTTACTGAACACATTCAGCTGCTCATAATCTGGGCTATCAGAATCCAGAAAAGCATTTACAGCCAGGAAAGAAGGAGAAAGGAAGACAGGGGAAGAGGGACAAGTTTGGGTGTTAGAGTTAGTGGTGGGGATGAAGAAAGAAAAAAAATTCTTGACCTTCTTCTTCTGTGGAAAATATTTGAGGTCTCTTGCCTAACTGGTCTGAACAATTGCTTCAAGTGGCATAGGTCATTTCAGGGCACTTCCTAGGGTGGCCTTATCTCTGTTTTCTTTTTTGTAGAGAGGGTCTAGGCAAGTGTGGGAAAATCTTGATAACATACTACATCTGGTCAGTGGCTTTCTCCCGGGGTCTGAAATAGCTTTTCTCACGTCTACTTAAATAATATTTAGTGGCTGGGAGAGGTGTTTCTGTCACTTGAGGCTGGATTACCCCTAGAGGGCATGTACCTAGTAAATGTTAACTGCATTTTTCCCACTTTTCCATTGCTCTGATCAATATCCTGATGGCCTTTTTCACCCAGCTCCCCAACCCCCCTCTCCTCTGAAAGCTGTCAGTCCATTTCCTAACTATTAATAATTTTGTGAGAGAGAGTAAGGAAGAGAGGGAGGGAGGGAGGGAGAGAGAGAGAGAGAGAGAGAGAGAGAGAGAGAGAGAGAGAGAGAAAATTGGTGTGTGAGAGAAACATCAATTGGTTGACCTGGAATTGGACACAACCTTGTGGTATATGGGGATGATTGCTCCAACCAACTGAGCCACACCAGCTTATTTACTTATTTATACTTTTTTTCAAAAACTATGGAACCCTTCATGAATTTGTGTGTCACCTTTGCACAGGGCCATGATAATCTTTTCTGTATGGTTCCAATTTTATAGTATACTAGAGGCCCAGTGCACAGATTTGTGCACCAGTGGGGTCCCTCAGCCTGACCTGTGGGGATCGGGCTGAAACCAGCTCTCTGACATCCCCCAAGGGGTCCTGGATTGCAAGAGGGTGGTTCTCAGGTGATGCACCCCGGAATCAGACTCCCTCCTCTCTGGTTCTGGGTGTGTCACCCGAGAACTACAGCTGCCAAGTCACCACAGCTCCTGTGTTGAGCATCTGCCCCCTGGTGGTCAGTGCACATCATAGCTACCGGTCAGATGGTTGGACGGTCGACGATAGGCTTTTATATATATAAATGTGCTGCTGAGCTGAGCACCTAATCACTATTTAAAGGCCCTATCTCTAAATAAAGTCACATTCTGAAGTCCTAGGGGTTAGGGAAACATACAGATTTGGGGGGAACATAGTCTAGTCTATTACATTACTTCTTATATATTTTTATTGTGAAATATTTGACATGCTTGTAGATGAACAAGAAGATAATATTTACATTCCAGCATTCTACTTTCTGGATGATAGCCAACTCCTTTCTGGCCACAAGTATGAATGATGGAGGCAGCCTGGTATCTTACAAGATGTGCCAGATTTGACTCTGAGCTCTCAGTCTGTATCCTGGCTCTGCCAGTTCCCCGTCATGTGATCTTAACCACCCACAGCATCATTCTCCTCTTCTGTACAATGGGATAATAACACCGGTAGTGAGATTAGGTGAGATCATGTGGGTGTCTCCCATAATGTGTGCTATGAAGTAGACATCAGAAAATGCCAGTTTAACCTGCCAATGGAAAGGTATGTTAGAAATAAGTATTTCAATTTAGTGATAAGGGCCTGGCTGGAGTGGCTCAGTGGTTGAGCGTCGACCTATGAACCAGGAGGACATGGTTTGATTCCCTGTCAGGGCACATGCTTGGGTTGCGGGCTCGATCCCCAATGTGGGACATGCAGGAGGCAGCTGATCGATGATTCTCTCTCATCACTGATGTTTCTATCTCTCTCTCCCTCTTCCTTCCTCTCTAAAATCAATAAAAATATATTTTTTAAAAAGTTAGTAATGAGAGAGGGCTCAAGTACTGACAAACCTCTAAAAATTACTGGGTCTTAAACATTTTTTAAAATAATCTTAATATTATTATTTATACAGACTGCCACCCCAGCCTCAGGTTTATTTCAGCTCAGTTAAGATTGGTGGTTTACCAACCTTTTCTCATTTGATATATTAAAGTATTTGTACATAAAGCACTTATTTATAACCTAAAGTTTTGAGACTTCACTGAGTTTTTTCAATTCTTGCCCCCAAATTCTGATAGCTAATCACATTGTGGGGTTGCCTGATTGCTGTTCTCACTGAGACTTGTGTTACCTCAGCTTTAAAATATGTCTTTACATAAACTATCTTGATGTCTCAGTGTAATGACAGTGGTAACTTCTGTGAGGCATTTCATAAATGGGCCTGGAAACACCATAGGAATATAAGGACATGGAGAGAGCATTCACTGGTGAACAAATGCAGGTTATGGGAGCACAGAGAGTGGTGTTGAATCTTCAAGATCCTTCAGGAATCCAAAGCCCAGAATTAGAGCCCTCATTTCTGGTCTTGTCTAAGGAACAGTCATGACCACATTTTCAAG
Organism: Plecotus auritus; assembly: GCF_963455305.1. Taxonomy (NCBI): domain Eukaryota; kingdom Metazoa; phylum Chordata; class Mammalia; order Chiroptera; family Vespertilionidae; genus Plecotus; species Plecotus auritus. The sequence goes on along the minus strand of NC_137770.1, from coordinate 79,173,972 downwards.
TGATCAGCTGTTCCTTGCCTTTCTCTGAGGTTGTTAGAAATTACGGTCTTCCGTGATCCACAAATCTGCTTTCTATTCTCTTTTTCCAGGGCAATTTATTTGCTTTCTCTGTTTCTCCATCCTACTTCTGTTAGTCATCTCTCCTGCTCCCACCACCATGCTCTCCTCTTCCTTCCTCTGGCCTCATTCCCGGTTTCTGTTTCAACAAGCCTGCAGCCTGCATACCTCTCACATCTCCGTGTCTGGGCATCTGCCTTGATCTGCTTTTCTATCTCTCATTCATTTACATCCTCAATCTCTTTCCTCCTTTCCCCTCTCTCCCTCTCTCTTCTCTTTTTTATTTTTTTACTTTTTAAAATATATTTTTATTGATTTGAGAGAGGAAGGGAGAGAAGCAGAGAGAAACATCAATAATGAGAGAGAATCATTGATGCCTCCTGCATGCCCCCTCCTGGGGATCAAGCCTGAAACCCAGGCATGTGCCCTGACTGGGAATCGAACCATGATCTCCTGGTTCATAGATCGACACTCAACTAGTGAACCACACTGGCCAGGCATCTCTCCCTTATCTTGTTGCTGCCTCTTCCACTTCTCCATCCAAATCCTCCTTTAGCATGAACAGAGACATGACATCCCTCAGACGTATAACCTCTCATCCTGTTACCCTTCAGGGAGACTTAGGGATAGGATCTTGGATTTGCTGCATCTACTTCTCCACAGACACTGCGAGTGGATGTGGCATTGGTGTCCTCATAAGTATCACTACAATAAAACCTGCCTGAAATCATCTCTTGGGCACAGCTCAGCCTGTTCCTGAGAAGGGAGCTCCACAGCCCCAGAGAGGAGCTCAAACAAGGGAGCTTTGGTTGGAATGGAGCTGAGTTTGATTTGGAAACATATTTATTTCAACTTTTATCCTGGTTGAGTAGCTTTAGTACACGTACAGATTTGACTTCTATTTTAGAAGGTATACCAGTGTTTAAAATATATTTCTTCAATTTAACAAAGACAGCTATACTTGGATTTCGTTTAGTAAGTAATAGGGATTGTTTTGTTGACAGTTAGATCTTAATTCACTTATTGACTCGACTTGTTGGTTATTCTTGTCTATCCCTTGAGACTGGGGTTAAGTGATGGTCCATGTAAGGACAGAATAGAGTTGGTTAAAAGGTCTTAGGGTCCAGGTTGAAACTAAAGGAGCATTAACCATGGCATTACTGAAAATTAATGGATATCTGTGGTTGAGTTACGATGATTCAGCCTACTATTGATTCAATTGGAGACGACAGTCCCAAAGGAAAACAAGTCCAGCCTGACCTCCCCTCTGTTGGAGGGAATGTAAGATATGACATCTCCTCCTTGCTCATTGTGGACAGGACTCTGTCTTATTTGCCTCTCTCCTCCCAGCTCCTAATGCTGTTTGCAACATGCATTATTCAGTTTTCTCAAACTCCCACGTGTAACCATGCATTATAACCTCTCTGCGGAGTCAACCAGCCACAATTTTTCTTTGTCAGAAAAACCACTGCCTTTAATCAAGATGAAGCATTTATCACACTTTGTAGTTACTCAGCCAGTTTTTTTATGGGTATCAGTTTTCCTTTCCAGGGTTTTGGAGCCAGAGGCTCACCAAGAAGGCGATCCAGAAGAGTTCAGGTTTCATGGCCCTGCAAATTGGTAGTTACAGTCATTTGTCTTCCTTCCTTCCCCTGGTTTCTGCTCCAACCTGCCTGCAGCCTACACTGCTGCTTTATTGCTTTCTCTTTACATCCGCAGAGCTGCCTCCATCCTGGGAACGCTGCCAGGATATGCAGCTCTCCCTTTTCAGCCAATTTCCTGCCACTTCCCTTTATCTCTCTGACCTACTGAAGACTAGCAGAAGCGCAAGACCCCTCAGCTACATCCTTCATCTGTAGGACTTTTAAAATGAGTTTTGGAGGCTGATAAATGATAACCTTAAATATCTATATACATAAAAGCCTAAGCGACCTTTATGACTGAACAGCCAGAATGATCGGAATGACTGCTATGATGTGCACTGACCACTAGGGGGCAGATGCTCGATGCAGGAACTGAACCCTGGTGATCAGTGCGCTCCCACAGCCAACCTCCCACAGCCCCTCTCCCTGGCTGGCCGGCTCCTCCCCCTGCCCCCCATGGCCCCAGTGGGGGACAGGGCCAGCCGGCCAACCTCCCGCGGTCCCTCCCTATTAGGCTGAGGGACCCCACCCATGCATGAATTCATGCACCTGGCCTCTAGTAAGTAATATAAGTACTCAGTGGATAGTAAGAATAGATGTAGAGCCGAAACTGGTTTGGCTCAGTGGATAGAGCGTCGGCCTGTGGACTGAAAGGTCCCAGGTTCGATTCCGGTCAGGGGCATGTACCTTGGTTGCGGGCACGTCCCCAGTAGGGGGTGTGCAGGAGGCAGCTGATAGATGTTTCTCTCTCATCAATGTTTCTAACTCTCTATCCCTCCCCCTTCCTCTCTGTAAAAAATCAATAAAATATATTAAAAAAAAAAAAAGAATAGATGTAGAGTTGACCTACTTGAAAAAATATTGGATGTTGTAGGCATTGGTTCTTCACCACCTGTACTCACCTTCCTTTCTGGCTTTATCTCACACTTTGCTTCCCTGCACAGACTCTGTATCTCAAGGCTCCATATTATTTGTGAACACTCCATGCTGCTCTGTTGGACCACCTTCCCAGAGTGCCCTTCTCCTTCCTCTCATCACTCTCTTGCCCATCTGAGGCCACTCCCCTCCCCCTATCCTGCCTCCTTAATGGTGTTTCTTATGTCACTCCACTCATCTCTTCCTCCTTTCAATCTCGGAGAACTCTCTGTATCTTATCACATGGTGCTTGATCACAACTGTGTTTCTAATGAGGGTGGACACCCCATGTGACCAGGGATAAACTCCTTTTAGTCAGCAGCTGTGGCATCTGCAACTGCCAAAGGGGGACATTTAGACAGTGCTTTATCATTTGCAAAGCCCTTTAATCTGTGTTATCTGGTTCTCAAAACTTCACTGTAAGGTTGGTGTTATTATTATTATCTCATATATAGATCTTTAGTCCCAGCCTAGTGAGTTATTGTAAAGAAGAGCTTTTAATCATGGATTATGAAAGAGATAGTTTTTAGGAAGAAATTTGGCATTTTTAAATGTGATGTAAATAAACAATCAATCCTACTTAGGAAGTTAAAAATTTAGATATTTAATATTAATGAAACATTTCCTTGATAAACTCACATGAAGAGAAAAACACCCCAGTTACTAAAACTGTGGGAGCTTCTAGGAAATTTTCACCATACAAAGTTGGTCATTTAATGAGCCCTATTCTTATTTTTTAAAGTATAATTTAGATATCCAGATTCAAGAGCATTTGTTTAAACACCAAACATTACTAATGTGTAATCTTCCATAGATATTTCCTTTAAATAACTGTTTATAGGTATTGTTCTACCATCTTGGCATTTATGACTCAGGAATAGTATAACTTTTCATTTAGAACTAATCCTCAAGACTGGGTTCAAAAAATTACTTTCCCAGATGGTAATAGCTAATAATTACGGCTTACTGTGTGTCGGATGCTTTCTGTGTATTATCTGTACGCCCTTCAAGAGTGTTTGAGAAAGGTTATATATTGCCTCCATTTCTAGATGACAAAAACTAGGCTTAGAAAGGTTAACTTTCCTAACCTGAGTGCCCACAGCTAGTAAATTTTTGATCAGGGATTCAAACTCTGCATTCTACTGTATCATATGACCTCCCCCCTGGATATAATCTTGTTGTATGGATTTATGCTATTTTAGAAAGAGGGGTGATATAGATAAACTCAGTCCCTTTAAATTATCTCAAAATTCTTTGATAGGGTAGCAGTGGTATATTGCAGGATGTAACCTCCTTGAACAGTTTCTGACTTCAGTAGATGAAAGTGGCACACAGTAACTTCAACATTTGTCCTTGTGCCAAGCAAGGCTCCATGGTTTGTTTCTCTTCCCAAATAAAGAAAAATTGTAAGTAATAAAAATTAAGCCCACTTTTGCCCCTTTCCCCCATCTCGTATTAAATTGATCTTATTCAAAGAATATAATAAGGGGGCAACAGAGTGCTGTTGAGTCTAGTATCTGATTTGTGGATATTACTCTTTCTCCCTCCAAACCTGTGGATCTGTTGCTGAAAATGAAAGCAGCCATCCCAGATTTGTCTTCAGAACACAGATTAGATGAAACAAAACAGATGCTGTAAGATTGAAGCAGTGTTTATATGCCTTGGTGGTGAAGACCAAGTGCTTTTTTACTCCAGTGATTCTCAACCCGGGCCACACATTAAGATCACTTGGGAACTTGAAAGAAATACTCAGTCCCAGGGGGGGGAGTCAATAGGCCCTCTCCTGACGAGTGGTAGGGTCATCGAAAGCAGGGTCATCGAAAGCATTACTGGTAAAGAAGCAAACTGACAAGGGTGGGTGAAACATACAGAGGGGCTTCCTCATTGGTCAGAAGCTATAATAGCACAGAGAAGTTATAACAGCATAACAAGAAGCTGACCATCTCTGTCTCATTCTGTGTCTCAGAACTTTTTATACAGTAGGCATCAATGTGTTTTCCCACATGGCATCTATTTCCCCTTTGGCTTGTAATAGTACCCCACTTTTCCTATCAGGAGCCACCTCTCACTTTACATGGTCAGGATGAGTGCCTGGGGAAGGGAAGTGGGGGAGGTGGAGGAAGGTATGAAGGGATAAATGGTGACAGAAGGAGACTTGACTTGAGAGTTGAACACACAATATAGTGTATGGATGTTGTTTTGTGGAATTGTGCACCTGTATAATTTTGTTAACCAGTGTCACCCCAATAAATTCAATAAAAAAGGAAGAAAAAAAGATAAGAGATCATGTGACCCAGTCATGTGACTCAGGACCTGGCTACTATGATCAGTTCAGGGATGGGCACATTTTTCAAGTTATTCTAGGAGGAGTGATCTTTGGGTTTTCTTTAGAACAGCTGGGACACTTTGTAACTTGTGGTTACTAATGTAGAAGGGTATAATTCTGAAGTTGTAATAACTATCTTAACCCCACATGAGAAAACAGGATCAAAAGATGCCTTATATCATTTGAGATTCTGTATATCATTTGAGTACCTAGAGCCAGCCATGCCTATACCAAGGACTTTTTTATTATATGAGCTAATAAATTCCCTTTTTCTTATGTCAGTTTAGTTATATTTCTATTAAAACATAAAGAATTCTCCGAGAAACCAAGATGGCGGCATAGGTAAACACCTAAACTGCTGCCTCGCACAACAATTTCAAAACTACAACTAAAAGACAGAACGGACACCATCCAGAACCACAGGAAAGCTGGCTGAGTGAAAATTCTACAACTAGAAGGAAAGAGAAAAGCTCACAGAGAATTGGAGGTACGGCAAAGGGGCTTTGTGCGCGCAGAGAGGAAGGGCGGCTGAGAGCCTGGCTGACTTTCTCTGGCGGAAGGGGGAAGGAAGCCTCCGACCGCACTGAACCCCAGTTCTGACTGCACTGAACCCCAGTTCCGGGCAAACCCCTGGGGACCCATGCTCTTACGGGGGGAGTCTGGACTCTCGGGCGGAAACTCGAGCTGGGAAAGGCAGAAGTCTGAAGACGCACGCGGGCCAGCGCGCACAAAGGCTGCGGAGGTTGCCACAGGCTTTCCCTAGTGAAAGGGAGTCAGAGGCTCCTGACGGCACTGAGCCCCAGTTCTGACTGCAGTGAACCCCAGTTCCAGGCGAGCCCCTGGGGACCCACGCTCTTGTGGGGGGAGTCTGGACTCTCAGGCGGAGACTCGAGCTGGGGAAGGCGGAGGACTGAAAGCGCACATGCGCGCAAGGGCAAGGCTGACAGGAAGCCAAGACTGAGACTCCACCCCATCCAAGCTGAGCACAGAGGCTATTGCAATTTGGCAGGTCTAATCCTATAAGGCTGCCTCCAGCACCGAACTTCTCCCAGCATAGACACAGCTGATCCTTACAGCCAACTGGCCTGGAAGTCAATTCTTCCCAGTGATACCAACAACAATAAAGACTTAATTACAACAAGGCTGTGCGCACAGTCCACAAAGGGGTGCACCAAGAGTGTCCACCTCAGGTTAACTGGGGAAGCAGACCCACTGGGCCATATTGGAAACCTAGCACAAATATCTAGCTTACCAACTCAGGGAATCAGTGAAAATGCGGGGTCAAAGAATCAGATCACAAACGAAAGAAATGGAGGAAAACAAACGACTGGATATAGAATTCAAAACCACGGTTATAAGACTTTTTAAGAATATCCTAGAAAAGGCCGATAAATATAACGAGACCCTCGAAGATATGAAAAAGGACCAACTAGAAATTAAACATACACTGACTGAAGTAAAAAATATTATACAGAGACCCAGAAACAGAATAGAGGAACACAAGAATCAAGTCAAAGAATTGAAATACAAAGAAGCAAAAAACACTCAACCGGAAAAGCAAAAAGCAAAAAAAAAAATCCAAAAAGTTGAAGATAATGTAAGAAGACTCTGGGACAAGTTCAAGCGTACCAACATCAGAATTATGGGGGTGCCAGAAGAAGAGAGAGAGCAAGATACTGAAAACCTATTTGAAGAAATAATGACCGAAAAGTTCCCCCACCTGGTGAAAGAAATAGACTTACAAGTCCAGGAAGCACACAGAACCCCAAACAAAAGGAATCCAAAGAGGACCACACCAAGACACATCATAATTAAAATGCCAAGAGCAAAAGACAAAGAGAGAATATTAAAAGCAGCAAGAGAAAAACAGTTAATTACCTACAAGGGAGCACCCATATGACTGTCAGCTGACTTCTCAACAGAAACTATGCAGGCCAGACGGGAGTGGCAAGAAATTTTCAATGTGATGAATAGCAAGAACCTACAACCAAGATTACTCTACCCAGCAAAGCTATCATTCAGAATTGAAGGGCAGATAAAGAGCTTCACAGATAAGAAAAAGCTGAAGGAGTTCATCACCACCAAACCAGTATTATATGAAATGCTGAAAGGTATTCTTAAAGAAGAGGAAGAAGAAAAAAGTAAAGAGAAAAATTATGAACAACAAATACATATCTATCAACAAGCGAACCTAAAAATCAAGTGAATTAAAAACCTGAGGAACAGAATAATCTGGTGAATATAATAGAATCAGGGGCATAGAAAGGGAGTGGAATGATAATTCTCAAGGGGAAAGGGGTATGGGGGGTTCATGAAGAGAATGGACAAAAATCATACACCTATGGATGAGGACAGTGGGGGGGAGGTAAGGGCAGAAGGTGGGGTGGGAAATGGGTGGAGGGGAGCTATGGGGGGAAAAAGGAGAAATAATTGTAATAATCTGAATAAAGATTTATTAAAAAAAAATAAAAAATAAATAAAAATAAAAATAAAAATAAAATAAAAAATAAAATAAAATAAAATACCCTTTTCCCCCGCCTTCCCCTTAAAAATAAATAAATAAATAAATAAAAAATAAAACATAAAGAATTCTAGCTAAGTGACTCTCTTCATTGGGTCCAATAGGCCAAATGAGAAAGTAATGTGTTGTTATTGGAGTCATGGAAGGGACATATATTTCTCAGATATGTGAGTCTGTGTTAAAGCACACATCCCTTCAAATAGCCACCTCTATTTGAGCAACAACCCACACCATCTCTCCAGCCCAGATACATGAGATTTCATTTTTCCCTATATGGACATTCTTGGTTTTAGGGCTAAACAGATCCAGACCTTATTCTTTATCTATTGAAGATATATTCAATATTTGACATGCTATGATGCTACTTTGGAGAACCATTTGCACATACAGTGAGCATTCACTTTGTGTCCTGTATTCATTCACCAAACATTGATTGTATCAAATCTATATCCTAGATAGTGTAGGGGGCCTTGAACACCATGTGAGGGAGTGCTTACCTAATTTAATGGATCATGAAAAGCCATGAAAGACCTTTGAATAGAGGAGTGATAGGTCCCTAGTTGTGATTCAGGAAGATTAACCAGACAGTAGAGTGAAGGACAACAAGAGATTAGAATAAGGAAGGTCAGTTGGTCATGGTTGCAATTGATGAGAACTCAAAAAGGGGATGGAAAAAAAAAGGTAAATATAAAAAAAGCACTAGAGGCCCAGTGCACAAAATTCGTGCACAGGTAGGGTCCCTAGCAGCTGCTGGCTGCCAGCGAGGACCTCCCTTCCCCCGGCTGCCTGCCACGGCCGCCAGCCAGGGCCTCCCTTCCCGCAGTTGGCTGGCTGGCACCACCCCTGCTCAAACTCCCAGTTGAGGGGACAATTTGCACATTAGGCTTTTATTATATAGGATTGTACAGATAAATCCACAAAGCTTAATGTTCTGGCATTGAGAGAAAGCGGTTCTAGATGGTTCCAAAATTTGAGCTTTATTTGTAAGACAATGGCGATGCTTAGTTTCAATGTCTGGTACATGGTACATACGAAATAAATATTAGTGTCCTTTATTAAGATTAGATAATCTGTACTATGCCAATCTTCTACCATCCCTACCTATAGGAAATATAATCAGTTCTCTCTTCTTTTAAATTATATAGCAAGATCGTGGCAGCAATTGGAACAAAGACCCTTATTCTCAGCTCTTTGGAGGAGCATACTTGAAGTAGGATAGGCCATCATGGGTCAATTCAACATTCATGGATTTGACATAGACACAAGGTTTCTCTCTCACATATTGTATGGGTTGTCAGTGGCAATTAGATTCAAACATTGCTGGGTTATTGAGTGGAACTACTTAGAAGGTGATACTAGGATATTGGCCTGGTTGTTTATCCTGCTGTGTTTTATACTCTCAGGAAACTTAGCAGGCAGGCATGAAACTTATTATGGGGAAGTATTTAAAGAGTGGGTGGGCCTAATGTGCATAGTCTAAAATCAATATAATTTTATAAAACCTATTTTGAATTATCTTTCCTTCCCACTATAGCATGTACTTTTTTGGGGAAAAGTGTTACTAAATGACTGGTTTTAAAAAAATTTCTTTCTTTTTGAAGTGTGTAATTACTTGGCTACTTGAGCTTAGAGAACACGGCAATATTTTAAGAAGGGGTAGAAACAAATAGAATTGGAATATGACAAGAATAAATAAGGCTTCTTAGCTTACTCACTTTCTTGGTGAGGGGAGCTAAGGATATTAAAAATCTTTTAGGCTTCACATGACCAAGAATACTGCACTTCATTGTGTTAGCAAGGTGTGTGTTTTTTGTTGTTGTGTCTCTATTTGTTAACTGTAACAGTTTCCAGGAACCCTTCCCTGCACTTCGGGAGTATTGTTTTTATTGCCTGTTTTCTTTGTTAGTGGCTCTGAATGTTCTGTCAGCTCCTTGAAAGCATGGACTGTGTCTTATTCACATTGTTTACTTGCAGTACATATTTAGCAAGTGAACAAATGAATTAATTAATAGGAAAAACAATAATGGTGACCGCCTTAAGTTCTAGATTTTTCATGTTGTGGCTCTAAGTCTATTACTTTCTTTTCCTTCACTTTTTAAAATACAAAGTAAAATGTGAACCATCTGCATTATTTGGAAGTAAGATAATAGACACAGGATATCCATGTGGAAATAATTGTGATACTGGTGCTAATACCACTGGAAACAAGGGGGTAGAACACTCCTTTGGGCTTTCAATTTATAGACAATCCACAACATTGTAAAGGGTATCAGCATTGAATTGAATGTGACACTGAATCTTCCATTTGGTCTGAGGGGGCAGAGGCACAATGTAATCAGTTATTATGGTGCTCAAATTCAAATTTAGGCATACGATCTAAGTCTTATTTGTACAATACTTCCCTCCCCCCCTCAGGAAAACAAAAACAAAAACATAGGACCCACCACTCTGTCTTGGTAGAAGTCCAGGAATTAATTTTTTTGTTGGACTGTCTTGGAGAAAATGGGCTGTGAGTCCTACATGGGTGGTTGTATGTATTGTTTTCTTACATCACTAGCTGTCCTTCCATCTATCTCATGTGGAATGCTCTCCAGTTCACATTTTTTGGGTCATATGGATAAAGCAAAGTAGTATTCTGCAGATAAAGCCAAAACCTCTGCCGCCTGACTAGTGTGGCTCAGTGGTTGAGCATCAACCCATGAACCAAGAGGTCACCAGTTTGATTCCCTGTTAGAACACATGCCCGGGTTATGGGCTCAATCCCCAGTGGGGGGTGTGCCAGAGGCAGCCAGTTAATGTTTCCATCTATCCCTCTCCCTTCCTCTCTCTCTCTCTCAAAACACTAAAACATATTAAAACACACACACACACACCAACAACAACAACAACAACAACAACAACAACCTGGGGGGGTGAGTAGGGGCTGGACAAAGGGGGAGTAAGGGGGGAAATAAGAGACATCTGTAATACTATCAACAATAAAATAAACACACACACACACACACAATCAATCAATCAATCAATCAATCAATCAATCAAATAAACAAACAAAACCAAGCAGAGATGGGAAGAAAGAGAAAAGTAGTTTTCATCGGAGGCTTCAGGGTCACAATACTATCAGCATCTCAGTGTATAGAGCAACAGGTATATTTTCACAAACAAGAGGTCAGGATCATGTAAAAAATGGAAAGTAGATCCAAAGAAATATTTTAAAAACACATAATGTTAGCATACAAGGATATTTACTGCATTGTATAAGATGGAAAAAGAAAAGAAATACCCAAATGTCCAGTAAAAGGGGGTTAGGGAAAATAATTTTTAATATATTCTTGTACATATATACATAAAAATGGGTATATAGCCTTGACTGGTGTGGCTAAGTGGTTAAAGTATTGGCCCGTGCCAACTGTAGGGTCCTGGGTTTGATTCCCAGTCAAGGGCACATACCTGGGTTGTAGGTTCGATCCCCGGCCCTGGTTGGGTCATGTGTGGGAGGCAATCAATTGATGTGTCTCTCACATCGATATTTCTTTCTCTCTTTCTCTCTTCTCCCCTTTTCTCCCCCTCCCTTCCTCCCTTTCACTCTCTCTAAAAATCAATGGAAAAAATATCCTCAGATGAGGATTACAAAAGAAAGGGATATATAGTCACTTAAAAGAATGGTGTACAGATATATGAGCTGACAAAAACTGATGACCAAGGAATATAGGAAAATGAAGACAACCAAAACATTATGCAGAACGGAATATCTGGCTTCACTGCATGTGTGTATTCATACATCCCCACATATGACAGTGGTAATCTCTGGGAGTGACAACATGAGATTTTAATTACTAGTTCCTACTAAGCAATTATAATTTAAGGAATTCTCTTATTAGTTTTATTAATAACTTTCCTCATAGTTTATTATCAACTCTATTTGGGACTGTTGATGATTCCCTGTTCAAATACAGAGATTCTCAAGGGCATACTAAGAAGTCCACCTAAAACACTGTATAATTCCATAGTGTTTGAATATCTCACAGTGAACATGCACAGGATGGCCAATGCTGAAAACTTCTTTCTTCCTGGTGCATGAAAAAAGTGCACTGGCTAACCATCCTATTTGGAAGATGGTGGTGGCCTTGGGAAAGGAAAGGGAAAGAGGGCAATAAAGTGACTGGAGTTAGCACATCTGCTATCTTCAGCACGTGTGCCAGAATTTGCAAACAAAATAATTTCTATTTTCCTTATTTTTATGTTTTTTAAAACCATAGAGCAAAAGAAGTGAAAGCTAATTCTCATTTCAACATGAAGCCCTCCTCTGGTCAATTGAGTATGTCCTTGAAAAGAACCGTCAGAGTCCTGAATCACACTGTCTTCAGCCAGCATTGTGATCTCAATTTGAGTCATGTAATCACTAACCTCTCAGTTTCCCCCACCTGTTCAAATTGATAGTAATATTCCTTATTATTGCATTCCCGAGTGGGGTGTTATGAAGTTTCATAAGATCATGTTAGCCAAAGGCTTTGAGCTCTTTAGATAAAAGGCTCGATATACAAACACAAAGTCTCATTAAGGTAATTATACAGTGATTTTTCATAGTTCAGATCTACATTCAAGGCTAAATGTAGTGTTGCAGGTCACTTCCTGGAGGTAGGGAAGGAGCTTGATTGGCTTTCGAAATCTGAAGATGAAGTCCCTAACACATTTTGAAGACAAATATAGTAGAATCATTTGTTTTTAGAATAGAATAAGGGACAGTTCATATATGATTTAGTTTTCAGGGATGATTTTTAAAAAACCATAGGTAAAAAGGTAAAAAAAAGTTAGGTTTCTGTGTTTAATTGAAAACATCTTTTGAAAAGTGATCACCTCCTTTCCCATGAAAGAGGAAGAAAATAAAAAGAAGCTCTTGAAGAATAGTGTTGGTTTTGTCATTAATATGACTGTAAAGTGGTGAAACCTGTCTGGCCCACTGTGCATACGGAAGGTTGACTCATTAATGCTTGGCAGAGTCTCTTCCCAGGTGGCACTGTACCAGTTGCTCCTTCGATGGAGCCAGGGAAGGGCATCCTCCACAAGTTCCTTCCTCTCAAGCTGTCCTGAGAACCCATCATGTTTGCCTCAGGCTCCCCACCCTTTGGCACCATGGGTGCGTGCTGCTACTATAACCCAAGACATGGTCAGTCAATTTCAGTTCCCAAGATTTGGAAGTGCCGACACAGGAGGCCAGTGGCCCCAGAGGAAGGTAAGCAGAAGCCTGTGCTCTTGATAGCAGGTGGGGAAAGAAAGGTTTCTTATTAAAGTTGAGATAAATCTCTTCAGATTATCAGAGTTGAAATTCCTCTTTACTTAATAAGTGCTTTTAATTTGCTAGAGTTTATGGGCTGAACTATGAAAGAAGAGTTCTTGGTGAAGGTCATTGTTTGGCACACAACAAGTGGGTTCAGGTGTTCTCCGGTTGTAACCTGCAGGGCTGCTGTTCTCAAGTTTTAGAAATCATACTAGCTGAGTATTAATATACTCATTCAATTATATTAAACAAAGCTAAGGATTTGTGTGTTGATTAATTTGTAAAGGAAGGCCTAGGAATAATCTTCATTTAGAGAGATTTTCATCATAAAGACTTGGAAGTGTTACTCTCAACAATAAAGATTTTCTTAAAAAGCCTTTGGAGTAGGAATGCGATCAGTTGTATTTATATAAAGATTTTATACAGTTCTTTAAAGATAGGTTGATGTCATAAAAAGCTGTCTCAATATCAAGAAATGTTTAATCCGTATTATTTAGCCAAAGTATATGAAAACACTTTGCATCTAATCTTTAACATGGATATTGTTTAAATATGCTCTTTGCTTTTAATATCTAATATGGACATTATAAAAATGTAAGAGGGAGAGATTTTCTTCTTTCCTAGAAGACCAGTCCCTCATTCCTATTAAACACAGTTTTGTGGTTGTGAGGTAGATACTATCTAACTTTATATTCAAATTAGAGAAGTTACCTAGGAAAAATAAGTTATGTAAAATAAATTAATTTTAGCCTTAAGAGAGACATTGACAATTTTTTATTCTCCTATTTCTCCCTATTTGCTGCTACTTATTAGAAGCCATAATCTCTGTTTCTCTGGTTTCTCTAATCTTTTAGGCAGACTTCTTAGTATGCCATTGAGAATCTCCGTATTTGGAAAGGGGATCATCAGGGGTTCCAATAGAATAGGAAGTAAACTATGAGGAAAGTTATTAATAAAGCTAATGAGAAAATTCCTTGAGTTACAATTGCTTAGTAGGAACTAGTAATTAAAATAGAAAAGGCTAAAGTTTTGTATGGAGAATATTAGGCAGTGAGTCAAATAATTTTAAGTTTGCAAGCTGTGTTCTGTGACCTAAAAGCATTTCTTAAAGTGATACATATTTGTTCAGAATTCATATGATTTTATCTTGTGACAATCAGAAAGTTTTAGAAAAAGTCTATTTAAATTTGTAACACATTTATTTTGATTTGGGAAAACAAAGATTTTCTTTCTAGGATCATGAAGGGGGAGTATTTTTTCCCTTCCCTACTACCTAGACTAGATGAATAATAGGCATTTGAATGCAAATCAGAATTTTATTCCTAGTTCAAACACTAATTTGCTATATGACCCTGAATATGTTTTTGTTTTCTTTTTAAAATATATTTCTTTTTATTGATTTCAGAGAGGAAGGAAGAGGAATAGAGAGATAGAAACATCAATGATGAGAGAAAATCATTGATTGGCTGCCTCCTGCACAGCCCCTACTGGGGATCAAGCCCACAACCTGGGCATGTGCCCTTGGCAGAATCGAACCTGAGACCCTTCAGTCTGCAGGCCGACACTCTATCCACTGAGCCAAACCAGCTAGGGCCTGCATATGTTTTATGACCATTATTTGCTTTAGTAGTTCTTCCTATAAGGAGATCAAGTGTGCACTTTCTAGCTCATCAAAATGGTACAAAAATGCTGTTTGCAGTATGATTATCTCTACTAGATGTAGGTGAAACCCATTTCAGAAGTTAATGTTTACTTATTGGAATCATTTATTTATTTATTAACTTTAATTTGTTATTTTATATATCTATAAATTTTGATCTCAGAAATTAACTCAAATTTATTGAGGTGCAAGGAACAAATAATAAACTCAATTCATATTGAGATTTTCCAACAGCAATTGTTAAGGTTAAATAATGTATTTGGGGGAGAAGATGTTTAATAGCATATCCTAGTTCAATAAGAATACTCCAAGAAATAAATGCATCGTGTCAATCTCACAGACAACCCCTGTATTTCCCAGAATGCCAGTAATCGAAATGCAGCTGCAGTTTTTATAACCTCCAGACTTTAAATTACTCTTACTTAGATGCAGGATTTCTTCATTGTCTTCTTTATGGCAGGAAATTACAAATGCCTTTGTTGTTATTGCCAGAACTGAGGGCGTATAGCTTCCAGCAGTGGCAACTGGATTTGTTTTCTTTCTCTTACTTGTGGAGTGGGTGCTGACTGCTGGTGGGAGCTGGTAGAGGGAAGTAAGTTCTTTGCCAACATTCAATAGTTAAAAACATTTTTTCTATGTTAATCATCCAGAAACTCCCCTATGACTACTGGAACAGTCTCAAAATTAGACCTTTTAATTTTTCCTTACACTATACTTTCTCATCCCTTTTGATATATAAGTGATATGCCTGGAGATGAGCCTAACTTTAGCTTTAAATAGAATATTCCTAAATCCTTGCAGAATCATCCATTAGCTCATCTTAAAGGTGGGCCATTGACTTTAGTGTCATACTTCATTGGTTGTGGTAGTAAAAGTAATATTAGTAGTATTAATAGTAATAAAAGTATTAACAACAATTTTTAAAATATATTTAAAAATTTTTTTATTAATTTCAGAGAGGAAGGGAGAGGAAGAGAGAGATAAAAACATCAATGATGAGAATCATTGATTGGCTGCCTCCTGCACTCCCCCCACTGGGAATCGAGCCCACAACCTGGGCATGTGCCCTTGACTAGACAGGACCCTTCAGTCCTCAGGCCAACACTCTATCTGTTAGGTCACTGAAGGAGGAATCCACTAGGCCAGAATGGTGAGGAATTACCAATTTATTCAGTCATCTGCACACAAGGTGGCTGAGCCTCAGATGGCTCTAGCACCCAGTGACAAGAGTCAGTGGTTTTTAAAGGACTTTTGGCAGACTTTTCCTGGGCGGAGAATTCTCTGTGCCGGAGCAGAGGGGAGAAATAATGGAATGTGGTCTCAGCAAGTAAAGTGTGGTCTCAGCAAAAGGAAATGTCCATAGTGAAATGGCCTAAAGGCCAGTTCCCAAAGGTGGGGTATTGATTCAATTATTTGATCAGACCTAACACTATCCACTGATCCAAACTGGCTAGGGCTTAACAACAATTTTTTGAGTGCTATATAAAGTACTTTATTTCATCTTGTTTGATCCTCACAAAATTCTTGGGGTGGGGGGAGGGTTCTATTATCTCCATTTTATAGATGAAGAACTTGCCAAATATATGGATGGTAATCATGTTTGGGCTTTAATATGAATTCCCCTCCAGTCCTGCTTTTATCACTTGTGGAGTGCTGGTGGGACCTAGTAGAGGGGAGTAAGTTCTTTGCCAACATTCAATAGTTAAAAACATTTTTTTTCTATATTAATCATCCAGAAACTTCCCTATGACTACGGGAACAGTCTCAAAAGTAGATCTTTTAATTTTGCTGGGAGAGGTTGGACTGGAGGGCCAAATAGTGAACAGGAATAATTTAATTGTGGGAGGTTGAATGCAAATCTAAATTTTTCCAAGTTTTGTCATTGGGTGAAGCAAGAAATAATGTGAGCCAAGGACACTTTAAAACAGCTAGAGGGTTTTCCCAACCAGATGCAAAGAAAAGTAGAAAATTAGGTTTCTAGTCTCAATGAACTCCAGTAAGAAAATTTATCTAGGTCTCTATCTCCTCTATAAAATGGGGGTTCAAGTAACTAGGGCTAAAGAAGGTCATAGGATGAACCAAACACCAGGGACAAAGCTAAAATTTGGGATCTCCTTCTTAATAGGCCCTTCAGTCCTAGTCTTCGTGTGTGTGTGTGTGTGTGTGTGTGTGTGTGTGTGTGTGTGTGTTTAAGGTAAAGGGCTACAATCCCCATCCACACTGAGAAAACTCTTACACAGCTAAGAACCACCTGAGAAGCATTATTATTGCAAGTGTGTTGGGGACTCTAGTGGAATAGTGATGCAACCATGGGTCTGGTGGCAAAGGGTCACAGGTTACTGTGATGGGGAATGCCTGTAACCTGAAGCTAAGGCCTGTAAGGTCACCTGACCAGAAAGAGTCAAGAGTTAAGCAGTGACGCAAAAAGAGAACTCCTAAGTGGTAACTGAAACATGGCAGAAAGCAGCAATATGGGAACTAAGAATAGATTTAGGGATTTGAGAGGCAAAGAAGAGTAAGGAAGAACAAGTCTAAGGAAACAGGTAAGCTGTTCCAGACAATTACCTGATGCAGGTACAGTCCACAGCTGGATTTCAGGCTTAGTGCATTGTGACTTGTGGGAGAATAAACCATTTGAATTTAAAAGGCAGGGGCAAGGCAGTTAAGAGGGCTGACAAGACATAGGTCTCCTCTGATCAAAATATTTTTGTGACTTGAGGATGAAATTTAGTTTCCTTAGCAAAGCTGTACACAACGGCCTTAGCCACCTGGCCCTTACCTGCCTCTTCCACAGCCCACATTTCAGTCATAGTGAGACATGTGCCATCTGCTGAGTGTACACATTCTTTTACATGTGCATGTCCTTTCTGGTTTGCCAAGTTACATCTTATTCTTCAAAATATAGGAACTCACCCTAGCCGGTTTGGCTCAGTGGATAGAGCGTCAGCCTGTGGACATAAGTGTCCCAGGTTTGATTCAGGTCAAGGGCACGTACCTTGGTGGCAGGCTCCTCCCAGGCGTGGGCCCCGGTCAGGGCATGTGCAAGAGGTAATAATCAATGTGTTGCTCTCACATTGATATTTCTCTCTGTCTTTCCCTCTCTCTTCCACTCTCTCTAAAAATCAATGGAAAAATATCCTCAGATGAGGATTAGAAATACATATGTATAAACTCATTGTACACACACACAATCTTACTCTTCATGTAACAAATATTATTTCTTCTGAGAAGTATCCCATTTCACACACACACACACACGCACACACACACGCACACACACACCACTCTCCTTAGGACTGCCTTAGTTAGTTCTGCTCTTTATTTCCTTAGTACTCTCCTTGTAGCATTTACATCCCAAGGATTTGTTTGTTTCTTCATTTTCCCTAGGGGTTACTGGCCTCCATGAAGGCAAGGGCTTGTCTTAGTTATCTTTGTATTGCATGATTCAGTGCCTGACCTATAGGTGCTTAATCAGTGTTTTGACTGAATGGATAAGTGAAGTCTTGATGATATATTATGTGTTATGTGTTAAATATTATATGTTAAATCAATGCTCTGATCATGCGTTGGATTAAAGGTGAGCACAGGTTAGTTACCTTTCAAGGTACATTCAGTAACCTAGACCCCTGAATTTTTCAGTGGTTGGTTGAACACAATAGGCAAAATGAAGGAGAAAAAAAAAGAGATAGTTTCCAGAAGTCAAACACCTTCCACTGATCAGTAAAAGTAGGATCGCTTTCATCCTTTTAATTACAGTATTTATGCGCATTAGGGCTGTGCCTTCATTCAGGCAATGAGAAATACAGACTTTATAGTTTGGGTGAGACATCGCAGCAGCCATGTCTGCTTCTTACTCACTGTGTTTAAGAAAGGAGTCTTGTGGTCATATGGCAGGGGAAGGAAATCCTAAGTGCTTCGGTCATGAGGCGAGGAGACTCACGTTTGCGTGGTGTTCTGTGGTGTACACAAATAAGCAGCTGGATGATTCAGATGTTGAAGCAACAATGACTTGTTCCCAAGAAGGAACAGATGTGGCAGAGGCAGGTTTCTGGGAATCCAGTGACAACACGTTACATATTAAACTCTTTTCTGAAAACTTCTTGGAAAATATTCAGATATTCATGATCTCTCTCTATTTATATTTAGGTCTAAATGTTCAAGAAGTGAGAGGCCAATTTTATTTTTATGTCACTGTCCTGAAATTAGCCTGTTACAGTACTTTCTTTGAGTCCTGGCTGCTTGATTCTTCCTCTTTGGACAGGCAGGGACCCTGGAGTAATATCCCGCAGGCCTGGACGGGGCAGAGGCTGAGGAGCCTCCTGTCCACACTTGCAGAGGATTGAGATGAAGAGCAAGCACCAGCAGTGGTGTTCTTTAGGACCTCCAGATTGAATTTCTGAACAAAACTATTCCAAGAGCAGGAAGGTAGGAAAGAGGTAGGAAACCAGCCTAGGAGACAATGCATGGAGAGCTGACCAGGGAGGAGCTTGAGTAGGACTTGGGTGTGTGTGGTGAGGGAGGGAAGATCTTGGCCTGGAGCAATTCCTGAGCTAAGGATCCCTTTATCTTGTTTCCCACACTTGTAGTTAAAAACATAAATGTGAATAATTAAAGGGACAGTAGGAGCAGTTTTCAGTCAGGACTTTATTATTAAAGAAGGCTCTGCTTTCAATTATGGTGGTACTTTAAGGACCTGAACTATAAGATTTAGAAGGAAACAGGGCTGAAGAAACTGATGTAGCCTAGAACTGGCTCTGAGATGGAATGCCAGAAATCCAACAAGCAGCGAGCGGTGTTCTAACTGATGTTGTATGTCTGCCTGATGGTGACTGGTACTATTACCCCAGGGGCTTTTGTCTCGAAGGAAGAGAGTAGTAGCAGAGGTGAGCAGTAGGACCCTTTACATTGGGGGATGGTGTGGGCTATGGAGGAAGGTACCTGAGTATGTGACCAAGGGCGATTTTTCTGTTTTCGGCAGACACCCAGTTACTGACTGGAGGTGGAGGTTGGGGAACAGAGTTGGGCTTCATGGAGGAGCAAACTGTCACTGGGGAAAGTACGCTTTATAATTGTGTATACCTATGTTTAAGCTATGTTCCTTAAAGAAATAATACAGGGTCTCAACAAAAATTGTGTATAGTGAGACTAGAATGAAATTCACTGAAATGTTTGTGATAGTCATACCTGAATATGGAGTCTATGGCTGGCTGTTTTTCTTTCTACTCTTAGGTATTTTCTAAATCTTCACCATAAGCAAATTCTACCTTAATAACGAAGAACAAAACAATTAATTGAAAAAGGGTACATAGGAAGGATCGTAACCAAATTTTTCTGGCTTCACAGTGTTGCTTCATTTTTATTAACTACTCATTGAAGGGATAAGATGCTTAGTTAAAAACACAGATGATTCAAAGATTGTGGTGGACCTAAGTCAAAATTCATGAGGATACTAATTTTAATTCCTGTGTGGAAGTTCATTGAATTCATGTCAAGGAGACAGTTAACCTTTGGGGAAGAATATGTCAGAAAGTGAATAATTCATTAACAAATGATCACACTGTACATAGGTCAGGCTTTGGGAGTATGGTATCCAGGTTACACCAATAAATGTAGACATTGGAAATAATTTATTTAGCATTTAAGTACATATGCCTGGGGGGTGTTAAATATTTTTATTGTATTTTGCCTATAAGAACTTCATTTCCTCATTCCCTGAAAAATACATACATACATACATACATACATACATACATACACATATATACATATATACATACATACTGGCCTATTGTCAATACACCTAATGCAAATATTCTAGTAAGTATCTTTCTACTTTCAACTGATTCCTTGTACATCCGCACTGGTGAGGACAACTATAATGTGAAGGCTAAACCTTTCAGAAGTGTAAGCACAGTAGCTATAACCCTAGAGATCGGTATACCTCTCTCTGCCTGAATGTCCTTCATTTCTTGCCATCTCCCCACATCACTTCCTAGCAAAGCACATTCACAGCATCTGTGTGCACACTCGTATTACCTAAGTACTAGTTATTATGCTATTCCTACACTTCCAGTTGTGAGCCCTGGGAGAATAAGGACAATATCTTGCACTTCTATTGATTGAGCAGCACTTGAAAAACACTAGATAATAAGTATATACCAGAGGTGTATGTGCCAGTCACTTGATGAATTGGGCTCTTTGTAACCACCTTGTTGTCTCTAATGTCATCAAAGTGTTTTGGTTTTTGTTTGTCATAGATTTGAAAATAAAAACTGGTGCCTGAAATTTTTCCCCACATGTACTAAATGCGCTTTCATTAGGTATCTCCAGAGAACCTTTTAATGTTATTGGATCTCTGTGCTTACTACTGGTTTAAACAATAACAATTTCTATATTTTAATTTAAAAGTTTATATAAGAAAACTATTAGAAAAAGACAATAACAAAAATGTTCCACAATCCAATCATCTCAACTCTTTTTATAGATAGTGTTTTTACATGACTACTGTCATTTATTTTATACTAGGGGCCCAGTGCACAAATTCGTACACCTTGAAAGGAACTGTGGGCTGCAAGGCTACAATGGTCACAGGGGCAGGTCTCTGCCCATCCTCCGGGCTCCCGCCTGGCCCCTCCCGCCATGGCCTCAGGTTCCCTGTCTGCCAGCAGCAGTGCTCCTGCCGCCGCTATTCCCATGTGCTGATGGCTCTGGTCCCATTCACACCTGCTGACAGTGCAGAGCAATTGGGGCTGGTGCCAACAGTGGGTGCGAGCTGCTGCTGCTGCCCTGATTGCCCTTCAGGAGCAGGGGGAGGTGGAGAAGCCCTGAGGGGTAATTGGGGCTGGCAGGTGCCGGGTGCTGGCAGTGGGTGAGAGCAGCGGCTCTGGCACCAGCAGTGGGTGCAAGCAGGGCTGGTGCTGGCGGCAGGTGCAAGCGCCAGGCAGAACCGCAGCGCACGGGAGCAAAGAATTTTCAATAATCACCAGAGGTTAACCCTGATTACAGGGACCCATGCCCTGCCTTGGTCTGGCACCCCTGCTCACCTGCTCCACCATCCCACCACAGCCAAGGCCCACCATGTTCCGCGCATGCCCCCTGGCGATCAGCACACGTCATAGTGACCAGTTGTTCAGTTGTTTGGTTGTTCTGCTGTTCGGTCTATTTGCATATTAGCCTTTTATTATATAGGATATTATATACTTCCATATTTATCTATTATTATTTAAAACTTTTTATATTTCATTACAATCTTGTTCATTATAGCTTCATAATTTTAAGCAATTATAATATTTTAGTATGTAGATGAACCATAATACTAAATCCATTCTTAGGTATTTAAATTGTTTCCAAGTTGAAACTAATAGAAAATACTGTGGTTAATATCATTATTCACGTAGCTTTTTGTTTCCATTAATCTATTTTTTAAAGTAAATTTGTAGAAATATAACTAGTAAAAAGACATGAATATTTTGTTAGTGTCATGGTTCTTTCCAAAAAATTACACTAACATATAATACTACCAATTTATATAAAATGGTTACTCACAGGGTCTTTTTTAAAAAAACAACTTGATTGAGATATAATACACATGCCATACAATGCACCCATTTAAAATATACAATTCAGTGGCTTTTATTAAATTCACAGAGATATATAACTATCACCACAATCAACTCTAGAACATTTTATTACCTTTCCTGAAAACCCTATACCCATTACCAATCACTCACGATTTCTCCAGTCCCCTCCAGCCGTAGGTAATTACTAATTTACTTTTGGCCTCTATTTATATAAAATGTTCTGGACATTTTATATAAATGGAGTAACTCAATATGTGGTCTTCTGTAACTGGCCACTTTGACCTAGCATAATGTTTTCAATATTTATTCTTTTTATTGACAAATAATATTCTATTGTATAGACATATAGCACATTTTGTTTATGTATTCATACATAGAGGGACATTTGGGTTGTTTCTACCCTTTGGTTATTATTAATAATGCTGCTATGAACATTCATGTTTAAGTGTTTATATTTTTTAATATTTGTATTTATTTCAGAGAGAGGAAGGAAGAGGAAGAGATAGAAACATCAATGATAAGAGAAAATCATTGATTGGTTGCCTCCGACATGCCCCCTACTGGGGATAGAGCCCACAACCCCAGCATGTGCCCTGATGGGGAATCAAACCATGACCTCTTGGTTCATAGGTTGATGCTCAACCACTGAGCCACACCTCCCAGGCTCATGTTTAAGTTTTTGTGTGGATATATGTTTTCATTACTCTTGGGTAATTTTGTTCCCTTGGAGTGTAATTGCCAGGTGATAGCATAATTCTGTATTTAGCCTTTTGAAGAAATATCAGATTGTTTTCCAAAGCCAATATACCATTTTATATTCCAACATGCGTTATCTGCTTTTTAAAAATCCTATATAATAAGAGGCTAATATTCAAATTATCCCCATGGGCGGGAGATCCACCAACCAGGAGTTAGACATGTGCTGACCACCAGGGGGCAGCGTGGAACATGGCGGGCATCAGTGACATGGTGCTGGCATCAGGTGGCAGTGGAGGCACTGCTGGCCTCAATGGGCCCTGACTAGAGCAGGACCGTGGCGGGATGGTGGAGCAGGTAAGCGGGTGGCGCCAGGCCAAGGTGGGTGTGAGAAGGGCCCTGATCACCCCGCCGGTCACCCTACAGATTGGCCCTGATCACCAGCCAGGCCTAGGGACCCTACCTGTGCACAAATTTCGTGCATCGGGCCTCTAGTTATTATTATAGCCATCCTAGTAGATGTCAAGTAGTATTTTATTGTGGTTTTGATTTGCATTTCAGAGGGCCTTTTTAAAAAATCCTCACCCAAGGACATGCTTAGAGAGAGGAAGGGGCAGAGGGGAGAGAGAGAGATTGAGATCTATGTGAGAGAGACACATCAATTGGTTATCTGCCACACATGCCTATACTGGGGATCGAACCAGAAACCTAGGCATGTGTCCTGACTGGGAATCAAACCAGCAACGTTTTGGTGCATGGGACAATGATCCAACCAACTGAGCCACTCTGGCCAGGCTCAGAGGGTCTTACAAAATTTTAAATATTTTATATAAAATTATAATAAAATTTTATATTTTAAATTACCTGTATAGGATTGAAAGTATTTTACAACATACATTAAAATATGTGTAATTTGTAGAGAGCATATGCAAAGTACTATGGAGAACACAGAAATGAAACAGTTAATAGAATCGGAGGGGAAAATGCCATTAGAAATAAAAATAGGGTAAGAAATGTCATACCACAAAAAATTTAAAACTAACATTTGAAAAAATAGCATTTTATAGATACATACCATTTATTCACATATATCATCTCATTTATTCTGAATATTTATTATCATAGGTGCCATTCACAGACAACTTTAAGAAAATGCAGAGGACTTGTTTGTAGAACTTCACTAAAGGTTAATAAAACTATACTGATGTCAAGGCATTATAAATATTTTAATGAAGAAAATTTTAATTGTCTTAAAATATTGACAAGTTGCCTCTATTGGCGCTGGCTGGTGTGTTCAGTGGTTAAAGTGTTGACCTGCACACCAAGGGTTGCAGGTTTGATTCCTGGGCCCAATCAGGAGACAACCAATCAATGTGTCTCTCTCACATCAATGTTTCTCTCTGTCTATCCCCATCCCTACCTCCTTTTCACTCTCTCTAAAATAATAATAATAATAATGGATAAAACATCCTCAGGTGAGGATTAACAAAACAAAACAATAACAAAAGTTGTCTCTGTCTTCGCTAATAGCAAATGGGAAATACCCAAAAGAGTAGGAGAAGGATTTTAATTGAAATTCAATAAATTTTAAAATAAAAGACTTAAAATTAGTCATCAGAATGGCTTATTCAGATCCTTTGCCCATTTTTTAAAACTGAATTGGGTTTGTTTGGTTGGTTTTGAGTTGTGTAAGTTCTTTATAAGTTTAGAATATTAACCCCTTGTCAATTGGTGCTTCTACCTCTCTCCTCCCTTCCTCTCTCTGAAATCAATAAAAACTTTTTTTTAAAAAGTAACCCCTTATCAGATGTTTCACTGGCGAATAGAATATATTCTCCTATTCAGTGGGTTGTATTTTCATTTTGTTAATGGTTTCCTTTGCTGTCCAAAAACTTTTTAGTTTTATGTATTCCCATTTGTTTATTTTTTTCTTTTGTTTCCCTTGCCTGAGGAGATATATCAGAAAAAAATATATTTCTATGAGAAATATCTGAGATTTTACTGCCTATGTTTTCTTCTAGGATTTTTATGGTTTTGACTCTAACATTTAAGTCCTTAATCCATTTTGAGTTAATCTTTGTGTATGGCGTATGAAGGTGGTCTACTTCCATTTTTTTCATGTATCTGTCCAATTTTCCCAACACCATGTATGGAATAGACTGTCTTTATCCCATTTTATGTTCTTGCCTCCTTTGTCAAATATTAATTGACCATATAGGTGTGGGTTTATTTCTGGACTCTCTATTTTGCTCAATTGATCTATATGTCTTTTTTTACTCCAGTACCATGCTGCTTATTAAAAAATTTATTGGAGTGACATACAGATGGCCAATAGATATATGAAAAGATACTCAATTTCACTAAACATCAGAGCAATGCAAATTAAAGCCACAGTGGGATATCACCTCACACCTGCCAGAGTGGCTACCATCAATAAATCAACAAACAACAAGTGTTGGCAAGGATGCGGAAAAAAGGGAAGAAAAACCGAAGAAAACTGAAACACTTGTTTGAAAGAATATATGCACCCCTATGTTCATTGTAGCATTATTTACTATAGTCAAGATTTGAAAGCGCCCATTAGTAGTTGAGTGGATAAAAAAAGCTATGGTACATTTACTCAGTGGAATACTACTTATCCACAAAAGAGAAGGAGATATTACATTTTGCCACAGCATGGATGGACCTGGAGAGTATTATGCTAAGTGAAATAAGCCAGTCAGAGAATGAGAAGTACCATGTGATTTTGCTTATATGTGGAATCTGATGGACAAAATAAACTAGCAAACAAAATAAAAACAGACTCATATATAGAGAACAGACTGACAGCTGTCAGATGGAGGGAGGGTTAGGGGACTAGATGAAAAAGTTGAAGAGATTAGGCAAAAAAACACACAAAAAAACAAAAAAACCCAAAACTCATAGACACAGAAAACAGTATGGTGATTACTAGAGAGAAAGGGGGGTGGAGAGAGGTAGAACAGGGTGGGTGATGAAGGGGATTTGATTTGGGATGGTGAACACACAGTGCAGTATACAAATGATGTATTATAGAATTGTATATTTGAAACCTATGTACTTTTATTAACCAATATCATGCCAATCTACACTAATAAGAGAGAAATATAGTAATTGACCATCACTCCACGACACCCACAGCCAATCAGGAGGGGATATGCAAATTAGTGGGACAAAGATGGTGGCGTCCACGGAGCCAGCTGGAGCAGGTGGGAGGCTTGGGTCACCCCTGGCGATGGAGGAAGCCAAGCTTCCCGACCGCCTGGGCCAGCTGCTGAAGGAGGGGCCTGTGGGTGGCGGCCATGGAGCCCAGCCTGAGCACACAAGAGGCTTGGGTTGCCCTGGCTGGCCACTGAGGGAGGGGCCTGCAAATGGCCCTCAGCCCCTCACCCAGGCTGGCCATGCCACCACTGGGGTAAGGGTCTCCACTGGGGGGCATGGCCATCCTGAAAACGGCCCTCAGCCCCTTTCCCAGGCTGACTAGGTACCCCAGTGGGGACCCCCACCATTGAAGGGGGTGTGACCAGCCTGAAAACGGCTCTCAGCCCCTTACCCAAGCCGGCACCATCCCCAATGGGGACCCCCACTCCAATAGGGGTGTGGCCAGCCTGCAAACCACCATAGGCCCCTTGCCCAGGCCACCCCACCCCCCAAGGGAACCCTCACCCTGATCCGGGACACCCTTCAGGGCAAACCAGCCATCCCCACCCGTGCATCAGGCCTCTATCTATACTAATAAAAGGGTAATATGCTAATTAGACTGGGAGATCTTCCAGGAGACCTTCCAGATGTTCTTCTGGACAAAGCCATGGTGGCAGGGCTGAGGTAGAGGCAGTTAGTGGCCAAGAGGGGAGGGTAGTTGTGGGTGATCAGGCCAGGATGGTATGGCAGTTGTGGGTGATCAGACCGGCAGAGGGGGGGCAGTTGGGGGTTAGCAGGCCAGCAGGGGGGCAGTTGGGGGCGAGCAGGCCAGTGGGGAGGGCAGGTGGGGGCGAACAGGCTGGAAGGGGGGGCAGTTGGGAGCGAGCAGGCCAGCATGGGGGGCAGTTGAGGGGTGATCAGGCTGGTGGAGGGGGCAGTTTGGGGCAAGCAGGCCAGCGGGGGGGGGGGCAGTTGGGGGCAAGCAGGCCAGCAGGCAGAGTGGTTAGGGGCAATCAGGTAGGCAGGCAGGTGAGCAGTTAGTTGCCAGCAGTCCTGGATTGCGAGAGGGATGTCCGACTGCCGGTTTAGGCCCGATCCCTATGGAGGGGTTCCTATGGGATCGGGCCTAAACCAGCAGTTGGACATCCCCTGAGGGGTCCCAGATTGGAGAGGGTGCAGGCCAGGCTGAGGGACATCCCCCCCATGCACGAATTTCATGTACCAGGCCACTAGTAAATTCAATAAAAAGAAAATGAAAAAATAAGCCGTTTTGATTTGCACTTATAAAATCTTTCTTGAATAATAGTCAAACATTAAAATGAAAAATGGGCCTTAACCAGTTTGGTTTAGTGGATAGAGCATCGGCCTGTGGACTGAAGCATTCCAGGTTCAATTCTGGTCAAGGCTCGATCCTCAGTAGGGGTTGTGCAGGAGGCAGCCAATCAACGATTCTCTCTCATCATTGATGTTTCTATCTCTCTATATATATTCCTCTCTGAAATCAATAAAAACGTGCCGAAACCGGTTTGGCTCGGTGGATAGAGCATCAGCCTGCGGACTGAGGGGTCCCGGGTTCGATTCTGGTCAAGGGCATGTACCTTGGTTGCGGGCACATCCCCAGTAGGGGGTGTACAGGAGGCAGCTGATCGATGTTTCTCTCTCATCGATGTTTCTAACTCTCTATCCCTCTCCCTTCCTCTCTGTAAAAAATAAATAAAATATATTTAAAAATAAAAAAAATAAAAACGTATTTTAAAAATCTACACTAATAAAAGAGAAAAATGCTAATTGACCATACCTCCACTACACCCACAGCTAATCAGGCGTGATATGCAAATTAAGCCAACAAAGATGGAGGGTAAATTTGCATATTCAGGAGGGGCGGGCAGCGCCTGACACCACCTGCGGGGTCCAGTCCACCATGGGGGACCAGGCAGGCCAGGCTGGCAGCGCCTGACACCATCCGCAGGGTCCAGTCCACCATCGGGGTTGGGCAGGCCTGGTGGCAGCGCCTGATGCCGCCCGCGGGGTTCAGGCTGCCATTGGGGACCTGGGTATGCGGGGTGGCCAGGGTCTCTGGGATCACTTTCTGCCCCTGGGCCGCCTGTGGACACCGGTGGAGCAGGCTGGGGTTGAACATTTTAATGAAAATGGGATGCCTGTGCCCCGGCCTACCGCGCCCCAGCCCTGGTGAGGAGAGGGCAGTGGGCAGTTAGCAGGCACCAGGGCTTGGAAGGGACTGGGAGCAACCTGCAGGCATGCTACCAGGAAGAGGTGCTGAACCATGATGACGCAGAGGGCTGGCTGATGGAGGCGCGCAAAGGTGCAGGTGAGTCAGCTCTCGCTGGCGCTGAGCTTGAAAAACGCATCGACAGCCTGATGGACTAAATCGCCTTTCCGAAGAAGGTGCATGAAAAGGAGATCGCCGAACTGCAGGTGCAGATCCAGTACACTCAGATCTCCGTGGAGAAAGACATGTTCTCCAAGTCCGACCTCTCTGCCGCGCTCAAGGACATCCGCGCCCAGTACGAGAAGCTGGTTGCCAAGAACATGCAGAATGCAGAAGAATGGTACAAGAGCTGCTTCACCATGCTGACCGAGAGCAATGCCAAGAACACCTACAGGGTGCACGCCGCCAAGGAGGAGGTGTCTGAAAGCCGCTGCCTGCTCAAGGCCAAGACCCTGGAGATCAAAGGAAGCCGGGCATGAACTAAGCTCTGGGAAAGCAGCTGCGAGAGCTGGAGAATAAGCAGAACTCCGATGTTGGTGCTATGCAGGACACAATCAACAAATTAGAAAATGAGTTGAGAACTACAAAGAGTGAAATGGCATGATATTTAAAAGAATACCAGGACCTCCTCAATGTGGCTTTGGACATTGACAGTGCAGCTTACAGGACACTCTTGGAAGGTGAGGAGACCCATCTCAGTTTCACCAGCGTGGGAAGCAAAGCCAGCGGCTACTCCCAGAGTTCCCAGGTCTTTGGTCGATCTGCCTACGGTGGTTTACAGACCAGCTCCTACTTGATGTCTGCTCACTCCTTTCCTTAATACACCATCCACGTCCAGGAGGAGCAGATTAAGGTGGAGGAGACCATTGAAGCTGCAAAAGCCGAGGAAGCTAAGGATGATCTCCCCTCTGAAGGAGAAGCTGAAGAGGAGGAGAAGGAGAAGGAAGTGGCTGAGGAAGAGGAAGGAGAGGAAGAGGAAGAAGGTGCCAAGGAAGAATTTGAGGATGCAAAGGAAGAAGAAGAAGGAGGTGAAGGTGAAGGAGAAGATGCCCAAGAAGCTGAGGATGAGAAGAAAGATGAAGGTGCTGGGGAGAAGCAAGCAACCAAGAAAAGATTGAGCCCCCCTTTCCTTAATTATTTCAGGAATAATCCTCCTGAAACCAGGTCAACCCCATCACCAACCAAGCAGTTGAGTTCCCGATACTATATGAATTAAGAAGTCAATATATATAACATTCTGAGGTGACTCAGGTTGGACATCAAATGTTGTGCTATGAGTTTTCTTCTTGTGCAGAGTATCTGTTTGCTTGCAGAGTGGCTTCCTGGCTTGCTGCCAGCCTGTGCATGGTCCATGCTTATGAGTTCAGGATCTATGACAATGTGAATAATTCAGATGTTTTCAATAAAGACACATGAATACATGAATTCACTGATGTTAATGTTAAACTTCATGCAAAAAATAGTCCTTTGAATCTTTGGTGGTTAGAAATTAAAGACCTCAAGTCGTGCAATAAACAGTAAATAAAGTTATACTGAATGACAAAAAAAAAAAAAAATACATTAGGGGCCCGGAAACGTGCAAAGAACTGGGGAACCATTCCCAAATCAGGAAGGGAAGTCACAGGGTGTATATTATTGCTATGAATACAGTATTTCCTACTACTTACAACTTATACAATGTAATGTATTAGATGCCTTCCTATCGCATGAAGTATGTATTCTCATAGAGTAATACTGGTACATATGTTATAGTTATGGCAGTATGTCATATCCTATCTATATTAATAAAAGGGTAATATGCTAATTAGACCATGAGACCTTCCAGAAGTCCTTCCAGACGAAGCCATGGTGGTGGGGCCGTGGCAGAGGCGGTTAGGGGTGATCAGGCCAGGAGGGCAAGGCAGTTGGGGGTGATCAGGCCAGGAGGGGAGGGCAGTTGGGGGTGATCAGGCTGCGGGGGGAGGAAGTTGGGGGCGAGCAGGCTGGCAGAGGGGACCAGTTGGGGGCAATCAGGGCAGCAGGCAGAGTGGTTAGGGGTGATCAAGCAGGCAGGCAGGTGAGTGGTTAGGAGCCAGCAGTCCCGGATTGTGAGGGGGTTGTCCAACTGCCAGTTTAGGCCCGATTCCACAGGGGTCTCAGATTGGAGAGGATGCAGGCCGGGCTGAGAGACACCGCCCCATGCACAAATTTCATGCACTGGGTCACTTAGTCCTATCTAATAAAAGAGTAATATGCAAATTAACCATCACTCCACTACACCCACAAGCCATGCCCACCATCCACGCCCACCAGCCAATCAGGGGCGAATATGCAAATAAACCCAACCAAGATGGCTATGGCCACAGAGAGCAGGAGGGAGGCTTGGGTTTCCCTGGCAATGGAGGAAGCTAAGATTTCCGCCTGCCCTTGCCGGCCTAGGCCTCCACTCAATGCTACAAAGTTTCAATGATAGAAGATACATAAACCCAAACAGAAATGGCGGCAGCCACGGAGCTGGAAAGAGCAGGAGGCTAGGGTTGCCCCCGGCGATGGAGGAAGCCAAGCTTTCCGCACACCCAGGCCTCGCTTAAGGCTACAAAGTTTCAATTATAGAAGATACATAAATCCCAATAGAAATGGCTGCCGCCATGGAGCAAGCAGAAGGCTTGGCTCCACTCCAGGCTACAAAGTTTCAATTGTAGAAGATAAATAAACCCCAGATACCAGGGCCACCGCTTGGGTCGCCAGGGGGCGTGGCCGGCCTGCAAACCACCACAGGCCCCTCGCCCAGGCTGCCCCATGCCCCAAGGGAACCCCCACCCTGATCCGGGACACCCTTCAGGGCAAACCAGCTGGCCCCCACCCATGCACCAGGCCTCTATCCTATCTAATAAAAGAGTAATATGCAGATTGACCATCACTCCAACACACAAGATGGCTGCCCCCATGTGGACACAAGATGGCCAGCACAAGATGGCCAGCAGGGGAAGGCAGTTGGGAGAGACCAGGCCTGCAAGGGAGGGCAGTTGGGAGGGACCAGGCCAGCAGCGGAGGGCAGTTGGGAGGGACCAGGCCTGCAAGGGAGGGCAGTGGGGGGCGATCAAGCCTGCAGGGGAGGGCAGTTAGGGGTGACCAAGGCAGCAGAGTAGGGAAGTTGGGGTCAACCAGGCCTGCAGGAAAAGGCAGTTGGGAGGAACCCAGGCCTGCAGGGGAGAGCAGTTGTGGGGGGACCAGGCCTGCAGGGGAGGGCAGTTAGGGGTGACCAGGCCTGCAGGGGAGGCAGTTGGGGGGGACCCAGGCCTGCAGGGCAGAGCAGTTGGGGGGGACAAGACCTGCAAGGCCGGGCAGTTAGGGGTGACCAGGCCTGCAGGGAAGGGCAGTTGGGGGTGACCAGGCCTGCAGGGGAGGGCAGTTGGGGGGGACCCAGGCCTGCAGGGGAGAGCAGTTGGGGGGGACAAGGCCTGCAAGGGAGGGCAGTTGGGGGTGACCAGGCCTTCAGGGGAGGGCAGTTAGGGGTGACCAGGCCTGCAGGGGAGGGCAGTTAGGGGAAAACTGGCTGGCAGGGGAGCACTTAGGCATCAATCAGGCTGGCAGGAGAGTGGTTAGGGGATGGTCAGGCTGTCAGGCAGAAGTGGTTAGGGGCAATCAGGAAGGCAGGCAGGTGAGCAATTGGGAGCCAGCAGTCCTGGATTGTGAGAGGGATGTCCGACTGCCCGTTTAGGCCCAATCCTCTAGGGGTCCCAGATTGGAGAGGGTGCAGGCTGGGCTGAGGGACACACCCCCCCCCCGTGCACAAATTTCGTGCACTGGGCCACTAGTCTATAATAATAAAAGTTTAATATGCAAATTGACCAAATGGCTGAACAGCAGAATGACTGTCCAGATGACCATGCTATGATATGCACTGGTGCCAAGCCTGCCAAGGTGGGTGTGATGCGATTGGTCAGGGGGCCTGCCATCGCCCCAAGATTGCCCCGCAGAGGGAGGCCCAGGCCACAGCCAGCAGGGCGATCAATCGGGGGGCTCTGTGATCACCCCAAAGAGGGGGGCCCAGACCACCAGCCAGGAGTTGATCAATAGTGGGGCTCTGCTATCGCCCCAAAGAGGGAAGCCCAGGCCACCCTCTGTGGGGCAATCAATTGGGGAGCTCCATGGAACCAGGGAACCAGGGGTGTGTGGTGGCAGATGTGGGCAGTGCCAGGCCAAGATGGGTGCAGGCAGGGGGGCAGGGGGCAGGGCTGGGAGGCAGCTGGGAGGCAGCCAGGGCTGCAAAGGCCCCGGCAGCTGAAGCTGTGGGGCAGCTGGGGCTGTGAAGGTCTGAATTCATGCAGCGGGCCTCTAGTAAATAAATAAATAAAATGAAAAATAGAAGAGAAGCCCTGATGTGAGAGGCTGTGGGGATATATCCTATACTTGTTATTTGCGGGGGGTTAGGGGGGGTGTCAGAATAGTCCTGAGAAGATGATCTTTCTATTTTGTTAATACAGAATTATAGAATATAGAGAGATTTATGAGACTAGAAAACACCTTTCCGTTATCATCACACTTAGAAAAAAATACTATTAAAATTTGCATTTTTAAAGTTATTTTTTACTCTGCTTACATAAAATTCCTATACTTAATACATAATTTTTGGCTTAACATATTATAAACCTTTTCCCATATTTCCAAACATTTTACAAATATTATTTTAATTATTTTGAGATATTCTGTACAGAGAATGGGCCATCTGCTTACTATCATTTACCTAATTTTAGATCTTGGCTGGTTTACAATTTTTCAGTGTTTTAATAATGTGATAAGCATTTTTAGATAGGATGTTTACATTTTTAAAGAATTTCTTTATAGTGGGTTCCTAGGAGAAGAATTGCAGTGTCAAAAGTATGACTATCATCTGCATGTTAATATTTATTATCCAATTGTTCCTCCAAATTTTATTCAGTACACTCCCACCGGCCAAGTACCATGTACTTATTTCATTTATTTACTCAACAGATATTTAATGGGAACTTGCTATGTTCAGGCACCCTATGAAGGGCTGGAGCTAAAGAGCATGCCGGCACTGTGCTGTCTTTTTAGAGCAGGGAGCCTACTTTACTGTTCTGTTTCCCACATTGCATGTTCATGTATTCAATATTTTATCTTTCTGATTTGATGGGAAAATATACTTTATTGCTCCTTTAACTTGTACTTGTTTTCTTACTACTAGTGATGTTGAACATTTCTCCATATTCATTGGTCATTTATCTTATTTGCCCTTTGACCATTTAAAGTCTTAATATAACATGGAAACTAACATGGATTTGTATGTTGTCCTTTCACAGAGGCCTCACAAATCTTATTTATATGTTAGAATAGTTGGAAATATTTGTTAATTTAATAAAATGTTTTAGTACATTTGTTACTAAATCAAGTACACATCTTCATATTTTTTATAAATTAATTTTTTTCAATACAAGTTACACTCAATATTATTTTGTATTAGTTTCAGTTGTACAGCATAAACAATCATAAACTTTACAAAATATTCCCTCAATATTTCCAGTACCCACGTGGCACCATACATAGTTATTACAATATTACTGACTATATTTCCTATGCTGTAGTTTACATCCCCATGACTATTTTATAACTACCGATCCGTACTTCCCAATCTCTTCACCTTTTTCACCTAGTCCCCCATCTTCATTTTATTTTATTTTTATTTAAATTCTTTATTGTTTAAAGTATTACATATGTCTCCTTTTCCCCCATTGATCTCTCCCCATCCACTCCCACCCCCAGCACATGTCCTCACCTCCCTACTCTCTGTGTCCATTGGTTATGCTTATTTGCATGCACACAAGTCCTTTGGTTGATCACTTACCCCCTCCCCCTTCCCATTCTCCCTGCCTTGCCTTTGAGGTTTGATGGTCTATTTGATGCTTCTCTGTCTCTGGATCTATTTTTGTTTATAAGTTTATGTTGTTCATTATATTCCACAAATGAGTGAGATCATGTGATATTTATCTTTTTCCGACTGGCTTATTTCCCATCTTCATTTTAAATGCACTTTCTCTTGAAGCATTCCTTAGACTGAATATGGATCATTCCCTCCTTGAGTTTGGGGTAAGAAATGGATTATAAATGGTAATAAACTTATGACAGGTTTGCTAAGTTTGGTTTGTTCTTGGGCTAATTGTGGACCTTGGCATATTTTCAGTATTAGAATGCCTATAACTCTTCCCTGTTCTGGAAACTGATTGATCGTCTGAAAGATTCATATTAGGAGGCAGAGTGGTAATCAATATTGTAGGCTGAGGTCACTGACAGGGGCTAAAGACAATATGTGTGAAGTTTAGGATTAATTGCTTTTAAGGTTTTGTCTGGATTTACTAAGACAGGGGAGTTGTTTGGGCAAATGATGCGTCTTTGGAGTTTCTTTGAAGTAATCATCTAATGAATCAAGGAAAGGGCAGTTAAATCCCTCTTGGTGAGAACATCAAAAGAGGAATGGGATATAGTTACAAGTCAAGAGCCAAAGGCTATCAGTTGACCTTTCTTAAGTGTGGGGAGGGGAGTATGAATGACTGGGAAGTTTTTGTCATATAGTGACCTTTTCTTTCACTTTTTTTCTTTCTCCTCCATCTTCAGTTTCTCTGTCTGTCCTTGCTTAATTATTTAACAGCAGAGTTAGGGAATTAGAAAATAAAAGTCATGTTTTATTAATGACAAAGATTCTTCAAATGTCTTCACATTGTAATCTCATAATTTCATTATTCAATCTGCCTTTTCTTAAAGGACAAGGAAAATAAAATAATCCCATTCTCTTATAAACCGATGTTTGTATTCATTTTTTTTCTCTCCTATGCCATATCTCCTTTCTCTACTTGTGGGAGGTAAACACTATATAGATGATTCACACCTTCTGGTTATTTCAGCATATCCTTTAGCCTTATGTGGTTATTTTTCCCCTCCTCCATCAAAATTATTACTGGAGTCACAAGTATTTGAGTTGTCTGTTTGAGTTTCATATCTCTTCTGTTTTCTTGTTTAGTTGGTGAGGATGCCAATGAGTAAGAACTGCTAGATAGTGAGCAGACAAAAGAAGAATCCAAGAGTTTAGTCAAAGGATGGCAAAACATGGCACATGCACAACCACTCTTTTATTCCTGTGTTAGGAAAGGCATTGCTAATCAATCACTGATATTCTTTCCCATTGAGCCTTAACACAGCCTCGAATTCTTGCCAATGTTGCATTCTAGCCATCACTCCCAATAATGTGGCTTCCAAGCTAAAACCTATTTTATTGTCTTAATATAAGATCTACAGAGATGCCTCTGGGATTTCAAGTTTACTGTAATTGAGAAGTGGCCTACATAAAACATCTGAAATATACTGGCATTTTTCTTCTTTTTCTTAAAAGAGGGACTACCATAATGCCATCTGTATAGAGGAAAACTGATCTGATAATGTTCATTGCTATAGTCAACTTTGTCTGAGACTCATTAGTTATATAGTTTCAGATCAAGAGTTATGGATACAATATTTCAGAGAGAAAATGTTGGCAGAGGGGCAGTGACAAGTAGACCTCTCTTGGAAGGGTATTTGAGCAGAAATATCAATTATGCAAAGAAGTCAGCCATGTGATGATCTGGGGGACAGAATTCCAGCAGAGGAAACACACATGTCAATGCCACAGGCAGGAGTGAGGTTGGGAAGCCACTGCAGGATTTTCATCTGAGGAATAGGGTGATGTTTAAAGGATCCCTTGGGTGCTTTTGGAGACCATTATGGGGGACAGGAGTGGAAGAAAGGAGATGGGCTGGGAGATTATTTCAGTTGCCCAGAAGAGAGTAGATAGTGGCTTAGACTGAGTGGTAGCCATATGCCAAGTGGTCAGATTTAGGTTACCATTTAGTGGTAGAATAAACAGGTCTTGTTCATATAATGTATGTGGAATGTGAGAGACAGAAAGGACTCACATTCCACATACATTATATGATTTTTATTTTTTAAATTTAAAAAGTACTACAGATGGAACATATTTTTAATCTTAGAAACTGTGTATATTGATGCCATTTTCTTAAGTAGGAAAGACTGAGAAAGAGCAAGGTTAGGAGGAAAATCTAGGTTAAGAGGGATACATCTGAACCCTGCAGTGAGTAGTCAGTGCCTGTATGAGATAGGAGAAAGAGAGAGGTCTGGCTGGATATCCCAATGTGGGCGTCCCTAGTTTCGATAGTATTAAAACTCTGATACTAAATGAGGTAACCAAGGGAATGAGTGAAGATGAAGAAGAGAAGAGGGATCAGGGTAGATCTCTGGGTGTTGGAACAATTAGTGCAGTGGTTCTCAACCAGGTTATAGTTGGTAAGGTCGGGGTTGGGGCAGCATTTTTAGTTGTCCCAATTAGCTGGGACAGGGGGATGCTACTGGTAGCTAGTGGGTCAAGGCCAAAGATGCTGCAAAACATCCTACAATGCACAGAACATCCTCCCACAACAAAGAATTATCTGGCCCCAAATATCAACAGTACTGAGGCTAAGAACCCTGATTTAAAAGTAGAGAGGATGAAGAGGTGACAGAGGAGTGAGTAGTGAACCAAGAGGAAAACTTGGAGAGTGTTAAGGATATGGTTTCTAGAAAGGAATTTCAAGGGGGGAAATGTGTTCAACTCTGCTTGATACTACTAAATTTCATGACATGAGGTCTGAGAATTGACCACTGGTTTTGGTAAGATAGAAGACTTTGGGATGCATCCATAGGATCCAAGATTCCTTTGAAGACTAATAAATTCAAATGATGAGATTTATACTTTTTTCTAAAACCAAGTACATATTAGAGAAAGCTACCATCCACCCTTTTTTTTTCTTCAAGATTCCATAGATTGTTTCTATCATTTACATGACTCAGATCCAATGACCCTTTCAGTCTCTTTCAATATTTTGTTCCCTCTATTTTTTTTTTTAACCACAACAACAACAAAAAAAATGTAGCTTGGCTGGCATGGCTCAGTGGTTGAGCATTGACTTATGAACCAGGAGGTCAAAGTTCAATTCCCGGTCAGGGCACATGCCTGGGTTGTGGGCTTGATCCCCAGTGGGGGGCGTACAGAAGGCAGCCAAGCAATGATTCTCTCTCCTCATTGATGTTTCTATCTCTTGCTCCCTCTCTCTTCCTCTCTGAAATCAATAAAAATATATTTTAAAAAATATAGCATAAATTTAACATCAATTTGGGTCAGATAGCTGTTTATTGACCACTCAGCTCTGAAAAGTCCATATTGCATTAGAGGCATGGCTGCTCAGAGCCTCTCCTTTGATTCTGGGAGGATTTCCCAGAAAAGGGAGAACAGGTAAGGGACAGGCAGCCATTCCAAGAGATACCTTCTAGACCTCACTTCTTTATTCTAAACATCTATACATCCAAATAGGTCCTCAGTAGTTCTGCTCTAGTTCTGCCATGCAGAAACACAAATATTTTTTCCTTAGTAGGAGATGACACAAACTCATATAATTACTGGGTCCAGAAGTGATGTTATGGGGGCATTGTTCTTTGAGTTCACAGTCTTTGGGCAGTGTTCATTCCTCCTCTCTCCCATCACAATCCATTTCAATATTTTGCAATTTATGAATCAAATGAATATTTTTACTGTAATTAATATAGCATAGAGTGAGACAAAAAAGGGATACGAAAACAAAAAGAAAATGTAAATAATATTAGGTTTAGCCCAGCTGGTGTGGCTCAGTGGTTGAGTATCAACCTATGAACCAAGAGGTCACAGCTTAATTCCTGGTCAGGGCACAAACCCTGGTTGTGGCTCAACCCCCAGTAGGGGGCATGCAGGAGGTAGCAGATCAATGATTCTCATCATTGGTATTTCTCTGTCTCCCTCTCCCTTCCTATCCACCTAATCATGAACTGCATTGGGTCTTTCCCCATTAATTACCCATGTCAAGTTGTCCTTGGCTTTAGCCAGCATTTCAGCTGGTCTGAATTTCTTTGGAGCATGGGAGATCCTTTATTTCTTAGGGATCTGAACTTTCAACAGTACAGACTGGATCATGTTATGAGAGTGTTCTGCTAACCTGTTCTTCGGATTCCTCTCATTATTCCCCAATAATCCTACTTCCCTTTAATGGGATAAATCATGCTAGCTATTAATCATAACCCCTGACCCTTTTTTACCTGTTCATTTCCTGTCAGGAAAAGATAAAAATGGCCCAGAGAATGTCTCTAATTCTGGAGGAGACTCTTGCCTCCCACCCCTGTCCAGTGGGAACATACCTCCATTTGGTAATGAAACACCCAGACCACCCACAGCATTGAGCCTAGAACAGGGGTGGGCAAACTTTTTGACTCAAGGGCCACAATGGGTTCTTAAACTGGACCGGAGGTCCGGAACAAAAGCATGGATGGAGTGTTTGTGTGAACTAATATAAATTCAAAGTAAAGGAGCAGAGGGGAGAGCAAGAGAACCGGATAGAACAGCCGGATCCGGCCCGCGGGCCGTAGTTTGCCCACGGCTGGCCTAGAATCATTAGAACTAGAATAAAAACATTTGCTATTAACCTTTTGGATATTGGTTCTTTGTATCCAAGCAGTGAGATAGCATCATGTTCATTGGTCATTAGGTCAGAGCATGTACTTCATGTTTCAAGACGGTTCCCAGCTTATAAAATGCTGCCTCCCAGGGCAGCTCTACCATCTCTCTGAGAACCAACCCTTGGAGAGGATCCTTCTACCTTCTGCTTACCACAGGAGCTATCACAACGAAATCTTTCTTTTGCTCTTTGTTTTAATGGTGCAAATATTAGTGTTCAAAATGGCATTATTTTAAAAATAGAAATGTTTTTAAATTTTTTCTACAAAGAAAATAGCATCAAATCCCTTCAGCAAAGTTTAACACCTTTACTGATTTACATCAAGTTATCCATTTTTTTTCTTTACTATTTTCTCTTTTCAGTTAATGCACTCTATGCTTGCTTTCATTGCAAATTATGGAACTATTTTTAGAATTAAATTAGTTGGAAGACATTGCTATAGTAATAGATATGTATTACAAATTTCCCTAGTAATTATGTTTCCATTTTCTTTAGTTCTCAGTGGCTGGAGTCAGCTTGGATGCAGCTCACGTTTTAATTGTGCTCAATCCTCTAATAAGTACTTTCCCCTAACCTCATACCTCAGTGGCTGTAGCCTTCCCTAGGAATTTTCTACATTTCCACCATTATTTGGCACTTCCATTCATTAGCAATAAGTCACTACAGTGCCCCATACTATATTTTAAATTATAAATTGTGAAAATTTGATAAGAAAGTCTACTTCTATGTATGTAAATAAAACGTGAGCCCTCAGTAAAAACCTTACTACTAAAATATCTGTCAGCACAATACAATTCATTCTGCTTTTCTTTGCTTTTTGTTTTTTAATTCTTTATTGTTGAAAGAATTACATATGTCTTCTTTTTCCCCCATTGACTTCTCCCAGCCTGCCTCCACCCACCACAGGCCTTCACCCCCCTATTGTCTGTGTCCATTGGTTATGCTTATATGCATGCAAGACCTTTGGTTGATCTCTTAACTCCTCTACCCACCCCCTCCCCCTTCACCCACCCGCCCCTTTTTTCTCTCTGAGGTTTGACATTCTGTAAGATGATTCTGTGTCTCTGGATCTATTTTTGTTCATCAGTTTATGCTGTTCATTATATTCCACAAATGAGTGAGATCATGTGATACTTATCCTTCTCTGACTGGCTTATTTTGCTTAGCATAATGCTTGCCAGGTCCATCCATGCTGTTGCCGTCTGATTTTCTCTGCTCTTCTGAAGCCTTTATTGACCATCCTGTGCTTGTTTATAACTTCTCAGCAATGATAGATTCAAAAGTTTCTATTCTATTATTTGTTTGATGGAATCATTCCAGAGTAATGTTTATCATGAACTTGAGTATATTGATAAGTTCTTCTTGGCTGAAAAATATATGATGAACTCCATTTTATTTTTAGTATAGATTTAGCTTATTTATGGATCAGTTGCTTTGCTGAAAAACTTGCCTATGAAGTGACTTTTCTTTTAGTAAATTGATTTTATGTTTGACCAAATAGATTAAAAGTATAAAGAAAAAGAAACTATGATAGGTTAGCTGAACAAAACATTCTGAAAAGACACTTCCTGGCCAGTAGCTCAGTTGGTTAGAGTGTTGTCTCCATATACAAAGGTTGCAGGTTTGATCCCTGGTTAGGGCACGAACATGAATCAAACAATTAATGCATAATTAAGTAGAACAACAAATAAATCTCTCTCTCTCTCTCTCTCTTTCTTCCCTCCCCCCCCCCTCTTTCTCTCTCTCAAATCAATAAATAAAAATTCAAAAAAAAAAAAACCACACTGAATCCTCTAATATTCTGCATGAAACTCATTTTGGTGGCTGAGGTGTTTTGTTTTATAATGTTTTGGGGCATATTATAGTTTGAAGTGTTAAAGAACAAAATTCAGCCAAGTAAACTTGAAGATCTAGCTGGCTTCATGAATCAGGCAGTATCCCAAAAAGCAACTAGAAGAATGCTCTGAGGACTTGTACAACATGGAAGGTTTTTAGAGACAGAAATATGGTGGGACAAGAAATTTAAAAGAGTGGATTATTTCAGGCAAGTCACCTTCCCTTAGCTTAGGGGGTCTATCAGGCAGATTACTCCCTTGGTGCCCACCCAGAAATTCTAGACTGGTTTGTCTACAATTCCATTCCTAGCACAGGCTGACACTGCAGTTAGGTTAGGAATTAAGTCTTGGTGGGGCTTAGCAAAGTGATTTCATTTGGGGTCTATTGTTTGTGTGTTTTTTGTGTTTTGTTTTGTTTTGTTTTTAGCAGAAGGGAAAATGATAACAAATGTTTCAAAATGAAAAGAAAAAGAGAGTGATATTTCAAAATGAGTAAAATAGAACATGAGAACATACTTATTAAACTATTCATTTGAACTTGAAAGGAAACACATTGGAGAAATTGAGTTCTGTCTCACTCTTCCTTTTTGTTTCCAGTGAGCACTGAACAAAGAATAACAATTCTGCTCTAGCTGGTTTGGCTCAGTGGATAGAGCGTCAGACTACAGACTGAAGGGTCCCAGGTTCAATTCCTGGTCAGGGCACATACTCAGGTTGCAGGCTTGATCCCCAGTTGGGGGTGTGCAGGAGGCAGCCGATCAATGATTCTCAGTCATCATTGATGTTTCTATCTCTCTCTCCCTTCCTCTCTGAAATCAATAAAAATATATATAAAAAAAAAAATAACAGTTCTTACAATAAGTGTTTATATGTTTATGGCCTTTAGTTTCCTACTTTTTTCTTTCATAAATTACACTTTGATGGACAACCTATAATTATAATATGTTGATGTAAGAAATGTAGAAAGCTTAAAAGAATTTTCATAAGATTTATTTTTAAAAAATTTAAATATGTTTTTATTGATTTTAGAGTCAGAGGAAGGAAAAGGGGGAAAGAGAGAAAGAAACATTCATTGGCTGCCTCCTGCAGGCCCTCTATAGGGATCGAGTCTGCTACCCAGGCATGTGCCCTGACCGGGGAATCAAACCAGTAACCTCTTAGTGCCATACTATCCAGGGCAAGAAATTTCATAATATTTTATTTGAACCAAACTGACAACAGTTACTAGGAAGCAAAATCTCAAGTGCTTCAAAAGATGAGTTTTGCATTTCTTTTATGCATTTGAAATTAAGGAGGAAAGGTAAGGATGATTACATGAAAGTGAGAGAAAGTGAAGCAGGGATTGGATTACAGAAGAGGTTAAGATTATGTGCTTTCTTGAGGGTGGTTATTTCAAAATTGTTTTAACCTAGATGCACAAAAACTTTTTACTAAAGAAGTTACATGACTGCCCACTATGACCTGCCCATTTAGGAATTTATAATCGGATCATCCTATGACATTACTTTCTGTAGAGCCCCCTTTTTGGTCCATAAATGTATTTTTTACAAAGATCTTGAACAGCAAAACAGCTATTTTTCTAGGATAGATTCACACAAGTCAATCTTGCTGGTTAAAGGACATGTTAACATTTTACAATAGGAATTAGCAAGCTTTTCTGGAAAGAGCCAAATAGTAAATATTTTTTGCTTTAAAGGTCATAGGTCTCTGTTGCTGCTGCTGATTCTTTTTCTCTTCCTCTATCCCTCCTCGCTGCCTCTCTTCCACCTCCTTCCTCTCCTTTAAACATGGAAAAATGAAAGAATCATCCTTAGCTTATAGGCTGCACAAAAACAAGTTGAGTATTGTATTTGGTCAGCCCCTATTTCAGATATATATTGTCAATAACTTTTCAGGGATGTAGACCAATGTACTCTTTTACTGGGAAGCTTTGAAAGTATTTGCTTCACAGTAGATTTTTTTTATCATATTAATATTCATATGAGGACATTCATTTTATACTATTTCTTTAAATATGCAGCTTCAACATTTACTATTATTTCTTTGATTACAGAAGTTCAAGATATTCTACTAAAGACATTTATTTCATGAGGCACTAAGGTTAAATAAATGTATCTCTAATGTATAAGAACCTAAAAGGCCTGGGAGTACTCTCAGCTTCCTGGCTAATTCAACCATGACTTTGTTCCCAAGTGGAAGTCTGTCCTCCTTTGGGAACTGAATTTTCCAAACCCACCAAGCCCAAGGTTGCAAAAATTGTGCAAGTGTTTTTTTTAGGTATAACAGTGAGAAGGGCCACTCTACTTTGGGTTTCCAGATCCGGCTGTTCAGAGAGAAATGGTACCATATTCCCCCCAGTAGCTGAAAGTATATACTACATCCTTGGGATAAGTGCAGAGATTTGTGCCACCATCCAAGATTTGAAAGATGCAGGGATGGTGATTCATATCATACTTCTGTTTAAATTTTCTTAGTGCTATGAGAAGACAGATGGCTTTTAGAGAATGATTGGATTATTGTAAACTTAATTACACAAGGGTGCAAGTTGCAAGCACTGTTTCAGATATGATTCACTTACTGAGTATATCAGCACAGCCCCTGGGAGCTATGTGCACTTACTGATTCAGAAAATGCTTTGTTTTCATACCAGCTAATTTATCTTCAATTGGAAAAGACAGCAGTATACTTGTCACTGCCTTACTTTAAGGCTATGGCAACTTTCCTTTTCTCATAATATAATCTGAAAGGACTTTGATCACTTTCATATGCTACGAAAGTCTACACTGGCCCATTACATTGCTGCTATTATTCTCACTGGCTATGGTAAACATCAGTAGCACAGGAGATGCCTTAGTAATACACAAGCATGCTAAAGGGTAGGAAATAAACTCCTGATAACAATTGTTACTGATAACAATTGCCCTATCAGTCAGAGTCCTGGCAGAAAAGAGATGTACATTCAAAAGGGTTTAAACTACAAATAACTTAATGAAGAGATCATGTCCAGACTGATTAAGAAAACCAGCATGGGTTTGTGGGATTACCGGAAATTAGTAATGGCAAAAAGCCATTTTCACCCCTAGGGGAAACGGGTGGGGACAGAATCACAGGAAGCTGGCAAGGCCTGGAGGAAGGGAAGAGAGCCATGTGGCAAGAGCTGCCAAAGAAAGTTGCCACCTCCACAATCCGATCCAGCAGGTTTAGAGTGATGCAACCTCTTTTACTTTTTGTTCTCCACTTTATTGCTCTTTATTTTTGTTTTTTAGACATTCTCCTCAGATGTCTCATAGTCATTGATTGTACATGATTCTCTCTCATCATTGATGTTTCTATCTCTCTCTCTCCCTCTCCCTTCCTCTCTGAAATCAATAAAAATATATTTAAAAAAAAATAATGAGAGAAAATCATTGATTGGCTGCCTCCTGCATGCCCCCCACTGGGGATCGAACCTGCAACTCAGACATGTGCTCTGACCAGGAATTGAACCATGACCTCCTGGTTCATAGGTCGATGCTCAACCACTGAGCCATGCCCGCTGGGCATGAACATATTTTTAATGACTTTGAGCCTTTTAAATTTATTAAGAGTTATTTTATTCCTGGTAACATATCTCATTTTGAGGTTTATTTTTTCTAATATTAAAATAGTCACTGGGGCGGGGGGCAGGGGGCAGGCTAGAAGGGATCACTGGGGAAAAAAGGGTACATCTGTATTAATTTCAACAATAAAGATTAATTTTTAAAAAATAGTAACTCAAGCTTTCTGTGACCAGTGTTTTCACCATATAATGTTTTCCATCCTTTTAGGATTAACCTATTTATGATTTTTATATTTAAAAAGAGTTTCTTGTTGATAGCATATAGTTGAGTCTTATTTTTTTATTCAAGTCTGATAAACTCTGACTTTAAATTGGAGACTTTTAGATTATATATATTTAAAGTAACTATCACTATGGCTTTTAATCTACCTTTCATTTGTTCTTTGTTCCTTTTATACAATTTTCTGTCTTCTTTTGGATTGAGTACTTTCTAGGATTTC
Organism: Plecotus auritus; assembly: GCF_963455305.1. Lineage (NCBI taxonomy): Eukaryota > Metazoa > Chordata > Mammalia > Chiroptera > Vespertilionidae > Plecotus > Plecotus auritus. The sequence continues at coordinate 79,129,472 of NC_137770.1, read as the reverse complement.
ATATTATATCTGCTGTTGAAGATACTATTTTTAAGAACTGGTTACTCTAGAGTTTATAATATACAAATTTAATTTATCTCAGTCTATTTTCAAATAATATTTTCCACTTCTCATAAATATATGAATCTTACAACAGAATATTGCCATTTCATCCTCTTGGATGTAGTGCTATTGTTGTCAATATTTTATATCTACATATGTTATAAGCTCCACAATACATTGTTTTTGTTTGTTTGTTTTGCTATAGTTAATTATATTTTAAAATAACTTCAATAATGAGAAAAATGTCTTGTGTACTTATTCATATGTTTATTTAGTTTTCGTGTTTATCAAATTTTCTTCTGGTCATTTTTTTCCCTCTTTGCCTGAAAAAAAATAACACTTTTTTCTCTGTAGTCTAAGTCAAATGGAAATAAATTGTCTAGCTTTTGATTGTAGGATTTTTCTTTCATATTGGAAGGTAGTTTTGCTAGATATAAAATTATAGGTTGAACAAAAAATAACAAATAAAATAAAATAAAGTTTTAGGTTGAATTTTAAAATCTTTTCTTTTTTAGCATTTTTTTTTTAATCTTTCTGTACTTCAGTATTGTCATTCCATTGTCTTCTGGCTTGCATATTGTGACAAGAAGTTTGTTATAATTCTTTTCTTTGGTTTTCTATATATAATATTACTTTTTTCTCTGACTGCTTTTACAATATTCTTTTTATCACTGGTTTTCAGCAATTTTATTTATTACTAAAGGCCCGGTGCATGAAATTCATGCACTCGGGACGGGGGGGGGGCAGGGCAGGCGTCCCTCAGTCTGGCCTGTGCCCTCTTGCAGTCTGGGAGCCCTCAGGGGATGTCCAACTGACAGCTTAGGCCCGCTCCCTATGGACCTTAGCAGTCAGACATCCTTAGCACTGCAGCAGAGGCGGAAGAGGCTCCCGCCACCACCACTGCGCTTGCCAGCTGCGAGCCTGGCTTCTGGCTGAGCAGTGCTCCCCCTGTGGGAGCACACTGACCACCAGGGGGCAGTTCTTGTGTTGAGCGTCTGCCCCCTGGTGGTCACTGTGCAACATAGCAACCAGTCATTCTGCAGTTTGGTCAATTTGCATATTAGCCTTTTCTTATATAGGATAGAATAAACTTAATTAGACCTGCTTTCTGATTTAACTAAACTTTTTCCAGCCTAGTGAAGCACCCTGTCTTCTCTTTCAGCTAATTGTCCGCAACACAGCAGTAAATATAAACATGAAGCAGATTATTATTGTAGATCACGCAGGGAGAACAAAGGGTAAAATATTTAACTGTAGCAGTGTTTGACTATATTCTGCGCGATGAGAAAACCTAAAGTCATTTTCAAGATCCACCATTTCTTACTTCTTTTCAGTTGGGTCAAGTTTCTAAGCTCTCTAAATCTTCATTTTCTGACTAATGAAAAGAAAATAGGATTTCACTGAGTGTCCTATCTACCTACTCCAGGACATCTGTGAAGATCAAATGAGATGAGGCACGGGAAAATGCTTCACAGACATTTGGTTAAAGTGTAAAATGTTTCCACCTGGTTATAAAGCAAGTTGTGTTCCTGGGCTGAAGAAAATCCAAAGATGCTAGTCGTTGCTAGGGAGAGGAAGCCAGGAGTTGCTATGTGATGTCATTACCTGGCATCCACAGCCACCGTTTTCTGGCTGGGCTGGGCTGTACGCCGCATTTTGCTCCATGGGGTCTCAGCAGTGTCGGCTGCGATTGGTGGGGTATCAATCTGGGGTGGTGGCTGGGCCTGTGTCCCACTTGGGGGAAGCTGAGTGTTGCTTTGTGGGCACCAGGTCCATAGTGCTGTTTATTGTTAAATGGCCTGTTGCTAGGGAGAGGAAGGTGGGCGTTGCTACGTGATGTCATTACCCGGTGTCCACAGCCACCGTTTCAGGGCTGGGCTAAGCTGTGGGCCACATTTTGCACCATGGGGTCTCAACAGCATTGGCTGTGATTTGGTGGGCTGTTACTCCGTGGTGGTGGCAGGGCCTGTGTACCACTTGGGGGAAGCCGGGTGTTGCTTTGTGGGCTTTAGGTCTGAGGTGCTATTTCTTTGTAAATGGTCAGTGTGCATTACGGCAGCTCCTGCATTGAGCGTCTGCCTCCTGGTGGTCAGTGTACATCATAGCAACCAGTCAGACAGTCAGACACTTAGCATATTAGCCTTTTATATATATAGATTTTTTGGGGGGTGTTTATCCCCTTTACGGTTTATTGAGCTTCTTTGATCTGTGGGTTTATAATTTTTATCAAATTTGGAAAATTCTAGCCAGTATTTGCTTAAATATTTTTCTGTTTCTCTTACACCCCTGCTTCTAATTTTACATATGTTAGACTAATTGATAATGCTCCAAAGGTCACTGGGACCCTATCAATTATTTTTAGAAATCACCTTTTAGCCTAGGCAATTATTAGACTCAATTTGTTTTACATATCTCAAGTATTATAATACTGTGCTGCTTGCAATCGAATACTTAAAAATAGTTGTTTCCTATGTTTTGTTTAGTTCCTAGTTGTTTATGGCAGGAGGTTAATTCCAGGCTCTGGTTTCAGAACCTAGTTCTACTACTTACTGATTGACCCTGGACAAAGTTAACTTCTCTATTTCATTAGTTTCCTCATCTTTAAAGTAGGGTTTGCTTATAACTACCTTTCAGAATTATTGTAAAGATTCTCAATAATGTGAAATGTATGTAAAGTGTGTGACATATAGTAAATGTCCCATAAGTAGGACATCACTGGCCCTGAAGAACATGAATTTGTGTGCACTCGCCCTCCTAGGAATACACCCACGCCTCTCTCCTTTTCCTCTTCTTCCCCCCTTTACCTTTCTCTCTCCTACGCTCCAAAGGCCCTTCTTTTCTCTCTGTAACTTGAGCCCATTTCTTCTGCCACTTATTTCTTCTTTCTCTGTGACTTTCTAAATAAACTTTCTCTTATAGAGTCTTGGCTCCAAATTCTTTCTTAGCCAGAACTCAAGAACTGAGGTTGCTGAACTGAGGTCCAATTGTCAATGATGTTCTGGTGCAGTTTCACCAACATCATGGTGCTGTGACTCAGATTATCTTATCATGGCTTAGAAGGAAAAAAAGAAAATGGATTTGTGGGAAGAGAAACTGATAAATCAGGCCTCAGCTAAGGTAGTTGGGGGTAAAATGCAAGGTTCTTCTTTACTACTAATGCCTGGTGGGAGAAGGAAGATAGAAAAATTTTGGAGCCTAAGACACCTTGCCAAAAGGGGGCCATTTAAGAATCTGGCTATTTCAGAAAGGCCAGTACTTAGCTGCTCTGCTGAAGAACTCATCACTTCAGTTCCAAATTATTGGGTAATTAAGACATTTCCAGACCTCTCTGGTTAGGAGGACAAAGGCTATTGATCAATAACTAGACTAGCCCCATTGGTTTTGTGAAATCAATTGTTGGTCAGACAGCTAGGATGGAGCTAGGGCTAGGGTGGAACTAATTCTATTAAATAACAATGTCTCTCAGAATTTAATATCAGAAAAATCTGTGTCAGCCCTGAAGGATCAATATGTTTCTTCCTTTTTTAAAAATATGTTTTTATTGATTTCAGAGAGAAGAAGGGAGAGGGAGAGAGAGAGACAGAAACACCAATGAGAGAGAAATTTGATCCACTACCTACTGCATAGCCCCTGTTGGGAATTGAGTCCACAGCCCCAGTGCTCTGACCGGGAATTTAACCAATGACCTCCTGGTGCATGGGGTGATGCTCATCCAACTGAGCCACACCAGCTGGACTGTTTCTTTCTTTTGATAATAGGAGTGAAATAACCAAATCTTCTTGCTTTGTTTGCAAGGACACTCAAAGGCATATTTTGTTCTTAATCTCTTAAATATTTACCCTTAATATTGACATATGTGCCTTTATTTATTTTTATTGATCTTGTTATATATATTTGGTCTTTGTGAATCTTTTAAAATCATTTATTTTTTAAAGAAATTTTTTAAAAAGTCATTATATATATATATATATATATATATATATATATATATATATATATTTTAATCCAAGGCTTAGTATCTTGTAGTTTTTGTTATACCTTCTTAGCTATTAAGATAATTAGTAATTATGTGATATCTCTTCAAGAGTCGGTTTCCCCATTGGTGCAACTATCCCCATAATAACTAGAATGATATTACATAAGAAGGAAAACTGTTATTCAGTATATTTATAATAAATACTATAAATAATTTTTGTATTCTTGTTCTTTACCTCAGTATTATTTTTGTTAATAAGTATATTCTTTATTATCAAAATACCAAAAATTTTTGATCACTTAGGAATTAGAAGGAATTAATTTCTTAAGCACTTATTACTGAAAATGGACAGAGGCTCTTAATATCTCAGTGAATTCTGCAATCTTCCAAATTTGATTCTTTCTTGGTCTTTTCTGCACCAAACCATAGTTTGATGCATCTGCTCCTACCTTTTATTCAGTTTAAAGCAGGGTGACTCAGCATCATTTGTGCTACTTTAAATACATGCCCCTGTTTTTCAGGTGTTTAAAATACTCAGTATAACTCCTGCTGTAAATGAGTCCTGACTTGAGTAATATTTGCTTCTCATCTATCATCTGTATTCTTCACAGGAAATGATCATGGAGAGAGGTTAATGTAATAATCATAACAATATGTATTCATGTACCTCTTTAAAATGTGATTTCATTTAAACCTATGTCTATAAATAATTTTATTTATGGCTCTAGGCTCATGTTTGACTGTCATAGGGTGTCTGTGAAGGCCCCTGAAGAGCTGCTCTTTTTGAAGATGATCAGCCATGTACTTGGAGCTATTGCATTTGATGACGTGAGTTCTATTTTTAGGACCTGGACAGATTTGGAATCTGCTGCAGTGCAGTGCTACCAAGAATTCTTATGAGTTTAATTATTTTTCTCTTTGTCTTCTTTGACAAAAAAAAAATAGTCCTTAATATCAGCCTTTGATGTTAATATGCTCTCATTATATACAGGTTTCTTTACTTGAAACAGGGATTTGTTTGTATCCCTCATCAATACATCACCCCCCGACCCCAGGAAAAGTTCTTAAAAGAAAACAATTTTGAGCACAGGTATATTCTTATTGTCTTTATTTTATTAATGAGGACATAAAGATTCAGGGTGGTTTAGTAGTTCCACCAAGGTCTAGCAATTAGCCAAGGTCATAGTCAGGAGCTGAACCCACCTGTCCAACCATTGACATCTACTTCTTTCTCAGACCTCAGTATTCCCATTTGTGGATTAGCAATAATGTTCTCTAAATAGCATGCACGATTTCCCTGGAATCTGGATTTTAGTTCTGCCTTTGCCACTAGATAGTTGTGTTGGAAATATCACAATCTTCCTGGATTTCAGTTCCCTCAACTATAAAATGAGCAGGTGGGTGGGAAAATATGCAAAATTCCTTCCAGCTCTAATTTTTATTTCATTTTACTTGAATTTGAATATTAACAACATTGCATTTGTTAGTGGATATGGATGCTTTTCCCATAGAATCTGAAATTGACATAGCTTACTCCCCGGTTCTGTCATTTAGGGATCAACTCTTTCTCGTTCTATTGCCCTCATTTTCATTTCTAGTGATGTTAAATGATACAATCCCAGGCAGGGGATGTCAGCCTTCTATCTACTTGCCCTTGCTCATAATTTCTCTTTCCACATACTTCTAGCAAGAAGAGTTAGAGGCTGGGATGGCTAGATAAGAGGCTTTTTCAGAATTATATCTACTTAGCTGGGATTGTATCATTCAACATCACTAGAAATGAAAATGAGGGCAATAGAACAAGAAAGAGTTGATCCCTAATTGACAGAAACCAGCCATGAGACTGTATTTTTGCCAAAACGCTGCCTTTCTTGATATAGACATGAATAATGGCACACACAGGCACACACCTCCCTACAAGTACTTAAAGTCACTTTCCATTAGCTACAAATCTAGATTACTGTCTCTCTTGCCTGTAAGTACATGTTTGAATAACATAACATAAGACAACCTGTCTACATTTACATATCAGTTCTGATTTTCACGGTTGGCGAAACTTCACCTCTTGGATTTATTTTAAGTCGAGTGTGATGAATGGCCTTGGGAACTACAGCATAAGAACAAAAAGTCATGAGAGTTTCAGGGTTTTTTTTCCTCTTCTCTTTTTGGAGGCATAACTACTTCATTGCTATCAAGTGGGGGCTTGGTATTACAGAAAAATTAAAAAAGAAAGGCTAAAAGGCACTGTAATTTTGTAAAATTACATAGTATGTTTGCAAGCTTCTATTTGAAAGTGTCTTTATATATGTGGGCATATATTCTTTAGATAATTAAAAGCATTACCTGATAAATGAGTTTAACTTTTTAAAATGAAATGTAGTTTGTGTGTGAATCTTGGTATGAATGAGGTAATGGGCATGCTATGAGTATTCACTTGATATTTTTTAAAACCTGATACATTGAATAATTGTTTTTTGTACAAATTAGATTATAGTAGTCTTTAAGCCTGCTCAGCTAAAATGGTTTAAAGTGTAGTGCTTTTGGTGGACGCAGATGATAGTGTATTAGGCAGCTATTTCAACAATGAACCCCAAATCTCAATGGCTCACAGCAAATATTTATTGTTCTCATTCATTGGCTTAGGAGTTGGCTAAGGTTCATTTGATTTGACCCAGGTTTAGCTAAGGTTGGCTCCAGGCAGTAAGACTGTGTTTGGGTCTGCTGTGTGTCTAATTCCAGGCTCCCTAGGATGGGCTTGTCAAATAATGATGTCATAAACACAAAGCAGGATGTAAAAACACACGGTGCTTCTTACTAGTAAGGCTTTGCCTCAGAATTGGCACAGTGTCATATTGCCCACATTCAATTGGCCAAAACAGGTCACGAGGCCAGATCCAATATACATGGGCCAATGGGAGGAAGTACCAAGACAACTGGTAAGGCCTTGGGTGCATAATAATCAAACAGGGTGGGAGTAAAGAAGTGGTAACAATACTCCAATGTACCATAGGTAGAGAGGCATTCAATTTTGGAAAGATAAGGTATGGATACTACTTTCAGTTGTAAATGGCATATTACCTGTCCTTTCTTTCTGCTTCCATTACATTGATAATTGACAGCAAAACCCCAGTCTGATGTTGTAGGTTAGCATCAGGAAGTGCAGCTCATCATTTGAATGGTTGAGACAAGCACACACTTTCCAGGTGGTCCCAAGGTAAGTCGCCCTTACCATACTGTGACTGTGCTATGTGTTGTTATTAATAGTGGTCAGTTGTAGAATTAACCTGTGTGTGTATGTGTGGTCCATCCAGCTGTTGGAATGTCTTTGAGAAGCAAAATAAGCAATAAATATTGAGTAAAAAACAAATTTACAATATGCACATGAAAGGGAAAGATATATGATTAGGTTGATTAAACTTGTAAGCTTTTTACAAAATATTCAATGAAAATCAAATACCTCAAAATCTGTATCAGAAAATTAAATGACATTTGACTTTTGACAGAATATACTTACCTAATTTTAGGTAAGTTTTCCTTCTCTTTATTAAATTTATTCAGTTGAAGAGAGTAGTGTGGCTACTACCCATTTTAATAAATATAGACATGTGCTTTATTTCTAACTATTCAAAAAAACTTGGGTTGGTGTTATTAAAATTTCCATTAAAAGACTTACTTTATAAGTTTATGTGCTTTCTAATGGTGAATTTGTCCCATGTCCTAACCTACGTTGTCGGACGTTTAAGAATAATGTTTTAATGTTACTTACGTCTGCCCTTGGTCCTGTGCTGTCAAATTGATCCTCACCAAAATTACTATGTGCCATGGTTTTTACCTTGCATGTTTCCTTCATAGGGATTTTGTCTGGTTAAACACTAGGTTTGAGAAATTGGCTCTTTAAAATTAAAACTATTTCTAAAACAAAGTTCCTTTGTATTGTTTCTGCCTAAACCGTGCACTGCCTTTCCTCTGCACAGGAGTGGATTGGGTTGTACTCCACACCTCATGAATGCTGTGTCAGTTAGCACAGCAGGGTGTACGAGTCAGTTTGTGGATGCATCTGCATTTTCTCTAAGGACACAGATCCTAGTTATTGTGGGAATTCACCACTCTCTTAAACCCAAATGATGAACTTCTGCTCACCAAACAATGTGCCTTTGATGATCTGGATGTCTAACTTAGGTGTTGTACATTATGTTCTCTGTGATGTATATATTATGCTTTATGTCGTTTTATTAACCAGTATAAACTTTACTCAAAGCCGGCAGCTATTCCAAAATAAAAATGAAAAGTGGAGGGCCATAAAATGAAAAATAGCGCTAGTAATTAATACATTTCTGAAGATAATGTAGCATGGTGAGAGTATACCATAAATTTAAAAGGTCTATTTTCTCATTTCTTGCCAAATATGAGAAGAAATATTCTGGGAGAGAGATGAGCCATGTAATGGCAGCTAAAAAGGTTCTGGGCTTGAATCTCTTCATCTATGAAAGCATGGCCAGCAACCTTCCTCTCAGGGTCACCATGAAGATAAAGTGAAGGGACTTAGCAGAGTGCCTCCTCTTAGAGCCAGAGTCAGGGCACTAACAGGAGGGCCAAAGCAAACACTCTGGAGAGTGTAGGTAGTAAGGGGCATATGGAGAGGGTGAGGCCAGGTGACTGAAATGACTCTCACTCTAAGACATCTGGCTCAAGGAAAGGAAGAGCTTAGTTATAATAATCTGGACACCCTATGTCAGCAGAGTAGACACCTGAGGCCCTGGACTCTCACGTTCTCAGTCTCCACAGAGAGTGTTGTATGGGCAGCCTGCTGGAGGGCAACTGTAGAGACGCTGGGACCTGCCTCACCTTTCACTCTGAGGTGTTTGGAAATCAGCTGATTGGACAAGCAAACAACAAGCAAAACCTTGGCCATTTTTAAATAGTGTTTCTTCTAAAATGCTACTCTCATAGAAAGGAGAAGCATTTTATCCCATGATCCCTCTGTTAGCTGGCTTACTCTCAGCTCAAGTCACTGGTAAGTCAGGTTTGCAGCATGGCGGAAGTCATTGGCTGGCTTTGGGTCACTGCCAAAGAGACGCTCTTACAAGGATTATGTGTAATAAACACCCTATCATATATCCAACGGTGATCTCTATTGCAAAAGTACACTGAGCCTAAACCCTTAACTTCTGCCTAGTTGCATAATATTTTGCCAGGGTTGCTTACCAGGAATTAAAAGAGGACCAGGAACTTGAGAGTCAGATGGGACTTTAGAGGTGATCTAATCTAGTGTTTTCCAAACTATGTTCCATTGGAACACTAATGGCTTTCAACAAGGTTATCGGGCGCCCCTTTAAATGGATTCTGTGATTAAATAAGTGTGGAAAATACTATTATACAGAGCTAAATTTCTTTACTAAAGGACACTCAAGGTCTGTAATGTGCTAACATGAGTCGTAGCTCCAAGGGATAAGACATGCCACTTTTCTCACACTTATTCAACCACAAAGTCCTTTTGTGATAGAACACACATTGTCATCACAAGAATGCCAGGCAGAGGCCATATAGTCTGGTCTTTGAGAGCATGGCCTCTATCATTTAATTGCCTGGGTTCAATTCCTAGCTTTACCATTTATTGACTGTATGATCTTAGTTTCTTCTTCTAAAACTGGAACACTAATGATACCTGCCAATAGGGTCCTTTTAAAAAATCAAAGCACAGGGCTGAGAACAGTGCCTGGCACATACTTGCCTATTCTCATCCTAACATGTAGATAAGAACGAGCAGAACACCCTCATTCTGGGGATGAGAAAAGTGAGTTCCACATAGTTCACTCAGGCAGCCTCACGCATTCAACAAGCTGACCAACGGCCAATGTGCACCCCTCATGATGATTCCATCCCCCACAATGAAGATGAGCACCGTGTAGTTCCTAACCTAGAAGACACACACCAGTGACTTGGCTCAGGTGACAGCTTTTAGTAATAAAGCCAACAACCCAGCCTTCTGGCTCTGTCCTCCAGCTCATTCCCTGATTCTATCCTGAATGAGAATGGTATACATAGCAAGATTGGTAAGCAAGAATAGGGAGCACAGAGTTGAGCTCATAGGCTTATTTTTTGTAAAGCAGGTATGAGGGCACATATTTTAATTCTTTGTTAGTGTGATTCAGAAGAGTAATTAAGAAAAGCACTTTTGGAGGAAAGCAAACTCTAAAACTTACAGAAAGGAAGATAGTATGAAATGGCCCACACAAGCCCCCAAATATGGTGGCGTGATGTTTTTCTGGCCACTGTGTCACTGAAAGCCTTCTATGTGTTTGTCTAGGCATCTCCTCCGAGAGCTTTCCCCGGGACTGCTTCAATGAGCAGTCAGCCACTAAGGACCTTCCCATCAGGGATGGAGGTGCGTGGGTCCTGGGCCATAGAGCTGGACCAGCCTGTTCCTTTCTGCTCCTCGAGGAGAGAGAGAAGACAAACAGAAGTGAACTGCACTTGGATCTCCATGTAAGTAGAAATATTGTATTAGTGCTGTGATTCTTTGCTGTCAGCATAGGTTCATTTAATATGCATTTAATGTAAATCATGTTCAGAAAGCTGCTGAAGCATCATTGTGTGTGTGTGTGTGTGTGTGTGTGTGTGTGTGTGTGTGTGTGTGTATGTGGGGGCGTCATTGTCTAAAAATCAACTGGTGGCAGAAAACAGATCTTGGTGATCTGAAATTTATGTGCTAGAAAGTGACTGTGTTTACACTTTCTCTGAGCTTTTCAGAGTCCTCTGTTCACATCAGCTTAGCTGCCTAACCCCCACTGTGGGAATGATCATTTGATGCTGTTCATCTCTTAATATCATATTTTCTTAAAAGGTAAGGACACATGTTAGCTGACTGATAGGCTCTAGATTTTCCAGTGAAACCCAAATAGCCTGTCTTGCTTGCACATTCCTAAACCTTTTTTTTTTCTCTTCAGCTGCCCAAATAACAGGTGATCTGGTTGGCAGGAAATCTGCAGAACACAAGATGACCCATTTTAAAAACACAGCCTTCTTCTTTCTCAGTCATTCTTGTATTCATTGACACAGAAGCATTGACGACCCTATACAAAGCAGGGGGCTGAGTTTTAGCTACTTCCACATTGTAGGTGGCCTGATAGGATTGACCAACTGCCCCATTCTCACCACCTTTCTTCACCCCCTTCACCTCCCAGTTTCCTGTCAGAGATGGGGGTGAACATTAGAAATCCAGGAAGCACTTACTTCCCCCGTTAACTCTCATGCCTATTGACAATCTTGAATACTTCTCAATTCATTACTTTCAGGCCTGGAAGTATGTGTTTGACGAGTGTGGGTTAGGTCTGTGATATTCCTATGGGTGACGATTTTTTTCAAGCAACCAACAACAGAACCTTGTATTTTTCATAACTATAAAACCATAGTCACAGTATGTTTTTTAAGAAAAGCGTTTGACATCCCAGTTATTGTAAAAGGAGGTTTGGAATGGAACTGAAAGATGGAAAATCTACAACCCTTCATGAAGTGACATGGGAATTTGTAGTTTTGTTTTGTCCCTCTGAAAGAGTGAAATTGTGCATCTTGAGATGTGCTCCAAGTAAGAAGTGGAACAGTGACATCTCCTGGTCAGATTACTCTCAGTTCATCTTGCTGCTGCAGAAGGCCTTAGAACATGGAAGTTCAGAAATGGATTTTGAAAGTCTTATTTTTGTGTGTGTGTTTTTTAAAAATTCTGTGTTTGTGGTTTTTTTAGGCACTGGCTAAACAGGTTTGCCTTCTCCCCTGTGAATTAAATTATTTCTTAATTTTACTTAGTTTATTTTTAGTTATAAGAATCATACCCAACCCTTTTAGAAAACTTGAAATATGTATTTAAATGGAAAGAAAAGAAATAATCTTTAATCTCAGTAGCCAAGGATAGTGTTAAAATTTGATAATTTTTGTGCTTTTTACTATGTATTATTTATGTTCAGTAAGGGATTTTTTTGACATATAAACATAGATTTTATATCCTTCTTTCTTTCTTTCTTTTTTCTCTATCAATCACTTTTACATTGCTTACCCATGTTGCTGCAGGTTCTTTCTAGATGTATCCTTAAATGATTATATATTGTCCCACTATATCATATCCCAAAATTTATTTAATTATTCTCTATTATTGGATGTTGAAGTTGTTTCCAATTTTGGAATAGTATACTACAATTTGGAAGTAAATAGCACTATCACACATATAATTTATCCTATGCCCTTTCTCTTCTAAGTATTTTTAGGCTTTTGATACATATCATTGCATTAATCAGGTCTATTTCCTGAACTAGCCTTTAATGGCAAATGTATGCATATATAAAACATAATTTATATGTTATATACATATAATAAAATATATTTATATGTTTCTTAGTCTACTATTAATTATAATTTTTAAAAATTAGGATAATTTTTTAAGATTATTTTCTACATTATCTTTTTTTACACTTTGGGCCCTAAGGCTCCTCACCTCCAAGCCCTTTCCCCTCAGTACCATTTGACTCTTATTGCCTCTCTGGCTCTTTATAGGAAAAAAAAAAAAAAAGCTAAAGAAAGGGCCTTCATAGTAGCACCAGCCCCCCTTCCAGTTACCATTTTGATTGGTGGATGTCAGACTCCCACTGATTATTAAGTGTTTAGCTATCACCCTGCATACTAATGAGTGGCAGCACATCCACAGAAAAAGGCTGGGAAAGGAACTTTCTGATGGTGGCAATGCAAAACAGAGCAGTCCTGTCAAAGCTGGAAGGCCGATCAAAATATCAGTCATAAACACCTCCCTGACCGAGTGTTCAAAGTCCTCCTGGAGAAACATGTCCTTGTAAGCTGGTATGCTGATTATTAACAGGATATAAACTTTTACCGAGTCACTAGAACCCTTCCAAATGGAAAATCTTACTTAGAATATCAGTATTTAAGACAATAACAGTCAATTTTTTTTTTAATTAAGAAAAATATAAAGGTCATTCTTAGCTTCCAGGCAATTCAGAAACAGGCAGTGGGCCCACCTCTGCTCTATACCAGGAGTTGAAGATCTCTCTCACTTCTCCTCTTGGCTCAACCACTAACTAGCTATGACACCCTGGGCATTGCTGAACTTCCGTGGGCTTCAGGATTTTGTTTGTTTATTTGTTTGTTTTGTTGTATGTGTGTTCTTTTTGTTGTTTTGCTTTTATCACATGTGTTTTGACAGAATGGGGAGGACCAGGAACAGATGAAACAAAGTTCCTTTTAGCTAAAATATTAGTTTTCCTGATTCTATTATAGGAACATAAATCAACCGGAGCAATGACATTTGGAATGGAAATTAGTTTATTTAAAGGAAACAAATAACATTTCAATATTCCTAATGTGAATCTTTGTTCTAATGTGAGAAATAATGTCACATCTCTGATAGTAAGACCAAAATTTGTAGTCTCCTAACTCTATTTGAAGGCACCCACCACTTCTTTCTGCTTCTCCAGTGCAGCCCCCCCCACCAGTTTATTGAGGTATAATTGACATATAACATTGTATAAGTTTAAGGTGTACACCATAATGATTTTATATATGTGTATATTACAAAATGATCACCACTGTAAATTTAGTTAACATCCATCACCTCAATTACCAAATTCTTTTCTTATGAGATCTTTTAAGATCTACTCTCCTAGCAACTTTTAACTATGTAACACATAGTTAGCTGTAGTAACCATGCTATGCATTAGATTCTCAGAACTTATTAATCACATAACTGGAAGTCTGTATCTTTTGACTGCCTTCACCCAATTCCCCTACCCTTCGTCCCCCACCTCTGGCAACCACCCATTTGTTCTCTGCTTCTATGAGCTTAGTTTTTGTTTGTTTGTTTGATTTGGTTTTTATGTGTGTGTGTGTGTGTGTGTGTGTGTGTGTGTGTGTGTGTGTGTGTGTTTTAAGATTCCACATACAAGTGAGAACATACAGTATTTGTCTTTCTCTGTCTGACTTATTTCACTTAGCATAGCATATGCCTCGAGAGCCATCCATGTTGTGACATTTGTCTTTCAGTCACTGAATTGTAAAAAGGTCCTGGATGTCCTTGGGGAATGGCAGGTTGTGGGGCTGGTGTAGCATAGACACTAGAGATATTGAGGGCAGCATCTGTTTACCAACCAGTATGTATTTTAATGTTCAAACAACCAGTGCTAGTCTTGATGCCTCTTGGGTGAATGTCAGCCAGACTATCGTGTAGAGGGGTTCTGTTTAGGTGATTATCCTGTAGACCTGTGCAAGCAAGTTCTGTGGACCATTCTGGGTGATCTACAAAACTCCTGAAATACTGAACCCAGTGCTCCGTCAGTAACCCTTCAGGTCCTGAGGTTGCTAAATAGTCCATAGGATGAACTTACAGTGAAAAATCACTTGTTGTTTTTCTGATATTCAAATCTAACTGGTTGTCCTGTATGTTATTTACTAAATCTGGCAACCCTAGGCATCACTTTTCGGGCAGCATTCAAATGCACCAACTGTGTGAATTGCCCTCGGTGGCATCTGTGTATGGTAAACACTCAGTCACCCCAGAATCCCCATTTAGAGCTGAACATTATAAAGTCACACTTAAAGGAAAGTTTCTTGTATCCACCAAACAAGAAGCTACCATTAACCATGCTCCTCAGTTCCCAGTGTATTTGAACCAGATATGCCAAAGGCACCAAAGATGGACATACTAGACAGCAAATGCAGCCTAATTTCTTACAAGTGAAATTTCCCGAAGATCACATTTGAGAGGATTCTCACCATGTAGGATGGTTTATAAAGTGTTTGTAAATATGGGACATGGGTGAGATAGAAACACCACTAAAAAAGGTGTGGACTGAGATTGAAAAAAAGATAGGAAAAGATAAGCAGTCATTACGATTATTATTGGTTGCACAAATCCTGGAAGTAAGATTTTGCTTGCCAGTTTTTAAAACACAAACTTTGACCTCTTCTTAGTGATTCTGATTTCCAAAGATCATCTCAATCTCCTTCTCACCTGTGGAGCCCTGAACTCTTCTGACTGAATTGGCCTAAGTGGATGGGGAGGACATAGCATTAGGTTCCAAGTAATTGTATCTTATGAATGTAATGACATAATTACCAAGCCCACACCCAATCTTTAGTGTCTCACCCAGTAACAAAAACTTCCAGGTATTGATCACTTCCTAAATGCCAGGCACCATCCTTTGAGATATCATTATACCTACTGTACAAATAAAGAGAGAGACTCAGTAAAGTGAGGGGCAAGGACTTGAACCCAAGTCTGGGTCTATAGACCCAAGTGCTTAAATGTTAAACCCCTCTACCTCCCCATTATTATGGATACTTTTTTGTCTGTTTTTCTTTTGTTTATAATGTACGAAACAAAGCCATGCATTTAATGGGTATGAGTTAGCTCCCATAATCAGTAAGAAGGATTGAGACTCAGGCTCAGAATTAAACAACTAGACCACAACCAAATCACCCCATAGACCTCAATCCAGTGAAGATTTCTGCAGTGGCTACCATGGAACACTAGATGTCTCAACGTGCCCTTTAACGATCCTGTCCCTTTAAAATGAATGAGGAAACATTCACTCCTAAATGTCAAACTCCACAGCGTAATTTAATTCAACAGCAAAAAGTGCACAGTGCTCTCTGAATGGTGCCTTTCCAGCACATGAAAAGGGCCACCTCCTTGTCTTGTTTTCATGGAAGCCAATGAGAGCCTCCACCTAAGGCTAAAGGCCACAGATAGACTTATCCAAAACATTAGGATATTCATGACAATGAGGCTTGTATGTGCAAGTGAATTCAGAAATAGCAAAGTAGCTTGTTTTCTGAAGGGGTGTGCTATTTTGTATATGAGTACATACGTGTGAGTGTCTGTATGCGTGAAAGACAGAATGAGAAAGACACAGAAAGGAAGAAAGAGGTCACCCTAGCCAGTTTGGCTCAGTGGATAGAGCACCGGCTTGTGGACTGGAGGGTCCAAGGTTTGATTCTGGTCAAGGGCACATGTACCTAAATTGCAGGTTTGATCCCAGGCCCTGCAGAAGGCTACCAATTGATGTACTGATGTTTCTTTCTCTCACTTTCTCTCCCCCTTCCTTCCACTCTCTCTAAAAATCAGTGGACAAATATCCTTGGGTGAGGATTAACAACAAAAGACAGAGATCAGGTGTCTGTTGGCTGTATGATAAAGATCAAGAAATGATACAGGGAAAAATAACAGTGGGAAGTGATGAATTAATGATCAATTTGGAGAATTCCCTTTTTTACCTTACAAACTCCTCATCACTTTAAGTCATGATAAAACAGTTGATAAAAAGTAATCTGGTTTCACTTCTAAACCCCATGAAATTTACTCAGTTATCTCAAATTAGTACCAATTTTGAAATTGGTGTGGAAGGTTGTTATCACATTAAATTAAATGGAAAATGTAGGCAATCATAAAGTTCAGTTCTTATGCCATTTCCCTTGCTTCCCTTAACACCCACCTGTCCTCTCAAATCTAGCAGCATCTCAGATTTCTCTGTAAAACAAAAGGAACAGTAAGTTTGGCTTAATCATTGAACAACCTTAGTGGATAATAGAACGCTGACATTCTCTTTTCTTTGACCTTGATAACATTTAGTGTGCTGATGCTCTCTTTGTCTATTCTGATGTGAAATGTATTAGCTGCTCATGTAAAGTTTGGACTCTTGGGAGTTTCAAAGAGAAGACTTTGTATTATGCTTTCAGAGCCTGAGAGCACACAGAGTAGAGTTGAATTTTATAAAACTGTTGAGAAATTTATCTAGGAATTTTATTTAAATGAGTTGCAGCTGAAATATCTTATTTGGTTTCTCTAAAATCAAAATAATTGCTTTTTTGCCCCCTTTTCAAAGAGTTCTATTTTTTCAGCCTTTCTGTTTTGTTTTAAAAAACTGCAGTGCTGTGTGCATTTATCGGACTTGGGGTGCTATAAACTTCATATGGTCTTTTTAAATCCTGGTCTCTTTCTACATATATCATTTATGTTCCATGTATGTATTTCTGAAAAGCACTTTCTTCTCTCTCCAGGATAAAGATAGTAATTTGTGGTTAAAATCACAATCCCACATGACCTATTTAGAATTTGAAGTGTAGTAGCCTTTGCCTAGAGAATGTTAGAGCATGTCTATGTTAACATAAGGTTTCAGTTTTTAGGGCCCTTACTGCAGCTGCTACATAAATGTTCTGTGCATGAACATTACAACCTTTCCTCTCCAGCTGTAGAAAGTAAGTGACCTTGATTCTAGGAACTGCTAGAACATTTCTTCAAAATATTTCATGATACTTTTTAAAGTGTTGAAAATGACAGCAGTGCCATATGCACTTGTTTTGTTTAAATACCAAATTAAAATGATGTACAAAGTGGAGGCAATAGTGAATATATTTCAGAACTGTGGGAATGTGATGCCTCTCTCCCACCCGATGATTTCTGCAACTACACGCTGAATCTGTGGTGAATCAAGAAGGCACTGCGTTAGGACTATTAGCACTTTTAATTCCTAGTGCAATCCTTCTGAGTTAATTATTTTTCTATTTTGTACATGTAGACACTCCCTCATAGACATTAAGTAACTTGTCTAAGTAACACAGTGAGTATGTGACTAGTAAATAATATCTCTTGTTGAACACATATTCTACTTCAAAGCCATAGCTCTTGCCTCCTCCTCTACTTTTTTTCTATTCTCTCCTCAGCTGTGTTCAAGAATAGACTCATAGTTGTGGCAATGCCTAGCTTACTTTCCCCTTTGTGATTTTAATGAATTTACATTTGTTTCCATTTTTTCTCTTAAAATGACTAACTCATGTGAGTATTAACTTCAAGGAATCATTACTGATCAAATCAGGACTCATAATCTTTGTGTCCTTTCTATTCTCTGCAAATTCCTTCTAACTTCAGTAGCCATTTGGTTCTGGTAACCAGGTGATTTATTTGGCCCCCATTCTGATGTTTCAATATGAAAGAGAACTGTTTTAAAATACCATAGTTCTTTGACTTGTTGTAATGAAAAGAATGAAGCTTTAGAATCAGATTGATCCAGTCCAAATTTTGGCTTTGCCACTCATTGGTTGTTTAATCTTAGAATTGACCTAATTTCTTTGAACCTCAGTATTAACATCTCCAGCAATTTTCAAGCACTAGCTACACATGGCTATTAATCCAAATTAAATAAAATTAAAAATTCAGTACCTCAGTCACACTAGCCACATTTTAAGTACCCAGAGGCCACCTGTGGCTAATATTTATTGTATTGATGACACAGATATAGAACATTTCCATTACTGCAGAGACTTGCACTGGACATTGCTAATCTGTAAAATGAGATCACTGATACCTTTCTCCTAGGGGGTTAAGGTACAAGAAAACTTGCCTAAAGAATCTTGAATGGTACCTACTTAGGACAAGAATGACACTCTAAAAAAATGCTAGTTCTCTCCCTCCTTTCCCATTACGCGTGCTCTTCTTATCTACCTTCATTTTATTTTAGGTAAATCCTCACATTTCCTAATTTTTATATTGCCTCCTTTACATTTAAAAAGTAATTTAAAATGATACCTGAAAGAAAAGGGAAAAGAATGATACCTGGAACTTTGTTGTTTGTTTGAAGTATTAGTCTCAAAATAACTTTTACTTTAAAAACTTAAGGAAGGAAAAGAAAAAGATACCCAGTAACAGCACAGCCGATGGCTGTCTAGTTTTATGACCTGGGAAGCAGGAGCATATGGGCAGCAATAGGTATGTATGGTTTATTAGAATCCAGACCTTCATCTAAAACTTTTATCATAGCCGAAACCGGTTTGGCTCAGTGGATAGAGCGTCGGCCTATGGACTGAAGGGTCCCGGGTTTGATTCCGGTCAAGGGCATGTACCTTGGTTGCAGGCACATCCCCAGTGGGGGGTGTGCAGGAGGCAGCTGATCGATGTTTCTCTCTCATCGATGTTTCTAGCTCTCTATCCCTCTCCCTTCCTCTCTGTAAAATGTCAATAAAATATATTAAAAAAAAAATAAAATAAAACTTTTATCATGATCAACTTCAGCCACAATGAAATGCTTTCTGCATGGACTTCATGGCTTCTGCAGTGATTATCCACGAGGGACATCATATTATTCATTTTGGAAAAGCTCAAAATCCTTCAAAAACTTGTCCCAGGATATTCTGTACCTTAAAGAATGCCCCCTTTTTCCCTTCTCCTCTCCAGCTTCACAAGTAAGTCCCAGCCTTTCCTTTTCCCTCTTACATTTTTGTTCATCAGCCTAACAGTGCTAAGGAACTGCATATGCAGTCTCATCATCAGTGTCTATCAATAGGCTCTTGAGAAAAGGATTTTTTAAAATATATTTTTTATTGATTTCAGAGAGGAAGGGAGAGAGAGATAGAAACATCAATGATGAGAAAGAATCATTGATAGGTTACCTCCTGCTCGCCCCACACTGGGGATCGAGCCTGCAACCTGGGCATGTGCCCTTGACTGGGATCAAACCCGAGACGCTTCAGTCAACAGACTGATGCTCTTTCCACTGAGCCAAACTGGCTAGGACAAGGATTTTCTTTAGAGAATCCAAATTTATGGATTTTTTTCCTCCCTGAAGTGATTGAGTTGATTTAAAAATCATCGTGGAGCACAGGAAAAGCAATAAAGAACAGGGTGAACTCTGTCACCTTCTACAGTGGTGACCTGGGAAAACTTTAAGCTAATTACTCTTTTCAGATGATGGAAAAAAACAATCCAGAGAGCATTTGCCCTGAAACACCCCAAGGGGTCCCTTAAAAGAATTTTCTTTGGAACTCCGTTC
Organism: Plecotus auritus; assembly: GCF_963455305.1. Taxonomy (NCBI): domain Eukaryota; kingdom Metazoa; phylum Chordata; class Mammalia; order Chiroptera; family Vespertilionidae; genus Plecotus; species Plecotus auritus. The sequence continues at coordinate 79,109,630 of NC_137770.1, read as the reverse complement.
ACTCGTGGCACACATGTGGCGTGGGGAGGCATATTTAGTAGGCTTTTCTATAGCGAACAATCCTGTTCAGACCAAATGGCCCTTCTGCCCAAGTGCACATGTAGGGGAGGGGCACCTTCATGTTCTGGCTGTCAGTAAATACCTGTTTCGTATTGACAGAGTTAAAAAAATTTTTTTGGATGCTGGTTGACATCCCTAAGAAAGTGGTTTCTTTCCTATGAAAAGGTATCATACAGTACTTACTATGTGTCAGGCATTGATGAGGGTGTCAAACAGATATTAGTTTATTTAATGCTCTTAACAACCCATAAAGTATTTTTCTTATTCCCAGTTTCCAGGCAAGGAAGCTGAGGAGGGAGCTTAAATAAGTTATTGGAGGTCAAGCTTCTGGAAGGAGCAGAGTAGGATGAAAGCCCAGGACTCCGGGAAAGGTTCTTAAATTGATCCTTGAAAGATCACATACCCACTGCTCTCTTCTTTCTTTTAGCTTCACCACAGCTTCTCCTCTTCCCTTGAAGAGTCTTCTAGTTTCTTACCTACATTCAACACATTTCCACACAATCCTTGATACTGCTCAATAGAAAAAGGCCTTAATCACTGAAACTTGTTCTTGCAGTAGGCAAGTGCAAGTGCAGCCTGCTTTCTTTCTTTTTTTTAATATATATTTTTTTTATTTCAGAGAGGAAAAGAGAGGGAGGGAGAGATGGAAACATCAATGAGAGAGAATCATTGATCTGCTGCCTCCTGCATGCCCCACACTGGGGATCGAGCCCACAACCTGGGCATGTGACCTGACCAGGAATTGAACCATGACCTCCTGGTTCATAGGTCGACACTCAACCAGTGAGCCACGCCAGCTGGGCCTGTTTTCTTTTTTAACTAATTAGTAAAAACAGTTGCCAGCTCCTGATAGGCTGATGCACAGGGGCTGTATTAAGTGTTGTGTTAGTTGGCAGGGGAAGTGCTATACTAGTAGAACTAAAATAGAAGGGAAGCTTATGGAGGTCTCTGGCTTTGTCTTTCATTTGTCCTTATAATTTCATTTTGAAGATGTGGAGAATGAGCATAAGGAGGATGCTGATCTGGAAGAAGGTAAGGTCACACATGCCAAGGCAGGAGCAGGGGGTGTGATGTGGGGTAGACAGGGGTTAGGACATCCTTTTCCATCTTGCTGCTGTGCTTGAGCAGTATTTAGCTTCTCTTGACTTCCTCTTTAAAATAAGGTTAAGCTAATTGGTTTCTAATATTTCTAAAGTCCCATTCAGCCTCCCAACAATTTGATTCTACCAACATTCTCCCATAACCTACTCCTTCCATGTGGCCTCTGACTCATGTAACAAATGTCTTTAGAGTATCAGTAGTTGTGATGTCATAATTTCCTCAGATCTCAACTTCATTTGGTAGGTTAAAACATACTTCCTGAACCCCAAAAACCCATCTCCATCCATTACCCCACTCATACCTTATTTATAGTTTACTTACTTTTCCCAATCTATTGCTCAAACTTTTTTTCTTTCACAGATATAGTTTCTTCTCTTTTACTTACTCTTACTAATGTAAATTCCACTTTCTACTTGCTGTCTCTAGCAAGCCTCACATGAACCTAGTTGAACCACTTTAGGAAGCTGGAAGCAATTAGTCATTCAATTCAGGCCCAGAATTTGAAATAAATTGGATCAAGAGAAACATGAGAATTAAGTAGCCTAATGCTGTGAAATGTAATCTCGTTTGCTTTACTTTTCCCTTGTCTTTCGGGGTTTTATGAGAATGTGGGAAGGAATTATCTAAACTGAATGATATGGGCGAAGGTCACACACAGTAAGGGGAAGTGGTTCTAGGAAATTTTCTTTTTAGGCAACATCCAACTTCGGCATATAGTGGGTTTTTTTAATTGTTTTATTTTGTGTTTTTGTTGTTGTTTCTTTTAGTTTTTAATGCTGATTAATCTTGTGAGAATCAAGGAGCTTGGTTCTACTGCTCCCATGAGGTGATGTGCCTTTTTTGTTGTTGTTGTAATCACTTTTTTAAGGTTTATCTTACCAAGTTGGACTGAAGTTCTTATTGCCATGAGGTACAATTGGCTGAAGCCTCAGTTTGAGAGGATAGTGAGATGAGAGAAACATGGAAAATTTACTGGTAGTAAATTCTCCACACAAATATGTACTATGTTCCATTTTCAAGTAGCTGGGTACTGATTGCTTTTTAACAAATAGTTGAAAGAACATCATGTGGGCCAAATGCTACCTAATTATTTATCATGCCTGTTTTATCTTAGTTGTCTAAGGTAGATCATTTTTATTTGGTTTTCTGCTCAAATGTAGCTATTAAAGAGCTTAAGTGTCTTGAGATTAGAATAAAAGACAATCAGGTGAGCTTGTAAATGTGACAGTATTGACTGTCCCTGGTTTTGGGTAGTTTTAGGTGCTTAATAAGTATTTATAGCAGAATAAGACACTGAAATAAATAATGTCCAAGAGAAGTGATTATTTCTCTCCTGCAAATGTTATAGCAGTAAATGGAATCATTTTTCAAACCAACTAAGACCAAATTTGTAGGTTGCTTATTTGAACATTACAGTCTGAAATGAATTTCAATTCCCTAAATGACCAGAAGTAGTAATATTTTTCATGGTCATGAGGACCAGTGGCCTGCAAGACAGTCAATATTCAGAGATCTATTTGAACTACCATGCTGCTCTTTCTTACTCAACTTCATATTTAGGCAGTCATGGCTTGCTTTCATTCAAAATTGTTTTAGGTCCACTTATTGCTGTTCAGACTGGATCTGGGGTATAAAGCACTTGGTTACAGTCTATGGATAGAATCACCTCTTTCTTGGCTAATTTCCCTCATTAAACTACACATTTTATGATTGTGGAGGGCTGGAGTTTCTTCACCTTTATATCCCCAGAGCTTTGTACATAGTCAGTGCTTAGTAATTATTTTTGGGTGAATACATCTTTGTGATAGGAATCATGCTTCTCCTCCTCTTCCTCTTCCTCCTTCTTTGTTAATCCTCACCTGAGGATATTTTTCCATTGACTTTTAGAGAGAGTGAAAGACAGAGAGAAACACTGATGTGAGAGAGACATATTGATTGGTTGCCTCCTGCACCAGGGCCGGGGAACCTGCAACCGAAGTATGTGCCCTTAATTGGAATCAAACCCGGGACCCCTCTATCCACTGAGCCAAACCAGCTAGGGCAGGAGTCATGCCTCTTGAAAGAAGGGGAATTATAGGGGCAAGCTGGAAAGCCTCTTGATGTGTTTTAGTCCAGAGGATTCAATGTCTTAATTGTGACTAGCAAAAAAGCCAACTAGGGCCCTAGCTGGTTTGGCTCAGTGGATAAAGCATCAGCCTGCAGACTGAAGGGTCCCAGGTTTGATTCTGGTCAAGGACACATGCCGAGGTTGTGGGCTCCATCCCCAGTAAGGGGCATGCAGGAGGCAACCAATCAATGATTCTCTCTTATTATTGATGTTTCTATCTCTCTCTCCCTCTCCCTTCCTGTCTGAAATCAATAAAAATATATTTTTTTAAAAAGGAATTTTTAAAAATGTTTTTATTAATTTTAGAGAGAAAGGAGAGGGAAAGAAAAACATTGATTAGCTGCCTCCTGCAAGCCTCCCACTAGGGATTGAGCCTGCAACCCAGGCATGTGCCCTGACTGGGAACTGAACCAGCAACCTTTTGGTGCATGGGACAATGCTCAACCAACTAAGCAACATCGGCCAGGGCCAGCTAGGAATTTTTGCTTGATTTTTCTAAGCAGCGCCTCTAGATTTTTTCCCCCCTAAATTACAGCAAGGGAAAAGAATGGCCATTCTCATTAAGTTTTCTTCGAAGTCAGTGTTCTGTGTCATCACAGAGGGTAAAGTACGTTATGCATCCTACTGAGACCACCAACCACGTAAGCCAATATGCCGTCATATCTCACAATCCAGGTGTGTGTGGCATCCTATTTTGGCAGGAGGTGGAAGTCAAGGTTTTAAGAAGAGTGATTAAGAGTGTGGATTCTGGAGCCTGATGGCCTGGACTCAGGTTCTCATTTCACCGCTCACCGATGCTATGAACTTGGGCAAACCACTTTATCCTGCTGTGCTCCCAAATAGGAAAAAGAGAATAAAACCGACCTCATAGTTATATGTATCAGTCAGTTAATGTAGAACAGTGCTTGGCACATAGTAAACACCTAATAACTGTTAGATATGATTACTATTCTCCACTCATTAGCTGTGCAACCTGGGGCAGTTATGTTCTCTTGGCCGTGGTTGCTTCACTTTTAAAATGAACCTAATAATACCTTACCCACCTTGAGGGGCTGGAATCACATCATCTCCTGAGACCGATGGCTTCCCCCCTGCCCCCCAATGATGTATTGGCATTGCGGATATTGAGAGGATTCTGAAACTTTATAATTTTGCTCCGTGCTGTAGCGTAGAAAGGTCAACAAGCCTCTCCAGCTTATGTCCGATTTTGCCAAATCTGCTGAGGGTTCTTGAAACGTATTCTGAAAATCAGTTATTAGTTATGTCTGAGAAAATGGAGCCTTCTCAGTTAAAGAGGGAAAACACCAAATATGTGCCATGTCACCTCCCCTCACCCGTATATTGGAAGGCTGATCTTATGGGCAGGTGTGATGATTCCTTTTTCCCCTCAGCCTTGAAGCAGAAGTCTGATTTGATCAATGTGTATTTTCTCTGGACAGGAAGCTGGTTCTGAGACTTAAATGGCACCAATGAATATTTCTGCATGTGTGATGGAGTTTTTTTTTTTATTATTATTATTGCATGTGCCCTAGTTAATAATCCCAAAATACACTAGGGTCACTAGCAAACAGGCAAGTATCCATTTAGACACAGTCCAATCAAGGATTAGGAAGTGCTGTCTTAACTTTCCTGTAAGGACTGATGGAATACAATATGTACCCTCTTTGTGCGAGGGTTCCTTTTGAACACATTGCTAGACGTGCTATTGCAATCAGAATTTCTTTTTTTTTTTTTAAATATATTTTATTGATATTTCACAGAGAGGAAGGGAGAGGGATAGAGAGCTAGAAACATCGATGAGAGAGAAACATCGATCAGCTGCCTCCTGCACACCTCCCACTGAGGATGTGCCCGCAACCAAGGTACATGCCCCTGACCGGAATCGAACCCGGGACCTTTCAGTCCGCAGGCCGACGCTCTATCCACTGAGCCAAACCGGTTTCGGCACAATCAGAATTTCTTAGTGTTCATATTTATTGGGGAACACGATACAAGTTATCAGTGTGGCACCCACAGCCATTCCCTGCTACAGAATAGGCAAGACTGTCCTTTGGCTTGTGGCAACAACTATTTTGCAGAATAAATTGCTGTTTGTGTTTAACACTTGGGCTCAAAGAGAGCTGGTGATTACTTTTGAGGGATGGTAACTATTAAGCTAGCTTGACTCTCCGGGATCCAGCACGGTGCCTTGCCTGTCCCAGGTGCTTACTCAATGCCTGCTGACTGGACAGGATTTGAAAGAGAAACACTGAGAGCTTCAGGTGCGACAGGAAGCTGTCCCAGGAGGCAACTATGCAGCTGGGAAACAGGGCTGCAGTTTTTCCAGGACCGCAGTCGCCAGGTTCCCAGCATATAATCAGAGTATTGGGAACTACATTGAGCTGTTGGGCGGTTGTTTTGTCTGTCCTGTTTCTGTTTTAGGCAAATTGAGTCTTTGATAGAGACCTGACTGGTAGAGACCTTTCAGATGTTTTGTCCCTTAGAGGAATGTGGCTCCTCGGGGACTTTGTGAATTGCTTTGCCTAACAAGGCAGGTTGTGTGTTACCATGTACCATGCCAGGCTTCCTTTAGTTGGTTGGATCACTGAAGCAGAGAGAGGTGCCCTTTAGCCGCCAGGATTCCTAAGAGAGCCAGGAAGTCAGAGCTGCTGAAGAAGCCTGAGGTTGGCAGGGAGTGTGGAGAGTAACCATTCCTGCCGGGCTGGGGCTGTTTACACTGCCACCCTGAGGCTGGTGGACACTGGGTGTGGTGGGCGTGCCCGTCTAAGTACCTGTTTGTGGAACCCTGAGACACCAGGGCAGAGCTAAAACAGCAGTAATCTGAAACCAGTCGCGTTGGTTAGCTCTGCCTCCCTAGCTAAAATCTGCATTCCAGATGAAACCTGCAGGGAAGCGGAAGAAAGCACTTAAAAAAAAAAAAAAAAAGCTTCAATGGCAGTAAATTAACTGCTTTTGAGTTCCAGGGATTTTGAGATGATCTAGTTCTTTCTTTAGTTTTATTTCTTTGCCTTGGGCTTTGTGAGTGGCTGTTGATCTGTGTGCACTGCTAGTTTTTTGTGTGTGTTTTTGGCCTGGATGACACAGGCTTCTGACCATAATTTAGATGGCAAAGTAGGGCCCGTAAAAAGTATTTCAGTCATTTTCTGCTGATTCACTTTTGAATGTCTTGGGCTGCTGGGGTGGTGGAGGGCTGTCAGGAGCAGCTTGCCGGCTCAGCACTTTCTGGAGCCTTACTTGCTCACCAATGAGGAAGTTGAAAGCAACCAGGAGAAAGACAGGCACTGGGGCGGAGCTGTGGTGAAGTCCTGGGCTGGGATGACTGGGGCCGGCTGACTTTCCTTACGACAAAAAGCCTTTTGTCCACGGAAATAAATACGGAAGTCCCAGAGGAGCAGCCTCCCAGCCCGTGAGTAGTAAGGTGCGCGCAGCCCAGGCAGCTTGTGGGCATAGAGCTCCGCGGCCTTTTTACAGTTGCCCTGGGCGCACCGTGGCCGCACAGACCGGAAGGGGAGCACAGTGACTGACCTGAAAGAAACCAAGTGTGCTGCCGGGCGGCTGAGGAGCTGGCTGCCGGGTCCTGTTGCTCCTGTCCTGTAAGTTAAGAGCTGATGGAGTGGATAAACTGAGAGCAGGGGAAGGTAACAGAAGTCAGGACTTCCATCCAGGGCACTGCTGTGAGGCATGGAGGACGTTGGTGACCCTGTGAATGGCAGTGATGTCCCGCAACCAGACAAGTCTGAAGCTGGACCCGAAATGGCTCAGTCGATCCTGAGCAAGTTCTCTATGAAATCCCTCTTTGGGTTTGCGAGTAAACTGGAATCTGTGAAGCCCGAAGAGGAAGATGTGGTGCTGCAAGCATTCCACGCTTTAGTGGTGGATCCCACGCGTCAGCTGGATGGTCCCAGCAAGGGCTCTGATGAGCAGGAGGCAGGGGCTCAGGTTGCACCCGGCCTCGGAGGAGATGATGGGAAGACTGCGAGGGAGGAGACAGAGAGGGAGTCGGAGGGAAGTCAGAGAAAAGCAGAGGCAGGGACTTCTCTCCCTGGTCAAGAGCTTCTTCCACTCACTGCTCTGAGTGAGAGCAGAGACGATGCCATCTTGGTTCGCGGGACCCTCGTGACCACCACCAGTGATTCGGACTCTGATGATGGTGGCCAGGAGCCAGAAGAGGGAAGCAACACCAATGGCCCAAAGTCCCCAAGTGTTGTTTTATCCGAGCCATCCGAGGAGCCCCAAGAAAAGCCAGGAGATTGTAGGGAGAACACTGCCGCTGGGGAGAGGGATGCTGCAGAGCCCGGAGAGGAAGGTGCTCAGGGGGCTCCCCCTGAGACATGTAGCAAACCGGAACCTGGTGATGGTGGTCTTCAGACGGAGCACAGCCCCAGTCAAGGACAGGCTGGGGAAGAAGGTTCCCAAGTTCCACCTGTGGGGACAGACCAGACCTTGAGTGCTGGTGTCACCGAGAACACCTCTTCTAAAAAAGAATCCCCTGGAGAGAAGTCATTCCAGCTGCCAGCTTTCTTTAGTGGGCTCCGCGTGCTGAAGAAGGGGGCTCCCACTGAGGGTGGGGAGACCATCACCGAAATTAAACCAAAGGATGGGGACCTAGCTCTGCTCAAATTGACCCAGCCCGTTCAGAAGTCCCTAGCACAGACAGGGCCGCAGACAGCCCCGCAGACAGTGAAGACTGGGGAGAAAGCCAGTGACCTGAAGGCCACTCCCACTCTCCTGGAGCAGCTCTCCCAGCTCCTCAGCATCGACATGCCCAGGGCCGAAGTGAAGGCAGAAGACCCTGAGCTGCCCAGGGGAGGAGAGATGGGCTGCAGCGCTGCCCAGGAGAGCCAGCGTGGCCCAGGAGAAGCACAAACCCAGGGTGGAGAGGTCAAACCGAAGCCACCAGAAACCGCCCTGGAGGCCTTTAAAGCCTTGTTCATCCGTCCCCCCAAAAAGGGGACCACAGCTGACACCTCTGAGCTGGAAGCTCTCAAGCGCAAGATGAGGCATGAGAAGGAGTCCCTAAGAGCTGTGTTTGAACGGTCCAAGGCAAGGCCAGCGGACGGCCCCTCTGATTCCAAAAGCGTATGTAGAATTGGGTTTTCCATTTTGTCATACAATGTGATGCTGCTGTATTTCTTTTGAGGTTTGCTGTCAAAGTGAATTCTGGTCACCTATCATTAGTGACTGCCTTTTAGGTGAATGATGATGATTATTGAAATTGTCCTTGTAAGGAGTAGGACAGCAGCGTTTTCTTCCTTATATTTTTATGGATTGGTATAAGAGAGGTGTATGTAATTATGTGCTGGTGGGAAAGGGAAGCTGTCACTCGGAGTTTAAACATTAATAGTAAATGTTCTTATAAAACTGAGCAGCATGAGGATGCGATGCAATATGGAAACAGCCCAGGTTTCCTCACCACTTAATTATATACCTCGGTGAAAAGTATTTTTCCTTTATATGTCTGCCACTCGGCGGAATACTTCTTTGTGATGTAATTGAAATGTTCTGTGTTGGTTACAAGGCGTCCTGATTGAGCACTTGATTTAAAATGAGACCTGGATTTTAATTCTGACAATGCCATTTACTGTCTGGGTGACCCTGATCACCTCTGAGCCTCAATCTCCTCATGAGGAGAAAAGAAAAAAAAGAAAGTGCTTACCCTCAACCTATATGGTGGTTGTGAAGATTTAAGTGAAGTTAGTGTATGGTGACTATCTAATTAATAAAAGCAATAAAAGCTGTTACTCAAAGAAAATTAATTTGGTAATTTACAGACTACCTGTCCAATAGATCTTAGAGGTTCATAAGGACAACAAATAGAATGTCTTGGGTTATATCAACTCAAAATACAATTGTTTCCTCTTATATAGTTCATCAGTTAAAATGTTAAACATTAAAAAGTTTTTGGTAGAATTATTTTGGGGTTTAGTTAAAAACTAAACCCAATGTAACACTTGCATAATTACAAAAATCAATAGATAAAAATAGCTTGAAGGCCATTTCACTATGATTTTTTTTTAATAGAAAAGAAAAAGAGGATTGAAATAGCAATGTGGGCTGCTTGAGAAGTGTATCTTGGCCTACAACTAATGTTGATGGAAAGTGGAAAAGTAGTCATTATATCATAAATAACCATGGGGTTGTTTGGGATACACTTGTAAACATTCCTATACGTGTACTTGATTGGAGTACATTTGTATCTATATCTTCAGCTGAAAGTGTATTTGTGATTTTTTTAAAAAGATAGTTACATGATAAAAATCATCTATCAAGGGTTGTGTAATACTTGGCCTTGAGGTGTGTGTTTTTTTTTTATTGAAGTATAATGAACATACAACATTATACTAGTTTCCGGTATACATGATTTGACATTTGTATGTATTTTGAAACAATTAGCACAGTAAGTAAGGCTCTTTACCCTCTATCCCCATGCGGAATTACAAATTTCTTTTCATGCAATGAGAATATTTAAAGTTTACCTTCTTAATAACTTCCAAATTTAAACTACAACTCTATTGACTATAGTTACCATGCTGTACTTTAATTACATCCCCATAGCCTTGAGTTGTGTTTTTTTTTGTTTTTTTTTGTTTTTAATTTTCACTCCCACTGATCACTTTAGATGTCTGGGAAAGGATCATTGAATGCAATGTGCAACTGGCCATTATTTTATTAATGTTAGAGTTAACATGTTGATTTTGGGGAATAAATAGCTTTAGCCATATTTCGTTTAACTTATTATTTTATTTGCCCACTTTTTAAACAGCCTGAGCACAGCCCCACTGAGCAGGACGATAGGACTCCTGGCAGACTCCAAGCTGTCTGGCCACCCCCAAAGACAAAGGACACAGAAGAAAAAGTGGGATTGAAGTACACTGAAGCAGGTAATGTGAAAACAGGCCAGGCACCCAGGAATGGGTCTCCTGCGGCAATGGCTTTTAGTTCTAATTCAGGAGACTCTCGGAATTTGAGTTTTTGTTTTGTTATAAATGTAATGCTGAAGGCTTTTCTTTTTGTTTGCACCTTTAAAGGGAACCCTTACACTCTTATCGCTAACGAATCTTTTCGAAATGAAAGGTGAATGCAGTGGAGTGAATGAAGGGGGGCACTGGCGTAAAGTAAGAGACCCTTTGGGGAACTAATGGAGAAGGTAGATTACAAATTCCTCAGGAAGCAGGTGGTTGGCCCTCTATAATGTGTGAGCTGGCAGGGTTGCTGGAAGAGGCAGAGTATGGTTCTCCAGAGCTGTAATCTGATTTGCTGTTTGTCTGTGACTAATGCTTTTCAGCCACAGGAACCTTGTGCAGAGTGAATGTACAGATCCCATATCAGTTACTCTTTCACTTTTGTTAGACAAAAGCTTTATTTCATGGATGGCCATTTTTAAAGGAACCTAACTCTCTGGAAACCTTCCTAAGAGCTTTGCTTGAATATATTTAAGTGGAGTGGGGATCTAGACATTTTTACTCTGTAAGTGAAAGGTTCACATGAAATTGTAAAAAGAAATGAAAGATGAGAGGATAGTATATCTTAATTGCATATGTGTGAATGTATGTGTCTATAATGAATCCTCTGTCATCCTAGCATTTGTAACTTACCTATGCATGCTTATATTTTGCTGGTTGCCTTAGATATGTGTGTATATTAAGGTCAATCTATCTGGTTATAAAAAAGTACTTCCTTCCGTTCTACTCATAGGTAGATATAGTGGATCAAAGTTTAGGTGATTTAGTAATAGTCTCATCCCTACCAGTATATCATGGCATCCTCCTTGTAACTGGCCATTAATGTTAATTTTATTAATGTTAGAGTTAATGTGTTTATTTTCAGGGAATATTAGCCAAATTCCACTTGGTAATAGAGAAGGAAATAAACCTCAGTGGTATTTGGGGGGTGTTTATACTTCTACAGAGATTCCTTAGGTTTCACTTCTGTCTTCTTTTATTTCTGAAGCTCAGCGGGGCACCCTCGTTTACCTCATATGTGGCTTTTCCAGTCTTTCTAACTTTCTTGTTTTACTATAATGATCTGTGTTCTGAGAGGTCTCTGAGGTTTTGGGTGAGATGGGGAAAAGGAGGATGAAGGGCCGAACAATGATAGTTCTCCTAGATGGGCTCTGATGGCACAATGACATCATGCAGCAGAGAGAGAGTGACTATTAAGGAAAGGCATCTAGGTCCCCAGCCAGTTCTCACGAGTGACAGTACTGTGGCTTAATTACTGTGTTCCTAGGGCTAGTGCTCAGATTCTTGAGAGCCTTGGAGGTACACAATACCCTGTGGATACGCTTGGGGAGAGTGGGGAGGATACACTTGGGGAGGGCGAGGGGTGGATATAAAAAAAGAATAACATACCCCATGCCTGAAGGAAATTTGTTTTTAACCCAGTACTCAATATTAGCATGGTGCCTTGTCACTTATTGCTAATCTTGAGGAAGTTAACGTTATTGTCTCTGTTGTTGAGAAATAAGCATTTGGCTTATAACAATGAATTCTGTGGTATTTTCATTGATTCCCCTGCCCTTAGGGAAACATACAAAATTTGCCACTCTGTAGGAATCACAGAGACAGAAAAACTAGATACAAAATATTTCAAGGTATTTGAAGTCTTACGCTTTTATACCTTCAGTGCTTTTATTTTTTCTAGGGTGTATTATTCATTAAATGAGTGAAACAGGAGGTCAAGACTCTAGCATTCATATTTCAGTTGTGCGTTAGCAATTGTGAGCTGTTGACATCTGAGCCTACTAGTAGTTCTTGGCAGAGATGGAAAAGAGATGATGTTTTTCATCATGAGTCTCACTCTGTCCTTACACTGCCCTCGGCCACTTCGGACTTGCCACCGCTTAGATTTCCCTCTATTCAGACTTTATCGTTCAATGATCTTCTTTTTTCTGAGGCTTAAGATAACACCTAATACTGTAAACTCACTTTGTTCAAGAATAAAAAGTAAAAGAGAGCTGATATCAGAGAAGCTGTCCCCTTAAACTACTGCTTCTTGAATCTTCTTTGCCACAGGATGGTAGCTAGCCACTGTTGCTGGTGCTCACTGCCAAGAATTCTCTCTCTTGTCATTACCAAGCCTTCAGCATCATCTGTAGATGCTGACACTGTGACTACCTTAGCAGCTAAAGCCTTTGACTCCCATAAGAGCCTCTGATGCCATTTTGATGACATTGTGCCCACCATCAAGGGCAATTCTGCTGCCAATCTCTGAGCTCTTAGAGCCTTGGTGATGTGCCAGTTGAGACAAACACCAGAACCTCCAGAGCTGTCACTGAGGGCACTCTCAGGTCTTAGAGTTGACCTCCACTACTCTGGGAGGGCCCCAGTGTTAGCTCACTGTTGTGCCTGAATTGCTCTGCTCAAGGAGAGAGAATCACTTTCTCCCATCTCTTGGGCTGTGCTTTCTTACATTCCTCCTTGTGTTTGGAATGCCTCACTGCAGTTTTGAGTGAAGAATTCCCCCGCCCCCTTTTCCTTGGACTTGAGCTGGCGACCACCTGAGTGACAGACCCCATGTTCTTCTCAGAACCGTCTTTTCCCCTCTGAGCACAGGAGCTTGCTGTTGAAACAAGCTTGGGGGATGGTCTTACATTTTCAGAAGGAATTATTTAGTGGACTTCTCACATCTTAACAGTTAATCAACCCAATGTGAGTCCTTGCCACTTTCCTGTGGAGCCGACCAGAAATAGCAGTGAACTTGTGGAGCTCTGGGCTAAGCAAAACCCAATCACGACAAAGTAAAAAGGTGTTCTGTGACACATACAAGGAGAACCTGAGAGAAAAATGCCTACCTTTTAAATTTGTGGCAAAAGCAATTTGTCTCACGAGAAATAGATAACCAGTATTCTGTCCCTTTTCTAATACACTGTCCTGTATGTGCTGAGGTTATGTAAGGGTTAGTAACTTCCTTAGTCATTAAAAACAAAAACCTAGAAAGCGTAAGATGCTCTCGGTATCATATAATCATTGAATAATAAGAGTTAAAATAGAGTTAAACGTTTTATCTCAAACTTGAATGAAAATAATTTATTAACCACCTTAGGTCAGATCTTTTGTGCAGTATAAAGGCACTTGACCTTATTTTCTTTTCATTGCATGTATTACTACATCAAGCACAGTCCTGTTGGGAATCAGGCAACACTCCAACTGGGTGACTTGATTGAGAGTTTATTAGAGAACTGGAGGCCCCGTGCACGAAATTTTGTGTACTGGGGGGTGGGGGGTGGGGGAGGGTCTCTCATCCCAGCCTGTGCCCTCTTACAGTCCAGGATCCCTCTTGCAGTCCAGGACCCCTCTCTTCTTACCACCCCCCTGTTCACTGCTCCTTACCTCTTGGCTCACTGCTCCTCAGCACTGCCACAGAGGCAGGAGAGGCTCCTGCCACCACCACTGTGCTAGCCAGCTGTGAGCCCGACTCCTGGCTGAGCAGTGCTGCCCCTGTGGGAGCGCACTGACCACCCGGGGATGGCTCCTGTGTTGAGTGTCTGCCCCTTGATGGTCAGCGTGCGTCATAGCGACCAGTTGTTCTGCAGGTCCTTCTGCAGTTCGGTTGATTTGCATATTAGGCTTTTATTATATAGGACTAGAGGCCCAGTGCACGAAATTCGTGCACAGAGGATGTGTCCCTTAGCCCAGCCTGCACCCTTTCCAATCTGGGACCCCTCGAGGGATGTCCGACTGCCCGTTTAGGCCCGATCCCGGTGGGGTCGGGCCGAAATGGGCAGTGGGACATCCCTCTCACAATCCAGGACTGCTGGCTTCCAACTGCTCACCTGCCTGCCTTCCTAATTGCCCCAACCGCTTCTTCCTGCCAGCCTGATCACCCGCTAACCACTCCCCTGCCAGCCTGATTGATGCCTAACTCCTCCCCTGCCAGCCTGTTTGCCCCTAACTGCCCTCCCCTGCAGGCCTGGTCACCCCTAACTGCCCTCCCCTGCAGGCCTGGTCCCCCCCAACTGTCCTTCCCTGCAGGCCCGGTCTCCCCCAACTTCCCTCCTCTGCCAGCCTCGTCACCCCTAACTGCCCTCCCCTGCAGGCTTGATCGCCCCCAACTGCCCTCCCTTGCAGACCTGGTCCCTCCCAACTGCCCTCCCCTGCTGGCCATCTTGTGGTGGCCATCTTGTGTCCACATGAGGGCAGGATCTTTGACCACATGGGGGCAGCCATCTTGTGTGTTGGAGTGACAGTCAATTTGCATATTACTCTTTTATTAGATAGGATAGAGGCCTGGTGCACGGGTGGGGACCGGCTGGTTTGCCCTGAAGGGTGTCCTGGATCAGGGTGGGGGTTCCTTTGGGGCATGGGGTGGCTTGGGCAAGGGGCCTGTGGTGTTTTGCAGGCTGACCACGCCCCCCAGTGACCCAAGGGAAGGCCCTGGTATCTGGGATTTATTTATCTTCTATAATTGAAACTTTGTAGCCTTGAGCAGAGCCAAGCCTCCTGCTTGCTCCATGGCTGCAGCCATTTTCGTTGGGATTTATTTATCTTCTATAATTGGAACTTCGTAGCCTCTAGTGGAGGCCAAGGCAGGCCAGGGCTGCAGAAGCTGGGCTTCCTCCATTGCCAGGGGCAACTCAAGCCTCCTGCTTTCTCCAGCTCTGTGGCTGCAGCCATTTTTGTTGGGATTTATTTACCTTCTATAATTGAAACTTTGTAGCCTTGAGTGGAGGCCTGGGGCAGCCAGGGTGTGCAGAAAGCTTGACTTCCTCCATTGCCGGAGAAACCCAAGCCTCCTGCTCTCTCTGTGGCCGCAGCCATCTTGGTTGGGTTGATTTGCATACTCACTCCTGATTGGCTGGTGGGCGTGGCTTGTGGGTGTAGTGGAGTGATGGTTAATTTGCATATTACTCTTTTATTAGATAGGATATTTTTTTTTCTTCTTTTTTTTAATCTTTATTGTTCAGATTATTACAGGTGTTCCTCTTTTTTTCCCCCATAGCTCCCCTCCACCTGATTCCCCACCCCACCCATGCCCTTACACCCCCCGCCACTGTCTTCATCCATAGGTGTAAGATTTTTGTCCAATCTCTTCCCGCACCCCTCACACCCCCTTCCCCCTGAGAATTGTCAGTCCACTCCCTTTCTATGTCCCTGATTCTATTATATTCACCAGTCCATTCTGTTCTTCAGATTTCTTATTCACTTGATTTTTAGATTCACTTGTTGGTAGGTATGTATTTGATGTCATTTTGTTGTTCATAAATTTTATCTTTACCTTTTTCTTCTTCCTCTTCTTAAAGAATACCCTTCAGCATTTCATGTAATCCTGGTTTGGTGGTGATGAACTCCTTTAGCTTTTGCTTGTCTGTGAAGCTCTTTATCTGACCTTCAACTCTGAATGATAGCTTTGCTGGGTAGAGTAATCTTGGTTGTAGGTTCTTGCTGTTCATCACTTTGAATATTTCTTGCCACTCCCTTCTGGCCTGCATAGTTTCTGTTGAGAAATCAGCTGACAGTCGTATGGGTGCTCCCTTGTAGGTAACTAACTGTTTTTCTCTTGCTGCTTTCAAGATTCTCTCTTTGTCTTTTGCCCTTGGCATTTTAATTATGATGTGTCTTGGTGTGGTCCTCTTCTGATTCCTCTTGCATGGGGTTCTGTGTGCTTCCTGAACTTGTAAGTCTATTTCTTTCACCAGGTAGGGAAAGTTTTCTGTCATTATTTCTTCTAATAGGTTTTCAATATTTTGCTCTCTCTCTTCTTCTGGCACCCCAAAAATTCGGATGTTGGTACGCTTAAAGTTGTCCCAGAGGCTCCTTACACTATCTCCATATTTTTGGATTTTTTCTTTTTGTTTTTCTGGTTGGGTGTTTTTTGTTTCCTCATATTTCAGATCTTTGGTTTGATTCTTGGGGTATGTTGATCTACAGTTGAGTTTCTGTATATTCTTTATTTCAGACAGTGTATGCTTAATTTCTGACTGGTCCTTTTCCATTTTTTTGGCATTCTCATTAAGATCCTTAAAGGTCTCACTAAGTTCCTCAGCGGTTTTTAGAAGATTCTTGAGTAACCTTATAAATGTGGTTCTGAACTCTATGTCGTCCAGGAGTTGGCTTTCCTCCATTTCTTTCATTCGTGACATGTTTCTTTGTCTCCGCATTTTGCTGCTTCCTTGTGTTGATGGAGTGGCTTTGTGTGGTAGGTGACCTATAGGGGCCAGTAGCTCAGCCTCCCCAATCACCTGAGGTGGACGCCTTTGGTACACCCCTTTGTGGGCTGAGTGCAAAGTCTTGGTGTAGTTAAGCCTTGATTGCTGTTGGTACACTGGGAGGAATTGACCTCCAGGCCAATTGGCTGTGAGGACCCGCTGTGTCTATAATGGAAGAACTGCTGCGCTGGAGACACGCTTATGGTGCAGGACTTGTTTCAGTGGGGCTTTGGTGCTCACTGAGTCTGCCTCTTGAATGTGTCACTTATGGATGTGAGGAGTTGAAATCTGGTGTCTCACACTGACCACTAGGTACACTGGCTTCTGGATCTCCAATGGAGTGCAGGTCAGCTACTGTCTGAGAATACCCAGCAGGCGCTACAGTGAGAACTACAGTTTTCTCCTCTTTGCTTGGGGTTTGGAGGTTTTGGAGCTGTCTGACCCAGGCTGCAAGTTTGCTAGGTTAAGCTACGATAGGGCAGGTCATTCATCTGCTAAAGCCGCTGCTTGGAGCTTGCGTGGGTTTGTAGATTGTGCGGGGCGGGGTCTCAGGGCGTGACTAGGCTAGGGCGTGGCAAACAGCAATGGCTGCCAGTTAGCCAACTCTGCATCTCCAACCGTCCCTGCGTCCCAGCACAATAAACAATTATTCCTGCGTGCAGCCCTGCAAGCAAGCCTCCCTCACTTTCCGACCCCACGGCAGACAGTCCAGCCTCTCCCCGTAAGAGTTTGGGTCCCCCGTGTCTCCCCAGAAACTGGAGTTCAGAGTAATCGGGAGCTTGTCTCCCTTTGGGTTGAAAAAAGCAGCGCTCCCAGTCGCCCGTTGCCAGCCCGATTCGCGTGCCTCTGTACCTCAGCTTTTCAGCGCTTGTACACCCCTCAGTGCTGTTTGCTCTTTCCTTCTAGTTGTAGAACTTCCACTCAGCCAGCTTTCCCGTGGTTCTGGGTGATAGACGTTTTGTCTTTTAGTTGTAGTTTTGAAATTGTTGTGCGAGGCAGCAGTTTAGGTATTTACCTACGCCGCCATCTTGGATCCTATTAGATAGGATATTTACAAAGGTGTGGGCAGGGTTTAGGAAACTCAACAAGAGATAAAGCAGTAGTTTGGGTTGGTAATAGTGTGAAGTTTTTGCAATCCTAGACCTGAAGGGGCAAGGGTCGGAGAAGCTATTGGGAAACCCAGAACTTCAAAGGGAAGCTTAGTAGTATGGAAAACACTGCCTAACAAGAACCCAGCAGGGGACTTGGGACTTGGGTGGAGGGCTGCAGTGATCTCCCCGGGAGGGAGTGGAATGTGTGTGTGTGGGGGGGTGGGGAAGGGTACCTATACCCTGACCCTCTTCTGCTCTGTGGTTTCCCACCGGTCGCTTTGTTGGCCTGCATGGACAGGATTGACACATACATCAGTACCCCTGACCACACAGGCTTTATACAATGGCATGAAGAAGAACTCTTCTTTTTTTTATCATCCTGTGGAAGCATTATGTTTTCTGTTCCAGTCAGTTCATAGGAAATACAATGGCCATCATTCAGAGCCTTGCTCTGTGGATATCTACTTCTCCTTAATATAGAGGCTTTGTTTTCTGATCTCAGAAAATCTTCCACCGCCATCTAGGATCATTCTCTTTCAAAGTTTTAAAAATGTTTTTGTATATTGCAAAATAATATTTTGGAAATATCCTGAAATATCAGAAAGCAAAAGAAACTGCCTGTTATCCTGTTCCATAGAGAAACCATTGCCAACATTTTGCATCATGATAAGCCAATGCGAAATTAAGATTTAAAATTTTATTTGATCACACTCTGCAGGCTGCTTCTTTCACTTGAAAACTTGATTTTTTTTTAATGACTTCTGTTACATTTTAACAAAATTCTTTATAGTAGAATTGCTTAATATAAGGGTATATGCCTTTTTAAAGTTTTGATGCATATTAATAAATAGCCAAAGTTATGTTTTCATACTGAATATCTTTAGATAAAAATTAATAATTTTAGAACACTGAAAATAATTTTTCCTTTATCATTTGCCTTTAACTTTAATTGTAATTTCTGGGGTACATAAGTTTTAAATATTTATGTAGTCATATATTCTCATTTTATTGTATATCTTTTCTATTGGCTTATGAAGACTTTTCTGTATTCAAAGATCATCTATACCTTCAAATTTCTTAAATAATTTCTTTCTACTTCTTCCTTTCTTCTCGCTTTCCTTCAATTTCATATAAAAAATTAATTTTGGTGCATAGCCTGAGGTAGAGATCCAAGCCAACCTCTTTTTTCCAAAGTTGTTAATTTTACAGCAGGCTTCTGGAATAATTATCCCTCTGTGTGCTACGTTTGGGACTATTTGGGGCTTTCTGTTCTGTTTGATGTGTTTGAAATTTTGTATCAGCATTTTAATTATTGCATCATGATACTGCATCTCAGAATCTGTTCAAGTTGTCATGCATACTTTTTGAAAATATGTTTGTGGCTTTCTCTTAAATCTTAGTTTACTTGGTTAAGTTTCAAAAGGATTCCTTTGGGACCTTTATTGGAATTGCATTAATTTTTAAATTGATGTGAGGGTGAGTATGAAAATTGAGATCTTTAAAATGCTTAGTATTTCTGCTTAGGAACATAGCTTATAAAACTATTCAAATTTTCTTTTATTATTGTTCTTTAAATATATTCCAAGGCATATTATTTTAAAAAAAATAAATACAATTAATGAATTTGTGTCTTGCAATTTATTTTTCTTAAAAGTCAAGCGCATTCCTAAGAATCTTGTGATTCATGAAAACCAGCTCTGATTAGTGATTCTTAATATTCTGTGACGCCTTTAAAAACCAGTGATGATAGAGAGCGATGGAAGAAGACACTGTAGTTAATTTTGCATATATTTCAGACCCGCGTCCTCCTAATGAAGTTAATGTTTGTGAGATTAAAATGGTACCATTTGGGGAACTGGCAGTAACTTAATTACCCATGAAATGAGGGAGAAAAAAGTACAAAGAAAAGTACTCATGTTTTCTGAAACAAAATGAGCTGTGCATATTTGGTTTCTCTTCCAATGTGCATCTGGAAAAGCTCTTCTCTACTGGCTGTACCTCAGAGCTGGCCTGCAGCCAGGGCATGGCATATAGACTGCCCTCCTGAGAGTAAGCACATGGGAAAGCGGCCCTAGCAGGGGGCATCATGGCCACTGGAGATTGGAGTGAGCAAGCTGTCAGTGCATGTGGCATCTCTTGGGTCTTACTCACAGCACCCAGAACCTGGGAGTAGCTCAGGAACATCCTTATTCAGAGTATTTTTGGATCAGATAGAGAAATAACTCACCTCTCAACGACTGCCTACTTTCTGGTTTGTTTCTAATTTGGGTTCCCGTAGTTATAGAGTTATTGGCTACCCTTCTTAGTGAGCCAGACATCCTTGCCTCACTAGCCAGGGAAAGCTATAAATACTTTGGAATATTTTAGTGGCCTACTGTACTATGAAAAATTTCTCCATTCATAGCTAACAGGCTGCATTAGCCATGAATGGATTTTCCTTTAATGTCCTGTGTCTAGACAGGATTATGCTAAGTGTCTTCTTTCTCGATTTAGGCAATGAGTTTGTGCATTGTATATTTTATAGGCCTGTGTGATATGTTACTGTTACGGGCCAGATGACGAAACCTCTGCTCTTGTTTTCTTGAAGGAAAGATTTCAGTCAAGAGACAAAGTGCAATAAAGCAATCCAATGATTTCTTGGCCGCAGTGAAAATACACTTAGGGCAGTGAGACAGGAGGCACAGAAGAAGCAGGTGAGCCGAGGCTGGGCTGCTTTGGCTCACCGGGAAGTCAGAGAAGAGAGGGCCCTGCAGACAGCGTCAGGGGGTTAGCCTGGATGAGCTGCCACTGACCACTGCTCCTCTGGCTGCAAGTGTCCTGGGGACCCTGAGCAGGAAGAAGGGTGTGGGGGAAGGGAATAGTGTGGGTGTGGTGGGGTGGGGGTGGGGCGGTGATCTGGGTCCTTTGCGTTGAGGGTGTTTATCTCTCTCTTACTGGTGGGGATTCTTAGGGAAGGTCTCAGGGGAGGGTCTCAAGAGAATATTCATCAGCTTTCTAGGTGTGCTCTTTGTTGTTTTTCCATTGATATTTAGAGAATGTGGAAGGGAGGGATGGGTGGAGGGAGGGAGAAGAGAGAGAAAGAGAGAGAAACACCAATGTGAGAGAAACATTGGTTGTCCCCTAACCAGGGCCCGGGATTGAACTTGCAACCCAGGGTATGTGCCCTTGACCAGGAATTCAACCCACCACCCTTTGGTCCACAGGCCAATACTCTAACCATGGACCACACTGGCCAGGGCCATTTGTCCAATTTTAATAAGTTGTCTATTTTTTATTTTGAAGAGAAGTTTTTTTCCTCTGTTGGGTATAACCCCTTTGGTTAATTGTGCTGAAAATATTTTCTCCCACTCTGAAGGTTGTCTTTCCACTTTATTAATGGTGCCTTTCAATGAATAGAAATTCTCAGTTTTACTATAATCAATCTTGACCTTATGGTTAGGGCATTTTGAGCCTTCTTCAACTAATCTTTCCCCAACTCAGTCATGAAAATATTTTCTCAAATTATCTTAAAAAGGGCATTGGTGCTCTTCATTTGTCATATAGACCTACATATACTGGGCATTGATTTTTGTGTATAAGTTGAGGTGGGTCAAGTTTGTTTTTTCCATATCCAAATAACATAGAATTATTTACTGAAAAACCCAACCTCCCTCCCCTGAAACTGTCTATTCTGTTCCACCATTCTCTAGGCTTATCTAACTTTGGAAAAGTTTAACACTGACTTAAATAACTCTGTAGTAGGTCTTGATCTTCTAGAGTGTGTCCTCTTACCTTGGGTATTCTCAGCTCTTTGTATTTCTATAAGCATTGTAAAATTACTTTTAATCAAATTTTTAAAGATTTGTTGTTTTTTTTTAGAGAGATAGGAAGAGAGAGGGAGAGGAAGAGACAGAAACATCGATGTGATCATGAAACATCTATTGGCTGTCTCCTAGAACTCCCCCTACCAGGGATCCAGCTCAGTATCCGGGCACGTGCCCTGACCGGGAATCAAAGTGGTCACCTTTTGGTGCATGGGACGATACTTAACCAACTGAGCCACACCGGCCAGGGTGCTTTTTATCGGTTTTGATATTAGGATTTTTATTGCATTGACATCTTTACAATGATGAGCTTTTAATTACATGAACACAGTGTATCTTTCCATAAATAAAATATTTATTTGAAATGGTCTCTATTTTTCTTAGTGTTTTATAGTTTTCTTTGTAGAGGTTTTACACAATTTACTTTAAATTTAAAATTTTTTCTAAGTATTCTAAAATTTATGGTACAATTGTGCATGTTTTTTAAAATTCCATTTTCTGACTTTTTTTGTTAGAAAATCCCTCTCTCTCTCTCTCTCTCTCTCTCTCTCTCTCTCTCTCTCTCTCTCTCTCGTATTGACCTTGTATTCAACTTTATATATTACAAACTAGCTACCACACAGCTTTTTTTCTTTTGGAAGAATAAGGAGCTCTTCCCAATAAGGATCTTTGCAGTATATACAAAGAGCATTCTCATTCTACCTTATTTTTTTAAATGCCTGCATAGTACTCAATAAAATAGTAACTGTAAAATATTGATTTATTCCTTTACTGACAGATCTTTTAATCACTTAGATTCTTTCACTGTTGCAAACAGTGCTTTAATGAAATTCTCGTACATCTATTTTGTGCACACCTCTAAATACTTTGATAGGATAGAAGCAGAATTGCTGTGTTACAGTCCTTGCCTGTTTTAACCACTGGTAGACACTGCACAATTGCCCTCTCAAAATATTGAACCAATTCTAAACTAAAATAAGAATGACCGCTACTCACATTTCACCAATTTTCATTTATTTTATGCCAATATAATGGTTAAAAGTTGCATACACTTGTTTTAAGTATGTATTTTTCTGATACTGGCATGGTTGGATATCTTGTTCATTTTATCTTCTTTTGTGACTTGCTTTGCTTTTTTTGTAAATTGCATCATTAGTCTTTACTCTTTTGATTTGGAGGAGTTTTTTATATATTAAGGAAATTAATCCTTTGACTGTTGTATATATTGCATTCTTAATCTCCAGCTTGCCATGTCTTTTATCTCCCGCTCTTTCATTATATGGAAATTTTATATTTTATGTAGTTACATCTTTTCTGGATTTATTGTTGGTTTAAGGAAGTTTTTCCTAACCTAAACTTTAACAATAAGTATATTTTAGCTAAAATACACACATATATGTTTAGGTTTTTTTTTTTTTAATCTAGAATTTGTTTTTGTGTTTTAATGTAAATAAAGGTGTATTAAGGGTGGCAGTGTGCTGTAATGATGGGGGAGCTTGGGCTATGGAATCTAATGTGGAGTCAAATTCAAGGCTTCAGCAGTTACTGAAGCAGTCACACCTTTATTGGACAAGTTACTGGGCAAGCTAATCACCTATTTATGCCTTGGGTTCCTTATATGTTTTTTAAAATGTTGTTTTTAGTATTCAATGAAATAATGCATTT